>NC_057866.1:73864982-75286232 GCF_019393635.1 Dromiciops gliroides | reverse complement strand
GGAGAACCTTCAGCTATTTTATTTCAACAAAAGTAAAAATAAAAGTCTATTAATTCAGCTCCTTGCTTGGCTGAGAGAGGAATTCCACAAGCCTCAAATTGTATCTGGTTTACTACATGTCTGGCTCTAATATGTACAATGAAAGCCAGACAATTTGGATGAAAATATTGTTCCTTTCTGAGCTTTCAGCAATTGGAGCTTAGATTTGTGTTATTCATTCCTTAAATTTATAGTCCTTCCCTCCCATGTCTCCACTGCATTGATCTGAAACCCACAGTCTGTTTATTTGGGTTGTTTCTTTGATGGTGGCATAAGGACTAAATATCTCCATGTGAAAAAGAAAATGGTGGTTGAGGCACTGCCAAGCTCAGCAGCACATCTGTCGGGTAGAACACCCCCCACATCCCAAAGCTATGCCAGTCCAATGTTGCTTGCACTGGCTATGTCTAAGAACCAGAGCCAGAGAGATGTTAAGACACTCCTATTTACACCAGGCATTCAAAAACTTTATAACATAAATTTAACACTCCTGGATGATATTTTGAATTGGCTCATGATTAGTTTTTGTATTTTAAGCCTTGTTCTACCCAAAGGTCACAGAATTCCAAAATCTCAGCTGGAAAGACTCTGGAAACTAATTAACCTAAGGTGAATCTGAAAAAGAATTTTCTGTACTATATCCCTGACTAGTATTCATTCAGTTCAACTTGAAGGCCTTCAGTGATGGGGAACCCATAATTCCCAAAGGTATCCCATTGCACTTTTGCACAGCTCAAATTGGTAGGATGCCTTTCTTTATATCAATCCTCCAAGTGCCTGTCAACAACCTCCATCTATTATAGCTATAATTTGACCCCAGAGATCAAAGGTAATTGTCTAATATTTCTTGTACATGATAATCTTTCAAATAATTGGAGACAGCTCTCATTTTGTACCCCAAACTTTTCTCTTATCCAGGCTAAATCTCCTTAAGATGATCCATGTATACTGTACTTTTCCTCACCATCATGGTTGTCTCCCTTTGCATGTGTTCCAATTTGTTAATGTCCTAAACAAAATGTGGCGCTTAAAACAGAATTTACTCATCGTTCCCAATGTATGACCAGAATAGAACAAATAGGCACTCTCATACCCCTGATTCTGGAAAGGCTAATTCTTCTTAAGTCTAAGACTGTATTAGGGATATTGGCTGACATTCATTCAGTCATTAAATATTTTAAAGCACCTACTATGTGTTAACCACTGTGCTAAATGCTGGGGATACAAAAAAGAGTCAAAAGGCAATCCTTGCTCTCAAGAACTCACAATCTAAGGGACATTGTTAACTCATGTATGAGCTTGCAGTCCACTAAAATTCTTGGTGTTGTTTTTTTTTTTTTTTGCATAAACTTGTGCTTAGTCCCAGGTTCATCTTCCTATATCTCTGCTGTTGATATTTAAAATTCCAGTGTAGGATTTTGTGTTTTTACCCATTAAAGCTCATTTTAGTTGATTTAGTCCATCCAGTAGAGATATTTTTAGATCTGGGCTTCATCAATTAACACAGCCTTTCCTCCCAAATTCATATCATCTGAAAATTTGGTAAGCACTCCATCTCTGTGTTCATCTAAGTAATTGATAAAGTATTGAAATTCAATGACTCAGACATTTGCTTACTAAGCATAAAGACATACTCTATGTCAGGCACTAGGCTAAGTTCTGGGCATAGAAAGAAACAACAAAAACAACCACAACCACAACCACAACAAAACAGTCTTTCCCCTAAAGCAGCTCATATTCTTTTTTCTTTTTTCTTTTTCTTTCTTTTTTTTTTTTTTTTGCAGGGCAATAAGGGTTAAGTGACTTGCCCAGGGTCACACAGCTAGCAAGTGTCAAGTGTCTGAGGCCGGATTGGAACTCAGGTCCTCCTGAATCCAGGGCGGGTGCTTTATCCACTGTGCCACCTAGCTGCCCGCAAGCAGCTCATATTCTAATGAGAAAAACATGGAAAATCAACAACTCCATATAAAGCATATGTCTGCTTCTCTCTCTCTCTCTCTCTCTCTCTCTCTCTCTCTCTCTCTCTCCCTCCCTCCCTCCCCCCCTACCTATTTATTGCCTAATTTATTGCCTATCATCTGTCTGTCTATCTCCATCTTTCTCTGTCTCTTTGTGTTTCTCTATTTGTATATGTGTATGTATACATATATACAGACAATAAATAGGAGGAGATCTCATAGAGCTATCACTAGAATTAAGAATGAATGGGATGGGGCAGCTAGGTGGTGCAGTGGTTAGAGCACCAGCCCTGGATTCAGGAGGACCTGAGTTCAAATCCGGCCTCAGACTCTTAACACTTACTAGCTGTGTAACACTGGACAAGTCACTTAACCCCAATTGCCACACCAAAAAAAAAAAAAAAAAAAAAAAAGAATGAATGGGAAAGGCTTCTTGAACTGGTAAGATTTTAGCTGAACCTTGAAACAAGACTTGAAAGTCAGGAGGTGAAGATGGAGGAGGGAAAGAATTCCATAGGATGCAGCCAATGAAAATTCAAGGATAGTGTTTTGTGTGAGGAATAGCAAAGTGGCCGGTGTTACTGGATCATAGAGTACATGGAGGGGAATAAATGTAAGAAGAGTGGAAAGGGGGCCAGTTTATGTAGGCTTTTAAAAAGCAACTGAAGCTAATAGGAAAACATTGGGAGTGAGGAGGGGAAGGGTATGAACTAATAATAATAAGACTTGCGCTTTAGGAAAAATCATTTGATAGTTTAGTAGGGGATGGACTGAATTGGTGAACGATTTCAGTCAGGGAGATGAAGCAGTAGCCGATTGAAATAGTCCAAGTGTGAGATAATGAGGATCTGTACCAAGGTGAAAGGTATCAGAGAAAAGAAGGGAGTATATACAAAAGATGTTGTGAAGTTAGAATTGACAAGAATTGAAAATGCATTCCTTAAAGGGACTGAGAGAGAGTAAGAAATCAAAGATGACACCTAGGTTGTAAGCTTAGGTGATGGGGAGGATGGTGGAACCTTCATCAACAATAGAGAAATTAGGAAGTGAAGAGAGTTTGGGGGGGAAAAAGATGAGTTCAATTTTTGATATATTCACTTGTTTTGTTTTGTTTTGTTTTGTTTTTTGTGAGGCAATGAGGTTTAAGTGACTTGACCAGGGTCACACAGCTATTTAGTGTCAAGTGTCTGAGGCCAGATTTGAACTCAGGTCCTCCTGAATCCAGGGCACTGACATTCACTTTAAGATGACTACAAGACATCCAGTTTCAGGTATCTAATAAGACTGTGGAAAGAATAGTTTCAATTGAACTTTAATGTTAGAAGTTTGACTGAAGAGAATTAAGAAGAGAGTGCAAGGAAAGTAATTGGAGGAACCAAATATAGATAATCCCCTTATGAAGTCTATAGTTATGGAATAGAGCAAAGGTAGAGGAAAGTAGCTGGTGGGGATGGATAGCTCAAATGAGGGTTTTTTGTAAGGACTGAGGAGCCATGGTTGTATTTGTAGACAGCAGTGAAGCCAGGAAAAATAGAGAGATTAAAGATTAGAGTGCGGGGGCAGCTAGGTGGAGCAGTGAATAAAGCACTGGCCCTGGATTCAGGAGGACCTGAATTCAAATCTGGCCTCAAACACTTGACACTTACTATCTGTGTGACCCTGGACAAGTCACTTAACCCTCCTTGCCATGACCAAAAACAAAAACAAAAAAGATTAGTGAGAGTGGTTGCAATCAACGGGAGAAGAAAAATATAATGGATTTTGTAGCTAATTGGTTTTGTGCCCATAAGCATGTGTGCTTTGCCAAGAAGAAGGGACACTTTTTCACATGAGACATGGATAAGGGAGAAGATAGTGAAGGAATGTGTAAGTGTGATGTGAGGCAATATATAAGGGAAATCTTTTAGACTTCTCTCATGAAAAGATTTCCCTTACTGAAAGGGTCTTTGACATTATGTAACACAAATTTGCAATAGCCTTAGTCAATAGAGTTTTATAGTTTTCTCCAACTTCATTCAGCAGCACATGAATAGGAGCAAAGATAAAAGATGATGGGAATAATATTAGGCTGGGGGTTTGGTGGGGCAAGATTTTTGGTAGGCTAAGGAGTCAAATGTCTCAAGAGTAGAGAATAGTATATAATACTATTATAGTATATAAATTTTAATAGATTCAATAAGAGATATAGATGGAGAAGAGATAAGAAAATAGCTAGTATGAGGGTTATAGCCTGGAAAAGTACTTAGGTCATAATGACGATGAAGAACAATGATAAGTTAAGAACAGTGTACATAAGAAAGATGGAATGACACAAGATTATGTTCAGGAAAAAGGGAATTTGAGAGTTCATGGATATAAAAGTGAAAAATGTGGCAAAAATCAAGAGTATAATACTCTTTGAGGGTATCTGAAGCATCATGTAGGAAAAGGGATCATAGGCAATGAGTAAGTTAAGGAACTGGAAAGTTAGCATATTTGAGTATCAATATGTATATTAAAGTACCTTTTAAAAGAGCAGTAATTGGAGAGGAGAAAAAGACTGTGAATCAGTCACTGAATAAATTGGAAAAGATAGAAAGGATATTGCCTTGGAAGTCAGTAGCTAACAGGAACTTTTTATCATGATTGCATGACCAACATGTATTAAATCAGGACTTCTTAAATTTGTCCTACTCACAACTCATTTTCACCTGAGATATTTTTCCATGACCCCAGGTACATAGGTATATAAAATAGATAGACATAACCTTTTACTGTTGCCAAATTTTCCACGACCTCCACATTCAGTTACAGAATCTCATATATGTTTATGACCCACATTTTAAGAAGCTTTATATTAAATGAACTTCAAAGGGAAAGAGGTTAGTAAGTGATGGTAATAAAGGGAAAAGGTTGATGTGGCAATGAGGAGAAGGAAGTATTCCAGCTCCCTCAACACAGTGAGTCAGATGATATGAATGAAACTATAACCTTTCAGAAGCCATGGATTCCAGGTCATCAAGAGAAAGCCTGGTTGCACTAAGTGCCGGGAGATGGAAGGAGTGAGAAAGGAACATATTTGAGATGAAAGCAAGTTTGTTAGCTATGGAGCAGGCATTCCAGAAAACACAGTAGAAAAGAATGGGTAAGGGGCAGCTAGGAACTGCAGTGGATAGAGCACTGGCCCTGGCGTCAGGAGGACCTGAGGTCAAATCCAGGCTCAGACACTTGACACTTACTAGCTGTGTGACCTAGGGTAAGTCACTTAACCCCAATTGCCTCACTAAAAAAAAAATATGTAGATCTGTAGTGGAATATTGGGGTGCTGGTATTGAGGGTGATAGGGATAAGGAAGTGGACAGTGAGAAGATGGGGGAAAGAATTAGGGTTTATACTATGGAAGTGGGAGTTTAGAATCACTGGCATGGGAAGAGAAAAACGGAGTGGTCATGAGTTAACGTTTTAGCTCTAGCAAATTATTTTCCCCAGGGGAGGCAGACAGTTGCTATGGGTGTGGAGCAGGCCATAAAATAAACTTGTAACAAAGAATGTGCAGCAAGGTTGTACCTTCTCCTTACATGGAGGTATGAATACAGTAATTAAATACTAATACCTTTGCTTACACATTTTTCCCTTTGATCTTAATATCCATTCTATGTAGTAGAACAGGCATACCTTATTATAATAATTAAAGAGTCTAGGACACAAACACTGAAAGTGACTATACTGGTATTGAAATTAGAGGGAAGAGGGGGTGGCTAGGTGGTGCAGTGGATAGAGCACTGGCCCTGGATTCAGGAGGACGTGGGTTCAAATCCGACCTCAGACACTTGACACTTACTAGCTGTGTGACCATGGGCAAGTCACTTAACCCCCATTGCCCCGCAAAAAAAAAAAAAAAAGAAAAGAAAAGAAAAAGCAATTAGAGGGAAGAATATTTTGATTCAATATTTAAAAGTCACATGCCTTTTTTTTAGGAATTAGAAATTTCTTAAAAATTGAATGAATTACCTCATGAGGTAGTTAGTCCTTAGTTACAAGAAAGTTTCAAGTACAGGTTAGTTGATGACTAGGCTAGCAGTCTCTACAGATTATTCATACCCCAGGAAGGTATTGATAAGCTTTGGTAAGTAGATAAGTTTAACATCCCTTCTACATCTTAGATTAGTCAAGCCAGATCTGGATTACTGAACACAATTCACTTAGAAAAAAACAGAAAAGCTAGAGTTTATCCAAGAGAAAGGAATTGGGAATATGTCATACAGAAAATGGTTGCAAAAAACCTGAAGCTGTTTATTCTGCATCAGAAAATACTGTGTGTTAGGTAGGACCAGCGGTAGTTGAACAACTTGCTGTGTTCGAGTATTTATGAAAGTAGTCTATGAAAGAGTTAGCATATTTCTGTTTGAAGCCAGAAGGCAGAGCAAAGAGCAATGAATGGAAGTTAAGAAAAAAACAATCTGAATGATTAGAGTTAACCAAAAGTTAATTTGTCACCCATTGCTCTGCTTGGTTTCAATTCAACCATTAGCAGCATGCACTGTCCCCCTACTTACCTCTGGATAAGTTAATCATGAGGAAACATCATGGAAATTGCTTCAGTTTTGGGTACTCGCACCTCATCAGTACCCTTAGTTGCTTCTATCTATCTAACTGAAAGTCTGAGAGCAGAGTAAAAAAAATGTCCTCCCATAGCCTCTCTTTGTAGAGGGCTCACAATCCCAGCTATTTTTTCATCGGCTGTCAAGAGCTCTGTTCTGCTAGGTTTCAACTCCAACATGATCATAATGCCCCTATGATGGGTAGTCTCTGGCACTCGACATTTCAGCTTCCTTTGGTATATTGTCTTCCCAAATTAGATTGTAAACTCTTTGACAGCAAAGGATGTCTTTCTTTTCCTTGTTTGTATCACCAGCACTTAACACAGTGCCTGGCACACAGCAAGCACTTAATAAATATGTATCACATCCTGTGGTAAAAATGGAACTGGTTGTCTTAGGATGCAAAGGTTTCCTTCTCACTATAGGTCTTTAAACAGAGTCTGAACAAAGACTTGTTTGGGATATGTAATAAATCATACTAAATGACCTCTGAGATCTCTTTGAAATTTAAGATCCTGTGATTCTATAATTCACAGAATGACAGAATATAAGTTTTGGAAGGAAACTCAGCAATCATCTTCCCAATCTATAGCTAAATAAGGATTGATTTTTACTATTAATTTTTTCATATACATTTAGTTCCAAATTTTTCCCCTCTCACTAGCTCCTCCCTCACCCACTAAAAAGCAAGCAATATGATATCAATTATGCATGTGAAGTTATGCAGAACCTATCCATATTAGCTAGGTTGCAAAAAATAAAAACCAAGAAACATAGAAATTGAAAAATGTGTGTTTTGATCTACACTCAGAGTTCATCAGTTCTCTCTCTTGAGGTGCATAGTATTTTTCATCATAGGTCCTTTGGAATTGTATTCAATCATTGTATCGATTAGAAGAGCTAAGTCTTTCACATTTGATCATTCTTACAATATTGCTGTTAATGTGTACAATGTTCTGTAAACAGTAATTTTTCATACACCATTCTTGACAAGTGTTTGTGTAGTTTGGACATGAAGACCCTCAGTGAGAGGGAATCTTTGTAATTATTTTTACAGATGAGAAAACAGGACACAAAGTTTCTATTTCTTCCCCAAGGTTATACTCAGGAGAAGGTGCTTTCTACTCTAATCTGTGTTCTTTCTATTAACACTGCTTTATCTCTCTATAGAATTGCTTTGTTTCCCCCACAGTCTATAGCAATTCTTCAAAAGTATCAAACATATCACTAATACTCTTAGAAAAAAGAGAAAAGACAGGGCAGAAAAAAATCTTAGTCATCTAAAGGACAAACAGATTTACTGATTCAGCTCACCTCCTGGAACTACTCTGACTTCTTGGCTTGCTTCTACTGACATTTCATTTCTATCCGATATTCCTAACTTCTATATTTTAAGAAGTACCTTTAACATTCACCTCAATCTTGGCTTCTCAGTTTTCAAGAGGTATTGTAAAGGAGGTCTAGATGACCAAAAATTAACAGAAAAGTGAAATGATAATTTGGCTTACTCCTATTTTGCTCCATAATTATTCTGCAGTTGTCCCTAGTTTGTCTATTGGGATTCTCCTACTAAATAGTAAGCTATTCTAAAGCAAAAATTTCAATGGTATGCTCTTTTTCCATAAATGCTTGAACCATATAAGTTCAGCCACAGAATGTCAGACAAATAGAGGAGGTTAAGCAAAGAACTGATATTGATTATTCAATTCAACATACTTCAACATAATACTATTAGAATCAACTGTCTATTCTTTCTGTCCACTGCACCAAATAAATGTTCATTTTATTTATCCTATTTGCAAAAAATCCAATTTAGATTATTTTCAACTCTCCCAAACACATTACTAATATTAAGGACTGCATTAAATTCTAAAACAGTAATTTAAGGAGAGAAAAACATACCATCCATGGAAATTTATGAAATCTAAACTCTTTCATCTTCTTAGGAAAAGCTACAAAAAGAAAATGTAAAAAATCATTTTCTAACAATGTTTCTTCTAAGGGTACATAGATAGAATATCACATTCTTCTTTGGCTAATTAAAAAACATATAAAATATTTATAGATGTGTACTTAAAATGGGTTCTAATGTACCATGTCACAGAAGCATTAATTAGGGTATTATTTTAGTGGAAATTTAAAGAAGCAAAAGCAGAGAGGCAGGGAAGATGCATGATAACCCTCCTAGGAACTAAACAGATTTTAGTTTCGAGGATACAGTCAATCATCTACAATTGTCTTTGTAAAAAATTTTAACATTAAACTTGCTTTCAATCAGAAAAATAAAACCAGAGGAATATATCTCTGCTTTAATAATCCCTTTGGGAAAACACTCTATTTCTGAAAAACACTATCTCGTCTGTTATTTAGAAACAAGAAACACATATTTTCATAAATTCAGTGACTGCCCAAGTTAGAAGGGGCTTTAGAAATTTTAGTGCAGATGTTCTACTGGGTCCATAAATAGGCCAAAATCACATTTTTATTTTCACTAAAATCTAAATAGAATTTAGCCTTTCAATCAATAATTTCAAAACATTATCACAAGGAGTTCCCAAGGTTTCACTAGACTGCCAAAAGAACCCATGATACAAAAAAAAGTTAAGAATCTCAGATCTAGTGCAAACTTAACATATTAAAGACATTTCTATATTTTGAGGGTCGATGATTTTCTTGCTTTTAACATACTCATTACTAAAGCAGAGCTGGACATGTTGAGAAACATGGCATTTTCTCAAAGGGATTACTGATAGTGGAGATCACTTATTTCCATTTGTCACCAAGCATGACTGAAATATTTAGAAAATACTTGGATGTATCTAGGTTCTTGAATTTTCTTCTTGACTACAGCTTCAATTCCATTTCTGTGATGGTCTTAGGGAATCTTCCTACTTTGTGCCCTGTCTGGTCCCTTAGTCCCTAAGTCCCAGGGTAGTTTTGGGCACTGACAGGTTTTTCTCAGTATAGGATTTCAGTAGATTCAGAAGACACATTTAATGTTCCAACCAATTCTGGAACTCTAGACCATCTCTACGTACATGGGGTATTTCTCCCTAATGAAATAGGGTACCATGTGGTATGTTGAACAAATGGTTTAATCCCTCTGGGCCTCAGTTTCCTTACATATAAAATGAGGTGATTTACATATATAATTTCTAAGGAATCTTCCAACTTGAAAATCAAAATGTCTGGTAAGAGGGATACCTATCTACTTAGGTAGAATATAAACCAATTCTCTGTCTCTTTCTCTGTCTCTCCAGCGCTCTCTCTCTCTCTCTCTCTCTCTCTCTCTCTCTCTCTCTCTTTCTCTCTCTCTGTCTGTCTCTTTTCCCCTCCATCTCTCCCTCTCTCCCTCCCTACACACACACACACACACACACACACACACACACACACACAGTCCTAATGATCTAAAAAAGAGAATAGTGGTCAGGGTGGGCAATCTGGAATGCTCATACAGAAAGTTGTGTGATGTCAGAAAAGCAAAAGAATTAGAGTCAGGAGGTTTGCACTTGAATTGCACCATTAATATTTATTTACTTCCTATATGATCAGAGGCCAGGCACTTAGACCTTAGTTTCCTCATGTGTGAAATGCAGGTTGGGTCATCTAAAGGTGTTCTCTTCCATTAGATTCTATGAACCACTACAATTGATCATACAAAACGAAATAAGGAGGAGATAAAAAATTCTCTTAGGAATTAAATGCATTAAGATTTGAAGCAAAAATATCACTTTGGGAAAAGTGGCTGCATTTTTTAGAAAATGATTTTAGTTCAAAGTTCTGCAATTTGTCTTTTCATATCTCAAGCAACTGAATGAACCTAAACATTCAATTTATTCACAGAATTTAAAATAGCCCATGGTAGCAAATGGCACCCATGAATTCTTTTCTAAGTCAAGCCAGCCTGTCTTTATTTCTTGGGTATTTGCAAAATCTTGGCCTTTCTGAGTGGGCTAGTTACAGGGGAATAAATCACAGTGTCTGCATCATCATTTTCTGATTAGCCCCCCAGGTTGTATTTATTTAATCTATCTCAAGTCAGAAGGAAGCACCGCTCTATCTAGCAAGACTGCGATGAATCACACTCCTAATAGAGTTATAAATTGAGACTAATTGGTTTACGTGATTGTTATTAAGTCCAATTTCAGCTGGTTAATGGAATTTTGTTTGGCAAGGGAATAGTGCTGATCTTATCAGATTATATATATTTTTTCCTTTTGAAATATGTTCCCATTTCAGCCTATTGGATCCCCAAGTTCTAAGTAAACATAGATCAGTCCCTTGGGGGGGGCAGGGGATGGTGGAAGAAAATACAGTGGAATTTAAAAAAATTTTAATACTCCCAATTTAGCGGTTTTCTATTCAGGGTATTTTCACACCCAGTCACCATGTTTGAAGCTGCCTTCATCTATGACCAAGACATTACAATCAGTGAAACAGTTCAGTGGAGACTTTAATCCCATATCACAATTGCCTAAATGGTTTCAAATGTCACATAATGAACAAATAAATTGGCTCTCATGAAAACCAGATTTGGCAGGAATGCATGAGTGCCTGGTTAAATAAGCAAACTGGGACTTCAGGGGACCGCTACACAATTTGTTGTTTTTCAAGTATAATTATTCCTTAATTGGCCTCCAAAATATGAGCTGGTAGAAACTGGAAATCAACACTCACCTATGTGGTTTGAAAATTGATAACTTGTTGAACCAATGTATAGTGGCAGCATTTGCAATTCTGGTCTTTTGATGACGCAGTAAGATAGGCCCGCTATGAAAATTTAAATCATTCCTTTCTTTGAAGTTTTCTATAATTGAATGGATGAACCTCATTTGTACAAATTATCTTAAAGAAAAAAAAAGATTTGAGGAAAATTTGGCATAAGAATTCTTGCTTTTTTCCAGTTTGGTTAAGCTCACCAGAATCTGAACTCTTAAAAAAAATAGGAGAGAATAAAAATAAGGTTTAGCAAATTTGGTCCTTAATAATCTTCTGGATGGATCATTTTATAATCCCTCTTCCACAATAACATCCTCTCAAAGAACCCCAATTACTGCATTGGAAATGCACAAGATCCTGCCAATGATCTACAGTGACAGCCATGCAGAATGACATATCTGTCACATGTGAATCTCATTTGGGCTTGTGTATGAGCCAAGGACAAGGATCACCCACAGTTATATTTTTTTTTAAAGAGAGGCATTGTCTTTTGATATATTATGTATAATAATGCTATTCCTCAGTAGTTGTAGGCATCTATCTCTCCATTCTTCTGAAAGATATGACTTACTTCTCAGAAATCATACGGCTTGGATATCATGAGGTGGGGAAATTAGACTTTTAAACTCTCCAGCATTCTAACTGTGATTTCTCTTTGTAATGCCAGAATTGATGGTATCTGATTGGAAGCAGGCAGGATGGACATTTTGCAATTTGTTTAACTTAAGGTGCAGATCACAGACTTTTTTTTTTTAAATCTGCAATACCCTTGAGAGATCAAGAACATTCTTATTTTAGTGGAGAATGAAGGCTGGAGAGACTCAATGGCTTGTCTAAGCATATGAGTCAAAGTGGAAGGACTAGAACTCAGGTATCCTGGTTACCAGTGAAGCAAAGGATGAGGACAATTTGTTCCAACACCATGAAGGTAGAATAAGCAGGCACAGTGACAGTGTTTGGAGCCTGGTCAGACATTGAAGATGCCAAGGTGTTCCACTGCATCCTGAGCCATTGCACAATTATCATGACTTTTGTCTTGCCACTGGACTTCAGTGACTCTGGAAGAGAGAGTGAGGCAGATGTCTGTTTGTAATTCTGTGTCACTTAAAACCAATTCATAGGCAAGTTAAGACATCACCCCATAAAAACAGTGGTCCTTATAGAAAATAAAGGACAAACAACATCTTTATGACTAAAGTAAATTCCACAACGTATGTGCAGTAGGCATTTCTACACTTAGAGATTGGGGAGCTACTATTGGTTAGGTCTATGATGGGCTAAAGTTTGAAAATGTATGAAAAAGTTTATATTCTCTATTAGTAATTTAAAAATAGGCTGCCCATTTACCAAATTCAATGCCCCTTGGATCTAGAGCTGGATAGAATCTTAGAGCTCATCTGGCTCAACTCCCCTTATTGTAAAGTCAAGAAAGTTAAAGGTGAGGTTAATGAAATGATTTACCTAAGTTCTCCAAAGAAATAGAATAAAATTCGACCTGTCATAAATTTTTTTTTTACTTTTTTGGTGGGGCAACGGGGGTTTAGTGACTTGCCCAGAGTCACACAGCTAGTAAGTGTCAAGTGTCTGAGGCCGGATTTGAACTCAGGTACTCCTGAATCCAGGGCCGGTGCTTTATCCACTGGGCCAATTAGCTGCCCCTAAGAGATGTTTTTTTGTTTGTTTGTTTTTGTTTTTGTTTTTGTTTTTTTTTGCAGGCAATGGGGGTTAAGTGGCTTGCCCAGGGTCACACAGCTAGTAAGTGTCTGAGGTCGGATTTGAACTCAGGTACTCCTGAATTCAGGGCCGGTGCTTTAACCACTGTGCCATCTAGCTGCCCCGACCTGTCATAAATTTTTAAAAAATGGGCTTACGAATAACTTCAGAGTTCACCCAATACAAACTCCTTATTTTAAAAATTAAGAAATTCAGACCTAGAGAGAAGTGATTTGCCCTAGGTCACAATTAGTAAGTAGCAAAAAGAATATTTGATCTCAAATACTCTTACTCTAAATTCAGTATTTTTTCCACTGGCACACGATTCTCCTTACAATCATCTCATAATACTCAATCATGTTACAGCTTAGAAAAGTAAGACACAGGAAAGCCACGTGACTCCTTTAAAACCACACAATTATTGGAGATGGGAATTGAACTCAAACCTTCTCATTTTAAATTGGGTATTTTTTCCCACCATAACCTCTTAGGATCAGGCAATCTAGGGGTTCTTAATCTGGGGTACATGAACTTAAATAATTGAATAAATCTATTTCTCTATAATTATTTTTCCTATGTAATCAATTGAATTTTATTAATTTGAAAATATTTTGAGAAGTTTGCATGGGCCCACTAGATGGTCAAAGTGATTCTGAAAGGATTAAGAACCCATGATCTAGTTCAAATATATCATTTCACAGATGAGGGAGCTGAGTCTCAGAAATGTAGAGGGACTTGCCAAACATCTTACACTTAGCAAACAACAAATTAAGACCTAGATATTTTGGAATGAACAAGGAATGTTATGTTCTGATTTGTTAGATTTTTTCCCAGCTAAATATGATTTATTTCTAAAATCCCTTTGAATCCAACCATTACTAAAAAAGTAAAATATTATAGTAGAAGTATAGGGGGGCAGCTAGGTGGCACAGTGGATAAAGCACTGACCCTGGATTCAGGAGTACCTGAGTTCAAATCCAGCCTCAGACACTTGACACTGACTAGCTGTGTGACCCTAGGCAAGTCACAACCCCCATTGCCCCTCAAAAATAAACGGGGGCAGCTAGGTGGTGCAGTGGATACAGCACTGGCCCTGGAGTCAGGAGAACCTGAGTTCAAATCCGGCCTCAGACACTTAACACTTACTAGCTGTGTGACCCTGGGCAAGTCACTTAACCCCAATTGCCTCACTAAAAAAAAAAAAAAAAAAAAAGAAGTATAGGAATTGGATTCAGAATATTTAGATTCAAAACCCTGTTTGCTTCATATGGCCATGGCCATAGACAAATCACTCTCTCCCTAGGCCTTTCAGCACTTCCTTTTTAAAATAAATGTCTTCTAGGTCATTGTTAAAATTTCTCCTACTAAATATATAATCCTATGTTCCCAGTATCTTTCCTATCAAAATACATCTAATAAGTTGCCAGTACCGTAATCTCTTTTACATTGCCTCAAGGTCATTCTTTTAATAGCCAAAATTATTGTAGAAGACAACTCTAGCTGTGAAGGTTACCAGAAACCAAACAAAATGGAGTTGACAGAGTACGTATTTGCACAATAGACACTTTTTACATAATGGAAATAGGAAATGTTTTCTAAGGATAACAATAGCCATTGGAAGTTACAAAAATCCCACAAATAAAAAGATTATCTTCCCCCAAAAAAACCTGATTTTTTGATTGTTTGACTGTATACGGGTTTATATTAATGTTGTTTGGCGTCTGTTACCTGTATCTCCTGGGGAAAAAAATAGACACCTGGATAATTGTAGAAAATAATTAGTTGCCTTTAAGGGAATTTTGAGAATTATACATGTTTCTAAAGTAGAGAATTCAGGAGAACCAGTAAGTTTCATATATATTTTAATTTATCTCTTTCTACTGGAACTGTCCTTTATTTCTACAAATACATGTAGGTCTCTACAGCTCTAAATAGCTTTTTTTTTTCCTCAATGCACTTATTCCTTTATATTATAACACCCATATGTCCTCAGGTTCACTGAAAAAAAACAAAAACAAACTCTTAACTTTTGTGAGTGTTGTGAGGAAAAAGAGAAGGAGTTTGCAATTAATTGTTCCATTTCTTCATTGACAATTTACTATTAATCAATAAACATTTATTAAATGCCTAGTATGTGCCAGCACTGTACTAATCTCCGGGGATACAAAAAGAGGCAAACACTATACATTTGGAAAGTCACCTAACTTCTATCTTCAGCAATATTCTGAAACTATTTTCCTAGATATTTTATAATATGTTATTTAGCAACAAATCCAATTGACTTTTCTCAGGATTTTAGCCCTTCCTCAGCTTCTGACATTGTTGATCATTTCTTCTTTCCTGTCTTCACTTTATGACATCAAATCTGACTAATCTCCTGTCTACCCCCTTCTCCACTCTTGTTCTATCTCCTTTTTATGTCTCCTTTTTGTGATCTCAATATTATTGTTCTTTCCAGTTGTCATTGATCATCTTCTCTATTTTGTCCTTTGATAGTCATCCATTCCCATGACATTAACTATCACCACTTTTTTTTTTTTTTTTTTTTGCCAATGAATCCCAAATCTACATGTCCAGGTCCAGTCTTTTGAACAAGTTATAGAACTGAATTTCAAGTCATTTTCTCAATAGCTCCAATTTAATATTGTAATTCAACATGTCCCAAGCAGAATTTATCTTTCCCAAAATACCTCATCATCTTTTGAACTTCCCTACATCCTAATGATTATTCAGAGAATCAGAATTTGAGAGTTGGAAAACCTTAAGAGTTACCAAGCCTCAAGTGTTACAGAAAGGAATCTCCACTGCAATATACCAGACAGACAAGTAGTCATAAAGCTTCTGCTTGAAAACATGCAAGTTGGGTGAAGCCCCCACATCTTAGGGTGAAAATACACTTTGGATAGCTCCACTTGTTAGGAATTTTCCACCTCACATTTAGCTTAAATTTTTCTCTTTGAAATTTTCAATAATTATGCCTGCTTCTGCCAACTTGGGTCAATCAAAGTCCTATCTCTCTATCACTTGATCATTCTCAAAATGCTTGAAGATAATTATCTTACTTACCTAGTCTATTCATCTTCAAGCTAAACATTCTTTTTCCTTCAACTTATATTCAGATTATGTGGATTTAAGGCTTTTCATTTTGGTTGCCTTCCTCTAGGCTCTGTTTAATTTATCAATGTCATTTTAAAATTCTAGATGGTATGATGTCATACAAAAATCCTATACAAACATGCTTTACTCATCCTGAAATTTTCAGTTTAATTTTTTGAACCCACGTTCAAGTCTTTACATTTATCAATTTTGAAAATCATATTATTAGATTCAGGCCAATGTTCTGGGTTCTCAAGATGGTTTCAGTTCATGACTAAAATCTGATATGTTACCTCTCCTTCCCAGCTTTTCTCCAACTACAAATTTGATTAGCATGCCATCTATACCTTTATCTAAGTAACCAGGAAATATTAAAACCACAGACCTATAATGATTGGAATGATGCCACCTTCTGGAGACTTACTGTGGAAAAGCTCCACCATGAAGGAAGGTCTTTGAAGGCAGGACCATGCATCTTTTTTTTGGTGTCAGGAAGTAATGTTTGGTGGTAGGAGGAGGAAGGGGAAGCCGGGTGCTCTGCCTCTCATTCTTTTCCTGAGGACAGTGGTGGAGAAGGGAGCTAGAAATGTGCTCTCCCTTTAATATGAAAGTATCTAGGCCTTTCTCTCTCTCTTTACCAAATTCTTATTCTCCTTAATAATTGCTTAAAAGTCTAACTCTTGCTAAAGCTTATAATTTATTGGCGACCACTCATTAGATATTTTACACAGACTAGCTAGAATTTTAGCTTTAACAGATGGCTGACCATGAAGAGGAAAGCTGAACCTCACTCTTCTGATCTTCAGGTTGGGTAAGAAATTTCCCCTACTCTGTCCCTTTAAATCCGAAGTACTGCTGAATTGCCAGGTGTTTTCCCTTTAATTTTTTTCAAATGGACCTTTTAAACTCCCTAATTACGCTATTTTTGAGTTTAGTCTGTTTAACCAGACAAATGGGAGATAAGATTATGTTAATGCTTTCTTTTTGTGGATTTTCTATTTTTATTTTTATTTTTGTTAGAAGAGCCAGCAAGGTGCTCAAGGAAGGAAATATTTCCCCCTCTCCCAACCATGCTTTTTCAGAAAAACCTGAAGAGATTCTTGCAGCTTTTCCAAGTTCTAACACTAATTATTGCTCTAATTTTGCATGCCTGGAGGCAATGACCCACCTTCTAGAAGTTTTTAATCCCCTAGCACCTGGAGGCAAAGTGGGGGAAGAGGAATCCAGGCCTGAGTTCAAAATCAAGTCTGATTCAAATTGCCCTGGTCCCTCCCCTCCTCTCCAGACCCCACCCTCTACTCCTCCCATGGCCAAGCCCATTGATTCCCCTGCCAGGGAAGTCCAGAGATCTAATGTGGATGCGCAGCTTTCTCTAACTACATTTGCAGCTTCAGGCTTAGTCCTTCCCCAGCCTGGCTGTGCTTCTGAGCCCTTTAAATTCCAGATATGCTCGTTTTGTTCATAATTTTGCTAATCTGCTTTTGTCTTTAATTAGTAACCTTCTAAAGCATTTGTATTATGAAAGGACCAACAGACAATATAGAAGGGTTAAAGAAGAAAAACTTAAGCTGAATAAGAATGACATTCATAGTTCAAGACTCTGCTTCTTTTGACCTGGAAGGGTACATATTTTACAGAAATGTAGAAGTAAGCAGCAAGGTATTGATATGAGTATTGGGGATTTTAGATATCAGAATCAAAAGTGTTCTAAATTCACTCAGATTATTAATGTCAGTTCAGAGGTTACATAGGATTTCTATGCTATGACATATACATTTGGAAATTAATGGTATGGGTTTATTTTCATAGAGATTTTCATGCTTTTGAGATTGTGTTTTATACTTAGCTTTTTTTTCTAAAAAAAAGGAGAATATTTGTAAAACCTTTTTATAGTCATGTGATCAAGTTTATATTTCATAATACTCTTATTAAGTTCATATTCATTTAGCTTTCTTTAGTTTGAATTTCATTGTCTTTTATTGTTCCATGTGTATTTTCTTCTATTCATCCGTTTATCAAATTTTGAAACATTGCAAGATGGTTTTGATTTCATAATACAATGTTAATTCTTGGAGTATTGTGCTCCCATATTCTGAGTTGTTTGTTTTTGTTATTTTTTTCTCTCAACTGATTATTTGATCAAACTCTTTAAAGCATTTCCCTGGCAAATTGGTTGCCATGGCAAGTGTAAATTTATTATAGAAGTATTATTTTTGATAAGAATATTCAAAAAAAAAAGAGGGGGACATTTGTAAAAGTTTTCTTTATTTCAAAAAAAAAGTTTTCTTTGAGATTGTGTTGGGTTTTAACTTGTATTTAAATGTGTTCCAATTTTTCACAAAAGTAGTTTTATACTTAGTAAAAAAAAAAGTATTATTTGAAATTGTTGCATAATTGTATATTATATTCTGAGTCAAGATGTATTCACATTTTTGTAATCATTTATTATCCTCAATTTTTAAATCCATATGAGACTTGTGTGATAAAATAATGGGATTTAGCAGATACTCAAAGACCCACCTGGAGATTAATCAAGACTGATTGAATCAAGTGAGAGTGATTGACTGCTGATTAAGCCTACTTCAAGTTAATTGGATTGTATCAAGTTAATTGCATTGTGATCACACCTGGCTATCCCTTAAGAAGGTATAATTCTCAGAAACTAGACTATGAACTCAACTTGAGAACACCTTCAAAGACAATGGATTTGGGTGACGCCAACCAATCACCTTGAAGCAGGGTGTAAGGACCGCCTCTGTTCCAGATGTATAAAAAAGCTTCCACAAACAGCTTGGAGAGGATTGCTGATTAAAACAGCTGGGAAAAAGGGGGTTCCTGATTATAGCAGGCTCGTGGAGGAGGACTTCAGGAAGAACCCAACCAGGCTGGAACTCTAGGCTAGGTAGGACTTCTTTTTCATAACCTTCTGAACTCTTTGTAAATATCTGTATGCTCTAATAAATGTTTAATGCCCAAAGACTGGTACTGAAGCCTTTTAATTTTTGGTGACCACAATTAAGATTTTAAACATCACACTTGGATTATGGGAACTTATCATTTAAGACATTAATTGCCTTTATTTGGAGTTATCAGATGCCATTTGGCCAAGATGCTATCCAATCACAAGAGGAATACATGCAAGAGCAGACATTGAACTGTCACATGAGGGGAGACATGCATGAAGTCAAGGTATGGCTGAGGGAATGGCTTTTGACAAATGTTGAGGTTGGATTCTCTTGGTTTAATATTTTCTTTTCTTTTCCCCCACAATACTTTACAGATGGCTGGAAGTTTTGATCCCACCCATCTCACTTCTATACCTGGCTTCTATGCCCCCTCCTATATGCCTGATGCCATGGACATCTGAATCCCATGCATCTGATTAAGTCTGACTCAGTTTCCTCCAATATGTTCGGTGGCATGGACTTATATTTCATCCACCTATTTTAAGTCTGGAATACTGTATGGGCAGTACATATTGCTCAAGTGTGGGAATGCTCATATCCCATCATTTCTCTGTTCTTTTATGGTAATCCCCATAATTATCTCAGGTGTCATGATAAATAACAGTATTGAATTTGGCCTTGACATCTGTTACCAATTATATTAGATTTTAAAATTTCTCATAATTGCATGAGGAAAATTAGGCAGATGTTGCAAAAAGTGATGAAACAAAGATAAAAATTATTTTTAAAAATTAATATTGCAGCAATTATCTTCCCAATTTACCCTCCATAAGGAGGGACAATAGTAATATTAATTTTAAAGAATGTTTCCCTTTTTGTTTTATTATATGTTTCATGTGTAACAACTAAGATTCTGAATTCCCTTAGACATGTTTTTGAGAACTTTCATTATTTGATTTGATTATTGACAAAGCTATTTTAAAGTTGTGTTAAGCTCAATTTTGCAGGAAATTTTCCTGGCTGATTACCAGTATCCACACATCAACCCCTGAAGAGACTTCCATTCCACAACTACACCTAGAGGACATCTGAGAAAAGATTTTCAAAGACTTTAAATGAAGAATTTTGTTTTGTTGTTGTTGTTTTCTCTTTTCTCTTTCTGCTATAATATACACCATCTGTAACATGTATGCTCTGCAGAGGCCCTCCCTTTGCAAGACCAATGTCAAAGTGTCAGTTCATGAGGACAAAATATTGCCCCTCCGGACAAAACTTTCCTCTCTTCCTTTCCTATATTGTTAGTTAGCATTGGTTATTATATTCTGTTATTTTTTACTGTTTCATCAAGGAAATGCCCCGTTTCTTGAGGAAACAAAGGGGGGACTGTAGTGATTGGAATGACGCCACCTGCTGGACACTTACTGTAGAAAAGCTCCTCCATGAAGGAAGGTCTTTAAGGGCAGGACCATGCTTCTTTTCTTTGGTGTCAAGAAGTGATGTTTGGTGGTGGGAGGAGGAAGGGGGAGCCGGGTGCTCTGCCTCTTGCTCTTTTCCTGAGGACGCTGGTGGAGAAGGGAGCTAGAAATGTGCTCTCCCTTTAATATGAAGGAATCTAGGCCTTTCTCTCTCTCTTTACCAAATTCTTATTCTCCTTAATAAATGCTTAAAAGTCTAACTCTTGCTAAAGCTTATAACTTATTGGCGACCACTCATTACATATTTTACACAGACTAGCTAGAATTTTAGCCTTAACACACCCAAACAGAGAGTATTAAGGTGTTCCACTATAGACTCTGAAAAGATAACTTTAAAACATTAACTGAGTTGGCCATTAAACTATTTCTTAATTCATCTATGTCATGTCACCTAGTCCATGTCTTTCATTTTTTTTTTATTCCAAAGAATTACTATGAGATACTTTGATGGAAAACTCCTTCTAGTTCTTTTTATAGTTTTTTTTTTAGCACTAGTGAGTCCATTTTAGAGAAATAAACCTATGTTATTAATTTATTTATATAAGAAATATAGAATATAAAATTCATGATTATTGTTCTTTCCTATTTTACTCATTTTAATGATATAACGCACAAACTAACCAACACTAAGCACTAATGAATGTGTGCCTTTTGTGTACATAACACTATGGCAATACAAAAGTAGAATTAAATATGGTTCCTGTACATAAGCAGTTAATAAGCAGTGGCAGAGACAATATGATATGAAACACTTGAAAGAATAAGGCAGTATATGAGGGAGAACTGGACTTTTTCATAGAAATAAGCACAGAAAGGAGAAAGCAATAGCTCCTGGGGAAGTCAAGGAGAGCTTTGTAGAGCTGACAAGACTTGAACTAAAACTTGAAATATTTGCACGATTTAATTAGGTAGAAGGGAGGGGGAATTCGAGGAAGGGTGGCAGCATGGGGAAAGACAGTAGACAGGATGGAAAATAATATGTTCAATGATAGTAAGGCTTCACAATTGCTTTTTCAAGTATCACTAGGTTTCAAAAGACAGTTTCACATGCACACATGGATTGTCATGTCAAAAGTCCTGTCTTTGGCATCTACCTATAATAAATATGTGTTTGACATATATTTATAAAAATGTTATTTATGTATACAAATTTTAAATATAGAGATTATCTTAAAAGTTTGGCTGTAACTTTGGGCTATTAAAGCCTGTGGAAGGTGTGCATGTGTATGTGTGTTGTGTATTGTAACGATTGGAATAACGCCACCTGCTGGATACTTACTGTAGAAGAGTTCTGCCCATGAAGGGAAGGTCTTTGAGGGCAAGACCAGGAGTGAGGAAGTGACGCGGACTAGTGGGAGGAGGAAGGAAGAGACGGGCGCTCGGTCTCACTCTTTTTCCTCTGGACTCTGGCGGAGAAGGGAGCTAGAAATGTGCTCTCCCTTTAATAGATAGGAATCTAGGCCTTTTTCTCTCTCTTTACCAAATTCTTATTCTCCTTAATAAATGCTTAAAAGTCTAACTCTTGCTAAAGCTTATAATTTATTGGCGACCACTCATTAGATATTTTAGACAGTTTAGCTAGAATTTTAGCCCTTAACAGTATGTATGTAGGTCCATGTCCATGTGTAGGAGAGGGAAGGAGGAATGGAGGGAGGGAGGGAGGGAGGGAGGGAGGGAGGAAGGGAGGGAGGGAGGGAGAGAGAGAGAGAGAGAGAGAGAGAGAGAGAGAGAGAGAGAGAGAGAGAGAGAAAGGAGAACATTCAAAATAGGGCATATGATGTCTTATTCTCAGATGTTTTAGCCTAGGTTTCTTTAAGTGGAATATGTACACAGATGCTTACTTCTATGTATATATGTACATAGAAATGTGTATATATATATATATATATATATATATATATATATATATATATATATATATATATATATATATATATATATATATTTAGAAATGACAATTATATAATGTCTGTTGTATATTTTTAATGCATACAGATCTCTATAAATGCATGTCTAAGTGGTATCTTTGTAAGTTCTACACACATATGGGTGGGTATTCCATTTATAGAAATCTATGTTGAAATACACACACACACATATATATATATATACATTAAAATATTATACTTATTTAAACATACATAGAGATCTCAGTATTATAAATCTACAGAACTTATTATTTAATTGTCATTTCTCAATTTATATCTATTTCTGCCATATGTGTGTGTGTATGTGTATATATTCCTTTTATAAAAAACTCATCTGAAAAACCTGAGTCAGAGAATGGTATGCTCTCTTTAAAGTGTTTTATCTCTTTCATCCCCCCCCCCAGTTTATCTTATTTAAAAATATAATTTTTTTTCCCACCAAAGCTTTCCACAAGCCTACTTAGTTTGTCTCATATAAACAACTCACACTTATGTAACACTTTAAATTTGGCCAAGCATTCTAAATATACTCCTTATTTGATGCTATAAGCATAAGCTGAATAGCTTTCAATCAATCAATCAATCAACCAGAATTTATTCTTTCAATGACTATTTTTCCCTCTGCTTCTGAGACATTAGAGCAGTTCTCCTTGATGTCATGATATATGCTGTCCAGACTCTTTTTTTGATCATGGTCCTCAGGTAGTCCAATTATCCTTAATATTCTTTTCTTTTTTTTCTTTTTTTTTTTTTTTTTGGTGAGGCAATTGGGGTTAAGTAACTTGCTCAGGGTCACACAGCTAGTAAGTGTCAAGTGTCTGAGGCCAGATTTGAACTCAGGTCTTCCTGACTCCAGAGCCAGTTCTCTATCCACTGTACCACCTAGCTGCCCCAATCCAATTATTTTTAAATTGTACTCCTGGATCTCTTTTCCAGGTCTATTGTTTGTCTGAAGAGGTATTTTATGTTTTTGTCTACTTTTATATTCTTTTGATTCAGACTTGCTTCATGCACTGGTTTTATTGAGTCATACATAGCTTACATCTGCCCAATTCTAATTCTTAAGGAATTATTTTTCCCAGTTAGCTTTTGTACCTCCTTTTCCATTTGTCCAATTGTATTTTCAAGCATTATTTTCTTTTTTCAAGCTATTGACTTTCTCTTGCATAACTTGCATTTCTTTTCCCAATTTTGCTTCTAACTCTCTTATTTGGTTTATAAAATCCTTTTTGAGCTCTTTTCTTTTATATGCTTTTTTTTTGGGGGGGTGAGGGCAGTGAGGGTCAAGTGACTTGCCCAGAGTCATACAGCTAGTCAATGTCAAGTGTCTGAGGCCGGATTTGAACTTAGGTCCTCCTAAATTCAGGGCCAGTGCTTTATCCACTGCACAATCTAGCTGCCCATTTTGAGCTCTTTCAAAAGGGCTTTTTGGTTTGGAGACAAATTCCTCTTCCCCTTTAAGGCTTCATGTATAGGCATTTTGACATTGTTGTCCTCTGAGTTTTGATTCTCCCTGTTGCCATAGTAATTTTCTATGGTGAGGTTTTTTTTTTTCTCTTTATTATTCTTATTTTAGCTTCTTCCCTGCCTTTTAAAGTTGAGTTCTGTTCAAGGGGTACATATACACTGTCACAAACTTCTTTTGCTTGGGGACAACGGCCTAATCACTGGCTTTTTGTTCTGAGGCCTTAGCCACTTTAGCTTGCTCATGATCCTGGAGTGGCCCTACATTGTTGGGCTTGTTGGGGGCCTCACAACTGGCCTGCTAGGACCTTGGGTCCTCAGCTGCTGATCTGTGATGTGGCAAAGATCCTTTTGGTGGCTTGCCCAGACACCCTTTGAGCTGAGCTGTGCTCCCCTTTTATACAGGTGAGACAAGCCTTTCCTGAAGACCTTCTAGTTTTACCTTAAGCTGGAAGATTATTTCACTCCATCATATTGTTGGTTTTGCAGCCCCAGATTCCATTGAGAGGCTTAATTTAATGTTGTTTCTTAGGAAAATTTGGGAGAGCTCAGGAAGTTTCCTGGCTTCATTCTATCATCTTGACACTGCCTCTAGAACTTCAACAAGAATTTATTAGGCATTTAGTATATACCAGATAGTCTGATATATGCATTGAGGACAAAAAGAAAGGCAAAAAAATGCAAAATCAGTCCATTCCTTCAAGGAGCTCATATACTAGTGTGGCATACAATTAAATGTAAGTGCATAGCTACATAAAAGAATAGAAGGAAGGTGATATTAGATGAGAAGTTATGAGGCTAAAGAGCCTAAGAAGCACCGCTGAATACTAAAGTATCATTTTAACTAAATCTTGAAAGAAACTAAGGACCTCAAAAGGCACAAGTGATGGGGGGAGAACATACAGGAGAACCAGTTCAAAGGAACAGAGAAAGAAAATAGAGTATCCTTTGTATGGAACAGGAAGAAGACTGCTTTCATTGTATTGATGAATGTATGGAGGGGAGATGTGAAAGTGGAAAAGTTGAGTTTTGCAAATTTTTGGATATGTAGAATGAATGTAAATGAGGAATTGAAGAAGGTATGTATGTTGGGAACCCGAGAGAACCAGAGGGCAGTGGTTCCATCAATAGCAATAGATAAGTTTGGTACAGTGGAACCTTTATGGGGAAAGAAAATGAATTGTATTTTAAACATGTGGAGCTTGAGATGCCTGAGGAACATTCAGTTTGAACTATCCCATAAACAGTCAGAGACATGGAAGTGAATTTCAGAAAAGACTATGGCTTTAAATACAGATATAAAATCCATGCATATAGGTAGAACAAGTGAATTCACAGAACAAGATGGTTCACTAGGACATATAATATAGAAAGAAAAGCAGAAGTCTCTTACAAAGCTTTCTGTTACAAATGTCTCTTCACTGTTGACTTAGTATATTATGTTCATTTCTGTCTTCATACTTTTCCAATTCTATTGCCCCAATCTGCCTTTTTTTCGCACCTGACCAAACTATGCTTATTGTTCAAGGCAAAGTTCAAATTTCCAACTCCTTGCATCTTTCCCTAAGTGCCAGAAAACTGAACCACTTACATTTGAATTGTCTTAGGGAAATTCGGAAGATTCCCTGGAAAGATAAAATATTGGACACTGAGGTCCTCTCTCAATCTTAACTGCCAGTATTTCAAACTTCACTTTAGAGAGCATAATTGTCATGGATAGGCTATGTAGCCCAAATGCCAAACACATGTTTACCCAAAATATTATTTTATGGAGAACTTACATAAGGCAAATGTTCACATGCTGGTCAGCAGAAGCCGTACAAAGATAACTGCAAGGACTCTCTGAAGAACTTTAGTATAAATTATGAGACATGGGGGACACTGGCTCAGGACTGCCCAGCATGGTATGCTCACATCAAAGAAGGTGCTGTTCCCCCATGAGCAAAAGAATATCACAGAAGCACAGGAAACCTGAACTGTGCAAACTTAGAGCTACCTCCAAATGTTCTAACAGACTTCTTGTGCCTGACCTGTGTTAGAGCCTTCTGAACTTGTATTGAATGGATTAGCCCCAGGTAAACATACTGTGTACCCTGATCCCAGCATTATGATATCATTGATCTTATTTGAAAACAAAGGATAAACAATAACAACAAATACTTTGGCTCCTGATAATAGTTACTTTCCCTGAAATGTTTTAGCATTTTACAATAGGTGGGACCATACAGTTATTCTTTAATTAAAGAATTTTATAGAACATTAATGTGTTAGTTTCATATTCCTAATTAGATATTAAGTGGTTTGAGGATGCTGACTTGGCTTGATAGATACATGCATACACATTTTGTAAAACTGGTCAACATGTGACATCCACATTGGATCATGGTAGTCCCTATGGATGGACAAATCTGATATTTCTACCCATAACTTTGTTTTTCCAGGCCAGAAAAGTGTTTGTGGTAACTCACAGATGAGATCACAGAACAGGGTAGTAGTAAACACACCTCTCCCATGATCATGCAATCTTGGAAAAAATGAAAATTTATAGGTCCCTAGAATTACTTACATAAAACCCTGAAACTTGTAACAATGTCTTTTCCACCCCAGAAGCAGAACCCAACTTTAACATAGAGTTAAAAGTCAAGAAATAAACTGGAAAATGAGCAAACAGCTGAAAAAGATCCTGAGTAGTCACTATATTGAGAAGGAAGAGCAAAATGCAAAATCAGAAGACAACAAAGTCAAAACTGCTACATAAAAATCCTCAACAGATAATATGAATTGGTCTCCAGCCATGGAAGAGCTCAAAAAGGATTTAAAAAATCATGTAAGAAAATTAGAGGAAAAACTGGGAAGAAAAATGAGAGTGATATAAGAAAATAATGAAAAAGAATCAACAGTTTGGTAAAGGAGACACAAAAAAGATGGAAGAAAATAACATCTTAAAAACTGAATAGGCCAAATAATAAAGGAGGCACAACAATTCAATAAAGAGAACTTCTTAAAAAGTAGAATTGGGAAAATAGAAAAAAATATTCACAATTTCACTGAAGAAAAGAGCTCCTTAAAAATAAAATGGACTAATGAAAAAGGTGGTATACCAATTCTCTAAAGAAAACAATTCCTTAAAAAGTGGAATTGGGCAAGTGGATGTAAATGATTTTATAAGACATCAAGAGACAATAAAGCCAAATCAAAAGAAGGAAAAATAGAAGAAAATATAAAATACCTCACTGGAAAAACAATTTACATGCAAAATAGATGCAGGAGTGGTAATTTAAGAATTATTGGACTACTTGAAAGCCATAATCAAAAACAACTTAAATACCATCTTTGAAGACATTATAAAGGAAAACTACCTTGATATTCTAGAACCAAAAAGGAAAATAAAAAATTTAATCTACCAATCACACCTAGAAAGAGATCCCAAAATGAAAACTTCCAGGAATATTCAAGACAAATTCCCAAGTTCCCATGTCAAGGAGAAAATATTTCAAGCAACCAAAGAGTAACAATTCAAATATCATGCAGTCATATTCATGATACTACAATATTTGGCAGTTTCTACACTAAATAAGCTGAGGGCTTGGAATATTATATTTTGAAGGGAAAAAAAATTAGGATTACAACCAAGAATCACCTACAAAGTAAAACTGAGGATAATCCTTTGGGGAAAATGGACATTCATTGAAATAGAGGACTTCCAGGAATTCCTGGTGAAAATATCCTAGCTGAACAGAAAATTTGATTTCCAAGTACAGGACTCCAGAGAAGCATAAAAAGGTAAACAAAAAGAAAAAAAAAATCATTAGGGATTCAATAAGGTTAAACTGATTGTATCTTACATGGGAAAATGATAATATAACTCTTAAAATCTTTTTTCATTATTATGGCAGTTAGAAAGACAGAGCAGATAGAGTGGGTTAGTTGGTGGTGGTAGGGGGAATTCATAGTAATCATACTGAAAAATTATACTGGTTCTCTAATAAAGACCTCATTCCTCAAATGTATAAAATTGGCCAAACAAATAATAATGAAAATTTTACCTAAATTAGTTTACTTATTCAATGCTACACCTATCATAATACCAAAGAATTATTTTGTAGCACTAGAAAAATAGTAAAAAAAAAATCTGCAAGATAAAAAGTTCAAGAATATCAATGCAATCGATAAAAAAGATGTGAAGGTGGCCTGGCAGTACCAGATTTCAAACTATATTATAAAGAGGTAATTGTTAAAAAATAACAACAAAAGGGGCAGCTAGGTGGCACAGTGGATAGAGCACCGGCCCTGGAGTCAGGAGTACCTGAGTTCAAATCCGGCCTCAGACACTTAACACTTACTAGCTGTGTGACACTGGGCAAGTCACTTAACCCCAATGGCCTCACTAAAACAACAACAACAACAACAACAACAACAACAAAATAACAACAAAAATAAACAACCAAAACCTAGTACTGGGTAAGAAATAGCAGGGTGGATTAGTGGAATAGATTAGGTACACAAAACACAGTGGTAAATAATCATATTAATATGGTGATTGATAAACCCAAACACCTAAGATTTGGGGTTAAGAACTCAACATTTGAAAAAATATTTCTGAGAAAACTAGGAAGCAGTTTGGAAGAAATTTGGCATAGACCAATATCCCACATCAAATACCAGGATAAGATCAAAATAGGTAAGTGTTCTACATATAAAGTTTGATATTATAAGTTAATTAGATGAGTATAGAAAAATGTTCCTGTCAGATCTAAGGATCAGGGAAACTTTATCACCAAACAGGACGGAGAGGCATCTGATTACATCAAATTAAAAAGTTCTTTCCAGGAAAAAACAAAAAACAAAGCAAAACCCAAAAACTAATTCAGCCAAAATTGGAAGGAAAATGGGAAAAAAATATTGCATATTTCTCTGATAAAGGCCTCATTTCTTAAATATAGAAGAACCTGAGCCAAATTTATAAAAAAAAAAAAAGCCATTCTCTAATTAATAAATCCTCAAAGGTGTAAGGGGCTAAAATTCTATCTATGATGTCTAAAATCTATTAAAACCTAACAAGTGGTCTCCTTAAATTAGAAGCTTTAGCATGAGTTTAGACTTTTAAATATTTATTAAATATATTAAGGGTTAGTAAAGAGAAACACTTGGATAAAAAATTAGATTTGCCAGTTCTCTCCCTAACATGCTTCCCTTCCTCCCTAGTCGAAGTCTCCAGCCCAAAAGAGGCCCCTACTCAGGAGCTTCTTCCTGAAGCCTCCTGTGAAACAGGAAACAGGGCCATACACATACACACACACACACACACACACACACACACACACACACACCTCCAAGCTAATTGGCTAGTAACACTGATTGACACAACTAACAGGTGGTTCTATAGATGTAAGTTCCAGACACCAGGCAACTTCCGGATGCTGGTTAACTTCTGGATGCTAACGTCACATGGGTTCTATATCACATGCTTTCTCCTCATGGCAAAGTTTCCCTACAATATTTTTCCCAGAATGGGATACCATTCCAATTCTCACAAATGATGTGAACAGGCAGTGTTCAGAAGAAGAATCAGATCTATAAATAGTCATACAAAAGTGCTCTAAATCACTATTGATTAAATAATTAAAAATTAAAACAACTTTGAGGCATCACTTCACACCTATCATATTGGCTAGCATGGCAGAAATCAGAAACAGAAAATTACAAATTTTGGAGGGGATGTGAAAAAATAGCTACTCTAATCCAATGTTAGTTGAGTTATAAACTGGTCCAACTATTCTGCAGAACAATTTGGAACTAAACCCAAAGTACAATAATACTGTGTATATTTTTTGACCCAGAAATACCTATCTTAGTTCTGTATCCCAAAGAGATCAAATTAAAGCAAAAAGACCTTAACAGCATAAAATATTTATAGCAACTCCTTTTTGTGGTGTTAAAGAATTGGAAAGTGAGGAAATTCCTTTCAACTAGGGACTGGCTGAATATATTATGGTATATTACTATGATGGAATACTACTTTGCTACAAAAAATGATAAGTGAGGTTGTTTTAGAGAAACCTGGGAAGACTTCTATGAACTGACATTGAGTAAAATGAGCAGAATCCTTAGTACAGTGTATACAGTAAAAACAATAATGTAAGGATGATCAGTTGTCAAAGACATGATCAAGACAATGATCCAAGACAATTCTGAAGGAACCATGGTAAAAAAAAAAATGCTATACATCTCCAAAGAGAAAACTTATAAACTCTGAGAGCAAATTGAAGTATATTTTTTTAGTTTCTTATTTTCTTGTTTTTGCATGTGTGTATTTTCTTTTTGTAAAATAGCTAATATGGAAATATGTTTTCTGTAACTTCATATGTATGATCATTCATATTGTTGCTTGCTTTCTCAAGAGGTAGGAGTAGGTTAGGAAAGAGAACTCAGGACTTAAATTTTTAAAAGAATGGTTTTTTTCACATGCAATTATAATATTTGATGATATATTATTAAATATATACTTTAATTATATGTATATATATTTAAAATAATCAACAAGCATTTCAATATTCAAAAAATAATGATAATTTTTGGAAACTGTAAACTGTCATATGAAGTTTGAAAAAATTTCCTAGATTTAATTTTTTTCTTTTTTGGTGAGGCAATTGGGGTTAAGTGACTCGACCACGGTCACACAGCTAGTAAGTGTCAGGCGTCTGAGGTTGGATTTGAACTCAGGTACTCCTGATTCCAGGGCTCTATCCACTATACCAACTAGCTGCCCCCTAGATTTAATTTTGAAAGATATTATCAAAATTGTCCTTCTTTCATTGTCTATAAATTTTGATTTTTTAAATTAATTCTCCTTCCTTGCTTTCTTTCTTTATATTCTTCATTACTTCATTAAAGAAGTTAGAGCATCTTCACTCATGCTATTCTCTGTAACTAAATTTTCTTCCCCTTAATGGTGAAGAGGCAAGCTCTAACCTAGCTAATATGATGAGAAACCTTTTGTCATTCTCTGTATGGCCATTTTTCTTTTATTCCTGCTTTCAATGAAAACAGACTTCTCCTAGATCTCTTATCTGACACAGCACATGAGGCAAAGAATTCCACCCCATCCCCCAAAAATATGATTCCCTGTTTAATGACGTTACCTTCTCTTCAAAGAGGCTGCCCTTGCCAGTGACTTTCCATTTCGGTTTGGAGGTGATCCTAACAGTTTTGAAACTTTGATTCTCTTTTCAAAGAGCAAAGCTTCTCATTTGCATTCAGCTTTTACAGAAATATCAACTTCATCCCTCTGAGTTCACATCCTGAAAGACTGGCATTAGCACCAGCAGAAAGGTGTGAATTTCCTCAATTTATCTTAATGAGGTGCTAAACTCCACTTTTAATTATGGCTACCATTCAAATGTCAACATCCTGTGGCATGAATATGCCCCTAATATGCTTTATCAGACTAAGTCCCTAAGAGTGTGGTATTTATAGGATTCTTAGCTTAAATCCATTACATTCTGATAATATGGGTTATGGATTTTGCAGGGTATTGAGGAATTTTGTGGGTTTCCTATAAAACTTCCTATATTCTTTGCAGAACACCTGGTAGTAAATTCCAGCCCTTTGACTTCCCATTTTCATCTGATGCTGAGTTGTTAATATGAAATATTTCATGCTGAAAGCCACTTATAGCCAGCTAATTAGTAGTGGAGGAAATGAGATTAAGGAATGGAAGTGGTAAAGTAGAGAACCATTGAGGCACTAGGGGGTAAAAATTTATAACAGTTTAACTTAGGAAGAAAAATATATGTTCCTTATCCTACCTAAATAATTCCCATCTGCTCATGTTATTCCCTTGGTGACTTGAGTTTCAAGTGTCCTTTTTCATGAGATTCTATAGTTTTGAAGAGAAAATGGTTGGTGATAGGGGTAGAAGATAACCAAACTGATGTCATACAACCATACTGTTTCTTCTACCCAGTTGCCCTAAATACTAAAAACTGAAGACTTTTGACAATCCTTATCTAAGGTTGCCAACTATTATGTAGTCTGTAAAAGCAATGATAATAATAGTCCATATTTTTTTCTCTTTGTAAAATGTGCCATCATAACAAAGATATTGAGAACAGTTGCTATGAAATGTACCATTTATTAGGAAGACAGTTTAAGCCCAATATGGTTGTACCTATCTTTGAATTCAGCATCATCTCTCTAGAAAGAAAACTATGAATGAATTCCAAATTAAAGAGGAAAATTGAATTTAAAAATCTTACAAATTATTTCATGTAGACAGATGACCTAAATCTATGTGGCCTTACTGAAAACACATGAAACATCTTCTTCATCTCATGGGAACACTTTCCAATATTTCAAATTCATATTTGGTTGCAATAAATGAAAAATTCTCATCTCAAATGTATTTCCAACTTTCTCTAGATTTTAAAAACTATCACTTCTACTGCTTTTGCACATTGGAAATTCACTCAAGGTCTAGTGCCTTCTTACCTTAGTATGGCCAATGATTCCTACAACCAACTCACTATGGAATATTCTTTCACAAGGCCTCCCCAGGTCCCTGGGTGAGTGCCACCTCTGGCCTCCATTTTGTGCAGGGGCCAAGACTATCCTGTCTTCATTTTCCTCCTGGACCTGCTTTTGACTTCCTTTGGATTTCCAGACCATGCCTCTATGACATCATCCCTTCACATTCCAGACCCCTTTCCTTTTCAGCTTCCTTTTATGTGTTATATTCAAATGCAAGCTCCTTGAGAATAGGGATTGTATTTCTTTTGGCATGTATTTGTATTCCTGGTGCTTAGCACAGTACGTAGCAGATAATCCATGCTTAATAAATATTTTCCTTCTGGCCTTCCTTCCTTCCTTCCTTTCTTCCTTCCTTCCTTCTTTCCTTCCTTCCTTCCTTCCAAATTTCTTAACATATCCCCAGTCAAGTCTTGTAGATAGAATCCAGAATTGAAATGGAATCAGTGCTTGAAGGAAAAAGTTATAAATACATAGCAATTGATGCCTGACTCAGTTTCTCCTGGAAAGGCATACTGAACGTAAAGCTATCAATGAGAAAGTTGTGGCTGAAAATGTTATGAACCTTACTGGCATCCAGAAATCAAAGCTTTATAGGAATAACAATTTCAAAACAATTAATACCTACATATTGTGAAGACTGATGTATACCTTCAGAATTACAAAACAAAAACAGATATGTAAAATATCCTTTAAAAACAGTACCATATATGAAAAAAAACAGTACCATATTAATGAAACACAGAACCCATCATAATGAATACAAGGTCTAGAAAGATTTGCATTTCATTACCAATGAGCAGAAAGAGGAATAACATCCATTTTCTGAGCACATAAAAATAGGTATAGAAAGACTTGGGAAGAAGCAGACATCACTTCAATGAGTAATGATGAAAGTTGATAATAGGAAGTTTCCATTATACTTATTAAATATAACTGATAGTGTTGTATATCCATATGTAGTCTCTGAAAAACTAAAGAGTAGACTCACAAATACCTCTATGGATAACCCATGAACAAATTTTGTCAACAAGTTGATAATGAAGTAGCATATAAATGATTTAGAATGGTAATTCAGGACCAGGATACCACTGTCAGTAAAAAGAATAGAATTATCTATAAGGAACCTCTCTTAGTGATCGATGCATATTATATAAGGAAAAAGGTAGAAATTTTGCAACACACCAATGAAGTTTTTTTTTTTTTTGAGATATTTTATTTTTTCCGTTACATGTAAAGATAGTTCTCAACTTTTGTTTATACATGCTTTACACTTTCAGATTTTTCTCCCTCCCTCCCTCCCTCCCTCCCCCCTCCCCTAGACAGCAGGTAATCTGATATAGGTTATATCTATATATATCTATACATATACATATAGATATATATATACACACACATATATATACACATAATAACATTAATCCTATTTCTGCATTAATCCTGTTACAAGAGAAAGAATCAGAGCAGTGATGCAAAACCTCAAAATAGAAAAAAAAAAACAACAGCACCCAAAACAAAAGAAATAATATGGTTCAATCAGCATCTATACTCCACAGTTCTTTCTTTCTTTTTTTTTCTTGGATTTGGAGATCCTCTTCTATCATGAGTTCCCTGGAACTCTTCTGTACCATTGCATTGGTGAGAAGAATATAGTCCATCACAGTAGGTCAACACTCAATGTTGATGATACTGTGTACAATGTTCTTCTGGTTCTGCTCATCTCACTCATCATCAGCTCACGTAAGACCCTCCAGGTTTCTCTGAACTCTTCCTGCTCATCATTTCTTACAGCACAATAGTATTCCATTGTATTCATATACCACAACTTGTCCAGCCATTCCCCAATTGATGGGCACCCCCTCAACTTCCAATTCCTTGCTACCACGTAAAGAGCAGCTATAAATATTTTTGTACATGTGGGTCCCTTTCCCCCTTCCATGATTTCTTTGGGCAAAAGACCTAAAAGTGGGATTGCTGGGTCAAAGGGTATGCACAGCTTTATCGCCCTTTGGGCATAATTCCAAATTCCTCTCCAGAATGGTTGGATCAGCTCACAGCTCCACCAACAATGCATTAGTGTTCCAATTTTCCCACAGCCTCTCCAACATTTATTATCTTCCTTTTTTGTCATTTTAGCCAATCTGATAGGTGTCAGGTGGTACCTCAAAGTTGTTTTAATTTGCATCTCTCTAATCATTAGAGATTTAGAGCATTTTTTCATATGGGAATAGATAGCTGTGGTTTCTTCATCAGAAAACTGCCTGTTCATATCCTTTGACCATTTCTCAATTGGGGAATGACTTGGATTCTTATAAATTTGATTTAATTCCCTATATATTTTAGAGATGAGGCCTTTATCAGAAGCACTGGCCTCAAAAATTGTTTCCCAGCTTTCTGCCTCCCTTCTAATTTTGGATGCATTGCTTCTGTTTGTACAAAAATTTTTTAATTTAATATAATCAAAATCATCCACTTTGCATTTTATAATATACTCTATCTCATGTTTGGTCAAAAACTGTTCTCCTTTCCAAAGATCTGATAGGTACACTATTCCTTTCTCTCCTAATTTACCTATGGTATCACCTCTTATGTCTAAATCATGTAACCATTTTGACCTTATTTTAGTATAAGGTGTAAGATGTTGGTCTAAGCCTAATTTCTGCCATACTATCTTCCAGTTTTCCCAGCAGTTTTTGTCAAATACTGAGTTCCTATCCCAGAAGCTGGAGTCTTTGGGTTTATCAAACACTACATTACTAGTGTCATTTACTACTGCATTTCCTGAGCCTAGCCTATTCCATTGATCTACCACTCTATTTTTTAGCCAGTACCAGATAGTTTTGATGACTGCCGCTTTATAGTAAAGCTCCAGGTTTGGTACCGCTAACCCACCTTCCTGTGAATTTTTTTTCATTATTTCCCTGGATATTCTTGATTTTTTGTTTTTCCAGATGAATTTTGTTATTATTTTTTCTAGCTGTATAAAATAATTTTTAGGTAGCCTGATTGGTATGGCACTGAATAAGTAAATTAATTTAGGCAGTATTGTCATTTTTACTATATTAGCTCTGCCTATCCATGAGCAATTGATATCTTTCCAATTATTTAGATCTGATTTGATTTGTGTGAAGAGTGTTTGGTAGTTGTGTTCATAGAGTTCCTGGGTTTGTCTTGGCAAGTAGACTCCCAAGTATTTTATATTACCTACCATTACTTTAAATGGAATTTCTCTTTCTATCTCTTGCTGCTGGACTTTGTTGGTCATGTATAGAAATGCTGATGATTTATGTGGATTTATTTTATATCCTGCTACTTTGCTAAAGTTGTTAATTGTTTCAAGTAATTTTTGACTTGATTCTCGAGGATTCCTTAAGTATACCATCATATCATCTGCAAAGAGTGATAGTTTTGTTTCCTCCTTGCCTATTCTAATTCCTTTAATTCCTTTCTCTTCTCTGATTGCTAAAGCTAACATTTCTAGGACAATATTAAATAATAGGGGTGATAATGGACATCCCTGTTTCACCCCTGATCTTATTGGGAAGGCCTCTAATTTATCTCCATTGCATATAATACTTGCTGATGGCTTTAGGTAGATACTGTTTATTATTCTAAGGAAAGCTCCCCCTATTCCTAAACTCTCTAGTGTTTTTATTAGGAATGGGTGCTGTACTTTGTCAAAAGCTTTCTCTGCATCTATTGAGATAATCATATGATTTTGGTTGGTTTTCTTATTGATGTGGTTGATTATGTTAATAGTTTTCCTAATGTTGAACCAGCCCTGCATTCCTGGTATAAATCCCACCTGGTCATAGTGTATTATCCTGGTGATCACTTGCTGTAATCTCCTTGCTAATATCTTATTTAAGATTTTAGCATCAATATTCATTAGGGAGATTGGTCTATAATTTTCTTTCTCTGTTTTTGCTTTGCCTGGTTTTGGTATCACCACCATATTTGTGTCATAAAACGAATTTGGTAGAACTCCTTCTTCACCTATTTTTCCAAATAATTTGTATAATATTGGAATTAATTGTTCTTTAAATGTTTGGTAAAATTCACCCGTAAACCCATCTGGCCCTGGGGATTTTTTCTTAGGGAGTTCATTAATAGCTTGTTCAATTTCTTTTTCTAATATGGGTTTATTTAAGGATTTATTTCCTCTTCAGTTAACCTGGGCAGTTTGTATTTTTGTAAATATTCATCCATTTCATTTAGATTGTCAAATTTATTGGCATACAGTTGGGCAAAATATTTCCTAATTATTGCTTTAATTTCCACTTCATTGGTGGTAACATCACCCTTTTCATTTTTGATACTGGTAATTTGGTTTTCTTCTTTCTTTTTTTTTAATCAAATTAACCAGTATTTTATCTATTTTATTGGTTTTTTCATAAAACCAGCTCTTAGTTTTATTGATTAGTTCTATAGTTTTTTTGCTTTCAATCTTATTGATTTCTCCTTTAATTTTCAGGATCTCTAATTTAGTGTCTAATTGGGGATTTCTAATTTGTTCTTTTTCTAGCTTTTTAAGTTGCATGCCCAATTCATTAATCTCCTCTTTCTCTTTTTATTCATGTAAGCATTTAGAGCTATAAATTTTCCCCTAAGCACTGCTTTGGCTGCATCCCATAGATTTTGGTATGTTGTCTCATTATTGTCATTCTCTTGGATAAAGTTATTGATTGTTTCTATGATTTCTTGTTTGGCCCATTCATTCTTTAGAATGAAATTATTTAGTTTCCAATTGATTTTCATTCTACTTTTCCCTGGCTCTTTCTTACATGTAATTTTTATTGCATCATGATCTGAGAAGGATGCATTTACTATTTCTGCCTTTCTACATTTGACTATGATGTTTTTGTGCCCTAATACATGGTCAATTTTTGAAAATGTGCCATGTACTGCTGAGAAAAAGGTATATTCCTTTCTATCCCCATTCAATTTTTCTCCAGACATCTATCATGTCTAACTTTTCTAGTAATCTATTCACCTCTTTCACTTCTTTCTTATTTATTTTTTGGCTAGATTTATCTAATTCTGAGAGGGGGAGATTCAGATCCCCCACTAGTATAGTATTACTATCTAATTCCTCTTGTAACTCATTTAACTTCTCCTCTAAGAACTTGGATGCTATACCACTTGGCGCATACATATTCAATATTGATATTACTTCATTATCTATAGTACCTTTAAGTAAGATGTAATTTCCTTCCTTATCTCTTTTAATGAGATCTATTTTTGCCTGCACTTTGTCTGAGATAAGGATTGCTACCCCTGCCTTTTTGACTTTAGCTGAGGCATAATATATTCTGCTCCAGCCTTTTACCTTTACTCTGTGTGTATCTCTCTGCTTCAAATGTGTTTCTTGTAAACAGCATATTGTAGGGTTCTGGTTTTTAATCCACTCTGCAATTCGCTTCCGTTTTATAGCAGAGTTCATCCCATTCACATTCACAGTTATTATTACTGACTGTCTATTCCCCTCCATTCTATTTACCCCCTTTGTACTTTTCCCCCCTTCTTTCACCCTATTCCTCCTCACCGACGTTTTACTTCTTACCCCTGCCTCCCCCAATCTGCCCTCCCTTTTTATCACCCCCCTCTCTTTTCTTTACCCTTTTCTCCCTTGCTTTTGTCCTCCCTTCTCAGTCCCCCCCCTTTCCCTTCCCCTTTTGTTTCCCTAAAGAGTGAGTTAAGTTTCTTTATCCCAATGAACGTATATGTTATTCCCTCTTTGAGTCAAATCTAATGAGAATAGGGTTGAAACCATGTTCCCCCCTCCTTTCTTTCCCTCTATTATAATAGGTTTTTTTCCACCTCTTCATATGATATAATTCATCCCATTCCACCTCCCCTTTCCTCTCCTCCCCATAGACTCCCTTTTTATCCCCTTAATTCTTTTGTATCATCACATCAAAGACAATTTATATTTATCCCCTCTATATAAAGTCCTTCTCTCTGCCCAAATACATTTACAGTTCTTAAGAGTTATGAGTATTATCTTCCTGTGTAGGGATATAAACAGTTTAACCTAATAGAGTAACTTTTTTTTTTTCCCCCTCTGTTTACCTTTTTAAACTTCTCTTGAGTCTTGTATGTTGAGATCAAATTTTCTATTCAGTTCTGGTCTTTTCACCAGGAAAGATTGAAAGTCCCCAATGTCATTAAATGTCCATCTTTTCCCCTGAAAGAAAATGCACATTTTTGCTGGGTAATAGATTCTCGGCTGCAATCCAATCTCCTTTGCCTTCCGGAATATCATATTCCAAGCCTTGCGGTCCTTTAATGTTGAAGCTGCCAGGTCCTGAGCAATCCTGACTGTGGCTCCATGATATTTAAATTGCTTCTTTCTGGCTGCTTGGAGTATTTTCTCCTTCACCTGATAATTCTGGAATTTGGCTACAATATTCCTTGGAGTTTTCCTTTTGGGGTCTCTTTCAGGAGGTGATTAGTGGATTCTTTCAATGATGACTTTATCCTCTGATTCTATGATATCACGGCCTGACCCCCTCGGCGCTGGGTTGCTGCCCTGCGCTGGGCCTCCCTTTTGCCCGAGTCAGACCGACCTTTTCCTGAAGTCTTCTAAATTATCTCTGGTTGGAGGACTGTGTCTCTCTGTCTCTTTGCAGGTTCTGTAGTTTCAGAATCCGTCCAGCGGCTTGATTTAATGTTCGTTTTGAGGGAACAGAAGGAGAGCTCAGGCAGCTTGCTGCTTCCTCTCCGCCATCTTCCTTACTTGATCACCAATGAAGTTTTGTAAAACAGCATAGACTAAAGGTGTAATAGACCTTGTAGCTAGAATTATATATCAGAAACTTACTATGACTCATGGACTGATAGATATAAATCTTTATACAACAAATATATACCTCACAATAACCTAGAAATCTAAATTAAGTCATAGTAATTCTTCTGAAACTCAATTTTCTAATCTTTAAAATAGAGATAATAAAGCACATATATCATAGACTGGTTTTGAGAATTAAATAATATAGGTAAAACTTTGCAAACCTTAAAATGCTATATAAGAGTATGCTCCATAAATGTGTTATGATTTCTACTAAATCCACCTAGATACTAATAATATCTTTTCCACTAATGTGTCACTTTACTCAGGATATATTCCAGATATTTAAAAGCCAAATTGTTATTCAGAAAAATCATGCTATGAAACATATCCTTAAATGGAGATCTGTCTCTGGCCACTGAATTTAGTATAAAAAAGAGGGATACCTTATTTTTATCTGTGCATCCTCTTTGGAAGAAGAATGGTTTTGATAACATATATGGGGAAAGTTTACTGGGAATATCTCCTACATATTAAACATATATACTTCATTAGGATTGATTAGAAGAGATAGTTAGTTATCCCATGTACAGAGCCTGTCTTACAAATATCCTGCCCATTGATTGGGACACTAAGGAAAAGGCATGATTTCCACTAGGAAATTAATATGTCTATTTCATTAAATTCATTACTTTTCTTGGGGAAACTGGCCTTTACTCAGTGTGAATACATGAGAAAGATGGGGATAGAATGGGAAAAATCAGGAGGAAAGAGAAGAAATGAATGACGGCAATAAATAAGGGGGAAAGGAATGGAAAATACTAGATTTGGCTTCATTATAGGATCTTGGTTTGAATCCTGAAAATGCCATTTACTACATGTATCACCTTGGGCAAGTTACTATCCATTTCTGGATCAATTTTCTAATTTTAAAATTAAATTTTAGACAGGATAAGCCCTAAGATTCTGTCCAAATCTAAACTGATTTGTATCTATATATGTACATATAGACAATTCTATTTTCATACTTTTCAGGTAATTAGAACCAGAGGATTATTTTGGTTATGATTAATAATGACATCATGGAGTTGTATAATATTTAGCAGTTATAAAGCTCTTTTGCACCCATTACTTGACTTGATCATAGTAGCTGTCCTAGAAGGCAAGTCTATGGTATAGCTAAAAAATACCATGAGACCTAGAGAAGCTATATGATACAAAACAATATTTATTAAGGACCTACTATGTGCATGATATTGTCCTAAAATGAGTATATAGAGCACAGGAGATCAGGAATACCTGAAGTCAAATAAATCTAGGCTCAGACATTTACTAGATGTGTGACACTGAGCAAGTCATTTAATTGATGCCTAATTCAGTTTCCTCCACTGTAAAATGGAGATAATAATATCACCTATTTTACAAGGAAGTTGTGAGGATAAAATGAGGTATTTGTAAAATGCTTGGCAAGCCTTAAGCACTGTATTAGGAATGTCAACATAATCATCACCATCATCGATCACCATTATCATTAATCAAAGGCTAAACAAAACAGTCCCTACTATCAAGGAGCTAATATTTTCCTGGGGATGGAAGTAAAGGGGAAAGATAAAACTAGTTACTGTGAGAGCCAAGACTCAGTCCCAAGCCTTATGTACAATTTTGCTTTGCTTTGTAAATTTTATGATGTTATGAATTAGTAAGTTAGTAACTTTCAAGTACTGAAGAAGTTTTCCACCACAAAATAGAGGAAGCCCTATCAATATAGGGCTTGGGCAATAGCCAATATAAAGGTCCAAAGCCAAAAGGAAATTTACTGCCATGTAACTGCTCACCAGACAAAAAGAGATAAGGAGGACCTAAGAATGAGTAGCAATGTATGAAAGCATAATTATTTTTTTTGTTTGTTTGCTTTTTTTAGTGAGGCAGTTGGGATTAACTGACTTGCCCAGGGTCACACAGCTAGTAAGTGTTAAGTGTATGAGGCCGGATTTGAACTCAGGTACTCCTGACCCCACTGCACCACCTAGTTGCCTCTCAGCACAATTATTCTAATTAGAGGAGAGTTGGAAGGAGATGGGGAAAATTGTATAGATTTTAATGCTTTCTCCTTTTTTGTGTGTTATTATTTCTTTCAGATACAGAACCAGTTTCGGGGGGTTGATGGAACCAGCCTTATAGGTAGTTATTATACTGTGATAGCCTCTACCAAAATGTGTCCTGTTCCAAAGCAAGTGTTGGTTAAATAAGGATTAGAATCTGTATTTCTAGGTGTACAGGTTGTTTTTTTTTTCTGTTACACTTAGAAGATCTAGGTCTATGTGTGTATGTGCAAATATGTTCATGCCCACTTGTATTCTTGCCTGTGGTAGGAGGGGAGGTGATGATGAGGAAGTTGAGGATCATTTAGCAGAGCTTCTAAATTAGCTAAGATGAAATGAAAACACAAAAATATGGGGAGAAGACACCTACAACAAAAGAGAGTTAAAGAGCACAGAAAGAGAGATAGAAGGCCATTGAAGATAAACCATTTCCTTCTTCATAGTGTGGCTTTGGGCCAGATTTCTTCAAGGCAATTCAGTTAGGAATCTTTCATCATCTCTAAATTGCTCTCTGTTTTCTAAGGAAACATAATTTATTTGAATATGTAGATTTCTTAACTGTCAGACAATTAAAATTATATTTTTTCAGTTGTTAGATTTTTATTTTTATTTTAATGTCATGCCAAGTATAAACTGGAGACTTAAAGATAGGTGAAGGCATTTTCAGCTACAAGTCTCTGTTTGATTCCAACTCTCCTAGGTGGGCCATCTTGAATATGTTAAAGCAATTAGGTGATCATGCATTTTCTAATTGATGAAAAATGTTAATAGCACCTTCAAAAATCTCTCACTCTTCTTTTCAGCAGTGCAGAAATGGCTGCCAATGGAGCATGCATGGAACAGATGCCAAAAGACAGCTTGGAAACCTCCAAAAAGCTTAGAAGCAGGAGTTGCTATCCATCCATATGGCAGGCTCAGCCCTGGCATATCAAGCTCCTCCTTTGGGTTGCCAAGGAGCTGAAATGGTATTCAGAATGGATCACTTATTTTATAAAACCATTAAACATTTTATGATACCCTTTACATTAAAATGGAAGAGTAGACACCCATAGCATGGACTTCTAATCATTTTCAAAGAGTGTGAAATTGTCTAGATTAGACTATTGAATTTTCTAGGTTGTCTAAAGGTTAGATTTAAGAGATGGGGATATCTAAGGTGTGTCTTAGAAGAAAACTGAGTTCATAAAATATTTAGTAAGACTCCTCTTAAAGAGAAATCTCCATTCATCATTGAGTTCCCCAAACTTTAAGAGCTCGTTTCATTATGCTTTATTGCATATACTTAGATTACTTCATCCTCTTCTATACCCTCTCCAAAATTCTCCCACTCCCTTATACCGATCCACAATATATCTATCTTTCTAGAACTAATCCAAGTTCCATCTCCAAAATAAAACTTTCCATGATTTCTATTGCCTGCACTGGTTTCCCCTTTCTCTGACTGCCTATAGCCTAAAAACCTGTATTGAAAAAATAAAAACCGTATACTATTTTGTATTGCTCACTAAGTATCTTTTGACACCTTAACGTTATCTCACTCAATTAAATTGGTAAGGTTGTAAGGCAGGCTCTAAGAGTAAGAATTCTTTGGTTGTTCCATGACACTCACCATCATATTAGGAGTTTAGTAAATAACTGACAGTTGTTTGATTGGGATGGGAAGAGAAAGAGAAAGATTTTCTCCTTCTTAGGTGTATGGAATAATACAAACAAAGATAACCAATATTTGCATAGCCATTTAAGGGTTGCAAACAACTTTATATACATTATTCATTATATCTTCACAATTACCCTGGGATATAGGTGCTACTATTATCCCCATTTTACAGATAACCCTGAGACATTAAGTGAATTTTCTAGAATCACACCAATAGTAAGTAACTAAAGTTGTATTTAAACTGTATTACCTAGTGTATGGTGAGTAACCTCCCTCATGCATGTAGTGGAATAGAAGCTACTTTATATGGATCCTGATAAAAAACATATCCTTGATATTGATTTTGAATTCCAGGTGATTATGACTTAAAGTTGGTCTTAGTTCTACATTATAGGCATCCCAGAATCATACCTAATATCCTAGAGAATGTTTGTGGTTGGTTTGATAGCATAGGCTTTATTGAGAGACACAGAGATAGAAAAACAAAATTATCTAGGAACTTAAATAGTCTTTGTTGCTTTCATATAGAATCCTTACCTTTATGATTCCCAAAATCTGGGTATATAACAATTAATTCTGGAATTGTCTTGACATGGGTAAAGAATTTGGTTATGGGGGAAGGGAGGATTTGTGGCTTAAATGAAGTCTCTAGTCACAGAATCATATCCAAAGGAGACCTGGCTTAAGCTCATACTGGCCCACTATATATTTATAGCACAGAATAGTTTTCTCCAACATGGTGTCAATTACCAAACTGATTCTCAGGGTTAGGTAAATTTGGAGGGTCAGGAAGAATACAATAAGGATTTTCTCATTTTCTATATGAGCAGGCATTAGCCTATTTTACAGATATTTGTTGAGGGGGTTATCTTTAATTTTCTTATATTTAATACTCACAATAAGTATGACTTGACTGATTCACTATCTATTTTTCACAATGGTTGGTTCAAACCTCTTCCTTTCATCTCAAGTCTATCTCTAACACAGGTCTACTCCCTTGTCTCTATATCAGATGATTTAGCTTTTTATTTTGTTGCAAACAGATCATCCTATGTGAAATTCAGCAACTTTTTCTTTATATCTCTGTTGTTCTAAGTTATTTTTATTGGCATTGGGATGAAGGAGCCAATTTATGTGCATAGTAAACATTATTATGCTTATTCTAATTAATGTAAACTCGGAAGGCCTAGATTTTATTCAATTAATTAATCTATCAAGGGTATAAACTATGTATGAACAATTTGTTAAAGTGGAAGTGAAAAAACTTTAGGTTGAATAATGTTAGATGATAGAAATATCTCATAAGTGGCTGAAAGAATCAAATAAGTCCCTGGATCTTTGGATGCTGTAATAGTTGACTTAAGAAATGTCCAGTTTCAAAAGAAAGAAAGAAATGTTCAGTTTCACTTCAAAGCAGTTTTTTCTTTGTTTTCAGATGGTGGGGGGGACATGAATGAACATATTCTTAAAACTGTAGCAGAGAGTGGGTGTGGTAGGAAGATGATTAAAGGAGAAAGTTATCACAGGGGGAGCATTACACTCTGCCATCACCCACATTAACCATGCCATCAGAGGCATTGGACCAGTGGGAGTCAAACCAGGAGGATAGAGAAACACACAGAAGGCAAACAGTGACAAAGACAGATGCAAGCATATGAATAAAGATAGGAATCAAAAGGATGAAGTAGCTTCTGGTTATGTACATGACCCCATGAATCAAAAGAAAGAAAGAAACAAACAAAAAAACAAAATAAACAAAATGTGAGTAGGGATCTTATAAAGAAATTCTAATGACCATGACTTGACTTTGCATTTTGGTCACATATGTTCTTTACATACAAATCTAACTGGATTCCACAACTGTACTCTACATTTAACGTTACCTTTCCCCTAGCCAGGAAATAAATTAAGATAAATTCCCCTAATAATATATGCCAATTTTTTTGGGGGGGGGGTAGAATGCTTTGACTAGCTATTCTTACTATACCAACTTAGTATATATCTTTGCTAAAAAGCAAATTGAAACAATTGGATAATCATCAATAGAAAGTACACTGATGAGGACTCATGAATGTCAGTACTAGAAAACCCAGAAACCTTCAGTTATTACTCATAGAAATCTGTATATAATAATTCACAGAATTTTGGAATTGAACCTACCATTGTGAGGGAGAGTTGGCAAAATAGCCCTATAAATGGTTGCCCCACCACTCAATACACACACAAAGTATCTACCAAGTCAACTCATTGTTGTCAAAGGAGTTATGTATAAGAATACAGAAATCAGTGGGGTATTCTGGAATAGGAAATTTGGATCTGAGAAGCAGTCTGGATGATCAGAAAAGGCAATCTCATGTTTGTTTCATTAATGTAGTGTCATGTCTATTTAAGGTTATCCTACTAATTGTGATCTGCTCAAGTTTTGCAATTGAGTGACTTAAAAGAAAAGTTACAGTTATCTCTTGTGTATGTATGTGTATGTATATATATATATATATACACACACACATACATATAATATATATACTACATACAATACTATATATACATAGTATACTATATATATATATATATATATATATATATATATATATATATATATATATATATATATATATATATATATATATATCTACACACACACACACATATAATATGACCAGTGTTCCGAGGATTTCATTTCCATCTATTTCATCTAACAAACTTATATTCCACAATTCAGATATGTAGTATGTTAATTGGCCTTCCTTGTTTCTCAGTTGAAGGCAAAAAAGTCACATGGGAGAGTTAATAAAGTAGAGATGGGTTAAATGTCAAATTATGGTTGAATCAAGATTATAAAATATGGTGTTTATGTTATTTAACTAATGGGCCAAGCTGACTACCTCCCAGGGTTTTAACCAAGCATGACAGGATTGTATTAGGAATGCTATAGTTTAGCATAAATATGTGCAGATTAATATCTTGATATGTTTAGAGTAGTCTCAAGAATCATGTCTTTACAGGATATTATCAAAAATAACCTATTTGATATTAAGATAGAACAGTTCTCTGCAGAATGTTTAAGCCCAACTTTAGCATGTTAGTTGAAAACCTTTGATTGAATTAAGCTCAAAACACAAATGCCACCAATCTGATGTACAATGTTGAGAATTTCAATAGCAACTCAACTAAGAATATAAACACACATGCACACATGTTAAGGGCTAAACTTCTAGCTAGTTTGTCTAAAATATCTAATGAGTGGTCACCAATAAATTATAAGCTTTAGCAAGAGTTAGACTTTTATTAAGGAGAATAAGAATTTGGTAAAGAGAGAGAGAAAGGCCTACATTCATCTATCTATTAAAGGGAGAGCACATTTCTAGCTTCACTCTCCACCAGAGTCCAAAGGAAAGAGAGAGAGAGACAGAGCGCCTGGCTCCCCCTTCCTCCTCCCACCAGCAAATGTCACTTCCTGACGCCAAAGAAAAGACCCATGGTCTTGCCCTCAAAGACCTTCCTTTCATGGCGGAGCTTTTCTATAGTAAGTCTCCAGCAGGTGGCGCCATTCCAATCATTACACACATGAATGCATTATGTGTATATGTATACATGCTTAGATATACTCAGTCATTAATAATGCTTAATGTCCAACTTTATACATGAGCTTATTAGTAAGGGTAAAAATGATGTATTTTAAAATCTCCATTGTATTTATAAATGGATTGTGTTTAATCCAATCCCTTCTATTTAGTGACTTCAATATACACATTGATGTCCCCTTAAACATTCTGGCACCCAAGTTCTTCAACATCCTCAAATCCCATGATCTATATTTCCATTCTAGCTTAGTCAAGTAATCAAAGTTTATCTCACTCTCAATAGTTACTCAATAAATCAAAAATTATTCAATTTCTGTGTCTCTTAAGCGCTATGTTAAGGTTAGAGACCCATAACTTATCAATTATAGACCCATATTTCTAATAAATATCAGGACAAAAAAATGTAAAGAAACCTTATCAAAGAGCTACCACAGGGGCAGCTAGGTGGCGCAGTGCATAAAACACTGGCCCTGGATTCAGGAGGACCTGAGTTCAAATCCGACCTCAGACACTTGACACTTACTAGCTGTGTGACCCTGGGCAAGTCACTTAACCCCCATTGCCCTGCAAAAAACGAAACAAAAAACAAACAAACAAAAAAGAGCTACCACAACATAAGACCAAGATTTTGTATTATAACCAGATATAATTTATACCCAAAATGAAAGATTGGCTAAATATTAGGAAAAAATAAAACATAATAAGTCATATGAATAGCAAAATCAATAAAAATTAATTGATTATGTCAATTGATGCATAAAACTCAATGATCTACAACCTTTATTTTGTTAAAAGCATAGAAATATGTGGACTTTTTTCTTAATATGATAAATAGTATCTGTCCACCCTGGGTCAATGTTATTTTTAATGAAGATATAGTAAAAAGCCTTTCCAATAAGATTTGGAAAAAAATAAAATATCCGTTATTACCACTATTATTTGAAATAGTGCTAAAATATTCACTATAAAAGACAAAAAAAATAACGTGCAAGAATAAGCATAGGAAAGGGGAAACAAAATTATTGATTTTTCATGTGATATAATGATTTACCTAGAGAACTCTAGAATCAACTAAATATTCATGAAAACAAATAATAAACTTAGTACAGGACAGGATTTAAAACAAACCCTGATAAATCATCAATTTTCTATATGTACCAATGAAACTAAGCAGAAAGAGATAGGCATTTAACTAAAAATACATATGTGCTGTATAAAATATTTATGAGATTCTCTTTAGTGACACACAAGAACTATTTGAATAAAATAAAATATAATAATTTCAGAATCAATCAATCAATATTTATGAGTCTCCTATGGATCAGGTATTATGATAAGTAGCGGGAATACAAGGAGAAGCAAAAGATAATCCCTATCTTCAACAAGGGTACCAGGTGTCAAAGTTGATAAAGTTCTAGTCCTGGAATGAAAAAGACAAGTTCAACTCTGGCCTCAGGCATGTACTACCTATATGACCCTAGGCAAGTCACTTAACCCTGCTTGCCTCAGTTTCTTCATCTTTAAGATGAGTTGGAGAAAGAAATGACAAACGACTACACTGTCTTTGCTATGAAAATCCAAAGGACATCAAAAAGAGTGGGACATGAATAAAATGACTGAGCAACAAAAAACTTTAGGAAGCTTATAAACAGAACTTAGTGAGATTGTCATAAAAACAATAATTATAATGATAATAACAATAATATTAATACCAATCCAATTGGATAGCAAAACAAAAATCAGAAAAGGCATACATATGAAAAAATATAAGACAATACAGAATGAATGAACTCTTTCATTGTGAGCAAAATAACTTAGCTTGGCCAAATGACATGTCTCAGATCTTTCCCAAGAGGTAGTTCCCCAGTCTCTAATTTAGTAAGCTTTTGGGGATCTAGCTAAATATTCACTTCTTCTAAGCCTTTCCCTTTGGGCACCTAATGAGGGTTTAGAACCATGTGTTTTATTTTCTCTCTAGAAGCTGAAAACTAGAAAAACAGAATTTTTCTTTTTTTCAAGCTTTCAATAACTCTATTCCTCATACAGACATGAAGAATCACCATTAATGAGGAAAGTATTAATCAATTTGGTTTTGAAGCAAGGGATATAAGTTAGTTTGTATACATTTGTCCTCATATACTCACATATATGCACATATATCTGTGTATATACATACATGCATGCATATGTATGCATATGATATTTATGAAAGACCAAAGGCTATTCCCCAATAAAAAAAATGGTCAGAGGATATAAAGCATTTTAATCTCAAAATAAGAATTGAAAATAATCTTTTTAAAACCACAATTAAAAAAATGCAAATAAACCCCAGAAGTTTTACCTAATACCCGATAAATTGGCAAAGATGACAAAAAACAACAATACTCATGTTGAAGTGGTTGTAAAAGGATAGGCTTACTTCTCTATTATTGATGGAACACTGAATTACTACAACTATTTTAGAAAGGAATAGGGAATGATGCAAATTAAGTGATTAAATTGTTTATATGCTATTATCTAAAATATTCCACTACCAGGTTTAGTTGTGTAGATAATATTGATAAAGATAAAATCCCCATATACACCAAAATATTGAAAACAACATTTTTTGGTAGTAGCAAAGAATTGGAAACAAAAAAGATGTCCATCACTTGTGGAATGACTAAATAAATTATGGTCCATGACTGCAAGAAATATTACTGTATTGTAAGAAATGACCAATATGATTAATGCAGAGAAATATAGAAAGACTTAGAAGACCTAGTGCAGAATGAAATAAACAAAATCAAGAAAACAATATGTTTGTAATGTTGTAAATGGAAACAAGAATCATCACAAAGAAATAAAAATGGATATTTTAAAATTACAGAATTAAAATATTTTCTCCTCTTCCTTTGTTTAGATGAGAGGTCCATAAGTGTGTACATATTCTTTTTTTTTGGGGGGGGGGTATAATATATGTGTCTACATATATGCATATATATACATATTACATATGTTATGTATGCACATACCTACATTATGGATTTTTGCTTATTTTTCTTTCTCTTCCTCCTTTTTTTCTTTTAAAAGTATTCCTTTTTTTTAAAATGGGATACATCTCTTGCTGAAGAGAGATGTGGGGAAATTTAAGTTATTTAAAAAATTTAAATCTTAGTAAAAATAATTTTAAAACACTATACACTTCTCCAGAATTAGTACACTCTTCTCATTCTATTCTATTCTGAACCTAGTATATGGTATGCCTGTAGTGATCAATAATTAACTGGCTGGTCTGTTTAAAGTATTTTATGAAATACTCTTTGGTATGTTTGGGGTTTTTTTGTTGTTTTTTGCAGGGCAATGAGGGTTAAGTGACTAGCCCAGGGTCACACAGCTAGTAAGTATCAAGTGTCTGAGGTTGGATTTGAAGTCAGTTCCTCCTGAATCCAGGGTCTTTTCTTTATCCACTGCACCACCTAGATGCCCCCATGAAGTACTCTTTTAAAAAATTATTTACAGCAACCTATTCCTTAGAAAATAATGATGGTCTGTGTTAATGTCTATCTTTTTAGTATTTCTATTTTTATTGTAATATGTAAATAGTTTATCTTGGAGCCCTCTCAATTGTATCTTCTACTCATTTCAATGTTTTCTTTTGAGTTTTTATTTTGTAATTTGCTTTAACAAGTTGAAGGTATAACTGTACACAGACTACTGCTTTGGATATGACACATTAGTAACTGGTGTTTTCCTTTCTGTTGAAGTACAATCCAATTTCAATTTTATGTGATTTTATTTTTTCTCAACATGGCCAATATCTCCTGACTCTCTTGTTGAAGAAAATAATTAAATTATAGTTTCATGAGACTTCAATATATTGTATGTCATTGTCTCTCTTGTGTCTTACTCTTAAACCCTGTTTTCTATAATATTGTTCTCTCTTACCTATGTCCATATTTACACTGAAGTCACATAACATTAATTTATATGTTTAATTAATTTGTATTTTATTTTTGTATTCATTTTATAGATACTCTTGGAAAAATGAGTTATTGACAAATATTCAGCCATTGATGATAAGCTTTTCTGCATTTATCTAGGTTGGACATTGAAAATAATATATAACTTACTGCCACAATAATACTCTAAGCCAAAGCTTCTTAAACTGTGTATCACAATCCCATATGGGGTCACATAAGTATTTGTGGAGGTTGCAAAAAAAGTTGCCAGTAAATGTTTGATATGTATATTTATTTTTTTTGTGTAAAAATTTTTTGGGCAAAAGGGATCATGAATGGAAAATGTTTAAGAAGCCCTGCTCTAAACATTTCCAACATGTTAGGTCCTGCCATCATGCTCCAGTGTTTTAGCCTAAGGGTTCTGAGGATTATCTCTTCATTGTAATGAGGCATTGACATAGGACTTTGTGGAAAATTAGGACTATGCAAATATTGAAAATAATGTTCTATCTTCAAATTCATATAAAATGGGTTCATATTAAAGAGATATGAAAGACTGGTTTTGTTTTAAAGTCCCAGAAGGAAAGAATTGTAAAAAATGTTAAATTGCAATTTCATAAAAGATTGAAACAAGCACATATGCTTATGATGGTTGAACTTTTGCCAATTGGCTTATGCAAAATAAAATGTCATCCCACTGCTCACAGCTCTTGCAGCTGTAGTTTTATTTCCATTTGCATGGTAAGTGATTTTCGAAGAATATTGTGTAGATGGTCAAAATCAGCTAAGTGCAACATCTAATCATCTCTTAGATGTCTAGGATAATTAAACATGGCAGCCACAGAATCCTTCAAGTGGGTGAATTTTTCTTGAATATGTGTTGCCATTCGGCTTAAACCAGAAACGCCCAAATATAAAAAAGAAATGCATTATGAAACATACATTCCAGTAACCTGAATGGATGATTTTTAGACTCTGTGAGAGAACAAATCATATGTAGCTCTTCCCCCAAGCTTCCAAGGTTAATGAGATAATTTAGGGGGTAAGGTAATTAAGGGAGGGGAGTTGATATACAGCAGATTCAAGAGAGTAGAGTGAAAAAAAGGAGAAGCATGGCTGGGGGGTAGCATGACCTTAGTCACTGAGACTTGGAAACAGGACAGAAGCTATTAAATGGAATGGGGAACAACTGGACTTCCTCTGGGAGGCTACTGTCATCACTCATTGATGACAGATAGAACTGCAGCAACCGGATTGAAAGAAGGGCCTGATTGGTAAAATGAGGACTCTCCTCTTCCCTATCATCTGTAAAGCATAGTAGCTGAAAGTCATATTTGTTTTCCTCTCCATTCTCCTTATGTCCATTTAGGTGAATCTTTAAAAAACAAACAAAAAAACCCACTTTGTCCTATTTTTTTATTCATAACTGTATTACTGTTGGTATTTTATAAGGATGGCTCTCTTTTTGAAATATTTTTTAACTTTTTAAATAAAATAGTTCACAATTACATGTAAAGCATTTTAACATTCTTTTTTTTTTGGAAATTCTGAGTTCCAAAATTTATCCCTCCTTCACCCCTTAAGAAGGTAAGCAATATGATATTGATTTTACATGTGAAGTCATGCAAAATATGTTTCCATATTAGCCATGTTGCAAGAGAAAACATACTCAAAAATAAAGTTTTTAAAATATGCTTCAATCTGCATTTAGAGTCATTGGTCTTCTCTCTGGAGGGAGATATCATGTTTCATCATGGGTCCTTTGTAATTATCTTGGATCATATTCTTGATCAGAGTAGCTGAGTTTTTGCCAACTGATAATCTTTACAGTATTGCTTTTACTCTGTATAATATTCTCCTGATTCTGCCTACTTCACTGTGCATCAATTCATATAAGACTCCCCCAATTTTTCCAAAACCATCCTTCTTGTAGCACAACAGTATTCCATCACAATCATATACCACAACTTCTTTAGTCATTCCCCAATTGATGAGCATTCACTCAATTCTAATCCTTTGCTGCCACAAAAAGTTACTAAAATATATTTTTTATACAAATAGGTCCTTTTCCCTTTTCATTGATCTGTTTGTTAATATCGATCTAGTAGGAATATTACTGGGCCAAAAGTATGAACACATTTATAGCTCTTTGGGTAGATATTTCTTTTAATGAATTAGTTTATTCACATTTATATAAGATCTTTCCAAATTTGAAATCACAGTATACATGGAGGGATGGCCATGGAATATGGGAGTTGTATGTTACAGACTGCAGATTATAGTGAGAGGTTGCAAGACTTCCTTGATTATCAAGTTAAAATTCAGTTTTATGGGGGTAGATGGCACAGTGGCCTTGGATTTAGGAGTACCTGAGTTCAAATCTGGCCTCAGACACTTGACACTCACCTACCTGTGTGACCCTGGGCAAGTCACTTAGCCCTCATTGCCCTGAAAAAAAATAGTTTTATGAATAATCCTATAACTTTCCAGGCAGAATGCTAACTTGGGGGGTCATCTGTATTTCACCTGGAATAATGACCCATTGGAATAATGGTACTACTGAGAATGTAAGTGAAGGTCTCAGAGGCTAAACAATGATTGATTTATCAAGGCCAGAGTGAGGATGGACGGTTTTAAAGGACAAGAGAAAAAAGTTCCATCTCTGAGATGGCCCAAAAGGCAGGTCTGTGAGAATTTCTGGTTAAGTCATTTTTGATTATGACAGGAAAACAAGGAAAGCACAGACTCTCATGTTTCCCAGTGAGATCTAGTATTAGAAAGCTTTAGATATAACATAGATTTGCTATATATACATACATATATATATGCATATGTGTGTGTATAAATACATGCATAAATGCACATGAAATGAAAAAAATTGAGCATTTGTGCTAAACATTTAATATTTTTTTTATTTGATCTTCACAACAATGCTGAGAGATGGATGGTTTGAAAAGGAAATGATGATCTTGTAACAGTGTTGAAGCACACAATATATTGGCAGTTCAAGTTTACCTTGGTGACCCAGCAATATGAAAAGAACAAGGATCAGTTCTCTAGTGAATTGAGTAGGGCAAATGTGATGTATGGCATAAAGCACAAGTGTTTTGTTTTGTTTTGTTTTGTTTTGTTTTGTTTTGTTTTTTACCAAGTCTAGCCAAACTCTTAGATTCTATTACATAAAACCTTAAAACATTTGACTTCAATACACTTTGCAAGTTTAATTCACATTATTTCTTTTCATGCCCAACACATTTAATTCAAGTTACATTGCTAGTTGTTCCCCAGATAGTATCTACCATCTTTTGCTCTGGAATACTCGTGTTAAATACCTCCACATTTCCACATATTAAAATCCTTCAAAACCCAGATCAGGTGCCATCCATGTGAAGCTGTTACTGATACCTCCATCTGAAAGTGTTTTCTCCCTTCTCAAATAAAAAAAAAATGCTTCATTCTCTTCTTTTCCTCCATCATACTCTACCTTGTGTTATACTTATCTCACATTAAGAGCCCTTCATAACCTGGCTTCAACCCATGTCTCTGTGTTGACTGTATTTGTCTCCCATATATATCCTGTCAGCTAAACTGGATAACTTCTTATTTTCATAACAATACATTCTATCTTCCATATTTGTCCCCTTACATTTACTCCCCTCATTTTATGGAATGTATTTCCTCTTTGACTCTACCTTTTTGAACACTTAACTTGCTTCAAGACTTAGCTCAAGTGCCATCTCCTATAAAGCCTTTCCTGATTTCCCCAGATATTATTCCTCTTTCACTTCTAAAAATGCATTATTTTAATTTTACAAAAGATTTTTTATCCTTCTTTCATTCTCTGTGTACATACTGCTTTCCCTCCAAGTCCATAGAATTTCCATGAGGGCAGGAGATGTTTTGTTATCATCTTTGTAACCTTAAGGTCTAACAGTATAAAATCACTTAATAAATCTTGATTTAAATTGAATCTATATACATTTTTCATTTCTCTTAGTAGAATGTCAGCTCTTTGAGGTCAAGGGAAATGTTTTCAAGCTTTATGTGCTCAGCAACTATCACATTACTTTCACAAAGGAGGTGCTTAATAAATTTTCATATTTTTTCAAATCAGATTTAATTTATACTTAAAAATTAACTTGAGTCGCATGACTTAGTTGAATTTCAATCATTACTGATGAAGACAGTCTATACTATTGAAATTACAGGTAGCTCAAAGTATTTGCCAGGTTTTTCTCATAAATATGCTAAAGGATTGAGGCCATTAATTATTATAAATGGAACAAGAATCTAAATTGTTAAGAGTTGGACAAGATTGAGTATGGTGGGAAGGAGAGAGATAAATGTTTAGCATAAAATGTACTACTTGCACCCATCTGGGTTCTAAATATGTCACCTAGCTCCCAGCTATGGAGAACAATAATATGAAGAAAGAAAATATGACAAAGTATAGAAAACATTGCACTTGGGATCAGGAGAACATGGATTCCAATTCCATTTCAGACAATATCTGTGTGATCCTGAGCAAGTCACTTAAAATCTCTGTGGCTCAGTATCCTCAGCTGTCAAAATGATGAGGCTGGACTCAATAGCCTCCATGATTCCTTTGAGCTGTAAATCAATGATCCTTTGATACTGTGATGATTGGCATTGGAGCTATGTACTCTGCTGTAGAGTTCTACCTTACAAAAGAGTTTGGAACCATAGCAGCTTCTACACTGAGTTTTCCTGATTAATCACTGCTAAACTGCACAGGCCCAGTAAGCCATTCCTCTTTCATGAAAGGAGGAGAAAATGGTGAAGCTCAGTAGAGAAATCAGAGGTCATAAAGCCATGACTTAGACCTGTAAGTGCTAGTGCCAAGGGTGGAGGCTTTTGTCAATATGTATGTTACCCTGTACCTAAGCATACAATTTTTAGGGCATTTACCTCATTGTAGAAGTTGATTAGGTGGCCTGCACTTCAGCAGCTCCTCTCTATCAAATATAAATTCTGCTGTATATTTAAAGATGATGTCAGTCTTTCTAAATATAATTTTAAACTGTGCCGGGAAAAAAAATCCACTGCAGCACTGTAATAATCAACACATAAATAGCTCCAACGTCTTTGCCATGCAAATTTGGATTCTGATATTATGGAGAAGCACCATCCAAAAAGGGCCTTCTGTTACTGCTGTTTCTGTTAACCAGTGAGCAGCTGGGATTGATGACATTTTTAGTTGAAGCCAGCTTGGGTAAGCTTTTAGTCCATGTAGATAAGCTTGAGCATCAATATAAAACAATCCAAATTTGCCAATATTTGATTGGCTTGAAGTTGCTTGGTTGCTTAGTGTTGGATGCCTGACTTGCTTTGGGCTTTGAAATGACCATCTAAGGATGCACCATTTCCCCTTCCTGTTTTACGGACAGATACCTGACAATCTGGAAAAATTTTAGAAGAAAACCAATTAGACATCTCTTTTCATTTGGCAGTGTTCATAAAGACCTATCTTTCATCACTGCTATCATCAAAACCATTTATACTGTCCCTTTTGCTCATGCGTCATTTTAAATTATATGGGAGTGCCTATCTCTGTCCCAAGTTTTAGGGAACTTAGCTGGGGTTTCTAATATATTGTTAATTACAAATTAGAGGGTATAGCATCGGTTTTGGGTATTAAGCTTTTATTAAAGCATATTAAATATTAGTAAAGAGAGAGCTAGTGGCAGCATGGCTGCCTCCTTCCCCCTCCCAGGCCAAGAGTGAGAGAGCAAGAGGAGAGCCAGAGTTTCCTGCAGGTCCACAAGAGAGGTGGCCCTTCCACACTGCTCAAAGCTAATTGGCTGGCATCATTCAAATCTATTGGTTTACTCAACTTGAGGGTCCATGAGCAGTACATAATGAGATCAAAGTACAGAAGACAGTCCCAATGCGGGGAAAGGCTTTCAGATAGGTGTGGTTTTAATCTCTACTGCCTATATTCACAGTCCAAGGTCCAACTTGACTGACTCTGGGCTGGTCTTAAAAGATCAGGCAGTTAGGCCCTTGAGTGAGGGGTCTCTGGGATCCCCCAAACCCATTTTTTTCTCACACTCATAAGTACCTATTGTAAGATAAATAGTCAGACCCTCTGTAAGGGAGAACCTGGTATATAGGATTAACCTAATGAAGTGGTATCACATATACTTTGATGACCTAATTTAAAAAGTCAACCAACATTTTGCATGACCCTAATTTGACTTCAGTACAGGGGTTTGCTGGTAAATATACAGCTCTCATAAAAGGCAAAACAATCTTTACACATGACATACTTTTAATGTTAATCTGCATTATTAATATTTTTCTCCATTTCATTAAGACTAAGCAATCAACAAAACAATAAATCAAGGCCTTATTTGTAGCATTTGCTGATTTACAAGGTGTAAATATTCATACTGAAAATATAACAAGCCAGTTCTATATGGTTCCAACACATCCCTGCTTCAATAAAATTTTTAAAGGAAGTTAAATATTTCTATTGGTAAAAGATTTTTTTTTCCTGCCCCATTCTAAATGTTACAAATTGCAGTCTATGAAAAGTACTATGCAAAGAGAGGTACATAAAAGTCCCTCCTCTTAAACAGTATCCCTTCTGATGCAAAGACAATCTCAGCAGTGAGTCTCATTTATTATGCATTAGGCTGATCACTCTGGTAGGACTTGTTAGAGAAGTAGATCAGCTTAATCCACAGCTTGGGTTTTACCCTGTGAGCCAGGAATAGATAGAGGAGAAAAGCCACTAGGTGCCATTTGTTGATGCCCCATTTCCAACTGTATTAGATGAGCAGTACTTTTCTTATTTCTCTTAACTGACCGCTTATTTTCTTGATTGTGGGTTTAAACCAGATTTTTCATTTCCTCTCTTCTTAGCTTTTATTTCCCTTCCAACTCTGATCATGATGTTTCACAATCACCACATAACCTGAGTTGTAATTGTTCTGCTTATCTGATAGTGTGGTCTCAGTGTCTCTGAATCCTAGATTGCACTATGATTCTGATAAAGCACACTTTAGTTTTTCAGTAGGAATCATTAATAATTATCCCTCCTCATATACCAAAAATGCAGGTGACCCACAGAATAGATTTAGACTTCTGTGATAAGGGCCTTCTGAATCCCCAGAAAGCCTGCAATTAAGCCTTGGCTTTTGACACAGTAGCACTAAAACCCAAAAGAGAATAGAAAATAACAAATATTTAGTTCTTTACCATAGACTTGCTGTAATTTAAAATTTTTTAAATTTATTTTTATAACAAAATAATCTTGATCAGTTTAGAAAGGAGGGTCAGTAGGATGGATCATTAGTGCTTATTCTGTTTAACATTTGGGGCACCATTTTTCTCTTGCAGGGCCTTCAGAAAAGTTATTTCAGTTATTACTCTGGGTCTGCATCCTTTCAAAGCCATAGGTAATAAGCCCCCATCCACGTATTTATTTTTATTAGTCAGCCAGAAGACATAATCATTTCAAATAAAGTATATTTAATGGAATTTCATGGTAAGAAAAGAAGGATTAGAACTTTTCCTCCTAAACAGGGGTGATACTTTCCCACAAATATATACACCATTAGTTGGAAGATAAATGTACTTATGGAATATTCATAGTAGGACACACATAAAGGTGACATGTTTAAAGCTGGGGCACATAAACAGGACAATTCAACCATCCAAAACTATAGGGTTTCCAATATTTTCATTTTATATAATTTTTCCTGGGCAGAGTTGTGCTGTGTCTTATGATTAACACTGCATATTATTCTATTGGTCTCAAGATCACTTCCAAGTATTGTTGCACTAGACAAATTGTTGCTGTGCTTCTTTTTTACTTCTAGTTGTTGGACTTATCTAGAGTCATCAGTGGAAGTGGAACTTTTTTGCATAATAGGAATAATAGTCTCTATTTTTTTTTCTTTTAGCTTAGAGCCCAGAAGTTTAAGCTCCAGATCTTTTAATGGAAGAGACAGGCCCTTCACATATCAAGCATCAGACTAAGAAAAGACCCTCAGAAGTTTCCTCTCCATATAGTGAAACAGCTTTGTAAGTTCATAGAATTAGAACTGTGGATGATTTTTCTTTCCAATAGGAGAATCTTTGCCTGAGGAACAGTGAGAAATGGGTAGTTGTCTCCTCTCAATGTGGATATAACAGTCAGTCATATTCCCCCTGACCTGTTCATAGGACAAAGGTCTCAGATCCTCTGCTCCCCCTCAGGTTAGCAAGGTCACATGGTTCAAGGAGCCCTGGTCTCAAAAAGGTCTGCTCCAGAGTTATGTCCATATAAAGAAGAATAAGGTCCACTCCTGAGTTATGCCTATACAAGGAAGAGGGGTGGGAATACTGCATTCCAATTAGCTAGTTTTTGCGTGTAGATTGTAACCCCACCAGTGATGAAAAAAGGAAGGGTCCATTCGTGTTAGGGACTAGGGTATAAAACAGGGCCTGCGAGCCCCCTTTCTGGGCACCCACTAGCTTCACACTAGGGTGCCTCCTTCTCATGAGAAGAAAATAAAGAGCCTTTGTCACTTTGCTGCTGAGTTCCCAAGAATTATCGACAAGAGGATGGATTTTTCCCTCACAGGAACCAAGCATATTTGAATATTTGAACAGCCAGTCTAAGTAGAGGCCAAATGCATGTAATCTTTGAACCTACTTCCTTCTGCCTTTCTTTGACTTGGGTTATAAAGTCCCCTTTAACTTCCATTTATTTCTGATTGACACTGAACTATTTAAAAACTCACTTTTTGAGGCTGTGATTCTTTACACAAGCTTCCAAGGGCTACCTGGGTGTCAAGGCCATTTTTTTCCAACTCAGTAAGATTCTTTGGGTCTCTCACACAAGCAAAGGGGAGGAAGGATCCTGAGGAGCAAAGGAAGCCAGGAAGTATATGCACCACATAAATGGAAAAAAGACCAGAGACTTACCAGTTAAGGGGCTATTTCTAAAAAAAATAGTATGTTTGGATCACTTGCTAAAATAAGGAATATGACAAAGTAATATGACAAAACTACTGATTAGATGAAGTTATATTCAGTATTATAAATCAGTTTAATGAAAATCTTAAAACAAATTCCTTTGTGTCTTACCATTAAATTGTTGATTTAGGAAGGAAAAGAGCAAGATAGTGTTTGGAAACAAGAGAGGTAGAAAAGACTTTTCCTGCAACCTTGAATATGAGGCAAATCTTGCCTCAGGAAGGAAGCTTTTCCTGTACTTCTAATTGGAAGAGAAGCCAATCCCAGGACAAATTAGTTTTGAGTCTATAGTTTGGACAAAAGCAAAAAGAAAGAAAAAGCTGATTTTTTTTTTAAATAATGGGCTTACTGCTTAGAATGAGGAATGAGGAATGTAGGAGCAAAGGTAATGATGACATCTTGTTTTAGTTGAAAAAGTATGCAACTAGTGATCAGAAGATATTAAAGAGCTTTGCCTCCAATAAGCTGTGACCTCGATCAAATCATTTTTACTTTTCTGATTCTTCTAACCCAACTCTGATCTTCATTCTCCAGACTTTTACATCTCCACCCCACCTGTCTTCTCATAATGGAAATGCCTCTCCCTTTGTGGCCTTCTCTTATTGGAAAGTTCTTGCTTCTCTCCAATATCTTCTTTGGAGGAAGTTTTTGGGATAGTCAAGTTCACTCATAACTTGGCTCAGCTCCCAATCTTCAGACATTTGTATTTCACCCCTATGTGTTTACAACTATGTTCATTAATGTGTAAATTTGTATGTTTACACCTATGCCCCTTTATGAATAGTATGGCTACTCCCACCCCCCCCCCTACCCTACCCCTAGCCTCTACTGAGGCTATGTTTTCTTCCTTCATTACAATGTAAGTTCCTAGAGGGACAGGAATGTCTTTCTTTTTTCTTGCATTTGCATTCCAAGCACTTAGCACAGTACCTGGCTTCTTTCTTTCTTTCTTTCTTTCTTTCTTTCTTTCTTTCTTTCTTTCTTTCTTTCTTTCTTTCTTTCTTTCTTTCTTTCTTTCTTTCTTTCTTTCTTTCTTTCTTTTTCTTTCTATCATCTGTTTATCCAACATTAATAATATCTAAATGTTTCATAGTATTTATGTGCCAAGCACTGTGCTAAGCACTTTACAATTATTTTCTTATCTAATCTTTCCAACAACCCTTAGAGTTAGATGTTATCATCCCCATTATAAAGATTAGAAAACTGAGGCAAACAGAAGTGACTTCCCCAAGGTCACATAGTGTCTGAGGTTGCATTCGAAATCAGACCTTCCTGACTCCAGGCTTGGATCTATCTACTATACCTGTTGTCTCCCTAAGTCTATCTATGTCTATCTATTATTTCTAAGGTACCTTCTAAACCAAACATTTGATTAAGAATCATTAAATGCATAGTCTGTGTCAATTGCTATATTAAACTCTATGACTACAAACACAAACATATAATAATCCCTGCCCTAAAAGGAATTTACATCCTACATGTTATGAGTCTATGAACTAATATAGATCCCAGCAGAAGATTCAGCTTAAATGGAATACATAGGAAGAGCAAGTGCCCACTCATGCCATTCGATGAAGAGAAATCTAAAGTTGCTTCCCTTCTCATTCCACTTGCCTTAAGCAAAACTAACCTTTTTGTTTGTTTTTTTTAAACTTGTTCCCAGAACCCAAACTATCTATTTGTTTATTGTGATGCATTGTTGGAAGCATTTCTAAAAAGAAGAATTCAAAGGCACAAAGAGCTGGAGCAGAAATAAGAAAAACCTCCTTATACTTGGTAAGTTTTATTTCCCTTTCTCCCCTTGGCCAAGGAAGTGAAGCTGGATTCTAGATGTGATTTCCATTACCTTGAGCATATTTTCATGAAATTAGATTATTTTTCCTCTACCATTTAAAAAACATAGAAACTACAGCAAAAATCTTTAAGGGACTTAAGTATACATTAGTAACTCATGTCTAAAGCCAAAAATGGAGTCCACTGCCCTTGTGCCAGTGGAAGGTTGAAGGATTTTACAGATAATTGTTGACTAATTTATGTTGTTTGTATCCTTCTTTCCTATTGCTTGTTCCTTTGTCTCTGCTTCACCCTTTCCCCATCTCAGAGGATTATAGATTTAGAGCAGAAAAAAAAAATAGAGCACATCCAAACCACTCCCCTCATTTTATAGAAAAGGAAACTCATGTTCAGAGTAGGTAAGTACATTTTGTCAGGTCTTCTGAGTTAAAATCTGTTTCTTTGTTTGTTTGCAGGTCATACTGCTTCTCTCTCTCCTTCCCTTTATCCCCTTATCCCTCCATTTCTTCCTCTCTTCCTTCCTACTTCCTTTTTCTCTCTCTTTTGCTTCCCTTTGCCTACTATTACTTTCTCTGTCCCTTCCATTTATCCCTTTCCTTTCTTTTTAATGTCCTTCTCTTTCTCCCTTTTCTTCCTGTCTTACTCCTCCTTCCCTTTCTCTCTTCATAAACTTTTTGGGCTCCCAGTCTACCCATAGTTCCCTGTAGTTCCCATGAATATTGCTTTTCCTGTCACATCTAGAGAGTTAAACTGATGCTTACACTAGACCAGATGACCTCTCTCTGCTACAGTACTAGCCAAGAAAAGCCATGGCTTAGTTGAGAATATTCAGCCCACTAGGGCTAAAAAGACAGATGACATGATCAGGAAGCAGGTAGGAGGGGAGGGATCAGGAAGAGATTCTGAGTAGAGATGGTTTGAATAGTTAGTAATAGACTAGGTATGACCTGTCATGCTGAGCACACTGGAGAACAGTGCTTCCTTGCCTTGGCTAACTTAGTCTCCAGTTAAGAAAGATATTGATTAGAAAGAAAGCTATTTTCTAGGTTAAACTGCTTCATTGCCTATGACAAGCCCTGTTGGTTGAATTCCCTCTTAACTAGAGTTTGACTCAGATAATGGTAGGGATGGCTTATGTATTATAATGAACACAGAAATAAAATGTACTTAAAAATTATATTTATATGGATGTGTGAATATAGACACATAAATATGAAACATACATATAAAACAAAATATATACATTAATATTTACATATAAACTATACATACACACATACATATACAAAATATATATGTATATAAATACACAAATTATATTTAAGCATTTTATGCATATGTACACATAGATCATGCATAATATATCCTATCTGTGTATATATGATATGATATACACACACATATATCATATATTTTATATTAAATAATATATTTGAGTACAATTCATTACTCTGTGTGTGTGTGTGTGTGTGTGTGTGTGTGTGTGTGTACTTTGGCATAGAAACAAAGAGAAATGAATACTGAGTTGTTATAGATGATGTGGCATAAAAGAAAGGATAATAGAAGAGCCTTTGTACTTCGAAGTGATGCTTCTGATTTGTGCCATACCTAGGAGTGTGGGTGTGGCTAAGGAAGCCAAAATGGGAGAGACTCCCTCAGTCCTTGAAGGAATAAGTTCACTGTGATGTTAAATGGATTTGTTTGCCATGTTTAATGGGGCTTAGAGCTCTACATTGACCTTGATGGCATTGCATTGTTTTATTGCAAAATGACATCCTGAAAGTAGCATGCTATCAGGTTCAGTCAATAGATTATTTCCCCAAAGACATGGGAGGTGCTACTAAGTTGTTTTAGGTCTAATTTGTCAACTTGTCTTTCAATTATTGCCCTGACTACTCTGTGATTGTGCTTCCTGTTTTGTTCTTAGAGAGGTTGCTTGATTTTCTACTAGATACCAGTCTCCTCACATGCCTTGTTCATGTCCAAACTTTTCACTAGTTATACTGATAATTAGCATTTGGCTTTTATTGAGTTCAGTTTCTCAGCAACTCTAGGGTAGTGGCTAGAAGTCTGGCCTCAGAGTTAGAAAGACTTGGTTTCATTTAGACACATGATGGCTATGTGACCATGTGTGAGTCACAACCTGAGGATCAAAAGAGGTATTTTTTTTTACTTTTTTCTTTTTTTTTTACTTTTTACTTTTATTTTTACAATTGCATATAAAGATATTTTTTCGAGTTACAAATTTTTGTCCAATGCTCCCTTCCTTCCCCTATCCCAAAGCCAGCAATCAATCTGATATAGATTATACATTACAATCATGTTAAACATATTGCCACATTAGTCATGTTATAAGACAAGAATCAGAACAAAAAGAGAAAAAACAATACAAGGAAGAATAAACAACATCAACAACAAAACAACAACAAAAGTGAAAATAGTATGCTTCAATGTGCATTCAGGATTCATATTTATTTTTCTGAATGTGGAGAGCATTTTCCACCATGAGTCTTTTGCCATTGTCTTGGGTCATTGTATTTCTGAGAAGACTTAAGTCTATCACAGTTGATCAACACAAGGTTGTTGATACTGTGTACAAAGTTCTCTTGGTTCTGTTCATTTCACTGAGCATAAATTTATATGTCTTCAGGTTTTTCTGAAATCCATCTGCTTATCATTTCTAAAAGAACAGCAGTGTTCCATTACATTAATATACCACAATTTGTTCAGCCATTCCTCAACTGATGGGCATCCCGTCAATTTCCAATTCTTTGCCACCACAAAAAGAACAGCTATAAACATTTTTGTACATGTGGATCCTTTTCCCTTTTGTATGATTTCTTTGGCATATATACCTAGCAGTGGTTTTGCTGGGTCAAAGGGTATGGATTTGGGCATGGTTCCAAATTGCTCTCCAGAATGGTTAGATCAGTTCACAGCTCCACCAACAGTCCATTAGTCTTCCAATTATGCACATCTTCTCCAACTTTTATCATTTTCCTTTTTTGTCATATTAGGCAATTGGATAGGTTTGAGGTTGTACCTCAGAGTAGTTTTAGTTTGCATTTCTCTATTTAGTAGTGACTGAAAGCATTTTTTCATATGACTGTTGATAGCTTTAATTCTGTCATTTGAAAACTGCCTATTCATATTCTTTGACCATTTTTCAATTGGGGAATGATTTATATTCTTGTATATTTGATTCAGTTTGCTATCTATTTTAGATATGAGGCCTTTATTAGAAACAGTGGCTATAAAAATTGTTTCCAGCTTTCTGCTTTCCTTCTAGTCCTGTTTGCATTGGTATTGTTTGTGCAAAGCCTTTTTAATTTAATGTAGTGAAAAATGTTCCACTCTACATTTCATAATATTCTCTGTCTCATCTTTAGTCATAAATTCTTCCCCTCTTCATAGATCTGAAATGTAAACTATTCCTTCTTTTTCTAATTTGCCTATGGTATCACCCTTTATGTCTATATCATGTACTCATTTTGACTTTACTTTGGTGTACAGTGTAAGATGTTAGTCTATGTCTAGTTTCTGCCATACTATTTCCCAGTTTTCCCAGCAGTTTTTGTCAAATAGTGAGTTCTTATCCCTGAAACTGGAGTCTTTGGGTTTATCAAACAGGAGATTCTTATATTCATTTACTGCTGTGTTTTGTGTGCCTAATCTATTCCACTGATCCACTTCTTTATTTCTTAGCCATTACCAAATAGTTTTGTTGGTTCCTGCTTTATAATATAATTTTAGATCTAGTACAGCTAGGCTACCTTCCTTTGATTTTTTTCATTAATTCCCTTTTTATTCTTGACCTTTTGTTCTTCCATATTAACTTTGTTATTTTTTCTAGGCCTATTAAATAATTTTTGGTAGTTTAATTGGTAGGGCATGAAAAAGTAAAGTAATTTAGGCAGAATTGTCATTTTTATTATATTAGCATGGGCTATACATGAGCAAGTGATATTTTTCCAATTGTTTAGATCTGATTTTATTTGTGTGAAAAGTGTTTTGTAATTGTGTTCATATAGTTCTTGGGTTTGTCTTGGCAGGTAGAATCCCAAACATTTTTTATTGTCCACAATTATTTTAAATGGCATTTCTCTTTCTTTATCTTGCTGCTGGACTTTGTTGGTTTTATATAGAAATGCTGACAATTTATGTGGGTTTATTTTATATCCTGCAACTTTACTAAAGTTATTGATTGTTTTAAGTAGTTTTTTTATGACTCTTTGTGAGTCACACCCTCAGGATCAAAAAAGGTAATATTTATTAAAAAATATCTTAGCAATACTTGTCACATTGGAGACACTTAATAAATGTTTATTCCCTTCTTTTCTCTGTTCAGCACCCAAATATAATTCTCTAATACTCTGAATTCACAGTTATTTAAATTGAAGATTGGGTATTGACAATAAATGAATGAATGGGTGAATGAATATAAATAAATGCATAAATGAAAAGGCAAAGGAATGTAGAAAGAGAGGAGGGAGAGGGAAAGGGAGAAGGAGACGGAGAGGGAGAGAGGGAGAGAGGGAGAGAGGGAGAGAGGGAGAGAGGGAGGGAGAGAGGAAGAGAGAAAGCACTCAATATATCAGTGGCAGAGTATAGTGTTGTATAATGGTTAATTTACTAGTAAATTCACTTTATCCTGGAAAGGACTGAGAAGGCTAGACAAAACTAGACAAAGGAATGATATTTCATAGTCACTGAACAACCCAACTGCTCCCAATGATACTTGAAATTCAAATCATTAGAGAAAAGTCTTCTGGTTAAGATGCCAACTTCAGAAGGCTGTATGTGATTCTAGGAGTAGAGCTTTGATAATAAGAAGTAAGAGGTACTAAAGGAGAAGGTAGAGGAACTCCAAAGACAAAATTTACATGATTCATAACTTTGCTGTAAGGATTAAGTGAGATAATAGAGGCATAGCACTTTGGAAGCCATTATTCATTGTGTAAATGTAAGCTATTCTGCTATTGTTTCTCAAACTCAACCACACCCTTAAGAAAGGGTTATATTTAAATAATGCTCCCTTGCTTTATGGATTAAGTGGACCACATTTACAGATGTAGGTTCTGGCAGAGATTGTGAATAAATGGCTAAACACAATTTATCAATATATTTACAAAAAAAAGGGGGGGGAAGCTAAAGTTCATTCATTCAATTATCCTACTTAGAGATTCTTTACCAGCCAAGTAGTTTTATTTCCTTAACATCAAATGTTAACCAAATAAGAAGCACTTCTGATTGATTGCTTAATTGATTCAACTTTTATTTATAAATCTTATCTACTCTCATTTACTTCAATGATCACTTCTGTTTAGATAACTCCTCTGTCTGATTCTGATCTCCTTCTTAGAGTTCAGTCCCCTGGACAGTCTGTGGAAATCTCATCACCATCTTAATTTTTACTCATCTAAACCTGAATGTCTCAAACTATTTCCTCATAGATAAAATGGAGATAACTAGCATCTACATCATAAGGTTGTTGTAAGAATAAAATGACATTTTTCATGTTTTGAAACTTGAAAATGTTATATAAATGTTATTATTACTTTCCTTAAAACTGTCTTTTCATTATGGTTTTTTGTTTGTTTGTTTGTTTGCTTTTCTGGGCAATGAGGGTTAAGTGACTTGCCCAGGGTCACACAACTAGTAAGTATTAAGTGTCTGAGGTCAGATTTGAACTCAGATTCTCCCGAATCCAGGGCCAGTGCTCTATCCACTGCACCACCTAGCTGCCCCCTCATTATGGTTTTCATGTGACACCATCTTCCTCTCTGTCAACCAGGAAAATGCCCTCTGTCACTTCTTGCCTGGCTGATGTTGATCAAGTCACTTAAACTTTCTGAGCCTGATGTATAAAATGGCAGAATTGGATCAGATGAGCATTAAGGCTCCTTGCAGGTCTAAAGCTGTGATAGAATGCCTATGATCAGGCATATTTGGGGGCAATCTTTCTCAAGTTTCTCCCCAAATCTCATACTTAATCTGGTACCTAATCCAATCAAGTTTTTATTGACCACAAATCTCACAAATGTCCATTTCTTGTTTTCTATGTTGCTTTCACAGTTGTTCATCCCCCTCATTAGAAAATGTCTTTCTTTTGATTTTCAAAACCCTCTATGGTCTTTATAATCTTAGCTCATGTTTTTCTCTGCAAAGATGAACCATCTTATTTCCCTGTCCCCTGAATGAACCCTGCATTTTCCTATTTCTGTGCCTTTGTTCATGCTTGTAATACCCTCTTTCTCTTTTTTCCTATTGAATTCCTAGTCATCCTCTAAAGCCTAATTTAGTGATTACCTCTAACAAAACCTCATCCAATCCTTACAGACATAAGTGATATTTCTCCCCTTGTACCATAGACAACTACTTCACCTGTACACAACGAATTTATTACAAGTCAACTCTAGTTAATAAGAAGTTGTGAAGTACTGGGCATAATGTTAAGCACTGGGAAAAGAAGGCAAAAACAACCTCTGTTTTCAAGTACTCTATAGTTTAATAGGGTTGACAACATGTAAACCATTACATAAAACCAAAATAGATACACAATAGATTAATAAATATGTGGGAGCAGGGTATTAGGAAAAAGCTTCTTATAAAAAAGTAAGATTTTGGCTGAGACCTGAAGAAAGCAAAAGAAAACAGAAGACAGAGAAGAGGAGGAAGAGAATTCAAGACATGGGGAAGAACCGTGACAATTCATGGAGTCATGAGATGAAGCATTTTGTGCAATGAGCAGCAAGGAGACCAGTGTCACTGGATTATAGAGTACAAGTAGAGTACAGGTAAAGTGTGTAAAGACTGGAAAGGTAGGAAAAGACCAAATTATGGAAGGCCTTAAAAGCTCCAAAGAGGAATTTATATCTAATCTTGGAGGTAGAAGGGAGCCATTTAAATTCATTGATTGGGGATGGTGTGTGTGTGTGTGTGTGTGTGTGTGTGTGTGTGTGTGTGTGTGTGTGTGTGTGTGTGTGTGTGTGTTAGAGAGAGAGAGAGAGAGAGAGAGAGAGAGAGAGAGAGAGAGAGAGAGAGAGAGAGAAGAGAGAAGAGAGAAGAGAGAGGGAGGCAGGGAGAGAAAGAGACAGAGAGACAGACACATGAGAAGTTCTTCTGATTAGGAAAATCAATTTGTCAGCTGAGGAGAGAATAGACTGGAGTGCTCTGGAGTTGAGGCAGAAAGCCTAATTAGGAGGCTATTGCAATAGTTCACATGTAAAATATTAAAATCATATACCAGGATCAGGTAGAATTGTCTGGACTTGGCAACAGATTGGATACAGGAGAGTGACGAGAGATGGGATAGAAAGAGACAGGGGAGAGAGTAGAGAAGATGAGAAGAAAGGAGAGTATAGGAGAAGGGAGGAGATTTGAGGACAGGATAATGAACCCTAGGTTGTGAGAGCCTGGGTGACTGGGAGGCTGGTGGTACATTCAACAGTAATAGGGAAGTTAGGAAGAGGGGAGGGATGGGGGGAGAGAAAAATACATTAATTTTGGACATGTTGAGTTTAAGATGTCTCCAGGAGTTCCAGTTTGTCATGTCCAAAATTTGGTTAGAGATATGAGACTAGAGGTTAGGGCTAGACAAATAGATCTCAGAAACATCTGCATAGAGATGATCATTGAATCCACAGGAGCCCTGAGGCCAAGAATTCAAAAAATATATGGAGACAAAAGTAAAAACCCCAGGACAGAGACTTGGGGCATACTGACTTTTAGAGTATACAACCTGAAGATCCATGAAAGAAAAGATCAGTAAGATCTTTAGAAGGAGAACCAGGAGAAAAAGAGTATCATGAAGTTTTATGTTTAAAGAAAAGAGGATGATTAATAGTGTCAAATGCTGCAGTCAAGTCAACATGTATTTATTGAAAAATGTGTAGAGATCCACCAACTATGAAAGAAAAGGGGTTGGCATCTTTGTTCCTAGAAAGCATTTAGGGAAGAAATTGAGGATGTTGAAAAGTTAACTTCCTAGTGTAGGAAGAGACTAAGAAAACATTTAAATTTAGCTCAGGGGGAAACCACCATCAGAGCGAGTGATAGGGAGACATAAGGAAAAATCCAAAATTTCCAAAGATCTTTGGAGGAAGAAAATTCAAAGACTAAGCAAGTGCAGATAAATAAATGAGAAAGATATTAAGGAAGGGAATATGGCTTCCATATCTTCTAAATTAGTCCAAATATCCCTGAAGAAATAGTATAAGAAAAAGTATAATGAATCAATATTTGATGAGGCAGAAGACATGATGGATTCCTAAGGAAGCATGCAATCATAATAGGATGTTTCCACATGGTTCAAGAGAGAAATAAGAATCATGAAAGCAGAATTTTTTACTTATCTAGAAAAAAGAATTGACAAAGCAGAAAAACTTTACTCCATAGTGTTAATTCTCACCAAATAGAGAAGTATTGATGGCCCATGTGAATAAAGAAAAGTGAAAAACTATTCTGGAAGAGAAGGAGCAAAAAATAATTAATGTTAAAACAAAAAATGACATTATAAAGCAAAATTTATTGATCTAAAAACAATATGCAGTTATTGGTTTAAAAACCTAAATATCATAATGCCATAATATAAGAAATTAAAAAAAAAAAAACATTGTCCAGAGCTTCTGAATTTGGAAAACAAAGTGTCAATTCAAAGAATTCATAGATTGTTCTAGTAGGAAACCTTGTGGTGTGAACTACAAGAAACATGGTGGTTAAATTTAAAAGTTCAGGAGAAACCAAGAAAAAGAACTTGAAATACAAAGGAAAGGAAATCTACATAACCCAAAACTATTTTTATCCACCAGAAACAGCAAATGGGAATGAAATTATGTGGAGTATATAATATAAAGGATTTCACAATGAAATGCACGACGACATACCCTCCAACCATAAATCCTATCTATTTTTTTTTTTACTTACAACAGATACTAGGATGGTATTCTGAATGCATTAGTAGCTTAATAAATGTTTCTTATATTTAACTGAATAAGAATAAGAGTCTCCTTAATATTCTTATTTTTGTTGCTTCCCCATCTTGCCTGAGATAGTCAATTATTTAATGAACATTACTTCAATATCATTTTTATCTTGTAGCTACCATTTTAAGTATTTTCAACAGTTTCCTAGTGTTTATAGGATGATGTTTCAACTCCTAACACCTTTTGAAGTCATATTATCCTACTCATGTTTCTCTCAAATACTGCCAGTAATTTTCCCATGTGGCACTCTCCCCTTTTTCTCTTCATTATGAATAGCCTTCAAAGTCCAGTAAGAAAATAGGATAAACATTCAATAAAAAAGAGTTTAAAATATTCCTACAGAAAAAAAAAATATCAGAACTGAGCATATGTTGCCTGTTTGGCCAAGATCCTACACAACATAAAGACAGGAAAGGTAATCAAATATATCAAGCAAGGAAAGTAGGAAATATTTTGCCCAGAACAATAGACAGGGAAAGAGAAGATACCTGTGGAATTAACTACAACAACAACATGCAATGTAATAAAATAAATCATAATAATTAAGTAAAAATAAAGATACAATGAAAAGATTTATTACTAAAAGTACAAAAAGAAAGAGTGAAAGCTTATATCAAATATAAGTTATGGTAGGGGCAGCTAGGTGGCACAGTGGATAAAGCACTGGCCCTGGATTCAGGAGGACCTGAGTTCAAATCTGGACTCAGACACTTGACATTTACTAGCTGTGTGACCCTGGAGAAGTCACTTAACCCTCATTGCCTTTAAAAAAAAATAAAATAAGAAGTAATAGTAAAAGAGTAGTTCTGAAATCTCATGGAATACACCTCACAATATATTGCCTATATTTCAATCATTTGTGTGTGTGTGTGTGGGGGGTATGACTAAATTGAAGTATTAAAGGGTGCCTACAAGGGGAGAGAGGAGGAAGAAGATTGAAGGTGTATCTATAATATACCTTAATCAAATACAGTTAATAATGAAGAGGAAATACTTCCTCTGCTTTCTCATGAAGAAGAGAATAAAAAAGAAAATAGGTGAGGTGACAAAAGGAAACATAAAGAAAAGGTGAAAGGTCAACTCAGTGATGGGAGAAGGTGCCACTGAAGAATGCTTTAAGGGAGGGGGAGGCAGAGATAATCTATAATGGTTAAGAAGTTTAGATTTGTGTGTTTTTTTTTCTCTCTAATATTGATAGGGTTTTTTGTTTCTGAATTCATTTTTGTTTTAATTTTCCCTCTTCCTCCTTAAAAGGCATATTTTTTATCTTCAGTCATTTTTGCTTAATCTACATTAAGGCTAGACTGAAATTGCTTTTTCCAGAATTGTTAACAATAATCTTAGCTGCTAAAAATCCAGTGGTCTTTTCTCCATTTTCATCTTATTTGACCTTTACAGCTTTTGTCATTGAAAATCACCCATGTGAATTTATTCCATTGTCTTCTGTGACATTGCTCTCTCCTGTTTCTCCTCCTACCTGTTTGATCACAAATTCTTATCAGTTAGCTACCATTTTCTAACTCTGAGTATCTCATTAATCTTTGTCATAAAGATTGAAAAATATTCAATATAGACTCTCTCAATTGGCAAATTAACTTACTACTTTAGTTTTAAATAACTCTATGAAGAAAAGTAAATAGAAAAACAAAAACAGCAAATGATGTATGCAACTCTAACCATTCTCCTGAATTCCAGCAGTCCCCCATTACCAAGATGGTAAAGATTTGTAACTGAAAATTATTTTGATGTCTCAATTTCAATGTGTCAGAAATGAAATTCATTTTACCCATAATCCCCATCCTACATCTTTTCCCAATTTTTTTCTATTTCTGTTATGACATAACCATAATGCCCTAGGTGCTCAAATTCAGTCATCTCTGACTCTTTTCCATCATATTCAATCAATTCTCATCTTATCAATTCTATCTTCACAAATTCTCTATTCCTTGCTTTTTATTCACATAGCAATTGTCATTTACTGCAGACCTTCATCAACCTTTCCTTGTACCATTTCAATACACTCCCGATTGAATTAACATTTTCCATCCATCTAAATCTGATTTACCTTTCAAAATCTATTCCATATTATTCTGATTCAAGGACAGTGTATTCCATCCAAAATGGACAATTATCTTTTCTGGGTACTTGTGATTTTATATACCATACAAGCCTATTATCAACAAACAATTCTTCCCCATGTCTGGAATGCATTGCTTTCTTTTTTCTGCCTTTCAGAATCCTCATCTTTTTTCTTGTCTCTCTGAATACCATTTCTTCTTCGCCTCAGTAACTACTCTCCAAATTAACTTGTTTAAATTATCTGTGTATATAGCATACTTCCCCAATAGATTATAAGTTCTTGGAGGACAGGAACTCTTTCATTTTTGCCTTCATTTCCTCATCTCCTGGTAGATTGCCTTCCATATGACATAATTAATGTTTTTTGCTGAATTGACTGTTGTTTTATATTATAATTATTTGTGTATGTGTTGCATTCATCTACTAGATTAATATCCATGAACTAAAGAGCTCTATATCTAATTTTTTTTTTAGTTACAACAGAAACTTGTATGGCACTCTGAATGCATTAGTAGCTTAATAAACATTTCTTATATTTAAGTGAAAAATTAAGAGTAAGAGTCTCCTTAATATTCTTCTTATTTTTGGTGCTACCTCATCTTGCCTAACAGTCAATTATTTAATGAACATTACTTAAATATCATTTTTATCTTGTACCTATCATTTGCAGTATTTTCAACAGTTTCCTAGTGTTTATAGGATGATGTTTCAACTCCTAACACTTTTTGAAGTTATATTATCCTACTCATGTTTCTCCCAAATATTGCCACTAATTCCCCCATGTGACACTCTCCCCTTTTTCTCTTCATTATGAATAGCCTTCAAAGTCCAGTTCAAACCCTCTGTAATGACTTCTCTGACAATTCTCTCTTTCAAAAGTATACAGAACTGGTTTGTATAACATTCACTTATTATTTATATATTGTGCTTAGAGTTTTTTCTTCTCATGAGTATATATCATTATTTCAACAACTAGATTGTAAACACTCTGAGAGCAGAAATTGACTAATACTCTGCATTCCCACAGAGAATTTCATAGTGAATTCAACATAAAAATGTTTACCTATTAACTTATTTTTGTGGTCAAAGCTGTAATATTCCCCCTTCTCCAAACATGTACCTCCAAAGTCACAAAGGAGAGTGGCAGTGGCCTGAGGATATATATGTCCTTAAAAAAGTGAAAACATAAAACACCAGATTAGACTGGTAACCAGTAAAGGGAGCTTGACATCCTGAATTAATAAAGTGTTTGTACATAAGTGCTTAAGAAAAATAGAGGGATAAATTTCATGGATTATTAGCCATTAATGTTTGGATATGCCAGGGGAGATGCAAAATCTAAATGAAATAAGGATCCTCCCTTCTTCAAGCTTTCAGTCTAGTTAATTAACTAGGTGTGGGCAGGGAGTCTCTTTATGCTGTATCAGTGATTCTTAATTTCTGATGCATGAATTTTTAAAGTATAAAGTATATTTTTAAATAAACATTTTAAAGTTTTGTATTCCAAATTATTTTTCCTCCTTCCTCTCCTTCTCCCTCCCTGAGGCAGTAAGGAATCAGATATAGGTTGTACATGTACAATTATGTAAAGCATTTCCATAGTAGTCATTTTATATAAAAAGACTCAAAGAAAAGAAAAAAGTGAAAGTGAAAAATAGCACGCTTCAGTCTATATTCAATCAATATCATTTTAAGGTATATAGTTTAGGGCAGCTAGGTGGCACAGTGGATAACGCACTGGCCCAGGATTCAGGAGGACCTGAGTTCAAATCCAGCCTCAGATACTTAACACTTAGTAGCTGTGTGACCCTGGGCAAGTCACTTAACCATAGTTGCCTCCCCCCCAAAAGTATATAGTTTAAAGCATATTTAATATAATAGGTTTCCTTTGTATTTCTAGGTATTGTTTATGCTTTTAATAGAATCATTCTGAGACAAAAAAAACATAGGCTTCACCTGATTGCCAAAGGGACCACTGACACAATAAAGCCTAAGATTTTTTGAGTGAGAGACATCTCTAACACAAATATGGTAACTGACTATCAAGTTCTGGGTTCTTTTTATGCAAATGTAGACACTAATAACTTTGCAAATTTCATCCTGCCATTGCCATTTCTTTATTTTTGTAGCCTTTAGCACCACCCCTCATGTGTACCCTCATTTGTTTATAGGGATAATAGGATTCAACTCATTGTGGGGTTGAGCAAATAGAATAATTAATCTTGATAAAGAGACAAGGGAAACATCCAAATGTTGGATCCACAGAAAAAGAGAACAGACCTTGGAGTTAGTGGCTATTTTTTTTTTATTATCCCATATTTAGAACTGTAACTTTTAACTGTAAAATTTAATTAGTCCATTAGAATAACACATTTTGATTAGGCACAGTGGTAACTTCCTTATCTTATTATAGATGCTGTGACTTGCACATTAAATTCAGGCAGAAGTGTCACCCAATTACAATTGAAAATGGCATTTTTGCCATTAATGCCTAGCACCTCTGAGGTAAAAGAAGTAGAAATTGCTGCATCCCATACAATGTTTTTAGAGCACCTTCTTTTAAGGCAAAGAAACTTTTAAGCTGTATTCACATCTAATTGTCTATGATAAATAAATTAACCCTGATAAATGCATAATTTGAATGTCTCACATTTGGAGAGAGTTTCTAGACATTCAAAGGCGTTCTATAGGCATTGCCTGATCGAATCCTAGTAGCAAGGTAGGGCAGGTAGTGTTATATTTATATTCATTGAGTCTTGAATCTGGAGCCAGAGGAACTTGTTTCAAATTCTAGCTCTGCTACTTAATAGCTGTGTAACCTTGAGCAAGTCACTTAAGCTTGCTCATTTTCCCCATCCGTATGCAGTACTCTCCCTGGAACTCCATTCCCAACTAATGTTTGTACTGATATTTGGGCACCCACCCCAAGAAGACAATTACTGTTTCTCAGAGTTCTAGACATGACCTGAGGGATGATCAGGTCCTTTTATCAACCAGTAAGGAGCCTCAGTAAGATTTTAATTAAGAGTAATAGATATGGGGCATCTAGGTGGCGCAGTGGATAAAGCACTGGCCCTGGATTCAGGAGTACCTGAGTTCAAATTGGGGCTCAGACACTTGACACTTACTAGCTGTGTGACCCTGGGCAAGTCACTTAACCCCATTGCCCCACAAAAAAAAGAGTAATAGATGAACAGTTAGTTCAAAAAATTCCCAACTAATGGAGATATGCATGTCCTTGTACTTGTAGGGTCCTTGAGGAATGTAAATTCAAATTTAAAAAGACAAAGGTAGTGATGCATACATGTAGAGAAAATGTCTGGCAAAAAAGGCACAGCTCATCTGGCCATACAAGTTCTTTTCTCTCTTTGTGTAATAATCATGAGGCGTAGATCTTTACTGAGCTCCAAAGGTTGGTTTGGCTAAGGACTCTAGCCATTCCTTCTCACTTCAACAGTGATGATCCCTGACTGCTGCCATTCATTGATGTCCTCACATGACTCTTTCTACATATCTATAGATTTTTTCAGTTCAGTTTTTGCATTTTGCCATCTCTAGAGTGTGTGTGTGTGTGGGGGAAGGGCAGGGGCAAAAAAGATAAATTACATAACTTTATTATACATTTAAAAGGATTAGTGAGTTGTACAGAATAGATTTGCAGTTTCATCTAAAAATGTTTCATCTTTTTTCTACTCTATTATGTTATGTAAATGTTTGTTTTCTTTCTTTAGTTCAGAATTAAAATAATTCATTTTTCAAAAAAGGAAATTAAGGCACAGAGAAATGAAATTACTTTCCAAAGATTATATTGTCAGAAGCAAGACTAGAACTTGAATTCAGATATCCTGATTTCATCCTCCTCTCTCTTCCCATTGCTACACTAGGATGCAGGACTTCATCACTTCACTCCTGAAGTATTTTTTAATGGCCTTCTTGTTTCTGGTGTCCAGAAACTGTAATCCAAACTCCACTTACCAGAGTGATTTTCCTAAAGAACAGGGTTGATCATGTCACCTTTTCTGCTAAAAAACTCCAGTGGCTCCCTATTGCCACCAAGATAAAATATTAAATCTAGTGTTTGGCTTTTAAAGCCCATCACAAAATGAAGCCTTCCTATATTTCTAGACTTCTTACACTTGACTCTTATCTAGATACTCTAAGATCCAGCGGTAACAGAAGCTTTTTGCTCTTTCTCATAAATGACATTCCAACTTTCAATTTGGTGCATTTTCACTGGATGTACTGAAATATTCTTTCTCCTAACCACTTTCTAATGGCTTCCTTTAACTCTCAGCTCAAATTCCACCAATTGTATGAGACTTTTATTAATAAAAATCCGCTCTTGCCACCCTGCCAACATCTACCCTCCTTGATAATCTTCTCGTTACACTATATATATAGTTTATAGATAGAATTCTTGACATTTTGTCTCCCTCCTTAGACTGCTAGTTGTTTGAATGTGGACACCCTGTTTTGGTCTTTTTTTGTTGCTGTTTTTTTTTCTGTTGTTTTTTGGGGGGTTCATGGGGCAATGGGGGTTGTGACTTGACCAGGGTCACACAGCTAGTAAGTGACAAGTGTCTGAGGCCTGATTTGAACTCAGGTCCTCCTGAATCCAGGGCCAGTGCTTTATCCACTGCACCACCTAGCTGCCCCCCCCCCCTTTCTTTTAACATGTATAACACTTAGCACATTTCCGGCACATATAGAAAGCAATTCATAAATATTTGTTCATTGACTCACTTACTGGACAAGTACTCTGTTGGATGATACTAATTGCCCTATCACAAATTTAAGATATGTTTTTTCTCTTTTTTTCCTTCAAAGAAAATATCCTAATTGAACCAAGGAATGTCATCATGAATTTAAACTCAATTTTATAAGTAAATCATTAAACCTTCCACCCTTTCGATTAGTTAAAAAATAATCTTCTCAGACTCCTGCATTGTAAGGACTGGCACCTTCAGACTTCCAAACATATGGCCCACAATACTCCTGGAAACCAGAATGAAATATAATTTGGAAATATTTAACAATATAGATAAAATACAAAAAATATAGATATTACGTTTTAAGAATAAGTCAACATGTGTCTGCAGAGATTCTTTGGTATAGATCAGGAGCCCTAATTTCTATTTCAGTTTGACACCACTAGATAAGTGATTTCTCAGGTTCCTTTCTAGATCTCAAGCTTATAATTTAAGCCTCTATTTCTTCAGTTATTATCTACAAGGTAAAGGATAGAGGATAGAGTAAACATATTCAACTGTACATATGTTCCTAAAGTAGTCATGTATTGCCAATATCTATGGTGCACAGTCTATGATGGTAGAGGTGTTGAAAAAAATGACTTCTACATATTTTTCTCACAGTTTTACTGATGCCAGATATTTTACAGTAAAGCTTCATTACCTATCAAATGCATGTATCTCTAGGAAGTGTAACATTCCTCCCCCCCCCTCCCCAGAACAATGTTTGAGAAAGTAAAACATGAAAGGACCATAATAAGGAACATTTAGGAAAAGGGGGAAACTATTCCAGAATAGAGTGCACAGATCTCATTGATAATTTTTTTGAAAGCTGACCTTACTGATAAGTGCTATAGACCATACCAATGAATTGCCTACAATATGTCTTGCACTTTGTTAAGTACTAGGAATACAATGACAAAATGGAAGTGCCTTCAGGGAATTTACATTTTACCAGGTAGACCATAAATAAAATGGAGTAGAAGTAAGGTAACCTTAAAGGAAAGTGTCTGTTAACTGGGGGAACTGGGAAAGGTTCCCTTCAGCAAATGAGGCAGGAGTCTTGAATGAACTCAGGGATTCTAATGGCTAACAGGTGGAAATGAAGAGGGAGAACTTTCTTGGCACTGGGTGACAGGTAATGCAAAGTCAAGAAGATGGGAGTTAGATTGTTTCCTACTAGGAATAGCAAATACCCTAGTATACTTGGATTGCAGAGCAGGTAGAATAGAATAATGAAGTCAATTGAGGATCTGAGAAGGGGCTAACTAGTAAAGAGTTTTAAAGGCCAAACAGAGGAGTTTATATTTGGTTCTTGGAGGAATAAGGATGATGTGGTCAGACTTGGGCTTAGTAAAATCAGCCATATCTAGACTGTATATATTTTCATTTATTTTTATGTGCATATCCCATCTCCCCCAACAGAATGACATTTCCCTGAGGATAGAGATTATTTCACTTTTACATTTGAATCCTTAGACTATACTAGATACATATCTATTCTAGATACATTTTATTAACTTAGTAATTCACTGTTCATGGTAAGAGGGGAGTACCCTGTGCCCTTGTGTCATGCTCGGGACACTACATCAATAGCATGTATGTGGTGTTTAGGGAGGACTAGGACCTTCAGTGTACTTTTCAGGGTTGCTCATTCACTTTTGGTGTTCACCTTCATCCATCTCTTACCTGTGACTCTAAGAAGCTATCTTATCAAAGAGGCTGAACCCCCCAAAACATTTTGCAGATGGACTAAACTGGTTTGAAGGTTGAAACCCTTAGTGAGTTAGGGGATGTCTATCCCATGCTCGTGAAAACATCCCTCCACAGAATAGAGAAAAAAAATAGTTCCAATGACCATGAAGGCAACTGAAGTAGGTACTGTGGACCACTTAAACCTCAATTAGATGTGACGAACACAAAGGTCATCTACTGCATCACAGTTCATAGACAATTATATTGATTTTTTTTCTTGCCACTGGATTTTGTTGACTCTGGAAGAGAGAGTTAGGCTCATGACTTTGTGCAATTCTGCCTCACTAAAATTCAATTCACATTGGAGGCAAGATATCACCCCATAATCTAAATGATTCATTTTGACATGAAGAACAAACAACACTACCACTACAAGGGCTGATAAAAGCACCTGTAGGACCCAGCTTTGATGTTGTTATTTGAGTGAGATGCATTAGAAAGGACATTAGGCTTGAATCCAGGGAAAGTCTGGGTTTACATCTTGCCTTGGGCAGGAGATCCTTCACTGGAGTCAATCAGAAATAGAAAGGGTTTCCAGTCTTCTACAATCAGTGTTTCTAATCATACCTTGATGACAAGAATGCCTAATAAAAATAGATGTGAAAATATTACTTCATCACCGCAAGTCTAAATTTCAGGCAGGAGGGGATATTAGCAGGTAAGGATCAAGATTAGATTAGAGATTGTGTCACACTTGTTTGGCATAGCATGAGACCTTAGCCAACATAGAATCTATTTTAAAAACAGAGGGGACTGATTTGGGTGAACACCATGGCTGCACAATTTCATAGAATACCTCAACTATTTTTTCTTCATAAGCTTACCAAAGGGGTGTGTGTGTATGTGTGTGTGTGTGGGGGGGCAGGGATGAATATCTTTTCCTTTCAGACTAATGGGTATCATTATCATCAAATTGTGCAAGTCTAAATTTTGGGCAGGAGTGGATATTATCAGGTAAGGATGAAGATTAGATTAGAGATTGTGCCTACTACCCTAATTCACCCTAGAATTACTTGGGTAACCTTTTGACAAAAATAAAGGAAAAAGAAAAAAAAGAATCCAGAGGAATGCAGAAGTCCATGAGTCATACACATTATATGGGGAAAAATCAGACTTTCATTATAGTTCACTCGATACTGTCATACAGAATGATGGTGTATGTGTGTGTTTGTGCGTGTGTATGTGTATATGCTGGTACAAAGATTCCTTACCTTGAGGTCAGTCTGTTCTCATTCTACTGTTTTTCTGAGGGCATAACCCAATCTTGCTCTAGCAGCTGCGAATGTTCTCTAGCTCACTCAGATTCTCTCACCCAGACACTGCATCTACTCTCAGACTGAGTCTCAAAGATACTCTCACAGTTAAGCTTCACACTCACACTTTCAAAATTGACTTACTCTCCATTCCTGATGTGAATGAAACCCCAGAAAGCAATTCCATTGAAATTTTCTTCCAAACTACTCTGTTTATAAGTCACAGGTCAATCAGGCTCTCAAACTATTAAACATTCATCAGCCCTGAGGCTACTGCATGAGGCTCCTAAATATACTCTAAAGAATTGTTATAAATAGATAAATGAAGAAAAGAAAAGGAGAAAAAGAAAGACATGAATGAAGGAAGAAAGGGAAAAAAGAAGGAAAGAGAAAGGGAGAGAGAAGGAAAGATGAAAAGGAGAGAGAAACAAAAAGAAAGAAAAAAAGGAAGGAAGGAAGGAAGGAAGGAAGGAAGGAAGGAAGGAAGGAAGGAAGGAAGGAAGGAAAAGAAAGAAAAGGAAGAAAGGGAAAGAAGCTTCTTATTGTAGAAAACCCCACAAGGTTGGAAGAGAGAAAGTAACAACTTGTCTTCCCAGCATCAGGGCAAGCTTGACAAAGCATACTAGAGCAAGAATGATGGGACATGTTCTCAAATCAACACTTTAACACAAATTCATTTTGGGAGGATGAGGCATTTCAAGACACAATGTCTTATTGAGGGGAAATACTGGTACACTATTAAGACTTTTTTTTAAAATGTTGCGATGAGTGAAGTGAGGATGAGTGGGGCAGGGTAGGAGAGGTTTGTCCATATTTCTTCATTTTTATTAATTATTTTTGTAGTGTGGTATAGTGGATAGAAAGCCAACCTCTGAATCAGGTATATGAGGGTACATGGCTTACCTTTGATTCATACTGGCAGAGTGATCCTAGGAAAGTCTTGCAAATTCTCAGTGCCCACAGGCAACTGAGTCTCAGGACTGAGTGGCAAAGAAGGTACTGATTTTCTTGGTTAGAGAAAGTTGTTTCACTGAAAATTCCCTAAAGCAGTGGAATCTCAGGTTCAGTCCCAACCCATTCCATTCTTGCTAATTAGGTGAGGAGACCAGTTGTTGCCTTGGGGCCAAAGAAGTTTAGTGACCTGGGGCAATGCCATGGCTGCTTGCCCAGATCTAGTTACAGTTGTGATGATAGAGAGTGAATCTAGCTTGGATGATAGGGAATGAATCTAGTTAGGACCATCTGTACTTTTTAGTTGTTTTTTGTTGGGTTTCCCCCGCCCTTAACTAGTGTTATAAATTCATAACACAGACTTATATTTTATAAAATACAAACTTTCTTCCCACTTGACCATCATGAGTACTCATGAATAGAATAAAAGTGAATTTATTGTGATTTATATGAAAACTGAAGTAATTATTATTAAGTCTTGTAAATAAAACTAATTTCCTTCAAACAAGGTGTAGATTCTTATATGTATTCTTTCAATGATTTATGCCTTTTTTACTAGATGTCCTGATGACTTCAAATTCTAGATGGAAGTTTGCACTCTTTAAAAGCATAACATCCTGTGCACAAGTGGGTGAAGTGGACAGAAATTTATTATTTGTCTTGAAAGTGAATTTATAAAGTCTCATAATATCCTATAGAGTACTAAAGAATCTTAGAAATTCAGATTAAGTTAGCACCTATATTGCATTGAGGATGCAAAGATTATGCATACATATTTACATGCATCCACACACACATATATGGATATATGTATATATACACATATATGTGTGTACATGTATTTTTAAATAGACACACATATGTGTCAGAGACAGAGAATGTTGGTTGGTTGGTTGGTTATCCTTCTTTCTCAAAAAGGACCCCAAAGTGACATCACTATGTTAGAATCAAGATATAGTGTGTCTGACTATGGCTGATATGAGCTCAGAATGCTTTACCACAGCTTGAGCACAATGAGTCCAGGTAAACATTTGGACTAGATTCCCTGAATTTTTGCATCTTGCATTTCTTTTGAGTTACTTAGATTCTACTTTGCCCATAGAGCATAGCTCCTTCTCAGATGAGGGCATATCATGCTGAGCAGTCCTGTGTCAGTGTCTCCCAAGTCATGCAATCACTTCCAAAGTTCTTTTTTGTTTGTTTTTGTTTTTTTTTGCAGGGAAATGAGGGTTAAGTGACTTGCCCAGGGTCACACAGCTAGTTAAGTATCAAGTGTCTGAGGCTGGATTTGAACTCAGGTCCTCCTGAATCCAAGGCCAGTGCTTTATCCACTGTGCCACCTAGCTGTCCAATTCCAAAGTTCTTAAGAGAGACCTTGAAAGTTTCCTTATAACACTTTTTTCTGACCACTGTGTGAGTTCTTGGCCTGTGTGAGCACTACACAGAATAGCCTTTGAGGAAAGCATATGTTTGGCATTCACACAATGTGGGAAGCTCATCAGAGTTCTCATCTTTAAAGTAGAGTTTGAATACTTGGTATTTTAGTTCCAGAGGGGACCTCATTGTCTGTTATCTTATGCGGCCAGGTGATCTTTTCTAAGACAATTCAAATGGAAGTGATTCAATTTCCTGGCATGGCATTGGTATACTGTTCAGGTTTAACAGCCATGCAACAATGAGGTCAGCACAATGGCTCCATAGACCTTCAGAATGTTAATCAGTCTAATACTTCTTCTCTGCCACACTTCTTTTGGAGCCTCTGAAATGTTGAGTTACTTCCGGCAATGTGTGCATCAACCTCATTATCAATGAGTACATCCCTGGAAAATATATTGCCAAGGTAAGTGAACTTACCCTTGGTATTCAAAACTTCTTCATTTGCTGTAACCAATGGATCCATGTATGGATGGTGTGGCGCTGGCTGATGGAGCATCTGTATTTTCTTGGAGTTGTTAGACCAAAATTAGCAGGGTGTGTTCAGAAAAGACTAGCACCTCTGATGGGAGGGCTGCCAAGTCCTCTTCAGGACTGTTTTCCACCTTTAGTATCTACATGATCAACCTAGTTCTCACTTTTGGCTCCAAGAAACTTTAGCATGTGTAGCAGCCATAGCCCAGTAAACCATTTAGGCAAACTGTCTCACCAGGTTGACAGTAACTTAGGGGTCTCAAACTCATCAGTGAGTTAGGGGAATATCTACCCCCCAAAACATCTATATTTCCCCTGATATGGATGCATGCATGCATGTATTTATGCATGCATGTATTTATGTATGTATTTATTTATTTACGTATGCATACATGTATTTATGTGTGCGCACATGTATTTATGTATGTGTGTATGCATGCATGCATGTATTTATGTATGTGTGTATGTATGTATGCATGTATTGACCTCAAGTAGTTTCATTCTACTGGGAAGGGGGGTACAACATATATACAAATAAGTAAATAAAAACCAATTTTAGAAGGACCAGAGAGATCATAAAACTGGGGAAGGGGAGTGGTCAGTAAAGGTTTCTTGTAGTGGGTAGGACCTAAACTGAGGCTTGAAGGAGGTTAAGGATTCTATGAGATAGACAGAGGGTGCCTTCTATGTATGTGGACAGCCAGTGCAAAGGTATGGAGATGAGGAGGAGTGGCATACTGTCTTCAGGCTAACTGAGGAGGCCAGTTTGGCTGAAATACATAATGTAAGAAAGGAAATAACAAGATAAATCTGGAAAAAATAGGTGGGAGCAGGACTGTGGAGGACTTGGAATTTCCAACTGAGTCTGTATTTTAAGCTAGGGAGACATCGAGGACTCTTTTAGTAAGGGAGTGAAAAGGTCAGACCTGTTTTAGGAATATATAGATTTGGGGCTTCAACAAGACAAATCATATCAAATAACAGAGGAAACCTAAGAAGCCTCTAGAGAGGAAAGAGGAAAAAGTGTCTTGCCCAAGGTGATGTAGCTTAGTCGATGCTAGAAAATCAGTGTTTGAGAGAAGAGTTACCAGAATTTTGCTCATTTTCTTACATGAGCATGTTCACACCATTTTCTGTTTCAAAGATACTTCTCTGGTTGCTCCCCACAACCACCTACTAAAGCATCTGGTCACACTTGCCCATTTTTATTTTTAAACAAATTTTTCCAAAGCACAGCTCTGGCCTTATCTCCTTCATTTTCAATAAACTGCACTGATTCCCTGTTACCTCCACGGTCAAATATAACATACTCTACTTGGGTTTTAAGCATCTTTATAAATGAGACCCTTCCTAATTTTCCAGCCTCCTTACACCTAAATGTCCTCCACATACTTGACAATCAAATAAATTAATCAAGTTCCTGAACAAGACAATACATCCTTGGCCTGGCTGTGGCTTATACCTACAATTCTATCCTTCCCCAACCATGCCTCTGGCTATCCTGGTGTCTTTCAAGGGTCACCTAAATTCCCAAATTCTTCAAAAAGCTCCCTTAATATGTATGCCTTCCTTCTGAGAGTCTCTTCAATTTGTCCTGTATGTATCTTGGCTATATGTACTTGTTTTTAGTTATTTTCCTCATTACAATGTGAGCTCCTTCAAAACAGGTACTTCCTGCTTACTTTTCTTTGTATCCCCTGTGCTTACTAGAGTTCCATGCATATAGTAGGCATTTAACAAATGCTTATTGACTTAACTTATTGATAGCAAACTTTAATAAATAGGAGATCAAAAGTCGTGTCAAGAATCACAGAAAAAGTGGCAGTTAGGTGGTGCACTGGATAGAGTACCAGCCCTGAAGTCAGGAGGACCTGAGTTCAAATCTGACCTTGAACACTTGATACTTACTAGCTCTGTGACCCTGGGCAAGTCACTTAACCCCAATTGCCTTACCAAAAAGAAGAAGAAGAAGAAGAAGAAGAAGAAGAAGAAGAAGAAGAAGAAGAAGAAGAAGAAGAAGAAGAAGAAGAAGAAGAAGAAGAAGAAGAAGAAGAAGAAGAAGAAGAAGAAGAAGAAGAAGAAAGAATCACAGAAAAAAAATCAGTGAGAGAGCAAGGTTCAATATGCAGCTGTAGCTACACAAATCCAATATCACACATCCATTCAATCAATCATGTTGTTTTGTCTAAATGATGCCAATCAGTAAAATTGACTGACTATTTGTCCATTTAGTCAATGGAATTGAGCATTCATTTAAAATCATTTTGACAAAAATATAACCACTCAATATTTTTCATAATTCTTCTTCAATGATTCTATTTTTCCTTATAATACCTAAGAAAAAGTACCTCATTTACATAATAAATACCCCCTACTTTTAATAAAATCTGATGAAATTTTAAGTCAGCCAATAGAATAGTTTAAGATCATAGTAATTGAGAAACCTTCTCCCTGCAAGGTCATTTGATCTAGTGCCTTGCCCTTAGGAAATTCAACACTAACCTATTCTAAATCACAGTTGTCTATCCTATTTCTAAAGATCTTTGGGGATATGATATTGCTATCTCCCTTGGTTACCTGTCTAATCAACCAGTTAGGAAAAATGTTACTTCAAATTCCTCTCTCAATTCATTTTAAGTACATCTCTAAATTTGGTCTTACAAAAGAAAAAAAATAAGGTACTCTTCCAAAATCTTAAATATTATTATTCTACATAGTGGAAAACATTCTATTTTTCAAACTCAATACCATAAGGAGAAAAATTATTTTAATGAACTAGAATTATTTTGTAGCTCACAGTATGGAATTAAGAAATACTGAGAAATACAGGGGAGCTGAATATTCTTTTGTTATTGTTTCTTAAATCTCATATTTCTCTACAAGCAGCTTTTGACATTATCAGTCACTCTTGTCCTCTGTATTCTATCTTTTCTTCCTTCTAAAAAAAGTTTGATTTTCTTTTTGGTTTGACCAATCCTTTCGATTTCCTTTTGAGGGATTGCCTAAGCATAAGATTTGCTCAAGACTTTCTCCGGGATCCTCTTTTCTTTTCCTGTTCCTCTCCTTTTATTTCTCTTCCTCCCTCTTCTCCCTTTTCCCCCTCCTTGTCTTTTTTCCTTCTTTCTAATCTGTGATCTCATCTATTTCCATGGGTTCAGTTATCTGTATGCAAGTGATTCCCAAAATTATATATTCAGCACTAATGTTTTTTTTTTTCTTTTCTTAATCCAGACCTTACATCAACTGCCTGCTGGACATAATCACATGGCTATCCAGTTAGTATTTTACATTCAATATCTAAACTAAACTTACTAGCTATTTTCCTAAACTCTATTTAATTATTTTTTTTACCAAACTTCTATATTTGAGGGTAAAAACATCCTTCTACTTACCCAGCTTTACAACTTTGGAGTCATTCTTGACTCTTCACAATCCCTCATTATCAATGACCAATTAGTAGCCATCATCTTTCTAATCTACCTCTACATCACATGTATCCATTCCCTTTTCTCTACTCAAATGGTCACTACCCAAGAACTGTCCCTCAACATATCTCACCTGAACTATTCCAACAGCATTATTTGTCCCACACTTTCTTTAATGGATGATCTACAAGGTCATCAAATTAAATTCCTAAATCATAGGTCAGACCAAATCACTTTCATGATCAAAGATCCTCAATAGTTTGTCTTTTGATCCTAGATTAAATACAGACTCCTTGGTCTGACATGATTGACCCTCTATATTTATTGATATTTTTAGCACATCATATAAACTCCTTAATAATAGGGACTATCTTTTGGCTCTTTTTGTATCCTCAATGCTTACATCAAAGCCTAGAATAAAATAGGAGCTCAATAAATTAATTCATAGAGAATCTAATTCCAATTTACCTTTTAAGATATACTATATTGTTCTACTTTCTGTATACTATATTGCATCCAAACTGACTCATCATCTGCTGGTCACCAAAGTTAGCATTATATCTTCTACCCTTGTGCCTTTGAACAAGCACAGGTGCTTGGAGCAGAGCAATAAATAGTGAAAGAACAGATAACAACTTTAGCAAAGTTTCAGAACACAAAATAATCCCACATAAATCATTTGTATATTACTAACAAAGTCCAGCAGGGAGAGACAGAGAAATTCCATTTAAGAACTGAAGACAATGTAAAATACTTGAGAATCTACCTGCCAAGTTAAACCCATGACCCACATGAACACAATTGCAAAACACTTTTCATACAAATGAAGACAGCTCTAAATAGCTGGATGAAAAATCAGTTGCTCATGGGTAGGCTGAGCCAATATAATTAAAACAACAAATATATCTAAACTAATTTATTTATTCAATGCCATAACAATCAAAGCACCAAAAAAATATTCAAAATTTATTCAGTGTTAAAAGATCTTACTCTCCCTGACCAAAATACTTTAAACACTCTTTTTAAAAAACATCACAATTATTTTCTGAGGTACTATACAAATTCATGTTCCGCTCCCTCAAGGACCAGCCCCCCCAACATCTCTTACCTACACACCCCTTCAATTTTCAGATTCTTATAAATTAATTTATAAAAGGATAATACTATCACTCTTTGCAGATGATATAATGGTATACTTAGAGAATCCTAGAGAATCAACTCAAAAATTACTTGAAAAAATTGGCAACTTTAGCAAAGTAGCAGGATATAAAATAAATCCACATAAATCATCAGCATTTCTATATATAACCAACAAAGTCCAGCAGCAAGAGATAGAAAGATAAATTTCATTTAAAATAATGGTAGATAATATAAAATACTTGGGAGTCTACTTGCCAAGACAAACCCAGGAACTCTATGAACACAATTACCAAACACTTTTCACACAAATCAAATCCGATCTAAATAATTGGAAAGATATCAATTGCTCATGGATAGGCAGAGCTAATATAGTAAAAATGACAATTCTACCTAAATTAATTTACTTATTCAGTGTCATACCAATCAGACTACCTAAAAATTACTTTATAGAGCTAGAAATAGTAATAACAAAATTCATCTGGAAAAACAAAAAGTCAAGAATATCAAGGGAAATAATGAATAAAAATGCACAGGAAGGTGGGTTAGTTGTACCAAATCTGGAGCTTTACTATAAAGTGGCAGTCATCAAAACTATCTGGTACTAGCTAAGAAATAGAGTGGAGGACCAATGGAATAGGCTATGCACAGGAGACACAGTAGTAAATGGCATTAGTAATGTAGTGTTTGATAAACCCAAAGACTCCAGCTTCTGGGGTAAGAACTCAGTATTTGACAAAAACTGCTGGGAAAACTGGAAGATGGAATGGCAGAAATTAGGCATAGACCCACACCTTATACTAAAATAAGGTCAAAATGGGTACATGATTTAGACATAAGAGGTGATACCATAGGTAACTCAGGAGAGGAAAGAATAGTCTACCTTTCAGATCTTTGGAAAGGAGAACAGTTTATGACCAAACAAAAAGTAGAAAATATTATGAAATGCAAAATGGATTACTTTGATTACATTAAATTAAAAAGTTTTTGTACAAACAGAAGCAATGCATCCAAAATTAGAAGGGATGCAGAAAGCTGGGAAACAATTTTTATGGCCAGTGCTTCTGATAAAGGCTTCATTTCTAAAATATATAGGGAACTAAATCAAATTTATATGAATCCAAGTCATTCCCCAATTGAGAAATGGTCGAAGGATATGAACAGGAAGTTTTCTGATGAAGAAATCAAAGCTATCTATTCCCATATGAAAAAAATGCTCTAAATCACTATTGATTAGAGAGATGCAAATTAAAACAACTCTGAGGTACCATCTGACATCTATCAGATTGGCTAATGTGACAAAAAGGAAAAGAATAAATGTTGCAGAAGCTGTGGGAAAATTGGAACACTAATGCATTGTTGGTGGAGCTGTGAACTGATCCAACCACTCTGGAGAGCAATTTGGAATTATGCCCAAAGGGCTATAAAGCTGTGCAAACCCTCTGAACCAGCAATAACATGGTTGGGTCTTTTTCCCAAAGAGACCATAAAAAAGGGAAGAGGACCCACATGTACAAAATTATTTATAGCTGCTCTTTTTGTGGTGGCAAGGAATTGGAAATTGAGGGGCTGCCCATCAATTGAGGAATGACTGAACATGCTGTGGAATATGAATGTAATGAAATTCTATTGTGCTGTAAAAAACGGTGAGCAGGAGGAGGTCAGAGAAACCTGGAAGGACTTGCATGAATTTATGATGAGTGAGATGAGCAGAACCAGAGGAACATTGTACACAGTATCATCAACATTGTGTGTTGATCAACTGTGATGGACTAGATTCTTCTCACCAATGCAATGGTACAGGATACTTACTTCCAGGGGACTCATGATAGAAGGGGATCTCTAAATCCAGAAAACAAAACAAAACAAAACAAAACAAAACAAAACTGTGGAGTATAGATGCTGATTAAACCATACTATTTCTTTTGGTTTTGGTGCTATTGTTTTTCTCTTTTGAGGTTTTTCCTCATTGCTCTGATTCTTCTCTTATAACATGACCAATACAGAAATATGTTTAGTGTTATATGTATATATATATATATATATATATATATATATATATATATATATATATATATATATATATATATATATATATATATCCTATATTATATTACCTGCTCTCTAGGGGAGGGGGAGAGGGAGTGGAGGGAAAGAAAAAAATATGAAATTGGAAAGCTTGTATAAACAAATGTTGAGAACTGTCTTTACATGTAACTGGAAAAAAATAAAATACTTTTATCAGACAAAAACAAATAAAAAATAAAAAGATAGTAGTTCTCCTTCTCAGAAAAACAAGACTGCCATGCCTGGAGTTTGGAATCTGGCTGCAAGAAGTCAAGTGGGTGGCATGGAATCAGATTAGTCTGGGGAGAACAATGACTGAGGGATGCTTCAGCCACTCGGGTTGTGGGAAATGCCACTCAATTCCTTTTCTCAGTTCACTGGGTCAGCCTTGCCTTGCCTGGCCACCATGGCCTCCCAAAGCAGACTGGCTAGGTCCACATCCTGAGTCCTGCCAATCCCCTGTCTAGTGTCTTCCTTGTCCTGGCCAGGCCCTTTCCTGGGGGACCTGGGCTAGGATGCCTGGCTGAGGTTCAGGGGATCAACCTTGGCCCAGCTGCCTTCTGGCAAGTGGATAAGCCTTGTCCTTAACTGACAGTCACAGATAGACAGGGAAGGGGCCAGTGAGATAACAGTTATGGGTACAGGGACTGAGGGTTGAAAAGGGTGAGGGGTGGGGGAACAAAGCCAGTTACTCAGTGAATGCTCTGATGACTTTAGATCATGTGGAGTGGACATCACAAAATATAAAGCTCTGGCATCTTGGTGGTGGTGTGGGGAGGCAGTGTGGGAGATAGGACCTGTGGGGGGCTCCAACCACATTCTTCCAGTGAACATTAACCCAAGGTCAGAGGAAGGCCAGGGTGAAGGGGCCTAAAGGAGGATAAGGATCAGAGAGACAAGAGAGCAGCAGCTCTAAGGTGGGAAATGTCCATTCATTCATCCATTCCTTGTATGTTGTAATGCAATCCCTTCATCTGGATGTTCCCAAGATGATTCCCTAAAAGGAGCCAAAAAAAAAATAATCTGGAAAAAAGATGAGTAATATCAAGAAAAAATGTGCAGGAATTTGGCCTAGCAATAACAGATATCAAACTATATTACAAAGTGATAATCATCAAAACAATCTGGTACTGGCTAAGAAATAGAATGGCAAATCAGTGGAAAAAATTAGGTACATAGTACACAGTGGTAATGAATTTCGTAATCTATTTTTTGGTAAATACCCCAATCCAAGCTTTGGGGATAAGACTTCACTATTAAAAAATAAAACTTTCAAGAAAAAAAGAGAAAGCAGTTTGGCAGATCCTAGATATACATCGATACCTCACATCATATACCAAGATAAGGACAAAATGCAGATATGATTTAACTATAAAGAGTGATAACACAAGTAAATTAGGGGAGCATGGAAAATTTTACCTCTCTTATTTATGGATAAAGGAAGAATTTATGACCAAGCAAGAGATAGAGAGGATCACAGGATGTAAAATGAATAATTTTTTATTATATGAAATTATAAATGTTTTTGTTTTTTTTTTAATAAACTAAACTAATACATTCAAGATGAAAAAGAAGAAAAGTTGGAAACTGGGTGGGGGGATTTTTACTAATATTGTTTTATTGTCTATTTCCTCCTTTAACTCATTTAACATTTCTTTTAAAAATTTGGATGCTATGCCATTTGGTGCATATATGTGTGTTAAGATAATGGATTTGGCAGATACTCAGGGAGCTACCTGGAGATTTAAACTGATTGAATTAGATAAAGTGACTTACTGTTGACATCTTACTAGATTGTAAGCACATCTGGCTGGTACTTAAGGGAACTTGAGACAGCATGGTTCTCAGAAGCTAACAGCTTTGAACTTTGACCACCTTCCGGGCCAGTCAACCAATCAGCTTGAAGAACCTCCCATTTCTGGGAGGGGACAGGAAGGAGGAAGCTGAGCCTGTGCAGGGAGCTCACTCTCTTTTTGTCCCTGATTTGGCCGTGGTGGAGAGGAGACTCCAGAGGACTTCATAGGGGAGTTGAAGAAAGATAGGATTGCCAGGTTGTAGGAATTCTGTTCTCAATCTTTCTCTTTCTTTACAATCTTTCTATAAACTCTTAAAAACCTAAACTTGTTTATCAGTGATTTTAGTCAGCTTCCCCCCAAAAGTAGGGGGACACTTTAGAACCTACATTATTTAAATTACACATATGTTTAGTATTGATAATTTTATAATAATTTGATACTTTATTTGATAATAATTTATAATTTAGTATTGATAATGCTTCATTTTTCATGACACCTTGTGGCATAATGTAGCTTAACTGCTCATCACTTTTAATTGTGTATTTTTGCCTTTGCTTTGTCTAAGATCATGCTTGTTACTCTTGATTTTTTTTTTTACCTCAGTTGAGGTAATAATTGATTCTGCCCCAGCCTTTTATTTTTACTCTGTTTCTCTGCTTCAACTGTGCTTCTTGTAAACAATGTAGTTAGATTTTGTTTTTTAATCCATTCTGCTATCCAATTCCATTATTTTTCTTTCTTAAAGGTATTTTATTATTTTCCATTTACATGTGAAGCTAGTTTTCTTTTTTGTAAAAAATAGTTTTTTAAATTTTTTATATATTTTTAAATTAATAAAGTATTTTATTTTTCCCATTACATGTAAAGATAGTTCTCAGCTTTTGTTTATACAAGCTATCCAATTTCAGATTTTTCTCCCTCCCTCCCCCCTCCTCTAGACAGCAGGTAATCTGATATAGGTTATATATATATATATACACACACACACACACACATAATAACATTAAACATATTTCTGCATTTGTCATGTTATAAGAGAAAAATCAGAGCAGTGACAAAAAACCTCAAAATAGAAAAATAGCACCAAAAACAAAAGAAATAGGATGGTTCATTCAGCATCTATACTCCACAGTTGTTTGTTTTTGTTTTTGTTTTGTTTTTCCTGAATTTGGAGATCCTCTTCTATCATGAGTTCCCTGGAACTCTTCTGTACTATTGCATTGGTGAGAAGAATATAGTCCATCACAGTAGATCAACACTCAATGTTGATGATACTGTGTACAATGTTTTTCTGGTTCTGCTCATCTCACTCATCATCAGCCTTTCGAATTCCATTTTATGGGTGAACTTATTTCATTCACATTCAGAGTTATGATTACTATGTGTTTCCCTCTATCCCATCTTTCTATGTCTAATCTTTCTCTTTTTACCCTGTCCTACCTCAAAACTCTCTTTTGTTTCTGTGCACAGCCTTCTTTATTCAGTACTCCCGCCTATTAGCAACCTTCACTTTCTATTATTTTCTTTCCCTCCTACTTCCCTATGAGGTAAGGTAAATTTCTAAAGTCAACTGAGTGTGCGTCATTCTTTCTTTGAGTTAATTCTAATGGGCATAAGGTTCAAATATTGTTCATCCCCACCCTGATATATATTTTCCTTTCCACTGTAAAAGCTCTTCATAATCAATTTATACCCAAACCCTCTGTCTGTGTATACTCCAATTGCCCTAATAATGATAAAGTTCCAAGGAGTTATCAATATCATCTTTCCATATAGGTATGTAAATAGTTTAACCTTATCATGTGCCTTGTGATTTCTTTTTCATGTTTATCTTTGTTTATGGGCAGTTAGATGGTACAGTTGATAGAATGTTGGGTCTGGAGTGAGTAAGGCTCATCTTTCTCAGTTCAAATCCAGCTTTGTACATTTACTAGCTGTGCAATCCTGAGCAAGTCACTTTTACTTCTTTGTCTCAGTTTCCTTTTCTGTAAAAAAAAAATAGCTTTAGAAGCAAGTAACAAAATACCCTAAGTATTTTGCCAAGAAAACACCAAATGAGGTCAGAAATAGTAAGGAACAGCCAAAAAATGCCTGAACAACAAATTACTTTTTATTGTTTCTCTTGAGTCTTATACTTGAAAGTAAAATTTTCTATTTAGTTCTAGTCTTTTCATCAAGGAATGTTTGAAAGTCCTATTATTCCTTTAAATATCCATGTTTTCCCATGAAATATTTTGCTGGATAGATTATTCTCTGTTATAATCTTAGCTCCTATTACTTCTGGAATACCATATTCTAAGTCCAATGTTTCTTTACATGGAAGTTGCTAAATCTTGTGTGATCTGCAGGGTAGCTCCATTATAATGGGAATTTTTCTTTTCTGGATGTTTCTCCCTGAACTGGGAGCTCTGAAATTAAGCTATAATTTCCTGGAAGTTTATATTTTGGGGTCTCTTTCAGGAGATGATTGGTAGATTCTTTTGATTTCTATTTTATCCTCTGGATCTAGAATATCAGGGCAGCTTTCCTTGATAATTTATTGAACAATGTCTAGGCTTTCTCCCTCTTTTAAAAAAAATGTCTTTCAGATAGCCCAATAATTCTAAAATTATATCTCCTGGATCTATTTGCCAGGCCAGTTGTTTTCCCAATGAGATATTTAACACTTTATTCTAATTTTGTATATATTTTATTTTATTGCTGATGTCTCATAGTCATTAGTTTCCACTCACCCAAATTGAATTTTTTACTTCAGTTGAATCACAATATATTCTGTTCCAATCTTTTACCTTTATTTTGTTTGCACCTCTCTGCTTCAAATGTATTCTTTTGTAAACAACATATTTTAGAATTCTGTATTTTTTTTGTTTTCTTTGCTTTGTTTTTTTTTGTTTGTTTGTTTGTTTGTTTTGTGGGGCAATGAGGGTTAAGTGAGTTGACCAGGGTCACACAGCTAATAAGTGGCAAGTTTCTGAGATCAAATTTGAATTAATATCCTCCTGAATCCAGGGGTAGTGTTTCATCCCCTGTGCCACCTAGTTGCCCCCAGGATTCTGGTTTTTAATTCACTCTATCTTTTTGCTTCTGTTTTATGGGAGAGTTCATCCCATTCACATTCATAGTTATGATTACTAACTGTGTATTTCCCTCCATCCTGTTTTCTGTTTGTTTATACTCTTCTTTCTCCTTTTACCCTGTTCCATCTTATCAATGTTTTCCTTGTGACCACTGTCTCCCTCAATTTGCCCTCATTTTTATCAGCCCCCCTACCTTTTCTTTCTACTTTCCTCTCACACTTCTGCTCTCCCTTCTACTAGTGGCCCTCTTCTTCCCCTTACCCTTCTACTTCCCTATAGGATAAAATAATTTTCTTTATCTAAATGAGTGTGTATGTTCTTCCTTCTTTGAACCAAATCCTATATCATTAAAGTTCAAACAATCTTCACCCCTCCCTTCTTTCCCTTATTGTAATAGGTCTTTTGTACCTCTTCATATGATGTTAATTCACCCCATTCCACCTTCCCTTTACTCTTTTCCCCATATACTCCTTTTTCCCCATTATTATTTTTATATTATAACATCAAAATGAATTTATACCTATATGCTGTATGTATACTCCTCTCTGCACAAATAGAGATACAGTTCTCAAGAGGTAAAAGTATTATCTTGCCATGTAGGGATATAAACAGTTTAAAATTATTGGATAACATGTTTTTTTTCCTCTTTACCTTTTTAAACTTACTTATCTCCAATCTTATATTTGAAGATCAAATTTTCTGTTCAGTTCTGATCTTTTCTTCAGGAAAGCTTGAAAATCCCCTTTTTATGGAATATCCATCTTTTCCCCTGAAAGAGAATGATTAATTTTTCTGGGTAGTTGATTCTTGGTTGCAATTCAGGCTCCTTTGCCTTCTGGAATAACATATTTCAAGCCCTTAAATCCTTTAATCTTGAAGCTACTAGGTCCTGTATAGTCCTGACTGAGGCTCCATGATATGTAAGGGTTGTTTTTTGTTTGTTTGTTTGTTTTCCTGGCTGCTTTCAGTATTTTCTCCTTCATCTGATAATTCTGGAATTTGGCTACAATAATCCTTGGAGTTTTAATTTTGGGGTCTCTTTCAGGAGGTAGTCAGTGTATTCTTTCAATTACTATTTTATCCTCTGGTTCTTAAGGTATCGGGGCAGTTCTCCTTGATAATTTCCTGCAGTATGGTGTTTAGACCCTTTTTTGATCTCCAATCATTTTTTTTTTTTTTGGTGAGCCAATTGGGGTTAAGTGACTTGCCCAGGATCACATAGCTAGTAAGTGTCTGAAGCCAGATTTGAACTCAGGTCCTCCTGACTCCAGGGCCAGTGCTCTATACATTGTGCCACCTAGCTGCCCCTGCTCCCCCCCCCATTCTTAAATGATCACTCCTTGGTCTATTTTCCACATCAGTTGTCTTTCCATAGAGTCATTAGCTTCCACTCAATTCTACCTTTTAGGGCATTATTTTCTTCAGAAAGCTTTTTTACTTACTTTTCCATTTGGCCACTTCTACTTTTTAAGGAGTTGTATTCTTCATTTGATTTTTTCCCCATTTGGCCAATTGTATTTTTAAGGAATTGTTTTCTTCAGGCAGTTTTGGTAGTTCCTTTCCCAAGCTGTTGATTCTATTTTCATAATTTTTCTTGCATAACTCTCATTTATCTCATTTTTCATTTTTTCCTCTATCTCTCTTATTTGATTTTTTAAAATCCCTTTTGAACTCTTCCAAGAAGGCTTTTTGGTCTTGAGATCAATTGATCATAGCCTTGAAAACTTCACATGTAGGCATTTTGACCATGTTGTCTTCATCTTAATTTGTGGTTTGGTCTTCCCTGTTGCCATAGAAGCTGTCTATGGTAAGGGTTCTTTTCTGTTTCTTACTCTTATTTTAGCCTATTCTGTGACTTTTAAAGCTGAGCTTGGCTCCTGGGGCAAAGGGATCACTATTGCAAACTTACTGTGCTGCATGCCAGGGGCCTGATCACTGGCTTTCTTCTCTGAGGCTTCTGGGGCTTGCAGATTCTTCACTGCTCTGTGCTTGCTCTCTGCCCTGGGATGGCTTGATGTAGTCATACCTGTCCTATGGGTAGTTTTCTATCTGACAGTTTGCCCTCTCAGCCAGGGCTGGGGAGGTCTCACAACTGGCCTGCTGTACCACCAGCCCAGTCATACAAGATCAAGAGGCCTCAGCTGCTCATCTGTGCTGTGGCCAAGAGCCTCCTTCCCACTGTCTTGCCCAGACACACTCTTAAGTGGGCTGTGTTCTCCTTTTGCCCAAGTGAGACAAACCTTTCCTGAAGTTTTTCTAAATTATTTCCAGGTAAAAGATTGTTTGTTTCTGTCTTTTTGTAGTATCTGTAGCTCCAGAATCTATTTAGCAGCTTGATTATAAATATATATATATATATGTATGTATATATATGCATATATATGTATATATATGTATATATATGTATATGTATGTGTGTGTGTGTATATATATATATATATATATATATATATATATATATATATATATATATATATATATATATATATATATATATATACACACATATATAATTTCCCCACCACCACCACCTCTGGAAAACTAGAGAGAACTAAGGAAACTTCCTGGCTTCTCTCTGCCATCACCATCTTTGATTTGTGAGATGCCAAATCACATTTTTAATGAAATATTTTCTTCCTTTTTCCATTTGGTCAGTTCTGCTTTTTTGAGGAGTTCTTCATTAAATTTCTGTTCTTCTTTTTACCTTTGGCTCATTCCAATTGTTCAAACATTCTTCTCTTCAGTCAATTTTTGTGATGATTTTTTACTTTATCTAAATTGATTTGGGGGAGGGAGGATACTGATGGATTTTCTTTTTATATTATAAGTATAAAGATTACTCTCATTCCATGAGATATTACTTGTTTCCTTCTTTTTTTTTTTTTGGTGAGGCAATTGGGGTTCAGTGACATGCCCAGGGTCACACAGCTAGTAAGTGTTAAGTGTCTGAGGTTGGATTTAAACTCAGGTACTCCAGAATCCAGGGGCAGTGCTCTATCCACTGTGCCATGTAGCTGCCCCAAGATATTACTTGTAACAATGGAAAACAAGTGAAGCAAGTAGTACAGTAGTCTCATGTGAGAGTTCATTTAATTTTCTACACCTATAGCTCTTTTCTAACTACCTAATTTATTTTTTTAATTAGCAAATACATGTTCTCCCTCCCACCTCCTGCCATGATAGAAAACAGAAAATAAAAATAAATTCATTGTAACAAATATGCATGGTCAAGCAAAACAAAGTGCCTCACTGGTTGTATAAATAAATAAATGTCTTTTTATGCTTATGAAATCTTGTCAACTTCCAGCTGGAAGAAAAATAGTACTTTTTATCATAGGTCCCATGGAAGGATAGGTGCTCATTTTATTCATAATAGTTCTTACAGCTTTCAAAGCTGTTTTTTTCTTTACGAAGCTGTTATTATAGTATAGATTTGTCTTCTGGTGCTGCCTACTCCACTTTGCACCAGTTTATATAATGTCTTTTTCAGATCATCTTTTTCCTCATTTCTTAAAGCACTATGATATTCTATCATGTTCATATGCCAGATCTTATTCAGCCATGACAAAAAAAGAGTTGTTAAAAATCTCTTTATACATATAAGTCCTTGTTCTATTTCTTTACTCTTTTTTGGGTATAGAACTAGCAGTCCTATTAAATCTAGCCTAATTTTTTAGGGACTCTCAAAATCTTTCTGGATTCTGCTTATTTTTATTTAAAATGTTAGCTATTTTTCTAAACTTTCCATTTGATAGGTATACTTTCTACCTTTATCCAAGTCATCAACAAAAATTTAAGACAACATGGGTCCTACCCAATCTCCCTGGTGGTATATTTTGTTGTTGTTTGTTTGTTTTTTGTTTTTCAGTGAGGCAATTGGGGTTAAGTTACTTGTCCAGGAAGTGTTAAGTGTCTGAGGCTGGATTTGAACTCAGGTACTCCTGACACCAGGGCCGATGCTCTATCCACTGTGCCACCTAGCTGCCCCTAGTGGTGTATTTTTGATGAAAGCTTTTCCAGTGACATTAAACTATGAATGATGATTCATTGACCATTTAACCATTCTGAATCTATCAAGTTATCCTTTTCTTTGAAACAACATTGCTATACCTTTACCACAACAATAACATGAGAGACTATTAAATGTTTTGCAAAAATATAGATAAACTTCATCTATAGCAATTCCATGATCAGTAAGTTTAGTATACTAGCCAACAAAACAAAACAAAACAAAACAAAACAAAACACCTTATTTTCATGAAACTGTGCTGGTACTTTGCAGCTAAAACTTCCTTTTCTAGATGTTTATTAACCAAACCTTTCATGAACTATTCTGTGATAGAATTGAAGTCAAACCCACTAGGATATAGTATGTAGACACTAATCTCTTTCCATTTCTGAACATCAAAAACATTCAATTCAAAATTTTCAATACTCCATTGCCTTGCTCATTCTCCATAATAGTTAAAATGTTATTGTAGCTTTTGAATTCAATCCATCAAGTATTTCAGTAATTGTGGATGTGTTTTTTCTAGGTCACATGTTTGAATTAATGAGAGGCAATTAGGTGCTTTGTTATTATTTCCTTATTTTTAGTGAATACAACAATTCCCTATTAGTCATTGCCCTTCAGATTCTTTCTAGCCTAAAGGTCATTCTTTCCAAGATACATACAATTTTTAATAGTAGCACTTTAATATTAGCAAAGAAATGAAGACATATTTGATACCCACCAATTAAGCAATGGCTAAACAAATTGTGGTGCAATAATGTAATGGATTATTACTTTGCCATAAGAATCTAAATATGTGATGAATTCAGAGGATAGTGAAAGTACTGAAATGAACTAATACAGAATTAAATGAGCAAAGCCAGGAAAACAATACATCCAATCACTACAACAATATAAAAATAAAGAAAAAAATCAACCCCCAAATATTTTGCAATTTAAAGAAAAATCTTGGCTCAGAAGAAGACTTGAGAAAATGTACCTCTCTTTGTTTTAGAGGCTGGGAACTTTTGGTATGATATATGGCATATATCTTCAGACATAAATGATTTGTTGAAGAGTTTTGCTGAAATTCCTTCCCCTCTTTTAAGACCTCATTACTAAGTATAACCCATTAGGCAAGTATAACCCATTAGGCAAGAAATGATGAAGAAACATACAGAAACGAATACTGATTTCAGGAAAAAAATCTTATAAAGTTTTTGAGAAAGAAATTATTTTGAAACAGGTTAATCTCTTTGGTAGAGAAAGCAGTAAAATGAGAATTGAACAGCTTTGGGTTTTCTCTCTATTCAGTTGTTATCATACCATCCACCCCAAGCTGCTCTCCTATTTTTTCCCTTTGATCCTACTCTTTATCTCAATTTAGCTTTAACAATCCTTTTTTTGTTGTCCCTAACTTTACTCAGCAACCTAAGCTCATTTTCAGAATTGGTACTCCTGACATAATTCTTCTGAGATGTTGCCTCCCTTTGTGTTCATATTCTGCTACTTGTCCTGGTTTTCATCTTCTGCATGTGCCTTTTGCAAAGTTATATTAATATATTTTGCTTGTAAATCACTTTCATATCATAATATATTCTGACATCTTTCCCCATTTGGAGTTAGTCATCTCTTGTAACTAAGAAGGGAAAGAAAAATAATAGTGTTACAAAAAAACAAGAGACAGAAACTTATAAGAATATAGATGGCATTCCATACCCATAGTTCCCCACTTCGTCAAAGATGAGGAGGATAATTTTTCAATTCTTTTCCAGGGACGAGAGCAGTTATTATAATTATGATGCTTATGTGTGTGTATACATGTATGTGCTGTTTGCATTTACATTATGGAAGTAATTGTGTATTGTGTTTTCCTGATTACTTCATTTTACATAAGCTTATCCATTTTTCTCTGAATTTTTCATATTCATTATTTCTTTTTTTTTAATTTAGTGAGGCAATTGGGGTTAAGTGACTTGCCCAGGGTCACACAGCTACTAAGTGTTAAGTGTATGAGGCCAGATTTGAACTCAGGTACTCCTGACTCCAGGGCCGGTGTTCTATCCACTGCACCACCTAGCTGCCCCATATTCATTATTTCTTATGGACCAAAATTTGTTTAACTATTACCCAGGCAATGGGTTTACACTTTATTTACAGTTATTTACTATCCCTCCTCCTTGCCCAATATTTTGGTGCTTATGGAAGCTCTCTGTACTTGACCTCCTTGAAGTATACCCCTAGTAATGAGATCTCTGAGTCAAAAGAGATAGACATATTTAGTCAGTTTTTTTTTTATCATAGTTTCCAAATGCTTTCCAGTTGTTTGGACCCATTAACCTCTCTATAAAAAGTACATTAGTGTGCCTGCCTTTCTGTGATCCCTGCAACAATGAGTATTTCTATCTTTTCATCTTATGAAGTCTCAGTGATACCTATGAGAACAAATTAATTAAAAAAATAAAACTGAGATGGAAAGGGGTTAAAAAATACACCAAGGGTCACCTAGTTAGTAAATGTCTGATGGAAGATTTTAACTTCGGTCTTTCTGATTCATAACTTCTAATCATTATGACAGGGGGTTGTTTCTTACTTTTCTTTGAACATGACACTCCACCCTCCATTTCTGTTCCTTTTCACTAGCTCTTCCCCATGCCTACAATGTTCTTATCCATCTCTGCCTCATAGTTTCCCAATTCACCTCTCTCCCACCCAACTCCAAGCTTTCCTCCCCACCATACCCCCAGCATAGGAATCTATTAAAGACTGTAGACATTACTGTATGAGTATGGGGAGAAACTGTTTGATATTTCTTTGTTGTTTTGCTAATCCATCATAATCAATGCTTAATTTATGATTCCTATGGTTTCTGTTCATAGAGGATGTATTAAATGGGGGAACTGAGTCATTTTTATATAATTATTACTGCTCCCAGACACCCCACTTAGGATCGCAAGTGTTTCCACAGTTGAGTAGGCCCATATGTCATGTTTATCTTTCTTTATGAAATGCTACAAATTCTTCTTGTGGAGAAGGATTGTGTTTTATATTTGTGTTCCTATCCCCTAGCTTGTTGCCTTGCACACAGTAGGTAGTTTTGTTTTCAATTAAGCTCTCAGGGAAAAGACAGGAGATTTCCTTCTCTTGCTGCTATTTTCCAGTATTTTCTTAGGCATTTGAATATTATCAACTATAACAGCTTAATCTTTTCATGTCCTACAAGTCCAAAAAAACTATAGAAAAGAATGTTAATTATGATAGAATCTCAAATCATTATTCTCATTTTTAGTTAGTTATTTAAAAGGCCTAACTTGCATAATGGTTGGAGTGACGCCACCTGCTGGAGAGTTACTGTAGGAAAGCTCCGCCATGAGGAGAAGGCATCTGAGGGCAAGCCATGCAGCTTTTCTTTGATATCAGGAAGTGACATTAGCTCATGGATACTGTCTATCAAAGCTATCAGCCAATTAGCTTGGAGCTGTGTGTGCCTGTGGACAGGATGTTCCCAGTTTCACAGGAGGCTTGTGGGAGGAAGAAGGGGTGAGGCAGGCTCTCTCACTCTCTTTCTGGAGGACCTCAGCGGGGAGAAGAGCTGGAGACATTGGCTCCCTGAGATAGACAGCTGAATCTAGGCTTCTTTCTCTCTCTTCACCAAATTCTTATTCTCCTTAATAAATGCTTAAAAGTCTAACTCTTGCTAAAGCTTATAATTTATTGGCAATCACTCATTAGATATTTTAGACAGAATAGCTAGAATTTTAGCTAGTGTTTCCTTGATGAAACACTTGGTATATTGATTTTTATTGTTCTGTATTTCAAATGAAATTTGGTTGTTTATTTCAGAAGTGTCAAAACCCCCAGACTGTATTGACCAACACTGCTTCTTCCACTGAACCAGATTAAAATATAATTGGAAAATACTTAGCAAGACAAATAAAAATATACAGTAGAACATAAATAATGTTAATATGTGATTTTCTAAATTAAGAGGTAGTCACAGGGTTACGTATCTATGGTTTAATGGCCTTGTTTCCTATTTGAGTTCGACACTACTGTTTAACATTAAAAACTAATTTTTTTAGTATTTTTAGTATTTTTTTTGTATTTTTTAGCATTTCTTTTTGTATTTTTTGAGATAGGAATGCTTTTTTGTATACAGAATTTTCTTAGTTAACTGAAAAGACTTTATTTGGTTATTAAGGAATAGATTCTCTTCTGTCCTCTAATGGCATCATACACATAAATTACAGCAAGAAATTGAAAGACTAAATAGTCCCCCTTATTACACTACCTGAAACAAATTTGGTTGAGCATAGCAAAGTATCAGATTTGATATATTTTATCAGATTTTAGATGAGGAGACAGTATCAGAAGGCTGTGGGATGAACCTTTTCTCTGTCCAAGGACAAGGTTTCTCCTCTCTCCTAAGCTTCTGCTTCCTCTTTTCTAAGTTGAGGGTAATGAAATTCATACTACTGACCACCGTTTTCAGAAAAGACCTATAGAAATTAAATGCTTTTTGAAAATAGGAGATAGGTTACAAATCTCAAATCCTTACTATTGTGCAAACAATTTCAACACAATAATTACACCAACTATAGACCTCATAAGATGGAGGACCACCAGATCTTGTCATATGCCTTGACACTAAGTCCTAAAATCCTCTGGGTTTTACCATTTGCTAAACAACTATGCCCTCTACATACCCGGGCACTACCACTTGTCCTTCTTATGTATACTGAGAACATTTTGGTCTTAGCATTCATCTTGCTGCTGAACCCATGAGATTTGGAATCTTCCCATGTGCCTTATAGCTGAACTCATGTATGTGATTTTCACCCCCCCCCCCAATTAGAATATGTACTCATTTAGAGAAAGGACTGCCTTCTTTTTTTTGTTTGTATCACTGATGCTTAGCATCATAATAGGCCCATAGTAAGGACCTAATAAATGCATTTCAATCATTCCAATATATCATACCTTTGTAAATACATGATGAAAAAGTCCTTTTCTCCACCTCAGAGTAGCAAAATATTATCCTCCATCTTCCTATCTTCGGTGAACACACTTTTAATAAGCTTCAGAGACATCATTCCATTCATATAATAAGAAGCAATCTTTGGAACTCAGGTCTCTCCTTCTTCTATCCTCAAGGTAAACAGATGACACACTGAGCTCTATAGAGTTAGTGGAAGGATGTCTTTTCATTGTCCTTTTTTATTTTTTTATTTTTTGGGCAGGGCAATGAACATTAAGTGACTTGCCCAGGTTCATACAGCTAGTGTCAAGTGTTTGAGGCCGGCTTTGACATCAGGTCCTCCTGAATCCAGAGCTGGTACCTTTATCCTCTGTGCCACCTAGCTGCCCCCTTTGGAGCCATGCCTTGAGCACTTGGCTTTCTAGGCAAATCTTTGTATGGCATGAGACTTCCTTCTGTTTCTATCTTTTTTTTTCTATTAGCATAGGGGTTTTATGAGTTTTTTGTGGCAGGTTTTTTTTGTTTTGTTTTGTTTTTGTTTTTTGTGGGGTGATGAGTGTTAAGTGATTTGCCCAGGGTCACACAGCTAGTAAGTGTCAAGTCTCTGAGGCCAGATTTGAACTCGGGTTCTCCTGAATCATGGCCAGTGCTCTATCCACTGTGTGCCACCTAGAGGCCCCAAAGTATGATGTGGCAGGTTGTTTTGTTTTGTTTTATGAGATTTTTGAAAGAGAAATGACATTTTTTCCTTTTGTCTGGGCACCTGAGCAGTGTTTGCCACTGAAGTAGTGGCAGAGATGGCACCATATCAGCTGACCAGAAAAGAGTTGCCCACAGAGAAACAATTAGAAAAACAGAACCCACTTGACATTGATCAGGTTGTACTCCATGAAGGTAAAATTGAAAATATCTAATTAGCAACTACTATATACTATTTTCTCAACTAAATATGATCATTCTATAATTATTTATTGCTTAATGTTCCTCTTCTTCTGTGTGGGAATAAAACTGTTCCATATTTTATTCATATTTTTACTCTGGGTACATTCCTCCATTCCCTATCCCTACCTCTAACAATCTGTGAAGATTTCTTACTGTTTAGACAAGAGCAAGAATAGAAATATTCCTTAGCAAGCTGAGGTGAAGGCAAAATGGTGCTTTGTTATGTTTGCTCCTTTATTGAAAAGACCAAAAAATCTTAGGAAAAATAGACCTAGGGCAAACCAAGTGAGCAAGTAAAGGACAAGAATAGGCAAAAATCACCAGCCCCCTGTGATCTCAGTGTAGTGATCCCTGGATAGCTGCTCATTTATTAAGCTGGACTAAATATATTAAGAGAGTCAAGTCGTTATTTCCCACAGACCATTCAAATGCACAAAGTACTTATACTTTTGCTTCAGATATTGCAAAGATGAAAGGATAATAACAATAGAGAAAAGACATTCAAATTATTCCACAAAGTTTTCAACAAAATCTTGTCAAGAATTTGAGCCTGAGATTTTTCAGCATTCCCTGTTTTCTCTACCTCTCCTAGACAAGTCCTCTCCTAAACAAGTTTCCAATTTTTCAGATAAAGTTCCAAGTTACTTAGTTTGGAGAAGTAGGTGTAGATCTTCTAGGAAGAAAAACTAAGGAAACTAGGAGACAGATGTTAATTTGGGCATATTAATAAAGTGTTGGTCCATCCTTTATATTGGAATGGGATGGCAACAACTAACAAAGCTATTTAAAAGCAGTCCTTCCATCCAGCCATTATTCCTCTTCTCTGCCCCCTGCAATCCCCATCCTGCTTAAATTATACAATAAAACTAGATAAATGTGAGTTTTTAAAAATGAAGGTGGCAATAAAATGGGTTCTAAAACAAATGAAATTCCCAAAATCTTAGAGTTGAAAAGAATCTCAGAGGTGACAGTACCTATCCAAAGCATGAATTACCTCTTCAGTATTCATGGCAGGTGATTTATCCATCCCAATGATATTGCAAAGGAGTCCCTCATATTGCTGGACAGCTTTAAATATCAGGGTTTTTTTTTCTTATTTAATCAAAACTACTTCTTGCTATTTAGGACCTTATGACTTATATCTAGAAGAAGCCTTGGAATATATATTCTAGTTCCCTCATTTGACAGCTGAGGAAACTGAACTACCATGGAACTTAGTCACAAAAGGTCATATTTACTAAAGAGTATTATAGGATTTCAGGATCATAGATCCAGAGCTGGAAGACACTTTGGAATTCATCTATTTCAATCCCTCAACATCACCCTCTCACTTAAGTTCAATGTTGTTTCATTGACCTTCAGCTACATTATGTTGATTATCTTTCGTAATCCATTCCCTGGTCCACATTCACTCCTACAGTCACAGAGAACAATGATTTTTCCTCTTCCACATGACAGTTTATCCAATTTGGGAGACAACTATCATATTTCCTCTAAGCCCTCTTTCCTCCAAGTTAAATATCCTCACACCTTTAACCAACCCTTACAATAAACATGATATCCAGTCTCTTTACGACCTTGTCTCCTCCTTTGATTATTCTCATCTTGTACTTATAAAATGTGCTGACCAAAACTGAACACAGTATTCAAAGGTGAGTGCCATCACTGAGATTATGAACTAACTGTGTAATTTAAGATTCTAAATGTGGGTTCTAATCTGTTCCCCCAGTTTTGGGGGAAACTGACTAAAATCACTGATAAAATGAGTTTTGGTTTTTAAGGGTTTATTGAAAGGACAGAAAGAGAAAGATTGAGATCAGAATTCCAACAGCATGGCAATCCTATCTTTCCTTAACTTTCTGTGAAGTCCTCTGCTGCTGCCACCACCACCATGAAGTCAAGAACCAAAAAGAGACAGACCTCTCCGTGGCAGGCCCTCCTTCCTCCTTCCTGTCCCCCTCCCAGAAAATGGGAGGCTCCTGCAAGTTGATTGGCTGGTAGGCCTAGATAGACAGTACCCATGCACAAATGTTTACTGTCCTGATGCCAAGGAAAAGCCTTGCACTCTTTAGCCATTCTCCTCATGATGGAGCTTTCTTGTAGTAAGTCTCCAGTAGGTGGCATCATTCCAATCAGTACAGTCCCCCCCTTTTGTTTCATTTGAAAAACGAATGAGTTTTGTCCAGATGAAACAACCAGAAATAATATCCACATATCAATCCCTGAAAAGACTTCCATTCCACAACTACACGTAGAGAACATCGAGAAAAGACTTTCAGAGACTTTAAATGAACCATTTTGTGTTTGTTGTTGTTGTTGTTTTTTTCCTTTCTCTTTCTGTTATAATATCCACCATCTGGTAACATGGTACTCTCTGCAGAGGCCCTCCCTTTGCAGGACCAATGTCAAAGCGCCGGTTCATGAGGACCAAAAATTGCCCCTCTGGACCAAAACTTTCCTCTCTCCCCTTTCTATATTGATATTAGCATACGTTAGTTAGCATAGGTTTATTATATTCTGTTATTTTTGACTGTTTCATCAAGGAAATGCCCCGTTTCTTGCAGAAACAAAGTAGGAACTGTAACAATTGGAATGACTCCACCTGCTGGACGACTTACTGTAGAAGAGCTCCGCCCATAAGGTGAAGTCTTTGAGAGGCAAGACCATAACGTCTTTCTTTGGTGTCAGGAAGTGACATTTGCTTGTGGGAGGAAGAAGGGGGAGCCTAGGCATTCGACTCGGGCTCTTTTCGTGTGACCTCTGCAGAGAGTGGAGCGAGAAATGTGCTCTCCCTTATATTGATAGATGAATATAGGCCTTTCCTTCTCTCTTACCAAATTCTTATTCTCCTTAATAAATGCTTAAAAGTCTAACTTTTGCTGAAGCTTATAATTTACTGGTGACCACTCATTAGATATTTTAGACAGAATAGCTAGAATTTTAGCCTTTAATATAACCAAATTCTGCTGCAAAATTAAATGGGTTGGGGTAGCTAGGTGGCACAGTGGATAAAGTACTGGCCCTGGATTCAGGAGGACCTGAGTTCAAATCTGACCTCAGACACTTGACATTTACTAGCTGTGTGACCCTGAGCAAGTCACTTAACCCTCATTGCCCTACCAAAGCAAAACAAAACAAAACAAAACAAAAAAATTTAAATGGGCCCACTACTCTGGCAAATGGAGGGTTTACCTTGTATCTCCTTGAATGTTCACCATAAGGTGCCTCTTATAGAAAGGTAGTCTAAATTTGAAGATGTTTATTGTGGATGAATAAACATTTAAAAAAACCCAAAACTTTAGACATACATCTAGAAGAATCCAAAGTGAAAGAATGGATTTTAAATATGAGAATACATTTGCAATCTCAAAGAAAGTTACCCTAAGGCCCAGTAATCATACAATTAAAACAACAGCAGCTGTGCAAAAACAATACTATTCTATGATAGCTGCTATTAAGCTAATTTGCAGTGGAAATATAATCTAAATAAGCTCTATCATTCTGAATAGAAAATGGAGATGATGACCATTTCACCTGGAGAGATGACAGCTAAAGAAAGAAAAAAAAACCTTAAAGAGTTTACTGCTAAGCAGTCAAATGCACATTGATGAAACCTTGAAGATATTTCTCTCTCACCAGAGTATTCAATACAATATCCTTTGTAAGAAGGGAAAACCTTATTTTGTCCTAGTCTTCTGGGGTCACGGTGAGTCAGAAGATTGAGGGAAATAAAGCTTGTTTCTAAGAAGCTTATAATGCAAGTCACAAATTTTTAAATTCTATTTTCAAAGAAAGTTTTTTTTTAAGAACAATGAAGAGTATTTTGTCAAATAGAGCAGTAGCTGCAGTTGAATAAAAATAAAGAGCCATGTCATGAATAGAGTTCTGTGAACAGAATATTTCCAATGAAATTATTCTAATGGGATAATTCTCATTAGCACCTGAAATTCATTTATGCAGCTAACTTCCAATCTCAAATCTTCTGAAGTTACATGAGGTATTCAATATTTTTTCTTTTAATTTTGGAGTAGTCCTGGGATTTTATTTGATATAGTCAATTCCCAGTGTGGAAATTTCAACATAGTCAACCTCCCTGTGTGGATCAACACGTGCAATTTACAGAGTTGTCTATAGTACTGAAACTATTAGGTGATTAGCCCAAGGTCACAAGTGAATATGTATCAGAGTCAGATACATGTAGAACCCAAATCTTCCTGAATCCTAGATCAATTCACTATCATTATACTGCACAGGCTCTCCAATTAAATATTCTATGTGAAATTTTCATTTCAAATGATTAATTATAGCATTGAATAGCAAGCAACATTTTCTGAATCCTTAAATTATCAACTTTGGGTACTATGATGTATTATTAGTCTTCCTCTATCCCTTTCTTAAGACCTGCATCATGAATCATAGAAAGAGAAACATATAGAGTTGGAAAGAACACATTCTTGTCTTGATATTCTTGCTAAATAGCTTGTATTAACCTGGTTAATTGCTTCACATATCCAGTTTCTTCATGTAATAATGATTATAATACATACAGTATGTACACGTACATATGTATAACACACAGCGCATATATATGTTTGTTCTTGTTATTGTCTTCAGTTATATATGACTGGGCCCCTTTTATGCTTTTCTCAGCAAAGAAACTGGAATGTTGTTTTTTTTTTTCCTTGTTTCAAACTCATTTTACAGATAAGGAATCAACTCAAACAACAGAGTCACACAACTAATTAGTTTAAGAGGTGGATTTGAACCCAGGCCTTCCTGAATCCAGACTTAGTACTCTATCCATTGTGCTACCTAGTTGCCCTATGAATGCCCATATTCCATTGAAATGCAAGGAAGGTCATTTACTTACTTGCCTCAACCGTATATGTTTCCCTTTTTGTGCACAGATGAAAAAAAAAAATCAAAATTTGTATTTGGTGACCAATTTTCTCCATTATCCATGCTGAGTTTTGGGGATCTAAACTCTCTGCCACTTTATAGCTTAACTAGTCCTTAGGAGGCAAGTCCATTCCAGTATGATATCAGGCAATGCCTGATTGCTAGCTCCAGAGCATGAAGCAGGCCCACCCACAGTGATTACCAGGGGTGAAGAAGCCCTCCAAACTCCTAGAGGGATTGCCATTTTGTTAAAAGGAAAACTCTTTGTTCAGACTTTCACCTGATAGTGAGGCAGAACTCTGGGAATAAGAGAATTAAAAAAAATTTATATAATAAATACAGCAAGCCGACAACACATTAATGGGCTGATCTCGAGCACATCGCTCTCTCTGCTCTCACAAACATACACATACGTGCTGTGTTGTGTTATATAGAAAGACAAGTTTCTGTGTGTGAGTGCTTTGTTTATAAAAAAGTATGACTTATAAATGCAACATTACTGTTTGCTAAACAATTCTAAGGTATTAGGTTTAGCAGAGCTCGTCAGTAATAAACACTATATCCCAATAATTGTGACTTGATAGAAAATACACAGGCCTATATCCAAAGACTCACAAGGGATTAGACCTGGAAGGACACTTAGGTGCAGATAGAAATCCAATACCCTTATCTTATAGATAAGGAGACTGAGGTGAGTGATAAGTCACTGACTTACCAAAGGTCACAGAAGAAGAGAGGATTTGAATCAATGTCTTATGATTTCAAATTTATCTACCTTTTTCACTGCATTTCATGTCTTTTAAAAATAATACTTTTGTCTAGCTATGAATATAGACAAAGTTGTAAATATCTTAGGATATGTGTATCTCCAACAAACTAGCCTAAATCTAGGTTACTTTTTGGATCAGCAAAGCCTTACTCATCTTATGAGTCATTAGAAGTATATTTAATTTCACTCGACAAACCAAAGGACATACTTGTTAAAAACATACACACATTACTTTAACATTAAAAACACACCTATTTTCCTTTCCTATGACTTTTATTATTACTTTGTGGCAGAGAATAGATAAAAACCAGAGATGTGTATAGCAGCTTCAGAGCTTATTCACTATTGATATTACTTCTGTATTCCTCAATAGAGCAGAATCCTGATTGAGTGCCTCTTTTAGTTCATGTGTCTCTTTGATGATGTCACTAAGATAATTGAGAAAGTCATCCTCAGTGGGACAAATTAGGAGGGAAAGTCATTTCCAGTAAGAATGGGGACCTGGGTTATCCAGGTTTCCCTTATTATCTTAAAATACTAATTCTTTAAAAAAATGATCTTTTTTCAGCTTTATCAATACACCATCAGAAAAAGAAATAAATTATAAATCAGTGTAGAAATTATAAAGTATATTAAAATTATTTCAGTTCATTTTTTCTTTTTAATAAAATGAAACCAATTACCTGAAAATCTCTTAAAATTTCCAGAGAACAAAACAATTCATTTTCTTTTCATCCTTCACATTTTTTGTTTCATTAACTAAGTTTACTATGAAAATTTGCAGTTACTATTCAGTTATTATTCCAGACCTCCCATGGATGGAGAGGACAACGTTTTCATCTTTTGTCCCCAAATCAACAAACTAGGGCTTTGACCCTATTAAATCAAATAGAGCCTGGATATCTATTCACCATTCATCTATGTACATTATATAATAATGGAAATAGATCAGAGTCGCTGTAATCAAATGTCAGTCCCCAGGCTCAGGCCTTACATGAATCATTGTACTTTTATCTCTTTCCCCACTTTTTAACTGAGGAAGATGAAAGACATACTACCATGTGAACCCTGTTACATGTATCTTCTATACTCCCAACAATTATTTACACTCTAGCAATCTTCCCTCTTTGGAATACTTCTGCCCTGAGGCCAGATCTCCTGAGTGATGAGTCCCTAGCTTGAAGACCACCATTTTTATGGGGAATTACCAATCATATGCTTATTCCAATACTGACTTGACTAACATCTCCCAACTTCTTCACCAGCAACCTTCCTATTTTCCTTCTAGATCTCCTTTCACATTCTGTAATTCTCCTATCAGAATGTAAATTCTTAAAGACCAACACTGTCTTCTTTGCCCCTACTGTTTAACAAAATCCTTAATCTCAATCTCAATCTCAAACTTTCTCTTCTCTCTCTCTCTTGCAAAAATATGAAAAAAGACATTCAATTATAATGAACTCTTGCCCAATATAACAGATGAAACATATTCCCAAACAATAAGTCAACTAGAACCGGTTTTCTTCTAGTAATATTGTCACTGCCATCTCAGAACCCAGTATAATTATATTGATTGTATCAATCACACCAAATCCCACCCCATTCTTGTATATTCTACCAGACACAAGTAGGTACATATTAGGGTCATGTTTTTCAACTGGAGGGGAGGAGGAAATCTTTACTAGGATTCACTCTATGTGTGTGGAATGTATTGAATTTCCTTCAATATATAGGGTTCTATTCTGTCCCATACTCTCTCCTACTTCTGTTAATGTTAATGTAATTAGAGCTTGGAGCATTCTCATCCACATGGTAGGAGAATCCAAGATATCTCCTCAAAGAAACATGTTAAGGATAATGGACATGCCTCAAGATTCCATTACATGAATAACCCACCTCTTCTACCTCAAAGGAAATGAAAGAGGAACTGAATCAGTTAATATTTTGCAACCAAAATTGTTTCTTTCCTGAAAGTTTTAATTTATAAATGCAGCATAACGGCCTAACTTTGTTTGAAAAATTGGATTGTCTAGGAATACTTCCTTACATCGGTTTAAGGTCATGCTTTTTTAAAGCTTTGCGGCCTAAATTAGTCTAATACTTGGAAGAGTCACAATTTTGGGTGTGTTGGTCCCATCACATTAATGGAGTTTAACAAACTCTCTAAAATTTAGGGTGCTTGTCTTTCAAAGTTGCTATGACCAATTAAAAAAATCATCACCTCTGGTTGACCTTGTTGATGAACCTTCTCTTAAGTTGGTGGTAGAATATCAGGCAAATATCTGCCTCTGGCTGGTATGAAAAGCTTTTCTATCTACCTGAAGGGTTGGCTTTGGCTATTTTAGATACTATTTCATATACATTCCATTCCCAAACAGGAGATGTGTGATTGAATAAAGAACATAGAATGTCAATCATCCACCATCCATGGTCAGAGAAAAACAGACAGATAGAGATGGAGGAAACTATGGGTTTCATCAAAGTAGAGGAATAAAGTTTCTGGTGGACGTCAGATACATAGGTAGGAGTGTTCTGGATGTAATTGATAATAGCTCCTGACAGTTGATAGTTAAATTTTCAATGAGAGAATTTATACTTCAGAATTAAACAAAGGCTCCAAGTCAAGGCTCAATTTATTGTTTGTTTTATTGTCTAGGCTTAAGAAAGTCATGGAAATGCACATGAAATGTAAATTAAAACAACCTCGAGATATCATTTTATACCTATCAAATTGGCTAAAACTATTTAAGGGGAAAATGAAAAAAAGTTGGATGGGATGTGGAAAAGTTGCGACACTCATTACTGATGAAATTGTGTACTGATTCAACCATTTTGGAGAGCAATATGCAATTATGTCCAAAGAGTGATTAAATTGCATTTACCCTTTGACACAACAATACTACTACTAAGTATATTTCCAAAGATGATTAGGGGAAAAGGAAAAGAACCTGTATGTTTAAAAATATTTATAGCAACTCTTTTTGTGGTAGAAAGAACTAGAAATTGTGGGGATGTCTACCAATTTTGGAATGGCTGAAGAATATGCAGTATATGATTGTGATTGAAAACTACTCAGCTATAAAAATGATGAGCTCAATGATCTTAGAAAAACAGAGAGAGATGCACAAAAACAAGGAAGAGTGAAATGAGCAGAATCAAGAGAAAGTTGTTTATAGTAACAGCAATATTGTTTTAAGGACAACTTTTACAGAACAAGTCATTTTGAATATTATTAATACTCAAATGAACTACAAAGCACATATGAAGAAAGACTATCTGCATTCAGAGAAAGAACAAATTGAAAATTATGTATAGGATGATTTTACATATGTGTGTGTGTATTTGTGTCTAATGATAGCCAACTCTAGAGTTGGAATGTGGGAGAAGGAAGAAAAAAGGAACAAATAAATGAAACTTACATTATAAATTCAGTATATATTTAAAAGTAATAGCAAGTTGTAGATAATAGACTTGCAATTTCATGTGCAATCATGTTTTTTATTATAAAAACACTTGTTTTCTTTCATAAATTGAAAATTAAATAAATAAAAAATTAAAATATAAACATATTACATTGACCATTGTAGCTCCCACAGTGCACATTGTTCATAAATGTTTACTAAATGTAATTAATTTGATTTGATAGAAAATTGAAAAGTCTTTTAGATGTTATATACTTAAGAGCTAAAGAAATGGTGGTCTAGGCTTTGAGTAGTGTGTCAGAGAGAATTAGACTTATAGGTGAGTCAGTTCAAATCCCACCTCTATTACTCACTAATTGTAAGCAGCATGACCCTTGGCAAGTCACTTCTTTTCCTTCTCCTTATTTGTCAAATGACAATAACATATATCCATGTTTATTTCACCAATTATTTAGAGGAGCTAAGGCTTTTTTAAAACTGTAAGGTACCATATAATTGTCATCTGTTTAGTACCCTATGAAGGGCTTTGTACATAGCACTCACTGTACCTCAGAAGTCATCTAATCCAACTCTTCATTTTATAGGTGAGAAGTCAAAAGCTCGAGATAGATGTGACTTGCTCAGATCCTCAGACAACGACACCAGAGGCAGGGTCTGAAAAATGGTTCTCTGACTCCAAAGCCAATGTTCTTGACAAAGTATGAGTTAATATACATAACTGCCATTTGAATCAAATCATGAAAATAGGTTTTGTGTTGTTCAGTCGAGTCTGAGTCTTTGTGACCACCATTTGGGGTTTTCTTGGCAAAGATGGCTGGAGAGTTAGCCATTTCTTTCTGCAGCTTACTTTATATAGATGGGGAAAACTGACACAAATAGGGTAAAGTGACCCTTGCCCAAGGCCACATTGGACAGCAGGTGTTAGAGGCCATATTTGAACTTATATCTTCCTGACCAGACCTGATGCTCTATCCCCTATGTCCACCTAGCCGACCCAGACATGTTACAATTGCTCAATATGATCAGTAGTAAAGAAAGAAGATTTCACAGGATGACATAATCTTAAATGATGGCTAAATCTATAGAGTGCTTCGTGGTTTGCAAAGCACTTTATATATGCTAATGTGCCTTTATTACTCCCCTTTTTCTTCTTTATTTATTATAGTTTATTTATTTTTTGCGGGGCAATGGGGGTTTATAGTGACTTGCCCAGGTCACACAACCTAGTAAGTTGTCAAGTGTCTGAGGGCTGGATTTGAACTCAGGTACTCCTGAATCCAGGGCCTGGTATTTGTTCACTTGCCACCACCTAGCTGCCCCCACCCCCTTTGATAGATGGAGACAAACTGAGATCCCAAAAGGGTGAGTCAATTCACAACTTTTTTCTTATAGACCTAACCTAATGGATAGGTCCTTACTGTTAAGGATATCTTTTCTGTTCTTCAAAGTCAACTATCAGCCTCACTCACTGAGGACTAATCAGAGGTATGCCTATGACCTATTAGCAAAGAGCATGTCTCAATTGCCATTTAATGTTCTCTATGTGGACACAATACCACATCCTTGGCATCTTATTAAGGTTTTGGTTTGTTTTGTTTTGCAGGGCAATGTAGGGTTAAGTTGACTTATCAGGGTCACACAGCTAGTAAGTGTCAAGTATCTGAGGCAGGATTTGAACTCAGATCCTCCTGAATCCAGGGTTGGTGCTTTATCTACTGTGCCACCTTAGCTGCCCCCTTGATATCTTATTAAGTAATTGGAAAAATACTTTTGGATTGTTTTCATACACTTTGAGGTTAAGCTAAGTGTTGAGAAATATTCTTTACCTGTTTTTTATGTTCATTAATCCTAAAAAGAAATATCCTTTTTAGGATGGCAGTAGCTTTAGGTCCATGAGGAACAAGTAGCTATTGAATCAATCAGTATTTGTTGTTGTTTTTTTTTAATGCCAAAATACATGGCTTTTAGTATTTTTAGCTATGACCTAGATCAAATTCAAATCACACTATTCAATATTTAATGCTTTTATGAAATGCTCATTCCACATTTTCAAGTATTTATCACTTCATAGAAATAATACGATTTTTTTTGGCTTTCCCATTATGCTCCCACTGCCCAAATCACAGTGGTAGCTCACACAACACATTAGAAGATCATGTATGGGATGTTACAATTTACACATTAAAGGCAGATATAAACAGCAGATTTTAATTAGCCTTTGGAAAGAGCATTTCCCGTTTAAAGAAAATGAAAACACAGGTGGTTTAGTGAGTTCACCCCTGAGTCTAAACCCCAAAATGCTATTTAAAGTGCAAAGTGGTTAACGGATTTCATTTTTCTGGTCAGCTCTACCCCAGGTAGAAAACAACTCTGCCAATCCAAGCAGCGCCGGGGTAGACATGTACACTTGGCTCTAGAGGCAACTGCATAGCTTTTAATCTTTTCTGAATGGAAAAAAAAGAAAAGAGGCAAATATCCTTCAAAATCTAAGCATTTTTCAAACATAACATGTCCTATGATTAACTTTCCAGCAGTCATCCTTAATGCTTATATAATGATTGTGTTAGATCTGAATGTCATAACACTGAATGCCAGTCCCTTTTGAATTGCCTTTACATTCCTCAGCATCTAAGGGTATTACCGTATTTACAAACAGGACTCTGGCATATGGGATTCTCATCAGTAAGGATGACTTAGTAGTGAATTAGGCCCCCTGGTTGATCATATTCAGGCAAGCAAGGATTCTAATCACAGTTTACCAGTATTTGTTCGTGATGTTTAATCAAAATAATAGCAGTAGTAGTCGTAGTCGTAGTAATAATAATAAAAATAATAATAATAAAATGTCTAGGGGCTCAGTCCTACAACTTTGTCACAACTTTCTTATTTGGGGTCTGCTTCTACAATATATGGGAGAATAGTCCAAAACTACTCTTCTATTTACAATGAGCTTATAGACTTTAAAAGGAATTCTTTGGCCAAGTGTAGAAACCTAAGTAAATATCATTCCCCATTCCTTTTTGCCTTTTCTCCCTATGTGGTGCCTGGCCAGACTCCCCACATTTTTAGGGAGAGATAGGAAAATAAAACCTCTACTATCGATGACTGTATGTTGCACCTGTGACCCCCTAATGAGATGCAATTGAAGCAGATGGAGGATGTGGATTCAGTAAGGGGCATACCATCACAACATTCCCCTTCCCACATCTAAGACTGGCTTCATTTAGGCTGTTCCCTCCAGGTAGTCCCTGGTCTAAAACCAGGCAGGATCCATCTCCCTGACAGTCTTTAGAATTGGGCAGGGTGCAGGCTATGGGTCCTGCTGTTTGTTTTAGTTGGCTTTTGTCCTCATTATGTTTGGTTCTCTAACACACAGTGGGAGGAGGTGATAGAATGAAAGAGAAGGTTGACTGGTCAAAGGACGTGGTACCTGAAAATTCTTGTTGGAGAAGGCCAAGTAGTGATGCAGGAGAAATGACAAGTTTGGTAGAATAATCCTTATACAATCCTACTTTATAGGAAAGACATTTTTTTTAAAAAGGACAGTGTCAAGTAGATAAGAGCTAAACATCCATGCATCCATTTAATAATCATTTTGCTGTGCTATTTACAAAACATAGTAACAGGTGCTAGGAGAAAATCTTGTGTCTTATCTCCCTTAGACCAAAAGTTCCCTGAAGGAAAGGGTGCTCTTACATAAATATCTCATTTACTTTGCACCATATACAGTATTGGGCTTAATAGAGTAAGCACTTAATATTTTTGTTACTTTATATAAGAAATTACTTTTCTGTGCATGTAACTTAATAGGAGAATATTCAAACTTGCTCAGAAAATTAAACACAAAATAGAGAAACATGGATTCAGAATAGTGACTTCAGAAGCCATTTAGCTAAACATTTTATATAGGTGAAATCTTGGGCCAAGAAGAGAAATTACTTGCCTAAGGTCACACAGGTAGCAAGTGATGGAGGAAGGAATTGAATGCAAACCATCTAACTCCAAATATAGGACTCTTTTTATTGTACTACACTACTTCCTTTATGTGCTATATGTCTAAAAAGGACATTAAGGAATTGCAAAACAAACATTTTCTATGTTCAGAAGTCAGGCAGTTACATGGTACAGTGAATGAAGTCCAAGACTTAGAGTCAGGAAGAATTGTGTTTGAATCCTGCCTCAGACACTTAGTAACTGTGTTATGTTGAGTAAGTTACTTTACCTCTCTGACTTATTTTCCTCATACTGGAATATGGGGAATAATAATAGTGCCTAATTCCCAAGGTTGTTGTGAGCATCTAATGGGTTTGTGAACACTTTAAAAACTTTGAAATGTTATATAAATGTTGACTTTCATCATCGGCATTATCATTGTTGTTGTAGTCATCATTATCATCTACAGGGAGTGAAGAGAGGGAGAGAGAGAGAGCTCATGAAAGAAGGATACATTTGAGGTAGACTTTAAATAATGGCTAGGAATTCAATATATGAAGGAATGACACTAGGCATGAAGTACAATTTGTACATAGGTATGGAAGTGAGAAATTATAAGGTATGTTTAGGGACAGAGAACAGTATGCCTTGCTAGGAACATTAAGTGCTTAAAGTAGAAGGAAAGAAAAAAGGAAGGAAGAAGGAAGGAGGAGGGGAAAGAGGAGGGAAGGAAGGAAGGAAAAAAGGAAAGAAGAAAGGAAGGAAGGAAAGAAACAAAGATATGTGATAGGTGATAGAGATCAATAATAAAGATAAAGATAGATAATAGATAACATAGATGAATAGATGAATAGACATGAGAGAGAAATCATAGTGGGAAATTGAAAATCAATACTTCACTTTATTCTGCATTATTTATTAATTATTGATTGAGGGATTGTATCCAATCACTGGAATCAGTACTTAGGAATCAGTTTGATTAAGAATTCAGTCTGACTTTTTTTTTTAATATTAGGGTCTATAAGTATAGTTTGACTTCCTTTATAAGAGTTTAATTTCCCTATTTCTCTGGGCCTACAGCCTGTACTCAACCTATCTTACTCTGGACAGGGAGGAGGGTAGGATGACTCAGTGCAGTCAAAAATATACTTCCTGTTCCTTAGCCTAGCACCAGGCCCCTGTAATGTAGGGGGGTTTGCCTAACATAGGACTTTCCAGAGAATGTTGATGAAGCTATGCTTTCCCCAATTCCCATGAATCTTGGAGATCACCTTTTGTGTTTCTGGCTGGGGAATATCAAATGTCCTACAGAGAAATATGAAGAGATGGACATCAACAGAGCATAGAAAAGTAAAGAATAAAAGCCCAGCAAAAAGTTAATTATTCCCTTATCAAAACCTAGCATATTTTTATTGATACAGGAAGGGTACGGTGTAGCTAAATGGTACTACTATATAACATAGGAATGATTTCTATATATTTGCATGGCACTTTTCTCAAAACCATCCCTGTGAAGTAGGTAATGCAAATATGGTGCTCTCCATTTTACCAATGAATAAATTAAGGAAATTAAGTTGCCCCATTTCATGGTTATTGAGGGGTGGATCTCCTAATCAAACTCAAGTATTTTAATTCCAAGATATATCATTTTTCTACTAGACCATACTACCTATCCAAACAAAGTTAATAATTATTAAAATTCCAAAGGAAATGGTAAAAGTGCTTTCAATTGAATGAGTTGAGATGTATGGAAACAGGATTTTTGAAAGAACATTACAGATAAAACAAACAATATGCATGGACTATTTCAAATCTATGTGTTGTTATTCAGAAATATTTTTTTAAGCAAAGAATGCTATCAATAATGTAATTGTCTGAACTAGAAGATGCAACTAGTGTTTCCCTAACAGCCATTCTGGGGACAAATCAACTATATAAGGTCTTAAAACAAATGTGATGTCTTACATTTAGGTTCAACAAATAGCCTTCCCTTCTGTCAGTGCCCCCCTTCCTTTCCAATTACCCATTTACCTTCTCAAAAGGGTAAGCTTAAATTTCTTTACCCTAATGAGTATATATTTTATTCCCTCTTTGAACCAAATCCGATGAGAGTAAGGTTGAAACAATGCTTACCCCTACTTTCTTCCCTCTATTGTACTAGGTTTTTTGTGCGTCTTCATATGATATAATTCACCCCATTCCACCTACCCCTTTCCTTTTCCTCCCTATATACTCCTTTTTTCTACCCCGATAATTTTCATTATATCATCACATCAAAGACAATTTTCACCTATATCCACTGTGCATATTCCTCCTTCTATCTGCCCAATAGAGATATAGCTTTTCAAGTATTATAAGAATTATCTTCCATGTAGAGATGGTAACCAGTTAACCTTATTGAATAAACATTTTTTTTCCCTGTTTACCTTTTTGTGATTTTTTTGAGTCTTGTATTTGAAGATCAAATATTCTGTTCAGTTTCTGGTCTTTTCATCAGGAAACCTTGAAAGTCCCCTATTTCATTGAATGTCCACCTTTTCCCCTAAAAGAGAAAGATCATTGTTGCTGGGTAGTTGATTCTTTGTTGCAATCCAAGTTCCTTTGCCTTCTGGAATATCTTATTCCAAGCCTTCTGATCCTTTAATGTTGAAGTTGCCAGATCCTGTACAATCTTGATTGTGGCTCCATGATATTTAAGCTGTTTCTTTCTGGCTTCTTGCAGTATTTCCCCCTTCACCTGATAATTTTGTAATTTGGCTACAATATCCCTTGGAGTTTTCATTTTGGGGTCTCTTTCAGGAGGTGATCGATAGATTCTTTCAATGACTATTTTATCCTCTGATATCAGGACAGTTCTCATTTCCTGGAATATGGTCTCTAGACTCTTTTTCTGATCATGGCTTTCAGGTAGTCCAATAATTTTCAAATGATCTCTCCTGGATCTATTTTCCAGGTCAGTTGTCTTTCCAATGAGGTATTTCACATTTTCTTCTATTTTTCATGTTTTTGATTCTTGTTTCAGCGATTCCTGGTGTCTCATGGAGTCATTAGCTTCATCTGCCAAATTCTAATTTTATGACATTGCTTTCTCAGTAAGGTTTTGCACCTCCATTTCCATTTGACCACTTTTTCCCCCATTTGGCCAATTTTATTTTTTTAAGGAATTGTTTTCTGCAGTCAATTCTTGTGCTTCCTTTTCCAAGTCTGTTGATTCCGTTTTTAATAATTTTCTTGTGTAGCTTTCATTTTTTCTCATTTCTTTTTCCCATTTTTCTTCTACCTCTCTCATATGATTTTTTTGTGTGTGGGACAATTGGGGTTAAGTGACTTTCCAGGTCACAAAAGTTAGTAAGTGTCAAATATCTGAGCCTGGATTTGAACTCGGGTCCTCCTGAATCCAGGGATGGTGGTCTATCCACTGTGCCACCTGGCTGCCCCCTCTTATCTGATTTTTTAAATTCTTTTTGAGCTCTTCCAAGAATACTTTTTGATCTTGAGACCAATCCTTCTTCCCTCTTTTTTTTTTAATTTGACTTTTATTTGTTTTGTTTTTTTGTTTGTGGGGCAATGAGGGTCAAGTGACTTGCCCAAGGTCACACAGCTAGTGTCAAGTGTCTGAACTCAGGTCCTCCTGAATTCAGGGCTGGTGCTTTATCCACTGAGCCACCTAGCTGCCCCCCCCTCTTCCCTCTTGAAGCTACACAAGTAGGCATTTTAAGAGTATTGTCCTCATCTGAGTTTGTTTTTTGCTTTTTCCTGTCAACGCAGAAGCTCTCAGTGGTAAGGGCCGTTTTCTGTTTCTTATTCATATTGTGGATTATTATTATTATTTTACTTTTAAAGTTGAAGTCAGCTCCTGGGGCACAGGGGCCATTATTGCAAGCTTCTTGTGCTGGAGGATAGTGGCCCAGTCACTGGCTTTCAGCTCCAAGGCCTCTGTGGCTTGTGGATTCTTCATCACCCTCTGCTTGCTCCCTGTGCTTGTTCCCTGAGCTGGGGTGGCTAGGACTAGTTTATGCCTGTCCTGTGGGTGATTCTCTAGCTGGCAGTTTTCCCTCTCAGTCAGTGCTTGGAGGTCTTACAACTGGCCTGCTACACCACCAGCTTGCTGATTTAGGACCAAGGGCACTCAGTTGCTGTGCTGTGGACAAGAGCCTCATGCTGACTTGCCCAGACCCCCTCCACACTATGCTGCACTGAGCTGCACTGCACTCTCCTTTTACCCAAGTGAGACTGACTTTTCTGAAATCTTCTAAATTATCTCAAGTTGGAAGATTGTGTCTCTGTCTTTTTGTAGGATCTGTAATTTTAGAATCCATTTAGAGGCCTGATTTAATGTTGTTTTTTTTGGAAACTCAGGATAACTCAGGCAACTTTCTGGCTTCTTTCTGCCATATTGACCCTGCCCCTAGGTTCAACAACTAGCAAAATGATAGGATAGGTGCTCTCTGTCTTGGCAGTGGTTGAAAAAGAACTAGGAATTTTAGCTGACCACCAGCATAATAAAAGTATAAAAGGGACATGATTGTTAAAAGAGTTGGTATAAAACAATACTCCATTAATAGAATGTACTTCCCACCATCAATTATTTCCAAATTGGTGGTGATGGTGTTCTTTACCTACTTCAGACATAAGCTTTAGAAATTAATGTGAAAAAGCTCCCAATAAGTAAAATCTAACCCTGACCTTAAAGATGTTTCATTCTTTTATTTCTTTCAAGTATCAAGTATTTATTTTTTCTGTTTCCAATCTCTTCCCACTCACTAAAAAAGAAAATAAAAGTAAATTCTTAACTCTTTTATCATGTACGTATTTTCAATCAAACCATCATTTCTCTGTTGTGAGGTAGGCAGGGTTGGTTCTTCTTCTGCCTTCTGAAAACAGGGGTTAATCATTGAGTTGAGCAGAGTTTATATGACTTTGAGAATTATTCTTTTTTAAAACTTTGATGTTAAGGTACACATTGCTCTCCTTATTTTCCTTGCTTTACTCTACAACTTTTCATAAAATGTCTGCCCAAGTATCTCTGGGAAGTAATCTCTTTAAGTATAGAGAAAATATATATGAGGTAAACACAACATACCTTTTTTTTTGTTGTTGTTGTTGTTTTTGTTTTTGTGGGGCAATGGGGGTTTAAGTGACTTGCCCAGGGTCACACAGCCAGCAAGTGTCAAGTGTCTAAGGCCGGATTTGAACTTAGGAACTCCTGAATCCAGGGCCGGTGCTTTATCCACTGCACCACCTAGCCACTCCAACACAACATACCTTTTCAAAGGAAGGCACTAGCAATAAGGAGAATGGAAAAGGCCTTCTATATAATTTGGTATCCAAGTACTTTTGAAGGAAGCCATTGATTTTAAAAGTTAAAAGTAAGGAGGGAGAGCATTGAGGGTGTGGGAAATAGAATAAAAGTAGGAAAACAAGAAATTTCAGCTTTGTGTGTAAGGAACAGCAAGATGGCCATAACCTACTCATGAGTTCTGTTCAGGAACATTCCAGAAAGGGACTGGAAACTCAATATGCACAGCAATTGTCTATCATACCAATGACTTTCAGTCAATAGAGGTTGCCATAATGATGAAGTCATGATAAACATTCTAACAAATACCTTTCTTTTGTTGAGAGGAAAGAAAATTAATAGTAGAGTTTAAATCTGTGGAGGAGAGTGACTTCTTGTGTTTTGATTCATGATGACTGATTCAAGTAATTATTTCTCAATGAATTGTCATCTGAGATGTTCCTGATCAGATTTATGTTTCTTGTAGGAATTGAACTATTAGGACTTGTAGATCTTTTACAAATCTTAGATTACATAATTCTATGACATTTAATTTTATCTCTAATTTCCTCTAACATCATCCCAATATTACAACTTAACAAACATGAAATAAATAAATATTTACACCATTCTTTTCATAGTTGGCTTATCATTAGTGCCTCCAGGTCACTTAAAATTGCCCAAATCTGAGCCTATTGAAGTAATTGACTCAGCAAATATTTGGACTCCTAATCATTGATTTTTTTCATCAATTCCCTACTGGAATGATTTTTGTTATTGGTCTACTTTTCTTTATTTTACTATATAATCTTAGTTGATGCATGTTTTTTTTTAACCTTATATTTATTACTTTGCATGGCTTCCATACATCAGTTCCTTTAAAAATTCCTTGTTAGGTCCATTGCTCAATTAACTTCCACAGAAATCTTATTTTCAATGTTGTAATTAAAGTCATCTCCTTGCTTAGTAAATTCCAATATCCATTTACATGAAAGGTAACTTTCATGGGACATGACTTAGATAAATCCTTGTATTTTTACTTTTAGCTTTCTTTCTCTTTTGCTTTTCACTCTCCCATTTTGTTAATGCATCTTCTGGAATATGGTTAGTTCTTGGTCTATCCTTCCATATGGATAGGGACATGATAGATACTGGATTTCACTTATATAAATTGATGCCAAGTAAGGGAACTCTTCTTACCAATGGAAGTTACCACTGTCTCTGCCACCTACAGTCTCAGAGGCTGCTCTAATGCACAGAAATTAAATGTCTTGTCCACAGTCACACAGACAATTATGTGTCAGAGGTGAGACTTGAATTCAGTTCTTCTAGATTACATGTCAAGCTCTATTACAATAGAATTCTCATTCTGTTATTCAAAAAAAAACTCAAATAATTTTAACTGCTCACATGTTTCTATTTCCATTTCTTTGTCCTTAAAATGTAACTAATATAAACACTGCCTCCTTTTCTTTTCCTTTAAATGTTTACATCACTTAACTTTTGTTAACATAGATTTCAATCTTCTTTTTCTTTCTAGTTTTGCCATCTATTCAATGACTAGCCCCTATAATTTTCCCCTCGTGTCTGTTATCAATCCATGTAACAGCTGCATATAGTCATGTCTGGAAGGCTCTTGGTCCTTTGCCCCAATTGCCCAGTTTAGTGCTATCCATTACTCTTTTAAACCTTTTCAAAACCACATTTATTAAGATTGTGTAAAGGACAAGCTCTGGGCCATTTCTATGTAAGATTTTTTTCTTTTTTTTACATCTGGTGGGGCCCAGATTCCTTTCCATTTAATCTAACCACTACCAGATCATTACCATCCTCACAAATACCTTATCTTCATTCTCGATACAGCCACCATTAAATCTGATTCAATTTCTAAATAATGTAGAAGAAAATAAAAGACACTTATGAAGAAATTGATATCTATACTGTCATATTGGAAGGGATATCCTTTGGAGGTTAGATCACACTTAGTGTGCTACAGAGAACACTCCTGTGCTATACTTACTTAGATGTAGAATACAAAAATGTCACCAAGGATTTTAAAATGCAGAGATGGGAGAATTCGGCTCAGATAGAAAATGAATATTTTCTTAAAAATTAAAGGTATTCAAAACTGGTAATAGGTTACCATATTGGGTAATGAATTGCATACTGCCCCCTTTAAAAAAGATAATCAAGGAAAAGTTTGGATAAGCATTCATCAGGGATTCCTTTTTCATGTATAGGTTGTATAGGCACCCTCTGGAATTTCCGTTAAACTGTGCAATTATATGGTTCTATTTTTTCTTTGTTCTAGTACTCACATCCATATTTCTGATAATGTGTTTATTTCACCTTAAAATTCCTATGGATTATATCTGGGTCCAAAAAAGTCTCTAATATTCCATTTATGTACTTGACTAACTTAGCAAGCAATGTGATTTCTCAACACTAAGTTTGTATTGTTATTACAAGAAGCAATTACAAAAAACAAATTAATTACTTTTTCTCAACCACAGACTAAATCAACATAAGGACAGATTTTAGCCATCATTTAAACTTTCTACTTCCTTGCAAAGTAAACAATACAAAATCATCATAAAATTCTAGGAAAATGATTGAATGGATACTCGAATCTAAGGCTTGGTACTTTGTCACAATGTCAAAATGTCAAGATACATAGCAAATAAAAGGGTTTTTAATCCAAAAAATGGGGAAAGGAAGCAAATATTTGAAAAAGGAAATTCCATAGAAAACATAAGTTGAGAGACTGAATAAATGAGTAACTAAAGGACTTAACAATACAATGAAGAAAACATTACTGTGTTAAAGGAATATGGGAAGTTTCAATGAAAAAATAGCATGATATGAAATAACTATAGAGAACTATATATCCTTTCCAGAAAATGATCTTAGAACAACATTAGGAAACTCAGTAATTTAGTGAAACTACTAAATTGAAGTATCCAAGAAGAAAACAATTAACTCTCCTAAAGAACTTTTATATAAAGAATTGGTACTTTAAGATAGATTATAATGATTTTAATCAGTGGAAAACATTCTGAAAAAGAAAATGGGCAGAAATCAAATAAACATGGAGTGACAGTACAAATAGGAACAAATTAAAATAGGATCCCATTGGAAGAATATTTGACATGTATTGGCAGTAGCAAATGACATTGAAAACAGAACTTGATAAGACAATGTGAGACTTTCCAATCTTGTAGAAAAACACAAAAACAGAAATTCAGGGAATATGCCCCACAAAAATTTGTCCCAGGAAAGATTTGAAAAAAAAAAAGAAGAATGTTCATTTTACCAGAAGCCATAAATTGCTAACTGAAAAGAACACTGTTCTCTTAACCAGTACTTTAGTCTCTCAATTTCAAGGCTTTTATAATTATTTCAAACATCAAGGAAAAGACTCTTCATGAAGTAAAGGAAAATAATTTCAATTTTCAGATTATTTATTAATCATGTAAAAAGAAAGAAAAAGATGATATACCAAAAAGGTAAAGAAAACTAGTTTGCATCATCAATTTATTTATTCTGCAATCCTGACCTTATGAAAGCTTTATTTTAAAATGTGGGTTTTCAAGGTGGAAGAAGGCATTTGACTCATTTCTACTGAAAAAAATTCAAGATGAATATGATATTTGAGTAATAAATTCATTGTCCAAAAGAAATTTTAAAATAGGTAAGAGGCCAAAAAAATAATATAATCTTGACATATTAATTTGGAGGAGGCAGAATAGCAATTATTATTTAAACCTATCAATTAGCAATCTGGGGTACAGATGTCCAGAAGGATTTGAATGACTTTTTCTACTTCATGGAGAGGGGTAAGGACATAAGTCTAGTTTCTAAATATGGCTCTAGTTTCACTGAACCAGTGTTTGGTCTGTGACCCATGCTACTTCTTTTAGGAAAGACTAACTCTGGAAATTGTTCCAGTGAAATAGATGAAAGTAAAATAAAGAGCTGGGCTAAGATTAGACCATATTATTATCTGGGTAGAGCAAAGGAGAAAAGTGTGTTTGTTTGCTGTTATTTTTCTTTGTTTATTTGTTTTGTCCTTTTAGTAGTATCACACATTTATTAGGGTCTGAAACAACAGAGAGAACATTTATGGTGATGGGCAATCAGTAATTGTAGTAAACTAGAGGAAGGAAGGGAATTAGGGAGAAATCTATTGATATATGTTTATGGAGAGGGCTACCACAAATTGTCATGAAATATACGTAGTTAAACATCAAGGTCTAAAATAATTTGCTTCAGATAAATCTAAAAACTCAAATTCTATTCAAGATTTTAGATAAGGTAACAGGAAAAATAGAAGCTGTAAAGGGAACTACATCATGCTTGAATATATTCTGGGAAATGAAACAAAATCAATTTTAAGTACATATGCACAAAAAAACCCCAAAGCACTAAAAAAATCTAACTATATAGCAAAAAGCTGTGCAGGTAAATACTGGTCATGGTTATAATAGTTTACATTCATATTTTTTTAAAATAACAAGGAGATTAGAAAAAGTTGTTAGGGATTTGAATGAAATATATGGGAAACTAGATGGTGGAGGAAAGACATTAAACACACAGAGCTCCTGATACAATTACCCCAAAAACAGGAACAAAAGAAACCCTGGAGCAGCAAAACCCACAACGAGACAGGCTGAGATTATTTTCTAGTCAATGACAGATTAAAGCAGACCATGATGGGCTGTAAGTAGGGTGCAACCCCACGATTGCACCAACACAGACCACAGGCATGATGCACAGAGGAACTTACTCCTGAGCCTCTAAATCATCTGCAGTACCAATGTCTTCTGGAACTGAACTTGCTGTCATGTGAGAAGGCTGAATGGCTGGCTGGTGGGGGTGGGGTGGTGCAGGGGTGTCTGTGGGATTGTAGGGAGGAATTAGGCTTGTCCCACCCCAGCAGGGAACCAGGAAGAAATCATGAGCAGTGGAGGCCAGATAGAGGAGGGACCAGGCTTGTCTGAGGTAAGAACACAGCACACAAAATTCTGCTGGCTGGTTAATGTCAAGTTGGCTTGAGGTTATTGTTGGACCAAAGAACAGGACAGGCAAGAGAAAAAGCTTGCCTTCCCTCGTACCAAACCATCCTGGGTCCCTCTGAAGCTTGGGAAAAGTATAGCTTGGAAGTAGGGCCCCGCTGTAGATGAGTTAAAAGTCAAGTAAAAGACAGCAAGATGACCAAGCAAGAAAGTTGAGAACTAATAAGAGATATTCTTATAAAATTTCATTAGTGACAAGGAAGAATCAAGGTGCACCCTCAGAAGAGGATAACCAACTTCAGAGGCCCCTACCCCCAAGTTTCCAAGAAAAATATGAATTGGTATTAGGCCCATTGAATCACTCAAAAAGGACTTTGAAGGAGGAAGATAGGGGAAAGGAAGATGGAAGGGAAATTGAGAGAGGTGGACAAAGAGGAAATGAGAGCAATGCAGGAGAGTCATGAGAAAAAAGTCAACAGCTTTGAACAACCAAATGTGAAAAGAATAGATGAAAGGCTCTCTGAAGCAAATTATTGCCTAAGAATTAGGATTGAAACAAATGGAAGCTAGTGACTTTCATGATAAATCCAGACACACTTAAGCCAAATCCAATTGAATTTAAAAAAAAAACAGAGGGCAATATGAATATCCTCCTTGGAAAAACAGCTGACCCGGAAATAGATACAGGAGAGATTAATTTGAACATCATTGGATAATCTTTAAAACCATGACCAACATAAGCATTTAGACAGCATCTTCCAAGACATTGTCAGAAAAATTGCCTTGATATTATAGAAGCAGAAGGCAAAAAAGAAATTGAAAGAATCTACTGATCACCTCCTGAAAGAGATCCCAAAAGAAAAACTTCCAAGAATATTTTAGCCAAATTCCAGAGCTCCAAGGACAAGAAGAAAGTATTGCAAGCAGCAAGAAAAACGGAATTCAAATACTGTGGAGCTAAAATAAGGATTGAAGCATGAATAACTGATAAATAGATGCAGAAAGGCAAACACTCATAATTAAAACACATCATTTAAATACCATTTTAAAACAATTGATGAAGGACTATGAACAAGACAAACACTTTAAAGGAATCTAAATAATATCCTGACTAAGTGTGAGTCCAAATTAAATTAAAGAAATAATAAGTATCTATTTGAACAAAATCATAACAGTGAGAAGAGCTATGAAAATTTCCATGTCTATTTTAGCTAAAGCAACCCTCAGAAGAAAATGCTTAGGTCTGAAAACTCATATTAACAAATGTGAATAAAAAAGACTAAGATTAAAATTTCATTTAAAAAATAGCAAATCAATGGGGCAGCTAGGTGGCCCAGTGGATAATGCAATGGCCTTGGATTCAGGAGGGACCTGAGTTTCCAATCCAGCATCGACACTTGACACTTACTAGCTGTGGACCTGGGTAAGTTCTCTTAACCCTCATTGTCCTGCAAAAAAAAAAAAAGTTATTAAATAAATAAATAATAGCAAATCAAGAAATTAGTATTTTAATATAATGCAACAAGACAAAACATTGAAAGCCAAAGTAGAAATAAACTGAATTGTTATAAGTTTAAAAAAAAAACAACCTAAAAAGCTTAATAAATAATTGGGTAATTTAATCAAGATGAGAAAAATAGAAGCATTTTTAAAAGAATGGCTAAAACCTGATCAGAGGAAAAAATGTTTATGTGATCCAATTTTACAATATAGAATTTTAGGCCTATGCCAGAAACTAGCAAAGAAATGTAAGTGTATTTTTTGTTGCACCTTCCAAATATAATTCTTATAAGTATATTATCTAATTATTATGTGGATTTATTGCTATATCAATTTATCTAAGAGATACAAAATAGAATTAAATGAATTTAATAAAATTCACACAAAGAAACAAAATATTACCCTTCATCAAGGGAAAATGAAAAGAATAACTTGAAAATAATATAATCTATATTGAGACCTCAAATAATATTAAAAAGAATTAATCATGAAACATCTACTAATAGTTTACAATAGAAAGAAAATCAATCAAAAGACTTTAAAGCAAACACAAATAACTTCCAGGAATTTAATAATCCAGGAATACAAAATCCAAGACACAGCAAGGTGGTGCATTGAGTAAGGTGCCTAGATTTGGAGTTGCCCTTAGATATATTATTTGTTTTGTGACAATTGGACAAGTCACTTAAACACTGGCTGCCTTCAGTTTCTTCTTTCATCAAATGGGGATAAATAGACTTCATCCGATAATCTTATTGTAAGAATAAAATGAGACAATATTTGTAAAGTGTCTTGCAAACATTAAAGCACTCTATGAATGCTGGCTCTTAGTATAATTATGATGATTTTTATAGCAGGAAGGCTTCACATTTTTCTACAAAAACATGCTGGGAAAATTATAAAGTATCTGGTAGAAAATAAATGTACATAATTTTTTAATGTCATGGACTGCATTCCTTCCCATGTAATAAATATTCAAAATATGAAAAGTCGTGCCATAAAAAGTCAGGAAAATTGATGATTAAAATAATTCCATAATTGTTAGGGGAGGCATTAATAATTAAACATAAGTTATAGTACATTTTAAAGCATAAAAGGTTATGATTTTGATTTATAAATTTAAAAAGCTTTTGACATGAATGCAATCATTGCACTGGAATAAGAAGAAAATTATTAGGGTGGACATGGGGGAGCATGTAGATCTCAAACATCTCTTCCAAATATTGTATTTGCTGTTGCTTTCTGTCATCTTTGTCCCCTCTATTTCTGTATGCGTTGTGTGTGTGTGTGTGGTGTGTGTGTTTGTGTTTGTGTTTGTATGTATATATGTAGATAGAGAGACAGACAGAAAGACAAAGAGAAACAAAGAGACAGAGAGAGATAGAAAAGACAGAGAACCAGATTTGGAGTAAAGAGCATCTGAGTTCAAATCCAGCCTAAGGCATTAGCTAGCTGTGTGCCCCTTTGGCAAATCCTTTAACTATGTCTCATTTTCCTCAGTGTAAAAAAGGGATAATAATAACTGCTTCATAGAGTTATTGTGAAGACCAACTGATTATAGTAATTATAAAATACTCAACAGAGATCCTGGCACATAGTAATCATTACACAAATGTTAGCTATAATTATTCATATACAAATAAATTGGCATACCATTGTGCCATAGGAAATGATAAATTAATTAAAATATGGGAAGTCATATAAACTCATTCAGAACAAAGAAAGCAGAAATAAAGAAATAACAGTAACATAAAGAAGATGATACAAATAGAAATACTATCAAGTCAAATAAAATGAACAATTTTAATTGCAAATTACTAAACTATAAGACTGGCGGTCACCACATGTACTGTTAGTAACAATCATCATATTAGCTGATTTTGCTTAGTTTTTTGTTTTGTTTTTGTTTTGTTTTGATTGTGAAGGGGTGTTGTTTATTGGATATTACCAATATAGCAAAAGGGGAAAAATGTAAATGTTTAAATTAATTTAAGATGTCTTGGGCAAGTCCCATGTGTACTTAAAAAGAAAAATCCCCAAAATTAAAAAAAAAAGTTGAAGAAATATGTGTCAGTTCTTAAATGTTTGTTGCTGAATGGAGTCATCAGGCAAACATTGATTTATTTTCATAATAGCTTAAAAGACTTTAATGCTTATAAATCACTGTCATTAAAACAATTCTATAAGGTTATTTAAGTATAAGTATTATTATGCCAATTTTTATCAATAAGAAATCATATTCAGAAAGTGAATTGCTCATGATTATAGAGCAATTATTCATCTAAGATACAGTTGAGAATGAAACTAGAATTAAGGTGAGAAAAAAAAAAAGAAGAAAACCTAGAAAACAAACCTTTGATCAACGAGTTCTTTTGAGCCACCATCTTTGTACTCTAACATTGCATTAATGAAGAGGAATTAGAATGGTTCTTCTGTTGCAGCTTCCAGGGAGTTGATTTCAATGAACACGAAACCTAAAATCATTCCCCAGGTCTTACAAGTCAAGCTCATACACATACATTAGCAGTCAAAACACATTCTCAGACCTAGAGGGGGCAAGTGCTCATCTATACTTTGAGGTCAAGAATGAGCTACATAATGTAGAAAGTATTTGAGGAGGTTATATGGGCTAGGAGAAAATCCTCATTAAGCTCCTTGGGGAGGGTCATTCAAGCCTACTATCATCACTATAATGCCTTCTGGGTACTCATTTCTTATAAAACAATATATTAACCCAATGAACGTAAAATGAAATCTCTAAGTAAAATGCACTGATCCCAGGGTTAAGTCTTATGGTTAGAAGTGAACAGATTTTTAATGCTATCCAGGATATGTTGTGTGTGGGGTTCTTCATGGATAGAATTCTCTGGAATATATCAAAGCTATCCCTCTATCACTCATTCTAAAGAAAATTTTTCTTTTTTCCTATGTCAAAATGTGAAAAGTTCCTGTGGAATCAGTATACATCATATTTCTCACCTGGACTATTCTACTAGCCCCCTACTTGGTTTCCATATTTGGAGTCTCCCCCTCACCCCTTTCTCAGGAATCTTTCAGTAAGCTGCGAAAGTAATTTTTTAAAGTGCTTTCTGGCCAGGCCATTCCCCTTATCAAAAAATGGTCCCGTAACTCTCTAATAGATTTAGGATCAAACTTCTCTTTGTGGCATTTAAAACACTTCACAACCTGGACTAAATGTCCATTTCCAGCCTATTATAGATTATTCCCTTTCATGTACTCTGTGCGTCCTGTCACACTGATCTTACCATTCCTCAAACACAACACTCCTTCAGAGATCTCTATGATTTTTCAAAGGCTGATTTTTATACCTGGAATGCACTCCCTCATCACTGATGCCTTAGAATCCCTCATTTTCTTTCAGACACTTAATCTCCCACTTTCTATATCAACCTGGTTTCTGATCCCCTAGGCTCTTATTGCCTTCCTCTTTCCCAAAGTACCATATACAATATAGGCATACCTTGTTTTCATGTATTTCACTTTATTACACCTTGCAGATACTGCAATTCTTACAAATTGAAAGTTTGGGGAAACCCTGCATGAAACAAGTCCACTGGCACCTTATTTTTCTCCCCCAACAGTATGTGCTCACATGTCTCTATGCCATATTTTGGTGATTTTTTTTGAATATTTCATTTTTTTATTGTTTTGGTGATCTGCCATCTGTAATGTTTGTTGGTACTATCGCAATTGTTTTGGAGCATAATGAAGTCTACCCAAACACAACAGTGAACTTAATAGATAAATGTTGTATGTATACTTACTGTTTCACCCACTAGCCATTCCCACGTTTATCCCTCTCCACAGTTCTTCCTATTCCCTGACAAAACAATATTGAAATGAGCCCATTTAATAACCCTACAAAGGCCTCAAAGTGTTAAAGTGAAAGGAAGATTCAACCGATGGAATAAACTTCATTGTTTTCTCATTTTAAGAAATTGCCATAGTCACCCCAGCCATCAGCCACCACCATCCTGATCAATCAGCATCCATTAACTTTGAGGCAAGATCCTTCCTTCAACAGCATAAGATTTTGACTCATTGAAAGCTCAGGTGATGGCTACCATTTTTAGCAGTATTTTGAATTAAGGTATATACATTTTTAAACACAATAATATTGTATACTTAATAGATGGAGATATAGTATAAATATAATTTTTTATGCACTGGGAAGCTAAAAATCATGTGACTTGCTTTATTACAATATTCACTTCATTGCAGTGGTCTGGAACTGGATTCACAATATCTCTGAGGTATACGTGAATATGAGTATATAGTCTCATTAAGACAGTCTATTTGATTTTTTGTGTGTGTCCAAGGGGAAGCAGAGGAATAGAAACAAATATTTATTAAGTGTCTACTATGTGATAGCCATGGAGCAAATTACAGATATTTTATCTGAATTTTGAAAAAAACAACTTGGGAATAGATGCTATTATTATTCCAATTTTGTAGACTAAGAAAACTGGGGCAGACAGAGGTTAAGTGATTTATTCAGGTTGACACATTTGGTGTTAGAGATTGGATTTGAATTCCTGACTTCAGGCCTAACACTCTATCCAGTACTTAGTACATACTTGGTTCTTAATCAATATTTAATAGATTAATTCAGTAAATATTTATCAAGTGCCTACTTTAACCAAGTCACTAGGCTAGGAAGTGGAGATACAAAGTTGAACAATGACATAGAGTATGTATGACTAGAGAGATAAGCAATATAGACACATCAGTAGGTAAAGAATTAGGTGGGGAAGTATGGTAGTAGGCAGGTAGATAGTAGATAGGTAGGTAGGTAGGTAGGTAGGTAGGTAAGTAGGTAGGAAGGAAGGATGGGATGGCCCTATGATTTCAATCATGCATGAATTCCCTAAGAGTAAACTCCCTCTACATGGACAGATAAGTCAATTACCCTGCAACTTAGATTCCTAGACAGTGTCCATGGGGCAATAGGAAACTTAATGACTTCTGTAGGGTCACATAACCAGAGTGTATGAGAAACTGGATTGATCAACTATGAGAGATATAAAAGAGATAGTCAGACAAAGTGGCATCTGTGGAGAGAGAAAACACTTTCAGCTGGAGGATCAGAGAAGGCTTCCTGGAGAACTCCTGCTACCCAGATGTGTCTTGTCTCTTCTCTACTCTACTCTACTCTACTCTACTCTACTCTACTCTACTCTACTCTACTCTACTCTACTCTACTCTACTCTACTCTACTTTATTCTTCTTGCAGGGAAATGAGGGTTAAATTATGTGCTGACACAGCTAGTAAGTGTCAAGTGTCTGAGGTCACATTTGAACTCAGGTCCTCCTGAACTCAGGGCCAGTGCTTTATCCACTGTACCACCTAGCTGCCCCCACAAAATGCTCCATTTTTTGTGGGGCAATGAGAGTTAAGTGACTTGCTTGGTGTCACACAGCTACCAAGTATCAGGTGTGAGGCTGGATTTGAACTGAGGTCCTTCTGAATCCAGGGCCTGTGCTTTATCCACTGTGCCACCTAGCTGCCCCTCAGCTGAGTCTTCAGAGAAAGATTTTAACGGGGGTATGATAAAGGGATTTATTTCAGTAATGTGAGAAGGCCTTTTCATCATGTTTTTTGCTTTTCATACAATCTTCTCATGGTGGTTAAATAAGTTGTGTTCTATTTGACAGATAAGCTTATTAAATGTCTAATATAGTCTCCTTGTGTGGGAAATTCAGTTATAGTAAGCATCCATTTAGAGACCCTGACTAGGAAGCAGGAACCAAAAATGTGTCTCTATGACAGCAGAAGAATAAAACAAGCTTAAGAATTGCATTTGCAAACAGAAATGTTGTCAAATTTACTGTCCATGTATATCTCAATGCTTGGGATGGGTGGAGGGAGGTGTGCGTCTGGTGGGGCTTGGAGGAAAGAGAACTTCTAAGTCCACACCATACAGTTTGGCCATCAAGATTAACTCTGGGTAATTGGACTGGCTGAAATTTTTAGGATTATTTACTTTGACCCTGGTTACTCAGATATGAGCAGAATTCTAGGAAAGTCACTTTCAAAGGGAAATTGTGAAAACTACATCTATATGTATTAATGAAAAATAAAACAAGCAGTAGATTTTCTTGAAAGTCTAAATTAAAACAAACAAACTTAAGTGAGCATAAAGTAGATCTTTGCTCAGGGTATTCAAAGTGATATCTGGATATAGTTGTCCTTATTTTCATTTACTTCAGTAAATGATTTCCACATTTCCTCACATATATATATATATAAATTATTAAGATGTGTGTCAGAATTATTTTGGCATTTTCCTCAAATATAGCTTTCCCCAGTAAGACAATTCACTAATGATGAAATCTTTGGTGTGTTAAGGGCTAAAATTCTAGCTAGTCTGTCTAAAATATCTAATGAGTGGTCGCCAATAAATTATAAGCTTTAGCAAGAGTTAGGCTTTTAAGCATTTATTAAGGAAAACAAGAATTTGGTAAAGAGAGAGAGAAAGGCCTAGATTCCTATCTATTAAAGGGAGAGCACATTTCTAGCTCTGCTCTCCACCAGTCCAAAGGAAAGAGCCCGAGACCGAGCGCCAGTCTCTTCCTTCCTCCTCCCACTAGCCCGCGTCAGGAAGTGACGCCAAAGAAAAGACTCCTGGTCTTGCCCTCAAAGACCTTCGCTTAATGGGTGGAACTCTTCTACAGTAGGTCTCCAGCAGGTGGCGTCATTCCAATCGTTATAGTTGAGACTGAACCTTCCCATGCAGTAAAGATCAGGATCCTGGCAGCAATAGTGTCACTGTGATTTCACTGTTAGAAGCCATCAGTGCCCATGAGTGAAAAGACTGCTACATTGAAAAATGTCATAGGCTCTACACATGGATAATTCAGATTTTAGGCAAAATACCAACTGCACCATAAAAATTCACTTGATGGAAATATAATTCCATGGTGGGAGAGTTTCAGGTGTTCATATTTATAATATGAATAGAGATATTTGATCTGAAAGCAAGATTTAATTATAATAAAATGAACCTGTCATTACTTATAAAACAATTCAGCCTAAGTACAGGCCTAATAAAATCCATGACTGATTTTATTGAGTCTATTTAACAATCACTAATAGCATTTAATATTAAATGTTCTTGTATGTGCCACTAATAATAATAACTCACATTTATTTAGCACATTGAAGTTTTCAGAGGGTTTTCATATCCATTCTTTAATTTGAGTCTCACTATTCTACAGTGGGTATTAGTTTTCCAATTAGGTGCAAAGTACTATTTTTCCCATTTTTTATATTAAGATATTGAGATTCATAAAAGCTAAGTATACAGTTACTGTCCAAAATTAGATTTGAATACAGGTGTCTTAAATCCAAGTCTAATGTGTTTCTCACTATAGACTAGAACTTCATTCCATGAATTCATTAGAATAGACCAGTGGTATCCAACTCAAATGGAAATGGATGCCTGCAGGCATTTATTGACTTAGAAAACCACAAGTTAATATAATTTATGCTGTATTGTGTATTTTACTTATTTTTTGTTGTTGTTTAACATTTCCTAATTACATTTTAATATGGTTAAGGCTGCCAAGAACATTGATGGTAACAAGGTTGACACCTCTGACTAGAAAACTCCCAGGATAGGAAACCTCCTCTATGGATGCAGGTTTAAAGCTTTTTCTTCAACTTAAAGTCTTAGAAACTTGTCTAGAGCACCATGAATTTAACAATCTTTTGTGTGTTGACAGAACTGGAATTGGAAAGTGCCCCAGAAGACTCACTATATACATTATAAACAAGTTCCTATTGGGCCTGAATGGAGGGAGTTCCTACACCCAGATCCTTCTACAACATTAAAATAAAATGATCACATCATTACCTATAAAATAAATTTTAGCCTAAGTATAGGCCTAGAAAAATGAATGACTGATTTTATTGAGTCAATTTAATAATTACCATTTAATATTATATCTGAATACCCACACATAATATTATTTATGTAAATAAATCAATTTATCAAGAGAATAATACATACACATATGTGCATGTGTGTATATACATACCTATGTGTATATATATGTGTGTGTGCATGTGTGTATGCATGTATGTTTATATATAGATACTTCATCCATGGCATATGTGTGTGCTTAGCATTTTCCACTAAAATCCAACTCTGGGAGTCCAGAGGAGTGCTGTTCCTGGGAGTTCTCTAGTCAGAGGTGTCAACCTTGTTACCATTGGGCAAGTCACTTAACCCCAACTGCCTCACTTAAAAAAAAAAAAAGATTTTGTGTTGGTATTCCAAGAAGTAGCCTAGATACCTGAAGATGTTTATTAATGGAAGCTTGGCTACTAGGGCATTGTTGTTGTGGTTGTTGGTTGTTGGTTGTTTTTGTTGTTGTGAGAGAGGGTTTGGGAGGCAGGGCACAGTGATTCACAAAACCATATATTCATTAAATTGTGATATGGTAAGAATTTGTCATGAGAAAGAGAATCTACATCGGTGAATTCATTAATTTCTAATTTCTTGAAGAACTGAAATAAAATGTTCAAAAATACATCAAATTTTAATCAATATTCAATATACTATATGTAAAAATTTACTATGTTAATTTAATATTTGACTTTTTTCTTGCAGAAAATCCTTTCCAGAAATCCCGAGCCCTCCCACAAATGTTTTGCATTTAAGTCAGGACTGAGAAAATGATTATTGTGTACATAAGTGGCTAGAAAATCAACTTCTTTGGACCAATTCATTTATGAGATCATCTAAAGTGTTCATTGTGAAATGAAACAAACTGAGCGTGAGTCAATAAATTCAGTTGAGCCAGTGTTTTTGTTGTTTTCACACAGAGCCAGACAAAATGTCCTTTGGTTACACAGAACCTGCTGGTTTTATTTCTGAGTCGATTTTGATTTAACCAAATTCTCCTTTGAATATTCACTCACTTTCACAATTTTATCATCTTTTTATGTATATAGAGTGTTTACTAATTAATTGGTTGGGCAGTTAAATGGTACAATGGATAGAGCACCAGCTCTGGACTCAAGAGGACCTGAGTTCAGTCTGGCCTCAGACACTTGACACTTATTGGCTGTGTGACCCTGAGCAAGTCACTTAACTCTGATTCCCTCAAATGCCCAGAACCATCTCCAGTCCCCTTTTTATATATCATGCCACTGGACCCAGATGGCTCTGGAGGAGAGATTGAAGTTGGTGACTTTGCAGAGCCCAGTCTCACTTACATCCAATTCACTGTAACTCATGACATGACCTCTCTCATGTCATGGTCATCTTCGAGAATGTCCAAAAATAAAAACCCAACCAAACAACAATTAATTAGTCCTAAAAATGCTTTGTCCCACCTTGTCAACAAGCCAGTCAAATGGCTTTCTTACTGTCCTTCAAAACCAATACTCTATCTCCCATCTTCACACCTTTTATTGGTTACATCCCCTCAAAAATCATCTTGTATCTACTTTGTACATACCTATTTATGTGCATGCTCTTTCCTCCAATCCAATATAAATTCTTGAGAACTGGAAATTTGATTTTTGTGTTTGCATACCCAGTTCCTAGCATGCAATATGCCCTTTGATTTAATGATTCCTCAACAGAGATGGGGCACAAACCAGCAAAGATATTCAAGGAGGAGGAAGCAAATGAAGCCTATCTTTTCCCTATACTCCACCAGCAAAGATCCAAAAAGAGTACTAGATCAAGCAGTAATCAAAAAAATCAAGAGAAAAATCACAATGTCATTTTTTTCCAGCCTAGGTCAACATTAGGAAAGACTTATGTTGACACTGGGATTGATTCTATCCAGGAAGGCATCACATCTAGCCTGGACACTGGACAGTTTTCATGGGGTAAGTGGTCATCATTCAAGTTAGGGCAGGATTTGATGCTATGCAGTAGACACCAAACAGAAAATATATGACTCTGACCTCAGAATTGTCTCATACAATAAGCTTGGACAAAAGAAGGGATCTCTGAATAGGCTTCACACAAGGGCAAGAAACAGATGAGGATAAAGCTAAGACATAGCCAAAGGCTGTGTACTGGGCAAAGATGAGAAAGGGAAGCTAATAGCTATTAGGTCGCCCTGACCACAGAGCAGCGTCTTGATTTTACCACCCCCACCCACCCACACCCCAGCCGTCCAATCTGAGTCCGGCAACTGAGTAATCAGGGAAGGGCACTCAGAAGAAGGAGGAACTTCTATTTTTTAACCTCTAAATGGTCAGGAAATGCCACATGGCTGCCCAGGGTTCAGAAGAGCAACAGACTATCTACTGGATCTCTAAGCCTATAGTTGTTTCAACAAGACCCCAACCTAGGTCAGACTTTTATAAAGCTCAGATCAAGAAGGCAGCCATTAAACTGTTCCTTGGATCAGACCACTTAGGGCCCTCTTAAAGTTTCAGGTCCCTAACCTTAGCCACTCTTGAGCTCCTTGGAGAGCACATTATTAAATACATGGAAATAACAGTAGCAGGACTCCAGATAATTCATATCAGGAACAAACAAGGCTGAGTCATTTCCTCCAGAAGAGTACAGAACCTTGGCCCAATACACACACACACACACACACACACACACACACACACACAAAATGAGTTGAAAAGATTCTAATCATAAGAAGCTATTATGGTGCCAGAGATGTCCAAAGCCCCAGAAAAAAACAACAAACAAACAAACAGAATGACTTTAAAACATCTGTAATTCAAGGCTCAGGCTCAGATTAAAACAAAGTTTAGCAACAAGGTCAACCAGAATTGCCAGAAGAAATAAAGCAAGATTTATAGATAGATAGATAGATAGATAGATAGATAGATAGATAGATAGATAGATAGATAGATAGATAGATAGATACGTATAAATATACATATATATTATAAATGAAATGAAAGAGCTAGAGAAAAAAGAGTTTTGGAAGAATGGCATTTAGGAATAATTAGCAAGAATTTTAAAGTCTTACCCAAACGGTAGTTTACAAGAGAATTGGAATAAACAGAAATTAATAATTCCATGAGACAATAAGAAATATCAAAACAGTGATGGGACATTTATTCCCCTTACTATACACATTCATTAACTTTTAAGGGTTACTTTATTGTATCTCTGTGTCATCTTTTTCTTGTCCATCTTTTTTCTTTACTTTTTCCTATGAATCTTAGCTAGGCCACAGGCTCTCCTTCATAGAAAAATTAATGAAATATGAGCTTAAATGAGGCAGGATGAGATAGATTCAAAGGCTCAATGAAGGGCTCAGTCTTGGCAAGAAGAAGATAAAACTATTCCTTGGATATAGTCAGAGTTAAGGAGAAAATGGAAGAAATAGAGATGGTATGAAACATTTTGAAGTGCATAGAATTAATTAGGGAAGCTTAAACTAGAGGGTCTCAATATTTTCAGTTAAGTAGGAGGCAAGGTCATTCTTTTGAGAGAGAGAGAGAGAGAGTCAGCGGTGATTTTTTAGGAAGCTTAAGAAGAGCATAAATGTGCTGGCGTGGCAAAAGGGTACCATAACAGACAGATTAAAGTATTGATGAGCTCTGCCTTTGTGAATCCTGTGCATCCTTTAAGCTTAAATCTTAACTCTTATGTAAGGCCAGGAAGTTACAACTGGAGATAGAAATTTAATCTTACAGGTACTAGCAATGTCACACATTCAGGGCTCATCACACACTGTCATATATTGAAGTCATCTATTGATTGATCAATTGATCGATCAATTGAGCAACCTGTCTGGCTGTCTGATTGTATGTCTATCTATCCTCCTCACCTAGAGTACACAAAGGAGCTGGGACCATGTTTTGATAATTTGTATTCTGCTAAGTATCTAGCACACAGAAGGCTCATAATGAATTACTGAATGAATAAATTAATAAATGAGAATAGTCTTTAAATTGGCTGGAAACATCTGAGGAGTGGACTAAGAAGATTTTTTTTTTCACTTAATATTTTAAATTATACTAATCAGTCTGTTAACACAGCCTATAATACTAGTTATTTGCTAACTGTCAATACCATGCTGGAATGATCAAATAATGGAGAGGAGTAGAAGGAGTCTGAAAAGAAGGAAATCTTGAAGATACAAAAAGAAAGGGAAATATTTATACTGATAGGTACTACAGAGCTATACAGAGAGGGTTGGGTGATGGAGCTAGGAGGATAAAAAGTTTATCTTATTTAAAGTATTCAGTGTGTTTTATAATAGCACCTATTTCAGACAGGGTTCTTTGATATATCCATAATTAAACATTCAATACCTTTACCTACACAGCATGTAGGCTACTTCAAAAGACTCATTATAGTAAAACTAAAGTATTTCATCAAGGACAGGTCTGTAGAGGAAGGAAGCTTACTGCATGATACCCTACGTAAGAAAACACTGCTGGTCAGAAAACACATACTATTTATTTGTGCAATCTTTATAAATATGTATAGTGACCCACTGAATGTCCTTAAATGAAATATAAAGTAATATATAAAGTATGTGAGAGTCAATGTGGAATGCTGGACAGAGGAAAATTCTTGAAGTAAGGAAGATCTGAGGGAAATTTCTGACTTTGATCCATTCTAGCTGTATGATCCTAGGCAAGTCATTTAACCTTTCACTAACTTCAGAAAACTTTCGAAGACTAGTTGTAGAGGCATTGACAAAATGAATGAATGGGGGACATTTTATTTCTTCATTCCTTTTTACTTTCCTTCCTTCCTTCCTTCCTTCCTTCCTTCCTTCCTTCCTTCCTTCCTTCCTTCCTTCCTTCCTTCCTTCCTTCCTTCCTTCCTTCCTTCCTTCCTTCCTTTGAGATCGATCTCTCTCTCTCTCTCTCTCTCTCTCTCTGTCTCTCTCTTGCTCACTCATATACTATGTATAAAGGAGATAAGTACTATCTTTTGGAATATAAATGCACATATTTTATTAACACATTTATATTATGTGAAGATATATACATAAATATGTTATATACATACCAATGTACCTATCTCAGTACACACCTCAATATGCAAATGTATATAAAAAATTCAGAACTTCTGTTGGATAAACCAATAAAGAGCTCTATCATTATGTGTGTGTGTGTGTGTGTGTGTGTCCAAAAGGCTTCTTTTATTTCATATTAAAAGCATTTCAAGAGAACCAGGAGAAACCATTTCCTGGTATGTAGCATTCTAAAGCATTTATGGCTAGAAGAGATATTAGAGGTGATCTAGTCAAATTGCTATTTTAGACACAAAGACACTGAGTTTTAAACTTGCCTAAGTTGACACAGGTAGTCAGTAACAGAGCCAGGATGTAAACATAATTTCCCTGATCCCAAATCTAATGCTATGCCAACCTTTTCACCCCACCTCTCCATCAGCTCCCACTTTACTCACAGATTTTAGAAAGTTACCTAATTTTATTAAAGAAAAAACATCTATGATATTCTGGCACTTTCAATACTTATAATTAATAGTGTTTGAAATCAGAGGGGTATGGTCCCTTATCTCAATAAAAAGGAGGACAATTTTCTAACTTTTCTCACCCAGACTATCCTGCAGGGTTTACCATCTTAATTTGGGAATAATATATTACTTTATCCAAGTTGTCATAGCTCTTGTTATCTTTAGTCTGGAAATATTAGCATTCACTCTACTTCTGCATTCTAGAGGTGTTATTTATAATAAGGACAGGAAATTGCCTGTCATGAATCCTTTCTGGTAACAATAATTACTGAGAATCATAACTGAGAAGTAAATTTGTCCCTGTGACATTTTATAATAATGATATTATAATTATCATTGTGGTGGATACTTTGTGGATATATTGATCTCCCTTGAGCATTATTGGCTATGTGCATATAAACACAAGAATGAACCCTGGGTAATGTCTTAGAAATTTGTCCTTCTGTAATTTCAAGAAATTTCTTGAGAAGAATATAGAAGGGAGGGACAGCTTGGTGGCATAGTGGATAAAGCACTGGCCCTTGATTCAGGAGTATCTAAATTCACATCCGGCTTCAAACACTTGACACTTACTAGCTGTGTGACACTGGCCAAGTCACTTAACCCTCATTGCCCTGCAAAGAGAGAGAGAGAGAGAGAGAGAGAGAGATGAGAGAGAGAGAGAGAGGAGAGAGAGAGAGAGAGAGAGAGAAGAATATAGAAGGTATAGCTGGTATAGCTATAGCCTCTGGAGATTCATTTTATTTTTGTTTTTATTAACTCTATCACTATAACTTAATCTCTCTGGGCTTCCATTTCTTTAGTTGTGGACCATATAATTTCTACCATTCAGTTTAACTCTGAATCTGAGGAGGTTTATATTTCCTACCCATATTTCTCAGATGTGGAAAACTAGGGCTCCTGGTAGTTAAATGATTTGCCCAAATAAATAAAGCTAATAAGTAGCAAACCTGAATATCATGTCTGGAGCACATTTCTGCCACATCTCCACTATATTACAATCTCATTTCTCAGTGTCCACTTCTGATAACAATGCCTACATGATGCCTTTTCTGGTGTCTATCCTTATGCATACTCCCCTGATATGAGATAATGGATAGGCCACTGGACTTGAAATAAGGAAGATTTAGGTTCAAATGTCAACAAAGATACCTACTAACTGTGCGACCTTGGGTAATCTACTTTTCTGATCCTTAGTCTCCTTTTTTTTTTTTTTAAATGAAGGTGTTAGATTCAATGCAATCTATGTACCCCTTCAGATCTAAATTTATGATCTTATGATTCTAGGAAATTAATCTCTCCTTCCTCACACTTTTTTAATACTTCCACTTTAGTACTTTAGCTTAGGAACTCCTTTGCAGTTTTACATAATCTCTTTTATATCATGCTTATTTGTTTAAATTCATATCCTCTCACTCTACTATAAATCACTTAAGGACAGGAACTATCATTTCTACCTTTGTGTCCCTAATAATAAGCACAGTGAAAGTAATAGACACTTAATACTAAAGGTTTTTCTGAAACCATGCCCTTAACCATTTAATATAGAAAAAATAGTGTTCCATCATAATCATATACTACAATTTGATCAGACATCCCCCAGTTTATGGGTATGCCCTTAATTTCCAATTCTTTTTTACCACAAAAAGAGCTGCTATAAGTATGTTTTTTTATACAAATAGATCACATTAACTTTTCTTTGATCTCTTTAGAAACAGACCTAATAATATTATTGTTGGGGTAAAGGGTATGCACCTTTTTATGGCCCTTTGGACTGAGTTCCAACTGTTCTCCCAAATGTTTAAATCAACACATAACTCCACCAACACTACTTAGTGTATCTATTTTGCCATATGCCCTCCAGCATTTGTTATTTTCCTTAGGTATAAGGTGGTATCTCAGAGTTATTTTAATTTCATTTCTCTAATCAATCGTGATTCAAAGAATTTTTTCATGACTAGATAGCTTTGATTACTTCATCTGAACACTACCTGTTCATATCCTTTGACTATTTTCATCATATGGAACATAAGGTATTGAAGTAGAGAATTTAGAAAGGTCTCTTTGATCCCATGATTTCTTGCCTGGGCATAAATATTATTTGCACTACCTACCTTATCAGGTTGATTGAATGAGACACATCAGTAGCACTATATACATGTGGACTATTAAGTCTTTGCAGATATCCTTCCATTTATTATTTTCTATAACAAAAACAAAAATCATAATCATTATTCATTGATTTATGCAATGTCTCTTCACTTAAAGAATCTTTATTGAGCATGAAGAGTCTCCAGAGAACTGGGTTATTAATATAGATAGCTGGCTCCAGATTGCTAATTCAGGAATGCCAATCATTCTTATCATCATTCAACTAAGAGGCATAGAGATTGGGAGATCCTTATGTGTATCTTGTTTATTCATATAAAAGACTGGAAGGAAATGAAGTGGAAACACATAGATGATTTTCTCAAGGTGTTTAGGCAAAGAAGGGAGAAGAGATCTGGGATGGACAGATCAAGTGAGGGCTTTGGATGCAGGAAGATACATGGTCATCTCCATAGGCAGTACAAAAGCAATGAATAGACAGGAAAAATTGAAGATTAGTGATAGTGAATATTATAGAAGTGGTGACCTGCTGGAAAAGAAGATATGGAATAACATTACTTGAACATGTATATGGGTATTTCTTGTTAAGAAGAAGGACCACTTCATGTGAGACAGGTGTAGGAGGAAACAATGAGTAAAGATATCTGGGGGATACAAGATAAAGAAGGAAGAAGAGGAAATTCTCAGTGAATGACTGCAGTTTTTGTTTTTGTTTTTTTTTCGGTAAAATATGAAGCAGAGTTTTCAACCAAAAGCAACTTTATAAAATTTTAGAAGGGATAAAAAGTTTGGAAAGGCTGCCATGGTATGCAGAATTATGCATTAAATCAGAAGGTATGAAATGACTTTATAATGAAGTGAAGATTATATAATAGTAAAAATTATGTGCTGTAAATTGCTAGTGGACCCAAGCAGCATGTTTTTTGTGTCCTCCCCCAGCTTTATTCAACATTATAAATAGGAGCAAAGACAGCAGATGGTGAGAGTAATCCAAGGCTGAGGCTCAGTAGAGAAAGATTTCTGATATGAGTAGACAAGGGACTTGAAGACAGAGAAGAGTGTACAGTTGAACTGATTCATCAGGGTCAAGATGGGAAAGGGATGAGAGTATAGAGAGTTTATGGGAGAGATGGCAAAGGAATGAACAGAGAGACAGAAAGATCAGATGTCATAATGAGGATGAATAAGAGGGATTCAAAAACAGAGGGATACCCTGGGCAAGTCTCTTAACCCTCAATGCCCCCCAAAAATAAAAAAAAGAAAGAAAGAGGGATACACACAAATATACATACATGGATAGAGATAGAGATCGAAAGATAGGTAGAGATAGAGATATTGTCTGCCTGTGTGTATATACACATACATATATGTGTGTATATAGATATGCATATATGTATATATGTATAATATAAAGATATATATATATATAGATATCTGCTTATAAAGATATATAGTAGATGATAGATAGATAGATAGATAGATAGATAGATAGATAGATAGATAGATAGATAGATAGATAGAAATCCTACAATGTGCCAGGTACTGTGTTAAATGCATTAAAAATATTATCTCATTTAATACTCACAATTAAATATAATCATCCCCATTTCCTTATTCAGACCATTTTGCAGATTAGGAAACTAAAGCAAAAGGGTTAAGTGATTTGACAAAGATCAAACACCTAGTAAGCATCTGAATCTGGATTTGAACTCAAGTCTTCCTGATCCATTACACCACCTAGCTACCTCTAAGACTTGCGAGTGATGGCAAGACTTAGGATAAGATCATATCTTTGTCTAGCTGAGTTAGGAATGGAGGAGTAGGTCATGGTAAATGAGTAAGTTATGGAATTTGAAGGAAGGGTACTTGAAAAAGCATAAATAAGTATTTGAAATATGAAAATAGGAAGTGGGGAGAAGAGAAAGACTGTGACCTAGGCATTGAACTCATTGAGAAACAAAGAAAAAAATAATTAAATTCTATTATTGAACTTTTTTTTACTGGAAAGGGAAGTCACATACTAAATGTAATATATAGATAATATATAGATTATAACAGAAAGAATGGATGTATATATGAATGAATTTATGTATATATGTATGGATAATATGGATAGACAATAAATAATATGTCAGGGAAAGTAGGTACCATAGTGGAGAGAATTCTGGACCCTAGGTCAGAAAGATTCATCTTCTTGAGTTGAAATCTGGCCTCAGACACTTACTACCCATGTGACCCTGGGTAAGTCACATAACTCTGTCTGCCTCAGTTTCCTCATCTGTAAAATTAGCTGCAGAAGGAAATAACAAACCATTCTAGTATCTTTGCTTTGGTGTTTGCAAACACCAAATAGAGTCATGAAGAGTATGCACAACTGAAAAATGACTCAACAATAAAATATATAGATAGCCCAAGTGATGCTTTATGACCTCCATGAAACTAAAATAATAGGAAAACTCTCAGTGCATTGGTTGGATCCTCAAGTTGAAAGGTTATGGGAAAACTGTCAGATAAGAAATACAGAGTTATGAGAGGTTGTTGAGCAATTTCAGTTTACACCACTTAAGGGAGTTCCAAACCTAATGAAATCATGGATGAAGTGTCAGCATATCAATAGAATGCATTAAGTATTACTATTAATATAATCAAGTCAACTGATCAAGCCCAATAAATGAAAATGGCAAGGGATGGGGGAGTCTCCAAAGTTCTGAATATAAAAAATTAAAATAAAATCAATGTGGCAAAAATAGCTAAATAATGATTTCTTTCTAACTCTATGATCTATGTATAGATTCATTCAATTGCATCTTTCTCAAGTGAACTGTGCTTTCCTACCTCCGATAATATGAAAGACATCATTTCCATTCTGGGCTTCCTACCAAAAGCCTCACTGATCACTCAAAAGGAGGGGTCAATCGCATTGGCAAAAATAAGACCTGACTTTTAAAAAGTAGATACTGAATTATATGAGTGAATGATTGCTCAACCTGGCAAAGGATACAACTGACTCTGATGTGTACATACACAGAAACACACACTCATACACACAGAGTGGCAAAATGGGACAAATATCCCATATCACAGATGCTGATTGACTATAATAGTCAAACTCTTCCAAAACAGTGCATATTACAAAGTTCAAGGATACACAGTTTCCTGTGACACAGTAGAAAATAATAGGATGCTGATAGAAAAAAAAATGTGTTTTTTTTTTTTCATGTACTAAGGAAACATGGCACTCAGGGGACTACTGTGTAAGAAATGAATTGGTGGCAGGAGAAAATTGCATCTATCTCAGATCTCATTTCAGAGCCATGTAAAGAGTTATTGCATTTAACTCAGAGCTCTGTGAGCTTTGAAAATCATTTGAATAGAAAATATGCATACATAAAATCCACCCAGCATTTATGTAAGCCTTTGTAAGGCCAAATGGTAATTCCAAATGGGCTCTTTCATTGAAAAAAAATAAAAAGGAATACATAAAAAATTAGGCCCTCGGGCTATTTGTAAATGAAACTTCAAAGCACCTAAACTACATCTCTTTGAGAGGAAATTTACCAAGGGGAAAAAAAGGTTCAGTTTTTCACCAATAATATGTTATCTACCACCATTCAGCCTACCACATGGCCTCATACTTAAAATGTCAAATTATTGCTTCTCTTTATAAAAATTCCAAACATACATATATCAATATTCTTCATATATTTGCATTTTATATACATATGCACATGTTTATAGTGATGAAGGCAAACAGAAGGTTTGTTGAATTTAACAAGGAAGTTGTAGGGGCAGCTAGGTGGCGCAGTGGATAGAGCACTGGCCCTGGAGTCAGGAGTACCTGAGTTCAAATCCGACCTCAGACACTTAACATACACACTTACTAGCTGTGTGACCCTGGGCAAGTCACTTAACCCTAATTGCCTCACTTAAAAAACAAACAAACAAACAAGGAAGTTGTAGCAATCATTCAAGGTCTCTGTATATGAGATATGCATAGAGGTCAGACTATGTACAGCAAAAGTGCTGCTCAGAATACATATCCGAACTTTTTAGTACTTTTTAGTAAAACCTGAAGAATCCCCAATAACTTTTGGAAAGCATTATGCACATCAGAAATTTGGGCTTAGACACATGGAGAAGTGCAGGACAGGGAATGTCCCACCCCTCTTTAGTTTATTGTGATTCTCCAGGCCCTGTCCTAACAGGCCAAGAAACTATAAATACCTAAATTGAAGCTCTTAGTGTATTCCAGGGTAGGCACTTTGAAAGCCTTATTGACTGATATCAGAGCTTAATTTCTCAGACAGTTAACTCATTTTTGATCAGAGCTAGAAGGGAACATCTAAGTCATCCCACCTGATGCTTTATTCCACAAGTGAGGAAAAAATGAGGTTAGAAGAGGTGAAGTGATTGGCCAAAACAGGGGTGTACTAAGAAATGTTTAACAATCCACTTGTGTGTGCCTATGTGTCTATGTGTTTGTGTATGTATGTATACACACATATACATTCACATACATATATACACATGTATATACATGTATATCCATATATGTGTATTTATATGTGTATACCTCTCTCTGAATATATATGCATATATGCGTATAGATATACATCCATATGTATATAGACGCACATATGCACACCAAATTTAAACATTATTAACATTTTCTCCTTTACTTTTATAAATCAAGCTCTGATTTTTAGTGTTTTCCTTCCTGGAGGTGTATATTCTCATGTTGGAAATTTAAAAATTGGCTCTCCAGAGTATTCTGAGTCAACTCCCAACAAAACCTAGACTCAAAGTCACACAACTAACAAGTGGTCAGTCTCAGAAGCTGAAATAGGGATTTGGAAAAGGAACAGATGAGTTGCAACACCTAAATTCTAAGAACAAGTCAGTAAAGTATTCAAATATTTCCTCCTTAAAAGACACTACTTCCCCTACTTCCTGAACAACGAAAAGAAAACATAAACAGTGTCTAAACTGGAAAAGAGGAAGAATCAGAATCTAACAGTGTCATAATAAGGGTCATAATTCCACCTACCATGTAAACTTTTAATCCTTTAATCAACCCAATAGAACTGGCAAATGTCAATAAATTCATTCCTTTAATAACTTATAAGTATTTTTTTTTAATTACAACATAACATTACCTAACATTTATTTACTTCTACAACTGGGATTTTTTTTTCATTCTTATTTAATTAAAAGGCTTCTTATAAAACTCCACAGAGCTTCATGTGATCCTAAAACATCAGGTCAGTCCTGAAACCACGTAGATTTTTATCAATGGGTTGTATTTAGAAACTGCCCAATAATTTGAGAATAAAGCTCTACTACCTATAGGGGGATGCCAAGAGTCAAAGATATAGAACAGTGGGTGGTCCAATTTGGCTTGTTTTAGAATACAGAAAAGGAAGTAATGGACAGTATAAGAATGCTAGAAAGATTGGTTGTTACCAGGCTTTGAAGTAAATAAATGATAAACAGGGAAATGTATATTTTGTCCAAAAGACAACAGGCACTGTTCTTTATTGACTAGAGAAGTAACACGGTAAGATTTGTATTTTAGGAAAATGACTTTGGCAATTATATAGAGGATGCAGAGAGATGAGGCAGATAGACTAGGTAGGAGGCTATTTAAATAGTCCAAATGAGAAATGATGAAGCCTAAATTATATTAATCATTGTGTGAATAGAGAGGAGGGTTAAGATGGGATGGAGATGTTGTAAAGTATAAATGAGAAAACCTGACAACTAAAGAGATTTATATAGTGAAGTAGAGTGGAGAGCCAAGATCAAAGTCAAGGTTTTAAACTTGGGTGCTAGGCCTAAACAGAGAAATTTGGAAGAAAAATGAATTTGGGAAGAAAAAAATGTGAGTTCAATTTTACATATTCTGAGTTGGCACATTATGAAAGTCTGAAATATTTTATGGGCAATTGGTAAAATTTCGTTTCTTAGAGAAGTTCATCAGTACTCCAGTTCCCTGACAACATCCTTGCATGAGTTCTGGGTAATGGATAATGCTGTCTTTCTTTCCCAGTTACCAATGGAGGGAAGTAAGGATGTGTGCTTGCTCCCATGCTTTTTAACATATTGTTTTCAGCAATGTTGTTAGATGCCTTGAATGAGAACAAAAACAGCAACAAGATCAAGTACCACATGGACAGTAAATTATTTAACTACAAAAAGCTACAAGTCAAGACTAAAGTAGAGAGAGAGTTGATTGTGCGCTCAATGCAACCTCTAAGGCTGAAATGCAACAGTATGGAATGATTCTCTGCCTCTTGTGCTAACTTTGGCCTGACAACTCCAAAAAACAGAGATTCTCTACCAGCCATCACCACACCACCATCAATGGAACCATTGATTACAGCAAATGGAGAAATTTTGAATGCTGTGAATAAGTTCACTCACCTTGGCAATATACTTTCCAAGGATGTACACATAGATGATGAAGTTAACACATGCATTGCCAGAGCTAGCTCAATGTTTGGGAGGCTCTGAAGGAAAGTGTGGCAGAGTAGAGGTAGTAGGCTGTATACTGTGAGGAAATAATGGGATTTGGCAGATACCCAAAGGTCCCACCTGAGATTAATTTAGAAGTGATTGAATTAAGTGAGATTAATTGAGAGTGATTGACTTTGCTGATTAACCGACTTAAAGTTAATTCAATTAAAGCCACACCTGGCTAACTCCCTAGAGGAAGTGTTCTCAGAGGCTGTGGACTATGATATCAACATAAGACCACCCTCAAGTCTAGTGAACCAATGGTTTTGGAAGATGCTAACTAATCAGCTTGAAGCAGCATGTAAGGACCGCCTCTCCTCCGGTCCTATAAAAAGCTTCAACACTCAGTTTACTCAAGCAGTTTGTGGTTGAAGCAGGATCGTGGTGGAGGACTTGAGGAAGAACCAGACCAGGCTGGAACTGTAGGCTAGATAGGCCTTTTCTAACTTTCTGTACACCATGTGTTCTCCTTTTACTAATACCTAGTATGCTTTAATAAATGCTTAATGCCCAAAGACTGGTGCTAAAGCTTCTAATTTAAGGTGATCAGACATTTAGATTTTAAACATCACAATACCAAACTAAAGGTATACAGACCTACTATGATGACCCCATTGATGTATGCCTGTGAAACCTGTATGGCACCATGCAAAGAAACAGAATTGTTTTTGACTGAATTATCTTGGGAAGATTCTGAGTATCACCTGGCAAGATAAGGTATTGGACTCTGATTTCCTTTCTTGAGCTGAACTGCCAAGCATTCAAACTCTATAGCGAAAAGTGCTACTAATGCACTGACCATGTTGTTCAAATCCTAAAGCTATATTTACCTAAAAGGCTACTTTATGGAGAACTCATACAAGGCAATTATTCACATGGAAAACAGAAGAGATATCAGGAAACTCTCAAGGTTTCTCTAAAGAACTTTGGAATCCATTGTGAGACATGGGAGACACTGACACAGGACTACCCAACATGATGTGCCTGTATCAAAGAAGGTTCTGTTCTCTATGAGCAAAACAGAATTGCAGTAGTTCAAAAGAAATGTGAGATGTGAAAATTTATAGACATCTGTACTCCAAAGGTTCATATGGACTATTTGTGCCCAATCTGTGGTAGAACCTTTCAAGCATGTATTAATCTGATCATCTACAGTCAGATACACTGACCCTTAACCCTGATATAGTGTTGCCATTTGGAACACAATAGATAGCAACCAACCAACTCACATGACTACCAAAATCTCAAAATAATTTTTATAATGTATTTTCTCAAATATATTATCCAAAGGGGGAAATATCAATTGTTTTACAAATTTGTTGACTTGGTAACAAACGAAATGATCATAGAAGCTCCTTCTGTTTGCCTATTAAATTGTTTGAATAGTTCAAAGTAACTACAATTCCAAATTTGTAATTAATGTTTGTTCATATTTTTAATCTTTTCTTTTTCCCCTTTATTCCCCTTTTCTTCAAATAGGATACAAAATTGAAATTCCCTGAACATTTTTTTTTAATTTTAATTGGTAGTGCATACAGAGCAATTATCTCAGCATGGTCGTATAAAATAGTTTTTCTCTACTTGTTAAATTTTCAGTATAATATTTTAAAATTAATTAATTTGCTCACCACAATATAAAAATTGAGATGAGAATTAGATGGTGTTTTCAAAAAGCAAATTATTTATAATAAATCTTGTTTAATTTATTATATTAATAAGAATTCATAATTAATAGATAAATAACATGGCTTAGTGTGTAGAGGACTGGTTTCCAAGTCAGGAATAACTGAATACATGTCCTGCTTTTGACAATACTGTGTGACTCTGGGCAAGTCACTTAAACTTTAAGTGCCTCCAGGCAATTCAATAAGGCTAAGTTTAGGGTTTTCCCTACACCACAGAAATCATAGGTATGGATATACTCTTCCAAAAACAAAAATAAAACAAAATAAAGACTCAAGTATGAGTGATCCTGAGATCTGGCCCTGAGAAACATGAGGAATAGCCAAGTGATTAAATGATGCATATTCACAAAATTCCTTCAACATTAGACAGGGGATTTGCTCAGGAGCCTAAGGTTCCTGCTAATTTCAGTTAGAATGAAAAGCTTAGGAGAAGGATACGGTCATATTATAAATATAAATGAATGAATGAAAAAGCATTAAGAGCTTACTATGTATCAAGCACTGTGTTAAGCTCTAGAGATATGAATACAGAAGCAACTATAATTTCTTTCTTCAAGAAGCTTACATTCTATTGGAAGAAACAATGCTAGTCCTCCTTTCTATTACATTAATAGTCCATGCCAGTTATAAGAAGCTATAGTTTTATAATTCCTTGAATAAAATTATGAGTCAAAGTAATAGTATAAAATATTAGATGGAAAGAAAAAAAACTGGGGCTACTAGGTGGCCAGTAGATAAAGCACCAGCCTTGGATTCAGGTGGACCTGAGTTCAAATCCGACCTCAGACACTTGACACTTACTAGCTGTTTGACCCTGGGCAAGTCACTTAACCCTCATTGCACCACAAAAAATCAAAAACTAAACAAAAATAAACCAAAAAAAAATTGTGTGGGCTATAGTGGAATGGCAAGAATTCATGAAAGAGTGGGATCTGAGTCATGCTTTGAAAATTGGGAGGATATGGAGAAATAGAGAGGTTGATTTTTCCCAAGGGGAGAAGAAATAGGATCAAATGATCATTCCAGGTTCCCCATTTTCAGGAGTATTGGGTTGCTATTAGGCAGGTCTGTGAAACATAAGAATGCAGCAAGCAGAAAAGAGGCAACTCCTACACCTAAGCTAAAAAGTCTTTGTATTTAGCATACATACAATCAACAAAGCAAAACAGGAGAGCTGGATCTGGCTGCCTGGTACCAGGCACCCTCTCAAGCTGTTGGCCATTTGTAACCTCTTTTTCTTTTAGTAATTCACAAAATCTTCAAGTCTGCTACTGATGCTTATACGAAACATATTTCTTCTGGACACATGGTCAGTGGGAAGAATGATCACATGATATAATTGTCCCCAGAACTTTCACCCCACTAGAGAAAGCCCCAGGGCAGAAGAGGGGTACCTAAGTGGTACAGTGGCTAGAATGCATGCCTGAAGTCAGTGGGATCTGAGTTCTAATTTGACCTCAAGTACTTAATTGCTGTATGACCTTGGCAAGTTACTTAGCCCTATTTTCTCAGTTTCCTCATATTTAAAATGAGCTGGAAAAGGCAAAGGCAAGCCACTCCAATATCTTTGCCAGGAAAACCACAAATGGGGCCACAAAGATTCAGACAGAACTGAAAATGACTGAACAATGACAAAATAGGGGTGCATCAAAAGTAAATTAAATAGTTGGGGGGTGAGGAATATAAAAATGAGCATGGGTTATTTTTATGACAGAGACTTACCTCAGGTCAGATGAAGGAATTTTATTGAGGCAAAATAATAATTATAATAATAGCAAGAATATTTCATTTATATAGCACTTTGAGTGTTATACAAGAACTAAATGAAGGTTTCCATACTTCTCTTGTCAGGTTGCTGGGGAGGAACTGGGATACATAGAAGGGCCAGAAAGATAACTCCATTGTATCTTTTTTTTTTTTTTTTTTTGCAGGACAATGAGGGTTAAGTGACTTGCCCGGTCACACAGCTAGTAAGTGTCAAGTGTCTGAGGCTGGATTTGAACTCAGGTCCTCCTGAATCCAGGGCTTGTGCTTTATCCACTGTACCAACTAGCTGCCCCTCCACTGTATCTTTAGGTTGTAATGTATGTTCTAGGAAGTGAATAATCCAAGTTGGAACAGAATTTGTCACAATTTCCTGAAATCTCATCTCAGCTCTGCCATCATATGTGTCATTTTAGGCATCTGATTCTCCCCACTCCTTCTATAAAATGAGTGGGTTGACTCATTTGAAAGATAAGAAAGTTGAATTTAAAGATATTTCATTCCCTCTCAGTTCTAACATTCTACACTACATTTCTTTCCCCTTCCTTTGCATGCAACATCCTTTGCACACAATATCCCCTATGGATGGATATGGCTTGAGAGACAGAGACAGAGATAGGGACAGATAGACAAAATGGGAGAATAGAGGCAAGGACACAGAGAGGGAGAGTGAACATTTAATAAGCAAATGCAAACCAGCACCAAGACAGCCCCTGAACTCAAGGGGCTGATATTCTAATAAGGGAAGATGAGACGACAGAGAAAAGTGAGGTGGGAGGAATGGCACGATATGGTAGGGGCTGAGTAGGAAATTATATGGAGGCCTTGACATTAGAAAATGGCATTGATTAGGAGTAGTCTGAATTTTAGTCTTTGTGACAAAGTCTTCTTGAAATGAAGAACTGTGAAGACTTTGAGGGGCTGCATCTCATGTGTTTCTCTGGTTGATCCATTCCTACCTAGATGAACTCTCAAAACTCATTATCTTATATTAACCAAAAATGTTGCCATCAACTCATTTATATTATAAATCTGGCTTGTCCGACCCATCTAAGAATGTCAGGATATAACATTTGATCAAAGTGAGAGGTTACCATTACACGCATTCAAGTCATAAGGGATTAAACATCAAATAATTTTTATTTGTAGAACACAGTAAATACTTCTGCTCAAACTCAAGAGCACAAGTTTCTCTCTTATAGAGTGCTTCTACCTTTCCCCAGGCACTTTCACAGTTCTTTGATTAGAGGGCTATTTTAGATACCCCTTTCCCCCATACCCACACCATGGCCATGTGTGTATACACACCACACACACACACACACACACACACACCCACACACACACACACCAATGGTATGCAGGTCTGGTGCTTTACAAGATAAGACAGAAGTAGCTCAGCTATCAGAGCTGAGGATCCCAGAGTCAGGATCTTCATTATAGGATGGAAAGAGGTAGAGGTGATCATCTGAATAAAGGGGCATGAGGAGGAATGGGCTGGAAAGATCATTAATCAATCAGTCAACTAGCATTTATTAAGTACCTGTTATGTGTCAGGCACTGTGCAAAGTGCTGGGGATGCAAAGAAAGGAGAAGAAAACCATCCCTTGCTCTCAGGGAGCTCAGTCTAAATTGTAAGGTCTGTAATCATGGATACAGAGAAGTTGTTGGATCTTTGCCCTTATCTGCTTTACACATGTACACATACACATACACAGGGACATCCTAAAGCAGAAGAGAAAATATGTAAACAGCAAAATCCTTTGAGTTATACTCTTTTTAATTAAAAGATCTTTTCATTGGCCCTTTTTTTATCATGAGGTGAGGTGGGGGGGGGAGAAATGGAGGAATAAAGAAACCTTTTCTTCTTTTTTATTTGCCATGTTTATGGTGCCTGAGCTGCTTAATATAACTTTTAAGAACAGCTTTGGGAAAAGTCTTGTGTACTGCAGGGCATTCATTGGCTTTTGGAGATAGACTGCACACTGGCTAATTAGCCGCACAGTGCTGCATTTAAACAAGACTGTGCATGGTTTAATGGCAGCCATATTATTTTAGCAAAGAGCAATGCTGTATGGAGTTTTACTGTAAATAGATTTTTTTAATGTCCTGGGTAATTAAGCAGAGTAATCAGTTTTCAGCCTATTAAAGGAATGAAACACATTGATTTACTAGAAGACACCTGAACATTCAAGATGGGTTGCATCTTAACAAAAATAGCAAACTATCAGTCTGGTTTCTGATTCTATTTGTGTCTCCCCCCACCCCCCACACACACACCTCCTTTCCCAACAGATATGATGTAAATCCCCTAATATAAAAATAAAACGCATGTCATCTCATCTTCTTACACTTTCATCTCTGTATGCAGAAAACACGGGCACCTAAGCTGGATCCAAGGTAACCATTTGTTGAGGCTAATACAATTCAGCAGTGGTGGATGCAAAATGATGTGTAGAAGATGAATGCTGAATAAAATCAGGTGGTTTCCTTGGAACTGGAAGAATCGGTTTCATGTGCTTCTGAAGCAAGTGAAATAAATACACCGACAATAGTTTCTTTGTTCCTTACCTCACCCCTCTCATACACACGTTTACACACATGATATTCTATTTTTTTAAATCTCCATTTGATTGGGATATAATAGTGAGTATTAATCCTTTAGGTAGGAGTTGGATTAGATGATCTCAGGTTTGCTCTAGGTCTAAGATTCTATATGCTATTATATTTACAGAAGAAATTCATTAGTCCTAGTCTCATTGAGGCCCTCACACCTATTTGGAAATCCTCTTTTCTACATTCATCTTGCTCTTTTTGTTAACTAAACCATTCTGTCTCTTATTGCTACCACCAATTTGTTCTAAAGCACAGGTTTGTCTATCACTCCTTGAACAAGATACTTATAGTGGCCTCCTACTGCCACTAGGATAAAATATGAACTCCTTTTAAAAAAAAATCTTTAAAGTCCTTCATCATTTGGCTCTAACATGTCTTTCCAACACAGGGACTATGGATTCCATCCAGGTTGACCTACTGTTTATTCCTTTTACAAGAAAAAGAATGTCTGTGTTTTTGCAAAGGTTATCCCCATTCCTGGAGGAGGCTCTTCTCTCTCACCTCTGCCTTTTGAAACCCTTATACCTCTTCAAGGCTCAGTTCAGGAACCACTTACATTCAGAAGCTTGTATTAATTCTCCCTGTTGTTCATACTCACCCATTTTCCAGTATTCCTTTGAATTTATTTTGAAAACATTTTGTATTTACTTATGAAATCTGTACCTTGAAGTCCATGTGCAAAAGATTCTCTTAATTTGTGGAGAAAAATTACTCAATTATATACAACTGTGTGAGGGGTAGATTTGGCAAGAACTTGAGAAAAGAGATATCCTGTTTTTCTGGCTTCCAACTTCAAGAAAGAAGATATATATTTCCAGATTTGTTCCAGATTTTCTTTCCTGAAGGGAGAAAAAGACTCTGGGAAGAAGATAATATGTAGAAGAGCTGGCATACCAATCACATCCCTATTACAAGCTTGCTACACTAGAGACTTTGGGGAAATGCCCCTTAAGTGAAAGTCTCTCTCAGTTGATATGCCACTACCAATAGAAGAACTTAATTGCTCTGTGTATTGTCCAGTATGTATTTTCATTTGTATACTTTCTCTGATTTTTGGTTGCCATCAACTAGGAGATATACATAGACACATACACATATATGTGTGTAAGTGTATGTGGAACTAGCATAGCATTTAGTGGCGGTAAGGGAGTCAAATCTTGGATATGTAGCTTGATGTCACTCCTTCCCAATTAAGGCATAGCAATGAGGAGCTTACCTTGAACTGAAAAAAATTCTAGAATATCAATATTTAAGGGGACAGAAACAAAATTCTAGCCTTGTACCATTTCTCTGAGGAGAAGAGTGCCCAGCCTCTAGCCTCAATCTTCTGCTCTCCTCCCGGTAGTTTTTAAGTTCCCCTTAGAGATGGGTGGGTGATAAGAATTACTAAAAATATCTATTTATGCCTCTCCTTGGAAAGACCCATGCAGACACAAATTATTCTGAAAGGAGGTCCATAAGTTTCATCAGATAACCAAAGATATTTCTGATGCAAAATTCTTTAAGAACTCTTGTTCTAAGGTTCCTGGTGACCCCCTAATTACTGAATTTGATAGTCTTTTTGTCACTCCACATTTTCTTTGTCTTTAGTGCAGCTTTTGATTATATTACACACTCCTCCCCCACTGAATATTAATGATAATAATTTAAAAATATTATGGAAATTTCATCAGCTTCCATGATCTCAATTATCTCTGAATGAGTCTGAGTTCTATTTATTTTGGCCTAACCTCTCTCTAAGTCTCTAAACGTGCACCTCCAACTTTCTATTGGATACCTCCAACAGAATGTCCCACAGACCTTTTAAATTCAATATGTCTAAAATCGATCTTATTATTTTTGCCCCCAATTCTCCTCTCTTTCTCATTTATCCATTACTTTTGAAGGCTCCATTATCCTCCTAGTCATTCAGGCTCAAATCAAAATATCATATTCTACTCCTCAATCTTTCTCACTAACCCCAGTGTATAATCTGTTGCCAAGCCCTCACAGATTCACCATAACGTGTCTCATATATGTCCTTTTTTCTTCTCTGATACTACCACCAGAACCTCTCATTACCTCATACATGAACTGTTGCATAGCCTGTTGGTTGGTGTTTATTCTCTATTCTGCACCACTCTAGTCTATTCTCCATTCAGCTGTCAATATGATGTCCCTAAGATATAGATCTGACTATGTTGTTCCCCCAGTCAGTAAACTCCAAAGACTTACAAATATCTGCAGCATCAAATGTAAAATTCTCAAAATTAGGGTTCACAGCCTTTCATAAACTGATCTCCTCTTCCTCTTCCTCTTCCTCTTCCTCTTCCTCTTCTTCTTCTTCTTCTTCTTCACAGGGCAATGAGTGTTAAGTGATTTGCCCAGGGTCACACTACTAGTAAATGTCAAGTGTCTGATGTCGGATTTGAACTCAGGTCCTCCTGAATCCAGGACCAGTGCTCTATCCACTGCACCACCTAGCTGCCCCCACTTCTATTATTCTTAAAACTTCTTTCATTCTGTGCAATCTGTTCTCCAGTAACAATGATCTCCTTGCTATTCCTCTCGCAACAAACTCTATAGCACAACTCTGTGCACAAACCCTCACATAACAGTCAACCCCACAATTTCAAACTATTTCCTATGCTTGAAACTCTCTCCCTCCTTATCTTTATCTCATAGTTTCTTTCAAGTCACAATTCACTCCCACCTTTTACAAGAAACTTTTCCTGATCCCTCTGAATGCTAGTGACAACTTTCTATTTATTATCTCCAATGTAACCTGGATATATTTTATTTGTAAAGAGTTGTATTCATACCATCACTAATATTAGATTGTGAGCACTTTGAGACCAGGAACTGATTTTTTTTTGGGGGGGGACTTGTTTTTGGGTTTTGGTTTTGGATCTCTAGCACTCAGTCCAGTGACTGACACAAAGTAGAAAATTAGCAAATGCTTCTTGACTGATTTACTGATGTACATTAATACCTCACTCAGCTTCTATCTTCTCTATTCTCCCTGCCTTTCTCCTGCTACTCCAGTCACTCTCTTCCTTATTTCCTTTGCTGACTTATCTGTTTTCCAATCTTTCAAATTGTCAGAAATGGATTTTCTTCTCTTTTTTTTTTCTTTAGACTTGCATTTTTATCTGTCCCTTTAAGTCCCACAACATCAATAAGCATCTTTATGTAGATGACTCCCAGACCTAGAGCCATAGTCTCAACTTCTCTTTTATGATCCAGGACTGCATTTCCAGTGGCTTCCTAAACATTTCCACTTAAGTCTCTCATTAGCATCACTGGTCTAAAAAATGAATTCATTTCTTTTCTTTTTTTTTTTTTTAAGTGAGGCAATTGGGGTTAAGTGATTTGCCCAGGGTCACACAGCTAGTAAGTGTTAAGTGTCTGAGGCCATATTTGAACTCAGGTACTCCTGAATCCAGGTCCGGGGCTCTATCCACTGCACCACCTACCTGCCCCATGAATTCATTTTTTTTTTAAACTTGTTTTATTGTTAGAACATTAAGACCCTTTTTCTACCCTGTCACCATTACTTCAAAACCATAAAAGGACTTCACAGATCTAAAGGCCATTTTCTGTGGAGCCTTTTTGTGGAACCTTTCTTAAATCAAAAGTAGAATGTATCTAAAATTAAGAGCAAGCATTATCTGTAATGGGTATGAACAACATCAAGGGTGAAGCAAGGATATTCACCATAACCATTATTATTCAATATTGTAATAGAAATGCTATCTAAAGCACCAAAACAAGGAAAAGAGGCAAGCTAGACAAGAGGAAGTTGGTCTCAGGGGGAAGCAACCCTATTATTTACCTGCTGCAGGCTGTCCATTCGTTGTACACTGGTACAGCACTGTTGGGTCTGAGGAAGAAGAGATCTACCTGGGCAGGAACTTCTAGCTGGGGAAACAGGCTTTTTGTTATGATGCCATTCTGTAACAATATTACTCCAATAGTAAAAGGAAATACTCCAAGCTTTCTAGCACAGGTGATGGTGATATCAAACTTCACTTTAAGAAGACTTCTGAAATCCCTTACAAAGTTATAGTAGTTATCTTAATGCTCTTTATGATTGGTACCTTTCGCATTGTCATAGGTGTTCTGCTGTTAGCTGTCTATATCATCAAAGGGAAGAAGGATGGGGGGAAGTTGAACTACAGTATTCCTTTCCTGATCATTGGAAATCTGGTATTTTTGCCTGAATCTACTGCTTGTGCATTGCCTACTATACATCCAAAAACTACCGGGACTATTATTATGAGGACATTCCAGATTTTGATGACTCGAGTCTACTCTGGTCCAGAAGAAAAGTTGCTATTAAGCTTAGTAGTGAAAAGCAGAAACTATAGAAATTGAAATACCAGTGAGTCAGCCAATTCTATAGCTCTGCAACTATTTTATCAAGGTCATTGGTAGGCTTTCTGGGATCATCTAAAAATATGTTAACTGAGCTTGCAATTAAGGAAAATAAGACTTTTTAATTTTTCTTTACCTCCTGTTTTAAGCTAAAGGTTTTTTTTGAAGAAGCAGCTTTTCCACATACTCAGAAGCAGTAGTAGAAATAGTAATAGAATCATTTAAAAATAACTTTTGCAAGCTCTGTCCTTTTTAGTCTGAAATTCTTCAGCAGGTTGGCTGGATGTTGTTGAATTTTTCTTCTGCAGAGGCTTTCAAAGACCAGTTACAGAGTTTTAGAAAAATATGCGTGTATGTAAATATGTATATATGCATGAGTTTATGTGTATAGACACACACACACAACCATTAATAGGAATTTGGTGAGGATGTAGCCAAATAATGGCTTGTTAAAAGACCAAATCTTGCAACCTGAAATTGAATATTTTTCTTTTTATATTTTAACCTTTATTTTTGGAAGTAATCTGGTTATATGAACATGTTTTGTGTCAAATAGAAAATACAATGTGTCTAACTTTATACTGCAAAGTCATTGTTTGAAAAAAAAACTCCAAAATAACTCATATTCTAGCAACTTATTTATTCTAATGTCTTCCAATAGAACATTCCCTTGTTAAAAGTAACTATGGGGGAATGGAGTTATGATGGTGTAGGAAAGACAGTGACTTGCCTGAGCTCTACCCAAGACCCCTCCAAATACCTTCAAATAATGCCAAAAGGCAATTCCTGGAGAAGTATACCCTCAAAAGGACAGGGTAAAATCATTTTCCAGTCGAAGACAACTTAGAAGGTCAGCAGGAAAGGTCTGTTGTACCAGGGTGAGAATGGAGCATAGCCCAGCACAGGCCATACCAGTGAACCAGGCCTCAGGAGCCTCTGAATCAGCTGTGGCAGCAGCTGCTTCTGAAACTCATCCCATGGATGGTGAGGGGGTAGAGAGTTTGACCAGGAAGAGATTACTGGGTCTCTTTGCTGGCCCTGAGACTGAGCTCTGTTATTTTGTCCATGCTCAGATCAGGTTCACAGTCTTGGGCTGCTGTCCCAAGCAGGGAAGGAGAACAGGCACACCAGAGCTTGTAGGCACAGTGGATCAAGGCTCTATTCTGGGTTTGGAGGAAGAGAGGCAGGCCTGTGTTTTCTTGCAGACTAGAGTGCAAGCCGGGACTTGTAGATTCCTGGAGGTGTCTCAGAGAGAAGAGAGCAGCTGCTTGGGCCTGCTGAAGCCTGGGACAGTGCGCCCTCCACCCTGGAAGAAGTGCCCCACTTTCACAAAGAGTTCAAAGTCAAGAAAGTTTCTATGGTAACAAGTAAGATCAAAATACACCCTCAGAAAAAGGTAACAAAATCAAAGCTTCCAAGATAAATATGAGTTGGTCTTAGGCCATAGAAGAGCTCAAAAAGGACTTTGAAAATAAAGCTAGAGACAGAAAGAAAAAAATGGAAAGAGAAATGAGAGTGATGCAGTGGGTCATGAAAAAAAAGTCAACACCTTGAAAAACCGAGTTGGCCAAGTGGAAAAGGAGGTACAACAGCTCTCTGAAGAAAATAAATCCTTAAAACATAAGTATTGAGCAAATGGAAAATGATGTTTTTATGAGAAATCAAGAAAAAATAAAGCAAAATCAAAAGAATAAAGCAATAGAAGGCAATGTAAAACATCTCACTGGGAAAATAAGTGACCTCTAAAATAAATCCAGGAGAGATACTTTGAAAATTATTGGACAATCTAAAAGCCACAATAAAAAAAAAGAGCCTAGACATTGTCTTCCAAGTAAATGTCAGGGAAAATTGCCCTGATATTCTAGAAGCAGAAGGTAAAATAGAAATTGAAAGAATCCACCGATCACCTACTGAAAGAGCCAATTCTGATGAATATTAAACTTCGAGGAATATTATAGCCAAATTCCAAAGCTCCCAGGTCAAGGTTAAAATATTGCAAGCAGCCAGAAAGAAACAATTCAAGTATTGTGGAACCACAATTAGGATAACACAAGATCTAGCAACTTCTACATTAAAGGATCAGAGGGAATATAATATAATATTCTGGAGCGCAAAGGAACATACCCAGCAAAACTGAGTATAATCCTTCAGGAGAAAAATGGGAATCCAATGGGAGAGAGGACTTCATGCATTTTTGATGAAAAGATCCAATCTGAATAGAAAATTTGACTTTCAAATACAAATAAAAGAGGGGCAGCTAGATGGTGCAGTGGATAAAGGACTGGCTCTGGATTCAGGAGTACCTTAGTTCAGGTCTGGCCTCCGACACTTGACACTTACTAGCTGTATGACCCTGCCCAATTGCCTCACCGAAAATATAAAAAAAATTAAAAAATACAAATAAAAGAGAAAGATAAAAAGATAATCAGGAAAAAGAAAATATAAAGGATATTAAAAGGTTAAACTGTTTACACTGGGGCAGCTAGGTGGCACAGTAGATAGATCACCGGCCCTGGAGTCAGGAGTACCTGAGTTCAAATCCGGCCTCAGACACTTAACACTTACTAGCTGTGTGACCCTGGGCAAGTTGCTTAACCCCAATTGACTCACTAAAAAAAAAGAAAATTAAACTTTACATTACTACATGGGAAGATGATACCAGCAATTCATAAGAACTTTCACATTATTAGGGCAGATGGATGGAGTATATTTAGATAGAGGGCACAAGTGTGAGTTGAATATGAAGGGATGACATATTAAAAAAAATAAAATTAGGGTGTGAGAGAGGAATGTACTGGGAGAAAGGGAAAAAGAGAGGTGGAATGGGGTTAAAGTATCTCACATAAAAGAAGCAAGAAAGGCTTATACAATGGAGGCAAAGGTGGGAAGGTGCTGCGGCGTGAGTGAACCTTACTCTCATCAGAATTGGCTCAAAAGTGTAATAACATACACATTTAATTGGATATAGTAATCTATCTTACCCTGCAGGAAAGTAGGAAGGGAAGGGGATAAGTGTCGAGGGGGGCGGTGATATGAGGGAGAGCAGATGGGGGGGAGTAAGAAGCAAAACACTTTTTTTTAAAACATCTTATAAAACGTTCATTTTCAGAAAGTTAAACAGAATATACCATGACTAATTGTATGTATGAAAAGAAAAACAAAAATTGCTCTTGGTGTGATATAAAGGAAAAGCAGAGGCATACGGTAGCAATGGTGCTTCATTTATCAAGCTCTTTCAAGGTTTCTAACATAATGATACTGTTTCCTCAGATTACCATCATTCCAATACTGTTCTGTTGCCCATCTGGTGCCATCTCTACACATTCATCAATCACAAGATTCATAAATGGATCACACCCCTGTAATATTCCTTTGACATGCCTCCCACCATTTAATTTCAATGAAAGCTTCTTGTCCATAAATTTTTTTTAGCTTGGGTGGGTGTACTTTGCTCATCTTATTTCAGTTGCAGCCCTTCGCCTCCTCGCCGCGCAAAGGCAAAACACTTTTAGGGAGGGACAGTGTAAAAAGAGGTAGAAAATAGAGTAAATATCATGAGGAGGAAATAGGATAGAGGGAAATACAGTTAGCAATTGTAACTGTGAAAGTTTTTGAAGCAAGTTTGTCCAACAGGTCTCATTTCTCAAACATATAGTGAACTGAGTCAAATTTATTAAAATAAGATATATTTTATGAAAAAATGCAATCCATCTCCAGAGAAAGAACTGATGGTATCTGAATACAGATTGAAGCATAATTTTTTTTAGTTCCTTTTTCTATTTTTGTCTGTTTTTTTTTTCACAACCTGACTAATGTGGAAATGTTTTCCATGACTACACATGTATAATTCATGTTGGATTGCTTGAATTCTTAAAGGGGAGGGGGTTGAGGAGGGAGGAAGAAAGAGAATTTCAAACACAAAGTTTTAAAATTCAATGTTAAAATTTGTTTTTACATGTAATTTGGAAAAGTTAAAATTCTAAATAAATTTTTAAAAAGAAAAAACCCAATTATAATCAAATTCATAAGAATCCATAATGATTATCATTTCTTTTTAAAATAAAAGTATTTTATGATTTTACCATTACATGTAGAGATAGCTTTCAACATTTGTGTATATAAGATTTCCAATTTCGAATTTTTCTCCCTCCCTTTCTCCCTCCCCCCCTCCCCTAGAAGAAGGTAATCTGATATTGGTTATATATGTGTGTGTGTGTGTATGTATATATATATAACATCAAATATATTTCTGCATTCAATTTTCAATTTTTCCCCTCCTTCCATTACCTCCCCCTCCCCAAGACAGCAGCTAATCTGATATAGTTTATATATGGACAATCACATTAAGCATATTTCTGCATTGATCATGTTATGAGAAGAATCATAGCAAAAAGGAAAAACCTCAAAAAAGAAAAACAACAGAACCCAAAACAAAAGAAATAGTATGGTCCAATCAGCATCCATATTCCACAGCTCTTTTTTTTCTGGATTTGGAGAGCCTTTTCTATCATGAGTCCTTTGGAACTTTCTTGTACTGTTGTATTGGTGAGAAGAATGTAGTCTATCACAGCTGATCAACACATAATGTTGATGATACTATGTATAATGTAATTCTGGTTCTGCTCATCTCACTCAGCATCAGTTCATGCAATTCCTTCCAGGTTTTTCTTAACTCCTCCTGCTCATCATTTCTCACAGCACAATAGAATTCCATTACATTCATATACCACAACTTGTTCAGCCATTCTCCAATTGATGGGCAACTCCTCAAATTCCAATTCCTTGCCACAACAAAAAGAGCAGCTATACATATTTTTGTACATGTGGGTCCTTTTCACTTTTTTATGATCTCTTTGGGGAAAATATCCAAAAGTGGTGCTGTTGGGTCAAAGGGTATGCACAACTTTATAGCCCTTTGGGCATAATTCCAAATTGTTCTACAGAATGGTTGGATCAGTTCACAGCTCCACCAACAATGCATTAATGTTCCAATTTTTCCACAGCTTCTCCAACATTTATTATTTTCCTTTTTTGTCATATTACCCATCTGATAGGTGTCAGGTAGTACCTCTGAGTTGTTTTAATTCATCAATTGCGTGGTTTTTTTTTGCGGGGCAATTGGGGTTAAGTGACTTGCCCAGGGTCACACAGCTAGTAAGTATCAAGTGTCTGAAGCCGGATTTGAACTCAGGTATTCCTGAATCCAGGGCCGGTGCTTTATCCACTGCGCCAACTAGCCACCCCCCATCAATTGCTTTTTAAAGCGACACAAGAGGGGCAGCTAGGTGGTGCAGTAGATAAAGCACCAGCCCTGGATTCAGGAGGACCAGAGTTCAAATTCAGCCTTAGACACTTGACACTTACTAGCTGTGTGACTCTGGGCAAGTCCCTAACCCCTTTTTGCCCCCCCCCAAATAGTGACACAAGAATTACAGATTCTCAAATGAAAGTCAGTGGTGAAGTGGAAAGAGCACCAGATGGGGAGTCAACATTCTTAGGCCTGAGTATGCACTCCATTATTTATTTGATCAACTGTGATAGACTTGATTCTTCTCAGCAATACAATGGTCCAAGATAGTTTCAAAGGTCTCATGATGAAAAATGCTCTCCAATTCCAGAAAAAGCTGTGGAATATGGATGCAGATTGAACCATACTATTTCTTTTGTTTTTGGTGATGTTGTTTTTCTTTTTTTTGAGATTTTTCCTTTTTGCTCTGATTCTTCTTTCACTGCATAACTAATGCAGAAATATGCTTAATGTGATTGTAAATGTATAATCTATATCAGATTACTTGCTGTCTTGGGGAGGGGGGAGGTAGTGGAAGAGGGGAAAAATTGAAACTAGAAATCTTATAAACACAAATGTTGAAAACTATCTCTACATGTAACTGGAAAATAATAAAATACTTTTATAATAAGAAAAACCTTAATAAGAAATGAATGAAAGGATACTCTAGACATAACTACAGATGCCACTAATTAGCAGATCAGGCACTTGGCATTCATGATTGGTTAGAGCCTGGACTCTATTAATCCTATTTTATATACAATATGCTAATTTCAGGTAATAGTGAAGTTTTCAATCAAACATATTTAGTACATTGGACTATATTCCTACATGTTTAATAATATTATCCTTTATTTCTCACTAATGATGCTTCAGGGCAAACTACATACCATTTCCTCCACTCATAGGAAAATCAGCATTGACGACATAGTTCTAAAAAGCACATAATATAGAAATGATTTTTTTTTCTGAAAGAAAAGAGGAAAGAAACACTTTTGTCTGTGATTGTACTGACAGTACACTGTGCAAGGTGTTTATTTCTCCTGGAATGCTATCCATCCTCCCCTCCAACTCTTGAAATGTCTAGGACCTGGTGCCACGACAGACTCACTTGTTAGTGATTATCCCTCCATGCATATTCCTTCAACTTATTTTGCATGTATTTTGTATTTGCTTATCTGTATACATGTTCTATCCCCCTAGTAGAAATAAAACTCCTAGAGGGTGTAGATTAAGTAGATTATTGCTAATATATAAATCACATATACTTATGTAGACAAAGCCTACTCATTAATATGGTGCCCATATCACTGAAAGGAAAAATTACTCCAGGTGATCTCACAAAGTTTTGGGTTCTATTTTTTTGGGGGAGATCATTTAGTTCATGGGAACAATAAGATAGAATATTTGAATTCTAGTCTACACCCAGGAAATTCATCTTATTGTGGGGGTAGTTAGCAGTGACCTATCTTCTTCAGGAAAACAAAATCTTTGGCACAATCCTCCAAGCTAGCACGGTCTTGAATATATTCCCTAAGAAAGACAGTATTGGTTGTCTAGGGCCACCAGACCTAAGTCTAGGTCAGAAGTTAAATTATTAATTTTTCAGCCATTCTAACCCACAGAAAAGACAAATACTGCAAATATGAGTCGGTTCTGTGAGTCTTTCTTCCATTTCTGCAGTAATTGGAGAGAAGTAGCTAATGAGGAAGCATTAGAGAAGAATCAGAGTATTAATACAATCTATAAACCTTTATCTGGACTTGTTGTATTCAAAGCAACACCATGGTCCAATGATCAATGAGGGCAAAATATCAATGGGGAGGGGAAGAATACCCCATGTTGAGATTTTCCATAACTGAAACAAGAAAAAAGTAAGTACTTTTCTGTGTAAGTATGGCTCATAGGATCTTCTCAAAGAGCAAAGGGAAAAGTTAGTAGAGTCTGCGTCAACACAGCCCAAAGAGAGTAAACATACACACACATACACATAGGTATTTACACATGTGTGTGTATATATATACACAACAAATGTACATATCTGAACATATGTACATATCTGTACACACATGTGTATTCATGTATATCTATAATTCTATAAGTCATTGGGTCTGTATTTTACAGTGCATGGTACATGGAAAAACCTTTTAAGGGCAGATCAGCCTTTCATTTGCAACTTATAGTCATAGAGAGTTGCCTGAGTCACTGAGAGCTTAAATGACTTGCTTAGCATCAGACAAACAGTAAATTTCAGAGGCAGAACTTGAAACTAGCTCTTCCTTGGAAGTTCTATGGTACCCTGATCTATTTCTCATTCAAATTTGTGTGCATATCTATGTATGCATGCATGCATTTATGTATGTACATATGCATATTATGCACTGTTATATAAACAAAGCCAATCAGGAATTACATGGTTATCAATAGTGTGCCCATATTATTGAAAATCAAAATTACTCCATGTGATTTCACAAAGTTTTGGGGTCCTTTTTGAGGTAAGTATGATTTGGTTCATGTGAACCAATGTAAATTTAATATATGTACATGTGCATGTACAGCTATGCATACCCACATGTGTATGGATATATATATATATGCGTATACACATGTATATGTATACATATGTCCCCTTTTAGATCACTGCCTTATCATGACAGAGGGGCTTGTATAGCTCAATGAAACTATAAGCTACAGCATATAGGGTTACCCAGGATGGACAGGAAAAAGTAGAGTTCTGACAAAAATGTTATCTACTGCAAAAGGAAATGGGAAACCTATTTGGTATCTTTGCAAAGAAAACCCCATGGAGAGTGGACCTGAGATGTTTTAGTCCAAGGGGCCATGAAGAGTTGGACATGACTGAATGACTGAGCAACAAATGATGTATGTATATGTACATGTGCATGTGTATGTGTATGCATATGCATATATAGCTAGTTGTCCCAGTGGAAAGAATACTGGATGTGGAGTCAGGAAGACTTTAGTTAAAATCTAGCCACAGACTAGCTGTGCAACTCTGGACAAGTCACTTAGCCTTTACCTGCCCTAGTTTCCTAATTTCTAAAATGGGGTAATAATAGTATCTCCCTCCCAGGGTTATTTTAAGGATCAAATGAAATATTGAGAAATTGCTTTGCAAACCTTAAACCACTAAGTGAATTTTATATATATATATATTTGTTGTTGGTTGTTTTGGTCTTATTCCTGTTGTTATATTATGTGTGAACAAGAAGCATTATGAGAAACACTCAGATTCAAAAACTGCCTCTGGCACACATTGGCTTTGTGGTCCTGAAAAAGTCACATCATCTTGGTGTGCCCAGATTATATTCCAAGACTAGAAGTTATAGAGTAGGCACTGATCTAAATTGATGGAGTTAATTTTCCCAACAGAGAATCAATTATACCAAAGTAATCACAAGTCTGGACCAAAAACACACACAGAATATTATCTTTGGTTATCATTCAATTGATATATATTGATATATATACACACATACATATATGTGAATGTATGTATGTATGTATGTATATTAGCAACCCTCTTTTTTTAATAGCATGGTACAAAGTGCTGGAGAAAATACATGATTTCTATCCTCAAAGAGCCTAAAACCTAATTGGCTTCATATAACTCCCTATGTTAGTAACTTATTTTGGAACTTCTATAAAATTCTTTGCAGGCTTGGACAGTGTTTCCAATCTTTATTATAAAATTCCAGGCTTCTAGTAAAATGTTTTTGTCCCTGATAAAACTGATTTCACACAGGTCACATAGGTAGAAAATGGCAAAGCCAGGATGATCTTTCAGTTAATATAACATATGTAATATATCATATATGTATAATATATAGTTCTTTGAACACTTGATTGATTTTACTGATATGCTACAGTGCTATTAGAATGAGATAAATTGCTGGCCTCTTTTGCCATTGCTGAATACCATCCAGGATAAATTGGAAAATAAAAATCCCTTTTTGTTGGAAGTAAAGATAATCAATAGTTCACAATTCTCTTTATTCTTCTCATAAATTGTCCTCTACTGAATTATGGGAAAGGAACTATGGCTAAGTATGCAATTGATACAAAAACACCTTATTTGCTTGTGGTAAGAATATAAACCTCTAGATTTGACTTTCATAATTTTAAGGATATTCTCATTTAAGGATATACTCTCTCTTTCTTTGCTCTTTTTCTTCTGTAGTCATAAAGATCTATAGCAATTGTCCCTGGCTGTGAGCTAGATTTGTCTTGCCCACTCTTGGTAATGATGAGAGAATAGATTAACCTCCCAATGAGCAGAGGTAGCACCAGACAATGGCTATCTAGTTATTTTCTATGATCCATATACAATGACAGCATAATAGATTCAGATTCACAGTGACCTTATAAGTGATCTGAATCTATCCAATCACTAGAGATAAGAAAATTGAAGCCCAATGAGGTGGTGTGATTTCCACAAGGTCATACAGGTGGTAAAGTAGATCTAAAATTTGAAATTCAGTTCTTGGAATCCAATAGCCACCCTCTTTATTACTATACCACACTGCCTCTCCTGGATGTAAGAAAAGCAACCAGAAGATGTATGTGATGTCTAAAATCTACTGTGTGGTCATGTTAAATTAGAAGCTTACAGCACTAGTCTTTGGTCATTAAGAATTTAGTAAAGTATATGGGAAGTTAGCAAAAGAGAGAGGAAGAACACATGGAGTTCAGAAAGAAAGAGCCTAGCTTCCTGTACCTGTTGCTGTTACTGAGACCTCCAACCAAAAAGAAGGATCCCTCATTCTCCTCAATCAGAAGATACCTGCAGGACCACAAGAGGGAGTGGTCTCCACACACAGCTCCAAGCTAATTGGCTGGTAGCATTGAATGACATGACTTACAGGAGGTTATATAAATAGATGTAATGGTTCTATGAATAGATGCAACTTGCAGTTGCTAGTCACATGCTTTCTCCTGGGGCGGGGGGGGGGGGGGGGGGGGGGGGGGGGGGGGAGGGCAGGGGCAGTGCTGCCCTGGTTCTCATAATGTCTTCCTCAGCAAGGGGGTGGCACCCTGATTCTCACACTCCACCCTGTACTTTATGAAGAAACATCATTTCCTTCCACAAAGCAATAACATTACAGGTACTTATGACTAACAAAGTAAAGGGAATGAAAAGAGAGAAAATAAAGTTGAGCAACACATTAACAAAGGCTAAAGGGGGCATTCCCCTTTTAGCAGGTGGACATTACAAACAGAGAAAAACAAAACAGGGCACTCCTCTTTAGTAAGTGGACATTATAAACAGTGTATACACTGGGAAGAAGGAAAACAGGAAAATGTCCATTTAAGTCTTTGGAAGTCTTTTCTCAGAAGACTCTTAGGATATCCTTTGGGTGTAGTTGTGGAATGCAAGTCTTTCAGGTGTGGATGGTGATGATCAAGACTAGCAAATCTCACCTATAGAGTTTGGGGTGTGATTGTAAAGTCCCTCAGGTGTTTCAGATACTGATAATTGGCTGGGAAATTTTCCTACAAAATTGAGCTTAACACAACTTTAAATAGCTTTGCCAATAATCAAATCAAACAGTGAGAGTTCTCAAAAACATGTCCAAAGAAATCCTGAATCTTTTAGAGATTTTACAATTATTGTCCAGTTGTTACACGTGAAACATATAATAAAAACAAAAACTGAAACATTCTCTGAAATTTAATATTACTACACTCCCCGCCATGTGGAGAATAAATTGAGAAGACAATTGTTATATTAATTTAGAAAAAAAATTATCTTTGTTTCATCACTTTGTACATCATTTGCCTCATTATCCTTATGCCATTATGAAAAATTAAAGGATCTAATATAATTGGTAGCAAATGTCAAGGCCAAATCCAACATTGTATTTATCATGACATCTGAGGTAATTATGGGGGTTACCATAAAAGAACAGAGAAATAAGAGAAATGAGCATTGACAAACTCCATGACTCTACAGACAGCTAATGCATTATGCTGAGGGGAAACTGAGAGCATTGATTGACATGACTTACAGGCAGTTCTATGAACAGATGTAACTTCTGGATGTTAGTCACATGCTTGCTCCTTGTGGGTAGGGCATTGCCCTGGTTCTCACAGTGTCTTTCTCAGCAGGGTGGTGGCACCCTGATTCTCACATGTAGGAACTGAAATGAGCTGGCTAGCATAAAGTTCAGAAGAACTTATTATATAATGGTTGTTTTTCTTTTTTTTGCAAACTCAGTCTAACTTCCTTAAGAGTTATTTGAAAAGTGGTGCATTTGAGCAAGAAAATACTACATTACTACAAAACTACTTTGGATTCATTTTGACTTTGCACCATCCAATGCTATGGGGACCTTCTCCTTATGGAAAATACTGTTATCCAGGGTATAGTGAGAAGAACCAAGAGAACATTGTGTACAGAGACAGCAATATTGTTTGATGAAGAATTGTAAATGACTTGACTATTCTCAACAATACAATGATCCAAGACAATCCCAAAGGATTCTTTAAATTTCTATTTTACTCTCTAGATGTAAGGTATTAGGGACATTTCCCCTTATAATTTCTTGAAATATTATGCCTCTTTTTTTGATCATGGCTTTCAGTAGTCCAATATTCAAAAAAAAAGATCTCTCCTAGATCTATTTCACAGGTCAGTTGTATTTTCCAATAAGATCATTTAAATTTTCTTCTACTTTTTATTTGCTTGACCCTGTTTTATTGTTTCTTAAAGTCTTCTGGAGTTATTACCATCCAATTGGCCAATTTCAGTTTTTAATTCAGTGAACATTTCTGTCTCTCTTTCCATTTGACCAATTCTGGTTTTTAAGAAGTTCTTTTCTTTGGCAGATTTTTGTATATTCTTTTCCATTTCACCTATTCTAATTTTAAAGTTTTTTTAGTTGCTGAATTGTTTATGTCTCTTTTAACATTAGGCCAATTCTGTTGTTTTTTTCATTTGATGGTTTCTTCAGTATTTTTGTGCCTCCTTTTTACCAAGCTATAAATTCTCTTTTCATAATTTTCTTACATCACTCATTTTTTTTTCTCATTTTTTCCTCTACTACTTTTACCTGTTTCTATAACACCTCAAGGAATTCTTTTTTTTTTTTGGTGGGACAATGAGTGTTAAGTGACTTGCCCAGGGTCACACAGCTAGTGTCAAGTGTCTGAGGCTGAATTTGAACTCAGGTCCTCCTGAATTCAGGGCCAGTGCTTTATCCACTGCACCACCTAGTTGCCCCTAACCTAAAGGAATTCTTGCTGACTCTAGGTCCAATTAGCAATTTTCTTTGGGAAGTTTTGCTTGTAGCTGTTTTCAAGTTGTTGTCTTTTAAGTTTATGTCTTGTTCTTTCCTACCACCATAGTAGCTTTTGACACTCAAGTTATTCCTTTGTTGTTTTCTCATTTTCTCAGCCTACTTCTTCATTTTGAACTTTAAATTAAAGTTGTGTTCTACTCACCTGGGAATAAGGAGGCAATGTGCCTAGATTGATTCTTTTTTGTGCTATTGTTTTCAGAGCTATTTTTGGAGGTCTGCAAATTGTCAGTGCTTCCATAGTGCTGTTATCCTGGGAGAGGTGTGGTCACTGCTTTCTTTCCTGGTCTGCATTCTAGTCTTTACACAGTAAAGTACAGTACTTGTGCTTCTCTTGACCCTGTAACTATGAATAGAGCCCCTCCTTCATTGTGACCAATCACAAGTGCTCCTCTCAGCCTTGGAATTGTGACCCAGACCTTCTCCTGCCAATCAGCTGTGACCAGTGACAGCAACAGGTCCCCTGCAATCTCTTTCTCACTAGTCCCTTGACCCTCTTCCCTCTCTGAACTGAGAACCCCTGAAGCTGCAGCTGATATCACAGCCAACTCCAAGGACCAATGCTGGCACTCCGGCCACATTCTAGACCTGCACCCATGCTGGTGTAACAGACCACTCTTATTGACTTCCTGGGTTTTATTAGGCTAGAACACTGTCACCTTTTGTTGGCTCTGCCACCTCAAAATTAGATTTGAGGTGTTATTTTTAAATTGCTTAGAGGAGAATGTGGGGAGAGTTAAGCTGGGTTTCAGCCTATACTTTTTCCATCTTGGCTCCACTGATTTCATCAGTATTAAGGGATTATGAGTGAAGAAACTCTCTCACTAAAACTATAAACTGCAGGAAATTTGCAAATCAGTTTTGGTAGTTACCTGGGCAACCAAGAGGGCTGATGACTTGCCAGTATGTTCCACATGCAGGCTCTGAATCCATACTTAACTGACTGGGTGACCATTTCTTTCTCCTATACCAATCTGCCAATCTATGAGGCCTCATGGGGAAGATAAAAGAATTATATGGAAATATTTACTAATCAATGCAAAACATGAAATATGTCCTCACTCAAACAATATTTCCTGACAATACCAGAACCTAATTCAGCCCATTTCTATACAATAGGCAAAGTCTCTGTGGATCACTTTGTCTGAAGTGCTTAAGTACAGGAAGAATTAAGGACTAAGTACAGTAGAACAATTTGAATATCAAGAATTAGGAGGGGCACCTGAGGAAATTGATGATGCCTTCAAACAGTTTCACAACACTTACTAATGACCTATTTTTAAAGATTTTGCCATGAATTCAAACATTAATTGAAAGTTGTCCTAACATACATTTTATATATAACTATATTCATTCTTTGCTTTAAAAAGTATTTCAGAGCTACAATTATAACCTGTTTTTAAAAATATATAATGAAATAAATTTATTTTCATAAATTTTAGGTTTGCATGTATATACAGGTAAGTGACATAAATGTAATGGAATACTATATTCATGTCACTTACCTATACATACATCATAAATAACAATGAATATAAATATTGCAGACAAACTTGGGAAAACATATATAAATTGATATAGCACTAAGAAAACAATTGACATGATGACCACAATATCTTAGTGGTCAACAACACTGAAAAACATCAGAATTTCCATCAATGAATTGACCAAATGAGACCTCTAAAGACTGAAGATGGAACATTTTCCCTTGACTCTCAGTAGGAAGCTAATGGACAGTGACATACAAATGACATAAAAGGCCAATGTGTTGATATGTTTTCTTTAATTGTATTTTGTTGTAAGAGTGGGCTGGTTCTGTGATAGGAAAGAGTAATTGTGTAATTATGATAATTTTTAAAAATCAATAATGCTTTATAAAAAAATAAGAGTTGGAAGGTGGGAGCTAAAAAGAACAAATTGAATGTCCCATAGCCAATACTTAGGACAAAAGTTAATAGCAACACCAAAAACGTAGCAATATTTACTATAATAATTATCACTTTATTAACATTTTAAGGTTTGTAGGGAACTTTGAAAATGTTATTTCATTTTATTCTCACAACAACTGTATGAAGCATATGCTATTATCCACCCATTTTATAGATGAGGAAAGTGAGGATAAGTGACAATAGGTGATTTACCCATGGTTACAGCTCATAAGTGCCTGAGGTAGAATATGAACTCAGGTTTTCCTGAGTCTACACCCAATACTACCACTGTACTACCTAATAGACACTGAGAATATAAATGATAAAACTATTAATAATATTTGCATGTTACTGTAAATCCAGCTATGTCCCCAGTATACATTTTTCTATAATGTTTTTCATAGTAAATGCCCCTATAATCTATTACCTAAATTGCTAAGAGTCTTCTAATAAAATGGATGGGGCAAAGGGATAATATTTCTTATAGGGGGTATGGAATTTGGGGAACATTTTTAAATTATAGAAAATGTTGGCAACTAGAAGACTGCAAGTTAGACTATTTAGTATATATGTAAATTTTTAATAAAAAACTAATGGGATTTGGGGGTACAGATGACCTAGGTCACCCATAGTACCATAGAGATTTAGTAATGTTTCATTCTCAGAACTAGACTGTCAGAGTTCAAAAGGCCATTTCATTTTTCTCAATTCTTCTCCTCCTTTCTAGATTTTTCACCTGTGGAAACAGGACCCAAGAACTCCATGCCCAACAGTAAAAATACTGGCCAGGACATTCAGTCAAGATATTGACAATTTCCCACTTCATATTTCACAAAATCTTAGATTTGTGTATGTAGAGCTCAAAGGAGACTCTGATACCATCTTGTCTAGGAGTTCTTAACCTTTTTTCTGTGTCATGCATATTGGCTTGGCTGTCTAGTGAAGTCTCTAGATCCCTTCTCAGAATAATGTTTGTCACCTACATTCATTACTAAGGAAAATGTTAAATTTCAGAAGGAGAATAGTGAAAATAAAAATATGTTTTTGCCATAACTTGGATGAGAAGTTGGTACAGATGCTCTCAAATCGAACCATGGTCCCTCTACAATCTGTGAATCTCAGGTAAGGAATCTCTGATCTAGTCCATCCCCATCATTTTACAGATGAGGAAAATGAGACCCAGGGAAATCAAATAATATGCCCAACATCAATCATGTAGTAAGTAGCAAAAGTAGGATTTGAACCCAGGTCCTCCATTTCCAGAGCCAGCACTTTTTCCAGTGCACTAAGTATACTGATAGAAACATCTTTCATACTTGAAAAGAACTGAAGTTGAAATTCTAGAAAGTCCAACTGAACCTTTGCAAACATGATTGGTTTTTAAAAATTATTTTGTGCATACTGTTTTGAAATTTCAAATTAAGGCCCTTTAATAACAAAAGCAACCCACCATTATCCCTTCAGGAACTCAAGGCAGTTTGGACTTCACTGGCTTTTATATATCCAACTGTGATCATTCCCTTTAACTTTGGCACTAATTGTCTTGCATTCCCTCCTAATAGCTCTTATTTTCCCCTTTATGAAAATAAATAAAGGTCTATGAAATAGAAAAGAAAATCAAAGATGAAAGCATGTTTCTAATCATGTCCAAAACAATATGTTGTTTAAGATTATTCCTTTCACATCTCTTAATTCTTCATAGATATGCAGCGATGACATTGAACACCAACAATTTAGGCTATATATTTTTAAAAACCAGATTGACCAAAAAGTGCCTTAGACAAGCTATCACTTAAATCATCTTAATTGAGGAGTGGGGGATAAAATGGGAGTGTGAATGCACTGATGAATGAATTGAAGGAAAGATTACTGCCCTGGCAACCAGTGAAATAGACATTTCTTTAATTCATTTTATATTCCTAATTTCCTTCAATACATAAAAGTCCCATAGTTCATTCTTTCTGCAGTATTAAAAGGTTAACAACTGGTTTCTACAACCCAATTGGCAGATAAACAAATTTTCTTTTTTCCAGGTAGAGAATCAAAACAACAGAGATTTTACTTGTGTAAGAAACAGTGAGCAACATAAACTATCCCTTAAACTCACTCTCCAGTGGAAGTAGCAAGGTGACTCAGTGGATAGAACACTGGACCTGGAGTCAGTAAGACTTGAGTTCAAATATGGCCTCAGACACTTACTAGCTGTGTGACCCTGGGCAATTCACATAACCTTTACCTTAACTCACTTGAGAAGAAAATGTCAAGCCCATAGAGCATCTTTGTCAAGAAAACCCAATAGACATTAGGGTACATTTGATTGCAAAGGGTTGGGCATAACTGAATCAATTGAACAACAACAAACAAACTCGTAATCAAATCTATGTTATTTGTTCTACTTTGCTATTTAATCCCAAAGTCTAACTTTGATGCCACATCAAGGTATAAAGTTGGGCATGGAATATTTTTTATATTATTGTTTTACATTCGACAAAAATCTATTTTCTTTCCTTCCCAAATCCCCCACCATTTAAAAAGAAAGAAAGAATAATAATCCCTTTGTAACAATATGCTAGTTAAGAAAAGTTGTTTTCTACATTGTTCATACAAAAAAAAAAAGATGTTTCTTCCAATCTAACCCAATGCCATTACCTCTCTTTCAGGAGGTGGGTTGAATGCTTCATCATGGTTCCTCTGGAATTACAATTGGTCATTGCATTGACCATAGTTTATAACTCTTTATTGCTTTTTTTAAAAATACTGATTTTATTATATAAATTTTTTTCTATGAATAAAATAAATAACCCCCCCAAAACCCACAATAGATAAGTAAACAAATTAATAGGATAAATAAATGAATGAATAAACAAATAAATTAATTAATTAATTAATTAATTAATGACTAAACTAACAAACAAAATAATAAATGAATTAATGAATGGATAAATGAATGAATGAATGAACAAATAATTAAATAAGCAAACTAATGAATGATTGAATGAATAAACAAAGAAATATATAAAAAGATAAATAAGTAGATAGGCAAATAAGTAAATGAATAAATAAATAAATGACTGATGGAATGAATGAATAAATTAATTAAATAAATAAACAAACAAACAAATTGATCAATCAATCAATTAATTAATTAATTAGGAAGGCCAATGAGAATACCATATCTTTTTCTTAGTCTCTGTGAATGTGTAGTTTTACTCAATTCAGTGTTAAGCTTTCAGAATCACTACAAAGGGGGGCAGCTAGGTGACATAGTGGATAATGTACCAGCCCTGGATTCAGGAGGACCTGAGTTCAAATTTGACCTAAGACATTTGACACTTACTAGCTGTGTGACACTGGGCAAGTCACTTAACCCTCATTGCCCCACCAAAAAAAAAGAAAAAGAATCACTACAAAGATAAAGTAGATGAGAGAATTTCCTTCCATGAAGATATGTATTGAAATGCTCACATGTTTCTATTTTGAGGTCTTGGGTTATATTCTTAAAGCACAGGTTTATAACCTGAGATCCACAAATTTTAAAAAAAGAGGAAACTTGATACCTTTTTTTTTTCTCCTGGTTCTGCTCACTTCATTGCATTATTTTCCTTGTCATCCCTAATTTCTCTGAAATAGTCTTAATAGTATCCCATTATAATTGTAAACTCTTAATTTGACTATTTAAAGTTGTCTCCTTCATTTCCAATGCTTTGTCACTACAATAAAAAGCTGCTATAAATAATTTTGTACATATTGCTACTTTTTTCTCTTTGTTTGGGATATGATGATGTAGATTTTTGAAAGTCATATCAGCATGTCACAATCTCTTACATTTTCTACCAAGTCAGAAAGACTTCTAGAATGAGCATGATATGTCCATCATCCCTCCACTGGCCTAAATATGATCAAAGGTCATCCCTTCCAGCAGATTGGGCACAACAGGATGAATCTATTTAACAGAGACACAGAGGAGGTTTGATCTACATCAGTGGAGGGAATATCTGTGTAGATGAAATCATAAAAATCTTCATATATTTAACTAGCAAGAAGTTAATTTATGAAGTCCTTGCTCCTGGGTGGGTGTGATATTTAGCTATTTAATAAAATAATTATAATTTTATACATTAAGCCTATAGCAGAAAGTTTGTACTTACTGGGCTATATGGAAGGTTAGATTACAAGACTAGAATTTCTGGCAAATTTAAAGATCTATGAAAGAAAGAGCACAGAGGGAGGCAATACACATTTTACTAGGAATTTCTTGCTATCTTTATGTGCTGTGTAACTGAATGGATTGATAAGAAACAGCATTTTTTTCCATTCTACATACACAGGATTATATGAAAACCATACTTTGTGTAAATAATTTTGGGTCTTCTAATGGGAAAGAAATCTCCACTGTACTATGGTGATTATGATGGATTTGATGTTGAGAGTGATGACAAGGATAACATTCATATTAAGCAGCACTTTAAGTTTGATAAAGGAATCTCCTTAGTACAAGTTTGTGAAGTAAATACTATAATTATAACTTTCTCCATCTCACAGTGAAAAAGTGAAGGGTATTTTCCTGAGTCTCATAGTTAATTCATGGACTTCAGACTAGAACTCAGGTCTTTGGATCCCTAAGCCAGTGAATAATACAATCAAATGACAAATATTTATTAAGCACCTACTCTGTACAGAGCCACATGCATGGAGGAAACTACAAATTTTAGCTGACATGGTCCCTTCCCTGAGGTAATTTATAGTCTAATCTCTCAAGGTAAGGCAATCAGATATATCAATTTCATGACAGTCTCTCCCTCCCTCTCTCTCCCACTCTCCCTTTTTCTCTCTCCCTCCCACTCCCTCCTCCCTCCCTCCCACTCCCTCCCTCTCTCCCTCTATCCCTCTTTTTCTTTCTCTCTCTGTCTCTGTCTCTCTCTCTGTCTCTGTCTCTCTCTGTCTCTGTCTCTGTCTCTCTCTGTCTCTCTCTCTCTCTTTCTCTCTCTCATGTGCATGCAGGGCAATGAGGGTTGACTTGCCCAGGGTCACACAGCTAGTAAGTGTCAAGTGTTGGAGGCTGGATTTGAACTCAGGTCCTCCTGAATCCAGTGCTGGTGCTTTATCCCCCTCATGACAGATTCTTAAAACACAATGTGCACAAAAATGAAATTCCATCTTTAAGGAAAGTAGTTAATATCTTACTTTCTTCAGATTAGAAACCTAAGAAATTTGTGAATAAAAGATTAGTACCCCAGCAAGTTGCCCCTTAGCTTAATTCCAATGTACACTTAAAAGTTTTCAAGAGAGTTTTAAAAATATTCAAACGGAACTTTACTTTGAGCCCTGAATAAAAATAAATGGGAAGGCCAATGAGAAGACAATATCTTTGACTTAGTCTCTGGGAATGTGCATTTTTACTCAATTCATGGTTATGCTTTCAGAATCACTAGAAAGTAGATAAGATAATTTCCTTTCATGAAGATATGTATCAAAATGTTTATTTATTATTATTTTGACATCTGGGATTGTACTCTTAAATCACAGGTTTATAACCTGAGATCCATGAAAAAAACAGCAAATTTGATAACTTTATTTCAAAATAATTCATTTTCTTTGTAACCTTATGCATTTTAAATTATGCATTTAAAAGCTTGGTTCTGAGAAGGGGTGCATAGGATTTACCAGACTGCCAAAGGAATCTATGGCACAAAAAAAAAGGTTAAGAATCCCAATTTTAAATAGTTGTGCTTTTAAAAAAAGTCAGTCATCCTTCTAAAGCATTCTTTCTTTTCTTTTCTTTTTTTTCTTTCTTTCTCTTTTTCTCTTTCTTTTCTTTTCTTTTCTTTTCTTTTCTTTTCTTTTCTTTTCTTTTCTTTTCTTTTCTTTTCTTTTCTTTCTTTTTTGCTTCAACCAGATAAGTTTGTTTGGTATTCTAACAAACATAATAGTTTTTTAAATATATACAGAACTAATTGTAGACAACTAAGAAGCCTTACAGTTTCTTTTTATAATTTCATACACACATGTATCTATTATATATAAAATGCATGTATATGTGACTCTATGCATTCACATATCTGTATACATTGTATATATATACATTATGTGTATATAATAACACACATAAAACATATGAATATGTATATGTATACTTTTATATGTGTATATATGTATGTATACACACATCTATCTATACAACTATTTCTTTATACACACAAACATAAATTAGTTCTCATTTATAAGGCACAAACCCAAATAAAGACACAACACCATTAAAAACATTCCAAGTATAGCAGTGTACTCTGTCATCTGTCACAAATATCTCTGAATTTTTTCAGGATTTTACAAGCAATTTCAAGTACATTAATATATTTATTCTTCACTTTAATCCTATGACTCAGGCAGTCAAGGTATCTTTATTCTCATTTTGCAGGTGAAGAAGGTAGAATTAGGAGGGTTGACAGTGCTGAAGGTCAGATTTAGACAATATAAAGAAATATTTCCTAATACTTAGAACTATCTCAAAGAGGACTAGACCACCCTCCATGGTAGTGGGCCCAATCCCTGGCCCCATTAGCAGGAGATACACAAAGAAATGCAATATTACCTGGGGGGTTCTTCATAAGGAATGGGGTTGGACCACATGACTTCTGTAACCAATTCCAACTCAAATTTTGTGATTCTACAAAAATTTCCAAGCCTCCAAATTTTAAGTGAGTAATCTCAAGTTGAAGAACTTGTTCCTGGCTCAACTTTACTTGTAACCCAAGTCTCCTTCACTTGGTAACTAGTGATACAATGAATAGGGTGCTGGACCTAGAGTCGGGAAGTCACAATACCAATTTCAGTCTCAAATGCTTACTAGTTGCAAGTCACTAAAATTCTATTTGTTTCATTTTTGATAGTTAAAATAAGAATAATAATAGCACCTTTCCTCTAAGGATTGTTGTGAGGATCAAATGAAATATCTATAATATACTCAGCACAGTACCTGGCACAAAGTAAGCACTTAATAAATGTTTACTTCCTTCCTGTCCCCTAACTTTTTTCACTACACCAAACCATCTCTTATTAACTTGATTGTAATAATTCTGTTGTGTCTCACATCCCAAGACTGAGCTAGCCCTCTCAGAATAGGTGATCTTTCCTCTAAATATGCTTGTTTTCTATCTCTACCTTACCTCTATATTTGAAAACTTCCATTTTGGAAATTTTTACTTTGCTAATTGGCATCTCCCTGGCCAAAACAAACAAACAAAAACAAAAACCAACATCAGCCACAGAAAACCATCTGAACTAATTCCTTCAATTTCCAATAATAGCACTACACCCACTCCATATCCATGAATAACCTTTTTTTGTGTGACACAGCCTAGTTCTTGCAAAAACAAAAACAAAAACAAAAACAAAAACAAAAAAATAGAAAGAATGGCAGTTATCTAGAAAAACGTGTGTAGTAGATTAGAACAGAGTGTCCTGCTGGGTTATAAATTCCATTGCACCTCTTTCTCATCTAAGGAAATAATCCTCCAAATCCATAAAGATACCTTAGATGTACTGAGAGACCTACTAACTATGGTAGAAATGTCTCCTTGTGCTTTCTCTTCCTCTCCCAATTATTTTGTCCCTGGATGTCTCAAGTTAATTCACATGCCTTTCCTCGTATTAAATTATGTCAAATAAAGACTTATTTCTCTTAGCATGAATAGCTAATGTGATTCTTCAGGAAAAGCCTTTAAGTCCCTCTAAATAGCTTTGATATACTGGGATATATTGAGCTATCACTGGAGGGCCTTGCCACTAACTGCAAACCTCTCAATATCAATGTACTACTCACATAATCACTCAGAGACATAATGTCTTGAAATGACCTAATCTTAATTGCTGAAGTAGTCAATGCTTTCTTAAGGCCAATTGCTCTTTCTGAAAAAGTCCCCTTCCTCTGTAATTTGCCTTTTGTACTATGTAGGTGGAACAATGGATTGAGTGTCGGGTCTGGATTCAGGAAGACTTGTCTTTCTGAGTTCTTATCTGGCCTCAGACACTTTGCCTCGGTCTCAACATCTATAAATTGAGCTGGAGAAGTAAATGGCAAAGCACTACAGTATATTTGGCAAGAAAACCCCAAATCAAGTCAAGAAATGTTGCACATGACTGGAAAAAACTGAATGACAACAACATTAAAGTAGCCATTTTTCTTTTACCTCTTCTTTACCTTTACATGCTGGAGACTTATGATTCACTATTCCAAATGTTTTCAACAAATCAAACAGAAAGGTTAATTTTGAGCAAATGAGCCTTCACCAACCGACTTTTTTTTGGGGGGGTGGGGCAAAAAGGGTTAAATGACTTTCCCAGTGTCACACAGTGAGTAAGTGTCAAGTGTCTCAGGCTGGATTTGAACTCATGTCCTCCTGAATCCAGGGCTAGTGCTTTATCCACTGCACCACCTAGCTGTCTCTGACCAACCAACTTTTGAACCACAACAAACTGAAATAGAGTTTATCTTTTTAATAAAATTAAAATTTTAATAAAAACATTTTTTGAAAAAAACTTGTAGGGATATAGGGCAGATGTTAGACACTTATAAAAATAGTGTTTCTCTGTAGATTATACAAGATTGAATGTGTCAATGAGCCACTGGAAATAGCAGTAAAGACAACAGATAGAAAAATGACAAGACTCTAACTTACATAGTATTAATTTGGTAAATTATTTAATGATGACATGAGAATTCAACATCTGTCCATGCTGGGTGTCCTTGTCACCATGCCAGGGATCTTGATATGTTATTGAAATTAATGACCTTACACATGTAATCAGGGGTAATTTTGCTCATCTAGGTTGTAAAGCCTATATTTCTCAAATAGTTCATGTGAAATTTCATTCCAAGAAATATATGTCTACTTGTCTAGTCACTTACACTTAAAAAGTCAGCTGAGTTTATTGAGAGAGGAGGATAAATGATGATTATATGTTGCATGGGTAAGTAAAGGATCTGTAAATTTTCAGCATAGATTGCAATGCATTCTAGGGAGCTAATTAGGGTACATAAACGTTAAATTGTCTAGGGTCACATAGTTATTCAACATTATAGAGTAATATCCACCATGATGCTTCAAGATGTTGGATGTTCAAACTTTCCTTTCCCATGACATTTTTTACTTTGTTAAGTTATCTATGTGTGTGTATATATACATATATATACAAACACACACATATATGTGTATGTATATGCATATATGTATACACATATATACATGCATACATATATACATGTATATGTATGTTTTGCAATTATTTCATTTGCTCTCCTTATCATTTCCCAGTATTCTATATATTTAAAGTATTTATTTTCCAATTAATTTGAGTCCCAAATGCATAGGACATAATCTTATGGCATAAATTTTCAGAGGTAAAAGATTTACAGATCCAATAGTTCAATTACTTCATTTTACAGGCAAGGATACTGAGGTTCAGTTATGACTTGTTTGATACAAAATGGGAGAGTGAATAGGGAGGTAGACTTGTTGCAAGGAAGACGTGTTTAAAATAGGGTATAGAATCTTAAAAACTGTTTAATCCAATATAAGTCAGTTAAGTTTTCTTAACCAGTCTCCTTATTGGTAACATTGGAGATAATAGAATGCTATTATGTCAAAAGCTGTACTATATCTCATTCACTGTAGTTATTTGCAGGGACACAGAGTAAAATAGAACACTGACCTTGTCCTCAAAGAGCTCATCTTCTAATAGGAGAAACATTATGCAAATATAACAGTAGTCATATACTCATAAAGCATTTTTGGAATGATTTCAAATCATATAATACATCTAAGTATTATTCAGAAGGTTTTGAATATTCCTCTTATATTAACTGCCATTCAAATTTTGTCTTCTGCAGATCAGGACATTTAGAATATCTTTCTTTATTTGTCCATTGATTTTCTAAGTCTTGGAGTTCTGAATACCATGATTTCAGAAGAACCACAAAAGATGAAATAAAGATGCATGTTAAATATAAGGAATACATTTCTCCTGGTCAAAATTTTACCATGATCTCAAGAGAAACCCTGAAGTTCAATATATATTAAATAAATTCATATAGTAACATATGTAAGTATACATATAAATACTTTATGCATATATTCATGCATAAAGGTTTTCCTTCCATAAGTGAAGATCAAAACCCATCCATATCTTTTCGTCCCATTGCATCATTGGACTTCATAAAGTCCACCATAGATTTCTCCCACTGACTCTAGTTTTCCACTGGTTTCTTTGATTCCATCCCTCATATCCCTGATCCTTGCTGATTTGTGTATGTGTTTGTGTGTGTGTGTGATATCACTTGGTCAAAAGTAAAAAGTTTTTTTTTGTTAATATCCAATGTCCTTATTATGAACAATGTGCATCTTTCTATTGGCTTTTGTGGTTCTTAGATCCTGGTATTCACGACTTAAAGCATTCCAAGAGAATAATGATACTAAAAGAGACATGTGATACTGAAGAAAAAAAATAAAATGTTAACTAACATAAAAGAAAAAAGTATATCTAAAGCCTTTTGAACATAAATATTCCAAAGTAATACTCAAATGCATTGTGTAACTTGAAATAAATTCAAAAATGCCTTACTTTCTTAAGGCCCTCCTAAACGAAATCTACCAGGTCCCAGTCTTTCTAATCTGTCTAGCAGTCTTCTTAGCAGTTGTTTACTTAAAACTTCAAAATCATAGTTGGATTTATTTCTACATTTATTTATCTTTCTTGTGATGCTTTTTATAAATTATGCTTTTCTTGACTCTTTTATGAGAATACAATATCATTGTCTCCAACAACCATCATCTTTCCACATGGTACCTTGAACAGTATGGCACACACAGTGGGAATTAGATAAACATTTTTAATGATATTTTGCTAAATAAACAATATAACATTAGCATACAAAGTTCATTCAACAAATATATTATGGAGTACTTATAGTAGGTAAGACACTGTACTAGGCTCTGTGATCATTAAAAAAGATAAATAAAACATGTTATACACTGTGGAAGGTAAGACATGGGAGATATGCATCAAAATTCAATATTTATAAAGCACCTATTCTATCACTATCCTAAGCACTGGGGTTAAAAAAAGAAAATACCTGCCTTCAAGGGGATTACAATCTAATTATGGATACAAAACACACACACACACACACACACATATATATATATATATATATATATATATATATATCAATCTATACACAGGGTAAATAGGAAACCAACAGAGGAAAGCAACTGAAATTAAGTGGAGTTGTGAAAGACTTCCTGTAAAAGTTGGAATTTTAATTATGACTAAAAGAAAGCCAGGGAGTTCAAAAGTCAGGACAGAAGAGAAAGAGCATTACAGGTATGAAGGGCAGCCAGGAAGATCCCCATAGGTGAGAGATGGGGTGTCCTCTTTGTAGAACAGCCAAGAGGTCAATATCAGTGTATAAGAGCATATTGCAAGGAGTAAAGAGTAAGAAAAGTGGAAAGGTGAGAGTGGGCTATGTTATGAAGGAATTTGAATGTCAAATAGAACATTTGGGTTTGATTATGGAAGCAAGAGGTTGCCATTGGAGTTTATTGGGATGGGAAAGGTGTTAACATGATTAGAGCTGTGCTTTATCAAAATAACTTTAGTGGATGAATGGAGGATGGATGGAGTGGGTAGAGATTTGAGGCAGGCAGACCCACTATCAGGCTATAGTAATAGTTCAGGTGTGAGGTGATGAATGCCTTCACTCAAACTGTATCAGTGTCAGGGAATAGAAGGGAATGTATTCAAGAGATGTTGCAAAGGTTTTGGTTAGACATGGTGAAGTGAGAGATAATAAGTAATCCAGAATGATTCCTAGGATTGAAACCTGAGTCACTGGGAGGATAACGTTGTTTCCTACAATAATAGGGAAGTTAGGAGAGAGCAGGAAGGTTTGGAAGAAAGATACTGAGTTCTGGTTTCAGACATATTGAGTTTAACATGTCTACTGGATATCCAGTTTGATATCTCTGAAAGGCAATTGGAGATATAAGGGCAGAGGTCATCAAAGAGAGTGGAACTGGATAGGTAAATTTGAAAATTATCAGCACAGAGATGTTCATTAAATACAATGGAGCTGATGAAAGAACTAAATGAAATAGTATAGAGGGAGAAAAGAAGGCCCAGAACAGAAAGCTTAAGATTCTGAACCTATGGCACTTTTGATTAAGGAACATGATCTGGAAGATCCAGCAAGGGAGATAGAAAAAGCAGTGGTCAGATAGGCAGAAAAGCAGCAGACGGTGGTATCCCAAAAATCTAGAGAGAAGAGAGTATCAAGGAAGAGTGATCAAAAGTGTCAAAGGCTGCAAAGAAGTAAAGGAAGGAAAGGCCATTGGAGTTAACAACTAAGAGATCAGTAGTAACTTTAGAGAGAGCAGTTTTGGTAAAATGGTAAGTAAAAAAAAAACAGTTTTAAGAGGTTAAGAAGAGAGTGGGTGGTGAAGGCACATATTGTAGACTGCTTTTTTGATGAGTTTATCTAAAAGGGTAGATGAGATATAGGAAAATACTTTACAGGGATGAAGCATCAAGTGAGTTTTTTTCAGGATAGGTGATACAAGAGCATGTTTGTAGGTGTTAGGAAATGATCCAGTAGAGAGGGAGAGATTAAAAATAAGTGAAAGAAGGGATTGAGCTAGCAACCTGTTGAATGGAACATGATGGAATAGGATCTTTTAAATAAGTAGAGGGGTTAGTCTTGATAAGGTATAAGGCCACTTTATCAGCTGGCAGAGGGATGGAGAAGGAAAAAGTGACAGAAGGCATCTGAGTGAGAGGAGAAGAAGAAGTTCATGGTAAATGACTTCAACTTTTTGCTCTAAGACATGAGGTATTCTCTCAGCTAAGGAAATGGAGTGGAGGGTGACTTATGGGAGATTTGAGGAGTTGTGGAAAGGTATGGAAGATCTACTCTGCAGAATAGGATAGTGAGTTGATAAGGGAGGTATGGTAGGATTGACTAGGATCAGTGAGGGTCCAGTTGAGATATGACCATCTTTTTGTGTGGGTGAGGTTAGATGGAAGAGAAATCACTCATGGGAGCTAAGTAGGTTGAGGAACTGAGTGACTAAGGTATTTGAGGAAGAATAAATATGTATTTTGAATTTCCCTAGAATGGGGTATGCATGTGATTATCATTTAAATTAAAATATATGTGAAAAATTAGATATGCAAAGGATCACACTGTATAAACCTAAATCCAACATGAAAATGTATAAATTTTAGGTTTTCCTATTATCTACTAAATATCTCAGGAGGAACTCATAATTTGGCATAGGTATATTTATTCTAGGTATCTATACTGATCCTCCATCAAAATTCTCCTCTGAGCTCTTCTCATGTTATGTATGGGTTCTCACAGTTCTATCAGCATACCTATTTTGCCCAGATAAGCTGGAAATAAGGGTCTACATTGTAGCCTTGCTTCAAGCATAAACATAATTAACTACAGAGAGGTTGAGCAAAAGGTTGACCATAGATAGCAAGCAATTTTTTTGTAAACAATAACATTGATTGTGTTATGTAATTTGCATTGATTTTACAAATGAGACCTGAGTTCACGTTTCAGCTTTAGTCTTATTAGCTATATGATTTTGGAACAATTCTATCAAATTTCATTGTTATAATTTCTTCATCTGTAAAATGGGATATAACTATAACTTTCCTTCCTACTTTATATGGGTATTGTGAGGATCAAATATGACAATGGATATAAAAAACTTTGTAATCCTGAAATATTACATGAGAGTTATTTAATAAGTGTATTATCACTTTAATAATTTTTGCTATTATTACTACTCAATAGTGTGATTATCTCACTGACATCATCCTCAGAAGTTAAAGATAATTTCCTAAATTCCCCTTAGTAATCATTATGGATGCATGAATTTTAACTGAAGTTGTAAAAATATCGGTTTTCTGCCTGTCACTTTTTAAATATCATCACCTTTTAACATCTGCTAAAATAGCACTTCTTTTATTTCTTCTAATGTTATCACCTTTTTAAGCTTGAATGAGTATCTCTCTATTTCTATTTCTATGTAATAATTAGACTAGCAATTGTTATAGTACAATGGTCTACATGAAAATGGGGATATGGTGATTGGCAAATCAACTATCAAAGAATAAATGCCTACTAGGTCATCAAACTTTCTGAATCATGGAACATAATGTAAGAAAGACCTTAAACAAACCTTCCACCCTCCTTCCTTTTCTTCTGCTCTGGACTACAATATATTACAATATTTTATTTATTTTCTAATCCGGGATGAGTTTCTTACCTTCTTAGAAACCAAAGGAAGATGGATTGTTCTGAAGCATGCCCCACCTACCCCACTGGCTGGGAGGAAGAAGATTCCAACATAAAATTACCTGCATGTTCAGGCCCAAATCATATTATATTAGAGACTAAGAAATAAACATTATAGCAATTTTGACCAAGTGAATAAAGAATCTTTTCAGGTCATCTAAGGGGACAGCCAGAGAGCAAATACTGCAGAAAAATACAACCAACACCACCTGCTATGGGAGATGTGGCTTGAAGAATGCATGTTTCTCAGGCCAAACCACTGATGCCTAAGCTAATTTCACTTAATCTTTTAAAGCATATAATTTTGCTTCACATTTTGGTCACTAAAAGTCAATTTCTAAAAACTTACTCATAGACATTGAATCATTAATGGAATGCATATGGTTAAAGGTTTTTTAATATAATCCCTCCTCCAATTTCAAGATTAATTTTCAGTTCTTGTAGTAACTATAGAAACTACTGATTTCTAAATGCTCTAACTCATAGATATGCTGGACGGCAGTAGAAGAAAAAGTTAAAATTTAGACAGAAGCTTTGTTAAAATATGAAACAACACAGATCATTTGCAAACACATTGCCTTGATAACTTTTGCCTCTTAAAAGGTTTCTGGAAAAGTATGATTAACAGTCTAGATATAAAGTACATATGTAACAATATAGTTAAGTACAATGGAAAGGAAGGAGACTGTTTTGATAATAGCTCGGAATTCCCAGAGACACTAACCTTTCAACAACTCAAAATGGACAGCAATGAGTTAGTAGGAAAAGAGTTACATATTTGTGGATTATGCTGAGGGAGTAAGGGAATTGATTGGCTGTGTTTTGTACACACACACACACACACACACACACACACACACACACACACCACACACACACACACACACACACACACACACACACACAATCACCAGCCCTTCCTGGCTCCTAACTCAATTTCCTAAATAAATTGGAACTTGAGAGAGAAAGGGACATCCATCCAGGCTGTGATGAACCCATGAATTTTCCATAATGCAAAAAATGCACAAAGTTGAAAAATGTCATGAAAATCAGCACATACCAATAGTACTCTATAAGTGAGACTACAGCTTCCTGAAATGCCTCGATTCTTTTACAATAAGATTTTTTAAATTGCAAGTAACATTAAAAGGAAGTAGAAATGAGCTATTTCTTAAATATGCTTTGTGTTCATACAATAATGAGCGATTTCCCAACATTTAGAAGTGTTGAAAGAGAGAACATATTTCTCATTTATTAAAAGAATGTGTTTTGGGCTATAAGTAATGAATTGAAGCAAAAAGTGCACTATTAGTTGTGTGGTCTCACAAGGAATGTTTTGAGTCATTGTCTACATCTTTCATGATTATTCCACCTCCAAGTGCCAAATACATTTGTTCACCAAGATTATTCAATTTGAATCATATATGAAAATACATGCTGATCTGTACAGAGAAAAGAAGAAAGTCACTTCATGAGCATTGTGGTCTTTTTTTTTTTTTCAGATCTCAACAAATATTTTCCCAGACAAATCTGTTCTCCATTTCCCGATTGCTATCCTTCCTTCTCCTGTTTCTACGGTTTTATCTATAGTATAACCTATGCCTTGACTTTCAATATCTGTAGTAAATACAGAAGTTAAAAAGTTGGGACTTCTTAACCCTTTTCCTCATTCTCTCAATTCATCACTCCATTGCTTCTCAAAATCCTTCCCTACTTTCTTGGAAGGCCCAACTCTCTGTCAACTTTCTTCCCCCACTACCATATCTCCAGGTACAAATATTTTCCTCCCTATAAAATTTCTTATAGCATTTTATTTGAACCTCCTTCAGCTTTGAACTTTGATAATAGTTCATTGTACTTTTCCTATTCTTTGAGAGCAAAGTTTGTACTATCTCTACATTTGTCACTGTCTTGCATGAAATTGGGACTTTATAATATTAAAATAATTGTATTGTAATAGCAAATCTTCTGAGTGTGACTTCTTTTTGAATTGGAATGAAAGACTGCATGTCTTATTGACAGAACTGAAAGTTTCCAAAATATGAAAAAAAGCAAAACCAATATTTAAGTTCCAAATTTTCTATGTAGCTAGGTACTTCACTATTTATAAGTGCAATTAAGAATCTCTGAATATAGCTGAATATATCATGGAGCCCTGTATTTAAAGAAATGATGATTCCACTAGTAAAGCAAAAATAGATTCTTTAAGTCAATAATTGTCAGTTCTCTAAATCCAAATTTTTATTTATCAGGTATTCTCAAAATACACATTTTCTATCAGGAGCTCCAAATCCATGAAGAAAGTATCTAATGTATCTTCCCTCTGATGCCTCGGAGATGTTTATTAATGACAAAGACCATGCTACAAAATGTCTGTGTATTGCTAGATGAGCACTCCTACTGTTGTTTCTTGGCTCTAGAAGCCTTTTGCAGTAGTACTTAATGGGCACTTTCTTACATTTTAATTGGCTATTAAGTTTAGTAAAAAGAATTCACAATTCTGATGTAAATGATATTTGGGAAAAGCTGCTTTTAGTGGCAATTAATTTTAGTCCTTGATAATATTCACAGGACTCTAGGGAGAGAAGGGAAGCTTATTTCCTCTTTTTTTTTTTTTTTTTTTACATCTGTGTTTGAACTAAAGTCCTTTCCTAAGTGCAGCTATGTTATTGTTTTCTAAAAGTTCTTAACTCTAACTTCTAAAGGCACTTTTTACATTTCAACACCCTTGAATTTCACCTGTTCCTATGGAGGTACAAATACAGCCCATATATGGAGAACAAAGCTTGGGAGTAAAAAAAAAAATGTAAGTTTCAAAAATGTAGAGAAAAATCAGTCAATGTTTTAACTTTGTAATTTGTAATAGCATCCACTATTTAAGTTGCATTTTTACTTCAAACAGATTTATTCACAAAATTTGAACTGTTTAATAATTTTCAAAGAAAAAAAAATTATTGCCTCTGGGAGTCAAATGCCTTTTTTGTTGTGAGCCAAACCTGTCTTCTGTGTTCCAGATACCTCTCAACTTTCTGGTGGGAATTTGTTGCAACATGCAGTTTTTATTAAGGTTAGGAATTATTGGATCAAATGTTGATGTAAACCCTCATCCTAAAAAAATAATTAAGAATGCATATTTGAAAAACATTTATTTTATTTTACTGGAACCATTTGTTCCTCATTTAAACAGTTTTAAGTTTCATATTCCCTATCCTGCAGGAAGTTTCTTTCCAGTGTAAGAGTTATAACCTTATACCCATTGAGTCCAATTACTAACCAGAATTGATCAAATACAACCTTTTTTTTTTCCAGTTTTTCTGATATACCAAGAAAAGGTGATTAGAAAAGATAAGTTAGTCTGACAAATAAATCATCACTTCTTTGGATACTGTGGACATTTCCTTGCTTGTGGTTTCTCATCTCCAAAATTCTCCTCAGTTTAACAGCTAAATTGATATTCTTTAAGTATGGTTATAATCGTGTCATTTTCCTATTAAAATTTTCAGTGGCTCCTTATTGACTCAGGATAAAATAGAAAAACATGCATATAAATATAAATCCCTTAGCCTGATATCTGAAGCTTCTTCAACCTGGGACCTACTTGTTTTGAGGGCAGGTAATGTCTTTTGCCTCTTTTTTGTATCCTCAGCACTTGGCACAATACCTAGCACATAGTAGGTGCTAAATAAACATTTATTCATTGAGAGTTTTGTTTTTTTGGGGTTTTTTTGGCAGGGCAATGAGGTTTAAGTGACTTGCCCAGGGTCACACAGCTAGTAAAGTGTCAAGTGTCTGAGGCTGGATTTGAACTCAGGTCCTCATGAATTAGTACTTTATCCACTGCGCCACCTAGCTGCACCCCATTGATGTTTTTTTTATGGTAAAGATTCTAGGAATTCAATTTAAGAGTTATTTCTTTATTCATTTTTATGCATACTATTTATTGCAAGTTAGATTGGCTGTTGCCTGTTTCCAATACATGATCTCTGATTTCTCAACTCCATGTTTTTACATAGGTGGTGTCCCATATGGGGGATTCAATCCCTCTTCACCTATGATTGTAAAAAGCATGATTTTTTTTTAAATGTATAGTTCACAGTTCAATGTAATACAAGAGGAGTTCCTTGCCCCCAAATCTTCATCCCACCTCTGAGATTTTACTGTTCTCTCCCTCTCATCATTAATTTGTATAGATTTTTATATACTAGATATCGATTGTACTGACACTTCAGTATATAGTTATATTGCTCCACATGACTCTAAGCTCATTGAAGGTTGGGACTTCTTTTTCTGTCTTTGTATCTTTCACACATAAAGTTTCAATGCTTTCTATAAAAGTAACTGCTTAATAATTTTTATTATAGTTGTTAAATTATATGGAAGCACCTAAATAGTCAATGACTGCTCAGTGTTTCAGGCAAAACAACTATACCAAACTAGGTACTGAGGAACAAATGATTTCAAAAAGAAAAAAGACCTAAAAAACAGAGAGTTGTAGGTGAAAATCCTGGATTCAAATCTAGATTTAGACCTAGATTAAAGTCTGTGACCCTGGCTAAATTGCTTTACTTCAACCTCTTCTTCAGTTTGAAATCTGGCCCTGCCAAGCTACTTTTGTTCACATTTTTGTATTGATTCCATTGATATCCTTGATCTTTCATTCTTCCAGAAGAGTTTTCTTATCTCTACTGATTTAATGACCCTCTTCTCATTTCATCCATTAATTCTCACAGGATAATCTGGTTTATTTGATTTTAATATCCACATTTCTGAAGTCTTATTTTCTCCTCCATGGCTTTTTTCCATTTTTAAAACAATGTAAATTTTTTTCCCCAAAGCAGGGTGTAATCTCTCTGAGGTTCAGAGCTGTTTTTATATCTCCACCACACAGCAGTTGCTTTAGTTCATAATATATGTTTAATTAGTAATTGTTGAATGAATAAATACTTGACTTGGGGAAATTTTTTATAGGGGATGAAATTTTCTAGCTATTCCTCTTAATGGAGAATATTGGTGTTATTTTATCAGCACCTTGAATAATAATGGATCTCCTTAATGAGATCATTATCTGCCTCTAAAGGATCATCATAGAAACTCACACAACAAAATAACAAGTGGTAGAAGACTGAGATCTTGCTCTAGTTGTGGTAGGTAATCACACAAGTAGTATACTGAAGCAATTCATCAGGACATTATGTTAGACAGGGACTACAAATAGACAATAAGTTGGACCCAGAATATTTCACCTCCATTTTTTAGTGTGACTACTTCAGAATGAAGCTTAAAATCAGTCTTTTCACTTTCTTTTCCTTCATGTTCTTCTTAATTTTTCAAAGCCTTGCTTGCAACTTCTCGATTCAACTGAAACTACACTCCAAGTTGTTCATTGACCTTTTAATAGCCAAATCTAATAGCGCTTTCCAATCTTCTTCCTCGACTCCTTTGAAATCTTTGATGCTGTCAATCACCTTGCTCTCCTTGGTATGCCTTTCTCTTGTTTTTTGTGACACTTCTCTCTCCTGGTTCTCCTACCTTCTCAGTTTCTTTGATAAATTTTCTCTTATGACATGCCCAATAACCATGGGTGTCCCTCACGACTTTTCCCTGAGTCTTCTCCTTAACCTTGATACTGTTTTGCTGGGTGATTCCATCATCTCCCATAGATTCAATTATTATCTAGAAGGACAGCTAGGTTGACACACTGGCCCTAGATTCAGATGGACCTGAGTTCAAATTTGGTGTCACACATTTGATGCTTACTAGCTGTGTGACCCTGGGCAAGTCACTTAACCTTTACTGCCCTGTAAAAAAAAATAGTATCTTTATTATCTATTTTCTATCTTTACTTTTTCTTCTGAACTCCGGTCATGTAGCTCTAGCTGTATATTGGACATCATAGACTGCATATCCCATAGACAAGCTAAATTCGACATGTCCAAAGCTGAATTTACTACTTTCTCCAAAAAACCCTTCCCTCTTCATCAATTCTCTATTACCATAAGGACATCTCATTCTTCCCAGTTACCCAGGATTGTAGTCATGGTTTCATCCTCAATTTTTAACTCTCCTTCAATGTTTATATCCAATCTGTTGCCAAGCCCTGTATATTCTATTTGCATAATATACTGCCACCATGCTTTGTACAGGTCCTAATCACCTAACAGTTAGGCTATTATATTATCTTTCTGGGTTTTGTCCCAGCCTCACCTCTCCATTGCCTAGTCCATCTAGTCCATTAAACTATCAAAAATGTCTACCTAAAGTGCATGTCTAACTATGTCATCCCATTTTATCCAAAAAACTCCAGTGACTTTCTAATATCTCCAGGATCAAACATAAGAACAGAAACAGAAAAGAAAGTCTTCTGTTTAGCTTTTAAAACTTCTTATAACCTCAATCCTTCCTACTTTTCTATTCTTTTTGTTTTTTTGTTTTTTGATGAGGCAATTGGGGTTAAGTGACTTGCCCAGGGTCACACAGCCAGTAAGTGTTAAGTGTCTGAGGCCAGATTTGAACTCAGGTCCACCTGAATTCAAGGCCAGTGTTCTGTCCACTGTGCCACCTAGCTGCCCCCTTTTCTATTCTTTTTATAGTTTACTCATCTCCTTGTGCACTATAATCCAATGACATTAGCCTTTTTCCTGTTCCTCACATAAAACACAGCATCTCCCAAATCAGTGCATTTGGTTGCCCCCTATGCCTAGAATGTCAACCCTCATTACTTCTACTTTCTGGATTTCTTGATTTCCCTTTAAGTTTCAGTTAAAATCTAACTTCTGCTGGAAAGAATTTACTGGTCCCCTTTAACGCTAAAGCTTTCCTACTAAAATTACCCTCAATTTACTCTATATTAAGAGGTGTTTTCTGGAAAATATTTAACAGGCTCATTAACAAAAAGTATTTACATACAACACCTTTTTAAGCTCAATTTTCCTTGTTATCATTTTATCATCATTGTCTTAGGTCTAGACCACAATTTTTTCCATCACTTATACATCAAGTCCTTATTTGTCATGTTGGCCAATATCTGCGGTATAGATACTCACAATATATATTTAACAATTGGTTCTTATCAGCCAGTTTAAACTGACTCCATCACATGTTTGTTAACTGACTTACTCAGAATTGAATATGAAGAAAAGAGTGGGCTAAAATGAATTTGAGAATTTATATAAAATTTTCAATGATCTCATATAGATCCTGGATGCAAAAGTCCAACTCTTTAACACCAATGTTTTACCACAAAAAAGGTCCATTCCTCCAAATCATGGAATTGCAGTCTCTGAACAATCCCCAATATCATGTGTGTAAGTATACTACAGCACATTACCAGTTACCCTAGAAATGTAATAATACATATAACAAAAAATCTAGTCATGTCATGTTTTGAGGACAAGTCTTAATGCTGCTCTACTACCTTCAAAATGTCAAAAATCCAGAGCAATTTCTCTAACACACTGGAATATCCTTTGTTCAGAGAACACCGACAAGAATCAAACAGTATGAGAAATTGTGGATGGATTATAAGTTCTACCATTTAAGGGCTCCCTAATGTCAATTATGGGATCTCATATCCATTCTAGTAATAATATCCCCATGTAAATTCTATCCTGATATCCTGCTGAATATTGTTTCTCAGAGGTTAGGGAGAATATAAATCATAGCATGTTGTACTCTAAAAACTCAAAAGACTTCCAATGTGGGCCCAGAAAAGGAGTAACCTAATTAAGTTCAATGTAGCTCATGATGAGTTCCTATCCGATTTCCTGCACTAGCAGGTTTGGAAACATGGCGGCCTCAAGAGCAGCAGTGGGGTTGTTAGGGATTTGCTCTTGGTGATTTCTTGGGGCAGCATGTGCCAGCTGCTGGTTCTCTCTGATGGACCTCCACCATGACAGGAGCCATGGTCACCCCACCAGTGGTGGAGAAATGGCTCCAGGGATTGGATGGCCCCTGGGGAGAAGACCCAGAAACAGAAGATATAAACCTTTACAAGAAGAACCCAGACCCCATCATAGACCTCTGGAACATGAGAGTTGTGTTCTTCTTTGGCATCTCTATTGCCATTGTCCTAGGCTCTACCTTTCTGGCTTATCTCCCTGACTATAAGATGAAAGAATGGAGGCGGAGGGAGGCAGAGCAACTGCTGAAGCTAAGGGAGGCCCAGAGCCTTCCCCTTATGACTTCCAACTATTTTGACCCCAGAAGAATTATTTGTCCTGATAATGAGGAATAAAGTACACCCCAGCCATGAATAAAAATATAAAAGTAACTTATCACTAGAGATTTGGCTATTAGGTAATGATTTGATACCCATACCAATCTATAAAAATGACCTAGTAAGGAAAAGAGGAATCTAGGGATTTAGAATTAAGTGGAATTTTATATCTCACTTCCCCACACACTTTACCAATAAGTAAACTGAGTCCCAGAGAAGTGACTTATCCAAGATCACAAAATTAGTGGCAGAGACATGATATAAAATTACCTATCTATTTATCCTTGAAAGATTATAAAGAATGGGAGAAGTATTGAGGGAATGGAAATGGAAAGTGTTGCAATTTTCAAAAGAGAAAAAGGATGGAATCTGAAAGTGATAGCCCATGGAATTGATTCATTCTTGGTAGAATTCTAGAGCATATTACATAAAATATGCCCTGGAAACATGTATAAAGTAAAATAGTGAAGAATAAAAGTCAATATGAATTCATCAAGAATTCAGACTATCGGGGCATCTAGGTGGCACAGTGGATAGAGCACTGACCCTGGAGTCAGGAGTACCTGAGTTCAAATCCGCCCTCAGACACTTAACACTTACTAGCTGTGTGACCTTGGGCAAGTCACTTAACCCCAATTGCCTCACTAAAAAAAATAATTCAGACTATCTTCATGCTTTTATTTGACAGTGTTATCAAATTGGCAGATGAGAAGAATGATACAGAAAGCCTTTAGCTAGATTTCTTCAAAACTTTTCACAAAATTGATCAGCCTATTTTTATAGACTAAACGGAAAAATATGAGATTGGTTTTAGAATGATTACATAGAATCAGAAAAATACAGTGGAAAGAGTGATGGATTTGAAGTCAAAGAAATTCAGCTTAAATTCGGGATGTTTTTGTTTTTTAATTTCTTGTGTATGACCTTGGCAAGTGACAAGTTCTCTGGGTCCCTGGAAAATGAGAGAGTTGGAGTAGCGGATGTCTAAAGTCCTTTTCAATCCTAAAATAAAGATCATGACTGAACTCATAATTTCGTCATTAATTGAGTTCAATTATTAAAAATTGACTTATACAGGAATACCTCAGGAATCTGTCCTTGGTTCTAGGTTGCTTAACATTGTCACAGTGACTTAATTAATTTGTTCCAATGTTATTCTTGTCAAATTTATGGAAAAAAACCTGAAGTGCTATTTTTATGATCTAAACATCTGGAAGGCTAGAATATTGAGATATCTCCTATGAGATGAAATCTAAATTCAACAAATGTAAAGTTTTATACCTGAATTAAAAAAAAAACTACCTAAGGGGTTTAGTTTTTAAAGTTTTGGGTATTTGTGAAAATTAAAATCAATGCAATTAATCTGAAAAGCAATAATCCTGTCTTAGGGGATATTAAGATATTAATAGATACACAGTGTTCTGAAAAGTCATAGTTCCATAGTATTCTGCCTTGATCATACCCTTTATTAAACACTGCATTCAGTTCTAGATGCTACATTTAAAACAATACATTTATAAATCGATATGCATCTAGAGAAAGATAGTTGGGATTATGAGGTAATAAGGAATATGCATAATGAAAATTGGTTGAAAAAATAGAGACAATTATAAATTAACATGCTTTTTTCTGTTTACCTTTTTATACTTCTCTTGAATCTTGTATTTGAAGATCAAATTTTCTGTTCAATTTTGATCTTTTCATAAGGAAAGCTTAAAAGTTTCCTATTTCATTAAATGTCCATCTTTTCCCTTGAAAGATAATGCTTAATTTCCCTGGCTAGTTGATTCTTGGTTGCAATCCAAATTCTTTTGTCTTCTAGAATATCATATTCCAAGATCTCCAATACTTTAATGTTGAAGCTGCCAGGTCCCAATGACTGTGGCACCGTGATGTTTAAATTGTTTCTTGATGCTTGTAGCATTTTCCCCTTCACCTGATATTTCTGAAATTTGGCTACAATATTCCTTTGAGTTTTCATTTTGAGATCTCTTTCAGGAGGTGACCAATGGATTCTTCCAATGACTATTTTATCCTCTAGTTCTAGGATATCAGGGCAGTTATCCTTAATAATTTCCTGGAATATGGTGTCTAGACTCTTTTTTGATTATGACTTTCAGGTAATCTTATTCTTCTTAAATAATATCTCCTGGATCTATTTTCCAGGTCAGTTGTCTTGCCAATGAGATATTTCACATTTTCTTCTATTTTTTTGATTCTTTAGATTCTGTTTGACTTATTCCTATTGTGTAATAGTCATTTGCTTCCACCTTCCCAATGTAATTTTAAAGGCATTATTTTCTTCAGTAAGCTTTTGTACCTCCCTTTCCATTTTGCCAATTCTAGTTTTTAAGTAGTTGTTTTCTTCATAGTTTTTCCCCATTTGTATTTTTTAAGAAGTTGTTTTCTTCAGGCTATTTTTGTGCTTCCTTTTCCAAGCTGTTGTTTTCTTGTATAACTTTAATTTATTTTGCTATTTTTTTCTTCTACCTCTCTTATTTGATTTTTAATATACTTCCTGAGTTCTTCCAAGAAGGCTTTTTGGTTTTGAGACCAATTCATTTTCCCATTTGAGGCTCACATATAGGTATTTTGGAAGTGTGGTCCTCATCTGAGCTTGGATTTTGGTCTTCTCTTTTGCCATAGAAGCTCTCTATGGTAAGAGGTTTTTTTCTGTTTCTTACTCATATTTTAGCCTATTTTGTGACTTTTATAGTAGAGTCCTGCTCTTGGGGCAAAGGGGTCACTGTTGCAAGCTTCTTCTGCTGGGGGCCAAGAGTCTGTTACTAGCTTTCTATTCTGGGGCCTCTGTGGTTTGCAGATTCCTCACAGCTCTGTGCTTGCTCTGTGCTGATGTATACCAACTTCATGCTGCTGTCCTATGGGTGGTTCTCTAGCTGGCAGTTTGCCCTCTAAGCCAGGGCTGAGTGTCTCACAACTATCCTGTTGTACCACCAGCCCATTGAGCCAGGACTTGGGAGCCTTACGTGCTGATCAGTGCTCTGGCCAAGAGTCTCCTGATGACTCTCCCAGACATCCTCCCCTTTTATCCAAGTGAGACAGTCCTTTGCTGAAGTTTTCCTAAATTATCTCAAGGTTTAAGCTTGTGTCTTTCTGTCTTTGTTGTGGGTTCTGGAGCTTCAGGATCCATTTAAAAGCCTGATTTAATGTTGCTTCTGAGGGAAAATTGAGAGAGCTCAGACAACTTCCTGAATTCTCTCTGCCATATTGGCCCCTGAGACAATTATCCAAAATAAGGAAAATGGACACCAGGATAGCTGTTTTTAATATTTGCCATGTGGGGAGGATTTTTTCTTCTTAGCACTAGAGGCCAGAGCTAGGAGCAATGACTGAAGGTTTAAGAGGTACAAAGGAAAGTTCAATGCAAGGAAAAGCTGTATAAAACTTAGAGCTATCCAATACCAGAATGAGCTTCCTAGGGAGACAGTGCATTCTGCAAATGACATGTCTTTAAAAAAGCTTGAATGACAATCCACTGGTGATGGTTCAGTGGGGATTTCTTAGCTTATAGGAATTGAAAACAACAGCCTATAAAATCCCTTTGAATTTTAAGATTCCATGATTCTATGGCAGGTGCACATCAATTAACAATATAACTTCAAGAACATTTCTTCATATCGCCCCACAATAATTAAATATATGCTACACATTCAAAACATTACAATAGTTCATCAAAAATCCTAAGTCCTCCAGAATATCTGTAATCATTAGTTCCACTGATTCACACAAGGTACAATAGTCTATATACACATTTTGGCCTTTTAAGATACTTAAGTAACTATAGTAAGTACTCATAACACAAATAGCCTATCTTTAGGTATCACCACTTCTTTTTTTTTATGGGATAATTACCAGGAAGACATTTCTTATTTGGGGATGCTGAGATTTTGAAAAAGAATAAAATTAAGAAAGTCTCTTTAAATAAGCAATGCAAAGAAATAGAAGAAAACAACAGAATGAAAAAGATGAGATCTCTTCAAGAAAATTACATATATCATGGAGAACTTTCAAGTGAAAATGGGTATGATAAAAGGCAAAATGGTATGGATTTAAAAGCAGAACATAAAAAGAGGTAGCAGTACTAGACAAAAGAACTATGCAAAAAGATCTTAGCATCACCAATAACATAGATTTTTTGGTTTCTGATCTAGAGCCATACATTCTGGAGAATGAAGTCAAGTTCACCTTAGGAAGCATTGCTGACAATAAGGTTAGTAGAGGTGATGGAATTCCAGCTGAAATATTCAAAATCACAAAAGACTATGCTGTTAAAAAGTGCTTCACTAAATATGTCAGAATGGAAAACACACCAGAGGCTAGTAGATTGGAAATATAATTTTAACCTGAAAACTGTAAAGAAGGGTAATACCAAACAACATTCAAATTACCACACAATAACACTCATTTCATATGCCAACAAGGTTATGCTTAAGATTCTTCAAGCTAGGCTTCAGCAATATGTGAACCAAGAATTACCAGAAGAGCAGAATCATTTCAAAAGAGGCAGAAGAACTAGAGACCAAATTACTAACATTTCCTGGATTATGGAGAAAGCAAGGAGGTGCAGAAAAAAACTGCTTCTTCTTCCTTGAGCACACCAAAGCATTTGACTGGATCACAAAAAAATGTGGCAAGTCCTCTAAAAGAGGGAAATACCAGATCATTTTGTCTTTTGAGAAAATTGTATGCAGACCAAGAAGCAAAAATTATAAACAAACATAGAACAACTGATCCCTTTAGTATTGGAAAAGGAGTATGACAATATTGTTTATTGCCACCCTATTTATTTAATTTATATGTGATTACATAATGTGAAATGCCAGGCTGAAAGACTCAAAAGATAGAATTAATGTTACAAGGAAAAATATCAACAATCTCACATATAAAGATAATACCATTCTTATGGCAGAGAGTGAAGAGGAGTTAAGCAGCTTCTTAAAGATGGTGAAAGAGAAGAATGTAAAAGTTGCCTTGAAGTTTTACATAAAAAACCCAAATCTTGGTAATTAGCACCATTGCTTCTTGGTGAATAGAGGGAGAAGAAATGGAAGCAGTGTCAGATTTTATATTCTTGGGCTCAATGATAATTTCAGACAGTAACTGTAGCCATTAATGAAATGAATCCAACGTGATGAAGGATAGCTATGGCAAATCTGGACAACATACTCAAAAGCAGAGACATCACCTTGCCAACAAAGTTGCATATATTCAAAGCTATAGTTGTCCCAGTAGCAATGTATGGCTGTAAGAGTTGGGCTCTAAAGAAAGCTGAGCACCAGCCCTGGATTCAGGAGGACCTGAGTTCAAATCTGGCCTCAGACACTTAACACTTACTAGCTGTGTGACCCTGGGCAAATCACTTATCCCCAATTGCCTCGCAAAAAAGAAAGAAAGCTGAGCACCACAGAATCAACACTTTTGAATTGTGGTACTGGAGAAGACTTTTGAGAAGCACTTGGATAGCAAGAAGGTCAAATTAGTTAATACTTAAAGAAACCAATTCAGATGATTCATTGGAAGTTGAACTACTGAAACTGAAGCTTAAATACTTTGGCTACATAATGAGAAAATAGGATTCATTGGGGGCAGGTAGATGGTGCAGTGGATAAAGCAGCAGCCCTGGATTCAGGAGGACCTGAGTTCAAATCTGGCCTCAGACACTTGACACTAGCTGTGTGACCCTGGGCAAGTCACTTAATCCTCATTGACCCACAAAAAACAATAAAAAAAATAGGATTCATTGAAAAAGACCCTGGTGTTGGGAAAGATTGAAGAGAAAAAGAAAAGGAAACTGCAGAGTATGAGATGAATAGCTAGTATAATGGAAACAATGAATATGAAGTTGGACAGACTTGGAGAAATAGAGGATAGAATGCCCTGGTGTGTTTTGATCAATGGGATCACAAAGAGTAGGATATGTCTAAATGACTGAATAACAAGAGATGTAGAATAATAGCAAAGGGGTTGATAAGCTTATGAAACTCCCCCCCCCAGAGGAATGTTATTTTTATGGCATTCATAAACTGACACATATTATCATAATTGATACAACCAACCCCAATATTTTTCCTGGTTGGTTGTCTTATTGGAATCATTCTCTATTTGTTGGAGAGTGGCAAGAATGCAGAAAGAAGTTTGAAACCCATGCATTGAGTTTTATATTTTTACTGGAAATAATTCACACTGTTCTGTTCTTATTTATATAAATCTGTTCAGTATTTAAAAATACTTAAAGTAAATGTGATGGAATGAGAAAACACAGGAATCAGATGATCTCTAATGTATGTTACAGCACCAAATACTATTATATTGCTATATTTGCTTTCTTTACCATAAACCATTTTTATTAGCATCTTTCAAAGGCATTATCATGTAATATTATACATCATGAATATCTCTGCAAAGGTCTTGTCCTTCTATTGTATCATAATTTCCATGATTATTCCTTGTTTAAAGTGACACAGAAATGTCAGTTGTATGTGTCCATATTTGTATATTTTAATGAAAGATCTGTACGTAATTTTAATAGAGTTAAGATAGAATTGTACAGTTGATTTATTGCTGATATTCCCTTACAGATAATTTTCTACAAACTATTGCATTGGTGAATATGATAACTATGTTTTGAGGTTGAAGAAAAGTTTTAGAATATCACTTCATTTTCTATAGATTCAGTGAAATAATAATTTGGTACAACTCTAGTAAAAGAAAAATAACAGAAATGATATGATTGTTATCACATTGTAATGTGATATTATATCGTCTGATAGGTTTCTAAATTTTGAAAGCATTTTCTTCCATATGTGTGTGTGTGTGTGTGTGTGTGTATACATATATATTAGTAATGGCAACTTTGATTAAAAACATTGTTCTTAAGTCTTTTTAGAAAATGTATCAATGGGGGGCAGTTAGGTAGCTCTGTGTATAAAGCAACAGCCCTGGATTCAGAAGGGCATGAGTTCAAATTCAGCCTCAGACACTTGACACTTATTAGCTGTGTGACACTGGGCAAGTCACTTAACCCTCATTGCCTCGCAAAAAAAAAAAAAAGACATTAAAAAAATGTATCAATGGGGCAGCTAGGTGGCTCAGTGGATAAAGTACTGGCCTTGGATTCAGGAGTATCTGAGTTCAAATCTGGCCTCAGACACTTGACACTAGCTGTGTGACCTGGGTAAGTCACTTAACCCTCATTGCCCTGTTTAAAAAAAAATGTATCAATGAAACATTTTAATAACTGGAGGTAATAATTCAGTCTTTAATAAATAAATCAATCAAAAACAAAGAAACAAATGAATGAATGAATAAATTAATTAGTTAATTAATAATAAATAGATCAGATAATATTCTGGTTATAGTATAGGTTATTGAAAGAGTTCTCCAGGAGATTTTGAGGTATTGATGATAGAAACATTTGTCATCTGACAGTGCCTGAAATACAGCTTTTGATGCACAGTTATTGGATCTAGGCAATGTCTTCAACAATCATTCAATAGGTGCTAAATGTTTACAGCAACAGCAATGCATTTCGCTATTGCTATAGATTTGTTGTATAATCTACATTGATCACTTATTACAGGCTTCACAAAGATTACACTTTATAACGTCTGGTGTTGATGATCAGGTTATGAATTGTCATTACAAACACTTCCTTTTTCACAGACAAATTCAAATGACTCATGTATTTGTTTAGTATTTTATCTACATATTTTTGGCAAAGTGTATGTAGATATCACAAATTGGGAAACATTGAATTCCTCACCTGGAATCTCTGTATTGCATAAACTCCACCTGAAACTAATCACTTTAGGTTACATTTAACAAATTCAATAATATGTACCTATTTTCACCTTTATGTTGCTCAATGATGTGATAACTGTTTATTCAAAAGTATTATTGTAGTTTTTCTTTTTTTCTTTTTTTAATCTATTCATCTGTTCTGATTATGTCTCTCCTACCTTTTTGCCAAGCAAATTTTATAAAGCTGCCTTAGGTGACAACCCCTTTGTTTCATTAATATTTATGTGGTTTTATTAGAATTATTTCCAATCCTACCACAATCCATTTTACAGTTCCACAAAGGTACATTAAATGGTATTTCAAAGGTGTTAATTGTTATGAATGTTTTCTTGCCATTAAGTTTTGGTTTCAGAATGCCCATAAATTCTAATGTATTAAGACACATTTCTCTTTCCTAGATTTGTGTTCATTGTATCTTGCCTAGAAGGGATGAAAGGATTTATAAGTATTGCCTTCCACTTTTAACTCAACTTGACCACTTGGTTCAAGCTTGAAGCCCTTAGTATTTATGGATATTAGCTCTAAATAACGTTGATGACATGAAAAGATTGCATGTGATAAAGAAGCTGCTTGATACCTTTTTTGATGGAGCTATGTAGATTGCTATTAGTTATGTTCACCAAGGGTTTCATACAAGGTTTTGGCTGAATTCTGTAAACTTTTATGTCATACTCAGTTTGATTTAGGGACATTATGTTGCATATAAGACTAGGAAGAATTATTATGGGCTTAAATTGCCTCCCTGAAAAATGCAAAATTTTAAATGAATTGTTTTGGACATTATTGCATTAGTAGAATGTGTTAAATATCATGATTATTACCTCATTCTTCCCATATTTTTCAATTCTATTTAGATAAAAAGAGTCTTGGTACCAAATCACTCATTGCTATTATTTTTTTTTATATTTAATGTTCTATAGGCTCTTGCACAGGTAGGTAAATTAATCCTTTTTATAGTTCAATAAGGTTAGGCTATACTTTCATCCGCTGCAGACTTATCCTAACTGTATAGCTCCATCAGCAGATAGTAAAATAGGAATGTCATGAACCTCATCCTGTTTTACCATCATCACTCTCATCACTCTCATTATTATGATTATTATTATATCATTTTAACTATTGTTCTTGAGGAAATTCAGATAAAAATTATCATAGGACAAGTCATTTTTCTATAATTACTCTTATTTATACAATATTCCATAAATTATGGTATCTTCACTACAACTTCAATATCAGAGAAAGGAACAAGGATGAAATGTAACATATCCAATCTCATTATCACCATCATTATTGTCATCATTATCATTATTATTACCAGTAATATAACTTGCTTTTCCACTCACTGTCTATCATACTGTTCTGTATACAATGTGGCACTTCAATATCATTTTAATTTGAATTTACAATCCCATACTCGGCTTTACAATACTGCACATACATCTGCATTTAATAATGAACTTATTGGGTTTTGCAAATACTTGATCCATTCTGAAAATAGAGTAAACACTCCTGTTTAAGCCTTTTTCTCCCTCTGGAAAAAATTGCTTCCAATCTTAAAAAAGCATCCTGGGAAGGCAGATGTTATCTATTTCCTTAATGTTCTCAAGTCTGCTTCCAGTTGCTGCTTCTGTTTTCTGCTGAAGGGGTTCAATTCCATTATTTATGATGGGACCTATTCAAATGCCAAAAGCATAAATAGAAGTCAGTGCTGCACGAGGTGATAGAGGAAGGAAGATTCTATGGAAAGGTATATTATTGTGATTACTAATGACCTCTTCCCAGTATGAATCTTCTTTTCAGAGTGTGGGACTGTCTTTGAAATCAACAGGAACTCCACATGTCGAGGCAGAGATGAATGCTGGGAGCATAGAACTTGCTATTATTCTCAAAGCATCCTGGGAAGTGTCAGAAAAGATTCTGGGGGCATCATTCAAAATGATGAGTTGCAAGCATTTCGATGTGGGCCATGGAAATGAGAAGGGTTACTTCTCTTTCCATGGATAGAACACTGACTTTTTATTCCTCTATCTTTTTTTCTCCCTCCAAAAAGTACATCTTTTATTAGAAAGTCAAACTGGCCTTGTCTCCTAGTCAAATGTTCCTCACAGAACAAATGAAGCTTTTTTTGTTAAATTACAGAAACATTGAAAGATTTATGATTCTGTTGGACAAAATCCTTTTGTTTTAAATAGTTGCCATTTTCCATGAAGAAATCAGACACCTTGTTGGTGTTTTCTTATAGTAAACATAAGGTCACTGAAAGGAAACAGGCTAGATGAAAGATCACCATGGTATTAAATTACTTCCATCTGCAAGCATTGTAAATCCTGTAGACATAAAAAGAGAAGTTATGCATAGAGCATTGAAGTGTCATGTTTTTGGACTTGAAAAAAGTGCTCTGCTAAGGACTTTATTCTACTGCCAAGATTAAGAAACATGAAGTCGTGACTCAGTAACTGGACCATGTTAGAAGTGTTCTACAGTAGAAGCACATATCTTTGTTCCACCATTATCTATCTTTTAGTTTTGTCCTAGAAATGTAGTACAAGTTTCTTGGTCATATGCATCTCATAGTATTAATCTAAACATATCTGTGGAAATTCTTTAAAAAACAGAAAGTTACACCCTAAAGTGTGTACTTAGGATAATAGATCAAAAGATGGAAAAGACCTCTAAAAGGTCAGCAGGTCCAATGCAATCATTTTACAGATGAGGAAGCTGAGATCTTGAAAAGACAAATGACTTGTACAGGGTCACACCCATGTCAAAAGTAATACTGGAACCTGTTGTTCCTGATTCCAATTCCAGCACTTTACCCATTATCCTATATTATCACTATACCAGATCTCTCTTTTACTGACCATAAATTATTCATGGTCTAGGTCTTAATCCAAATTAGCATCTTTCAGACAGTTACTTATATTCAAAATAAAATGTAAGATGAAGAAATTAAAGCTCTCAATAATCATATAAAATTGTCTAAATCAGTATTTATTGGAATGAAATTAAAACAACTCTGAGGTACCACCTCACACCTACCAGATTGGCTAATATGACAAAAAAAGAAAATGATAAATGTTGGAGAAGATGTGGGAAAATTGGAACACCAATGGATTTGCTGGTGGAGTTGTGAACTGATCCAACTATTCTGGAAATCAATTTAGAAATATTCTGAAAGGGCTTTAATCCAGAAATACCACTATTAGGCCTAGCCAAATAGATCACAAAGAAGGGGAAAGGGCTTACATGTAGGAAAATATTGATAGCAGTTCTCTTTGTGGTGGCAAAGAATTGGAAATCGGGGAAATGCCCATCAATTGGGGAATGGCTGAACAAGTTGTGGTACAAGAAAAGAAAGGAATACTATTGTGATATATGAAATAATGAGTACGCAGAATTCAGAAAGACCTTGTAAAGAGTTACATGAACTGATGCTGAGTAAAGTGAGCAGAACCAAGACAACATTATACACAGTAACAAAAGTATTGTATAATTATCAACTGTGATAGATTTAGCTCTTCTAAGCAACACAATTACAAAAGGATCATGATGGAAAATGCTTTCCATATCTAGAAAAAGAACCGTGGACTCTGAATATAGATTGAAGCATACTATTTTTCACTTTATTTTTGTTTTTTTTGTTTTTATATTTCTTGTGGGTTTTCCCTTTTTTTCTTATTCTTTTACTTAATGATTAATGTAGAAATATTTTCAACAAAATTGTACTGTATAACCTATATCAGATGGCTTATTGTCTTGGGGAGGAGAGAGGGAAGGGAGTGAGAGAAAAATTTGGAATTCAAAAATTAACAAAAATGAATGTTGAAAACTGTCTTTACATGTAATTGTTAAAAATGAAATACTATTAAGGAAAAAAGAAATATAAGGTAAGCTGTTTTTAATATACAAATTAAATGGGAAGGGAGAGGTGAAAAGAGGACTAGACTTGTAGTTTCATGGATATCAGCAATTCCCAATAAGTAAATGTCTCATACCGATTATAAATTATTCATTGTCTGGGTCTTAATTTAAGGCTGTATCTTTTAGGTGACTACTTACATTTATATTCAAAATATAGTATGTATTATTTGAATTATACATGCTCTTAAAGATTTACATTTTCTAAAAATTTGACAAAAATTAAATCCACCAAGGCAGTTTTGTAACTACTCTACAAATTATAATATTACAGAGTTACAAAGGACTGAGATATTAAGTTCTTGGCCAACAGTCACAAGTGTATATGACTTGGTAACAGGCCTACAATTCAGATCTTCATGATTCCAAGACTTTCTATCCATTAAATCACACTTCCTATAAAAGAGAAAGTATAATAACTAGATAATATCATGATATAATAAACGATAGATTGGAATTGGACTTTAGAGTTTATCTCATCCAGTCAGATCAATTTCCATATTCATAAATAGAGACCAAAGCAGAGGAAGTGACAGCATCACATAGTCAGTTACAGAAATGTGATTCAAGCCCAGTTCTTCTGATTCATAACCGTGTGCTTTCATTGATATACCCTATCTTCAACACTTTTCCAAGGATGATGCTTCTTTCTGTTTTTGATAGAAACTTTTCATTCAAGAGAGATGTGAGTGGGGAACTATTATGTTGTGTAGTAGGTACTGTTCATCTTTCCAGTTTAAAGTGAACAAAACAGAAATTCAAATTAATGGTTAGAAATTAATGTACAGGGCAGAAAATTCTCAAATATTTGATATAGCAAGCTGTTACAAAATTTGTACATTTTATTCTATGGTATTTTTTTAAAATACATGGTGAAATTTTTATTTTAAGGCTTCCAGAACTGTAGAGAGAAAAGTTATTAGAGAAAGGGTTTTAATATCTGATAATAAAATACAGTAGAATAGTTCAAGTGGTATGTCTTAAAAAGTAGGAAGTATGTAAGAGATAGGTTTTCTTTTTATACTCAAATCTATTTTGTGGAACCAAATGCATTTAACATTTATGTCAACTGCAAAATCATTGCTTTCTTTGCCTTTTGATGTTATGTAATTGAATTTGAATATTATGACAAGCCTGTGAGAGACTTATTATAAGTACTATTATTATCATAATTATTATTCCAATTTTATAGCTATGAAAAATATAGTTCAGAAAAGTGAAGTGACTTGTCCATAGTTATATAACTGGAAAGAATCAGAGTTTGGACTTGAACCCAGTCATGCTGACTCCCAATGATTTGGGTCTTGATATGTAAAGTATAATATCACCTACAGACAGAAGGTTCTAGAATACTTCAGCAAATATCAGAAATATTCTCTTCCTTTGGATTCTAAGTCTATCCCATTCACTATGCTACTTTAATGTGATTCTCATAGAATTATAAAAACTATAGAAAAATGAATGGGATATTCGAGTGATAAGGGGAAAGAGGATTGTCTTTTCTGTTTTGTTTTGTTTTGTTTTTTAGTAATTATTTTTCACAACCTTAGTATATACTATAGGGAAAAAGTAAGGAGAGTTTCTGGTAATGATGCAGAACCACAGTCTTCGGAAACATTGGCTACAGGTTCTCCTTGTTTTGTTTCCTTTTGATGGGGCAATGAGGGTTAAGTGACTTGCCCAGGGTCACACAGCTAGTAAGTTTCAAGTGTCTGAGGCCAGATTTGAACTCAGGTCCTCCTGAATCCAGGGCCAGTGCTCTATTCACAGTGCCACCTAACTGCCCTTACAGGTTCTCTTTGGCTTTTTTCCAGGCAGCCTAAAGATATTAGCAGAGAAATCATCAAAAAGAAACACCTTTTTAGTGCACATCATGGCTCCCAAGAGGTCTAGCTCCATGTTTCAGAATTGCAGAAGGTTGTCTGGAAAACAATAAAACCAGAAGCTCCCTTTGATTCTCACTTTGATAAGATCTTCCTCTCAGTTTATAAATAAGGGAAAGATAACAGATGGTACTGAGAAAAGTTTGAACTGCTTGAAAAAGAATCCATGTGGTTTGCCTGCAGTACGAAATTGTCCTAAAAAAGAGGACAGCTGTTTGTTGAAAGAAGGCCCAAACCTCTGTGGTCAGGAGCTTGGGACCACTAATTTAGAGTTTTAGAGGCTTCTGAGCTGCCTAACTATTTAGAATCAAACCTCATGTCCTTCTAGATACTCATTTTCCTCCAGCTGTGACCCACATTCCATGAACCTAGTCCAACCCAAAGGAAGCAGGTATTTTCCTTACTTTATTCCTCTCTATATCAGTCATCTAATTGTAGGACAGATGTCTTTCTCTTACAAGAAAGATTTCTCTTTTGACATTCTAAGGTGGGGAAAAAACCCTCTAACACTCAGTGACATTACAATTTTAAATATATTATGATAACTCATGCTTTGTAACATTTGACTGCTTACAAAGTATTTTTCTCATAGAATTCTGTGTGGATGATAAAATCATCATTATCCATTCCAGCATTAGGAACATATGAGAACTATAATTCAACATACGGAATGCAAGTGCTATGCCCATTTTGCAAGTGAAGAAACAGGATAGAAAGATTGAGTTGCCTAAGAGTACAAAGCAAATAAGTGGTGATGAGGGGAAGTAATAATAATTGGAACTTATGTAGTATTTAATGTGATTTATGAGGAAGAGTAAAAGACCAAGATGGGAAAAGTCTCTAGCATAAAATAAGTATACCCAGAGTGTCATTGAAAGCTAATCACTTTTGAGGCCATTAATGTCTCCATTCTTAAGAAAACTAAATCAGGGAAGAATTAAAATGTTTAGGAAAAAAAAAGATTTCATCACTACCTTCTTTAATCTATCCCCCTCCAAAATGGTTAAGATAGAGTGCTACTTTCCCATATCTACAAAATCTTTATGAAAATAATCTCCATACACATCAAGGATATCCTAGCTAGAGATAAGAGAAAACAACAGGTTCATGCAGAATGTAATGTTTATATAGTCATATAATTGAGAGATAAGGAGAATTCAAAATTCCACATTTTATTGCTACTATTAAAATGGTTTAGAAAATTAAAATAAACAACTTAAAAGTTCTCTCTCAATTAGACATCTTCCATGCAACCCTACCAGATACTTTTCTATCAACCTATTAATGATTCACAACTCTCCTCAAAGAATAAGGTATTTAATAACTTGAAGCTATACAACATTACTGGAATGTTATTGATTAACCTTTTGGGGAAAAAGATTTGGGTCATTAAAAGAGCTACAGAATTCCCCCAAAGCAACAAAGTTCTCTCTTCTCTTTTTATTTGATCTTGTCCTAGTTCATAGACAATTGAAATGTCTTTCTAAGTAATATGTAGAAATGGAACAGCCCTTCCAACTGCAAAGCATAACCAAGGCAACAAACAATCCTCATATGCCTGGTGATTCCTGTATGATTAAGTCAAACTCTTTTGAGTGATTGTAGATTTTATTTTGGAAGTTCTTCTATGCTCTTGAGTTTGATGCAACCAACAACAAAATGAAATTCACTAAGAGGAACAGCTGGAGGATTTTATTATCTATAAGGGAATTCCTCTTCTATTCTCTTCCACTTGAAGACTGCACTTGATATTTGTCGAAATGGTGGAAGATACTTGTGAGAAGCATATGTCTCAGTATTTTACTTGATATTTTGAATGTGGAAGATGATTGAAGAGGAGAGTTTAAGGAAACATTCTGGTCTACTTAGTCTTTTTTAATTAAAAAAATCAGTATAGTAATATCTTATATTCTCTATACCTGCCATTTAATTCTGTGATTGTGAAGATGTGGTTTGCTTTTTAATATCATTTGAAGAAGTCTGCTTTTCCCTTCATAACTTTAGCAAGGGTGATAGTTGTTGTTCAGTCATGGTTTGGTCATGTCTGACTTTTCATGACCCCACTTGGGATGTTCTTGGCAAAGACAGTGGAGTGATGTTCCATTTCCTTCTCCAGCTCATTTTGTAGATGAGGAAACTGAGGAAAAGAGAGGTTAAGTGACTTGCCCAGGGTCACACAACTAGTAAGTGTCTGGGGCTAGATTTGAATTCAGGAAGAGTAGACTTCCTAACTTCAAACCCAGCACTTGATCCACTGTACCACCTAGCTACAGACATTGGTCTTCAAAAAGTTTCATAAATATGAGTAAGTAAGTATATGAGTTAGTAGTTATTAATATCACTTTTTTAGTAGTAATAATTTCTACAGTTCTCCCAAGTATTTGAGGTTCTTTCTTCTTTCAGCTATTTTGGGAACTTATCCCTCAATGCTCTCAAGATTCTATCACTTCCAACATGAACTTTCTCCTGTGTCCTTTGTCTCTGCTACCTTCATATTCCATCTTTCTTTTCTTTGTTGCATTTGTCCTCCTCATAGATTGCATTGATGATGGCAATTTCATATGTGGTACCTCCTGTTTCAATGATAGAGATTGAAGTTTTGTTTTTTTTTTTCTTTAGCAGAAATCCTGGTAGATATTTTCCTTTTTTCATGTATTCTTTGTCCTTCTTTTAGTTTCATCTTTACATGCCTTTAGGCTTACTTCATTTCCCTCCACCCACCCAAGCTGTCAACTTGTTTTCCATTCACTCCTTTGCTCTGCTTTATGAGGTGCCACTGATTAGAATCTCCTACAAGTTTCTTCTATAAAATTGTATGAACTAATTTATATTCTAAACCAGTGTTGCTCTTGCTTGCATGCCATATTTCCACCTGGCAAGAAGCTCAAGTGTTTTCTGGCTGAGGCAATTTTTAGGTTCAATTGGTCTCTTCTTACTGGCTGCTGATTTACACTGATCAAATTTCCTAAGGAAATCATGTGAGAGTGCTGATTTTCTTTCATCTTTCATCTATTTTCCGCTTTTCTATGTCAACAATTTGTTTAATTTGGTCAAGTTGAAGTTGCCTCCATCGCACATCATATCATTTGTACACTTTCTTCCAATTTGATATAGATTTTAATATTTGGTCATTAAAATCAGTTATTTATATGGAAACAAATTATGTGTAAAAGACTATTAAATTGTTAACATTTTTCCTATCCAGCAAATTTAATCAATTTTATTTTTAATGATATTTAGTGCTTATTATGTTTAGCACCTCCTGAAGAGAGTATTCAGAAGACAAATGCTTAAGACAATGATGTAGACTACAAGCCTTTGAACATTTTCATTTTGTACTCTTCAGCCCTGTTATGCACAAACAGAATACATTTTACCTTTCAGTTTAAAGGAAAGCAGCCAGACCAGCCAAGCCTTCATTTCTCTCTGGACTCTATTCCTGCCTCTCTTAATTTTCTCTATCTTGTCTTTCTGGCAAGAAAATACCATCCCTTTCCACTCTTTTAAGTTTCTTTTTATCTATTGTCTTCTTCAATTAGAATGTAAGCTCCTGGAGGGCAGGGGTCATTTTTTATTCTGCTTTATTTTTATTTCCAGTGTTTAGCACAGTGCCTAGGGCATGATAAATACTTAATAAATACATATTGACTTGAATTGACTTATGCCTTCCTTTGCATTAAAATTATTGGGCATTAGCATATTTACTTTCCTACTCAAAAAGCTTCAGTCTCTCTCTATTGCTTCTATAAATAAAATGCAAACTCTTCTTTTGGGCATTTAATCACCTTCATGATATGGATCCTATCTATTTTTCCAGATTGATTACATGGAACTCTCCATTTTAAACTCCACTTTCCAGCAAAATTAATCTACCTACTATAACTAATATGACATCCCATCTTCTATTTCCCCACCTTTTCACAAGTTGTCTTTCAATCCTGGAATGCACTTCTTTCTAACATCTCTCTCCCTCTCTCCCTTTCTCCCTCCTTCCCTTTCATAATATGGGATGTATAGGGCCAATCGCAGCCAAAGATGGGGTCACAGTATTTAGGAGGACTAGCACTTCTGGTGGGGAGGGGGCTTGCCAAGCCCTTTTAAGGGCTGCTCTTCCACTTTTGGTATCCATCTGGTTCATCCAACTCTTACCTTTGCATCCAGGAAGTTGTAGCATGCACATTGGCCAAAACCTGCTAACCAACAGACCTCTAACTTGTCTGTGAGTTAAGGAGATTTCTACCCCAAGGATGTGAAGATTTCCCCCATTGCAATGAGCAGATGAGCATAATTTGTTCCAACATGCAGGAAGGCTTTTAAAGCAGGTGCTGTGGAGCACTTCGATTTTGGTCAGGCATTGAAGACACCAAGGTCATCCATTGTATTCATAGCCAGCCACCTTGACTTTTGTCTTGCCAGAGTGATTAAATAGCTCAGGAAGAGACAGTGAGGCTGATGACTTCGTTCAACTCTGCCTCGCTTAAAACCAATTTATCCACAAGTAAAGATATCACCTGTGATATCATTGGTCCTCTTGGAAAATAAAGGACAAACAACAAACAAATGACAGAATATCTAGCTTCTGGATGGAAATAACTCAGGTCCTCTCTCCTATTCAAGTAGTCAGCCATCCTCCCTTCCACATTCCTTTGTATTAAATGTATTCGTAATTTGTCATTACATTTCTGTATTGTTTTCTCTCATTGAAATGCAAATTCCTTTAAAACAGGTGGCATATTATTTTTGCCTTTTATTTTTTCCCAGTGCCTAGGATAGTGCTTGTTTTACAATTGTCATTTAACAAATACCTGTCAAATGAATGTATAAGCTGATTTCCTTTGGAGGTTATCATAGAGTTATTCATAGAACTTCTCTATTTCCTCATTCTCTACAACAAGATGTTGGCATACAAGCTATAATTATCTTCACGGTGGTCTTTTCACAAACACTTATCTTGAGCAAATCAAGACAGGATGACCAAGTGTTCTATGAAATTGTTTTTTATTGTCTTTGGATGCACAATAAAACTCACTCTGCCAATTCCTTTATTTGTTTCTCTAAGGAGAATCTTTCTGCCATTCTTCTGTTTAGCAGTAACTTCCTTTGTCTTCTGGTTTCCTTTATAGCACAAATGTCAGAACCAATAGGATTCTCTTCTTTCAGTATTATGTTTGCTTATTGATCAGTGGACAAATTTTTCATATTTAGAGTACCTACAAATTAGGTTAATGTTTATAGACAGTGTAAAGATGGCTTGATTATTAGGAATTTTGTGGGGTTTTTCCGCATTCTACCTCTATCTCAGAAGAAATGTAAGTGGGCCACATCATACTAACAGAAATTTTGTATTTTACTTTTCTCATTTTTTACCATGGCCAGAGGTATATAGGTATTCAGGGAAGCCTACTAAACCATTTTGACAGATGGGCTAAACCAAGTAGAAGATTTAAAACAGGCCTCATCCCATTGGTGAGTTAGTGGTATGACTACCCAAAGTATGTGAAGATTTCCTTGGTGGAATGAGTGGATGTGGATAATTTGGTCCAGTAGACCATGAAAGTGGTTGAAGGAAACACTATGTAGTATTTAGAGCTTGTTTAGATGTCACAGAAACCAAGGTCATCCACTACATCCAGAGCCATCACCAGTCATATTGACTTTTATCTTTCCATTGGACTCTAATACCTGGAAGAGACAATGAGGCCAAAGATGTTCTGCAAATATCTCTCACTTAAATCTAATTCATGCATGAGTCAAAGGCATCACTACTATTTCTACCTGCCTCAAAGTCCTGTGGTGAAGGGCAAATGACAAAGAATCAGGTATGGATACATTGGGAGCTATAGTCACAACCGTGAACATAGGCAGCATAGGCCATAAAGTGATCTCTATGGACAGAAGTAGCAGTGTGATTTGACAGTCCCCTAGGTGTGTTAGCCACCTTTATTAAGGAGCACACTTCTCACCTCTTGGCATGAGAAAGGGGCTAGAAAAGCTGCCCTAAAATTTTCTACTTTACCTAATTTAACCTTGCCCTGATTACTGTAGCAGGTGGGGATCCTACCCAGTGGTAGAAATGAAAAAAAAAATACAGCAAAGTTTGCTAAGATGATTTCACTCACTGTTGGTACATGAAATGTGCACATGCTTATAGACAACACAAAATCCAGTAGATCTGACAGACAAGTCTTTTTGAGAGATAACTCCAAATAGAAGTCCTCAGTGAAGTAAGACTAGCAAAGGAAGGTGAGCTTATGGAAGTCAGAGCCAAATATACGTTTTTAGCTGGAATGGCCACAGTGTTGGGGAATGCTGTAAAGCTGGCATATATTTTACAATTAAAACTAATCTAGTCAATAAGATTGTGTGCATCCCAAAAGGAGTGTATGTCAGGTTCTTGACAATGTGATTGCTACTTGTAGGAAAGCACCACAGCCCACCATCATCAATGAATATGCTCCCACCATGAAAAAACCTGATGTGGCAAAGGAAAAATACATGAAAACCTATAAACCTTCATTATAACTGTGCCAAAAGAAGAAAAATTTGTAATTCTGTGTGACTTTATCACGGAGTAGGCACAAACTATCAGACATGGCAGGAAGTCTTCAGGGGGAATGGAGTCAGAAAGAGCAACAATGATCAATTACTACTGTAGACTTGTGCATCTTATGACCTTCTCATCACGAACACTGTCTTCTATTTACCTAGATGCAATAAAATATTGTGGATGTACCCTTGCAACAAACTTTGGCATTTAATGGACAATGTCATTATAAGAGACCCACTGCATATGAGAATGATGAAGGCAATGTGTGGCCCAGGGTGCTAGACCAATCATAGATTTATCATCTCCAAGCTACAAATTCATATTCAATAAAAACACAGTGCCAAGGCAAAATGACTGTCAGAAGACTTAATGTTAGCAGATTGGAATGCTTTTCTGAGCATGAACAGTTTGTTGCTAACTTGGATGGAAAGCTGATCTAGCACACAATTTCAATAGTGGAGCAGAAAAGGAGTAGGCAGCTTTCAGAGATTTGGTGTACAGCAACATATTTACTTATCTGGGCCAGAAAACTCACAAACATCACAATGTATTTGATGAAAATGGGGGGATTCAAAAGTTGCTAAGTGAAAGGATCCACAGGTTTTACAAGCAGGATAACTCAGTTTCCTCTAAGAAGGCAGAGTTTAACTCCATCAAACATAAAGTGCAAGTGAAGCTTAGAGAGATGCAAGTTTATTGGTTCAATAACAAGGCAAATTAAATTCAGTTTTACACTGATAGTAATGATCCAAAGTTCTTTTATGATGGTTCGAAGGCTTTCTATAGACCAAAGATCTTTGGTGCATCTCAAATACTCAGTGCTGTTGGAGCCACTTTGATTAGTGATAAGGACATGATCCTGGAGAAATAGGCTGAACACTTTCATAACATTCTCAACAGATTGTCTTCAACCAATACTAAAGGAAGTGGTCATATATCTCAGATTGAAGTTAATCCCTCTCTAGTTAAACTTCCAAATGAAGAAGAGGTTTTGAATGCCATTAGAATCCTCTTGTGTGGCAAAGCACCTGATGTTGATTCTATTCCAACTGAGATTTACAAGGTAAGAGGGCCACTGCTCATACAAAAATTCACTGAAATATTCCAGGTTATAATGCAGGAGGATGTTTCCTCCAGAAGTTCAAAGATGACTCCTTTGTCCATATCTATAAAGGTAAAGGGATTCTGTTAATCATTGCTGGCAAGATTCTTTTCAGAGTCCTCCTTAATAGGCTGATCCTTCACCTGGAAGACAGTTATCTCCCCAAGATCTAGTGCACCTTCAGAAAGGGTCAAGAAACTTTTGACATGCGGTTTGCTACCCAACAACTCCAGGAGAAATGTTAGGAACACAACAGCATTCTCCACATAATAGTCCTTGATTTGACCTAGGCTTTTGATATTGTCAATCATGAGGTCTTGAAGGAGATTAAGGCAAAATTTGGTTTCCTGTAGATATTCATCAGTATTGTGTGACAGTTCCACAACAGAATGTTTTCATGAGTTCTGGATAATGGAAGATACTCTCTTGCTTTCCAGAAGCACTGTGGGTTTGCTCACATACTTTTTAGCATGCTATTTTATTTGGTGTTGTTAGATACCTTCAATGGCATCAGGATCATATACTGTGCTGAAAGGAACTTATTTAACTTAAAAGGCTACAAGCCAAGACTAAAGTGGAGGGAAAGCTGGTGCATGACTTTTTTTTGCAGATGATTGTGCACTCAATACAGCCTCTGATACTGATATGCCCCAGAGTATGGATTGATTCTCTGCCACGTGTGCTAATTTTGGCTGACAATTATCAAGAAAATAGAGGTCCTCCACCAGCCAGCATTGCACCATACATACATGAAACCATTAGTTACAGTAAATGGGGAAATTTTGAATGTTGTGGATAAATTAACTTGCTTTGGCAGTATTCTTTCCACAGATTTCCACATAAATGATGAGACTGACACATTCATTGCCAGAGCTAGTTCAGTGTTTTGGAAGCTCTGAAGGAAATAGTGGGAGAAAAGAGATATTAGGCTGCTACCAAACTGAAGGTCTACAGAGCCATTATGATGACATCATTTCTATATGCCTGTGGAAACTGGACAGTCTACCAGAATCATGCTGCGATACAGAATAGCTTCTATTTGAATTGTCTTAGGAAAACTCTGAATATCACCTGACAAGGTCAAGTATTCGACACTGAGGTTCTTTCTTGAGCCAAACTGCCAAGCATTCAAACTCTACTGCAGAAATGTACAACTCTGATAGGCTGGATACGTTATTTGAATGCCAAACATAAATTTGTCTAAAATACTATTTTTATAGAGAACTCATGCAAAGCAAGTTTTCACATGGAGATCATAAGAGAAACAAAGACACTGTCAAGGGGTCTCTGAAGAATTTTGTTATCAATTATGAGGCATGGGAGACAAAGGGTGTGTCTGTATCAAAGAAAGTACTGTGCTCTGTGAGCAAAGCAGAATTGAAGTAACTTGAAAGAAATGTCTGATGTATAAATTTAAAGACATCTACACTCCAAATGTTCATATGAACTATTTGTGCACAACATGGGGTAGAGTCTTAAGAATTTATACTGGTCTGATTATTAACAGTCAGTCACACTTTACCTTGACCCAGACATAGTAATGTCTTCTTGGTCCTCTTAAGAGCACAAAAGACAACAATGTTACCATCATGGCCACAACATTCATAACAAAGTGGGCAACCTACTGGTTATGACATATCTGTACTTAAATAGGCTAGTCCTTGTAAACCAGGAATAATACATTTTGGAGACTACACTCTAAGTCTTATTATGGCACTTGGTACAACCTTTGAGATTCATTACCTATTACCATAAGATATTGGAGTTAGATATGTTAGAAGTTTACTCATTTATGACTTTACATATCAGTTCAAAAATCCCTTGCAATGTGCACTCTGCAATGTGTACTTCACCCCTTCCCCACCTAATTCCATAGTTTTCTCACCAGATGATCTTTGAAGGTCTCTTCAAAGTTTTATATTTTATATTTTGTTGAGTGTAGCTACAGGCAAATTGTCTTATAAGAGGCACAGGGATTGAATGAGAAATGTTAGGAAGCATATGGGAGTTATAGGATATGTGATAGAATTATTATATTTGTTGTATCTGACATATTTATTGAACACCCCTTAGAAGGAAGAAACGGTATTTTCCTCATATGTTTATTTCCCCGCTCAATCTATATTTAGCATAGTACTCTGTAGTGATGTTCAACAAATATTTGCTGAATGAATAGAACAGTAAAATAACCATCTGCCTCCTAAAGATGTAGGAAAATTATGCAAAAATGTTAAAGAATGGGAAATTAGAAGACCACTTAGTGTAACAAGAGCTATCTTCATATATTTTATTTTTCATGGAGAAAAATAAAGATATGACTTATTCTGATGAGCCCCAAGGTGGAAAAAAGGGATAGTAACTATTGTGAGAAAGATTTTTTGGTTTAAAGTTATGAAGAACTTTCTAATAATTTTGCAAATGTAATGGTCTCACTTATAAATGCAAAAATCAAAGTCCATTCATGGAAGGTGTTAAAATGTGGGGCTAAATATTTGCTTAGGTGGGATGAAGTAAAGGCTATGTATACAAACATCAAACAGTGAGTTTAAATGTGTGTTTTCTCATGTCAAAATAGAGTTGGAAGATATCTTAGAGGTCAGTGATTATGCAAAGTATCAATTTAAGATTCTATGATCTATAACAGAAAAAGATTCTAAATTCTGCGTTGGTTAAACAATTTTTAATGATGGCATTGATGAAGAAAACCATCTATATCTCTTGTTGGACCTTGGATAAATAGGGAGAGCTAATCAGTTCCACAATGTGTTTGTTGATTTTACTTGATGTTAAATTCTAACTTTGTTTTCATATGTGGCATTCATTAGAAGAGATGAAATGTTATCATGCAGTACAGTATTTTGTAAATCTTAAGGCACTACATAAATTATAGCTATCATTATTAAATGAATAATAAAATAATAAGGATGCTCCAGTCAGTGTTTAACACCCCTAAAGAGGTTCACTCCCTATGTATTTTCAGCGCAGAAGGTACCTAAGAAATTTATACATGGATTCTCTTACATAATTTTCGCCACCCAGCAAACTATCAAAGAAAGATTCCTAGAGGTCTAATGCCTAAGGGATTAGAGTATTTTTTTAGATAGTTCTCTGCTGTGAAGTCACTATGCAAATTGCAACAATAATTATTTACTCAGCACTAGCTATGTACCAGGTGCTTGGAAAACTAAGACAAAAAAGGGAACAAGCCTTCATCTCATGAGGCTGCCATTCTATTGGAAAAGCTTATATTCTATTGTCTTCTATAAAAATGGAGCTGGGTAGGAAAAAACAAAACAAAACAAAACAGTTGGGTCTGGCAAAAGAAACTGTGGTAACTAGAGTTTCCATTCCTTCTTAGTTCCTGTATGGATAGGCCACAGAAATTATAGGGTGGGGCTTCTCCTCAGTTGTTTTTTAGTAATATGGCACTATTGTGTTAAACTCATGAGTATGCACATCTATTATACAGATAGCTAACATAAACTCTAGCATTTCATTTAGAAAGTTAAAATACTGCATACTACTAGGAAAATGAACAAATACCTACAGCCCAACTAAATAATCCAATAAACTAAGATTTAACCATACTGCCTATAAAAAATGTTTCCAAATAATCACGTTCTTACATTGCATGTACGCCACAAGCCACCCTAGGGATATCCTTTTCCTCTTGACTGTACCCAGATAATCCTGGTAATTTTTTTCACTTACTTTCCTTATGTTTCTATATTTAAAATATCTTTACCTCCATAATCATTCTGCATTGATGTTTTGACTCCCTTTATTCATGAAAGTTCCTATAAATATACCAATAAACTAGAACTCATTGACAAGGGATATACTTCCTTAAAATGTTTTACTCTGGGGCAGCTAGATGGTACAGTGGATAAAGCACCAGCCCTGGATTCAGGAGGACCTGAGTTCAAATCCAGCCTCAGACACTTGACAATTACTAGCTGTGTGAACCTGGGCAAGTCACTTAACCCCAATTGCCTCACCAAAAAAAAAATGTTTTACTCTAACTTTTCTCCAAATTTTTGCTGTCTCTATTCCATATTTCTAAAACATTTTTCCTGTCTTCTAGATGAAAGGATCTGATATTTAAAATTAGAAGATATATCAGATGCCATGTAATCCAACCCATTAATTTGAAAATGAGAAAACAGATAATCTGAAATCTTAAGTAACTTGATCAAGGTCATTTAGGGAGTGAGAGAACCAAAACAGCTCACCAGGCTCTAGGTTTGGCAGCAAAGTTCAATGTTCTTTCTACTGTACTACTGAAATATAATTCATTCTATGTATTAGAATTGTCCCAGAAAGGCAGCATTATGCAGTAGAATGAATACTGGATTTTGAATCAGAGGAACTCCATTCAAATTTAAGCTCCATGTGACATTAGGTAAGTCATTCAAATGGGCTGGATTTAATTTTTCCCATATGAAAAATAGGGAGTTTGGACCAGGTAATTCCTTTATTTTTTTAATTGATTTCATATTTATTAACTAACTAAATGGGGAAAATAATATTTATGAAAAAAATAGTTAAATTGATTTCAGTTGACTAAAAGCTCAATATGAATACAATGTAGTGTTTCCTTCCAAAAATACTAATATAATGCATGACTGTATTAAGCAATACACAATGAAATATATAGGCAATGTCCAGGAAAAAAGGGAGGGCAGTTGTTTTTTTTTTTTTTTAAACATTTCTTTTTTATTTTCAATTTACATGTAAGGGTAGTTTTCAACATTCATTTTCATAAGATTTAGAGTTCTAAATTTTTCTCCCTCCCCCCCTCCCTTTCCTTCCCCCTCCAGGAGATCGCAATCAGGTTATATATGTACAATCCACAAGTGTTCTTTTTATCAGTTCTTTTTATAGAGGTGCATAATAAGCTTCCTCATTAGTTCCTTGGCATTGTCTTGGATCATTGCACTGCTGAGAGTAGTTAAGTCATTCACAATTACTCATTGAACAATAGTGCTGTCACTATGCACAATGTCCTCTCAGCTCTGTTCACTTCACTATACATCGATATTCATTAGTCTTTCAAGGTTTTTCAGGGATCAACATGTTTGTCATTTCCTGTAGCACAAGTCTTTTCCACTAAAATCATAAAGCACAGCTTTTTCCATCATTCCTCAATTGATGGACATTCCCTTGATTCTCAATTCTTAGCCTCCACCAAGAGTTGCTATAAATATATTTTGTACAATTTTTCCCCCTTTTCTCTTTTTCATTGTTACTTTTGTTAACTGTTTCCCTTCTATCCTATTCCCTTCCCCATGATATTTATTCTATTATCCATCTTCTTTCATCCTATCACTCTTCAAAAGGGATTTGCTTCTGTCTGTCCCCTCCCCCACTCTGCCCTTCATTCTTTTGCCCCTCTCTCTTTATCCCCTTCCCCTCCTATTTTCCTGCAGGGTTATAGAGATTACTCCACCCAATTGAGTGTGTACATTATTCCCTCCTTGAGCCAATTCTAATGATATTGAGGTCTTTGAGCCAATTTTGATGAGTGTAGGCTCATTTACTGCCCAGATTAAATAGATTACTCCACCCAGTTGGGTGTATCTATTAGTACCTCCTTGAGGCAGCTCTGATGAGTTTAAGATCTTTGAGCCTTTTCTGATGAGTGTAAAATTCATTTACTGCCCTGCTCCTCTCCCATCTCTTCCCCCACTCCATAAGCCTTTTCCTGTAACTTTCATGTAGGATTTCACCTCTGCCCTTCACCCCTCAATTTAACCCTAAAGATGTTATCATCTAGCTAACTGACACAGTGGACAAATCATCACCCCTGGACCCAGGGGGATCCCAGCCAAAACCTGGCCTCAGACATGACAATGGCCCACTGTATGACCCCAGGTATGTCCCCAGCTCCAATTTTTTTTTTTTTATGGTTCTCTAGGGTCTTGTATTTGAAAGTCAAATTTGCCAATCAGTTCAGGTCTTTTCATCACAAATATCTGAAAGTCTTCTTTTTCATTAAAGTCCCATTTTTTCTGCTGAAAGATAATGATGAGTTTTGCTGGGTAGCTGATTCTTGGTTGTAATCCCATTTCCTTTGCCTTTTGGAATATCATATTCCATGCCCTCCAGTCCTTTATGGTAGAAGTTGCTAGATCTTGTGCTATCCTGACTGGGGCTCCACAGTACTTGAATTCTTTCTTTTTGGCAGCTTGCAATATTTTCTCCTTGATCTGCAGGCTCTGGAATTTGGCTATAATATTCCTAGGAGTTTTCCTTTTGGGATCTCTTTCTGGAGGTGATTGATGGAGTCTTTCAATTTCTATTTTAGCTTCTTTCAGGGCAATTTTCCCTGAGGATATCTTGGAAGATGGTGTCTAAGCTCTTTCCTTGATCATGGTTTTCAGGTAGACCAATAATTTTCAAATTATCTCTCCTGGACCTCTTTTCCAGGTCAGCAGTTTTCCCCAGAAGATATTTCACATTGCCCTCTATTTTTTTATTCATTTGGATTTGGTTTATTGTGTCTTGGTTTTTCATAGTCACTGGCTTCCATTTTTTCAATCCTCATTCTTAGGCAATTATTTTCATCAGAGAGCTTTTGTACCTCCTTTTCCATTTGACTTTTCAAGCTGTTGACTTTTTTCTCATGTCTTTCCTGCATCCCCCTCATTTCTCTTTCCATTTTTTCCTCTACCTCTCTAATTTTATCTTCAAAGTCCTTTTTGAGCACCTCTATGGCCTGATACCAATTTTTATTTTTCTTGGAAGCTTTAGATATAGGGGCTCTGATGTTGACATCTTCCTCTGAGGATGCCCTTTGGTCTTCCTTGTTACTAAAGAAACTTTCTATGGTCCTCACCTTTCTCTGTTGGCTCATCTTGCCTTTCTTTTACTAGACTTTTAGCTCCTTAAAGTGGGGCACTGTTTCCAGGCTGCAGTATCCCAAGCTTTAGAAGTCCCAGGTGGTATGATTTAAGGAGAATCAGGTTCTTCCCTCACCCAGCCTGTTTCCTGGTCCTAGATGACCCCAGACCAACTTGCCAATCAACCAGCTTTGTGTGTTGTGGTTGTTAGTTCCAACAAGCCTGTGACCCTCCCCGACCTAGGCCACTTCTACTCAAGCCTACCACCTGGTTCTTGGTAGGGGTGTAAAATCCAAGTTCTGCCTTAGCACCAGCATAGACCCCTGTAGTCTCTCTCCTGCCCAGGGCTCAGCCCACTCACCAGACTGTGAGCTTAGTTCCAGATGACACTGGTGCTTCAGCTGATTCAAAGGCTCTGGGGGTCTTCTTCTCTGGTGAGGACTTCCTGAGATTGGATCTGTATCATGGTGACTGTGGGGTTGGGCTCCCTCCTTCTGACTTCCAAGCCATTCTTGATTAGAAGATGATTTCAGCACATTCTTCTGTGAGTTTTGCTGCTCTGGGCATTTTCCTATGACCTTATTTGGATGTTTTTTAGAGAGATTGTGTCATGAGATCGGGAGCTCACTGCCTTTCCTCAGCCATCTTGGCTCCGCCCGGGGAGGGCAGTTTTAAGGATGAGATCCATTGTATTTCATATTGGACCAAAATATTTCTAACATGGTTTCCAACTATAAAATCTTATGAAGTATAAGATTATGCCCATTTGAAAGAGGAATCAAATGTAGAAATAAATAATTGGTACAAGCAAATAATTAGCAATCTTCTAATGCATGAATCAAAGGCCTGATTATGTATCTTACTCATCTGATATAGAATCAATGATCAATCAGTCATTCAACAAGCACATAGCCATCTTCTAAGCCCCACTTATTATAAATATACATAATATAACAACCCCTATTCTCAAGGAACTTTCATTCTAATAGATGATCATACTGTTATACAAACAAGAAATACCTCTTTTACAAGGTACAGCCACTCGTAACAACAATTCATAAACTAAACTTCCCTACTAATCATATAGATTTATGAGCATAGGTTTACTATTAATAACCCAAATATACTGATGCATATGTCTGGATACATATTGCCAAATTTAGACATACACTAGGACACATATTTACCATTTAGATTGCCATTATCATTATGACTCATCATTTTCATTCCCCTTGTTATTTATAATTTTGATTCTTTCAAAATCATGGTGCTACATTATTTCAAGACATTTAGCAAACTATAAGACTGTTAATGTTTAGGCCAGAAGTGCAGGGAAGGGGAGTTGCTGTGGTTTCCTGCTTTATCAGTACTTGAAAGGAACCGCTGCAGGATTCCAGGCTGGAGACTCCCTTAGCCATCTCTTCACCTTTATCTCCACTAATCCATACTTCTCTATCCTTACCATTTAAGCAGCAGCCATCTGCCTCAGCTGCCCTGGCCATCAGTGCCCCTGCCCCAGCCTCAGCCATAGCTGCTGCGCAGCTGCCACCTCCCTCCACCTCCTCATCTTTGCCGCCTCCACCATCTCCACTTCTATGACAATCTTGTCTCCTCCTCATGTTTGATAAACCACCACCAAGACTCTGAGGCTGCCATCAACCAGCAGATCAGCCTGGAGCTCTATGCCTCCTACGTCTTTGACCGAGGTGATGTGGCCCTGAAGAACTTTGCCAAGTATTTGTTCCACCAATCGCATGGAGAGTGGGAACATGCCAAGAAGCTGATGAAACTGCAGAACCAATGCAGCGGCCACATCTTCATGCAAGACATTAAAAAAAAAAATCACAATGAGTGGGAGAGCAGACTGAAGGCAATGAGGTGTGCTCTGCACTTGGAAAGAAAAAATTGTCAATCAGTCATTACTGGAACTGCACAAGCTGGCAACTGACAAAATTTCCCCTTTATGTGATTTCACTGAAACCCACTACCTGGATGAGCAGGTAAAGTCCATAAAACAACTGGGTGATCGTGTAACCAACCTGTGCAAAATGGGGCCCCAGTTCTGGCATGGTGGGATGTCTTTTTGACAAGCACGCCCTTGGAGACAGTGACAATGAGAGCTAAGCCATACCTGGATTTCCCTGCACCTGGAAACTGTGAGAATCAGGGTGCCACCACCCTGCTGAGATAGACATTGTGAGAACCAGGGCAATGCCACCCTGAGGAAAAAGCATGTGACTAGCATCTGGAAGTTACCTCTATTCATAGAACCACCTGTAAGTCATGTCAATCCATGCTACCAGCCATTAGCTTGGAGCTGTGTGTGGGGACCATCCCCTCTTTCATTCCAAAGGGAGCTTCCACTAGAGGAGAATGGGGGATCTTTCTCTTTCTGTTGGAGGTCTCCATGGGGGATGGAGGTTCCAGTGGAGTCGTGAGAGTAGCTAGGTTTTTTCTATCTGAACTCCATATGTTCTTCCTCTCTCTTTTGCTAACTTCTCATACACTTTAATGAATGCTTAATGCCCAAAGACTGGTGCTATAAGCTTCTAATTTAAGGTGAAAACACATTAGATTTTAACCACACATTTAGATTTTAAACATCACAAAACTGTGGGCACCACTCCTTCTGTCTTTCAGTGCATACATATTTTGGATATCTGAACTTTTCCAAATCTGTACCAAAAAACTACCACCATTTACATCCCAAAAAGGTAACTTGGTACTGATGAAAAAATAAAAGATCATTAATGTTTAAATTGGTTGGCTTCTTTAGACAGAAATTATTTGGGATATATTAAAGAACTATTCAACATCCCCAAAGCCATCTAATCTGTTGGCATGAACTAATAAAATTTTGCCATTTTAGCTTTTTTAGACAACTTCCCAATAATTTATTCTTCCAAATGTACAGAAAATGAATCCTCAGTTGCATATAAATAGTTAAATAAAACAGACACAACAATATGTAACAGAATACATGGCATTTAAATCCAGATTCCAAAAATACCTTTTATGAGCAGCCATCTGATATAAATATATAGGGCATGAATGGATATATCCCTAAATTCTCCAATTTATCCTTTATAAAGTTAGAAAATTGGTTTTTCACATGTCCAGGTTCAACCATGTCACTTTTGTACTTTAAAAACAACAATTATTCACTATAGCCTGTAGGATAAAGTACAAACTCTCCTCCTGAGATTTAAATCCAATTTCATTTTGCCTCCAGTACTATATTTCACAACTTCTTTTGGGTTTTTTTTGTTTGTTTGTTTGCAGGCAATGGGGGTTAAGTGACTTGCCCAGGGTCACACAGCTGGTAAGTGTCAAGTGTCTGAGGCCGGATTTGAACTCAGGTACTCCATAATCCAGGGCCAGTGCTTTAACCACTGTGCCACCTAGCTGCCCTATTTCACAACTTGTTATGCATTACTCTCATTCTTACACTCTGTGTTACAGCTAAACTGCCCTATTTGCTGTTCCTCACATGTGACAATATATCTCCTGCATGTGAGCCTTTCTTTATACTAGCTATCCCTAATTCCTGGTTTATGTTCCTGCTTCATCTCAGCCTATTAAAATACATAGTTCTAATGAAATTCTTTTTCAAGCACCACATTCTATTAAAAACATATTAAGTAACTTGTGTTGCCTACTCTCCTGAATTACAACACATTTACCAAATGCTACTCCTCCTACCCCCCTTAAGATTTTAGGTTAAAATATTTTGTAATTATTATGTTTCATTCTGAAAAGTAATCTCTGTTATTTGCTTATTATAGCATTAATTCTGTGAACTTATTTTATTATAATCATTTTATTAATATAGCTATAGTCTAACCATGAACAATTAATGTCTCTTCAATTATTCTTTTTTTATTTTTAGAAAGAATGATTTGTAGTTTTCTTTATTTAAATTCTGGTTATGATTTGTTCCATTGGAGCCATTACCTCATCAATAAATCAATAAATAGCTGACCTCAAAGTGAAAAGACTTGGGTTCAAGTCCTTCTGAAACACTGGATGCATGAACCATGACAAGTTTTTAAATCTCTCAGAGATCTAGGAATTTGGTAAAACTAAAAATTACATGAATTTTAAATCTGCACTGGTAGGAGCAGCTAGGTGGTGCAGTGGATAGAGCACTGGCCCTGGAATCAGGAGGACCTGAGTTCAAATCCGGCCTCAGAAACTTGACACTTACTAGAAGTGTGACCCTGGGAAAGTCACTTAACCCCAATTGCCTCACACACACACACAAAAATATGCATTGATAAAGGAAGTTTTATGATGATGACCCATGATGATTTCAGGATGACTTGTAATATACATATCCAGATATCATGATTATCAAATTAATAACATCATATTCACATGATTATTCAATTGATGAAGTACAATTTCAGAGTAACAGAAGAGAACAAGAGAATAAGGAAGCAACTCTAGGGCAGTGTACAGAATTTACATATAAGTATATGCATGTATCTGCACATCCATTTTAAATCAGTTCTCATGAATGTCAAACACTTGTGGCTTGGAAACAATTTAATGAGAGGTTGAGAAACTGCAATGTGTTGTACTAAAGCAAAGGTGATCAGCATTTGATGTAATCACTGCAAAAACACAAAAACTATTGCATGAATGATCAAGTTGGTTTTGAATCACTTCATAAAGGAACAGTGACTCAAATATGTCCATACATGTGGCCAGTTTTTTATAAGAGGTATATGAAATGCAAAAGAAATCTAAACTTAAAATTTATTTTTAGTGATCACAGAAAACATATCAGGTCATTTTTCCTCTTGATATACTACTGTTTCCAGATACCTAACTTATTTCTTATTTCCTTTTAAATTAGACCTAAGTGTTTTCCTTGAAATAACTTTGTGTGATATACTATAAAAGTAGTAGTATTCTCATTTTACATATGAGGAAGCTGAAACTCAGAGATTTTCAGTCCATTGTGTTAGGTGAGACAACAATGCACATGGCAGAAGAGAAATCTAATCTCATAAATTCTGACTTTAAACCATCAGTACTCTAACATGATGGATCAGGGGAACTGTGGATGGTGGTAAACTATGTAAAATTAAAGGTCAGTATCTTTTGATACTTTTCTAATTGTTGAGTTTTCAGAATAGTTATAGCAGATGATATTTCTTGTTACAGTCTTCTAAAAAAAGTATTAGTATGTTTATGGAGTTCTTCCTTCATTCACTCTTCCATCCTCTATCAAGTGCTGCTAGGACTAATATTGAAAAGTGAAGTGTTTTTAAGTGCCTGCAGTATCACTGGGTTATTTATCAATTATTATAACCACAAAATAGGCTCAATTTCTCCACATGAAAGGAATTTCAAAACAAATTATTTGAATCCATAGTAAAACAAAATGAAAAAAAAATAAGACAATAGATTCTTATGTGATACACTCCTACACCATTCAGAGGATATGATGGGGAAGGAAGATATCAGGATCTGCTCAATTGTTGGCTTCAGTTTTGCTGTTATCTTCAATTCTACCTAATCTACACCACTAATAACATATCTTCGAGCTATTCTACTTAAATATAATTTTTCAGAGTGAAAAACCTTTGGAAGATCAATAATGGCCAAAGGAAAAGCTGGAAACCCAGTTTCTACAGTAATAGTCTGGGTATATTCAATCAAAAGTCAAAGTAAATTAGATTGAATTAGAACTGCCATAACATGGTAAAAGAGGTAAGACCAGAATGTCTCTAAATGGATTCAAGACCAGAAGCAGAATTCCTTTATATGGAGAAAAAGCACAGTAAAGTAAACCAATTTATTTTGTTTTATTTTGTTTTGGCCACAGTTGTACAGCTGCAACCACATTCTATTTATATTTTCAAAAATCTGGCTTCCACCAACTTTACTAAGTCACTTTTCCCCTCTTAATTCATTCATTTAAGAACAATATTTAAGCCAGGCATGGCAGTGCATATCTGCCATCTCAGCTACCAGGGAGTCTGACACTACCAAATATATTAAGTATTATACATCTAAGTTACAGGAGGCTATGTTGATCAAATGACCACACTTAGTTTCCATCAATATGGTGAGCTCCCAATAGCAAAGGATTAACAAACAAGTTATCAAAGGATGGATGAAATGACCCATTTTGAAAATGGAACTAGAACTAGGCAAAAAGCTCCTGCTACTGATGAGACATACAAGCAGCCCATGCAATTTTTGCATGGGAAAGAAGATGAGGCCCTGTCTGTTAAAGATTGTTCATATATGGCTATATCTATATGTAACTAGATCTATGCAGAGAGCATTCTATTTATATCTGACTATTATCTTTTGATAAATCAAGAGCATTTCCATCTCTTCAACTGTATGAGTTTGTAAATCTATTTTAAGACTTTCCTTCACTAAACAGTGTTTGAACAAGATAACTTCACTTTAAAAATGTACATCCAAATTCCACCCCGCCACCTCCCACCAAGTATATCTGAATTTATAGAGTATTTCTTATACTCTTACCATTTAACATAAAATTAGCAAATGTAGGAAATAATTTTAAATTTTAAAGCATCAAATGCCTTTCAAAAAACTTCTGAAATTGACATTTGTTATGTCTATGTTTTTTTCTCTAATCATCAGCTTCTCTCAAAAAAAGTAATAAAAAAAGGATATTTCCTTTCTCAGGTGCCTCATTTAGATTTTTTGAGAAGAAAAAATTTAATTTCATACAAGGAAAAGTCATCAGAGTCAAAGAAATTTGAATCCTCAAGATCATCTTAAAATATTTATATTTTTCTCAATGTGTTCTATTACTTTGCTACTTTAACTACTTTAACTATAGACATTTACAAGTCATTTTTTCTAATCTTCATTTCCTGTTTATTTTATTCCCTTGGATAAAAATGAGTATATGGTCTTGGAAGAAAAAACAAAAAACAAAGGAAGCTCCATCCTACTCTAGTGCTGTTACAAAACTCCAACTCCAAAGAAAAGCTTACTCATTCCAGAAAAAAAAAAAACAGCAAGTTAAACAGTATGTTTCCTGAATTTCTATAGAAATTACTGCTGATATAATTTATTTGACATTTAACAGGAGCAGAAATTTAGAACTAAAACAAACTTTGGGGATCATCTGATCCAAATTCCTCCCCTTAAAAATGAGGAAATTGATACCCAGAGGGGACGAGAATTGCCCAAGGTCTCTTTAGCAATCAGGTAGAAAATTGGTACAGTTGGGGGCAGCTAGTTGGTACAATGGATAAAGCTCTGGCCCTGTATTCAGAAGGACCTGAATTCAAGTCCAGTCTCAGACACTTGATACTTACTAGCTGTGTGAAGCTGGGCAAGTCACTTAACCTTCATTGCCATACCAAAAAAAAAAAAAAAAATTGGGGGACAGCTAGGTGGCACAGTGCATAAAGCACTGGTTCTGGATTCAGGAGGACCTGAGTTCAAATCCAGCCTCAGTCACTTAACCTTCATTTCCTCAGGGGTTGGGTGGGGCGGTGGTACACTTGAAAAAGAAATAGACTTGGAATCAGAAAGATGAGTTCAAATCCAGCAAATATATTTATTATCTGTGTAACTTTGGACAAATAATTTAACCTCTGTTAACTTCAGCATACTCATTTTAAAATGGGGACAAAAATAGTCCCCATCTCTCAGGGTAGCTGTGAGGATAAAAGGAAAGAGCACTGTGAACTTTAGACCACTATAAAAAGTTATTACTTTTGTTATCATAACATTATACTCTTATCCGACTTCGAATCTGAACCTATGTTCTCTGACTCAAAATACAGCATTTTTAACATCATATTCTTTCAGCAACCAGGTTATCATTATTATTCAAACTAATTAAATTCAACATTCATTAAAATCTAAAATGTGTTAGCTTCTAGAAACACCAAGACACATAAAATAGGCTGTGCTCTCAAGCTGCCTATTCTCTACTCACTAATACAACATGTGCACAGATACAGGAAATATAAGGTAAGAGAATAATGGTAATGTGGGAGAAGAAGAAAGTCTTCAAAAAGGAGTAAGTGAAATCAGCCTTAAAGGCTTAATGAATCTTAGAGTTTTTAAGAGTACATTCCAGGCATGGGGAGACATATTATGCAAGTGCTTGGATGTAGGAAATAGAACACTGAGCTCAAGAAATATCTAATAATCTAGTTTTTTAGTGATAGACTTCATGACAATGAATAACAAGTTAGAGATAGAAAGGTGGGTTGGAATTATATTCTAGAGAGCCTGAGGATTTGTATTTTATCCTAGGGGAAATAAGGAGTCATTGGAGGTTTCTGATTTCTTAAAACATTGTAGATCTATGATTTAGGAAGATAAACTTTTGAGTCATAGATGGATTAGATATCTGAACAATACCAATAGAAAGACAAATTAGAGGGGCAGCTAGGTGGCACAGTGTATAAAGCACCAGCCCTGGATTCAGGAGGACATGAATTCAAATCAACCTCAGACATTTGACACTTACTAGCTATGTGACCCTGGGCAAGTCACTAAACCCCAATTGCCTCACAAAAAAAAGACAAATTAGAAAGAAAATAGTCCAAGATAGAGGTGATAATGGCAAGAAGTAATTTAATGGCTTTGTGAAATTAGAAAAAGGTGAAAAGGGGAGCATTGTTGCAAAGGTAAAATCAAAGACTATTGGAAAGAATTTTGTTATGAGAAGGAGTGGCTATGGAGAGGGAAGAATCAAGCATGGCTCTAGAGATTTGAAGCTGGAATAATGGAAGAGGGTAGAAAACCCAAAAGGAATAGGGAAGTTTTTAAAAGGGATAAGTTTAGGGGCAGTTAGGTGGCACAGTGGATAGAGCACTGGCCCTGGAGTTAGGAGTGCATGAGTTCAAATCTGGCCTCAGACACTTAACACTTACTAACTGTGTGACCCTGGGCAAGTCACTTAACCTCAATTGCCTCACTAAAAAAAAGGGATAAGTTTAGGAAGAAAGATGATGACATTAATTTTATACAGATGGACTAGAGATCCTGAAAGAATATTCATTTGAAGCTATCTAGCAGTTAGAGATGGACTACTAGAGTCCAGGAGAGATTTTTGATATCTACACACACACATACACACACACACACACACACACACACACACACACATAATTTGTCAGTCATCTACATAGCAATGGTATTTGAGCCCATAGAAATAGATGAAGTCATCAAGGTAGAGTGTCTGTACACAGAGTATAGGAAATAGCTTATGGTCATGCAAAGGAAACTTAAAAAGAGAGAAAAAAATAGGAAGACCAAGAGGATGTGGTATAAAGAAGCTAAGGAATGAAAGAGTATTCAGCAAGGTTGGGTAAGTTAATATCAAATTCAGCAGAGAAGATGGATGTGGGTTGATAGAAATAATATGGATTTAGTATTTACCATCTTTGAGAGAACAGTGTGAGTAAATTAAGTGGTGGTCTAAGAAACCAGTTTGCAAGGGCTTATGACAGGGATGAATTGTGAGAAACTGGAGGCAGTGAACAGACTTTTTATGCATTTGGCAATGAAAAGAAGGAAATACTGAACTTGAATCATCCCATAAACAAGGACTTATTAAATAATACCATATGCTGGGATGGCAAAGTCAAGAGAAAATACACTAGGGATAGATGACACCTAACTTTGACAGCAGAGAAGGAATTAGTAAGGAAAACTATATAGAAGATCCAAAAGAGGAAATACTTGATAAGACATGCCCCTGAGGGAGATGGGGGGATAAAGAATCAAAAGCAGAGGAATTAGCCTTTGCAATCAGTGACACATATTTCTTAGCAAATAAACTATAGGAATGGAGGACAGATGAGGAAATAAAGATGTTTTATACTTTAACATAGGAGACCTGAGAAATCTCATGTCTGATTACTTTTTTACATGCTTTTAAAACCTATTCTTTTTTTTTTTTTTTTTTGGTGAGGCAATTGAAGTTAAGTGACTTGCCCAGGGTCACACAGCTACTAAGTGTAAAGTGTCTGATACCAGATTTGAACTCAGGTCCTCCTGAATCCAGGACTGCTGTTCATTCCACTTTGCCACCTAGCTGCCCCCCTTTTAAAACCTATTCTTGTTCTATATAGTTGAATCATTGAAAATGATTACATTTTGTTTTCAACCATGAACTCCATTTTTGTGACACTTTTCCTTATGTCCATGGACTACAATTGTCCTGGGAGAACCTGTCTCTACTCATAAACATTTTCCCCATACCGACCAGTATCATTATAATTTTAAATCTCTCTTTTGATCTTAGACTTACAGATCTCATGGTTCTCTTGTTATCAAAGTATAATCCATCCTGCATGGTAGTTATTAAATATTTGTTATGGAGTGTTGCATTATTATGTATTTTAAATTCTATCTGAATGGATGGATAAATGAACATTTTAAGATATACTACTTCCAATGTTCTCTGATCAGCTCTGCCATTTTGGTTAGTGATAACATACATTATATATACCCATCCACACATGTATGTGTACGTGTATGTGCATTGTGTGTGAATATACATTAATGTATGCATGCATATGTTAATTTGTATTTTCAAAGTTCAAAAGTAAAACTTTTGGCCATTAATCCTGATGCTCAGTTTAACCATTCCCAACTAGAAAACTTAAGTCTTTTCACAATTTAAGTCAGAGCTTAAAAGTATTTTAGTATTTGATTTTTGTCAGGTTGATCTTTTACTTTGTTTTGTTTTTATAATGTAGTGACTGCCAAATGTGATTAAATCATACACTAAGCTGTTCATATACCCAGACAGACGTGTGTAACCATTCCAGGCTCAAACATTTATTTTATACACATAAAACTTCTCTGCTATAATTTTACTCATGATCCTTCTTGGATTAGATTTTATATCTAACATGTTTTACCTGCTTTTTAATGAGCCAAGAAAGAAAAGAAGCAGAAAACTCAAGCAAAACACACTTTTCTGTTTTCTCTATCAATAGGTAAACGTTCCTTCTAAAGAATATCTTCCTCAAGAAATGAAAAGCTTATAGACTTTTTCTGATGTGCCATGAAACTGATACCACCATCTCAAGCGTGAAAGCTGAACTTGTTTGATAGAAATACATTTGGGACCTGACCCTACAGGTGCATGCATATAGCTTGCTGGCTTCAAGGAGTGCCACTTTTTCAGTTAAAGCATTTGGATAGCCAAGTGAGTTAGAAGAAACTGACTCAGCCTTTAATTAGAGAACAATAAACCAGTATGAAAACAAGAGCCCTGTATAAACAAATTACAGTCAATAGGACTGAAGACTGATAATTGATACATCAATTTGCATTGTATTGGGCTTTATAAGAGTGAGAATTGACAAAGGGAGTTTTACATAACATGGAGGAAAAATTACCTTTCAAGAATATATAGTCTAGATTAGTTAAAGAAGACTACAAGGCTAGCTTGATAAGAAGATAAAGGGAGTAGAATTGGTCAGTGCAAAGAACCCTGGCTCAATACTTGTGTCACATTGGTTAAGTCCCTTAATTTCTTTGGGGCTGTTTACATATTTGTAATGAAAGTATTGGCCTATATAATCACTAGATGACTTTAAACTTGTGATTCTATGAAAGAGTCATACCTAAAAGGGATATAATGCCCTAATATTGGGAAGTCATGTTCCCTTTCGAACAGTTCCATAAGGGAGAACAAATGTCATACCCAATTCAAAGATATATTAATAAGATAGGCCAGTTTTCTCTACTACTGATATGTTTTGTACATTAGAGCAAAAAGATTTTTAGTGACAAATTCTGCCATCAAGAATTTGTTAAGGACCTGAAAAGGGGGCTGATGTTTCATAAAGTTTATGCATATGAGTTGCTCTTATTTTTATAAGCTTGACTCACTTCTCTATATATTTAAGAAATAGACCTTTATCAGAGAAACTTGATATATATTATTTCAGTTATTATAACTGTACATTTCCTTCCATCCTATTTTCCTTTTGTTTATCCTACTCCCTCTCTCTCCTTTCAATGCTGCCCATCCTCAAAAGTGTTTTGCTTTTGACTACTACCTCCTCAGATCCACCTTCCTTTGTATCAGCCTGACTTTCCCAAACTATAAAATGGAAAGATAATAGCACTTACTACACAGGTTTATTGAGAGTATCAAATAAGATTATATTCTTAAAACACACTAGAACAGTGTCTGGAACATAACAGGTGGAATATATCAACATATATGTTGATGACTTACTTTAAGCTTCCTTTCCTCTTCCCTGTCCATGGACTTCCTGCTGGCAGGACCACATTTTCCTTCACCGCTGATCTCAATTGTGTTTTGAGGGCTTTAGGGGATCAGCTACAAGGTCACTGTAGGGATCATCTCAGACACAGACAAGAAACTGCTTCTTATATGCTTCTGCTCATTCCACTCTTCATTATTTCATGCAAGTCTATCCTAGTTTTTCTAAGATCATCAAGCTCATCATCTCTTATGGCACAGCAGTATTCCATCACAATCATTTACCACAACTTGTTCAGCCATTCCCCAATTGACAGGCATCCCTGTAATTTCCAGTTCTTTTGCCACCAGAAAGAGCTGTTATAAATGTTTTAGAACATAAATGTTCTTTTTGATCTTCTCTAATCATCTTTGGAAATAGACATAGTAACTGTATTGCTGGGTCAAAGGGTGTATCAGCTATTTAGTAACTCTTTAGGAATAATTACAGCTTCCTCTCCAAAATTAATGAATCAGTTCACAATTCTACCAACAATGAATGGGATTCTCAATTTCTCCATTTACCATCAAAGATTTGTTGCTTTCTCCTTCAATTATTTTAGCCAATCTGGCAGGTGCAAAATGATATCTCAGGTTGTTTTAATTTGCACTTCTCTGATCAATAATGATTTAGAGCATTTTATATGATTATAAATTTTGAATTCTTCATCATAAAAATGCAATTCATGTAAGTTGACCAAATATCAATTAGAGAATGACTCATATTGTTATAGATTTTAAAAAGATCTTTATATATTTGAGATATGAGAACTTTATCTAAGATACTGTTTATAATATTTCCCCAAAACTTTCTTCTTGCCTTCTGATGTCAACTGCCCCTGTTTTTAGTACAAAGTCTTTTAAATTTAATTCAATCAAAACTATCCATTTTACACCTAACTCTGCTCTCTCTCTCTCTCTCTAGATTATTTATAAACTGTTTGCTGTCCATAAGTATGCTAGGTAATATATTCCATGATGTTCACATTTTCTTGTAATATTTCTTTGTATTTGGGTCATGGATCCATTTTGAGCTTATCTTGGAAAATTGTGTCAGATACTGTTCTAAGCCCAATTTGTCCCATACTACTTTTCAGTTTTCCCAATAAATTTTACCAAATGATGAATTTTATCCCCAAATCTTAAATCTTTACATTTATTAAATCCAAGAGTATTATGTTCATTTATTTTGGTCTGCTCTGTCCTCCTAATATACCTTTCTATTTCTTAGCCAGTACCAGATAGCTTACTGACTTATTGCATATTTTAAGATATGGAAATCCTAAATATTCTTCAAATTTTTTCATTATTTCCTTCAATATTCTTTACTTTTTGTTCTTCCAAATGATTATTATTTTTTTAAGTGAGGCAATTGGAGTTAAGTGACTTACCCAGGGTCACACAGCTAGTAAGTGTTAAGCGTCTGAGGCTGGATTTGAACTCAGGTCCTCATGACTCCAGGGCCGTGGCTCTAACCACTGTGCCACCTAGCTGCCCCTATTATTATTATTTTTAATTCAGTCAAATAATTTTTAATAATCTAATAGGGATGGAATTGAATATGTATATTACTTTGGATAAAACCGTAATTTTTTATATTGGCCATGCCTAGCCATGAGAAATTAATATATTTCTATGTAACTCTTATTTCATTAGCATAAAGAGGGTTCTTTAAAAATAACTTTATATAGTCCCCGGGTTTGTTTTGGCAGGTGAACTCCCAGGTATTTATACTGTCTAGATTTATTTTAACTGAGATACGTCATACTCTCTTTTTTGAAGGGTATTGTTTGTGTGTATAGGAATGCTGATGATTTATGTGGGTATACTTAATATCCTGCTATTTTGTAGAATTATTAGTTTTTCAATGAAATTTTGAGCTGAATTTTTGGGGTTTCCAAGTATATCATCATTATCATTTGCCAAAGAGATGGTTTTACTACTTAATTCTCTATTCTGGTTCCTTCTATCCCCTTTTCTTCTCTTACTGGTATTGCTAGGTTTTACAATGCAATATTGAATAATATTGGTGACACTGGGTATCCATGTTTCACACCTGATCTTACTGGGAATATCCCCAGTACAAATAATGTTTGCAGATGGTTTTAGATAGTTTTTGTCAATTTAAGGAAAAATCCATTTATATCTATGCTTTCAAGTGTGTTTTTTGTTTGTTTTGTGGGGTTTTTTTGGTGAGGCAAGTGGGGTTACGTGGGGTCACACAGCTAGTAATTGTTAAGTGTCCGAGGCTGGATTTGAACTCAGGTCCTCCTGAATCCAGGGCCAGTGCTCTACCCACTTTGCCACCTAGCTGCCCCTATCAAGTGTTTTTAATAGAAATGTGTTTTGCTTTATTCAGAGCTTTTTCTGCATCTATTCAGATAATTATACTTTAAAGTTTTTTTGTGAGGCAATTGTGGTTAAGTGACTTGCCCAGGGTCACACAGAGATTAAGTATCAAGGGTCTGAGACTGGATTTGAAATCAGGTCCTCCTGAATCCAGGGCTGTTGCTCTATCCACTGCACCACCTGGCTGCCCCCATATTTTTAAATTTTAATGTTGATATAAGTCAGTTATCTTAATAGTTTTCCTTGAGTTTCAGGGGACAGAGCCAAGATGGTGGAGAAAAGGCTGGCACCTCTCAGAGTTCCCCACAAGATCACTCCAAAAAACCTACAAATAATGCAAAAAGACAATTCCTGGAGCAGCAGAATTTACAAAAGGACAGGGCGAGGTCATTTTCCAGCCAAAGATTGCTTAGAATATCACCAGGAAAGGTCTACTGTATTAGGGTGGGAGTGGTGCCCAGCCTTACGGCTTCACTGACACAGATTCAGCCCAAGGCAGGCTGCACCAGAGAAAGAGACCTCTGGAACTTCTGAATCAGCAGAAGCTGAAGCTATTTCTAAAACTCAATTCGCAGTCTGGTGAGAGGGTCAAACAGCTGGCTGTGGGAAATTACAGGGGTCACTGCTGGCAATGAAACAGAACTTGGTTGTCTTGCCTATGGTGGGAACCAGGCACTAGCCTTGAGAGGCAAGATCAGGTAGGGGTAGAAAAAAGGAATTCAAATACTGTGAAGCTACAATCAGGAAAACACAAGATCTAGAAGCTTCTACATTAAAGGACCAGAGGGCATAGAATATAATATTCCAGAGGGCAAAGGAACTGGGATTACAACCAAGAATCACCTTCCCAGGAAAACTAATTATAATTTTTCAGGGGGAAAAGTTGGACTTCAATGAAAAAGAGGACTTTCAGGAATTCATGATGTAAAGACCTGAAGTGATTAGAAAATTTGACAAGATCCTAGAGAAGCATAAAAAGGCAAAAGGGAAAAAGACATCATGAGGGATGTTCAAAGGTTAAACTGTTTACATTCCTACATGGGAAGATGATACTTCTAACTTATAAGAAATTTCTCAGAATTAGGGGAGTTGAAAGGAATAAATTTAGACAGAGGGCACAGGTGGTAATGGATAATGAAGAAATGATATCTATGAAGCATTTATTGTTTGTTTATCTTTTGAGTGTGTGTATGGGGGCAGTCAGGCTTGGGGGACATGCCTAGCATTGCACAGTTAAGGAGTATCTTATTTGTGAGACTGGAATGGGGTTTGGGTCCTCTTGGATCCAGGTCAGGTTCTTTGTCCACTGTGTCACCTAGATGCCCCATGAGGACTTCTTTAAAATAAAAATAAGGTGGAGCCATGATGGTGGAGAGTAGTCATTAAGTTGCCTGAGCTGTCCTTTGGTTCCCTCAAAAAGAACATTAAATCAAGCCTCTGGATGGATTATGAAACTACAGAACCTGCAAAGAGACAGAGAGACACAATCTTCCAATCAGAAATAATTTAGAAAACTTCAGGAAAGGTCTGTCTCACTCAGGCAAAAGGGAGGTGTAGCACACTGTAGCATAGTATAGTATGGAGGGGGTAGGGGTAAGTCAGGAGGAAGCTGTAGGGCATAGCCAAGCAACTGAGTACCCTGGATCCTGGCTCAATGAGCTGGTGGCACAGGAGGACAGTGATGAAACCCACTTGTACCAGCCAAGAGGGCAGTTTGCCAGCTAGAGGGCCACCCACAGTACAGGCACAACCAGGCCTAGCCATCCAAGAGCATGCCCAGGGTGGTGAGAAATCCACAAGCCAGAGAGGCCTCAGTGTAGAAATCCAGTGACACAGCTCCTATACCCCAGCATAAGAAGTTTGAAACAGGAACTCTGATGCCCCAGCTGCAATATGAGTAAGAAACAAACAAACAAAAAGAGCTCTTATCACAGAGAGCTTCTGTGTCAACAGGGAAGAGACAAACACAAACTTACATGAGGACAATACTCTCAAATTGCCTACATGAGAAACCTCAAGAGGGAAGATGAATTTGTTTCAAGAACAAAAAGCCTTCTTGGAAGAGCTCAAAAAGGAATTTAAAAATCAATTGAGAGAGGTAGAAAAAAAATGGTGAGAGAAATGAAAGAAACACAAGAAAATTATGAAAAAAGAATTAGCAGCTTGGGAAAGGAAGCACAAAGATTGACTGTAGAAAATAATTCTTTAAAAAATTAATCTGGCCAAATGGAACAAAAAGAAGAAAACAATGCCTTAAAAAGTAAAATTGGACAGTAGGAAGATAGTTACCCCATAAGACACCAGGGACCAGTCAAATAGAAACAAAAGAATGAAAAAAATAGAAGAAAATGTGAAATACCTCATTGGAAAGACAACTGACCTGAAAAACAGATCCAGGAGAGATACTTTGAGAATTATTGGACTACCTAATAGCCATGAGCAGAAAAAGAGTCTAGACACCACATTCCAGGAAATTATCAAGGATAACTGCCCTGATATAGAATCAGAGGATAAAACTGTCATTGAAAGAATCCACCCCAGGAGGACCTGAGTTCAAATCTGGCCTCAGACATGTGACACTTATTAGCTGTGTGACCTTGGGCAAGTCACTTAACCCCAACTGCCTCACCAAAAACAAACAAACAAAAAACAGGATTTTAGGGGCAGCTGGGTGGCATGGTGGATGGAACACCTTCACTGGAGTCAGGAGGACCTGAGTTCAAACCCGGACTCAGACACTTGACACTTACTAGCTGTGTGACCCTGGGCAAATCAATTAACCCCAACTGCCTCACAAAAAAGGAAAAGGGGCAGCTAGGTGGTGCAACAGATAGAGCACCAGCCCTGGAATCAGGAGTACCTGAGTTGAAATCTGGCTTCAGATGCGTGACACTTATGAGCTGTGTGATCCTGGGCAAGTCACAACTCCAACTGCCTAACCAAAAAAATTTAAAAATTAAAAAAATAATAATCCACAGATCACCTCCTGAAAGAGACCCAAAATGAAAACTTCAAGGAATACTGTAGGCAAATTCCAGAATTATCAGGTGAAGGAGAAAATACTCCAAATACCCAGAAAGAAGTAATTTAAATATCATGGAGCCACAGTCAGGATTGCTCAGGATCTGGCAGCTTCACATTAAAAGATCACAAGGCTTGGAATATGATATTCCAGAAGGCAAAGGAGCTTGGATTGCAGCCAAGAATCTATTACCCAGCAAAAGTGATCATTCTCTTTCAGGGGAAAAGATGGACAATCAATGAAATTGGGGACTTTCAAGGTTTCCTGATGAAAAGACCAGAACTGAATAGAAAATGTGATCTTAACAGACAAGACTCAATAGAAATTTGAAAAGGTAAACAAGGGGGAAAAAAGGATACTTAATAAAGTTAAACTTTTTACATCTCTACATAGGAAAATAATACTTATAACTCTTGAGAAATATATATGTATTTGGGCAGAAAGAAGGGTTATATACAGAGGGAACAAATATAAATTTTCTTTGATATGATGATATAAAGAAAACTAAGGGGTTAAAAAGGGAGTTTATGGGAAGAAGAGGAAAGTGGAGGTGGAACGGGTTGAATTACATCATATTAAGTGGTGAAAAAACCTATTACAATAGAGGGAAAGAAGGGAGGGGTGAACATTATTTCAACCTTACTCTCACTAGATTTGATTTAAAGAGGGACTAACATATACATTCATTTGGATAAAGAAACTTAGCTTATTCTTTAGGGAAGTAAAAGGGTAAGGGGAAAGGGGGGATGGATAGGAGGGAGGGAAGAAGCAAGGGAGAAAAGGGTAAAGAAAAGGGAGGGGGTGATAAAAAGGGAGGGCAGATTGGGGGAGGCAGGGGTAAGAAGCAAAACATGGGTGAGGAGGAAGGGGGGAAGTACAAAGTGGGAAAATAGAATTGAGGGGAATGGAGAGTAATAATAACTGTGAATGTGAATGGGGTGAACTCTGCCATAAAACAGAAGCAAATAGCAAAGTGGATTAAAAACCAGAATCCTACAATATGCTGTTTACAAGAAACACAATTGAAGCAGAGAGATACACACAAAGTAAAGGTAAAAGGCTAGAGCAGAATATACTATGCTTCTGCTGAAGTAAAAAAAAGCAGGGGTAGCAATGCTTATGTCAGAAAAAGCAAAGGCAAATAGATCTTATCAAAAGAGACAAGGAAGGAAACTACATCTTGCTAAAAAGGTACTATAGATAATGAAGTAATATCAATATTAAACATGTATGCGCCAAGTGGTATAGCATCCAAATTCTTAGAGGAGAAGTTAAATGAGTAACATGAGGAAATAGACAGTAATACTATACTAGTGGGGGATCTGAATCTTCCCCTCTCAGAATTAGATAAATCTAGCCACAAAATAATTAAGAAAGAAGTGAAAGAGGTGAATAGAATGTTACAAAAGTTAAATATGATAGATGTCTGGAGAAAATTGAATGGGGATAGAAAGGAATATACCTTTTTCTCAGTAGTACATGGCACATTTTCAAAAATTGACCATGTATTGGGGCACAAAAACCTCATAGTCAAATGTAGAAAGGCAGAAATAGTAAATGCATCCTTCTCTGATCATGATGCAATAAAAATTGCATGTAATAAAGAGCCATAGAAAGGTAGAATGAATATCAATTGGAAACTAAATAATTTCATTCTAAAGAATGAGTGGGTTGGGGCAGCTAGGTGGTGCAGTGGATAGAGCACCAGCCCTGGAGTCAGGAGTACCTGAGTTCAAATCTGGCCTCAGACACTTAACACTTACTAGCTATGTGACCCTGGGCAAGTCACTTAACCCCAATTGCCTCACTAAAAAAAAAAAAAGAGAGAGAGAATGAGTGGGTCAAACAACAAATCATAGAAACAATCAATAACTTTATGCAAGAGAATGCCAATAATGAGACAACATACGAATATCTATGGGATGCAGCCAAAGCAGTGCTTAGGGGAAATCTTACGTCTCTAAATGCTTATATCCATAAAAAAGAAAGAGGAGTTAAATGAATTGGGCATGAAACTTAAAATGTTATAAAAAGAACAAATTAAAAATCCCCAATTAAATACAAAATTAGAAATCCTGAAAATTAAAGGAGAATTTGATAAAATTGAAAGCAAGAAAACTTTAGAATTAAACAATAAAACTAAGAGATTGTTTTATTAAAAAAACAATAAAATAGATAAACCACTGGTTAATTTGATTAAAAAAATAAAGAAGAAAACCAAATTACCAGTATCAAAAAATGAAAGGGGTGATCTTACCACTAATGAAGTGGAAATTAAAGCAATAATTAGGAATTCTTTTGCCCAACTGTATGCCAATAAATTTAACAATCTAAATGGAATGGATAAGTATTTAGAAAAATACAAACTGCCAAGGTTAACTGAAGAGGAAATAAAATACTTAAATAAGCCCATATTAGAAAAAGAAATTGAACAAGCCATTAATGAACTGCCTAAGAAAAAATCCCCAGGGCTAGATGGGTTTACAGGTGAATTCTACCAAACATTTAAAGAACAATTAATTCCAATATTATACAAATTTTTTGGAAAAATAGGTGAAGAAGGAGTTTTATGAAATTCATTTTATTTTTTATTTTATTTTTTTGGTTTTGGATTTGGTTTTAGTTTTGGGGGGAAATGGCTGAACAAGTTGTGGTATATGAATATAATGGAATTCTATTGTCCTATAAGAAATGATGAGCAGGAGGGGTTCAGAGAAACCTGGAAGGACTTGCATGAACTGATGAGAGTGAGATGAGCAGAGCCAGAAGAACATTGTACACAAAATTATGTGTTGATCAACTGTGATAGATTTGAATCTTCTCAGCAATACAAAGGTACAAGAAAGTTCCTCAAAATCCAGGGGAAAAAAAATCAACAAACTGTGGAATATGGGTATGGATTGAACCATACTATTTCTTTTGTTTTTGGTGCTGTTGTTTTTCTTTTTTGAGGTTTTTCCTTTTTTGCTCTGATTCTTCCTTATAACATGACTAATGCAGAAATATGTTTAATGTTATTATATGTTATACTTCTATAACCTATATCAGATTACCTGCTCTCTTGGGGAGAGGGGAGGAAGGGGAAGGAGGAAGCAAAATTTGAAATTGGAAATCTTATGAAAATAAATGTTGAAAACTATCTCTACATGTAACTGGAAAATAATAAAATACTATTGTTTTTGTAAAAATACCATGTTTAGATTATGATATTTTCTGGTCAAAAATAAAGTAATCGCAGAAATTGTTAAAAAAAAAAGTAAATTAAAAAGAAAGAGGGTGGAAAATTTGACCTGCATAATATGAAGAATCAGAAGCTTTTGCTACTTTATGCATTAATCCCACAAATTTTGTATTGAATGTTCTCCTATTGAAAATATTATTTACACTCATTTCACTTAAGTCACTATTGTTTAAATAGTAGCAGAGTACAAAGGGAGCAGGATAGGAGAAGGTTGATATATCATTTTGCTTTGTTGTGCAAGTATATAAAATCAAACACTAAGTTTTTTGATGGATTCTATTCCTTCAGAATTCAGTTTTAGCAACCTAACATGACCCTCTCCTATGCTTTATGTAGTCATTCCCTGCTCTCTATAAAATATCTTATTTCTTTTCATTGATGTTAACATGATAATAGCAGCACAATCATTTTGTGACATCCCCAAAAGAAAAGGAATTCAGCATTAAAGTGTACTCAAACCAAAAATATTTTGACCTCGTCCTGCTTTTCTGGAAGATAAATGAGTATGATGTTGGAATTTTATGAAAGACTATCAACTCAGGATCTGAAACTATTTGAAGCTGGAAGCTTATAACATCATGAGTCTGGGGGAATATGGAAGAAAAAAAAATATCTCTTTAACTGGCCTTCTCAACAAAATGGCTTTTCTGTAGCCATCTTGTAAATGATGTGTAAAGTGAAAAATTCCTACTAATCCATGATACTTTTACATTTGTTGTTTGTTACAATATTTAGTCAGACACCACCCAAAGACACACCAGGTCAATAAAGTACAGCAAGCTCTAATATTTCCACAAAGGAAGGAAGCAATTTAAATAGACTATTTTTTTCCTTTTAAGCAAAAGTACTACTGGTTTTCCATGGCATTGGTTCTTGAGAATTTTTTTCTTTGACTTTTTTTTAATGACTTTAAAGAATAGCAAAAAAGTAAATTAAATTTATATTCTCCACCATGGTCATGTACAACACCTATTTCTTCATGGAGAGGGCCAAGTATGAATTCTAGAAGATACATTTACAAGTATTAATTATTTAAGAAACTGCTTGATCTGATGGGACTTATTTATACTCTTTAGTTATAATTTTATAGTAACCTAATTTTGCCTTAGAATGACATTTTGGGCCAGATCAGAGACATTGGATTCACTTGTTTTGAGGGATGTCATGGAGGTAGAAGGAAATATGGAATAAAGGAAGGAAGGAAGGAAGGGAAGGAGGGAGGGAGGAAGGAATAATAATCAATAAAGAAGGAAGGAGAAGGAGGGAGGGAAGAAAGGAAGAAATGTGAAGATACAGCTATTGTTATTCTCTTTCTTTGCCACAGACTTCTTTCCCTTGTGCCTATGTTTGAGCAGCATCAGAGCCATGGTGGAAAGCATGCCTGCCTTTGATTTCACTTGTATAACTTTAACCAAGAAGCCTTTCCAGAATTCAGTTCTCTCTGCCAAAAAAAAAAAAAAATTCCAGCATGGAGGGCTATTTGTGGAGTGATTGAAATGGATACCATTTCCCCCAGCTATCAGGGAGCTGTCCCTGACATTTTCAAAAGGAAGTTTGGCTTTCATCCAGAAAAGATGTTATCTGATTTACCACTGTACCTACTGGGATGTCTTTGTGGCCCTAACTTCCCACCTGACCATCACAAAACAGCTGCAGGGGAGTCGCTAAACTGGCAGCTTCATTCCAGTGAGTGGGAGGTCAACCCAACATCTGTCTTTCTTATCTGTTACTAATGTGCACATGACTGCACATTTTTTGTTGCTGCTGGTCAAAGAGGCTTTCAAGCATGTAAGTCACTCCTGTTCCTCTCCATGTCTTGATCTTTTGCTGTAACTCATTTGGCATTCTTTTCTTGTCCCTCCTGATTCTCCTTCTCCCTCCCCCTACCCTCTTATTTGAGCTACACCAGAGAATGGCTAAAGCAGATGCAGATTGTATGGATTACCCACTCCTAGTATGTTTCCACCGTTTTCATTATGATAATGAAGTCACTGGGAGGCAGCATTGAGACTCATACAGGTGTGGTGCTCCATTTACCACCACAGTCCCATGGTAACACAGAGGAGTCTTGCAAGGGGATCTTAGGAAATTATACCTCAAACTGGAAGGGAGCTTAAAGGTCAACTTCAACTCTGTCATTTTACAGATGACTAAACTGAGGCTAAAAGACTGACTTTCCCAAGGGTCATACAGCTAGTGAGTACCTTTGGCAGGATTTGAACTTTGGTCTTCCTGATTAAGCCCAGTCTTCTATCCACTGGGTCTTCTAGTTTTTAGAAACAAATGTACACTTTTGTCTTTCTTCTATTTTTCCCTCTTGCTTCTCCCTGAACAAATGTTTTTGTGCTGAACTTGATTAAAGCAAACTGAAGCAACTCTTGCATGTGCCTGGTATGTTTGATAAGCTCCAAATTCCTGATTCAAGTTTTATTCATCTAGGATGAGGAAAGTATAGGAAATTGGCCTCTCATTATTAGCTCCTATTAAATTGCATATAAATCTATGTGCAGTTATCTGCCTTTTTGAACAGAACAATTGTCTTCTGCACATTCAGGTCTTCAAATTGGGAATTCCAAGATGTTTTAAAAGGTGGTGGGAGGGAGGAACTATATATACATATATATATATATATATATATATATATATATATATATATACATATATATATACATATATATACATATATATGTATATATATATGTATATATATGTATATATATGTATATATATACATACATATATATATACACATATATACATATATATATATATATATATGAGTTTTAATGGCAGCTGGGGAGAGGTGTTAAAAAGGACAATGAGACGGTAGGGAGTAGAAAAACTGGAGGGCAGCAGATGGAAGGAAGGATGCAAAGGAGACAGAGTGACTAGGAAACTTTCAAATTTGCAACAGGCATATATGCTATGGAAACAATGATTAAATGAGAAGATATATTGAATTCTAAAAAACGAAAGGTTTACAGAAGTTTTTAAAAGGAAAATTCAGCCATCCAAAGCAGAGCCATATTTATAAAAATAACAAGTTTCATGCATGAATTAATGAAAATAACAAAACAAAAATGTAAATAAAGATATATCTCTAGTTTCCAGAAGAATTTTTAACAAATATTTTACTTTGTTAAGTGTATTCCTCTCAATAGTTTTTCTTGCTGCTATAATATTCATATATAAACTGAGCTCATTACTTACTAGAGGACACCTCCTTTCCCAGATGCCTAAGAAAAGTTCTTCATAGAAGGTTTGAAACAGGTTTCTACTTATTTCAAATAATATTGTATTTATAATGCAGAGAAGGAGAAATTAGCAGAGAGGATCCACTTTATTTTAAGAGTTTCTCATTCTGAAAGCATGGTTATTCATATGTACATCCCTTGGAAAGAAGTGAATGATGTCAAGTAAAATGAAAGCGTCTAGAATCTTAGTCCAACAAAATTGAAAGGAACTTCCAAATATAATCATAGATCATCCTATATATCTTTACAAGGCTAGACACATCTTCCAAGATAATTCTAAAACAGGATCATAGGATTTATATTTGGAAGGGCCTCTAAAAATCAATTAGTCCAACTTCCCATTTTATGGATAAGGAAAATAAAGCCCAGAAACATTTAACAACTTGGCCATAGACACAAAAGTGTCTGGCAAGATTTGAACAGGGTCTTCTCACTTGAAATCTTATCTTCTTTCAAAAAAACTGTCCAGATGGTTAAATTTTCAAAAGAATAAATCTAGGGCTGTGCTGGAGACAATATGAACCTAAAACATTTGTTAAATTTCCACTCTCAACATTTACACCTTAGAATTGGGAAATGCTACAAATCAGGGCTTGGTTTATAGTTTTGTTGTTTCCTAGACTTAATAAAGTGTTAATAGTGTATATTATACTTAAAAGTATGTGTGCATAATTTTTTTCCAAAGTGATGGCTATTAAACTTATATCATTACACTGATTTAAACTTCCCTCTAAATATTCTTATTCATTGGTTTTCTCCACTGTCCCATGAAATTACTTTGATTTACATTGCATATATATACATATATGTGTGTGTGTATACATATATATATATATATATACATATATATATATTAGTGGGTTTTTTCAGTGTATATGTTGTTATCACGATTTGTTTTGTTTTTCATTCTGTGTTTCTTGTGCCTAATAAATTACCTGGGCACTTAAAATGCTTATTGAGTATTGACTGGATGAATGAACTTTTGCTTGTCTTCTCTTCACTGTCTGTTTTTGTTTTTGTCTCTGTAGCCACTGTACCTAATAAATTACCTGGGCACTCAATAAATGCTTACTGAGTGTTGAATGAATGAATGAATTGACTTGCTTGTCTTCTCTTCACTTTGGATTGAACAGAGATTATTATTCTCTGAATGATTCACACATCTGTCAATTTTCTTACTCTTAGCTCACTTTATTTCATAGAAGTCTATCTTTATCTTTTTATATTTCTCTAATTGTTATCCATCTGGAGTAGGATATTGTTTTTGGTTTGGATTTTGGGTTATTTTGTTTGTTGGGTCATTTTCATGAGCAGAGTAATAATGTGGAATACGTAAAATCTTAACTAAGTCCGTTGCCTCACTGCACTGATCAGACCATAGATTTAGAGCCATAGAGGACCAAAGAGATCTAAGATAACTTCCTCTATTTTACAGATGAGGAACTCAAGGCCTATAAAGGTTAATTGGCTTACATAAATTCTTAGTGGTAGTAAATGAAGGAATTATGATTCAAACCCAGATCCTCTGACTCCAAATCCGACATGTCATCCACTATACCATGCAAACTACCTAGAGCAACCTCTCCCCCAGAAAAGTTTTGCTGAAGAAGTAAAGTAAACTGGATTAAGCAATTCCTTGCTGTCAAGTACTAATTAATATCCAGAAATCCAGTCTAGTAGCAAAGGCTCAGATTACCCTAAAAGTAGAAAATATACTTTTCCTAGATTTATCATCACAAAATGTTAAACTTTGAAGGGATGGTAGAGATAATCTCAACCAAATCCCTTCTACTAATAGCTGAGAAACGAGAAAAAAAAGCAAGTTGGGGCTAACTCCATTGTTTTATGTGCAGAAGACTGAGTGTCTTTATTATGTGTATTTAGAATAAAAACACAGACCTTGTCCTCAAGGACATTAAAACTTAATCATCAATTGTACGTGGTATCTTGTTCTAGCAAGTAATTCCTCTAGAAATACATCATCAAAGTAAAATTTTCTTCATCAACATTCTATTTCTTATGATGTTTATTTTTCAATTTCCTCACTCAGTGTTCTTTTTGCCCTGCCCACATCTCATCCTTCTTTTCCTTTAGAAGGAAATGTATTGTAGAATCTAGAAAATACAAAATACTTAAGAAAAATAAGTTTTGAAACAATGATAATGTTTACCCACACATCACATAAGTTGAGACTTATCACAGATGCCAGAAAAGCCAGTTAGTGACTTCTCATTACTCGTTTCATTTATCCTCTCCCTATTCAATCAAACAGTATTTTATTATGGCTTCATATTGTATTATATATACATATACACATAAATGAATATTCATTTGTTGGCTAATAATGAAATATGTTTTGCAGGACTTCACATTTATAACTGATATCATATTGCTTGCCTTTTCAAGGAGTTATGGAGAGGAAAAGAGGGAGAGAATTTGTAACTCATAATTTTTAAACATGAATGTTAAAAATGTTACATGTAATTGAGAAATATTTAAGGAAATAAAGACATATTAAAATAAAAGTTCATGTGTTATACAATAAAACTATAGTAAATTCCATTTGAATTTTTGAATGCAAAATAAAAATACAATGAAATCACCAAGGAATGTCTATGTGACAAGATATGTGTTGGATAGTGTATATTATAAACATCTAGGTGGTACTAACAAAATTGTCTTCCCTGTCCCTAGACTAAAGCTCTGTCCTAGGCTCTTTTCTTCATTCATAGATCTACTCTGAGAACCAAGATAAAAGTCCTTAACTATGTTTTCTTTCCCCCAAGGGGTTTTGTAACTGATCTTGTGGATTTCTAATTGTTCTTCCCTTCTCTGTCCTCTCCACCTCTTCTTGGTCTTCACCTATTTTTCCTGAAGTACTTCTATTATTCTGATAATAGGAAATCGTGACATTCACTATGCATAAGATTCACTAGATTTAGTCACTGGATAACATGATGACTTCTTTGAAATGTACTTTAGGCAAGGCACTTAACAATCAAAAAGCATTTATTAACTTCCAGGCATTGTGTATTCACTGAAGATAAAAAAAAAACACACGACACAATCCATATGGGAGGTTTTTAGGAAGGGGGCATTAAATAAGAGGCAAGTGTTAAAAGTAAAACAATAAGATGACCTTGGTAATCTAATAAAGCTGAACTTCCAAGTAAGCTTCCATTTATAAATGTTTGAGAAGAACCAAATAAGAAATATAATTATTAACTTAGAGTTTTTCAGTGAATCCTTTTCAATGAAAAATGATTATATTTTTAAGCTGTTGTCCCTCATTTAACATCAGTTTTTCCTCAGACACATCCTCATTTTTAAATATATTTAGCATATTAAATATATATATATATATATATATATATATATGGGCGTGTATATGATGATTATGACCAATCATCAGTGATCATTCCAAGAGCAATGATTTGGGTCTAGTTAGACACTACACATTTTAAGATTTTTATTCCAGAGGCTTAGATGGCTTACAAGATCAGACAGACCTTTGCTCATGGAAATTCTGTGTTTAAAAAGGCCAATTTCTGGTACAGATGGAGTTAAAATAAACACCATACCACCATTACCCTGCCACCACTCCCAGCCAACCACTTTTTAACTTTCCTCATTAGCCAGAGAATCTGCACAGATGGTCCTTGTAGGTCTGCTGATGACTCTCATCAACAGCAGGCTGCCAACTGCCTGAGGGGTATGGTATATAAATTGTCTGTGCAGGTATAAAACAGAAATAGGATTGATTTTAAGAGGGACATCTTCTCGTGTGATCTATTTTAGCTAAATCAAACCTTGACTGCTTTGCAGGGAAGTACACTTTGACAAATTAATATGGAAAACAGGTAAGGTAACCTACAAATTTTTAGCATTTTTACCATCCAGATGTTCAGATACTAAGCCCAGCATACAGTGTCTCACATTTGACCTATCAATTTTCTGCCCATCTGCCACACAAGGTGTTTTAGCAAACTAATGGAAGAGGCATTCAATAACAAATTAACCATTTTGTGGTACATTTTGAATAACTTAGATGAAGATGACTTCACCAATAATTGTTGGACTTTAGGCACTGGACTATTGAGGATAGGGATCTCTTTCTGCTTCCAGAGCAAGTGACTTCTCTGAATAGGTAGGGGTTGATGCTCCAAAGGAAGGCCCTGCCAAATGCCAAGAACACAGACACTATAGGGTTGAGCATGTTAGAAAGTCATAGTCTTGGTGGCAACAAGTTTTCCTACTGTCTAAAGATGAATATTCCTCAAGTGGCTCCGTCAATTTTCAAAGGTCAAGAAGTTCCTAGGGCTTGCAGTGTCAGGGTATCAATAGTTGAAGTTTTCCCAACCCAAAGAATTCTGGAAGAAATCTCACTATTGGACATGCAGCACTGAATGCAACCTGAGTCAGTGAAAATAGTTTTTCCTTCTAAAAAGAGAAGAAAAATTTGTCTCCTTTAAGAAATTCCAGGTCTAAGATGAAGATAGTGCTTAATTAGCCTTTTATTTGTTAGTCTTCTGCATGGTAAGGAACCCTGAATGCATTTACTCCACTTAACCTTTAAACCCAGAGAAAAAGAATGGTTACCACATCAGCCAACAATTTATGGTTGGATAATGAATTAACAATAGTGAAAGTTTTAATCCCTTTTAACTTCTTATTGACTATAATATAAAATATACTCTTATCTATATCCAAACATTGATTATATCATAAATTTATTGAACTAAGTAATCTATGAGTTTATTTCTATTTCTAAATTGTGCTCCTATCCACCCCCCACCTTGTATGGGTAGGAGAAGTTCTTAAATATTCTTATTAGTTTTCCTCCAAATAATGTATTTTCCCAATAAATGCCACCACTATCATAACACTTTAGGTAAGAGCATAGCACTGCAAAACTAAGAAATTTTAAGGTAACTTTATTCTTTTTGATAATTCACTGTATCCATAATCTCAGACAGGTGTGTTTTCCATGTAGCAAAAGAGAAAAAATATCATTATATGGAATTGCTTCAACTCATACAGATCATCAATACTATTCCTTTTCATTTTGTAATTCTTTTGAATTTTAAATTCTTTTGAATCTCATTTTTAATAAATAACTGAATTTGTTTAAAGTTATTAAAGGTTTTTTTGCTAGACACTGTGCTGAGACCTGAGGATATGTCCTCAAATAGCTTACATTCTAATATATATATATGTGTGTGTGTGTGTATGTATATATATATTATACACATATATATTACATGCACACACTTATGCATATACAAGCATGCATATTTATATATATGCATATATTCACATATTTTGTTTATTCATATATAATGGATTTTTGGTCTAAGGAATCATAGATATACTAAGAGTGTCTGGATATTTGTATAAATATACATATTTTATTGTGCAAATACACATATGTACATATACACCCAAATATGTATAGAACTTTTATGGAAAGATATGAGACACATACACATATATGTGAGTGTCTGCATATGTGTATTTATGTATTTATACATGCATGCATATCCTTCCATAAAACTTCAAGAGAGGATTAATCAAACACTCTCAGTTGAGGATTCCTTTAATATATTATGGGCTTAAATACAACATTCAGACTGCTCATCAATTATCTATCACTCTTTCTATCTGATAATACTACCTTTTCTTTTATGCTACCTCTTACTTTTAAGTCATTATTGGTATCCTATACCCTTCTTACACTCACCAGTAGCATTTACATTACCTGTTTTGTCAGCTGCAATTTTTGTTTTTCTTAAATGTTGGTGTTCCATTAATTGCATCCTCAAAGCAATAGCAGGAAAGTATTCATATTAAAAAACACATAAATGTTGACAACAGGGGCTGGTTTGAGATTATTGTTATCATAAATCTGTTTCTCTACAGCCTCTCCCTCATATCCACTTCTAGGAAGAGTTCATCTGCAGTGAATTCAAATGAACAATGCCCATTCATAGTGCCTGCCCCATATCTGGCATTCATGGATTAGAGCTTGAAGTGATCTGAGAGACCCTAAACTCCAACTGTTTCATTTTAAAGATCAAGCAAAGTAACTAGGGATGTCACGAGATTGTCCAAGGTCTCTCAAGTAACAATAAGAAGATGAGTAATTCAAATCCAGGCATTTTGCCACTACAACACTACCCTGGCTATATATACACATACACACACATACATATACATACATACACATATATGAATGCATGCATCTATGTTTGGAATACATACATACATATATAGATACATTCATAAATATATTTATAGAAATAAATATTGAACAAATATGGAAAGTCTAATTCAGATGAATGGTTGTTGAACTTTATGTTGTCATCTAAGCAATGTATTTTTCCTAACTTTTTTTCTTAATATGAATAGTTGGGCTGAATGGATGGTTGTGCTGATTCCTTTCAAAAGAGAAGAGATTTTCTTAAATAAGTCTTAAAGGGTTCTATAAAATGCATTCATTTCTTTGTTATTTACCAATTTGAGTACCAGAAGGATATTAATTTCCTTATCAAACAACTCATTCAAATATCACTAAAATAGAAAGAAAATGAAATTTAAAGAAAAACAATAGTAAGGTTTATGCTTTTTAATGTCTTTTCTTATTGATAACATCTGTGGTTTTGTCTTCAGATAGTTTCCATCCTTCTGAATGTCTTGAATGTAGGTCTCTGGGCTACAACCCCTCCCTTCTCATTTATAGGTAGCACTGGAGATTCGTATCCAAACTTAGAAATACATATTTTTTGTATATTTAAAGCTGCTTTGTAATAATTAAAAAAAAAACCCTTGGGTATATGACTAAGGAAGATGGCTTTTTAAAGGGACAGAAAGAATTTGCAAGTTATATTGAAATATCTATTCAGCAAATGGATTTATTCACAGGGAGGAAACAGAGATGTCTGATAGTTGTGTGACTTATATACAACTTATATACAAGTGTTCCATTTAGAAGATGGTAATATTTCCTGATATCATTTATATGCTTCTCATATGTTTATAGGTATCTTAGAACCATACTTTTATAATGACCCTTCTTTTTTTTGTTGTTTTTGTTTTTGTTTTTCTTAGTGAGGCAATTGGGGTTAACTGACTTGCCCAGGGTCACACAGCTAGTAAGTGTTAAGTGTCTGAGGCCGGATTTGAACTCAGGTACTCCTGACTACAGGGCTGGTGCTCTATCCACTGTGCCACCTAGCTGCCCCTATAATGACCCTTCTTAAATTTCATATTGCTCATTTTGGCCCATCACTCCAACTTTGTAGCCTGTTAAAACTGAATTATCACATTTAGTTGTAATAGTGATCTTTCTTAACTTTTTCATTTTGTAAGTATTCCTTTTATCACATTATTCAAATCACCAGTAAAAATGTGTGACCATGGGATGGAGCCAAGATGGTGGAGGAAAGATATTAAACGCACAGAATTCCTGATACAATCACACCAAAAATAGCAATAAAAGAACACTTGGAGTAGAAAAACACAAAAATACAAGCTGAGAGTATTCTCCAGTTATAGATAGATTTCAGAGGGCCATGCTGGGCCACAAGTAAAGCCTAACCCCACAATTGGGCCAACACACTAGATACCCGCCTGAGGAATTTGCCCCAGTGCCTCTGAATCAGCTGCAGCACTGGCACCTTCTGGAATTGAGCATGTGGTCGGGTTGAATGGCTGGCCAGGGGGGTGGGGCAGGTAAGTGCAGGGGTACGAATGGACTGGGGGGGGGAGAATTTGACTGTCCCACCACAGTGGGGAAACAGGAAGAAATCCTGAGCAGTGGGAGGCCCAGGTTGGGGAGGGAAGCAGGGGACCAGGCTTGTTGAAGCTAAGAACCACACCACAAAAAGCTTTGCTGGTTGGTTGTTTAGTAAGTAAGCTTGAAGTTATCTCAGGACCAGTGTAACGATTGGAATGACGCCACCTGCTGGATACTTACTGTAGAAGAGTTCTGCCCATGAAGGGAAGGTCTTTGAGGGCAAGACCAGGAGTCAGGAAGTGACGCGGGCTAGTGGGAGGAGGAAGGAAGAGACTGGCGCTCAGTCTCGCTCTCTTTCCTGGGGACGCTGGCGGAGAAGGGAGCTAGAAATGTGCTCTCCCTTTAATAGATAGGAATCTAGGCCTTTCTCTCTCTTTACCAAATTCTTATTCTCCTTAATAAATGCTTAAAAGTCTAACTCTTGCTAAAGCTTATAATTTATTGGCGACCACTCATTAGATATTTTAGACAGACTAGCTAGAATTTTAGCCCTTAACACCAGAGAACAGGTCCAGGTGAGATTAAAACCTGTCCCTCCTCAAACCAAAACATCTGGGGCCCTCTGAAGCTGGGAACAGGAGCAAAACTGAGAAGCATCTCCCCCCCATGTCCCACCCCCAGCGGAGAGGTTACAATAACATAAAATCAAGGCCAGGAAGGCTGAGAAGTCCAACCAACCCCTAGGCCACACTGTAGCTTGAACAGTGTGTCCTGGAAGCAGCGCTATGCTTTTAGAAGGAGTTAAAAGCCAGGACATAGTAAGCCAGGATGAGTAGGCATAGAAAGCTGAAGACCATCAAAAACTTATTTGGGGGAAAGGTAGACCACAATACAACTTCAGAAGAAGAAAATAACAGGGTCAAAGCTCCAACATCCAAAGCTTCCAAAAAAATATGAACTGGTCTCAGGCTGTGGAAGCTCTCAAAAAGGACTTTGAAGAGAAAGTAGAAGAAAGAGAAGGAAGATGTAGAGAAAGGGAGGAAAGAATGGAAAGAGAAATGAGGGTGATGCAGGAATCATGAGAAAAAAGTCAACAATTTGAAAAGCCAAATGGAAAAGGAGATTAAAAAACTGTCTGATAAAAATAACTGCCTAAAAATTAGGATTGAACAAATGGAAGCTAGTGACCTTATGAGAAATCAAGACACAGTAAAAAAATATCCAACTGAATGAAAAAATAGAAGGCAATGTGAAATATCTCCTTGGGGAAAAAAAAAACAGCTAAGCTAGAAAACAGATCTAGGAGAGATAATTTGAAAATCATTGGACTACCTGAAAACCATGACCAAAATAAAATCTTAGAAACCATCTTCCAAGAGATTGTCAGGTGAAATTGCCCTGATATTCTGGAAGCAGAAGGCAAAATAGAAATTGAAAGAATTCACCAATCATGTCCAGAAAGAGATCCCAAAAGGACAACCTCCAGGAATATTATAGCCAAATTCCAGAGCTCCCAGGTCAAGAAGAAAATATTGCAAGCAGCTAGGAAAAAGGAATTCAAATACTGTGGAGCTCCAATAAGGTTAAAACAAGATATAGCAGCATCTACATTAAAGGACTAGAGGGCATGGAATATGATATTCCAGAGGGCAAAGGAACTGAGACTACAGCCAAAAATCAGGTACCCAGCAAATCTTAGCATAATCTTTCAGAGGAAAAAAATGGGATTTCAATGAGAAAGAGGTCTTTCAGGAATTTGTGATGAAAAGACCTGAACTGAATAGAAAATTTGACTTTCAAATACAATACCCTGGAGAAGCATAAAAAGGTAAACAGGAAAAAGACTTCATGAGGGATATTAAAATATCAAACTTTTTATATTCCTACATGGGAAAATAATACTCCAAACTTATAAGAACTATCTCAGTAAGGAATTCACAGAAGACACAGGTCTGAACTGAATATGAAGGGATTATTTCTGTAAAGCATTTATGTTTTGTTCTTTGTGGGGCAGACAGGGTGGGGTGTCTTAGGTCTGGGGCCAGATTTGGGTTTGGGGCCTCCTGGGTCCAGGGCTAGTGCTTTGTCCACTGTGCCACCTAAATAACCCATGATGACATCTTTAAAATAGGGTTGAGGTATAGGAGGAATAGACTGGGGGAGGGGGGAGGGGAGAGATAGTGTGGGGAGAGGTAATTCACATGAAGGAAACAAGAAAAAAGCTTAAGGAGGGGAGGGGAAGGGGGGAAGAAATGGGGAGAGAATAAGCATTAATATCATCAGAATTGCCTCAAAGAGGGACTAACATACATACTCAAGTAGGTATAGTAATATATTTTTGCCCCGAGGAGTAGAGGGAGATGGGGGCGGGGGGAGAGAAGGGAAGGAGGGAAGTGCAAATTGGAGGAGAGAGCAGTAAAAAGCAAAATACTTTCAAGGAAGATGAAGATGTTCTGCATTACTGCACAATTATGACATATTGAATTGCTTGATCTCATAAGGAGAGTTGAGGAGGAAGGGAGGAAGAAAAATTTAGAACACAGAATCAGTTCAAAGACTTTAATCTCATCAGAGTGGGCTCATGGAGGGAATAACATTCATACCCAATTGGGAGGAGTAGTCTATTTAACCCTGCAGGAAAGTTGGAAGGGAAGAATATAAGGAGGGAAGGGTGAAAAAAGGGAGGGCAGAGTGGGGGAGGGGACAGTTAGAAGTAAAACACTTTTGAGGAGGAACAGGTAAAAAAGAAGATAGAAAATAGAATAAATATCATGGGAAGGGAATAGGATGGAGGGAAATCATTGTGATGATTGATTATAATGGCAAAATGTATGGTACCTACTTTGCTGGGCTATTATGAAGTAAATTCTCTGTCAAGTTTAAGGTACTATATGCAGGTTATGCTGAACAGGATACTATCTTAAAAACCTGGAAAGACCTACATGAACAGAAGCAGAGTGAAATGTACTGTATACAAAATAACAGCAATAGTGTAAGATGATCTGCTGGGAAGCATGTGGTCATTTTCAGCAAGGCAATGATCCAATATAACCCTGAAGGACTTATGAAAATTGCAACCCATCTACAGAGAAAGACCTTATAGTATCTGAAAACAGATAGAAACACATTTATTTCCTCTTTGACAATTCCTTAATCTAAAGTTTTGGGTTTTTCTTTTTACTGTTTTCTCTCACAACCTAGCTAATATGGGAATGTTATCCATGACTATTCATTTATAACTTATTTTGAATTACTTGAGTTCTTGTGGGTGGTGGGTGAGAATGGAGGAAGGAAGAGAAGTTGGAACACAAAGTTTTAAAGAAATTGATGTTAAAATTTGTTTTTACATATATTTTGGAAAATTAAATTCTATTTTAAAAAATTAAAATAAATGTGTGACCATGAGTGAGTAACAACCTCTCTTGGACTCAATTTCTTATATCTAAAATGAAAGGATTATATATACCTCAATGATTTCTGAGGTCCTTGCTAGTACTCTGACAATTTTAAATTATAGCATTAAAAAGGAGGTTCATCTATTTTGTTGTTCAGTTATTTCTGTCATGACTGATTCCTCATGAATCCCTTTGAAGTTTTCTTGTCCAAAATGATGGAGTTGATTGTCATTTACCTCTCCAGTTCATTTTAAAGATGAGGAAATTGAGGTAAATCTGGTTAAGTAAGTTGCCCAGTATAACACAACTAGTGTCTGAAGCCAGATTTGAACTCAGAAAGAGGAGGCTTTATTACTTCAGACCCAGCATTCTATCCATGGTATCACCAGTTTCATGTATAGAATTAAGATTTTCATAATTTTAAAACAGCAAATTAAATAGTCTAAGTTAGGAGAGAGAACCTAAAAGGGTCTACTTAGGACTTAACCATTCAGATGTAGTGTGCCTTACGTTCAGAGTATTTGCTTAAAATCTCATAGGTGGAAAGGAGTTTTAATACTTCTTTCAAGTTGAATTTCTATCTATTGAATAGTAAATAATATCACCAAAAGAATACCAAAATCTGGACTGTCACAGTGAAATTCATGAAGGATTTCATGAGAAACAGTCTAAACTTACATTTTGAAGTAGAGAGTTAAATTTATAGATTTTTTAAAAAGACATTTTAAAGTTCAGAAATACCCCTCAGCCACATCTAAATGAACATAAATTTTTAGAAAAATATTTCACTGTGCTTTAAACTAAGATGCATCTATGCATGTATATCTCCTCCCTCTCTCTCTCTCTCTCAAACAAACTCACATGCTCTGACCTGCTCACATTCATGCACAAAATGAGTGCTATACTTATAAAAATAAAGCCCAGTTTGAAAAATTGGCCATAATATCAAGATTTATCTTTCTGCTCCATTAGTTTCCTTTTCTAGATGATCATTCATAATATAAACCCTAAATATAAGTGTATGCCAAAGCTTTTTCTTCTTCATCATTTACATACTTTCCAGTTACTTAATGACCTTTAATGGTTCCATTATTATCTCTATACATGTGACATTCAAGATCTATACATACAGTTCTAGTCTCTCTCCTGGGCTTCAGAATTTTATTATCAATTGTCTACTTCATATTTCAAACTTGATGTCTCATAGGTAGCTCACAATCACCCTGCCTGGTGAGTGGAGCTAAGATGGCAGAGGAAAGGCAGTGACTCCTCTAAGTCCCCCCCCCCCAAACCCCTCTAAATACCTTTAAATAATGACATAAGAAAATTTCTGGAGTGGCAGAACTGACAAAAGGGCAGGAAGAAATATTTTTTCAGCCAAAAATAACTTAGAAGATCAGCAGGAAAGGTCTGTTGTTCCAAGGTGAAAGTGGAACACAGTCCAGCACAGGTTGTCCTAGCTCTGATATGGGCCCAGCCAAGCAGGAGCAGGACTTGAGAGCCATTCAATCATCAGGGGTAGTGGTTATTTCCAGAGCTCTCAGCCCACAGATAATAGGGGTTTAAAAACTGGTCTAAAGGTCTCTTTGCTAGCACTGAGTCAGGACTCTGTTGCTTTGCTCATACTTGGATCCAGGTTTCAGTCCTGAGTGGCAATCCCAGGGTGAGAAGGAGCAGTAGCACAACAGAGCTTGTTACCACAGTGGAGAAGGGCCCCTCCTTACAATTCCAAGGTAGAAAAGAGTGCATGTAGTCATTCATAGACCAGAGCAAAGACCAGGAGAGTACTAATTACACTTCTCCTTAGATCATACCTCCTCAGAAGAATTAAAAATTTACAGGTCCCTAGAAGTATTTCTGAAAACAGATTCAAAAACTCCCTGAAGCTTGGGGGCATGTGCCCTCTGCTACTGAAGCATAGCCCTACCTTAACAAAGAGTTGAAAGTCAAGAAATAGGCTGGGGAAATGAGCAAATGACAGAAAAAATCTGATTGCAGAAGGTTACTATGGTGACAATAAAAATCAAAGCGCACACTCAAAAGATAAAATCAAAGCCACTAAATTCAAAACCTCCAAGAAAATTATGAATTGGAGGATGGTGGAGCCAAGATGGTGTAGGAAAGGCAATGAATTGCCTGAGTTCTCCCAAAGACCCCTTCAAATACCTTCAAATAATGTCATAAGACCATTCCTGGAGTAGCAGAACCCACAAAATGACAGGGTACCATAATTTTTCCAGCCAAGGGCAACTTACAATGTTGGCAGGAAAGGTTGGCTATACCAGAGTGAGAGTGGAATCCAGCCCAGCACAGGTCATGCCAGTGAGGACCCAACCCCAGTGAAGACCCCACCCAAGCAAACCAGGATCAGGCCTCTGAATCAGCAGCAACTGCTCCGGTAACTCAGCCCTTAGTTTGTAAGGGGGTAAAACAACTGTTGAGAAGGAGATTACAAGGATCTCATTGCTAGTACTGAGGCAGGGCTCTGGAGGCTAATGAGAAACCAAGAAATAATAAAGCAAAACCATAAGAATAAAAAAAATAGATGACAATGTGAAACATTTCCATGGGAAAAAAAACTGACTTGGAAAATAGATCTAGGAGAGATAATTTGAAAATTATTGGACTATCTGAACATCATGATCAAAAAAAAGCCTACACATCATCTTCCAAGAAATTGTCGGGGGAAAATACCCTGATATTCTAGAACCAGAAGGTAAATTAGAAATTGAAAGAATATACTGATCACCTCCTGAAAGAGCTTCTGAAATGACAACTCCCAGGAATATTATAGTCAAATTCCAGAGCACCCAGGTCAAGGAGAAAATATTGCAATCAGTAAAAAAAAAAAAACAATTCAAGGACTTTCGAGCCACAGTCAGGATAACACAAGATTTAGCAGCTTCTGCATTAAAGGATCAGATGACTTGGAATATGATATTCCACAGGGCAAAGGAACTAGGATTACAGCCAAGAATCATCTATCCAGCAAAACTGAGTATAATCCTTCAGGTAAAAGAAGAGGTAATTCAATGAAAGAGAGGACTTCCAGGCATTCATTATGAAAAGACCGGAGCTGAAAAGAAAATTTGACTTTCAAATACAAGACTATAGAGAATCATAAAAAGTTAAACAAGAAAAAAAATGATAAGGAATATTAAAAGGTTAAACTGTATACATTCCTACAAAGGAAGATGATACTTGTAATTCATAAAAACTGGGTAGCATATATTTTAATAAAGGACACAGGTGTTAGTTGAATATGAAGCGATGATATCTTTAAAGAATTAAAATTAAGTGGCAAGAGAGCAATGAACTGGGAGAAAGGGAAAGAGAGAGGTGAAATGGGGTCAACTATCTCACATAAAAGAAGCATGAAAACACTTACACAGTGTAGGAGAAGATGGGGAAGATGCTGGGGAGTGAGAGAACCTTACTCTTATCAGAATTGGCTCAAAAAGGTAATAACATACACGCTCAATTGGGTATAGTAATCTATCTTATCCTGCAGGAAAGTTGGAGGGGAAGGGGAAAAGGGTGTGCAGGGGTGATAAGAGGGAGGTTAGATGGTGGGAAGTAAGAATCAAAACACTTTTAAGGAGGGACAGTGTAAAAAGAGATAGAAAATAGAGTAAATGTCATGGAGAAGAAATAGGATAGAGGGAAATACAGTCAGCAATTGTAACTGTGAAAAGTTTTTGAAGTAAGTTTGGCTGACACGTCTCATTTCTCAAACATATAGTGAACTGAGTCAAATTTATTAAAATAAGAGCCATTCTCCAATTGATAAATGTTCAATTCACAAATGATCAAAATATATGAAGAGGTTTCAGATGAAGTAATCAAAGTTATCTCTAGCCATATGAAAAATTATGCCCTTACTCTTAATTGCTTAGAAAGATGCAAGTCAAAACAATTCTGGAGTACTACCTCATATCTATTGGATTGGCTAATTGAACAGAAGAGGGAAATGACAAATGATGTAGGGGATATGGGGAAAATTAGACATTAATACACCCTTGTTAAAGTGGTAAACTAATTCAAACATTCTGTAGAGCAAATTGGAACTATAGCCAAAGGGCTATACAACCATGTATACTATTTGACCTAGTAATACCACTACTGGGTAAGTATCCAAAAAGAGATAAAGAAACCAAAAAGTTGAATTAGAAATTGAGGAGATGTCCATCGATTGGGGAATGGCTGAACAAATTGTGGGATGAGATTATGATGGAACACTATTGTGCTATAAGAAATGATGAGCTGGATGCTCTCAGAAAAACCTGGAAAGACTTACATGAGCCAATGCCACATGAAATGCACTGTTTTCAAAACAATAGCAATATTGTAAGATGATCAGCTGTGAATGACTTAGCTATTTTCAGCAATACAGTGATCAAAGACAACTCTGAAGGACTTACAGAAAATGTGATTCATCTCCAGATAAAGAACTGATGGTGTCTGAATTCAGATTGAAACATAAATGACTTTTTAGTTCCTTTTTCTTAAATTTTTTGTCTGTTTAATTTCATAACCTAATTTGGAAATGTTTTGCATGTCTACACATGTATAGCATATTGAATTCTTTGCATTCTTAAGGAGGAGGTGTGGGGAGGGCCGAAAATAATTTGGAAAACAGTTTTTAAAATGGATGTTAAAAATTGTTTTTACATGTGATTGGGGGAAAATGAAATTCTAAATAAATGGGAAAAAAGAAAAATATGAATTTGTCTCAGGCCATGGAAAAGCTCAAAGATGATTTTGAACATAAAGTAAGAGAGGTAGAGGCAAAAATGGGAAGAAAAATGAGTTATGTAAGACAATCATGGAAAAGGTGGCAACAACTTGGTAAAGGAGTCGCAAAAAATGTTAAATAAAATAGCAGCTTAAAAATCAGACTAGACCAAATGTTAAAAGTGGTACAAAAAACCAATGAGGAGAATACCTTGAAATTTCAACTTAGCCAAAAGGAAAGGGAGGTACAAAAGCTCTCTGAAGAAAATAATTCCTTAATAATTAGAATGAAGCAAATGGAAGCTAATGCCTTTATGAGAAATCAAGAAACAGTAAACAAACCAAAGAAATTTCTAAAATAGAGGAAAATGTGAAATATCTCATGAGAAAGAACAACTGACCTGGAAAATTGATGCAAGAGAGATAATTAAGAAATTTTTGAACTACCTGAAATCTATGATCAAAATAGTCTAGACATCATCTTTCAAGAAATTATCAAAGAAAACTACCCTGATATTTTAGAACCAAAGGATAAAACAGAAATTGAAAGAATCCACTGATTATCTACTAATAGAAATCCAAAAATGAAAACACCCAAGAATAGTGTAGCCTGATTTCAAAAGTCCCAGCTCAAGGAGAAAGCAAGTAACCATAAAAAATAATTCATTTTTTTTCTACATATGGGCTATTTAAAGGAGGAGTAGGAAGGAAGAAATAGAGAGAGATTTTCTCTGTTTAACCATGAAAGTGAATCAGTTGAAGCCAAAATGGTGGAAATAATCATGGAAGTTGCGTGAGGTCTCCCAAATTTCCCTCAGAAAGATTTAAGAAAGCCTTTAATGGGATTCTGGAGCTACAGAACCTACAAACATATTCAGTGAAACACTATTTGGGCATAAGCTAACTTAGAAGAAGTTCAGGAAATTTCTGTTTCACTTGGTTAAACATAAAGCATATTCCAGCATAGAGGATTTTGGGGCAAGACACAAGGAAGCTCTTAGCCACAGCACAGGTCCACAGCTAAAGCCCCTCAGTCCTGGCTTAACAGGCCTGTGGCACAGAAGGCCAATTTTAGGGCCCCCAGCATTGATGAAGAAAGCAACCTGCCACATGAGGTATCTACTACACAACAGATGCAACCAGGCCTGGCTATCCAATTGCATTGAGCAAGCTGTGAGCTCCTGAGCCCTCAGAGCAGAAAGCCAGTGACTGGGTCCCTGGTCCCCAGCAAAAGAAGCTTTGGACAGCCCCTGTGCCCTAGGAGCAGAGTCCAACTTTGTTGTTGTTGTTGTTGTTGTTGTTGTTGTTGTTTTGTTTTGTTTTTCTGGGCAGTTGGGGTTAAGTGACTTGCCCTGTGTCACACAACTAGTAAGTGTTAAGTGTCTGAGGCCAGATTTGGGTCCTCCTGAATCCAGGGCCAGTGCTCTATCCACTGTGCCACAAAGGCATAAAAGAGGCTAAAATATGAATAAGAAACAGAAAAGAAGCCACACCATTGAAACTTACTATGGCAACAGGGAGGACCAAAACAAACTCATAGGAGGACAACAGTGTTTAAATGCCTGTAGGTAAACCTTTAATATGGAAAGTATGGGACAGCTAGGTGGTGCAGTAGATAGAGCACCATCCCTGGATTCAGGAGTACCTGAGTTCAAATTCTGCCTCAGACACTTAACAATTACTAGCCGTGTGACCCTAGGCAAGTCACTTATCCCCAATTGCCTCACCAAAAAAAAAAAAAAAAAAAAGGAAAGTAAATAGGTCTCAAGACCAAAAAGTCATCTTGGAAGAGCTCAAAAGGTATTTTATAAACCAAATGAGAGAGGTAGAAGAAAATTTGTGAAAAGAAGTAAGAATTATGCAACATAAAGTCAATAGTTTGGAAAAATAAAATAATGCATTAAAATACAATTGGATAGGGGCAGCTAGGTGGCACAGTAGATAGAGCACTGGCCCTGGATTCAGGAGGACCTGAGTTCAAATCCAGCCTCAGACACTTGACACTTAACTAGCTGTGTGACCTTGGGCAAGTCACTTAACCCCAACTGCTTCACCCAAAAATAAATAAATGAAAAGAAAAGAAAAAATACAATTGGATAAATGGAAAAGAAGACACAAAAGTTGACTGGGGAAAATAATTCCTTAAGAATCAGAATTGGTTGAGCAATGGTCAAAGGATATGAACAGGCAGTTTTCTAATGAACAAATTAAAGCTATCTAGTTCCATGTGAAAAAGTACTCTAAATCACTATCTATTAGAGAAATACAAATTAAAACAACTCTGGCGTACCACCTCAAAACTATCAAATTGGCTAATATGACAAAAAATGAAAATAATAAATGTTGGAGAAGCTGTGGAAAAATTGGTACACTGATGCATTGTTGGTTGTGTTGTGAACTGATCCTACCATTCTGGAAAGCTATTTGTAACTATGCCCAAAGAGTTACAGGGCTGTGCATACCCTTTGACCCACTAATACCACTACTAGGTCTGTATACCAAAAAGATCATAAAAAGAGGAAAAGGACTCACATGTACAAAAAATATTTATAGCACCTCTCTTTGTGGTGGCAACGAATTGGAAATTGATGGAATGCCCATCAATTTTGGAATATCTGAACAAGTTGTGGTATAAGAATGTAATGTAATACTATTGTGCTATAGGAAATGATGAGCAGATGGATTTCAGAAAAACCTGGAAAGACTTAAGTTGACTGATGCTGAGTGAACTGAGCAGAACCAGGAAAACACTGGACACAGTAACAGCAACACTGTGTAATGATCAACTGTGATAAACTTTGTTCTTCTCAGCAATACAATTATACAAGACAATTCCAAAGGGCTAAAGATGAAAAATGCTCTCCACATCCAGAAAAAAAGAACTATGGAATCTGAATGCAGATTGGAATATATTGTTACTACTTTTTTGTCTTTTCTTTTTTGAGGTTCCCTTCTGTTCTGATTCTTCTTTCATAATATGACTAATTCAGAAATATGTTTAATGTGACTGTTCATATATAACCTGTATTAGATTGCTTTCTGTCTTGGGGATGCTAGAGGGAAGGGAGGGAGGGAGAAAAAGTTGAAACTCAAAATCTCATGTAAACAAATGTTGAAAACTATCTTTATATGTAACTGGAAAATAATAAAATAATTTTATGATTAAAAAGAGAAATAGAATTGGGCATGTGGAAGCTAATGTTTCAATAAGACAACAGGAAGAAGTAAAGCAGAATCAAAAGAATATAAAAGTAAAAAAAATGTAAAATACTTCTTCAGAACAACAACAGACCTGGAAAATAGATCCAGGAAAGACAACCTAGGAATTATTGAACTACCTGAAAGCCATGATCAAAAAAAAAAAAAAAAACAAAGTAAAACAACAACAACAAACAAACATAAAAAGTCTAGACATCATATTTCATGACATTATCAAGGAAAACTACCCCTCTCATTGAAAGGATTCACTGATCACCTCCTGAGACACCAAAAGTAAAATTCCAAGGAATATCATGCTTCCAGAATTATCAAGTAATGGAGAAAATACTGCAAGCAGTCAGAAAGAAACAAGTTAAATATCAAGGAACAATAATCAGAACCTGACAGCTTCAACATTAAAGCATCAGAAACCATGAAACATGATATTCTGGAGGGCAAGGGAACTGGGATTACAACCAAGAATGTACTACCCAGAAAAGTTAAGCACAATCTTTCAGGGGGGAAATGGGCATTTAATGAATTAGGAAACTTTAAATGTTTCCTAATGAAAAGCCGAGAACTGAACATAAAATTCAGTCTACAAATATAAGACTCAAAAGACACATGGAAGTGTCAAAAGGGGAAAAAAATAAAACATGTTATTCAATACAGTCAAAATGTTGACATCCCTACACAGGAAGAAGATACTTGTAACTCTTGAGAACTGTAGATTTATTAAGGCAGATAGGAATAGCACACATAGACAAAATGTATGGACATAAGTTGATTCTAATGTGATGATATTAAAAAAAAAACTCTTAATGGGTATCAAAAAGTATTATACTGGGGGCAGCTAGGTGGCGCAGTGGATAAAGCACCGGCCCTGGATTCAGGAGTACCTGAGTTCAAATCCGGCCTCAGACACTTGACACTTACTAGCTGTGTGACCCTGGGCAAGTCACTTAACCCCCATTGCCCCGCAAAAAAAAAAAAAAAAAGTATTATACTGGGAGAAGAGGAAAGGGAAGACAGAATAGGGTAAATCACATTACATGAAGAGGCACAAAAGACCTATTACAATAGAGAGAAAGAAGAGTAGGGTGAGAATTGTTTTGACTTTAATCTGATTTGGCTAAAGAGGGAAAAACATACACACTAAGTTGGGTATACAATTGTATCTTACTATAAAGAAGTAAAAGGGGAAAGGGGAAAGAAAAGGGTGGGGTAGTGATAGAAGAGTAAAACTAGGAGGTCAAAAGGGAAAGGACAAAAAGGAGGTGAGGCTGATAGAAGAGAGGGTAGACTGAAGAAGATAGGGCCAGAAAGAAAACACTAGTAAGAAGGGACAAGGGGAAAGGAAAGAGAAAAGTACAAACAAAGGGGGGAAATAGAATGTAGGGGAATACACCCTTAGTAATCATAACTGTGAATGCGAATGGGATGAACTCTCACATAAAACAGAGGCAGATAGCAGAGTGGATTAAAAACCTAAATCCTACACTATATTGTTTACAGGGAACACATATGAGGCAGGGAGATACACACAGAATAAAGGTAAAAGGCTAGAGCAGAATATTTTATACTTTAGCTAAAGTTATTTAAAAAAGCTTTAGCTGAAATAAAAAAAAAGATAGCAATCCTTTATCTCAGACAAAGCAAAAGCAAAAATTGAGCTAATTACAAGAGATAGTGAAGAAAACTACATCTTGCTAATAAGTTACTATATACAATGAAGTAATATCAATACCAAACATGTATGCACCAAGTGGTACAGCATCCAAGTTCTTAGAGAAGTTAAGTGAGTTACAGGAAGAAATAGACAGCAAAACAGTATTAGTGGGGGACCTCGACTTCCCCCTCTCAGAACTAAATAAATTTAACCACAAAATTATGAAGAAAGAAGTTAAGGAGGTAAATAGAATTTTAGAAAATTAAATATGATATAGACCTCTAGAAAAAAACTGAATGGGGATAGAAAAATATAACTTTTTCTCAGCAGTACATGATATGTACACAAAAATTGACTGTGTATTAGGACATAAAAACCTCACAGTGAAGTGCAGAAAAGCAGAAATAGTAAATGCATCCTTTCTGAAAAGATGGAATAAAAATTAACTGGAAACTAAACAATCTCATCCTAAAGAAGGAATGGGTCAAACAACAAATCTTAGAAACAATCAATAACTACATCCAAGAGAATGACAATAAAGAGACAACATACCAAAACCTATTGGATGCAGCTAAAGTAGTTCTTAGGGGAAATTTCCTATCTCTAAATGCCTATATGAATAAAATGGAGAAAGAGGAGATCAGTGAATTGGGCATGCAACTAAAAAAAGGTAGAAAAAAGAACAATTAAAAATCCCCAAATAAATACCAAATAAAAAATTCTGAAAACTAATGGAAATCTTCCTTACTCCACATAACCAATCAGTTGCCAAATATTCTTGGTTATTGCTTCCACAAAGTTTTTCATTTGACCACTTTTATTCACTTTCAAAGCAACCACCCTATTTCATGCCCTCACCATATCCCTTACATCTAGGCTATTCTATTAGAATACTGTAATTAGATTAATAGAATAGTGTAATAGATCTAATTGATCTCCCTGCCTTGAGTATCTTCTTACTCCAACCAGTCCTCCACATAGTCTCCAAAGTGGTTTTCCTGAAACCTAATCATGCACCCACTTCACACACATATATACTCAAATCCCAGTCACAAAATAGACATTCTAAGATCATCTATACACTCCCCTGTTTGGTGTATTATGTTCATCACAACCTGTTACCAAACTGCTTCTTCAGCATTGTTGCATATTATTTCCCTGTATAAATTAAAGTCCTCCAAAGTTACCCTTCTTGCACATCCCACATAAAATGGACATTCCTAGAGGAAGAGATCTGTTTCTCTTTTATCTATTTATTCCAATACCTACCACATAGTAGTCACTTAATAAATGCTTGTTAATCACCTGATTTCTACACATCTGTCCAATAGCAATTTGGTTGACCCAAAAAGTAAAATTACAATGACAATCAGGTTGAATAATGGGAGTTCCTTTCCTTTTCCAGAAAGATAATTAGCCTTCCTTTAACTGGACATTGATTAGAATAAAGATTTATTAGAAGGAAATGTATCATACCTCTGATAAGGAATTAGAGATAATGAGTGTGAAAGCTATTGACATTATGCAGATATGGACAGTTCCAAGAGATTCCAGGGTTCATTATGATTTAATATCCATTGAATGAAGTTAAATTTCTCTTCTTGATTCAAATTCACTTATAATATTGTTCCTAACTTTAAAGCATGCAATAAAACCCTATTTCTCAGTTTGGCTCAGTAGCAATTTAGAATGATTTTTTTTGTTATTTTATTCCTTCTGAAAACATATCTTAGCCAATAAAGTTCAATAAATGTAGAGTGGAAATAATTTATATTTTCCACAATGTGCTGTGAATGCTAAGTGGATTCTAAACCACACTCATGAAGTTATCTAATTTAAAAAATAATCTGTAGAATCATAGAATCAGAGGGTTTAGAGGGTTTACTTATAGTTCATCACATATATAAGGAAAGTGAGACCACATAAAAGGAAATGGTTTGCTCAGGGTCATACAGGGTCATAAAAGAAACATTGAATCTTTACACATGGAGGAAGGTGGGGGGAAATTCCTCATCTTGAATCTTGACCACAACTTATGGTGGAGTAGGGTTTTATTTTTTGTTTGTTTTTGCTGTCATCTAACACCAACAGTTTGTATTAATGTAATGCCTTCCAGTTCCTAACTCTGAATGGAAAGGCACCAAAAGTAAGAATGAGTTTGCTTCCTCCTGTTGCTAACTTAGACTTAGCCTAAATCATTGTCTTTCCTATTGCTATTAATATCAAATTATCTTCTTCAATCTATATTCCCCTAATTCCTAATTAATAGATACAAACAAGAGCTTACCACTCTCTCCCCTAATTATGAGCTATACCATTATAGATATAGATAAACATGTTTATATAAATATATATATATCAATGTGCATATATCTACTACATACATATGTATTTGTGTATATATGTATATATGTGTATATCAAACTACATGTTTCAGATAAATTTTAAACTCTAAGACAACACTCATTATCTTTCTCCCTAACTCTCCCTCTTCCAAACTTCCCTATTTCTATTGAAGGCAACACCAATATTCCTGAATATTAGCTTTATAATCTCAGCATATGTTATCTAACACTCTTTACTCACCCATATAGCCAATCACTTGCCCAATCTTGCCATTGAAACTTCCCAATGTCTCTCCAATTTGACCTCTTCTCTCCACTCATAATGCTACTATCTTAGTCCAGGTCCTCATTCCCTGTCACCTAAATAATTGAAAAAGCAACTTAATTGTTCTCCTTGCCTCAAGTCTCTCCCCACTCTAGTCCTTCCTACAAATTGTCAAAATAATTTTCCTTCATCACAGATCTGATCACATGACTGCCCTATTCAATCAATTTCAATGGCTTTATATTGCATCTAGGATAAGATAGAAATTCCTTCATTAAGCTTTTAAAACCTTTCACGACCTGGTCCCCATCTATCTTTCTGGCCACTATGGACATTACTCCCCCTCCTATACTTAGTGAATAGTCAAACTCACCTTCTCTCAGTTCTTCACATATAACATTCTATCTTTCATCTCTGTGCCTTTTCACTGGATGTCTACCATACCTGAAAAACTCTCTCTAATTAGCTTGACTCAGGGGATGGTTCTCTTCATTTAAAATAAAACTCTTGTACCACCTTGTCAGTGAAGTTTTTCCTAATCCTTGCAAATTCCAGAACCCTTCTTCTCAAACTACCTTGCATTTAATTACTTCATGCAAATTTGTATTTAATGACTTTATTATTTATGCTTTATTTGTTTTCCCATTAAAATGTAAGCTCCTTCTGAGTAGACATTGCTTCCTTCCTTGTTCTTGTATCTGCAGCATCCACAACTGTCCTTGGTATATAATGGGTTAATAAATATTTCTCAATTAATTAATACAATAACCTAAGAAACTAACAATTAAAACAATAAATCTAACTAATACAACAAATACTATTTCATCCACATGAACCTGTGAAGTAAATAAAAATAATATTTTACTACCTATTACTTAGACATTAGCTAGGAGAGCCACAAGTTTGGGGTACTACAATGGTACACAAAAAATGTTTTTAAAAATTCATCACAAATCCCTCCATTACATTGAAAAGGCCATTTTTAGATAATGTTCATAAGGAAGTGGACAAGATTTTTTATACACCAATGAGAAAGTATGAATTAATTGTGAACTGCAACATTAAAAGATAGGATTATTGCCATAAAATGACAGATCCATTAGAATTCTGAACCATGTATTTTTCCAGGCAATTCTTACCCTCCCTGGTCCGCAATTTTTCATCTATAAAAAGAGATGTGACTAACTAGATGAGATACAGCACTAGCCCAAACTCCTATAGTTCTACATACAGAACTTGTTCAGTTGTGTCCTTTATCTTAACAGAATACAGTCATTTATTTCAGGAATTGGATTTGTCTATTTTAATCTAGTCAAGATTTAGCACAATGCCAAATGTTTTTTTTAAAGGAGTAAGAGCTGCAATGAATCTTAGAGATGATCTTGTTCAAGGCTCTCATTTTATAAATGAGGATAGAAAACCCAAACCCCAAAGTTAAATAACTTGACATACTCACAACTAGACAGCAGCTGAGCTAGGTTTGAACACAGATGATCTAAATCCTGGGTTACTTTTTGGAGAATTGATAATAGAACCTGTTAGAAGGTTCCCAAATAATGAGAACTGGCTTTTGTTCTGTCTTCTTAGGGGGGATTTCTATCTTTTTTTATAAGGAAGCAAGGCAACCACCTTTTTTGAATACAATCAGTATACAATTAGAGGGCACACTCATTTTTACAGAATAATAAACTCCCTTGGAGTCACACCTCCCTGATTTATTTAGGCATCTTCCAATGACCACAGCTTCTGTAAAGTGGTAAAGTGCTTATTTGTTGAGCCTGTTTGTTTCTTGGCTATTTTACTACCTCAAATCAATTCTGCATTCTACCCAGTCTTGTTGATTTCATGTTATGGGTTTAGTCATTTTGAGGTTACCGAGTTTATTGAGACTATGTTTTACAAGTGATCAAAAGGGAAAAAGCTTTCAGTTTACAAAGTGACTGTAGGTGCCCAAACGGAACAAAGATACTTGTTATGATTTGATTTGTGGATCAAAGACTGGTGACTTTCATGAGTTATATAAGCAGATATTTTTAAAAATCTATTTATTATCCTCCCATTCCCATATAGACACACATGTTAAAAGACTAGATTTGGAGGACAGCAGAGGTGAAAGAAAGACAGTTGGGCACACAATGCATGCTGAAGTTTTTTAGTTAAATTGTATGTATATGCACATCCATGTAAGTATGCACATGTATGTAGCATGAAAGCATGTATGCATGTGTCTATGTATGTGTGCATATGTCACAAACCATGGGTTCTGTCATCATAAAAGGCTGACACCACTCCTCTCCCTTTCTCCAACCTGGCCTAATTGCATGAATAGCTATCTATGGAGTCCTATTAACACCATATTACTTTTAGTGTTTCTCATGTAACAGCAAGCTAGATATTACATAGCAGTAATTTGACTAAGTATCAAATCTAGGATAATACAATTAAGGCTAAACTCATCACTACCTGACACAAACTGGTACAACACTAACTAAAAGAGTGTCCCTTTCCTCTGGCTGCTTCGAAATCAGTATTGTAACTACACCTGACAGACAGAGCATCAAGTATGACACGCTATGTTTCACTGGTCTACTAATTCCTTTCATGAATTTTCTTTCAAAAAAGTACTTCTTCTTACACTCAGGAACTTATTCTAACTTTGTTTTGTTATGAAAACTTGTCTTAAAGATCATATGCTATCTTTTCCTTGCTCTGGGAGTTTTAATTTGAGCCTAGAAAACAACAGTTTTGTAGTCATTCTACCTAAAACTTGTTACAGTAAAGGAGTCGATGGATTTGGAATTAGAGAATACAGGTTTAAATACGATTTTAGCTATTTCCTACTTGTATCTACTTGGACAGGTTGTTTTACCTCCTCAGTCTCAATTTCCTAATCTGTAAACTGAGGGCATGGAACTAAATGGCCTCTTAATTGCCTTCTATTATAAAATTATAATCCAGTATTAGTTGGAGTAAATTGTAATGTAAATTTGACTGATGGTTCACTTTTATCCATAGCTAATCTTCCTAAAGAGTTTGTTGCAAAGACTCTCTGGATACAAGATTTTGGACTCAAAGGGCAAACAGCAGAGGTACTTCCATGTAGAATATTCCTTAACCATAGGATGTTTCTCTCTCTTGAAGTTGAGTTCTAAGTTTTCAGGCTTGACAGATCTTCACCCATTGGCTTTATAACAATGAACTTCTTTTAGGTAGTTAGAATTCAGCATATCTTCTTCCTAGGAACCCCCAATGTGGAGTGAGTTTAAAGATGAAACATTTATTTGCATTATTTCCATGAAATGCAACTATTTGAATACCTCTGTATTTCCACATAATACTAATACATTTGCTAATAAAGAAGAACAGTCCTCATCTAGGTGCCTAATTAGAGTCTTTTTGCATCTCAGCCACCATCTATCAGAAATTTACTGGCCCTGAAGGTCACCAGAAGAATGAAGCACTTTCAGAATGAGGGAAGCAGGTGTCCTTCTGTTGAGTATGGCCTAAGTACATTTTTCTGAGTATAAAACTAACAAAAGAGCTTTGGAAGATCTCACAGCCCAGAACAATGTTTAAAAGGGAGGTTTTTTGCAAGATAAAATTAAAACCAAAAGAGGTAAGTGATACATATTAACCAAAATTTGGATTTTTTCTAATAAAAACTAGCTAAAATAATTCTTGCTGATCTATCCATGCCATAATCATATTTATTGAATTGGAACATATTTATTGAATATCTGTAACGGATAGAAACATATTGTAAGACTAGCATTTTAAGGGTCAATTGCATAGAAACTGCAGAGTAATGTACTGATATGCATGTTTTTACAATTGGGAAAATATTCCTTACTTTAAGAAAGCCAAATATAAAAATCCAGATTTCCAGAAATACAGAATTGTGTAGATAGATGGGACCTTAAATTTCATCACACATACTATGTTCATTTTGCAAAATGAGTAAACTAGAATCCAAAGAAGTTAATTATCTCACCTAAGGTAACACAGATTGTTAGTGATGTGGCTCCCCCAGTTCAAATCTGTTTCAATCACACCACACTATGGAACTAGTAAAAAGCATTAAGTCAAAGTAGATAGAAATGTAGCCTCAGAGTCAGGAAAACCAGTCTCATATATCTGTGTGATCATGGATAAATCATTTAACCTCTCTTTGCCCCTACATTATAGTCTAATACTCTAACTTACAGATCAAGTGCCAATATGCATTACTAGGAGTTTTCTATACAATAATTCTACACAAAGATTCCAAGTCCATTAAAAAGAGCCACAAGGACAAGAACAATAACAATGAATAGGTAAATTTGGGGATGGTTAACAGAGAGATTTAATGCACAGTTGGTTCCCATGGTACTTCACCAAGATGTATTTAAAATATGATTTTAGAGAAATGTAATTTATAAATATTTCCAAAGGCACATCTACTGCATGAAGCAAATGCATCTGTTTCCATATAATTAGAAATGAGTTTGATATTAATGTAAACTCCTTGAATGTACTGAATTTCTTTTGGGGGGTGAGGGGGCAACGCAATGAGGGTTAAGTGACTTGCCCAGGGTCACATAGCTATTAAGTGTCAAGTGTCTGAGGCCAGATTTGAACTTAGGTCCTCCTGAATCCAGGGCCAGTGCTTTATTTACTGTGCCACCTAGCTGCCCCGGATATAGTAAAATTTTATTTTAGTTTCTCTCCCTAGAATGTAGGACAGTCTGCCATTAAGTAGATGCTTACTAATTGCTTGTTGAATTGAAATTATTAAATAAAAAGATATTTGTAAGCACTCACTATACACAAAGTATCATGCTAGAATCCCTTTATTAATCCACCAACTCACTGGTCAAATTTTCAATTTCTCGGCAAGTGTCTGAAAGACTAGAAGATAATTTCTTAGCAATACTAAATTTAACAGTAAGAGAATGTTTTTGAAACCCAAGGCAAAAAAAAATACAGCAGCAACTTTCCTCATTCATCAACTTGTAATCATATTTCTTAAAAAAAACAAGTTGGTTTAATTTACTGAAAGATAAAATCTCTGAAGGAATAATTATAACAGCAGTAAAAAGGCAGGCACATTTTGTATAACCAATGTCACCTTTTCTATCCTCATTTTTGATCACTCTTTTCTATTTTTATACTTTTTCTGATACTTTCATTTTGATGGTCTTTTTCTTCCTTTTGGAATTCTGTCCTCATTGGTGTGAGTGTGTGTGTGTGTGTGTGTGTGTGTGTGTGTGTGTGTGTGTGTGTGTGTGTGTAAGAGAGAGAGAAAGAGAGAGAGAGAGAGAGAAAGAGAGAGAGAGAGAGAGAGAGAGAGAGATTGATTCTTCATTTCCTTGTTCTCCTACCTATATGACCACTTCTTCTCAGTATCCTTTGCTAAATCATCAATTATTTCATCCTCCTTTTCCCTGGGTTTGCCGCTACAGATATAGGTCTCATTTTCTTCCTTCTCTGTATTCTCACTTAATGATCTTGTCATCTCCAATGGTGCAATTATTCACCCTATATGCTACACTATAACACTAATAATGATGATAATAGCATGGATATGTTTTGTTTTGCAGGGCAATGGGGATTAAGTGACTTGCTCAGGGTCACACAGCTAGTAAGTGTCAAGTGTCTGAGGCCGGATTTGAACTCAGGTATTCCTGAATCCAGGGTGGTGCTTTATCCACTGCACCACCCTAGCCACCCCCGGATATAGTGTTTTAATGTTTGAAAATAATTATGTATGCTATGTCATTTGAATCTCACAATAATCTCATGAGGTATAATCATCACAGATGAGGACATTAATTTTAAATGAATTGCTCAGATTCTGAATCAGATCATCCCGATTTCAAGTCCAACACTACTGACTGTGCCAACTGCCTTCCACTCATGTTTGATGTGAAGACTTTCACTCTCTCCTGGATTCCATTTCTCCATTACCAACTGCTACTAGTCACCTCTTTTTGGACATAGCATAGATACCTCAAACCCTCAAAACAAAGGAATTCCCTCTCCCCCTATCTATTCCTTCAACCTAACTTGCCCATTTTTTTGTGTGTGGGGCAATATGAAGGTTAAGTGACTCACCCAGGGTCACACAGCTAATACATGTCAAGTGTCCGAGGCTGGATTTGAATTCAGGTCCTCCTGAATCCAGGGCCAGTGCTTGATCCATTACACCACCTAGGTGCCCCCTAAAACTTACTTATTTTCATGGGTATAACCATCGTTCCAATCAATCAGGTCCTCAATCTCAGATTTTCCCTTCACTCTTTCCTGCTCCTCATTCCCCAAACCCAATAAATTGTATCATCTTATTAACTCTACTTCCAAATCTCTTGCATTCATCCCCTCCCCTCCACTCAGAGCTATCTTCCTAGTTTGAGTCTACTACCATCTGACCTAATGTACAGCAATAACCTGTGGTGTATGGAGTGTACAAAGAGGACTAGTACCTCTAGTGTGAGGAATTGCTGAGCCCTTTTCAGGGCTGTTTACCCCACTCTGGTGTCCATATGTCACCCAACTCTCACTTGTGGCTTCAAGTAGCCACGCCAAGGTAAACAGACTCCTAACATGGGCTAAACCAAGTTGAGAGTAACTAACTAGCTTCAAAGCCATCATTAATGTAGGGGATGTCTACTATAAACATGTGAAGAGTATCCCCTTTCAATGGGTGGATGAGAACAATTTGTTCCAATGGCCATTAAGGTGGCTAAAGCAAGTGCAATGGAGTTCTTAAAGCTACTACATAATGGGACAGCTCCATTCATCTCAACTTTGTCTTGCCACTTTGAGAACTCTGGAAGAGAGAGTGAGGAGGACGACCTTGTACAACTCTGCTTCACGAAATCCATTTACATGTAAGTCAAGAAGTCATCTATCATGTCACTGGTCTTCTTCAAAAAAGAAAGGACAGGGGGCAGCTAGGTGGTGCAGCGGATAAAGCACTGGCCCTGGATTCGGGAGGACCTAAGTTCAATTTTGGCCTCAGACACTTACTAGCTGTGTGACCCTGGGCAAGTCACTTAGCCATCATTGCCCCATAAAAATAATAATAATAATTATTATTATACTTATTGTTATACTTATTATTATTATTTCACTTCCATCAGCCTGTTTCCTTCCATGTAAACTGATATAAACTGATGATATGATATGATATATATGTGATATAAAATATAACATATATGATATATTATAATACTTATACTCACCTCATGTTTTCTGAGTACCAAGTGAGGTAATGTACATAAAGAACTCTGGGAGGGGCCCATAGTTGTCTTTAATTATTAAAAGGAGTGCCATGGATAGACTTTGGCTCCAGATAGCAGAAGTATGAACACTGGGAGAAAGGTGCAAAGGGGAAAACTTAGGCTAAATAAAAGAAAAGGACCTTGTAGAATAAATGACACCATTCTAAAAGGGAACAAAATGCTCTAGAAGGAATTCCCCCTCCCCCATGACTTAAGGCCTACCAGCAATGGTAGTATGAGCAAAGGCTAGATACAACTTGTCAGAGAAATTTCTTTTCAGATATCAATCAAATGACAGGTCTTTTTAAAAAAAATCATTTTTATGGGTTGGAATATATGGCCAACAAGTTCCCTTCCAACTCTGAAATTCTATCATTTTGTGTTTGTAACCACATAAATAGTAGTTCCTATTACTCAAAATGATTCAAGTGGCTCCCATTTGCAGTGCACTACTGTTGATTTAAATTACCATTTTAATGGCAATTTCACATTTGCAAATTGCTTACATGTTATTTTGTTTGATTTTCTCATCACCCTTGTAAGCTAAGTCTATCCCCGTTTTAAAGAGGAGGAAAATTGTGTCCAAGGTAAGATTTAAACCCAATTCTTCTTGACTCTAAGTTTAGCATTCTGTCTATCACATCACACTGATTCAAAAGATTACAAACCATAGTCATAAGCTAGAAGTTCCATTGCCGATGACTGCGTAATTAGATTCATTGTCTGGACAAGTCATGGAAATGCTAAAAATCATCAATTAGCATTGCTGTCATCCTATTGCTTGGACTGAACCTTAGGGAAATCCTAATTGTTTTTTTCTTAGAGGTGTCACAGAATCATGCTACCAGACTCCATGCTCTCTATTATCCATGGTATGTAAATATGGAGATGTAGGACACTTAAGCTACTTCAGGATGTTTCTACATGAGGAACCAAACGTATTTTTAATGACAAATAAAAACAATTAAAAAACAGTCTGAAGATGATTGTAACATTTTCACTGAAAAGGGGAGATTTAGGCATATAAACATGAGTCATATCAATCTACCTACTTCTTTGAGTCTGCATTCACATTCTTATTACTTAACTGGATCAAAGCATGATCCAATGGACAAACAGCATTAGGAATATAGGACCTTTAATTTTTTAAATAATGGAAGTGCCATGATGCACTTATTTTAGGAATAATTATTTGGGATTTGGTTGGAGGTGTGTTTAAGAGAAAAATATGAATCAAGAAGGTCAAGAAAGAGATTATTACAATCAACAAATTATGAGGAAGATAAAGGCTAGGTTTAGAGAAGGTGGTGGAATTACATGGGGTCATGAGATATTTTTACTTTATCTTATTTTATTTTTAAATTTTATTTTTTTTGCAAAACACATCAAATGGCCTTTATTTCTCTGAAGAATAGTAGAAATGGAGATGAAGATAGGGAACAGCCCCTCATCCACTTCAAGCAATTAATAGTTGCTTAGTAATTAGTAACTATACGCCATTCCCCACTACCCACATACAGCACACACACACACCTCCACATAAATATGCCAAGTTATGAATATGTTTGTATAGAAACTTGGGCATCATATCCTAAAATATATGTATGCCCTTCTCTCCTTCCCCTCTTCCCACCCCACTTATCTCCCCTCCCCTCCCTCAGGGCAAAAATATATTACTATACTTACTTGAGTATGTCTGTTAATATCATCAGAATTGGCCTCAAAGAGGGACACTAAGGTTCACTCACACCCCAACACCTTCCCCCTCTTCTCCTCCCCTCAATAAGCTTTTTTCTTGTTTCCTTCATGGGAACCACCTCTCCCCAGATCATCTCTCCCCTTCCCCCTCCCCCAGTCTATTCCTCCTACACCTCAACCCTATTTAAAAGATGACATCATGGGTTACTTAGGTGGCACAGTGGACAAAGCACCAAGCCCTGGACCCAGGAGGCCCCAAACCCAAATCCGGCCCCAGACCTAAGACACCCACCCTGTCTGACCCACAAAGAACAAAACATAAATGCTTTCCAGAAATCATCCCTTCATATTCAGTTCAGGCCTGTGTTTTCTGTGAATTCCTTACTGAGATAGTTATTATGAGTTTGAAGTATTATATTCCCATGTAAGAATGTAAACAGTTTGATCTTTTAATATCCTGATGAAGTCTTTTTCCTGTTTCCCGTTTTGTGCTTCTCCAGGGTCTTGTATTTGAAGTCAAATTTTCTTTTTAATCAGGACTTTTCATCTCAAATGCCTCAAAGTCCTTTTTTTCATTGATGTCCTACTTTTTCCTCTGAAAGAGTATACTCAGTTTAGTTGGGTACCTGACTTTTGGCTATAGTCCCAGTTCCTTTGCCCTCTGGAATATCATATTCCATGCCCTCTAGTCCTTTAATGTAGATGCTGCTATATCTTGTTTTAACCTTATTGGAGCTCCACAGTATTTGAATTCCTTTTTTCTAGCTGCTTGAAATATTTTCTTCTTAACCTGAGAGCTCTGGAATTTGGCTATAATATTCCTGGAGGTTGTCCTTTTGGGATCTCTTTCTGGACATGATTGGTGAATTCTTTCAATTTCTATTTTGCCTTATGCTTCCAGAATATCAGGGCAATTTCACCTGACAATCTCTTGGAAGATGGTTTCTAAGATTTTATTTTGGTCATGGTTTTCAGGTAGTCCAATGATTTTCAAATTATCTCTCCTAGATCTGTTTTCTAGCTTAGCTGTTTATTTTTTTCCCCAAGGAGATATTTCACATTGCCTTCTATTTTTTTCATTCAGTTGGATTTGTTTTTTACTGTGTCTTGATTTCTCATAAGGTCACTAGCTTCCATTTGTTCAATCCTAATTTTTAGGCAATCATTTTCTTGAGAGAGCTTTTCTATTTCTTTTCCCATTTGGCTTTTCAAACTGTTGAGTTTTTTCTCATCACTTTTCTTCATTGCTCTCATTTCTCTTTCCGTTCTTTCCTCCATCTCTCTAAATCTTCCTTCTATCTCTCCTACTTTCTCTTCAAAGTCCTTTTTGAGTGCTTCCATGGCATGAGACCAATTCACATTTTTCTTGGAAGCTTTGAATGTTGGAGCTTTGACCCTGATGTTATCTTCTTCTGGGGGTATATTGTGGTCTACCTTTCCCCCAAAGAAGTTTTTGATGATCTGCTGCTTTCTCTGCCTACTCATCCTGGCTGACTCTTGGCTTTTAACTACTTCTTAATGTGTTGCACTGCTTCCAGGACACACTGTTTGAGCTACAGCATGGCCCAGGGGGTGATTGGGCTTCTTCTCAGGCAGCCTGGCCTGGGAGTAACCACGGCCACTTTCTCTTTGACCTGGAAACAGAAGTCTGATTGAACTCTGATTCTCTATGGTCAGAAGCTTGGTGTGCCTGTACCCCTCCCCCACTGGGACACCACAACTTGATTCAGCCCACTGGCTCAGACCCAGTGCTCTCTGCTCTAACTCCAGCAGAGACTGCCTTTACTTCACTCCAGCCTACTGCCAAATCCCCTAACAAGTCCTTGATTGGAGCCTCAGAAGCTGCTGGTGCTGAAGACTCTGATGGGCACTGGAAGCACTGTCTTTTCCAGGCTGGGTCCAGACTGCATGCTGAGTTGTTCAGCCTGATTAGTAGGTGATCAGAATTGACCTCTTTTGCTGAAAAAATAGTCTCACTCTCTTTTTATGTGCATTAGGCTGATTAGGCTGCTCTGTTTTGGGTTTCTTTTTTGTTTTTTTTTTTTTTTACTGCATTATTTGGGCGTGAGTTGACTGGTTTATCTGGAGCTTATGGGAGTCACAGCCTCTCCTCCCTCTCCTCTGCCATATTGGCTCCACCCCTGGTCATGAGATATTTTGAAAATTATTTTAGCAAGTTTAGTAAGTATTACATAATGATAAGGAGGAAAGAAATTTGAATCAGATGTTACGCCTATGATTTGAACTTGAAAAACTGGAGTAATGGTCCTACAACTTTTAAATAAGAAGATGCTGTAAAAGGAATTGATTTGGGTAAAGGCATAGAGAAGGTGATAGGCTTATATTTTATTTGGAAGTAATAGCAAATCTTCAAAGGGTAGATATAATGTAAATATCAAAATGATCCAAGTAAAATTTAATTAGTATCTGATTGAACAACCACACACAAACAAAAAATGTAGATTGAAACCAACATTGAGCTTACCATCATGCCTTTGGCTTATTCTACATGTTTATTAATAATTTGACTAAATACACAAAAAGCCACATATACCATAAGTCTGGAAGTTATAATTCATACATTTGATGACAGAATCAAAATATTTCAATAAGTTGGCAAGCTGGAAAATGGGTCAAAATTAAAAGAAAAGATTAGGAATAAATGTAAAAGACTATAATTGTAGTCCAAAATGTCAATTATACAGGTATAGGATTAGTGGCATGGCCACTAATTTGAAGTTGTCAAGTTCAATGAGTCAAAAGTATAATGAGAACTAAGTCTCCATTCCCCCCCAACCCCCAAGTTAAACCCAACAGCTTATGCAATCTTGGGCTACATTAAAATATATTTATTTTCAGAAACAATTAATATGGGAGAAAACAGTGCCACGTTGTTGGTCAGATATCAGCAGGTGATTTAGAATAACATGTTCAATTTTAGGTGCTACATTTGAAAAAGGATAGTGATAAATTGAATAGCATACTCAAAGGAAACCAGGATACTGAAAGAATATAAACACATGTCAATTAATGTACTCAAATGTTTATTGGCTACCATGGACTGGCTACTACAATATACATTAAAGGAAACATGGGTAGAAACTGAATCTGTGATTTCATTTGTATAGGGGAACTCCTGAATAGAAAATGAAAGTAGCACCTTTTCTGCACTTTATAGTCTGAGTTACCAAGAGCACAGAAAGATTCAGTAACTCACCAAGGCTCCCATAGCCAGTATTTGACAGAGGAGGAATGTGAACCCAGTTCTTTCTAGCTCAGACGCCAGTGATCTACTCACTGTGCCATGTTAATTGAACTATCCATGCTTTCAAAGATTTTATAATTTAGTAAGGGAGATAAAATATGTTCAAGTGGAACATCAAAAGTGGCAGAGTATGATGCAAGAGGTCGAAATATGTTACGGCAATTGAGGAAAAATGAAGACGCTGCTCATGAATGAGTAATAAACCATGATTATCTCTAAAAGAAACTATAGAGGTATAAATTAGAAATAAGGAAATTTGTTTGAATTTGTTTCCAGCCTTTAGAAATATTTTGAAGTCTTCCACGTGGAAGACAAGCCCCACTTATTAATTATTCATAATTTTTATGTAATTAAGACCATCAAACAATAGAATGAGGTATCTTTAAAAAACCCCAAAAATTTCTACATTGGAACAAAAGGGGAAAACACAAGAAAGAAAAAAAAGAGGGGAAATAGTATGGTTCAATTTGCATTCATACTCCATAGTTATTTCTCTGGATATGGAGAGCATTTTCCATCATGAGTCTTTTGGAATTGCTTAGAACATTGTATTGCTGAGAAAAGCTAAATCTATTATAGTCGATCATCACACAATGTTGCTGTTACTACATATGATGTTCTTTTGGTTCTGTTCACTTCACTCTGCATCAGTTCATGTAAGTCTTTCCAGGTTTTTCTGAAATCTGCCCACTCATCATTTCTTATAGCACAATAGTATTCCATTACATTCATATACCACAGCTTATTCAACCATTCCTCAATGGATGGACATCCCCTCAATTTCCAATTATTTTCCACCAAAAACAGTGCTGCTATAAATATTGTGGTACATGTGAGTCCTTTTCCTGGAATGAGGTATCTTGCAAGGTGATCAGTTATCTATCACTGTAAGCATTCAAAAATAATCTAATAGGGGCATTGATTAGGGAATCATTAAGGCGAGTGGAAAAGCTGTCTAGGGTCCTTTATGGTCCTTTTCAACTTTTAGATGCTTTGATTGAGCACTAAGCATCCTGACCAATGTTAAATGCTAAGTGAAAAATGTATCCCCTACTTAAAATCATTTTTACAGTCAATTTTGATGAAGAATTTCAGTATAACACTCCTTATGAACACAGTCTTAATGATAAATTGTTCAAAGAAAGTTCAAAACTCAATCTTATTTTATATCATTGAAATACCACCTCTACTTCCAAAGTTCTTCCTTTGGACCAGGTGCTCACTGAATACGTTAAACCCATGTACAAATCCATGGTACTACTCAAAATTACATGCTGAATATTTTTTTATGTAACATAATATTACAAATTAATCCATTATTAGGAGGTCTCTAGTTTCTCTTTCCCCTGTGAAATAAGGCAGGTCTGATTGCTGTTATCAAAATTGAACAGAATGACATCACCAGAAACATGATTTTAAATTGGAGGGAATTCAAAGAAAAATAACCCTGAAGATTACATATCTAGAAGTCTTGATTTACAAAGAAACAGACAGCAACAACAGCAACAACAACAACAACAACAAAACAAAACCAGCAGCAACAACAACAAAATATGCATGGCCCTGTTACCCAGTGATGAAAGCCACTATTTGAAATATGTAAATATCAAGGAGAGCTAAGAATTAAGCAACAGTAGGCCAAGCAAAATGGCTAGGTCCTATGAATGAAACTGAAAGTAAAAAAGTATTCCCTTGATAGCAAAATCATTTCTTGCCAACTAAGTCACAGCGTAAGTAGAATAATCTTTCAAGAGAAGCAACAGAAATTCATTTCCTCAAGCCAATTAAAATTGGATTTGACAGAACAGCAAATATGGTTGGGAGTCATTCTAAAAGAGTCAGAAAATGGTTATGAAAAACCAACAGAACATGTCACCTCTCAGATGCCAAAGTTTCTGTTTAATGCAGCCACATTATGCACAATTCACTTTTTTTTTTTTTACAAAGTAAAATAGCACAAAAAGAGAAAGCATGAGGTAGTGAATAGAGAGCTCCCTCAGAATTGGTAAGACCTGGATTCAAGTCCCAACTCTTACAGATAATTGTTTGTGTGATCTTGGGCAAATCACCGAATCTTTCAGGGCCCCCAAGCTACACTTTAAGATTGTTGCAGGGTAGCAAGATGCGGTACAGTTGCTTGCCTGTTTTGGAAATAACTACCACAAGAGGTGGATTATTGTGATCAAGTCACAGGTTAGAACCAAAAACACACAAACAGGCAAGGCAAAAAAAAAAAAAAACAACCCAAAGAAATCAAAAACACCACCCTAATATAGAATTGCTAAAGTATATTTGATCATAATCTCTTACTCCATAAAGTGTTTTAAATTATTATTAATTATTGCATACCCATAGTCACTCCATGAAGCTAGCTAGTCTTAGGAAATGGGTATGTTACAAAATTTAGGTGCATTGCAATGGCACTGTTAGTGAATATTAATGTTTTGGCTATCCTTGTTCCTTTTAAATTGTTTTTTTTTTAATTTTTAAAATAACATTTATTTTTTTTATTTTCCATTTACATGTAAGGGTAGTTTTCAAAATTCATTTTCATAAGATTTAGAGTTCTAAATTTTTCTCCCTCCCCCCTCCCTTTCCTTCCCCCTCCACAAGATCGCAATCAGGCTGTATATGTACAATCCACAAGTGTTCTTTTTATCAGTTCTTTCTATAGAGGTGCATAATAAGCTTCCTCATTAGTTCCTTGACATTGTCTTGGATCATTGCACTGCTGAGAGTAGTTAAGTCATTCACAATTACTCACTGAACAATACTGCTGTCACTATGCACAATGTCCTCTCAGCTCTGCTCACCTCACTATACATTGATGTTCATTAGTCTTTCAAAGTTTTTCAGGGATCAACCTGTTTGTCATTTCCTGTAGCACAAGTCTATTCCACTACAATCATAAAGCACAGCTTTTTCCATCATTCCTCAATTGATGGACATTCCCTTGATTCTCAATTCTTAGCCTCCACCAAGAGTTGCTATAAATATTTTTTGTACAATTTTTCCCCCTTTTCTCTTTTTCATGATTACTATTATTAACTGTTTCCCTTCCATCCTATTCCCTTTCCCATGATATTTATTCTATTATCCATCTTCTTTCATCCTATCACTCTTCAAAAGGGATTTGCTTCTGTCTGTCCCCTCCCCCACTCTGCCCTTCATTCTTTTGCCCCTCTCTCTTTATCCCGTTCCCCTCCTATTTTCCTGCAGGGTTAGAGAGATTACTCCACCCAATTGAGTGTGTACATTATTCCCTCCTTGGGTCAATTCTAAGGAGATTGAGGTCTTTGAGCCAATTTTGATGAGTATAAGCTCATTTACTGCCCAGATTGAATAGATTACTCCACCCAGTTGGGTGTGTCTGTTAGTCCCTCCTTGAGACAGCTCTGATGAGTTTAAGATCTTTGAGCCTTTTCTGATGAGTGTAAAATTCATTTACTGCCCTGCTCCTCTCCCATCTCTTCCCCCACTCCATAAGCCTTTCCCTGTTACTTTCATGTAGGATTTCACTTCTTCCCTTCCCCCTCCCCCAATGAATTCCCTCCCCTCAATTTAACCCTAAAGATGTTATCATCTAGCTAACTGACACAGTGGACAAATCATCACCCCTGGACCCAGGGGGATCCCAGCCAAAACCTGGCCTCAGACATAAGACAATGGCCCACTGTATGACCCCAGGTATGTCCCCAGCTCCAATTTTTTTTTTTATGGTTCTCTAGGGTCTTGTATTTGAAAGTCAAATTTGCCAATCAGTTCAGGTCTTTTCATCACAAATATCTGAAAGTCTTCTTTTTCATTAAAGTCCCATTTTTTCTGCTGAAAGATAATGATGAGTTTTGCTGGGTAGCTGATTCTTGGTTGTAATCCCATTTCCTTTGCCTTTTGGAATATCATATTCCATGCCCTCCAGTCCTTTATGGTAGAAGTTGCTAGATCTTGTGCTATCCTGACTAGGGCTCCACAGTACTTGAATTCTTTCTTTTTGGCAGCTTGCAATATTTTCTCCTTGATCTGCAGGCTCTGGAATTTGGCTATAATATTCCTAGGAGTTTTCCTTTTGGGATCTCTTTCTGGAGGTGATCGATGGAGTCTTTCAATTTCTATTTTAGCTTCTTTCAGGGCAATTTTCCCTGAGGATATCTTGGAAGATGGTGTCTAAGCTCTTTCCTTGATCATGGTTTTCAGGTAGACCAATAATTTTCAAATTATCTCTCCTGGACCTCTTTTCCAGGTCAGCAGTTTTCCCCAGAAGATATTTCACATTGCCCTCTATTTTTTTATTCATTTGGATTTGGTTTATTGTGTCTTGGTTTTTCATAGTCACTGGCTTCCATTTTTTCAATCCTCATTCTTAGGCAATTATTTTCATCAGAGAGCTTTTGTACCTCCTTTTCCATTTGACTTTTCAAGCTGTTGACTTTTTTCTCATGTCTTTCCTGCATCCCCCTCATTTCTCTTTCCATTTTTTCCTCTACCTCTCTAATTTTATCTTCAAAGTCCTTTTTGAGCACCTCTATGGCCTGAGACCAATTTGTATTTTTCTTGGAAGCTTTAGATATAGGGGCTCTGATGTTGACATCTTCCTCTGAGGATGCCCCTTGGTCTTCCTTGTTACTAAAGAAACTTTCTATGGTCCTCACCTTGCTCTGTCAGCTCATCTTGCCTTTCTTTTACTAGACTTTTAGCTCCTTAAAGTGGGGCACTGTTTCCAGGCTGCAGTATCCCAAGCTTTAGAAGTCCCAGGTGGTATGATTTAAGGAGAATCAGATTCTTCTCTCACCTGGACTGTTTCTTTGTCCTAGATGACCCCAGACCAACTTGCAAATCAACCAGCTTTGTGTGTTGTGGTTGTTAGTTCCGACAAGCCTGTGCCCCTCCCCGACCTGGGCCACTTCTACTGGAGCCTACCACCTGGTTCTCAGTAGGGGTGTAGAATCCAAGTTCTGCCTTAGCACCAGCATAGACCCCTGTAGTCTCTCCCCTGCCCAGGGCTCAGCCCACTCACCAGACTGTGAGCTTAGTTCCAGATGACACTGGTGCTTCAGCTGATTCAGAGGCTCTGGGGGTCTCCTTCTCTGGTGAGGACTTCCTGAGATTGGATTTGTGTCATGGTGACTATGGGGTTGGGCCCAACTCCTGTATCAGCACAGTGGCTCCCTCCTTCTGACCTTCCAAGCCGTTCTTGATTTGAAGATGATTTCAGCACATTCTTCTGTGAGTTTTGCTGCTCTGGGCATTTTCCTATGACCTTATTTGGATGTTTTTTGGAGAGATCATGTCATGAGTTCGGGAGCTAACTCACTGCCTTTCCTCCACCATCTTGGCTCTGCCCCAGAAGTTGTTTTTTTTTGTTTTTTGCTATGTGTTTTGTCTGTCCAGATGCTCATTCATTTATTTGTTTACTTATTCAATTATTTATTTATGCAAGCATGTATTAAGTCTTCCTTCTGCTGCTTCCCCCCAAGTCAACTTCAACACCACCCAAAAAAAAGAAAGAAAAAGAAAACTCATATAAAACTAATACAGTTTAGCAAAACAAATTTTAGTATTGACCATGTTCAAAATATATGGCCATTCAAAGTAAAAAGAAAAATGATACACATAGACATATAGTACCATAAGTGTAGGCCAACCCCCAGGGTACAAAATTCCTCTATCAATATGTATCACAGGGGGCAGCTAGGTGGCTCAGTGGATAAAGCCTGGATTTAGGAGGATCTGGCCTCAGACACTTGACACTTACTAGCTGTGTGACCCTGGGCAAGTCACTTAACCCTCATGGCCCTGCGAAAAAAAAAATACACATCACAATTCATGGGCAAGTTACCTTCTGGCAGAGTTGCCAATGTATTGAGAGGTTAAGGGATGTTCTCAGGGTCATAAGCCTAATATGTATGAGGAAGGGCATGAATCCATGTCTTCCCTTAACTTCAAGGCTTTCTCTCTATCCAGTATCCCATGCTGATCTAATCCCATTAATCTTTTACAGTCCTATTAATCTTTCCCAGGGAATAAAGGAAAGAATTTCTTTTTAAGTAGTTTCTATCCCATGGTCATTCTTGAGCTTATAGTATCACAACCAAACAAGAAATGTGGGAGTGGACATTTCCTAGTTGATTTGACTAGTGGAGATTTTCTGGCAAAAAGGTGGGAGGAAGGAAGAAAATGTCTACTCCTAGTTCTGCAGTTGGGTTGTCTGTACTGATCAAGTTAATCAGATGATGGCCACATTGTCTCTGCTTTCTGTTGTGCCTGTTAGAAAAAAAAAAAGCCCAAGGGAAGACAAATCAGTTCAAAAGACTCTCTAATGTGGAGTACTACAGGTATTTATTTTATCATTCCCCTTGTCAAATTATGTGGGAAGCCACCCTGGGAAGTAGAAAGGCATTGTGGATTTGAATACCATGAGGTACTGATGATTCTCAGCTGTGCATTTCTTTTATCTAACTTCTAATGTGTGTGTGTGTGTGTGTGTGTGTGTGTGTGTGTGTGTTTCACATCCAACCCTGCTCTTCACTTTGTTAAGAACTAGTTCAAGCATAATACATTTAAGGCAGAAGTGATGCTGGAATTCAAGAATAAATATCTGGAAACTGTGACAGTCATAATTTGAGAAACCTCAATTGCAGAGATTCATTTCTTCTTTGCCTGCATTTGTTCTTGCTGTAGCTAGGAAGGAGAATGCATTATGCAATATGCACTAAATAAAAAAGAGAGTAAGTCAAACTTTTAAAAAGTGCAGTAAGCTTGTTGTTTGGCTCACCAAGAGACTGTAATTTGAGTTGTGCTACATTGAAACTGACATCTCAATCATAGGTTTAAATGTCAGCTCAGCTACACTAGACACAGGTTATTTTTTCCAGATCTTTTAACCGACCATGGTTTGCAAAAGACTATGCTAGGAATAATTGTCTCAATAGAGAGGTGGTTCTCTTTATACTCTGAAATGAGCTATAAATAGGACATAAAAGCAGCACTCATGATGAAAGCAAAATGAAGAGTACAATCCAAGGTGGTAAATGAGTGTGAGGTGAATAATCCTCCCTTCTGCACCTGAGGGAAAAGCTAAAGGTGAAGGGATCCTTGCTTACCCCTCAAAGCTGCCTCACAACTCCTGTAAAGTTTAGTATTTCTAAATCTCAGATTTGCCATTTCCAAAGCAATATGAAGTTTGAAAATGAAATGATTGAGCTTGGAGAGGAAATGGGTGTGGGTTTTTTAGGCTCCCAGCCAGCAGAAAAGAAAATCATTGTGCCTCTGCCTGGCTTTGGGATTTCATAGACCCAGAGATGTGGAGAATGTCAGGATGAGGGAAACTAGCTATATATCCAAGCCTTGCTTGCTAAAGATCATTCCACTGGGCTGCCCTAGGAAGTGGGAATGGCACAGAGAAACACTGGGGGTAGAAAAAGAAACTCACCCTTTATCCCCTCAAGCCCTAAGGTAAGATATCATGATAGAAGTTGCCAATATGGAAGAGAAAGGAACTGTAACAGAACCTAAGAAAAGAAGAAAAGTAAAAGTATTAGAAAAGTCACTAAATATTCACTAATACATTTGACATCTGGCAATATATTGCATCTGTAGGGGGTAACTGAAATGACTAATAGAACCACCCCCACTTTCCCTAGATTTTCATGGCAAGGCTTTGTTAGATATATTTAATTTAAACACAGGAGAATTTTTCAAAACACAGAATTCACCATGATGTTGTTTCATGAGCTCCAGGAAACATTTGGAATAAGACCAAGTGGGGTTTCATGGCTACACTGCCCACTCAGTGAAAAGATTGTGTAGTTTGGCTGAACAAGATCTAAAATAATACTTAAAATTATTTTCATGGTCACTCTAAAATTCTACAACAACGCCAATATTTTTTTTCAGAAGATAGTTCAAGATAATACAAATAGACACACACACACACACACACACACACACACACACACACACACAAATCCTTGGAAACATTTCCCTAAAGATAGGTTGCCTTAATGGAAAAATTCAATCTTTTCCAACCTTGTCTAATCCAATCCAATCAATACATATTTACTAAATGCATTTTATGAAGCAATGATTTCAATGAAAACCATAAGATAATATGAAAGTCCAATGGAGGCAACTTATTTCTGTGCAACGTTCAAAGCAATGGATAATACACAGTACAGTAATATCCCATCCTAGCTGATAGCCACTAGGTAAAAGTAGAGTATTCCTGTTTTCTTTAAACAATTGGAAAAGTGCTGCCAGTGACCTTAAAGTAGTTGAAATCAGAAACTAAGAGGGTTTAACACCAACAACGTTTTGGAAAGGGTCATGAGAATCCTTCTTGAAATCCCTGTGGCAAACCAACCACATCCTGACTAAGAGAAACTGTTGATTCATAAATGGCCTCTAAAAGTGTTGCCTGACAAAAGTCTAATACATGCCAGGACTTTTTTTTTTTTAACCTAGAAAAGAAGGGAATACTCTATATTCAACAGATGTTTTAGGATTCATAGCAGCTATGTAAGAAAGACAAAATTGTCTTCTTCCTCCTACTTTCTGGACTCCACACCTTAGGAAATTTTTATTGAGCATCTAGTATGCAGTAGATACTATCAGTAAGGGAAACAAGATAAACAGGATACAATATTTGCTCTTGAGGAGTTTTCAATCTAGTTGTCTTTAAAAAAAATATGTTAAGAAAGGAATGACTTGATCAAGAACAACAAGGTGGGAAACAGTTAGTTTTGGAAAAGAATGAGTTTTCCAAATTTAAGGGGATGGCAGGGTTATATGGCCCCTGAAGCAACTGAGTAGGAGGAAAGGCAGGGTTTCAATCAGATTACAGGTATTAGGTGAAGTTCTAGGCCAAAGAATTGTTCAAAATTAAATATAGTCTTTATTTGCCTGTTTCCTACAAAAATTAATAAACAGATCAGAGAAATTAATTTTAAATTATCTCCTACAATTTGTTTCCATACCTGTACTCCTCCACCCCCCCCCCAAAAAAAACCAAAACAACAGATCAGAGACAGACAGGAAAAACATTGTAGCAGTTTATTTGTCCCAAGAAGAAAGAAGCATGATCATGTGGAGATCCCTTTCAAAAGCAGCTCAGAGACTCCCTCTTTCTAAAGGTGTATAAGGTGGTGTGTGTGCGTGTGTGTGTGTGTGTGTGTGTGTGTGTTCACTGGTTACAGGGTGTTGCCAGTTTCGTTAGCATGATACAAATCAGCCCAAAAGCAATACTATAACAAAAATGGATGTAATGCAGAGCAGTTTTAACAATCTCAGTTATAACTATGAAGAAAATATAGAAGTGCCATGATAAGATTACAGGATTCCAAAAAGGAGTTTGGCAAGGATGCGAATGCCCAGATGTCCCCATAAAATGGGTACTATCCTGAGGAAAAAAAGTCACGAGGTAGGGACTTTCACCTGCTAGCTAGCTATTTGGGTTCAGTTTGGAGTTCAGCTGAAGGACATTTTACTCTTATTAACCCAGGGTTTCATTAAAAAAAAGACTTTTGGATAATAAGGCACCTCGATCAAATCCAGCTGATCCATACATTCATATGAACATAATAAAGGTTTTACTTTGGAAACAATGACGAGACAATAGAAAATATAGGATTAAAATTCTCCTTTAGAAAGAGTAATCAGGCCTCTGTGCAAATCAGATTGTAGAGTAGTGTTATGGAAACCAGTTAGGTGCCTATTTTAATAGGCTGTGGGGGAAAGGACGTTCAAATTTCTCTCTCTGCTTCAAATATTTCTCCAATTCACCATACAATGGTTAAAGAGATTTTTCTGAAGGGCAGATGTTATGATGACACTCCTTTACTCAACCAACTCCATAAACAACCAGCCCTCAAACAACCATTCTAAAATTGCTATATATCATCCCACTTTGCATAATTTAATATCCAGCCATTCTAGCCTTCTTAACTTTCCTTATAGACAATACTCCATTTCCTATTCTTCTTTTTTCTGGAAGGTGCTCCCCACTCAAATCCACCTCCTGGATCTCCTTATTTCCTTTGAACCTCAGATCAAGTATCACCTTCTATTTGAAGCCTTTCCTGATACACTTCACCATCAAAAGAATTACTATAAACCTGATACCTTGGATCTAGTTTACATATTCCAACATATGTACATATTGGTTACTTTATGTACATGTGGTCTCTTACTGGTAGAATATAATCATCTTGAAGGTAGTAATTGTTTCACCTTATATTCTTAACATAACACCATGCCTGACACAGAGTAGGCACTTTATAAGTTTTTTTTTTATTGAACTGCATCATAAGTTTTATTGGTGAGAGTAACAAATTAATATAACATATTAATATAATAATAATAATATAAATAAATATAAAGTGACCATATGATACAGAGGAGCAGAATCTGTCACCTTATGACCACATCTTCTGTCTACATATACTCCTTCTAATTGTTCTCATAAGTAAAGACTTAAAAATATTATCTTGTCATATAGAAATATAACAGTTTAACCTTCTTGAATTTCTTAGTTTTTCTTTCTTGTTTCTTTTTTTACCTTTTTATTTTCCCCTTGAGACTTGTATTTGGAGGTCAATTTATTTTTTTATTCAACTGTGGCCTTTTAATCAGAAATGCTTGAAAGTCCTTAGTTTCATTAAATATCCATGTTTTTTCTCCTGAAAGAATATATTCAATTTTGCTGGATAGGTGATTCTTGGTTGTAAACCTAAATCCTTTGCCTTCTATTCTATCATATTCCAAGTCCTGTGGCTCCCCTCCACCTAGCTGACCCTGATAATTTCTTGAAAAATATTGTCCAGGGGCAGCTAGGTGGTGAAGAGGATAAAGCACTGGCCCTGGATTCAGGAGGACCCGAGTTCAAATCCAGCCTCAAACACTCAACAAGTACTAGCTGTGTGACCCTGGGCAAGTCACTTAACCCTCATTGCCCCGACAAAAAACCAAAACAAAACAAGAAGGACAAGAACAAGAATGAAAGCAAGATATTGTCCAGACTTTATTTTTCATCATGGATTTCAGGTAATCCACTAATTCTTTTATTTTCTCTCCTGGATATATTTTCCATTTAGAAATTTCACATTTTCTTCTTCCTTTTTTTAAACTTTTTTGATTTTGTCAAAGTCATTTGTTAAATTCTAATTTTTAAATAATTATTTTCTTCAGTGACCTTTTGTACTTTTCCATTCAGGTAAACCTGTTTTTTAGGGAATTATTTTCCTCAGTAAATTTTTGCATATCTTTTTCATTCTTTTCTTGCATTACATTTCTTATCCAATTTTTTCTTCTGCTTCTCTAATTTGCTTTTTAAAGTCCTTTTTAAGCTCTTCCAGAAATTATTTTTGGTTGTGAAATCAATTTATGTTTTTCTTTGAAGCTTCAACTAAGTCCATTTAGTTACTATTGTTGTCCTCTAAGTTTATGCCTCGATTTCCCTATCATTATGGTAACTCAATAGTTAAGCTTTTTTCGTATGTATTTTGCTCATTTTTTGTGCTTTTTTGTGATGATGTTTTTATGAGAGAACTGGGCTCTATTCCTACACGGTCCCAAGTTTTTGGGGTTTTGGGGGGTTTTTTTTGTACTGAGGTTTTGGGTCATACTGGTGGCATTCATTGGGCTTCAAGGCTTATGTGCTATATAGTAAACTTCCTTTCTGATTGGTATTGAGGGATTGATCATCTGTTTTGGCCTCCCCTGGGTATGGAATGGCCTTTTCCAGGGTGGTGCCCTGCTGCTGTGTTTCTCTATTAGCAGGGTCTCTTGCACCTGGAAGAGTAACTTTATTGTCAATCCGCCCAAGTTTGGGGGCCCTGCTCCTGAGTCACTCTGCTAGCAGGCCCTGGAAGGGTAATTTTGTTGCAAACCTGCTGAGGGTTGGAGACCCCTACTTCTGGTTTGCCCCAGAAACAGTTTCTCTGCTGGTAAGCCCTAGGGGTGAAAACTTCCTGTTGACCAATCTTGGATGGGGCTTCACTACTGGTTAGCAGTGCGGTCAAGGTCTCCCTGGTCGTCTGTGCTAGTTGTGGGGTGCCTCATGAGGGTTCCTGCTATGCTCCTCAGACTGTTCACCTGCCTAGGGACCTGCTGGTTTACAGGAGGGTAGAACCTCCCTGATGATTTGCCCCAGACTAATAGCCCTTCTTCAGACCCCCTGCTGTGAGCCCAGAAGCTGAGGCTACTACTGCTACTATACTTCACTTCCCTCCCACCCAGGTAAGACAGACCTTTATTGCACAGCTGGTAGGTTTCTTCCCTGCTCCTAGAACTATTCAGAAGCAGTTTTCTATTGGTTTGTAGGGGAAATTTGGTAGAGTACCAGTGTTGCTTCCTCACTCTACCATTTTGGCACTGGAAGTCCTTTCTTCGTCTTTAGAGTTAGTATGTGGGACTAAAACCTTCCTAAGATTCCTTATTGATCAAATATTTGATGATTCAAATTCCTCTCCTTTTTGTTGCTCCCTTCAAATAATATTGTAATGATCTATTTACCAATTGAAGAGGTTTTAGGGGCAGCTAGGTGGCACAGTGGGCAAAGCACCAGGCCTGGATTCAGGAGGAACTGAGTTCAAATCTGACCTCAGACACTTGACACTTACTAGCTATGTGACCCTGGGCAAGTCACTTAACCCTCATTGCACCACAAAAAAAAAAAAGAAAAAAGAAAGAAAAGAGATTTTATTTTTTGTTTTACATTATTAATTTCTTAAGTGAATCAGAGACACAACTTTTCAGATATACCCAATGTGGTTAGGAGAGGGACAGGGAGAGACAGAGACGGACAGAGGTAGAAGGAGAGACAGGAGAGGAACACAACCAAAATGGACTCTTTTATAACTATAATGTTAATATACTTTTTAAAAAACGTTCATAAAATTCATGGTTTCATATAAAATAATTTTCTTTTTATGTTCATGTTTATTAATATTTAAGATCATGAAATGATAAAATGGACAATTTGACTACATAAAATTTAAAAATTATACACAAGCCAAATTAACAAAGTAAAAATTAGAAGAGAAATAGGTAACTAGGAAAAAGTCTTTGTAGCATTTTTCTCTGATAATGGCCTTCTATACAACTTATATAAAGTACTAATTTAAATGTGTAAAGCTAAGATTCATTCTCCAATAGATAAGATGTCAAATAATATAAACAGACAGTTTTTTAAAGGAAAAAATCCAAACTATCAATATTTATGTTTTTTTTATTTCAAAATCATTAAAAATTAGAGTAATGGAAATTAAGGCAACTCTGAGATGCCACCTCACCCACATAAAAATTGTAAAAATGAAAAAAAGAGGAAAATAACAAATGCTTGATGGACTATGGGAAAAGAAACACTGTTTTTGGAAATGTGAATTTTTTCTTTTTTGGTGAGGCAATTAGGGTTAAGTGTCTGAAGCCCTGTTTGAACTCAGGTCCTCCTGACTCCAGGGCAGGTGCTCTATCCACTGAGCCATCTAGCTGCCCTGGAACTGTAAATTTTTTTAGCCTTTCTAGAAAGCAATTCGGAATGATGACCAAAGCTCATTAATTGTTCTTACCCTTTGACCTTACAATACTACTAATACTTCTGTCCCTCAACTGTTCTGTTCTGTGTTGTTCAGCCTTCATTCTCATAGAAGACAAATGACATCACAAGTGTAATTTCTTGACTTGTGCATGAATTAGATTTAAGTGAGACAGAACTTTATCAAGTCCCACTCTCTCCTCTGGAGTCATAGAAGTGCAGTGACATGACATAAGTGACAAAAATGGACAATGACCTGGGATGTAGTTAGTGACCTTGACCTTTCAAAACTAAGATTATCATTGCTCCACCAAATCTAGAGGACATAGAAGGAAAGGTGGGCCTCCTGGTTTGAGGAGCCTAGGAAAATGACCCATATTTACATAGGGTAATTTTTTTTAGTGAAAGACAAAGCCTGGAAATTAAAGGAGTCCCCACCTACTGAAGAATAATTAAATCAATTGTAGTATATGAATGTAACAGGGTATTATTCTACCATAAGAACTGATAAAATAGAAACTTTCAGAGGAAATTTGGAAGATCTGTGTGTATTAATACAAAGAGATATGACCAGAGCCATAAAAAACCGATGACAATAAAAGTATAAAGAAAAACATAATTCTAAAAGACTTTAGACCTCTTATTAATGCAATGATAAAACACAATTCCAGATGAAAGATTAAGCATGATGCTCACCGCCTTCCTGAGAAATAAGGGTTTTTAAATTAAAAAAAATGAAACTTACATTTTTGGACAGATACAATGTGTTAATTAATTAAAAATGCAAGTTTAATATGAGGATTTTTTGCAATTAATGTTCAGTTGGGTAGGTAGGGGATAGAGAGATAAGTACTTATTAACATTTTAAAAATAAAGGGAATTAAAAGAAAAAAATATAAGTGGATACTTCTACCTCAATATTTTTCTTTAATAATAGTAACAATAACAATAATAACTACATTCTCCTATTTTATCCTCACAAAAACCTGGTGAGAAAGGTGCTAAGTCAATCAAAACCTTATTTTTTTCCCTTAGGTAGACCTTGATTACTTTATTCCTCTTGGAAAAGGAGCTCTCAACAGTAGGGGAATGGGAAAGAGAAACCTGTCTATATCCTTGTGTTATACTCAGTATTTCATTCATGTACATAAAAAATATATATTAATAGGCAAGATATGCATTTCAGTGTTACATTTTCTTATGTACAGAAATGAAACATTCTTGCAGAAATAGAATAAATCACATTCTAGATTAAAGGAAATCTAATTTTTTTACAAGAGCCATGATCCCCATTATAGCAGAAAAAATGTCATTGGGAAACTATATCACTTCCCAATTCTGTAAAAGGGACAAACACATACTGTGTGTGTGTGTGTGTGTGTGTGTGTGTGTGTGTGTGTGTGTGCGCGCGTGTGTGCATCTCTCTCTCTTTCATATACACACACACACACACACACACACACACACACACACACACACACACACACACACACACACACACCAGGATTTAAATCCAAGAGACCATCTGCATATAAAAAATGACATCATCCCCATGTGTTTTACTGACACTTTGTTGAGTATGTAAGTGGTATTTGATATTACTAACACCAAGCTGTTATGGAAGCATTGGGGCATCACAACAGTAAAGTACATTGTATATGATGAGTCATGCTCAGCAAATATCCAGTAAGTCTCTATACATTAAAAAGAGAAAGATCAAATAACAGAGCTGGGCAGTGAGAAAGCTATCCTTGTGTACACAAGAGAACATGGGTAAGGGTGTAGACTGAAAAAAAAGGAGGGGGCTAATCTTGCACTCATACAGATATGTCCTCCCACATATCCAATTATCTTTAAGTGGTTAATCATGCATTGAATATCTTTTTAAAGAGTATTAGCATGGGCAGAGCCTTTTCTTTCCCTCTTTAAGACACTTTACAAAGAGTAACTTCTAATCTTCTCAACCTTCTTTTAGATGATCATGAAGATTTGAAAAGCTGTGAGAGAAAAAAGTACTAGAATAATCCTGACCAAGGCCAAGAAAAAGAAAATCACCATGAGAGGGAAAACATTTGAAATTATTAAAGTTTCAGAAAATCAGTACACTTGCCTTTGAACCCTGACTCTGTTACTTAGTGGGATATTAAGTGCTTCAATGAGTCAGTGGTCTCATCAATATGGGCATTCCTTCACACCAGAATAAACTGACAACAAATCTGTGCTTTTTTATTTAATGAAATATTTCATTTCTCTACTTTACATAGGTTTTCTTGTTGGAAGAAAAACACAAAAGTCATGAAATTCAATCAATTCATTTTGCAAATGAAGAACTGAGAGTCAGTGAAATTAATTGATTTGACTAGGATTTGAGCCCAAGATTTCTGACTCAAAATCCTTTCCCTTACACCATGCTGCTTAAGTACTCTTATAAATGTTCTACAAACATGCATCATGTGACAGTTCTTCCTCTAGTTTTTCTTTTTAACATGAAAATGGTCTAAAAATATAAAATACCTGGAATTATAGGACATAATTAATGAAATAGAACTTAAATAATCTAAATTAAGAAATGGAAAGTCAACATGGTAAAAAAGGAACTACTTAAAGAAAGAAAAAAGCAAGGAAATCCAAATGGATTTATAGGAGAATTCTACAAACAAACATTAACTATACTACAAAAGTATTCTCAAATACAAAAAGACAACACCAGATTTTTAAAAGAGTAGCAATTCTTATTTTGAGATCCAACATCCCTCCAGGATGTTTCTGATAGAAGGCTGGAGATGGGAAAAAATGCATTTTTATCTTAATATATATTTGGTTTCCTTGGTAATGTCAAGGCTTTTATTTTATGTATTTATTTATTCATTTATATATCTATCAATCTATTTATTTGTTTATTCATTCAATCATCCATTCTTTCAATTATCTATTTGTTCATCTGTCCATCCATTCATTCATTCATTTATTCATCTATTTATCTACTTATTCATTCATTCATTTATTTTTTCATTCATTCATTCATTCAGTTAGTTATGTGTTGAGGAACAATGAGGGTTAAGTGACTTGCCCAGGGTCATACAGTTAGTGTCAAGTATCTGAGGCTGGATTTGAAGTCAGGTCTTCCTGAATCTAGAGTCCGTGTTTTATCCACTGCATCACCTAACTGGCCCCTATTTTATGTATTTAAAATATTATTCTGAGAACGAATGTATGAGCTTCAGCAGACTAGAGAAGGGGTCCCCATCTCTCTCTCTCTCTCTCTCTCTCACACACACACACACACACACACACACACACACACACACACACACACACACACACACACATGTTAATAACCTCTTCTATAGAGCAATATCATAATGAATATTAATTCAAAAAATTAAATTCTGCTAAAAATGATTACAAAAATTTATTTGGAAAGTAATTAACTATGATCAGACAGACTTATACTGGGATGTGAGGACACTTCAGTATTAGGAAAACAACATACTTGATTATTATTTTAAAAAACATCCAATTGATATCATAATAATCATGAATAATACCTTAAGATTATCTTTTTTAAATTATTTCAAATTTTATTTTTCCTGAATTACATGGACAAATAATTTTTAATATTCATTTTAAAAACTTTCTGTTTTGAGTTCTCTTCCTTTCTCTCTCCCACATTCCACCCTCTAAGAAGGCAAGAAGTCAGGGCAGTTAGATGGAGCAGTGGATAAAGCACTGGCCCTGGATTCAGGAGTACCTGAGTTCAAATCCGGCCTAAGACACTTAACACTTACTAGCTGTGTGACCCTGGGCAAGTCACTTAACCCCAATTGCCTCACCAAAAACATAAAAAAAAAAATTGGGGGGCAGCTAGGTGGTGCAGTGGATAGAGCACCGGCCCTGGAGTCAGGAGTACCTGAGTTCAAAACTGGCCTCAGACACTTAACACTTACCAGCTGTGTGACCCTGGGCAAGTCACTTAACCCCAATTGCCTCACTAAAAAAAAAAAAAAAAGAAGAAGAAGGCAAGAAGTCAGGGCAGTTAGATGGAGCAGTGGATAAAGCACTGGCCCTGGATTCAGGAGTACCTGAGTTCAAATCCGGCCTAAGACACTTAACACTTACTAGCTGTGTGACCCTGGGCAAGTCACTTAACCCCAATTGCCTCACCAAAAACATAAAAAAAAAATTGGGGGGCAGCTAGGTGGTGCAGTGGATAGAGCACCGGCCCTGGAGTCAGGAGTACCTGAGTTCAAAACTGGCCTCAGACACTTAACACTTACCAGCTGTGTGACCCTGGGCAAGTCACTTAACCCCAATTGCCTCACTAAAAAAAAAAAAAAAAAGAAGAAGAAGGCAAGAAGTCAATATAGATTATACATGTGTAGTCATGCAAAAGATTTCCATATTAGTGAGGACATGAAAGGAAAGAGAAAAATACTGAAGAAAAATAAAGTTAAAAATTTATGCTTCTAGAATTATTCAGACATCATCAGTTCTTTCTCTGGGGATAGATAACATTTTTCATCATAAGTCCTTCAGCGTTTTCTTGGATCATTGTATTTCTGATAATTGCCAAATCATTCATGCTGATCATCTTACAATATTACTATTCCTTCATGCACAGTACATTTCACTTTGCATCAGCTCATGTAAGTCTTCCCAAATTTTTCTGAAAGCCTCCTGCTCATCATTTCTTATAGCAAAATAGTATAACATCATAATCCCATAACACAATTTGTTCAGCCATTCCGCAATTCATGGGCATCCCATCAATTTTCAATTCTTTGACATAAGAAAAGAGCCACCATAATCATTTTTGTACATATAGGTTCTTTAACTTTTTTTTAATCCCTTTTTGGATACAGGCCTAGTTGCTAGGTTAGACTATGCAATGTTTTATAGCCCTTTGGCTATAGTTCGGAATTGCTTTATAGAATGTTTGAATCAGTTTACAACTCTACCAACAGTGCATTAATGTCTCATTTTCCCTATATCCCCTACAACTTTTGTCATTTTCCTCTGCTGTCCTATTATCCAACCCAATAGGTATAATATAGTACCCCAGAATTGTTCTGACTACCATCTTTCTAATCAATAGTGAATTGGAACATTTTTTTTTTCATGTGGCTATAGATTGCTTTGGCTATTTTATCTGAAAACTCTTTATATTCTTGATCATTTATCAATTGAGGAATGACTCATTTTAATAAATTTGACTCACTTCTCTATATATTTGACAAACTTGCTTAAATTTTTTTTCACGGTTACTATTGCTAACTGTATTTCTCTCCATCCTATTTCCTCCCCACATCATTTACTCTTTTCTGTATCTCCTTTCACCCTATTCCTCTACAAAAATGTTGTGCTTCTGACTGCCCTCTCCCACAATTTGTCCTCCCTTCTATCACATCTCCCCCTTATCCCCTTCCCCTCCTAATTTCCTGCAGGATAAGATAGATTACTATAACCAAGTGAGTGTTTATGTTATTCCCTCTTTGATCCAATTCTACTTAAAGTAAGGTTCACTGACTCCCCAGCATCTCCCACATCTTCCCCTCCACTGTATCAGCATTTCCTTGCTTCTTTTGTGTGAGATATTTTACTCCATTCTACCTCTCACTTTCTTCTACTACATTCTTCTATAACCACTTAATTTTATTTTTTTAAAGATATCATCCCTTTATAATTCAATCCACACCTCTACCCTCTTTCTAAATATACTACATCCATCTGCCCTAATAATGATAAAGTTCTTAGGAGTTACAAATATCACCTTCCTATGTACAAATGTAAACAGTTTAACCTTTTGATACCCCTTATGATTTCTTTTTCCTGTTTACTTTTAGGTGCTTCTCTTTAGTCTTGTATTTAAAAGTCAAATTTTGTATTCAGCTCAGAAAAGATTCATCAAGAATTCCTCAAAGTCCTCTCTATCATTGAATACTGATATTTTTTCCCCTGAGGATTATACTCAGTTCTGCTGTGTAGGTGATTATTGGTTGTAATCCCAATTCTTTTGTCCTACAAACTATCATATTTGATCCTTTGATGTAGAAGCTACTAAATCTTGAATCTTGTGTTATTCTGACTCTGTGTTTCTACAATACTTGAATTGTTTCTTTCTGGATGCCTGCAATATTTTCTCCTGGATCTGGCAGTTCTGAAATTTGGCTATAATATTCCTGGGAGTTTTCATTTTGTGATCTCTTTCAGGACAGGATCACTGGACTCATTCAATTTCTTTTTTACCCTCTGGTTTTAGAGTATCAGGGCAGTTTCCCCTGGCATTTTCTTAGAAGATGATGTCTAGGCTCTTTCTTTGAACATGGCTTTCAGGTAGTCCAACAATTTTCAGATTGTTTCTCCTGGAACTGTTTTCTAGGTCAGTTGTTTTTCCAATGACATTTTTCACATTATCTTCTATCTTTTCATTCTTTTGGTTTTATTTTGTTGTTTCCTCATTTCTCATAAAGACATTAGCTTTCATTTGTTCAATACTAGTTTTTAAGGAGTTATTTTTTTTTTCAGTGAGCTTTTTTAACTCCTTTTCCATTTGGCCAATTCATTTTTTCAAGGCATTCTTTTCCTCATTGGCTTTTTGTACCTTGTTTACCATTTGGCTTAGTCTGTTTTTAAGGTGTTATTTTCTTCAGTATTTTTTGTATTTCCTTTGCCAAGCTATTGACCTTTTTTAATGATTTTCTTCCATCACTGCCATTTCTTTTTCCATTTTCCCTCTACCTCTTACTTTATTTTCAAAGTCCTTTTTGAGTACTTTTATGGTCAATTCATTTTTTTCTTGGAAGCTTTTTTGGATGTAGAAGCTTTGAGTTTGTAATCCTCTTCTGATGGTGTATTTTGACTTTTCTTGTCACCATAAATTTCTTGTGGTCAGAATATTTTTCAGTTTGCTCATTTTCCCATCATATTTCTTGACTTTTAACTTTGTTAAAGGGAGGCACTACTTCCAGGGTGGAGGGTGCACTGCCCCAAGCTTCAGGGGGTTGTGCAGCTGTTTTCAGAGGTACTTCTAGGGACTTGTACATTTTCAGTTCTTCCAAGGTTGTATGATTTAAGAAGAGGTATACTTACTAATTTTTTTGCCTATGATCTGGTCAGCAAGCAACCAGCAGCCTGCTTTTCTGCCCTGGAACTATGAGAAGCATCATGCTCCACTGTGGCTACATGCTCTGGTGTGCTAGTGTTCCTTCCTGGCCTGGGACTGCCCCTCCAAGACTGTGACCTGGGTTAAAATACAAGCAAAGTAACAGAATCCTGCCTCAGTAGCACTGAGCAAGAGGACCCCATTATAATCAATTTCTGGCCAATCACTTGACCCCCTTACCCTCTGTGGGCTCAGTTCCAGAAACATTTGCTACTGCTGCTGATTCAATGGCTCCCAAGGACTCTTCCTGTTTTGCTGGTTCAGTGGTAGCAAGGTCTATTCTGGACTATCCTCCAATCCCACACTGGTGTGACATACCTTTCCTGCTGATCTAGTAAGTTGTCTTTGACTGAAAAATTATTTTACTCTTTCCTTTTGTGGGTTCTGCTACTCCAGGAATTGTCTTATGGCATTATTTGTAGGTATTTGGAGGGTCCTTGGGGAGAGCTCAGGCCAATTTATTGCCTTTCATCAGCTATCTTGTCTCTGCCCCCAACTAAAGATTTTCAAAGCAGGTTTTACACATGTTATCTCATTTGATCTTGACAATAACCCTATGAAGAAGATATTAGATTGTTTCCAATTTACAAAAGAATAAACAGGAATTTGGAGAAATCAAATACCTTTCTCAGGTTATTCATGGTGTATAAGTTAAAATTCTAAATGTGGGTTCTAAACTCTCCCCCCAGTTTTGGGGGGAAACTGACTAACATCACTGATAAATGAATTTAGGCTTTTTAAGGGTTTATTAAAAAATAGTATAAGAAAGAGAAAGATTGAGAACAGATTTCTTATAACCTGGCAATCCTAGCCTTCCTAAACCTCCCACTTCTGAAGTCCTCTACCACTATGCTGATATCTCGCACCAAAAGAGGAAGAACTCTCTTGCCAGTGTCCACTTCCTCCTTCGTGTTCCCCTCCCAGAAATGGGAGGTTCTTCAAGCTGATTGGCTAGTATCATTCTAATTCATTGGTTCACAGGACCCGAAGGTGGTCTTAATGTAAAGTTCAAACTTTTTAGCTTCTGAGAACAATACCTTCTTAAGTACCCTCTTAAGTACCAGCCAGATGTGCTTACAATCTAGTTAACTGGAAGTAAGACAGATGTAGTCAGTCACTCTCACCAAATTCAGTCAGTTTTGATCAATCTCCAAGTGGGCCCCTGAGTATCTACTAAATCTCCCCATCTACCACATTCTATTATCTTGACACAATGGCTAAGAAATATCCAAGACATGATTCAAACTCAGCTCTTTATTACTCTAAGGACAGTGTTCAATCCTCTATACTACAGTGCATCTAAAAAGTGATCTTAATAGATGCATAAATAGCTTTTGATAAAAGTAAAGTAATAATTTATTCTACAAATAAAACAACTACAAATTATAGGAATAAAAAACCTCTTTTTATGATGAAAGGAATTTTAATCCAAAAACCAACATTATATACATTGAGGAAACACTAGAAACTTCCCCAATTAATGCAAGTATAAAGAAAAGATTTTCCCTCTACCTACTTTTATTTTAATTTCTAGAAATAACAATACCAAGAAGAGGAATAAATATGTACAATGAGTTAAAATTATCCCCGTTTGTTGATGACATATATCATAGTTTATTTAGAAAATTCTAGGGTTTTAGTTAATAAAATAATTGAAATAATGAATTCAGTAAAATTGTAGACTAGAATACATGCATACACAAATATACACATATATAAATATATGTTGATTCTTTTAGATTTGGTAGTCAACTTCATTGAAGTCATTGTGTCAATAATTTCCTTTGCTAGTTCAAAATAACTACAAAATTCACAAAATATCTGGGAGTCAATCTATGAAAACAAACCAGATACTTGTATACATAGGTTTATAAAATATTCCTTACTGATTTTTTAGTTAAATAACTGGAATAATAGTCAGGGTTGATGACTGGGCAAAAGGAATATAATGAAATTACATCATTACAGAAATTAATTCACAGATTTAGTGCCATATCAAACTACCAATGGAATACTTTACAGAACTGGAAAAATGACAAAATTCATTATAAAAAACAAGATTTATATTATCAATGGAAAATGGGTGAAAGGTAGGAGGAAAAAGAATATCATTTCTAAAGCTTAAACTGTATTATACAGTAATAAGTATAAAAAATTTTGCTATTGGATTAAAAATTAGAAAAGCATTTCAACAGAAGAGACTAGACAAGCAAGAATTTAAATAACTAAACCTAATATCTAGTGTTTGATAAATCTCAAAACAAACTATTTTTGAAAGAACACACTATAAGAATTGTTAGAAAAAACATAAAAGTCTGAAATAAATTAAGATAAACAAATGTCAAACTCTATAGCACAATTAATTAAAATGGATATGTGATCAGAATATTAAAGATCATATCATTTTAAAATAAAAGAGGTGTTGATCAATTTCCTTTCATAGTTTTGAATAGGAGAAAATTCTTAAACAAGGAATAAAAGTGATGACTAAAGAGAAATTAAATAATTTTGATTGCATAACATTCCAAAACTTTTACAGAAACAAAATTAATTCAATTTGGATAAAAAGAGAAGTGGTCAACAGGAAAAAAAAAACACTTCATTTTTATTCAATGTTTCTAGAATGACTTAATTGCAAAGATACAAATAAAACTAACAGATTTATGTCACCAAACACCATTCCTCAATCTATACATGATCATAAGATACAAATAATCAAGAAAAATTGAAAAATATTTACACACTAAAACTGACTGACCATATAAAAGAATGCTACAAATCATTATTTTGTTTGTTTCTTGTTTTTTTTTTTCCCCCCAGGGCTATGAGGGTTAAGTGACTTGCCCAGGGTCACACAGCTAGTAAGTGTCAAGTGTCTGAGAACAGATTTGAACTCAGGTCTTACTGCACCACCTAGTTGCCCCTGCTATAAATCATTAATAAGAGAAATCTAGACCAAAACAACCCTGAGCTTTTGCCTCCTGACCAGAAAATTAGTAACGATCACAGCAGAGTAGAACAGACAATGTTGAAAATCAAACCTTTATTAAAATCCAAGCACATTAATGCACTGTTGATGAAACTGTAAATTGTCCTAACTCTTCTGAAAAGCAACTTGGATGCATGACAACAGAATAATAAAAATAACCTTACCTACTCACCAAGAGATTCTACTCAGGAAAATACCACAAGGAGAGTGAGGATGAAAAAAAGGCATCACATTAACCAAAATATTAATAGGGGCACTTTTTGTAGTATGAAAGAACTAAAAGCAAAGTAAATAGTCACTGATTGAAAATGAATAAACAAATTGTGATGGTTAAATATAATACAGTATTTTCATACAATATTTTAAAATATGTCACTTATTATTATGCAGCATATATTACCATATGCTATAAGAATTGTTGCCTAAAGACACATATGGGAAAACCTATGAAAGCATGCAAAGTGAAGGAAGCAGGCTGAAGCAAATATATACACATACATATACATATACACATACATACATATGTGCGTGTATGCATATATACATGTGTGTGGAGGGAGAGAGGGAGAGGGAATATTCAATGGTAAAAATAAAGAGGGAAACAACTACCAAAGAATTAAAATAGAATCCTGTGGAATTAAAATGCCCACCCTTAGTATAAGAAGAAATATAAAAAGGCACTTCCTCTAAGTTTTGAGTAAGTGGGGTTCTATGGGTAAGGAACCTTGCATATAACATCAGACTTTTCTGTTATGTTTTTTATGCTTGAACTTTTGCCTCTATTTTTAATTATTTATCATAAGGAATCTCTCTCAAGGAAGGGGAGAGAAGTGAGAAAGACTGAAAAAATGAAAGCAATGTAAAATAGATTTATAAACATTTATTCTTTTTTTTATTTTATTTTATTTTATTTTTGGCGGGGCAATGGGGGTTAAGTGACTAGCCCAGGGTCACACAGCTAGTAAGTGTCAAGTGTCTGAGGCCAGATTTGAACTCAGGTACTCCTGAATCCAGGGCCAGTGCTTTATCCACTGCGCCACCTAGCTGCCCCTATAAGCATTTATTCTTAAGAGTGATATGAAGTGAACTAATGAGAAGAACAAGCTGAGACTAGTGACATAAGCCAAGGAAAAGAGGTTTGCTGTTATTTGTTTTGTTTTTATTTATTTATTTATGTATTTTAAAGATATAATGGGAGGAAAGGAAATGGCTGCTACATCAAAATCATTTAGTTTGCATCTGCTTCCTCTGCCAAAGAGAAAAGCATTCCATTCTTTACTGTGAAATGGACAAAACAAACAAAAAAAATGGATAATAATGTGAAGTTTATACTCCACATAAGTCAGGAAGTGGCAAGAGACTCTTAATGTTTTGCTACAAACAAGTTATTAAGCACTGAAAAATCTCAAACTAGAGTAGTAACAAAACTGGCAAATGTTATCATTGAAATATTATGGAGAAAAAGATAGGAAATACTTCCAAATGGGAGGAAGGTAAACTTTCTGAATTTTAAAAGGGAAAAGACCATAGGATCTATAAACTATTTGCCAAGGAACTTGTCTTTGATTTCCAAGAACAATATCTAGGTAATTCTGGAGTGCTGCAAATTCAAATACAAAGGTTTTTTTGTTTGTTTTGTTTTGTGAAGAGGTTACATTCTAATAGAGAAAGCAACAATCAAACATAGAATATGCACAAAAAGTGTAAATGCATATAAATAAAATTTATATATAAATGTATAAATACATAAAATAAAGACTAAATATAAATAAAAATAAAATACAATGTAGTTTGAGATAGAGGGTCCTGGCAGCAAGTGGATAAAATTTAAATGCTATGAATAAATTCACTCATTTTGGCAGTATACTTTCCAGGGATGTACACACAGATGATGAGATTGATACACACATTTCCAGAGTTAGCTCAGTGTTTGGGAAGCTCTGAAGGCAAGTTTGGGAGACAAAAGAAGTCATGCCTTTTGCTGACCTCATTGCTATATGCCTGTGAAACCTTGACAGTAAACCAGTAATACTATGTCAGGAAATTGAATCACTTGCATTTGAATTGTTTTAGAAAGATTCTAAAGATAATCTGGGAAGATAAGGTACTAGACACTGTGATGCTTTCTCAAGATAAACTGTCCAGCATTCAAACTCTACTGCAGAAAGTGCTACTCCACTGGCATGGATACACTGTTTGAATGCCAAACAAATTTTTGGCTAAAAGACTATCTTACACAGAACTCACATGAGGCAAATACTAACACAGAGATTAAAAGTGAAATGAGGACACTCTCAAGGTCCCTCTGAAGAACTTTGGTATCAGTTGTAATCTAGGATGGTGTGCTTGCATCATAGAAGGTGCTATATTCTGTGAGCATGAAAGAATTACAGTAGCTCAAAAATGTGATATGTGCAAATTTAGGAACATCTCCCTCACAAATGGACATACAGGAAATTTCTGCAAGACTTGTGGTGGAACCTTCTGAGCTTGGTGTCCTGATTAGCCAGAGTCAGAAACACTGTGTGTTGACCATGATATAGTGATGTTATTTTGGTTCTCTCTGAGCATAAAGGACAACCAACCAACCAACTTGGCAATTAGAGGAATCAAAGAAACTTCATGTAGAAGATGGTAGTTGCACCTTGAAAAAAGATACTGAGGTGGATGGAGTTCAGCAAGAAGTTCATTCAAGGCATACTAGACAACCAATGCATACATACAGATAGAATTAATTTTTCTTGTATGATCAAGTGAGAGGAGGCTAGTTGTACTGGATCAAAAAGAGTGGAAGGAAGAGTAATAGCTAAAGATACTAGAATTGGTCCCAGGTTATTAAAGATACTAGATTGGTCCCAGGTTATTAAAAGTTTTAAAAGCTAAACTGAGGAATTTAGAATTTATCCTAGAGGTAATAGGGAACTACAAAAGTTGACTTATTAGAGTATCAGGATCATATTTGCCTTCCATGAAAATCACTTTGACAGTGGTACGTAGGATGGATTAGAACGGAGCAGAAGCAATTAGGAAGCCAGTGCAATAGTCTAGGTAAGAGGTAATGAAGGTCTGGGGGGAGTGGGGCTAGAACCAAGATGGCAGAGGAAAGCCAGGAAGTTGCCGGACCTCTCCCAAGTTTCCCTCAAGAACAACATTAAATGAAGTTTCTAAATGGATTCTGTAGGTACAGAACCTATAAAAAGACAGAGAGACACAATATTCCAAATTGAGATAATTTAGAAGATTTCAGGAAATTTCAGTCTCACTTGGGTGAAAGGGGAGCACAACACAGCTCAGCACAGTGCAGAATGGGTATGGGCAAGTTATCAGGAGGCTCTTGGCCACAGCAAAGATCATCAGCCTGAGCTTCTTGGTCCTGGCTCAGAAGGCTGTGGATGTGGCAGGCCAGTTGGGAGACCCACCAGCCCAGTCTGAGAGAGCAAACTGCCAGTTGAAAAGCCACCCACAGGCAGGCACAACTAGGCCAAGTCATCCCAGAACAGGAAAAAAATCCCAGGGTGGTGAATAATCCACAAGCCACAAAAGGCCTCAGAGCAGAAAGTCAGTGACCAGACCCCTATCACCCAGTATGAAAAGTTGCAACAATAGCCCCTGTGCTCCAGGAGCTGACCTAAACTTTATAAGTCTAAAAATTGGCTGTAACATGAATAAGAAACAGAAAGGGGTCCTTACCATTGACAGCTTCTATGGCAACAGGGAAGATCAAAACACAAACTCAGATAAAGATAATACTATCAAAATGTCTTTATGTAAAGCCTTGAGGGGGAAGGCGAATTGGTTTCAAGACCAAAAAGCCTTCTTGAAAGAGCTCAAAGAGGATTTTAAAAATCATATGAGAGGTAGAAGAAAAAATTATGAATTATGAAAGAAAATTATGAAAAAAGAGTCAGTAGCTTGGAAAAGGTAGCAGAAAAATTGATTAAAGAAAACAATTCCTTAAAAAATACAGTTGGTGAAATGGGGGAAAAAATTGGCCAAATTGAAAAGGAGGTATAAAAGCTTACTGAAGAAAATAACTCCTTAAACATTAGAATTGGACAGATGGAAGCTAAGAACTCTGTGAGATACCAAGAATCAGTCAAACAGAATGAAAAGAATGAAAAAAAATAGAAGAAAATGGGAAATACCTCACTGGAAAGAAAACTGACCTGGAAAATAGATCCAGGAGAAATAATTTAAGTATTACTGGACTACCTAAAAGCCATGATCAAATAAAAAAAAAAGGCGTCTAGACACCATATTAGAAGAAATCATCAAGGAGAACTGCCATGATGTTCTTGAGTCCCCTTTAGGGAAGTAAAAAGGTAGGGGAAAGGGGGTCACTGATAGAAGGGAGGGGAGAATCAGGGGAGGAAATGAGAAAAAAGGGAGGGCAGCTGATAAAAGGGAGGGCAGATTGAGGAAGGCAGAGGTCAGAAGCAAAGTGCTGGTGAGGAGGAGTAGGGTGAAAGAAGAAAAAAGTACAAAGTGGGGAATAGGATGGAGGCAAATAGACAGTAATCATAACTGTGAATGTGAATGGGATGAACTCCTCTATAAAAGGGGAGGAGATAGAATGGATTAAAAACCAGAACCCTACAATATGCTGATTATAAGAAACACATTTAAAGCAGAGAGACACCCACAGAGTAAATGTAAAAGGCTGAAGTGGATTATATTATGCTTCAAATGAAGTAAAAAAAAAGCAGGAGTAGCAATGCATATCTCAGACCAAGCAATAACAAAAATCAATCTAATTAAAAAAGATAGGAAAGGAAACTATATATTGCTAAAAGGTACCATAGACAGTGAAATAGTATCAATACTAAATACATATGCAACAATGGGTGTAGCATTCAAATTCTTAGATAAGCTAAATGAATTACAAGAGCAAATAATCAGCAAAACTATACTAGCAGGGTATCTTAACATTCTTGTCTCAGAATGAGGTAAGTCTAATGACAAAATAAATAAGAAAGAAGTTAAAGAGGTGGATAGAATTTTTGCAAAGTAAGATATGATATACCTATGGAGAAAACTGAAGGGGGATAGGAAGTAATATACCATTTTCTTAGCAGTACATGGCACATACACAAAAAATGACCATGTATTAGGGCACAAAAACATCACAGTCAAATGTAGAAAGACAAAAACAGTAAATACATTCTTTTCAAATCATGATGCAATAAAAATTACAGGTAATTAAGATCCATGGAATGTTAGACTGAAAATAAATTGGAAACTAAATGATCTCATCCTCAAGGATGAGTAGGTCAAACAACAAATCATAGAAACAATCAATAATTTCATCCAAGAGAATGACAACAATGAGACAACATGCCAAAATTTATGGTATGCAGCCAAAGCAGTTCTTAGGGAAAATATTATATCGTTAAATGCTTAAATGAATAAAATAGAGAAATGGGAGATCAATTAATTTGACATAAGACTAAAAAAGCTAGAAAATGAACAAATTAAAAATCCCCAATTAAATACTTAATTAGAAATCCTGAAAATCAAAGGAGAGATTAATAAAAATGAACATAAGAATGGTATGGAATTAATCAATAAAACTAAAAGCTGGTTTTATGAAAAAAATCAATAACATAAACTTTTGGTTAATTTCATTAAAAATGAAAGAAGAAAGCCAAATTACCAGTATCAAAAATGAAAGGAGTAAATTCACCACCAATCAAGTGGAAATAAAGCAAAAATTAGGAACTATTTTACTCAATTGTATGCTAAAAAATTTGACCATCTAAATGAAATAGGTTAATATTTACAAAAAATATTAACTGCCCAGATTAACAGAAGAGGAAATAAAATCCTTAAATAAGCCTACCTTTCTTCTTTTTCTTCTTTTTCTTCTTTTTTTTTTTTTTTGGTGGGGCAGTGAGGGTTGTTACTTGCCCAGGGTCACACAGCTAGTAAGTGTCAAGTGTCTGAGGTCAGATTTGAACTCAGGTTCTCCTGAATCTAGGCCAGTGCTTTATCCACTACACCATCTAGCTGCCCCTTCAAATAAGCCCATCTTAGAAAAAGAAATTGAACAAGCCATCAATGAACTCCCTAAGAAAAATCTCCAGGGCCAGATGGCTTTAAAAGTGAATTCTACCAAACATTTAAAGGACAATTAATCCCAATACTATACAAATTATTTGGAAAAATAGGCGAAGAAGGAGTTCTACCAAATTCATTTTATGACACAAATATGGTTTTGATGCCAAAACCAGGCAGAGCAAAAACAGAGAAAGAAAATTACAGACCAATTTCCCTAATAAATATTGATCCAAAAATCTTACATAAAATATTGGAAAGGAGATTAGAGCAGTTCATCACCAGGATAATACACTATGACCAGGTCAGATTTATACCAGGAATGCAGGGCTGGTTCAATATTAGGAAAATTATCAACATAATCAACCACATCAATAAAAAAAAATTAACCAAAATCATATGATTATCTCAATAGATGCCAAGAAAGCTTTTGACAAAATACAGCACACATTCATAATAAAAACACTAGAGAGTTTAGGAATAGGTGGAGCTTTCTTTAAAATAATAAGCAGTATCTTCCTAAAACCATCAATAAACATTATATGTAATGGAGATAAATTAAAGGCATTCCTACTAAGATCAGGGATGAAACAGGAATGTCCATTATCACCTCTATTATTTAATATTACACTAGAAATGTAAGCTTTAGCAATAAGAGGAGGAAACGGAATTAAAGAATTAGAATAGCCAAGGAGGAAAAAAAATATATTAATCTTTAGTAGTATACTTAGAGAATACTAGAGAATCAACTAAAAAACAACTACTTGAAACAATTAACTATTTAGCAAAGTTGCAGGATATAAAATAAATCATCAACATTTCTATAAATGACCAACAAAGCTCAGCAGCAAGAGATAGAAAAAGAAATTTCATTTGAAATAGCTGTAGACAAGGTGAAATAATTGGGAGTCTACCTGTCAAAACAAACCCATTAACTCTATGAACACAATTACAAAACTTTTCACAGAAATAAAATCAGATCTAAATAACTGGGAAAATATCAATTTTTAATGGAAAGGCTGAGCTAATATAATAAAAATGACAATTCTATCTAAATTTATTTATCCAGTGTGATACCATTCAGACAAAATTATTTTATAGAGTTATAAAAAATAATAACAAAAATTGTCTGGAAGAAAAAAAGTTCAAGAATATTAAGGGAACTAGTGAAGGTGAGCTAGCTGTACCAAATCTGAAGCTATATTATAAAGTTGAATTCATCAAAATTATTTGGTACTGTCTAAGAAATAGTGGTGGACCAATGGAATAGATTAGGCACAGGAGACAAAGTAGTAAAAGACTATACTAATATACTGCTTGATAAACACAAAGACTCCAGCTTCTGTGATAGGAATTCAGTATTTCACAAAAACTGCTGGTAAAACTGGAAAATAGTATGGCAGAATCTAGGCATAGTACAACATTTTACAGCACATACAAATATAAGTTCAAAATGAGTACACTATTTAGACATAAAGGGTGATCCCCTACATAAAATAGGAGAGAAAGGTATAATTTACTGCTCAAATCTATGGAGAGGAGGGCAATTTATGACCACAAACAAGAGATAGAGAATATTATGAAATGCAAAATGGATCATTTTTATTACATTAAATTAAAAAGGTTTTGTACAAACAGAAGTAATGCAACCAAATTTAGAAGCAAAGCAAACAGCTGGGAAACAATTTACACAGCCAGTGTTTCTAATAAAGGCCAAATTTCTAAAATATATGGATAATTAATCAAATTTATAAGAATGAACATCATTCCCCAATTGAGAAATGGTCAAAAGATATGAAAAGGCAGTTTTTTGATAAAGGAATTAAAGCTATCTCTTGCCATATGAAAAAATGCACTAAATAACTATTGATTAGAGAAATTCAAATTAAAACAACCCTGAAGTACCACCATACACCTATCAGATTGGCCAATATGACAAAAAAGGAAAATAATAAATGTTGGAGAAGCTGTGGAAAAACTGGAACACTAATGCATTGTTGGTGGAGTTGTGAACTGATCCACCCATTCTGGAGAGCAATTGGGAACTATGTCCAAAGGGCTGTAGGACTGTGCATACTCTTTGACCCAGTAATACTAACATGTCTGTATCCTAAAGAGATCACAGGAAAAGGAAAAGGACCCACATTTACAAAAATGTAGCAGCTCTCTTTGTAGTGGCAAGGAATTGGAAATCAAGAAAATGTCCATCAAATGAGGAATAGCTGACTGAGTTGTGGTATATGAATTTAATGGAATACTATTGTGCTGCAAGAAATGATGAGCATTTAGATTTCAGAAGAACCTGGAAAGACTTTAGTGGACTAATGCTGAACAGAAAAACATTATACACAGTAACAGCAACACTGTGTGATGATCTACTATGATAGACTTGGCTCTTCTCAACAGTGCAATGATCCAAGACAATTCCAAAGAACTCATGATGAAAAATGTTCTCCACATCCAGAAAAAAGAACTGTGGAATCAAAATGCAGTTTGAACTATACTGTTTCTACTTTTTTGCTGTTTTTTTTTCTTTTTTGACATTTTTCCCTTGTGTTCTGATTCTTCTTTCACAACATGAATAATGCAGAAATATATTTAATGTAATTGTGCTTATATAACTTATATCAGTTTGCCTTCTGTCTTGGGGAGGTGGGAGAGAAGGGAGGGAGGGAGAAAAATTTGGAACTAAAAATTTTATGAAAATAAATGGTAAAATTATCTTTACATGTAACTGGAAAATAACATTCTTTTATGGTTAAATTAAAAAATTAGGTAAGAACAGAGTGAGACTATTTCTCAGCAAAAGACAGCAATTCTGATCACCTACTGATCAGGCTGAAGAGCTCAGCACATGGTCTGGAGCCAATCAGGAATGGACAGTGTCTGAGTCTGCAGCACCGGCAGCTTCTGAGGCTCCAATCATGGACTGGTGAGGGGAGTCGGCAGTAGGCCAGGGTGAAGTGGAGGCAGTCTCTGCTGGAGTTGGGGAAGACCGCCAACTGAATAAAAAATAGAGGGCGGTATGAAATATCTCCTTGGAAAAACAGTTGACATGGAAAACAGATCCAGGAGAGATATTTTGAAAATCATTGGACTACCTGAAAACCATGACTAAAATAAAAACTTAGAAACCATCCTCCAAGAGATTGTCAGGTGAAATTACCCTGATATTCTGGAAGCAGAAGGCAAAATAGAAATGGAAAGAATCCACCAGTCATCTCCAGAAAGAGATCCCAAAAGGACAACCTCCAGGAATATTATAGCCAAATTCCAGAGCTCCCAGGTCAAGAAGAAAATACTGCAAGCAGCTAGAAAAAAGGAATTCAAATACTGTGGAGCTCCAATAAGGTTAAAACAAGATCTAGCAGCATCCACATTAAAGGACTGGAGGGCATGGAATATGATATTCCAGAGGGCAAAGGAACTGGGACTACAGCCAAAAGTCAGGTACCCAACTAAACTGTGTATACTCTTTCAGAGGAAAAAGTGGGACATCAATGAAAAAGAGGACTTTTAGGCATTTGAGATGAAAAGCCCTGAATTAAAAAGAAAATTTGACTTTCAAATACAAGACCCTGGAGAAGCGTAAAAAGGTAAACAGGAAAAAGACTTCATCAGGAATATTAAAAGATCAAACTGTTTACATTCTTACATGGGAAGATAATACTTGAAACTAATAATAACTATCTCAGTAAGGAATTCACAGAAAACACAGGCCTGAACTGAATATGAAGGGATGATTTCTGGAAAGCATTTATGTTTTGTTCTTTGTGGGTCAGACAGGGTCGGGTGTCTTATGTCTGGGGCCGGATTTGGGTTTGGGGCCTCCAGGGTCCAAGGCTGGTGCTTTGTCCACTGTGCCACCTAAGTAACCCATGATGACATCTTTTAAAATAGGGTTGAGGTGTAGGAGGAATAGACTGGGGGAGGGGGAAGGGGAGAGATGTCTGTGGAGAGGTAGTTCCCCTGAAGGAAACAAGAAAAAAGCTTATGGAGGGGAGGAGAAGAGGGGGAAGGTGTTGGGGTGTGAATGAACCTTAATATCATCAGAATTTTCTCAAAGAGGGACTAACATACATACTCAAGTAAGTATAGTAATATATTTTTGCCCTGAGTGAGGTGAGGGAAGAGGTGAAGGAGGGAAGGGCAGATTGGGGGAAAGACCAGTAAAAAGCAAAACACTTTCAAGGAAAGTGAAGCTGTACTGCATTACTGAACATGTATGACATTGAATTATTTGATTTCATAGGGAGGGTTGAGGAGAGAAGGAGGAAGAAAAATTTAGAACATAGACTTAGCTCATAGACCTTAACATTCACACCCAATTGGGAGGAGTCATCTATTTAACCTTACAGGAAAGTAGGAGGGGAAGAGGATAAAGATGGAAAGGTAAAAAAAAAGGAATGAAGAGTGGGGGAGGGGACAGTCAGAAATAAAACACTTTTGAGGAGGAATAGGTTAAAAGAAGATAGAAAATGGAGTAAATATCATGGGAAGGAAATAGGATAAAGGGAAATAGTTATGATGATTGATAATGGCAAAATGTATGGTACCTACTTTGCTGGGCTATTATGTAGAAAACTATCGAGTTTAAGATTCTGTGTACACATTATGATGAACAGGATACTATGAGAAAAACCTGGAAAGACCTACATGAACTCAAGTAGAGTGAACTGTACTGTATACAAAATAACAGCAATAGTGTAACCTGGTCTGCTGGGAAGCTTGTGGTTATTTTCAGGAATGAAAATTGCAACCCATCTACAGAGAAAGAACTGATAGTATCTGAAAACAGATGGAAACATTTTTTTTTTAATTTTTTCCCTCTTTGACAATTCTTTCATCTAAAATTTTGAGTTTTTGAGTGTTTTCTCTCACAACCTAGCTAATGTGGGAATGTTTTCCATGAGTACTCATGTATAACTTGTTTTGTATTGCTTGAGTTTTCATGGGTGGGAAGTGGGAAGGGAGGCAGGAAAAGAAGTTGGAACACAAAGTTTTAAAGAATTGATGTCAAAATTTGTTTTTACACATATTTTGGAAAATAAAATACTATTGCATTGAAAAAATAAAAAAAATGCTTTCTGTTCTTCCTTTTGTGGTAAACAATAGATGTGAGCCATAACCTAGCTCATAACTAAATTTATAATATATATTTAAAATGTACTTATGAATTTAAAATATAAGTGCTGAGATTTAATGACTCCTTGAGTGTAAAAAAGGAGAAATTTACCTCATTTGTTTGAACCAGGCTCCCCAGCACTGAATCTATTTAGAGAGAATCAGAGTCAATAAATATTTATTAAGTGCCTACTATACACCAGGTTCATCGCTAAGCACTGGGAATACAATAAAAGACCTAAGACAATACTTACTCCAAAAGAGCTCACAACATTTTAGAGGAGACGAAGCATAAAAAGGAGAAGAAAAGGGGATGGGAGGGGTGGTTGCCTTTCAGTGGGTCATGAAAATGTTGTGGCCCTGGATTGGGAAATCATCTGAAGAGGTAAGAGTTTCAAAACTGATTTTATCTTGCAGAATGATAAATTTCTGGAGATGATGAAGTCCAGGAAAGTAGCCAGGTGGTAAATGATAAGGAAAATTCCCAGGGTGCTCCCCTTAAATTGTGGATAATCAGCGATTAGCTCCCAGATTTCCACACATACCCCCACCCTCTCTAACCAGAGAGAGAGAGTAGACCCAAGAACCAAGGGTCCTAAAGAGTGAGTTTTAAAGTTGATTTCATATTGCTGAATGATGACTTTCTAGGGATGATGAAATTTTGGAAAGCAGCCAGTCTAAAATGCTTAACTAGGTACAGAACAGGGAGTGGGGAAGGCATGGTTTCCTAGCCCCTGTGGGCCAAGTAATAGCCCCTTATGTCTGAGAAAGAAATTTATATTTGTGGTCAGAGGATTCAAATGCTGCTTCTGCCTTTTCCTGAATTAATTTTTCAAAGCTTCACTTTACTGCTATATAAAATGATGGAGTGGGACTAAATAATAAGTAACATCTCTTCCAGTCCTAAATGCATGATTATATGATACTTGGTTTAAGTTATGGTTCCATCCTCACCTAACTTGCTATGTGCCCTCAGAAAATTACTCATTTTTTTCCTTTGAATCTCAGTACGTTCATCTGGAAGATGCAAATAATACCTTATCTACTACAAAGGGCTGATGGAAGGGATCACATTTGTTAATGTATATGAATTACTTTTAACTGGAAAGCACGCTACCAACAAAATTTAGTATTATGAATCCCACCATGTTGGGGAAAGTGTATGTTGTATGTTGACACAGTGCTAGAATATACAAAACATGTTTGTTTACATCTCTGAGGTTTGTATGGAAACCCAAATTATGTTTCACAAATGTGATGGGATTTGTCTCTCAGAAGCTGGCACAGGCTGCTCATATTTGTTTGGGAAGGCCAGAGCATATGCTTCTGTCAGTGACGTCAGCAAGCTGTTTTCTCCTGCATTATATGCACTCTTAACACTACACAGCTGAGGGCTGAGTCAAGCTGTAGCCTCCAGTGACTATAAACCAAACAATTATTTTTGAGCCTGAACATGTTGGCTTCCTAATGACCCAAAGCACAGAATTCTTCTTTGGCAGGACCGCAAAAAAAACCCTCTTTTCTGCCCCTGGCCCTGGCATTTCAAGGATCATTTTGGGAGAGTAGTTATGGGTGACCAAAATGCAATTTAAAACATCCAGAGGATAGGATGGGGGCTGTTCACTCATTTTTAATTGTTTCCAGAGCGTTTGTTTGAAAATTGGTTAGATGATGCATCACACGCTAGGAGAAGCCTGGTGTGCCAAGTCCACTGCTGTAATCCTTGGCACTAGTAGGAATCATGCTTAATTCAGTACTCTGGTTGGATAGTGAGTTCTTTCTACAATCATATCTAAGGTGTTTGTAGCTAATAGTTCCTTTTTCCATCATCCTCCTAGCACTGCTGTGATGGAGAGAGCTGCAACACTGTTTCTGGGGGTTAGGCATTTGAAACTGGAGCTGCATTTAATATTTTAAGACTAGCAGTTGCTTCAATGGTGAGGGATAGAATGTTTACTGATGACTCGTCCATGAAAAATATCTCAGTTTAAAAGCTTTGCCAACATGATTCTGTCTTGGTTGGGTTAAATTATTGGCAGGGTGTTGAAGGGAAGTGTTCAAACCACAATTGGCCAAGGAAGACTATTGGAGTTGATATTCTTTGAGAGGATATGTTAAGGACACAAGCTACAAACTAAACCATAAGTTGGATAAAGTTATTGTGAACCATTTTTTTTCCTCCAGAGAACTAAAACTTAGAGGAGCTTGACAATGCCTGTATTATTTCAGCAGGCAGAAGCAACAGAGCTTATCTCCTAGGTATCAAACAAACAAACAAACAAAAAATCAGATTGATCTATGTATTCATCAATCTGCATATTTCCTGAAACAATGTAGATCACAGCTTTGCTGTGCCTAGCTATTTAATCCAACCAACTCTTATATGAATCATACCATATGTTTACCACAAGAGTCCCTCAATGTATTCATTGCTTTTCTGCTTTTTTCCTAATATCATGAAGTGACCAGGGGAACACTTTGGACTTGTAATTTTTTTCTTGCTTTTCCCATATAAATAGTCCATCTTCCCTTCCTACCATTCACTTCATGATCTCATCACTTAACCCTATAATTCTTTGAGAATTTTCACTGGTTGTATTTTTAAGTAGCTTAGTCCAAGCACATGTTTTTCCATTCCACTCTGTGTAATAATCATTTTTTCTTTCATCATATATTGTTGTTTCATATCTACCAGGTACACAATAATACCTGAAGAGTTATGGTAATAGAAAATATAGGTCATTGTTTCCTAAAGAAGGTTGGGATCATTAACAGCACATTGCAAGGCACTCTTCTACTTTAATTTAAATTTTTTCAATTACATGCAAAAACAATTTTTAACATTCATTTTTTAAATTTGAATTCTGAATTCCTTCTTTTCCTCTCTATCCTTCCCCTTAAGAAGGCAAGAAATTTGATGTAGATCATAACCGTGTAGTCATGCAAAATATATTTCTATATTACATGCATAAAAAAAATTTCCCACAAAATATAAATATATAAAATATTTATTTACTTTATATTTTTATGACTGTATATATGTGTATGCACATATGTGTAATATACATGCATATATATGCATACCTATATGCATGTACATATACATATATATTCATTATTCTTTGGTCTACATCCCAACTCCATCAGTTCTTTCTCTGGAGGGGGATAACATTTTTCATCATAAGTCTTTGAGAATTGTATTGGATCATTGTATTACTGAGAATAATGAAATCATTCATAGTTGATCATTATATAATATAGGTATTACTATGTACAATGTTCTCTTGGTTCTACTTATTTCATCTTCTTTTCAATTCTGGGTCTAACTCATTATCATACTCTCTGTCCTTAGGATACATACTGAGATGAAAGATATATAGTTTTCCATCCAATTCTTTGTCATAGTTTAGACATAAACACCATCTATCCACTTGGTCTTTCCAGTGTGAATAGTTAGGCCAAATTTCTTAAACATTTATGGATCTCATCCAGAAAACTCTTCAATATTTATAAACAGAGGTTCATTGACTAGAGTAATAATCTTGAATGATTTCGATGTATGGATGAAAGACATTTAGGTGGAAGGAAGCCTTCTGAAGTGGTAGTTTGTTGTACCGAATCTTTTTTTTTTTCCACAATCAACCAATAGTAAAAATAATGTATGCTTAACATTTTCCATTTAACTGGTTAAGAATAAATATGTGAGGGGCAGCTAGGTGGCACAGTGGACAGAACACTGGCCCTGGAGTCAGGAGTACCTGAGTTCAAATCCGGCCTCAGATACTTAACACTTACTAGCTTTGTGACCCTGGGCAAGTCACTTAACCCCAATTGCCTCACAAAAAAAAAAAAAAAAAAACCAAAAGAAAAGAATAAAGATGTGGTCCACTGTGAAATGTCAGTTGTGATAGCTTGGCTGTTCTCCATTGATATCTTCAATGATAAATCTAATAATGAGTTTTTTTTAATTAATAGGAAACTAGGTATATAAGTTGACATGTAAATATATGAGTATGTATAGATGTATGCATATGCATGTGTGTGTATCTCGCTCTCTCTATGTACCTATATATATATGTATATGTATGTATAAATATATAGATATGCATGCTCACATTTCTCCCTCATTTTCTCAAGTGAGTTTACTTTATAAAGCTCATATAACCCAAAGCCCTTCTTTGTTACTTGACCCAGGGTACATTTTATTGTGCCTGCCTGGTTGACAAAAACTGCTAGTAACCAATTTCAGTTGACTTGCCAGTTACCCCACTAAGTCTATATCTTTTCACAAACTAAAGTTGTTTTTCCCCCAGAGAAATCACAGTTGAATTGAAAAAGCCTGTTATTTTGAAAATGAGCATCTATTATCTATTGTTATCCAGTTGTTTCTTTGAATTAAACTAATGTGAAAATAAACTATTTTTGTACTGAATTAGACCTTTTTATTCAAGCCAGTTTATATGTGCAGATATATACCAAATCACTAAACAATCACACATGCAAATGCATCAAAAAAATAAGCATAAATTATATACCTAATGTAAATAGCAAAAACTTACTATGCATAGGCACTGCTCACAGTCCTAGGGACTGGAGGAACTATAAACTGTAGGTAAGACACAGTCCTTGTCTATGAGGTCAAATAGGGTTGGGATAAGACATGACCACAGAGAAATACAGATATTTGGTGGCATAGAAGATGGAAAATTAGACCAGTAAGTATTCAGAATGACTTGATATCAAATCTCACCTCAGACACTTACCATCTGTGTTAACTTGAACAAGTCATTTAATTTCTCTTTGGTTCAGGCAGTTCATCAGTAAGATGGAAACAATAATAATAATAATAATAGGTACCATTCAGGGTTGTTGTGAGATCAAATGAGATTATCTACATAAAGCACTTTGCAAAACTAAGAGCAATATATAAACTCTAGCTATTATTATCATGTAATGTGATTATATATATGTGTCTGTGTGTGCGTGTGTGTGTGTATGTATAGTATTACATGGTGAATGGATTAAAAAATTGAGCCAAGATGGTGGAGTAGTGCAAGTGCTCAGCCAAGCTCTACCAATATTCCCTTGCAAAAAACTTTAAACTATCACCTCAAATCAAATTCTAAAGTGGCAGAAATGACAAGTTAAGACATTTTTGTAGCTCAAGACAACTTAGCTTAGAAGGAGAGATCTGTGAATTTCCATTATGGGTGGATGAAACACCATTAATTAAACTGTCTGGTGGTGATAGAAACAGCAGAAGCATCTTCAAGATCTCTCAAGTTAGAGAGGCTAAGGTAACCTGGCAACTGGTTAGAAAGAGATTACAGGGGACCTCTGTGCTAGCAATGGATGCAGGATGTGACATTGTTTTGCAGCTCATTAACCCATATCCACTTTTGGGTCACAGTTGAAGGGTGGAGAGAAGCAGTTTCAGTCAAGGAAAAGCAGTGCTCTGAAGAGCAGTATTGCTTTTGGGCACAATGGATCAGGGACATTGTAGAGCAGTATCACTTCTGATCCTAAGGCAGCATGGACTCTGAGGAGCAGTATTGATTTCAATCCCAAGGCACTTCTTGGGTAAGGACAAGACTGAAAATCAGGAGAGCAGTAATGATGATGACACCTCTACTGAGATCACATTACTTTCAAAGCACCAAAAAGTTCCCAAACCCCAAAGTAGATCTAAATACTTCAGTGCAAAAAAACTCAAGCTTGGGACAGTGTGCCTCCCCGTTCTACCCTGGACATATAGGGAACAACATGCAACTTTAATATAAAGGTTTGTTTTTTAAAAATAAAATATGATGGGAAAATAAGGAAAGAAAAAACCTGACCAAAAAACTTTAATATGGTGACAGGGAAGATCAAGACATAAATTCAAAAGATTATGATCTTAAAACAACTACAACAGAGCTTCAAAGGGAAAGAAATCAATTGGATACAAGCCCAACAAAATTTCTTGAAGAGTTAAAAATTATTTTCAAAATAATATTATCAGGTTAAAGGAAAAATAGGTTAAAAACAAGAGTAAAGGAAGAAAATTAAAATAGGCAATTAACAGCTTGGTAAAATGAGGCACAAAAAATAGAAGAAAATAAAATCTATAAAACAAGTGGCTAAATGAAAAAAGGTACAAAACTTCACTAATGAAAATAACTCCTTAAAAGCATAATTGGAAAATAGAGGGAAATATAAAAAAGCTTACTGAAAAGTATATTTTATTTTTTCATTAGTTTTTTTATTATTTTATTTAATTAAATAATTCCCATTTACATGTAAAACATTATCAATCTTTTTTTTTTAGTTTAAAATTATCTTCCTCTCTCTCAAACCTAACATCACCTTGAGAAGGTAAACTATTTGATATAAATTACACTTCTGAAGTAATTTAAAACATATTTCTATATTAGCCATGTTGCAAAAGAAAATATGAACCCAATTTTTAAAAACATAATTAACTTCTAAAAAGTACGCTTTAATCTCTATTCAGAGTTTATCAGTTTACTCTCTGGAGGTAAATAGCATTTTTCAGCATACGTCCTTTGGAATGGTCTTGTTTTGATTAGAGATTTTTTTGCCTGTTTTGGGATGGGGGGTTGTTTTTATTTTTTGCTCTCCCTGGTTTAGGTATCAAAACCACATTTATGTCACAAAAGCAATTTCATAGGACTCTTCTATAGCTAATTTTTTTTTCCTTAATAGTTTGGTAAAAATTCGCTTGTAAATCCATCTGGTCATGGGATTTTTTCTTTACTTAATGAGCTCATTGAAGGCTTCTTTCATTTTTATTTTCCTAAGGTAAGGTAATTTAAATATTATTTTTCTTCTGTTAATCTGGGTAGATTATATTTTTGTAAATATTTATCCATTTCACTTAGTGTCCATTTTACTAGTATAAAATTGGGCAAAATAATTCTAATTATTTTTTAACTTCATCTTTATTGTTCTTTATTTATACTTTTCATTTTTATATGGGTAATTTGATTTCCTTTTTTCTTTCTTTAGAAAAGAAATTAACAAATGGTTTATATTTTTTTGTAAAAGCAAGTCCTAATTTTATTTATCAATTCAATTAGGTCTGCCACTCCAGAATTCATTTGAGGCACTTTTTTAAGGGGTTTTTTAGAAGGCAATATTGGGATAGTTCAACTGAGTGCTTTCTGTATTCCACCATCTCAGTTCTATCTCACAGAATCCCCACACTAAAGGATCAAAATAATAATAATAATAATTCCTTAAAAAATAGAGCTAGGAAAGTGGAAGATAATGGCTTTATGAGATATCAAGAAACAATAAAAGAAAGGCCAAAAATATTTTTAAAAAACTAAGAAAATGTGAATTATCTCATAGGAAATCATGTGATCAAGAATAGATTGAGGAGAGACAGTTTAAAAATTATTGGACTACCTGAAAGTTACGATCAAAGAAAGACCTTAGACATCATATTTCAAGAAACTATCAAGGAAAACTTTACTGATATCTCAGAACCAAGACATAAAATGGAAATTGATAGAATCCACTGATCACTTCCTGATATATATATTAAAATAAATCTATCAAAAATATTAAAGTTTAATTCCAGATCTCTCAGGTAAAAGACAAAATGTTTTAAGTCATCAGAAACAATCATTCAAATATCATGAAGTCATAGTCATGATCATTTAAGATGTAACAGCTACTACATTAAAAGAATGGAGGGCTTGTAATATGATCTAATGAAGGCAAAAGATCTGAGATTACAACCAGTAAGAAGTTACCCCCCCAAAAAAAACACCAAACAAAACAAAACCCGAGTATAAACCTTCAAGAGAAAAAAAAATGGTTATTTAATGAAATAGAGGACTTTCAAGTATTTCTGATTTAAAAAATTGAGTGGGATAGAAAATAAGATTATCAAATATAGGACTCAAGTGAAGCATAAAAAAGTAAATATGAAAAAGGAATTGTAATGACCCAATAATGTTAAACTGATTGCATTTTTATGTGTAACTGTTTAGAAATTTGTCATTATGAGAGAAGTTAGAATGATTCTACATAGAAAGAGGGAGAGTCAATTATGTTGAGATAGTATAAAAATAAGGAGGCAAGAAAGATGGGTGCTCTGAAAGAAAGGAAAGCAAAAAGAAGAATGTGGGGAATTATTTCATTTAAAAGAGGTACACAAGGAAGAATTTTTATATTGGAAATGAAAACAATAGTGAAGACAGGCATTGCTTGAACCTTGCTTACATATTAGTTGACTGAAAGAGGGGAAGGAAAAATACACATGAACACATTCAATTGGGTATAGAAATCTATCTTCTGGGGCAGCTAGGTGGTGCTATGGACAAAGCACTGGCCCCAGATTCAGGAAGATCTGAGTTCAAATCCAGCCTCAGACACTTGACACTTACTAGCTGTGTGACCCTGGGCAAGTCACATAAACCTCATTGCCCCACAAAAATAAAATAAAAGAAATAATAAAAAAAAAGAAATCTATCTTACCCAACATCAATAACAAAGTAGGAGGGGCAGGAGGTAAGAAAAAAACAGGGGGGGTAATAAATAGAGGGAATAACAGATTAAAGAAAGCAGTGGTCAAAAATGAAACAGACTATAGAGGAGGGACAAGATAAAAACAGAGGCAGAAGGATAAATAGAAGAAAATAAAATGGAGGAAATGCATAGCTAGTAATCATAACTGTGAATATGAATGGGATGAACTTACCCATACAATGGAAGTAAATAGCAGAATGGATGGGAAATGAGAATCCAAAAATATGTTGTTTACAAGAAAAACACTTGAAAGAGACAGACACAGAGGAAAATATAAGAAGTTAGAGTAGAATCTGTTATACATCAACTCTTGTAATAAAAAAGAGAGGTTAAAAAAAAGACAGAGATAAAAAAAAAAGGTAGAGGTAGCAACTATGATCTCAGACAAAGCAAAAGCAGAAAGATGCCTAATTAAATGAGAAAAGTGTGTAATGTACACCTTGCTTAATGGTACCACAGACAAGGAAGTAATATCAGTACTAAACATATATGCATGAAATGCCATAACATTCAAATTCTTAAAGAAAATGTTAAATGAATCACAGGAAGAAATAGGCACTAAAACCATACTATTGGATGACCTCAACACAATAACTCTATCCTGTGCAATAGTTAAAGGTCTATAACTTAGGAGGATTGCATTTGACATCCAAAAAATAGGTCTTATTTCAAAAGATGTGTATGCCTGATACATAAACAACTGGGAATGAGATTTTTTTAATCATTCTCCAAAACTATCATTTTCTTCTTCTTTCACAACATGACTAATATGGAAATATGTTTTGCATTATTGCACATGTATAACATATCAAATTGCTTACTCTCTCAAGAAGGAAAGGAAGGCAGGGAGAGAATTTGTATTTCAGGGTTTTTTTCCTTTAAATCATGAAAGTATTTTATTATTTTCCAGTTACATGTATGGTTTTCAGCATTTCTTTTTATAAGATTTCTAATTCCCTCTCTTCTCTCCCTGCTCTCCAAGACAACAAGTAATTCGATATGGGTTATACATGTACATTCACATTAAACATATTTCTGCATCAGTCATGTTGTGAAACAAGAATCAGAACAACAGGGAAAAATCATAAAAAATTTAAAAAAGTAAAAACAGTATGGTTACATCTGCATCCAGATTCCACATTTCCTTTTTCTGGATGTGGAAAGCATTTCTATCATGGAATTGTCTTGTATAATTATATTGCTGAGAAGAGTTAAGTCTAACACAGGTGATCATCACACAATGTTGTTGATTCTATGTAAAATGTTCTCCTGGTTCTGCTCATTTCACTCAGCAGCAATTCATGTAAGTCTTTCCAGAGTTTTCTGAAATCCATCTGCTTATCATTTCTTACAGCACAATAATATTCTATTACATTCATATATCACAACTTGTTCAACCATTCCCCAATTGAAGGGCATCCCCTCAATTTCCAATTCTTTGCCATCACAAAAAGAGCAGCTATAAATAGTTTTTGTACATGTGAGTCCTTTTCCCTTTTTTATGATCTCTTTGGGATGTAAACCTAATAGTGGTATTACTGGGTCAAAGGGTATGTACAGTTTTTACCCCTTTGGGCATTGTTTCAAATTGCTTTCCTGAATGGTAAGATCACTTCACATCTCCACCAAAAATGCATTAGTGTTCCGATTTTTCCACAGTTTTCTACAACATTTATTGTTATTATTTTTGGAACTCAGTTTGTATAATTAATGTTCAAAATTGTATTTACATGTAAGTGGGAAACATAAAACATTTAAAGATAAAATGCAAAACACTAAGATGAAGAAAAAAGATTCATTTTTCTGAGATCCCATGGATCTAGTCTCCCTTTGGTCAGGCAAGGAAATTCTCTTTATATCTGAGATATATATATATATATATATATATATATATATATATATATATATATATATATATATATATATATATATATATATATACACACACACACACATATATATACACACACATATATATACGTATATATACATATATACGTATATATATGTATATATGTGTGTGTATATACATATATACACACACACACACAGAAAGAGAGAGAGAGAGAAAGCAAGTGCACAGTATCATGGCTTATGATATGAGTGGTTCCTTATCTCTGGAGATTATTCAATAGTTTATCTGCTATGGCTCAGAAATCTTTCTCTAAATCAGGGACTCTCAAACTGGACTCTTAGAGCTTTTCAAATCATTAAATTTTAATATTATTGGTTTTCTTTATTATGCCATGCATTTTATTTGATGCATTTTAAAACATGTTTCAGGAAAGGGCTCCACAGGCTTCACCAGAGTGTCAAGGAGGTCCATGACATACAAAAAGTCCCGAACCCTTAAAGTAACAAGGATACTCTCCACTGAGACCTAAATAAGACTTGAGATGTAAAGCTCTCTATTCACAACTGGTAACTTCAGATTTGGTCTACTAGTCAAACACTGGTTGAGTTTGAGTTAGTAAATCACATGGAAACACACAGTACTTTCTCCTTACTCTTTATCCCCACCCCATATACAGAATCAACCTGCTGTCCCTGTTTCTCATTCTCTCAGTATTCTTCTGACCTTTATTTACCAAAGGCCATTTTCTTAGCAGGAGAGCACAATTGCCATGGTCTATTTGAGCAGGACATGATAAACCCTTTGTGTATGAAAGGTTTTAAATAATCTCTGCTCATATCAAATATTCTGTTCTAGTACTGCATTATCAAAGTTCAAGGCTTCTTTTTCTGCCATGTTTCCTCTTTTTGAGGAAAGATAATGTTTAGGGGAGTTTAGATGATGATTTAAAATATTCTAATGTGTCCAAACAATAGGAATCAGGAAGTTTATTAAATTAAGAACACAATAAAAATCAAGAAAAGTGATAGAGACTATGTAGTAGATATAAAAATGAAAAAAATATATCATATATGTCAATAAAATGCTCTAACATTTAAATGCTACTTAATTAATGATAGGATACAAGTTAGTTCAGATCTCTTAAATATCTAAACAATTATAAGATTTAGAGTTAGAAGGAATCTTAGACCACCTAGTCCAAGGGTTATTAACCTGGGATCTGTGAACTTCTAAATAAATAAATGAATGAATATATAAATAAATAAACAAATAAATGAATGAATGAATGAATGAATGGAAGACCAAGCAGACAAATAGCCAGACAACCTAGCAAATAAATAAACAAACAAACAAACAAATAAATAAATAGATTTGTGTATATGTGTGTGTATATTTCAATTAATTGATTTCCTTTGAGATCTCAAGCTTTTGTGCACTAAATACCAAAAAAAAAAAAATTCTTGTAAGTGGTTCAAAGAATTGACCAAATTACAAGACAAAACAAAACAAAAATCTGACAAAGCACCCTTGACCTAGTTCAAATCCACCTTTCCTAAAAAAATAGGAAATGGAAGCCAAGAAGAATTAAAATTCACATATGTTACAAGTAGTAGAGCTGAGATTGGGATACAACACCACCAAAACCAATTCTGCATTCTATATACTCTACCACACTATTTGCCAATTGGATGTCCTACCAATAATAGTAACAATAACAATAACAATAATAATAATAATGAGCAACTATCAAAATTCCTTTTAAGTTATTGGGTTCTGCCTTTACATGGAATGTTGAACTACAAATAAAAAAGTGCATTTTTCAGTGCAGTGAGACCACCATGTCAATGGCCATCATTCATACCTATCATTGTTATTGGGTGCTGATGTTCATCATGTCTGAACAACAGCAGATTGTACATTTTGCACTAACTCAGGTAATGAATCTCTAATCATAGTCTAAATTATGAACTACATTGCCCTACATTACTACCTATAATGATTATAACACTTTCATGTATATTTGTCTCCTAAGGCAATTCAAAGAATGTTAGCACTAAAAAAGACTTCATGGGTAAATTAGCGCACTCATTGTAGAGGTGAGAAAATTACAGCCCATATAGGATAACTAATGTTACCAAAGTTAAACAGTTAGTTAAAAATACAGTCTGAAGTATAATCCTAGTCCCCTGACCTCCCCAGACTAGTGTTTTTTTTTCTTTTTCTATACCCTACTGCTTTCATTCAGACCTGTCTTTTCATTAGTGTATAAGTTTATTAAATTGTAGAACTAGAAGAGAAGTTAGGGATTAATTAAGTTAACCCCCATCCCACAAATGAGATTATTTAGGGTTCTGAGAGGTGAATTTGTTTATATTATGGAAGATTTCCACTTATCCATAACTTCCATTCTTAGGGAGCTCTGGAGAGTATTAAAATATGATGTGATGTGTTCAGGGTCACAGTGTCAATATGTGTCAGAGATCAAACTAGAGTATTTCCTAACTCCAATCTTGTTACTATTTAGTACTTATTATTTTAGTAATATTTCATTTTCTAATACCAGTCATAAGTAAAAACAATTTAGATCTATCTGGTTCTTTGTCAAAAATCACAGTGTTGTTGTTTTTATTAATTCATAAATGACAGAACTGAAGCTCCCAAGATTATGCACCTCAGAATGCTTTTAAATCCAGGTCATCTGACTTCACATTGTCTCCTTCCTACTATTATATCAGACTTTTCTCTAAGCAAACTATTGTTTGACTACTAAAAAAAGGATCAGACAAATGAAAGAATGGAGTATAGGAAAAGACAGGGTTTTTTTAAGAACACTTCCCAACTTTCCACCAAATATAGAATTAAAAAAGCGAAAAATTTGATAATGTTCAAGAATCTATAGAGTAATAAGATTAAATCAATCTTGTTAAGATAGAAGAGTCAGGATTGGAATAACACATGTAGAATCTAAGGGGGCATTAAAGTCCTTATTTTATGGGAATGAGAGTCTATTATTAGATACTTTCAGATTTTTTCAATTTACCAGAAATACAAAAGATTTGCATGTATTTATATTAAATATTACCTACATACAGCAACAAGAAGAGAATTAACTGTTTTTGTAAAACATCTGACTTCAAATGCAATTTACTTAATAAGATTTACATATTTTTTCAAAATATGCAAAATGAATTAATTATGTATTATTCATCATTATCTATTTCAGAAACATTCCCTAATAAAGCTTTAGGTAATTTACTGTGTCTCATTCTGCCTCCATTATAATCTACTTTAAAGGAATTTAATATTCAAGAATGGTGAGTTCCCTAGTGTTGAGTTAAATTCTTAAAGAATATGTATGAGTTGAGAAAAGTTTTTTTTTAAATAGGTGTGCATAACATCCTTCATCTGATAAATCCAATGAATTAATTAAAAAATTAAATTATTGAGGTCACCTGCTCTGAACTCAAATAGGCTGATGACAAAAAAAAAAATGAAGCTATTGGATGCAGTGGGAAGTAAATTGTGGTATGGGGGGGGGGGAAGCCCTGGACTGATTCAACAATTGATGGAGCTAAATAAGTCCCTGACACTAATTAAATATGTGACATTGTGCAAGTGATATTTGAGCTTCAATTTTCTTATATACAAAAAGAATAAAAAATGTACATTTTAGGCATAAAATTCTATGATAACTAATCCTGACTCTCAAATCAGAACACCTGAGGTCAAATTGTAGCTGTGCTAATTACTAGCTATATGAACTTGGTCAAGTCACTTAACCTCTTTGGGCCTCAGTTTCCTCATGTAGAAAATACTGTATTTTCACTAGACAGTCTGTGAGTCCAGCTGTAAATTTTTGATGCTATTATCTATGCCATGGGCAATAGAACACTTTCAGCAGAAGATTTTGTAACATATTGAATGTGTATTTTGATATATCTCTTTAAAACTAATTTTTGGCTCTGGAAAAAAAAAAGTTACTTTAATTCAACAGTTTGTCATGCTTAACAGTCCTGAAAACACATTTTAAAGTTTGTTGCTTAAGGAGACTTATTTAATTTCCACAGATGGCATGGTCTAATTCTTGTCCAAAGACCCCATTGTAAGTCACTGGTAACATTTCCATTATTAATTCTGATAGAGGAGGAGATAGTAAGTAGAGAACAGATCTTTTAGATACAATATCAAAGTAATTGAATAATTAGAGTTGTTTTAATCTCTCTGAAATGCAAGTGAACAACACCAATTCTAGCTGTATTCATAATCATAAAACATCACAGATATACAAAATAACAGCACAAAATGTGATATAGAATAAAAACTAACCAGTGTCCTTGAACATTCAAAAAATAAAATTAATCTTGATGCATATTTATATTTAGAAATTCCAAAATCCTTTATTCAAAAAGTAATTTTATTAAATACAAAGTAAAAAATAAACATGACAAAAATGTCTTCTTGGCCACTGAATCAATAAGCATTAATAAAACGTTTTCTATCTATTAAGCACTGGGGATAAATAGACAGGAAAAAAAATGTGGAGGGATTGAACCTGTGATTTCACAAATCTAGGGAGCTCCCAGATAAGGAAATTGCTTTATCCACTACAGTGACTTCTCTACAAATTACAATTGTAAAGAGGTTTTTGTTTTTTAGAATACTGCAGAATTAAATAACTTACCCAGACTCTCACGGCAATTAGATTTCAGAGGTCTTCACATTCAGGTCTTTACATATTATGGTATAGGGGCAGCTAGGTGGCACAGTGGATAGAGAACCAGTCCTGGAATCAGGAGGACCCGAGTTCAAATCTGACCTCAGACACTTAACACTTACTAGCTGTGTGACCTTGGGAAAGTCACTTAACCCTCATTGCCCAACCAAAAAAATAATAATAAACAAAAAAAAACATATTATGGTATAATACCTCTCTCAAATACTTATTATCATTTTAAGTAAAGGATGGCAAGTCACCTCTCCCTGCACTCTCCGTATTTTCCCAGGTGTCTCACATGGCATAAACTGAGAATTCTCAATCTAACGATCACATCATTACTGGTATCAGAAACATGAAAATGGAATGCACCAAAACATCATGTTTGATAAAGAGAATTTTTTAGATTTGGGACACTGAGGAGATAATCTAAAGGTTCTTATGTAGGTGTAACAATTGGAATGATGCCACCTGCTGGAGACTTACTATAGGAAAGCTCCGCCATGAGGAGAAGGAGCCTGAGGGAAAGACATGTGGCTTTTCTTTGGCGTCAGGAAGTGACGTTTGCTTGTGGGAGGAAGAGAAGACAAGGCTTGAGCTCTTGGGCTCTTTCTCCAGGACTCTCATGGAGAGTGGAGCAGAACTGTTAGCTCCCCCCAAGATAGACCTAGATTTATCTATCTTTCTCTTTCTCTTCACCAAATTCTTATTCTCCTTAATAAATGCTTAAAAGTCTAACTCTTGCTAAAGCTTATAATTTATTGGTGACCACTCATTAGATATTTTAGACAGACTAGCTAGAATTTAGGCCCTTACAGATGGCTGACTATGAAGAGGAAAGCTGAACCTACAATCTTCCAAATTTTCCAAATTCTAACACCAATTGTTGCTCTAATTTTGCATGCCTGGAGGCAATGACTCAGCCTCTAGAAGCCTTTAATCCCCTAGAATCAGGGGAAGGGGAACCCATGCTTGAGTTTGAAACCAAGCCTGATTCAAATTGCCCTTCCCCTCCTCTTGGGACCCCACCTCCTCCCCCTTGGCCACCTCCTACTCCTCCCATGGCCAAGCCCCTTGGGCCAGGGAAATCCAGAGATATGCACAGTTTTCTCTACCTACATTTGCAGCTTCTACTCAGTTACCAGAGCAGTCAAGGTCAGCCCTTCCCCAGCCTGGCTGTGATTCTGACTCAACCTGCTGTGGTTCTTCCAAAACAACCTTAGAAAACCCTTTAAATTCCAGATATGCTCATTTTGTTCATAATTTTGTTAATCTGCTTTTGTCTTTAATTAGTAACCTTATAAAGCATTTATATTATGAGAGGACTGACAGACAATATAGAGGGGTTAAAGAAGACAAACTTAAGCTCAATAAAAATTGCAATCATCATATTTCAAGAAGACATATTTTACAGAAATGTAGAAGTAAGCAGGAAGGTATTGATAGGAGTATTAGAAATTTTAGATATCAGAATCAAAAGTGTTTTAAATTCACTCAGAGAAATAATGTCATTTCAGAGGTTACATAGGATTTCTATGCTATTACATCTACATTTTGAAATTAATGGTATGGGTTTATTTTCATAGATATTTTCATGCTTTTGAGATTGTGTTTTATACTTAGCTTAAAAAAGAATATTTGTAAAAGCTTTTTATAGTCATGTTATCAAGTTTATATTTTGTAATACACATATTAATATTAAGTTAATATTCATTTAGATTTCCCTAGTTTGAATTTCATTGTCTTTCATTTTTCCATGTGTATTTTGTTCTATTTGTTTATCTCTATTTTAAAACAATGCAAGATGGTTTTGATTTCATAGTACAATGTTAATTCTGGGGGTATTGTGTTCCCATATTTTGAGTTGTTTTTGTTCTTTTTTTCTCTCAACTTATTATTTGATAAAGTAATGTTCAAAAGTCACCTACTCCTTTCCCATTCCTCACTTGTTGTGTATACACTTCTACTTGAGCACCCCCATTATGTGAGATGATTTTCTTACCCTTCCTCTCTCCCAAATTTGTGTATTCATCTTCCTTCCTTTTCATTCCCTTAAAAGACTTTATATATTTATATATATCACAGTATTACTCCCAGACCTTCTTTCTAATGAGACTTCCTCTAGAACCTCTGATAACAGGATTCTGAAGGGAAATATGCGTGATTTCCCCACATTAAAATATATACAATTTATCCTGATGTCGTCCCTTATGATTATTTACTCATATTTACACAACCATTTCTGTTGACTCCTATATTTACACTTCAAAGTTTCTATGCAGCTCTGGCCTTTTCATCAGGGATTCATGGAAACTATGTCTCTTTAAAGGTCCAATCCCCTTCAGTTTATTAGTTGTTATTCTTATTCTGGCTTACCCTTCTGCACTATATATTCCAAGTTCTCTGCTTCATTAAAATGGTAGATGTTAAATGATAGGTGATTCTGACTATGATTTCTCAGTACTTGGATTATTTTGCCTCCTTGCAATGTTTTTGCTTTTGTTTTGTTTTGTTTTGTTTTTTTACATAAGAACTCTGAATTTTGGGGAAAGGGAAGAAAGAATCACCTACCACATGTCAGGCACTGTTTTAAGCACATGTTTTACAAGTGTTTGAGGAAGATGGTATTGTTATCCACATTCTACATTTAAGTGAGTTACACAATTAGTAAGTCTCTGAGACTGGACTTGAATTCAAGCCTTTGCGAACAGAGGCCCATCTTTCTACTCACTATGATACCAGCTGCCTCATATTTGGCTGCTTGGGGTCAAACATTATTTATCTTTTTTAATAATTATATCTCCAATGATTAGCACAGTGCTTGGCACATAGTAGGTACTTAATAAATGTTTATTGGAATGGTTTGGTTCCCTATTGCCTCTAACATCATATACAAATTCCTCTATTTGGCTTTCAAAGCTCTTCCCAACCCCACCCTTTCCTACCTTTCCAATCTTCTTTTACTTGAATTCACACACTCTAATCTCTGGCCTTATTTGTTATCCCTTGTACATTACCTTCCGTACTTTCAAGCTCCATGTTTTTGCCCTGGTTGTCCTCTATTCCCAGAACACTCTTCCTCCTGAACCCTCCATGTTCATTTCCCTGATGTCTTTAAAGACACAGGCTCAAATCCCACCTTTCTTCAAGAGACTTATCCTATTTCCTCTAATTGCTAGTGCCTTCTTATTAGGCATTTCAATTCATATGCTCTCTCTATATATCTTGTATATACCAAGTCATTGATATGTGAGCTTCTTGAGGGCATGAGGACCCTGCTTTTGCCTTCCTTTGTATCTTCATTATGTGCACAGAGTAAACAATTAAGAAATGCTTATTAACTGACTGACTGAAAGAGGTAAAGGTGTGATAGCTAAGATTCCATAACTTTTACTCAGCATCATTAAGAAAATGTCTTCTACTTATTTTGTTTCTGTGATACCATACAAACCAATCTAACATTATTCCATTTAACTGGTTTTTGCTGTGGTGGTGGTTGTTCCTTTCTTTCACTTAACTATGTGAAATGACTGATTGTTTTTATATAATTTATATACAACCTAGAATAAAAATAGAAAACACAACCAAAGACTTACCTACTTTGTGCTACAGGAGCCAAAAGCAAGTTGTGGGCATTGAACCTTAAGTTATTATCTCCTGGGAAGTGGCAAGATCTGCTGAGGCTGTGAGTAGTACATCCTCTTCCTAGGTGAACCCTTTAGTCACTTAACACCACCCAGTTGGAACCAATGCCAATGATCCTAATTAGCCACACCTCTTCAGGCTCCTACGGGGCAATTAAATTTCTTAAAAGGGCAGAACTTTGACATCTGCCTGTGACTAATGTGAAAGCAGTTCTCCCTGACCTTCAGAACTGCTCACGATTTGTTTTTTCCTTCTTGCTGGAAGCTGCTGAGTATAACCTTCACTCGTTAGGCTGTCTGCCAAGAAGAAGGCATGAAAATGTACTTCATCCAATTTATTAAGACATAGTAAAAGTAAGTGCCCCACAGAGATACTGGCGCAGGGGGATCCCATTGCTGGCAGAGTGAGCAGCTTGTTAGCTTGCCTACCACCCGGAATTGCCTCCCTGTTCAGATAGTCCAGATAGTCTCAGATTTTAAAAACAAACAAAAATGTTTAGGGATACCAAACTTTTTAACTTTGGGAGAAGAGCTCTATCTTCAGTGAAAGCAAAATCCACATTCCATCTCACTCCATTTTCAACACTTTCACAGAATTAGGTTTGCTTTTGAGAAATGGTTCATGGGAAGCAAAGAAGCTGGGCCAGCTGAGGGAAAGAAGGAAAGCTCAGAGCCCTGGGGTCATTCTAGTTCTTATAGTGCAATAATGGGATGAGAAACATACAAATTCAAATTTGGAATTGTCCAAATTGAGAAAGTTCTGGCTTCATATAAATATTAGTTATACTTATTATAAAATAACTGGCAGTTCTTTGAAATTTGCAAAGTGCTTTGTGTACATTATCCCATTTGAGCTTCACAATAAACCTCTGAGGTAGGTAATGTGGTTATTATTATCTCATTATACAGATGAAAAAACTAAGGGTTAGAGATTTTAAATTATAGTTAAAGTGTTAGCATTTGCAGCCTGGTCTGAATTCATAATGTTTTAAGATAGGCACATTTATTGTAGGCAAGTCCTGGAAGATAAGTACTGAATCCTATAGATCTATCACCTCCAGCCCTCACCAAAGTTCTCTGCACATGAAGGTAGCTAATATATATTTTCTGAAGGGGGCAGCTAGGTGGTTCAGTGGATAAAGCACCAGCCCTGGATTCAAGAGGACCTGATTTCAAGTCCAGCTTCAGACACATGACACTTACTAGCTGTGTGACCCTGGGCAAGTCACTTAACCCTCATTGACCTGCCAAAAAAGAAAACAACACAAAAAAAAGTGTGTGTGTGTGTGTGTGTGTGTGTGTGTGTGTGTGTGTGTGTGTGTGTGTGTGTGTATACTTTCTGAACTTAAATTGGAATTGGAATTTAGCAGTGAAACATCAATTGACAAGTTGGGATAGCTACAAGCTATTACTTTGGAAGATGCATTTAGAAGTACCCAATCTCAGCTCCTGAAAATAGTTTTGATGTCTGTGGGAAAACTGAGATGTCAGCCATCTGCACATTTGGAAGAGATTGTAATTAATGGCATTCACCTTTCATATTCTGACATAACATGATATAACTAGCAACACTTCTGTATATGTACCTGTAGACGTGTCGTATTCTTGTCCTCTAAGACAGAGGATTTCATTGGATCAGGGTTTTTTTTTTTTTTGCTTTGTTTTGTTTTTCACCTTTATACATTTCTCAGCCCTTTATTACAACATTAAGAACATAGTAGACACTGAGTATTGTGACAGATTGTATTCATACTTTCTTATTTTCAACCAAGTCTTCAAAAATGTTTCTGATCGAGTATGGATAAAAAAGCCATTTAAAATAAGAATTACCCTTTCTCCATATATTATCAATTAAATTCTTTTAAATCCCTTGAGAAATGGGTCTATTTATTTGGAAAATACCAAAAATACTTGATTAGTCAAAATTTTCAACAAATGAGATGTTCTGTTTAACTGAATTAGGAGTTATTTGAAAATATTCTTGTTTTATTCCTCATTGCTGAAATTCTTCTTGAACTAGTTACAAATGCATTTCCCCACCTAAGTAAGCAGAGTTTAATTAATATGAATGAAATTCTGAAGGCTTACGTACATGCAATTCTTTAGGGATCATGCTATGATATTCTGCATGTTGGTAATTAGCTTCAAGGATTCCAAAGGGTCCAAGGAATCATTTTAAATTTTTATGGCCTCATGAATTACCTTAGACCTTTCTTTAAAAACACATAAATACCTTTTATCCAGCAATACCACTGCTAGGTTTATATCCCAAAAACATTCCAAAAAAGAAATAAAAGATCTTTTTGTACAAAAATATTGATAAAAATTATTTTTGTTGTTGTTGTTGTTGTGATGGAGAATTGGAAATAAAAGGAATGCCCATCAGTTGGGGAATGGCAAAACACGCTGTGGTATATGATTATAATGGAAACTTGTGCTATAAGAAATGACAAGCAGGATAATTTCATAAAGGTCTGAAAGACCTATATGAACTGATATATAGTGAAGTGAGCAGAACCAGGAAAATGTTATGCACAGTGACAGCAATATTGTTCAATGAAGAACTATGAAGGACAACTATTCTTAGTAATACAATGATGCAAAACAATACCAAAGGACTAATCAGGAAATATTCTTTTTTTTAAATTAAAGCAAAAACAGGGTTTATTGAAATGGAACAAACTTAGATATAAGGACAAAGGAAAGCAAAATATATGACCTGTAACTGCTTCCTATCCCCCTGCGTGTCTTTCACCTGCCCTCTGAACTCTTGGTCACTCCCTTTCTGTGGGAATGGCTGGCAGCCACCACCTTCACTCCCCATCTCCCCTCTGCTTGACCCCCTGTCACTCCATTCTCTTCTCCATCTGTCTCCTTCTCTGGTCACTCCATAGCTCCTTCACTCTATGTCCCTCCTCTCACTACTCCCACTGCTCCCACTGCTTTTTAAGGGTAGTTTTCAACATTCATTTTCATAAGATTTACATCTCCCTCCCTCCCTCCCTTTCCTCCCCCCTCCACAAGATCGCAATCAGGCTGTATATGTACAATCCACAAGTGTTCTTTTTATCAGTTCTTTCTATAGGGGTGCACAGTAAGCTTCTTCATTAGTTCCTTGGGATTGTCTTGGATCATTGCATTGCTGAGAGTAGTTAAGTCATTCACAATTGCTCACTGAATAATACTGCTGTCACTATGCACAATGTCCTCCCAGCTCTGCTCACCTCACTATACATTGATGTTCATAAGTCTTTCCAGGTTTTTTCGGGGATCATACTGTTTGTCATTTCCTGTAGCACAAGACCATTCCACTACAATCATACAGCACAGCTTTTTCCATCATTCCTCAATCGATGGACATTCCCTTGATTCTCAGTTCTTAGCCTCCACCAAGAGTTTCTATAAATATTTTTTTTGTACAATTTTTCCCACTTTTCTCTTTTTCATGATTACTAATGTTACCTGTTTCCCTTTCATCCTATTCCCTTCCCCATGATATTCATTCTATTATCCATCTTCTTTCATCCTATCACTCTTCAAAAGGGATTTGTTTCTGTCTGTCCCCTCCCCCATTCTGCCCTTCCTTCTTTTGCCCCTCTCTCTTTATCCCCTTCCCCTCCTATTTTCCTGCAGGGTTAGAGAGATTACTCCACCTAATTGAGTATGTACATTATTCCCTCCTTGAGCCAATTCTAATGAGATTGAGGTCTTTGAGCCAATTCTGGTGAGTGTTAGGCTCATTTACTGCCCAGATTAAATAGATTACTCCACCCAGTTGGGTGTGTGTGTGTTAGTCCCTCCTTGAGTCAGCTCTGATGAGTTGAATGTCTTTGAGCCTTTTCATTTACTGCCCTGCTCCTATCCCATTTTTCCCCCACTCCATAAGCCTTTTCCTGTTTCTTTCATGTAGGATTTCACCTCCCAGTGCATTCCCTTCACCCCTCAGTTTAACCCTAGCTAGGTGACACAGTGGACAAAGCATCACCCCTGGACCCAGGGGGACCCCAGCCAAAACCTGGCCTCAAACACAAGACAGTTGTCCCCCATACAAGCTTAATCATGTCCCCCAGCTCCAATTTTTTATGGTTCTCTAGGGTCTTGTATTTGGAAGTCAAATTTGCCATTCAGCTCAGATCTTTTCATCACAAATATCTGAAAGTCTTCTTTGTCATTAAAGTCCCATTTTCCCCCTGAAAGATTATACTGAGTTTTGCTGGGTATGTGATTCTTGGTTTTAATCCCATTTCCTTTGCTCTCTGGAATATCATATTCCATGCCCTCTGGTCCTTTAATGTAGAAGCTGCTAGATCTTGTGTTATCCTGACTGGGGCTCCATAGTACTTGAATTCTTTGTTTTTGGTGGCTTGCAATATTTTCTCCTTGACCTGAGAGGTCTGGAATTTGGCTATAATATTCCCAGGAGTTTTCCTTTTGGGATCTCTTTCTGGAGGTTCATGAAGGTCCTTCCAGGTCTTTCTGATAGCATTTTGCTCATCATTTTTTTTATAGTAAACTGTATTTATATAGTACTTTAAAGAGAGATTAACTTACAATAAATCCATGAAGTTGATTATTGCAACAACAGTAATAGATAACTTTTATACAGTACATTGTGCCTAACAAAGAAGAATGTTCTTCATAATAGCCCAGCAAAGTACCATACATTTTGCCATCATGACCATCAATCACTCAATGATATCAATCCTCATCCTCAATCAATCCTCATCCTCAATCAATCCTTATCCTCAATCAATCCTCATCCTCAATCAATCCTCATCCTCAATCAATCCTCATCCTCAATCAATCCTCATTCTCAATCAATCCTCATCCTCAATCAATCCTCATCCTCAATCAATCGATCCTCATCTTCATCATTCAATCCTAATCATCATCAGTCCTCATAAATCATCCTCATCTTCCTCCAATTATCAATACATCAATCAGTCATCATGAACATCGTCATCATCTTCATCATCATGTTACATTACTCTTGCCTCTGCTTCAAAATTTTTTCTCAATTACTATTGTTTACTGTTTCCCTCCATCTGATTCCCTTCCCTATGATATTCACTTGATCTTCTATCTTCTTTTACTCTATCCCTCCTCAAAAGTTTTGCTTCTGACTGACTCTTCCCCCACTCTGCCCTCCCTTCTTTCACTCTCCCTCCTTATCCCCTTCCCCTACTACTTTCCTACAGGGTTAGATAGATTATTCTACCTAATTGAGTGTGTATGTTATTCCCTCCTTGAGCCAACTCTGAAGAGAGTAAGGTCTTTGAGTCAATTCTGATGAGTGTAAGACTCATTCAGTGCCCCAGTCCCCCATCTCTCTCCCCACTCCATAAGCCCTTTCATGATTCATTCATGTGAGATTTCACCCCATTCTACCTCTCTCCTTCCCCCTCTCCCAGTGCAATCCTCTTCTGCCTCCTCCAGTGCAATCCTCTTCCCCCTCAATTTCACCCTAAAGATATCATCATGGGGCAGCTAGGTAACACAGTGGACAAAGCACCCACCCTGGATCTAGGAAGACCCAAGCCCAAATATGATCTCAGACACAAGACACTCACCCACTGCACAACCCCAGACTTCCACCTCAGTGCCAGTAGAGACCCCTATAACATACCCCATCCCCTCCTCCCAACTGCTTGACCCTCTCACCAGACTGTGAGCTGAGTTAGCCACAGCTGCAGCCAATTCAGAGGCTTTGGAAATAGCTTTCTCTGGCATACCCGGGGGCTGAATCTGTGTCAGCATGGCTGTAGGGTTGGGTTCTACTCCCACCCTAGTACAGCAGACGTCTCCTTCCAAACTTCTAAGCTACCTTTAGCTGGAAAATGGTCTCAGCCCATCCTTTTGTGGATTCTGCTGCTCCAGGAATTGTCTTATGGCATTTTGGGGAGTTTTTTGGAGTGATTTTGTCAGGAACTCTGAGCACTTATTGCCTTTTCTCCATCATCTTGGCTCTGCTCCTCAATTGTATTTGTGTTTTGATGAATTTTTTCTTTGTGAGTTATATTGTTCAAAATCATAAAATGCCAAAATGACATTTCTAACACTGTCTAATATTTTTTCTTGTGTCATTTCAATAGGTCTCCATGAAAATATTCACTTCTATATGGAAAATACAACACTGATATACAACACAAATGAAAACTATAGCATTGAGAAAACTTTACAAAACAACTACTTAAATACAATTATTTTTTGAAATGGCAACTCAATAGTAAATGGTTGAAATTATGTCCAATTAGTAGACAATGATCTTTCTGCTCATTTGTTTTGTTTTCTCCTGCCACAGTGGCTTTGTATTGGAGGTCTCCCTGTTCTGTTGAAGTATTTGTTGATCTTATAAAGGGAACAACAAAATAAAATTTTTAAACTCATATGGCCACAGTGAAGAGAAGTACTACAAGTCTATGTGTCTACTACCTGACCCAGAGATAGGATTTTTTCCTGTTGCCCTGAATTGATATAATGATGACCTGGTGCCCTTGCAATTCACTATTGAACAACGTATGTGACACCCCTCTAATAACATAAATTTCTAGCTTCCTGACAAAACTTAGAGGTTTCTATATAGTTTACAAATATTATTACAAAGCATTCTTTTTAAAATTTTCTTTTTGAAAAATCATTATTTTCCCTGTAGAAGATTCCTGGAATTTATGGACCATTTCCCTTTACAATTAACTCCTTTATTCAAGACCCTCATGGGCCCCAATACTATTAGATCCAACATGTGGTTAACAAATCACTTCAACTTTCTTTGTATCATAGCATTCTAGATTTAGAGCTGGTGGGATTTTCTATACTGTGCAATCAAATAATGTCATTTACAGATAAGAAAACAGGATGAGAGAGATTGAGTGACTTGCCCAAGTTCACAAAGTAAAAGATAGCCAGGATTTGAACTGAGGATCTTTGACTCCCAATCCAACATCCTTTCTTTTATTTGTTTTTTTGTTTTTGCAGGGTAATGGGGGTTAAGTGACTTGCCCAGGGTCACACAGTTAGTAAGTGTAAAGTGTCTGAGGGCAGATTTGAACTCAGGTACTCCTGAATCCAGGGCCAGTGCTTTATCCACTGTGCCACCAAGCTGCCCCCTCCAACATCCTTTCTAATGGACTAAACTGCCTCTGTATGGAGCTGAAAGCAAAATTGTTTGATTAGTAAGATGTGTGGTAACACCACCAGCAACAGTTATAATAATAAAAACTTCAGTAAATCTCAGTCTCTTTATTCTCAGTATGTTACAGAGAAGAAGGCTACTGCTTACTTGGTAGATTGATTAATTTATATATTTCTCTTTTTTTCCTTTTTTCATCTTAATAGTATTTTTACAATCATATATAAATATGGTTTTCAACATTCATTTTTGTAATATTTTGAGTTCCAGATTTTTCTTCTTCCCTTCCCTTATCCATCCCTAAGACAATAAGCAATCTGATATTGCTTATACAGTAAAATGATATTAAACATATTTCCAAATTAGTGATGTGGTAAAAGAAGAATCAGAACAAAGGGGAAAAACTTCCAGAAAAAAAAAAAGTGAAAATAGAATTCTTGGATTGGCATTCAGACTCCATTGTTCTTTTCCTGGATATAGAGCACATTTTCCATCATGAGTCCTTTGGAATTATCTTGGACCACTGTATTGCTGAGAAGAATTAGGTCCATCATAGTTGATCATTTCACAATGTTTCTGTTGTTGTGTACAGTATTCTCCTGGTTCCTCTTATTTTATTCAGCATCAGTTCATATAAGTCCTTCCAGGTTTTTCTGAAATCTAACTTCTCATCATTTCTTATAGCATAATAGTATTCCCTTATATTCATATACCACAATTTGTTCCATCATTCCTCAATTGATTAGTATCCCTTCAGTGTCCAATTCTTTGTTACCACAAAAAGAGCTGCTAAAAATATTTTTGTACATGTGGGTGCTTTTCCCTTTTTTGTCATCTCTTTGGGATACAAAATTAGTAGTGGCATTGCTGGAGCAAAGGGTCTGCATAGTTTTATACTCCTTTGGGTATAGTTCCAAATTGCTTTCCAGAATGGTTGGATCACTTCACAACTTTGCCAACTTTGCACTAGAGTTCCAATTTTCTAACACCTTCAATACTTATCTTTTTTTCTGTCACATTAGCCAATCTGATAGATAAGAGGTGTTACCTCAGAGTTCTTTTGACATGAATGTACAATAAAAATTTCTTGTGAAACATCTTTATTCTCCCTAGATACCTCCCCGGTAAGTGGAGGAAGAGGAAGAAATAATGATGATTATGATAATGATAGCTCACATTTATATAATGTTTTAAGTCTTACAAAGCACTTTACAAATATTTTATTTTATGCTTACAACAAGCCAACATGCTAAGTTCTATTAGTATTTCCATTTTATAGATGATGAAATTCAGGCTGACCAATCATATTATACTGAATGAATTGGCTAGATTTCAGTTAGAACTACCAAAGAGTCTTGAAAAGGGGAGTTATATGGTTAGACTTATGCTTTTAGGAAGATCATTTTGGCAGTCAGTTGAAGACAAAATGGAGGAGAGAGAAGCTAAAAGGAAAAAAATAAAGTCAAGAGATGACTTCAATATCTTACAAAGAAGTGACAAGGGCCTAAACTAGTAGTTTGATTAAATTTGATAAATTGTTCCAGCCTGTCAGGAACTTTTTGGATCCTAAATCTGTCATCTGATTCATTACTTTTTCCTCCCTGGTTTGTGTCAACTACTGAACAGAATAAGACAAAGGACAAATGCCTGGGGGGACACTCACTGGGAGAACCTAGAAGAGACCTCCCTCTACTCACTGTGGCCTGCCATTTAGCCATTTTCAATTGTTACTCTACACTACCTTGAATCTTTGGCAGAAATTTTCAGGGAAATAGTTGGGAAGAGGCTACTAGAATTTGATCAATTACACTAGAAGAAACTTCTAAAATCAGATTAGAAAAAAAAAATAGATGCAGGTGGAGGAAAACCAGTAAGGTCTCAGATCTCATGACACAGTTGCTCAAAAAAAAAAAAACACCCTCCAAAATAATGCCATAGGAAAATTCCTGGAGGAGAAGAACCCACAAAAGAATGGACTGAGATTATTTTCCAGACAAAGATGACTTAGAAGGTCTGCAGAAGGGGGCTGCTGTGGCAGTGCAGGAATGGAGCCCAACCCCAAGGTTATGCTGACACTGATACAGTTCCAGGCAGGACTTGCCAAAGAAAGAGACCCCCCAGAGCCTCTGCATCAGCTACAGCACAGGTGGCATCTGGAACTAAGCTCATGGTCTGGTGACAGGGCTGAATGGTTGGCCAGGGGGAGATTACAGTGGTCTCTGCAGGCACTGAGGCAGAACTTGGGTGTTTCACCCCTGCTGGGAACCAGAAAGTAGGCTTGAGTGGTCGTGGCCCAGGTGGGGATGGGGAGAAGGCTTGTCAGAGCTAATAGCCATAGCACATAAAGTTTTGCTGTCTGGTTAATTAAAAAGTTGGCCTGGGGTTATTCTATGGAACAGAGAACAGGTCAGGCAAGTGAATAACCTGACCCTCCTTAAACACTACCTACAGACACCCTCAAGCTTGAGACAGTACATCCTGGAAGTAGTGCCCCACTTTAAGAAGGAGTTAAAAGTCAAGTAAAAGATGGGCAAGATGAGCAGACATAGAAAGATGAGGACCATAGAAAGTTTCTTTAGTGACAAGGAAGACCAAGGTACACCTTCAGAAGAGGATAGCAACATGAGGGCTCCTACATACACAGCTTCCAAGAAAAAATATGAATTGTTCTCAGTCCATAGAGGCACTCAAAGGGGACTTTGAAGGTAAAGTAAGAGAGGTAGAGGAAAAATGGTAAGAGAAATGAGATAGATGAAAGAGGGTCACGAACAACTGTCAACAGCTTAAAAAGCCAAATTGGCCAAATGAAAAATGTGATACAAAAGCTCTCTGAAGAAAATCATTGCTTCAGCATTAGGATTTAGCAAATGGAAGCAAATGACTTTATAAGAAATCAAGATCCAATAAAGCAAATCCAAATAAATTATTTTTTAAAAAGGGCAATGTGAAATATCTCCTTAGAAAAACAGCTGAACTGGAAAATATATCCAGGAGAGATAATGTGAAAATTATTGGACTATATGAAAACCACGATCAATGAAAGAGCTTACACATTATTTTCCAGGGAATTGTCAGGGGAAATTGCCCTGATATTCTAGAAGCAGAAGGTAAAATAGAAATTGAAAGAATTCATTGACCACCTCCTGAAAGAGATCCCAAAATGAAAACTCCCAGGAATATCATAGGCAAATTCCAGAGCTCCCAGGTCAAGGAGAACATATTACAAGTGGCCTGAAAGAAATAATTCAAGTACTGTGGAGACATAGTCAGGATAGCACAAGATCTAGTAACTTCTTCATTAAAGGATCAGAGGGCATGGAATATGATAATCCAGAGGGCAAAGGAATTGGGTTTATAACCAAGAAAGGCCTATCCAGCGAAACTGAGTATAAATTTTCAGGGGGAAAAATGAGACTTCAGGGAGAAAGAGGACTTTCAGGCATTTGTGATGAAAAGACCTGAACTGAATGGAAAATCTGACTTTCAAATACAAGACCCTAGAGAAGCATAAAAAAGTGAACAGGAAAAAGAAATTAAGAGTGATGTTAAAAGGATAAACTGCTTACATTCCTATATGGGAAGATGATACATGTAACTCATAAGAAATTTCTCAATATTAGGGTAGATGATAGGAATACATGTAGACAGAGAGGACAGGTGGGAATTGATCATGAAGGGATGATATCAAATGTTTAGTTTTTGTTTATCATGTTGTTGTTGTTTTTTTTTGGGGGGGGGGGTTTAGATTTGGATGACATGCCTGAGGAGGAAGAGTGGGTGAGTATCTTCTGTCTGATGCCAGATTTGGGCTTATGTCTTCCTGGAGTTAGGGTAGGGACTTTGTTCACTGTGTCACCCAGCTGCCCCATGATGATATCTTTAGGGTATTATTGAGGGGGAAGAGGACTACACTGGGGGAGGGGGAAGAGGAGAGGTAGAATGGGATGAAATCCCACATGAAAGAAAGAGGAAAGGGCTTATGGAGTAGGGGGAGAGATGGGAGAGGAACTGGGCCATTAATAAACCTCACTATCATCAAAATTGGCTCAGAGACCATAATCTCATCAGAGTTGGCTCATGGAGGGAATAACATACACACTCAATTGGGTAGAGTAATCTATCTAAGCCTGCAGGTAACTATGAGGGGAAGGGGATAATGAGGGAGGGGTGAAAGAAGGGAGGGCCAAGTGGGGGAGGGAGTAGTCAGAAGCAAATCCCTTTTGAGGAGGGGTAGGGTGAAAGAAGATAGATAATAGAGTAAATATCATGGGGAAGGGAATAGGGTGGAGGGAAACAATTAACAATAGTAACTGTGAAAAAAAGAAAAGTAAAAAAAAATTGTATAAAAATATTTATGGCAACTCTTTGTGGTGGCTAAGAAATGGAGATCGAGGGAATGACCATCAGTTGGGGAATGACTGATAAAACTGTAGTGTGTGAATATTACAGTATGGAATATGGTGGAATATTACAGTATATATATTTATTTTATAGGAGGATTTATATGAGGGTGGGGATATGGGGAAGAGAGAGTAGGGAGGCATAAGTATGAAGGAGAGGAAAAAATGAATAAAACATTTTTTAATTCATAGAAAAAACAGAAGGGGCCACAAGGAAATAGAGCTGCCTTGTTACTACTTTGTTAAATTTAAAGCACATATGTTTCTTTAAAAAACAAACTATACATAACAGTTCACAGTTGTTTAAATAAAACTCGTAACTTTCTTAGTATATTAGAATGTTTCTCTTTGTTAAATTTTCTATAAAAAATAAATTTTAATTTAAAAAAGAAAAGAATATAGAATCTTGAGGAGGAAAAATGAAGTGCTTGTTACTTGAACTCTTTTCACGACTCCCTTACAGAAAACAACACAGTTGCTATTTGCTTTGGGGCTTTAGCATGAAGTTGGGAATTGCTGGTCAAATACACATGACTGAGTAACTTTCATGTCAAGAGAAAACTTATGAAGATCTTTATATAAGGAAATTAATAAAGCTTTGCTTAGCTTCCTCCACTATTTGGGTCATGATGATATGAATAGATAGTTTGCTATCAAAATTCATCATGAGACTTTACTGTGAAAGCCACCAACAAAAACAAAGGAATAATAACTATCTAACTTCTAAATGATATGGAGGAGAAAAGTAATTTTTCATTTATATGCACAGAGGACACTTTATTTGTAAAAAAAACAAAACAAAACAAAAACAACAACAACCAAAAAAAAAAACCATAACTAGACTAGGGACTAGGTAATGACCAATAGAAAAACAAGGAGATAGGAGGCAGCTTGTAAAAATTGTAAGCAAACATTTGGCTAATCTCATAACAGGAAAGCAAGAAAATTGATGGACAGCTGAAGACATGAAATGTCTCCTAATTGCATCTAAAGAGCTATGTGTGTGTGTGTATGTGTGTGTATGTGTGTACACACACACAAACACACATGTATACATTCATACATATATATACACATTCATACATATACATTCATACATATATTCACATATATATACATTCATACATATATGTATGTGTGTGTGTGTGTGTATATATATATATATATATGGAGAGAGAGAGAGATCTGCTCTATTCAACTACTGCTTAGGTAAGTTAGTCTTCTCTTAAGAAAATTTAGGAAAACTGATATAAAATCTACCAAACCCATTTAAGCAAGCAGTTTATTATAGCAGGATAGCAGCAGTAAAAATGACTGACAAATGAAGATCTAATTTCCAGAATTTATAAATGTCAAAAAGTTTGTAGGGATCTACATAGAATGTGTGGTGTTGGTGTACACCATTTCTGGTGGTTCATGAAGGGGCGAATAATACTATTGATACAAACCTATAAGAGTTATGGCATCCTGGACAAGAAAATGAAGCTCTTTTGAGTATAGATAGTGTTTTCATCACTGCTGCTGATTCAAAATAAGTTCATAAAAAAATTAAAACAATACAGAATTAGAAATTGAGGCAGTCTAAGAAAAATGGTGTGTGAGGATGAGTTTTAGATATTTGAACCACAGTGTAATATAGGAAAATGAGAAATTCTATTGTTCAGGGATGGAGTATACTTAATAAGGGGTAATAAAATATTATCTTTACTCTTATAAATCTGACCAATAAATCTTAAAATACACAAGAGGGAAAATTATCTTCCTATACCTGATAAACCAGATATCATAAAGAGTAGCAGCTACGGCATAGGAAAAAATTAAAATAATAGAGAGGCCTGGTAATTTATAGGAGAAAATAATCCAAGAAGAAAACAAGAAATGAAACCAATGGCCTCCAAGGTCTATACACATACAAACAAAGTGTGGGAAACAATGAAGGTCAACTAGAGATCCTAATTCATGGAAGCAAATTCAAGAAGACGGATGTCCCTGAGACTTGGCAAAGATGGGATAAATTACTTAAGTGTGACTCTGAGAGTTATAATTTATTCCAAAAAATGCTGGATAGCTAAAAAAGGTAATGTAGTATTGAACATTAAGAAAATGTACTCATGTGAGGAAATCCAGAAACCAGAGAAGGGAAGTATGATGGAGAACATGTGGGTGAAGATCAATAGAGGGAGAAACAGAAGCAATTTTGTCATTGGAGCATACTACAGACAACATTGACAGAAGAAGCAAATAGGTATTTGGGAAAGAGATCACAAACCTGGCATGCAAGCATGATTTTGTAGGGAGGAGAACTTCAATTATCTAGACATCTGCTGGAGCTATCTCTTTGCCAAAGGCAGAGAAGCTAATAAATTCTTGGCTAGTCTTAACAATAATTGTACTCTTCAAAAGGTGAACAATACAAGGAAAACTGCTATTCTGGATATTGTTCTGATCAAAAAGAGAACCATATTACGGAAACTAGAAATTCTGGGACCCTTGAGGGGGGAGAAATTACTTTCATCCTAGAATTCATTGTAAATGGGGCAGCTTGGTGGTATAGTGGATTCAGAAGGACCTGAGTTCAAATCTGGTCTCAGACACTTGACACTTACTAGCTATGTGACCTTGGGCAAAACCCATATTGCCTCAGAAAGAAAGAAAGAAAGAAAGAAAGAAAGAAAGAAAGAAAGAAAGAAAGAAAGAAAGTAAGGAAGGAAGGAAGGAAGGAAGGAAGGAAGGAAGGAAGGAAGGAAGGAAGGAAGGAAGGAAGGAAGGAAGGAAGGAAGGAAGGAAGGAAGGAAGGAAAGAATTCATGGTAAACAAAATGAAGAAAGGAACATAGTCTAATGTCCACTCTAGATTTAGAAAAAACATATTTCAAAGGGTTCAGAGAAAAAATAATTAGGTTTGGCACCTTTTGTTTAATAAGTAGAGTGTAGGACTTGGTATTAGGATGAACAGGATTTAAAACTTTCCTCATATACTTCCTGGCTATGCGAACCTAGGGAAATCATTTGACCTCTCTTAGTCTCAGTTTTCCCATATATAAATTGGGAGTGATAACAGAACATAGTTCAGCATTGTTGTGAAGAGCAAATGAGAAAATGTAATTAAAACATTTTGCAAATATTAACACTATAGAAATTTTACTACTACTGCTACTATTAGTTAATTATTATTATGCTACAAGGAAGCATGTCCAGGACAGATGCAAGTCACTCAAAATATCCTAAAGTTAGAGCAGAAGAATTCTGATAAAGATGAAAGGGAGAGGAAGTTGTCTAAAGAAACCTATGTGGATGGACTAGATACTCACTGATCAACTCAGATTTAAACAAATAGAAGAGGGATTTGGCTAATCTTGTAATAGGAAGGGAAGGAAAAAGATGGACAGCCCAAGTTGTGTCCCTTTCCCTATGAAATGCAAGAAAATCATATGGGGACAGTAGGTCTTTTAAGGCAAGATGTGGTAAGGAATCAAAAAAGATAATATAAAGTTGGGTGAATTATTCTCATCAGCAAGATCTCTGATCCACCAAAAAACTGTGTCTATATAGAAGATGCCAGCAAGGTGGGGTAAAGGAGTCCTGAGGTCCTATTGTAAGGAAATTTCCAGTGGAGTGCCTCAGTGATATGTCCTTTATCGTGTATTGTTTAATATTTTTTATCAATTACTTAGGTGAAAGAATAGGTGATATATTTAGTAATTTTATAGATGTCACAAAGTGGGGATGGATAGCTAATGCACTGAAAGACAGTATTTGTATCCAACAAATCTTAGTCTAAAATAGCAGAATGAATCCAATAAGATATAATAGTTATTATAATAGATAATTATATTTATGTGTTTATGCATGTATATGTTTTGCTTACTATGTTCCAGGGGCTTTACTAATTACTTTACAATAATTTTCTCATTTGATCCTCACACCAACCCTGGGAAGTTAAGTATTATTATGATTCCCCATTCTACAGATGAGGAAAGAAAAGCAAAGAGGGGTTAAATGGCTTGCTCAGGGTCACACAGTATAAAGTGTCTGAGGTTAGATTTGAACTCAGGTCTTCCTGACTCGAGACCAGACTTGGTCATGGGATGCCCATCAATTGGGGAATGGCTAAACAAGCTGTGGTATATGAATGTAATAGAATACTATTGTGCTGTAAGAAATGATGAACAGGGGGGCAGCTAGGTGGCACAGTAGATGAAGTACTGGCCCTGGATTCAAGAAGATCTGATTTCAAGTCCAGCCTCAGACATTTGACACCTACTAGCTGGGTGACCCTGGGCAAGTCACTTAAACCTCATTGCCCCACCAAAAAAAAAAAGAAAGAAAAGAAAAATGATGAGCAGGCAGATTTCAGAGACACCTGGAAGGACTTAGAACTGATACTGAGTGAGATGAGCAGAACCAGGAGAACATTGTACATAATATCAACAACATTGTGTGATTATAAACTGTGATAGACTTAACTATTCTCAGCAGTACAATGGTCCAAGAAAATTCCAAAGGACTCATGATGGAAAATGCCCTCCAAATCCAGAAAAAAAGAACTGTGGAATACAGATGCAGATCGAACCATACCGTTTCTACTTTTGTTTTCTTTTTTTCTTTTTTTGAGGTTTTTCCCTTTTGTTTTGATTCTTCTTTCACATGACTAAAATAGAAATGTATTTAATGTGACTGTACATATATAACCTATATCAGATTGCTTGATGTCTTGGAAAAGGGGGAGGGAAGAAAGGGAGGGAGAAAATTTTGGAACTAGAAATCTTATAAAAACAAATGTTGAAAACTATATCTACATGTAACTGGAAAATAATATACTTTTATGATAAAAAAGATGCAACCCTCCAAATGTGTAAGCTCTAAAAAGTCAACTTTACATGTAGAAGATGAGGGAGGAAAAGGTAAACAAGCATTCTTATGAATTGTAGGGAAATTCAATGTATTATAAGTTCTATATCAGTCAAGAAGACAATATGGCAGATAAAAAAAATCTAGTACTATCTTAAAGGCCCACTTTAGGAGAGGCATACATAGGAGGAGGGAAAGAACCTTCCTCCCACTCCCTTCCCCTTTCATTGCCATCAGAATTTTGTTCTTGTATCTTTAGGATATATTTCAAATTCTGCCCATCTGTCATGGGACCACTTCTTTGTAAGATAATAATAATTAACAGCAATAATAATGCATTTCATAATGTTACCATTTGCAAAATGATTTAACTAAATTATCTCATTTGATCTTCTATTAACACTCCCAAGACTGTTTATTGTTAGCATGCATATGGAGTATTGTGTTCAGTTCTGGGTAACAGTTTGGTAACACCTTAAGAACCTGGAGTGGTGCTAGATCAGGGTAAGTAGATGCTTAGAGAACTAGAAATCACATACATCTGAGGGTCACTTCAAGGAACTACAAGTGTTTATAATAAATATAAGACATTCTTCTTAGCGTGCATGTGATAAATATCTTCAAGTATATGAAGGGCTATCATGTACATGGAAGAGAGATTAAACTCCATCAGCTTTGCCCCAGAGGACTACACTAGGAGCAGTTGAAAGACATTTCAGAAAGACAAGTTTAAGGAGAAATGATGTGAATTTTAGTAAAGCAGATGTAAGTAAAACGTTATAAATGCTGGTGTAAGGAAATCACATTCTAACAACTCAAGCTATCCCAAAATGGCATAGGATTCCTCTGAAGGCAGTGACTGGATCCTCTTCTCTTCAAAGTTTCTAAAACAAAAGTCGGAACTTGTCAGTAATATATTTGAAAAGGTTCTTTAGTTTCAGGTTGAGCTAGGTGGCCTTTGGAGTTATAATCCATCTCCTGTAATTAATGCAGGGATACCAGAGAAAAGAGAGAAAGGAGCAGAAGTCAAGGACATACAAATACATGATGGGGAAGGGCACTCAGGAATAGGTTATGTGGAATAAAATTTTTTTAAAAGATTTGGAATTTTAGTAAATTCTAAATTCAATGTGAGCCCAGAGTGTGACATGGCAGGTCATAAAGCTAACATGAGCTTAGGCTGTATTAATAGTCATGATGTCTTGAAGGAAGTGACAGGCCTGGTATGTTTTGTTCTCCATTTTGCCCTAGTTAGACCTCATCTGTAATATTTTCTTCAAACCTGGAATTCAATGAGGGGAAGGCAACCAGGCTAGTGAGATGAGTGGAACTATGCCATACAAAGATATATTGAAAGTCATAGGGAGGGTAAAGCCTGGAGCAGAGAAGACTTAGAGGGGTATGGAATAGCTTTCTTCAAGTATTTAAAGGGCTGGCATGTAGAAATGGGATCAAATCATACTGCTTGGCCCTAGAGAACATGGAATGAAAGTTGTAGAAAAGAGAGTGTTGGCTTAGTATAATGGCAAAACTCATTCTAAATGACAAGAGATAGTATACTTCCCCTTGCTGGAAGTCTTAAAGTAGCCATTAGTGACCACTTGTTTATCTCACATATATAATGCCTGTTTCAGAAAGGAAAAGGATAGGGTGGCCCCTGAGGCTCTTTCTGCATCTGAGATTTTGCAATTCTCTACAACTTCAGACATGGATAACTGATTCTGTTCTGTGTAGAAAGTTTAAAATGGAGAAACCTGGGAAGGGTATAAGAGGGTAGGGGTTAGAGTTTCTTTTCTCCATTTTGATTAATTTCAAGGAAACTGTCTGTTTTTCTTCCTCCGGCATACAACTTGAACATGGCTTATCATTTTTCATCCCTGCCAGAAAATCTGACTGGTGCCAGTGGGAACCATCATAAGGAATTAAATTGTTATGTTTCCCAGGGTCAGGAAAGAAAAAAAAAAGTGGGAGGGCAATGTCTATTTCATGGAATCATGACAATCACTTACAGACTAGTTATTATAGTTTTGGAAGAGATTTTGACCATTCTGGCAAAGCTTTAACTTAAGCCCCAGGTTATGTATCAATTGATTATGACTCACATTGGTCTGTGAAGCACATCTGTGTCTTTAATTAATAATTTGCTAAGTTGGAAACAAATTTGCCATTGCCTGAACATACCTGATGAAATAATACTTAGAAAATTTAAAAATAAGGGAATTGGAAGTGTAATTACAAAAGGCCCTTGGCTATGAGACATCCTTCAAGCCATGGAAAGTAAAATATAATTATTTATCTTTGGAGGTTTAATGAGGCTTTTTTTTCTGTTACCTAATCAATATTTATTATACCTTTAAACTAATTCTCAGGTCAATTAGAAATGTTCAAAAGGAACAGACATTCCCAAACAAAACCAATCTGATCCATACTTTTTTGTCTCTCCTTTTTTAAATTATTTAAAAGGAGATTTCTTTGGGTTATCACTGTGTACACTAGAATCTTGTCTACATAACTCCAAAGTTCAATATTTCTAGTTAGTTATCTTGTCTTATTTAAGCACACATACCTAATGAGCATTGATTTTTTTAATCCAATCAGTTTTGTGAAATAGGCATTAAGAAAGCAATGCATCCGTTTCATGAATGTTTAGTACATGTCACTGTGTCGTCATCTTTCAGTGAATCTTTAGTAGACTTTGAATAAATTCTCATTTCAGTGCACATGAAATTGAATGATTATTCTGAAATTATATTGGAAATTCCAACTTTACAATATGGACAAAAAATGTACAATGTAGAGACTGATTTGTGTTTTCTTTTTAATCACCCCATTACTTTTAGAGTTGGAATCAAAATAAGATTAAAAAGTGAAGTGTTTTATGGTAAAAGGTAGCTATATGTTCTGATGATTTTCTTGTTAAAGTTCAAAGTTATTAAACAAAAGTTCAATGTCATTGAGTAAAGCAGGATTGTGTAGATCTTTGTATCTCATCACTACCTTCTTCTTAATCTCTGGGTCCTACTGTAATGCTTACAATGATAAAGAATTTTTATAGGAAGGCATAACCTAAAGGACAGAATATCTAATTCATGGTCTCCTAATCTTGACATTAACCCTGTGGCTCAGTCATAAATGATTTCTGTTTTTCCTTTCAGTAATGATAAGAAAGCAATACAGGATACCATGTTATAAGAGAGTATCAGCTCATAAAATAGTTACGGAGAAATGAGCTTTCAGACTACCTGGAATGAGATTCAACTGAATCAAATAATCCTGGAAGCATTTGTATGTGAATGTAGAAGGAAGACAACAAGCAGATGTTAAATGGAACAGATATGCCCCTGTTTTGATGGTGATCCAACCACAATGATGGAATAGCAGATTTATATTCTACTACCTTGATAAACATTGTAATATGTGAGAAATTGACAGGGTTGAAAAAATTGGCAAAGAATATAAAAATCAAGATTTGACAGAAAAAATCAATAAAGTTGGTAAGATTTTTAAGGACTCTCAGGAACTAATTTGTTGGTTTCTTTAAAAAGGAGGGACTTCTAAAAATGAAAAAAAAAGATAACAAATATTGCTAAAAACCACCCCAAAAGTAATCAAGATTTTGGCAACCACTAATATATGTATGATTTCTGATCCCTAAAATATCTTTAATGATAATGTATGTATACATGAAGAAACCTTTAGGATATACGAGAATCTGACAATACTGGTTAGTAGTTTTGTGATCTTGGGTAAGTCACTTGACAACTTAGGTCCTCAGTTTCTTTATTTGTAAGATGAAAGGCTTAAACTGACTGACCTCTCATGTCCTTTTGATATTTAATTATGATCCAATGTTCTCATGAGCCTCTTCCAGGTCGAAAGTCCTTTGATACTATGAAAAGAAAAACACAGGATTTCACAGATGACTTTGGATAGCAGTCCATATCTTAACCATTATATAATTGATTGAGCACTGTAACAAATATAAGGCCCTAATCTTTTTTAACTTTTTTCCATAAAAATATAAAAGCATTTTATTATTTTCCAGTTACATGTACAGATAGTTTTCAACATTTGTTTTTATAAGATTTCTAGTTTCAAATTTTTATCCCTCCCCCCTCCCCAGGACAGCAAGCAATCTGATATAGGTTATATATGTACAATCACATCAAACATATTTCTGCATTAGTCATGCTGTGAAAGAAGAATCAGAGCAAAAAGGAAAAACCTAAAAAAACAAAAACAAAAAAATAGAAATAGTATATGGTTGAATCTGCATCTAGATTCCATAGGTTTTTTTGTTTTTTGGTTTTTTTTTTCTGCATTTAGAGAGCATTTTCCATCGTGAGTCCTTTGGAACTATCTTGGACCATTATATTGCTGAGAACAGTTAAGTCTATCACAGTTAATCAACACACAATATTGTTTATACTGTGTACAATGTACTCCTTGTTCTGCTCATCTCACTCAGCATCAGTTCATGTAAGTCCTTCCAAGTTTCTCTGATATCTGCTTGCTCATCATTTCTTATAGCAAAATATTATTCCATTACATTCATATACCACAACTTGTTTAGCCATTCCCCAATTGATGGTCATTCCTTCAATTTCCAATTCCTTGCCACCACAAAAAAACCAGCTATAAATATTTTTGTACATGTGGGTCCTTTTCCCTTTTTTATGATCTCTTTGGGATAAAGACCTAATAGTGGGATTGCTGGGACAAAGGGTATGCACAGTTTTATAGCCTTTTGGGCATAGTTCCAAATTGCTCTCCAGAATGGCTGGATCAGTTCATAGCTCCACCAACAATGCATTAGTGTTTTAATTTTTCCACAGCTTCTACAACATTTATTTTTTTTTTCCTTTTTGGTCATCATAGCCAATCTGATAGGAGTCAGGTGGTTCCTCAGTGTTGTTTTAATTTGCATTTCCCTAATCAATGGTAATTTAGAGCATTTTTTCATATGGCAATAGATGGCTTTGGTTTCTTCATCTGAAAACTGCCTGTTCATATCCTATGACCATTTTTCTTTTTTTTCTAATAAAGTATTTTATTTTTTTCCCATTACATGTAAAGATAGTTCTCAACTTTTGTTTATACAAGCTTTCCAATTTCAGATTTTTCTCCCTCCCTCCCCTCCTTCCCCTGTCCCCTAGACAGCAGGTAATCTGATATAGGTTATATATACATATTTATATGTATATATATATATATATATATATATATATATATATACACACACACACATAATAACATTAAACATATTTCTGCATTAATCATGTTATAAGAGAAAAATCAGAGCAATGACGAAAAACCTCAAAATAGAAAAACAAGAGCACCAAAACCAAAAGAAATAGTATGGTTCATTCAGCATCTATACTGCACAGTTCTTTTTTTTCCCTGGATTTGGAGATCCTCTTCTATCATGAGTCCCTGGAGCTCTTCTGTACCATTGCACTGGTGAGAAGAATATAGTCCATCACAGTAGATCAACACACAATGTTGATGATACTGTGTACAACATTCTTCTGGTTCTGTTCATCTCACTCATCATCAGCCCATGCAAGACCCTCCAGGTTTCTCTGAACTCCTCCTGATCATTGTTTCTTTCTTTTTTTTTTAAATGTATGAGGTATTTTATTTTTTCCGTTACATGTAAAGATAGTTCTCAACTTTTGTTTATACATGCTTTACAATTTCAGATTTTTCTCCCTCCCTCCCCTCCCTCCCCCCTCCCCTAGACAGCAGGTAATCTGATAGAGGTTATATCTATATCTGATATAGGTTATATCTATACATATACATATAGATATAGATATATACACACACATATATATATATATATACAAATAATAACATTAATCCTATTTCTGCATTAATCCTGTTACAAGAGAAAGAATTAGAGCAGTGATGCAAAACCTCAAAATAGAAAAAAAACAGCACCCAAAACAAAAGATATAATATTGTTCAATCAGCATCTATACTCCACAGTTCTTTCTTTCTTTTTTTTTTTTCTTGGATTTGGAGATCCTCTTCTATCATGAGTTCCCTGGAACTCTTCTGTACCATTGCATTGGTGAGAAGAATATAGTCCATCACAGTAGGTCAACACTCAATGTTGATGATACTGTGTACAATGTTCTTCTGGTTCTGCTCATCTCACTCATCATCAGCTCACGTAAGACCCTCCAGGTTTCTCTGAACTCTTCCTGCTCATCATTTCTTACAGCACAATAGTATTCCATTACATTCATATACCACAACTTGTCCAGCCATTCCCTAATTGATGGGCATTCCCTCAACTTCCAATTCTTTGCCACCACGAAAAGAGCATATATAAATATTTTTGTACATGTGAGTCCTTCTCCCCTTTCCATTACCTCTTTGGGAAAAAGAACCAAAAGTGGTATTTTTGGGTCAAAGAGTATGCACAGTCCTACAGCCCTTTGGGCATAATTCCAAATTGCTCTCTAGAATGGTTGGATCCACCAACAATGCATTAGTGTTCCAATTTTTCCACAGCTTCTCCAACATTTATTATTTTCCTTTTTTGTCATTTTAGGCAATTTTATAGATGTCAGGTGGTACCTCAGAGTTGTTTTAATTTGCATCTTTCAAATTATTAGAGATTTAGAGCATTTTTTTCATATGGAAATAGATAGCTTTGGTTTCTTCATAATAAAACTGTCTGTTCATATCCTCTGATCATTTCTCAATTGGGGAATGACTTGGATTCTTATAAATTTGATTTAGTTCCCTATATATTTTAGAAATGAGGCCTTTATCAGAAGTACTGGCCATAAAAATTGTTTTCTGACTTTCTGCCTCCCTTCTAATTTTGGATGCATTGCTTCTGTTTGTACAATTTTTTTTAAATTTAATGTAATCAAAATCATCCACTTTGCATTTTATAATATTCTCTGTCTCTTATTTGGTCATAAACTGTTTTCCTTTCCAAAGATCTGAAAAGTAGACTATTCTTTTCTCTCCCAATTTACCATCATGTACCCATTTGGACCTTATTTTAGTATAAGGTGTAAGATGTTGGTCTATGCCTAATTTCTGCCATACTATTATCCAGTTTTCCTAGCAGTTTTTGTCAAATACTGAGTTCCTATCCCAGAAGCTAGAGTCTTTGGGTTTATCAAACACTACATTACTAGGGTCTTTTACTACTGTGTTCCTGTGCCTAGCCTATTCCATGGATCCTCCACTCTATTTATTAGCTAGTACCAGATAGTTTTGATGACTGCTGCTTTATAGTAAAGCTCCAAGTTTGGTACCGCTAACCCACCTTCTTGTGCATTTTTTTTCATTATTTTCCTTTATATTCTTGACTTTTTGTTTTTCCAGATGAATTTTGTTATTATTTTTTCTAGCTCTATAAAATAATTTTTAGGTAGTCTGATTGGCATGGCATTGAATAAGTAACCATTTTTCAATTGGGGAATGACTTGGATTCTTATAAATTTGATTTAGTTCCTGATATATTTTTAAAATGAGGCCTTTATCAGAAATACTGGTTATAAAACTGTTTCCAAGCTTTCTGCATCCCTTCTAATTTTGGATGCATTGCTTCTGTTTGTACAAAAACTTTTAAATTTAATGTAATCAAAATCATCCATCTTGTATTTCATAATATACTCTATCTCTTGTTTGGTCATCAACTGTTCTCCTTTCCAAAGATCTTAAAGGTAGACTATTCTTTCTTCTCCTAATTTACCTATGGTATCACCTCTTATGTCTAAATCATGTACCCATTTTGACCTTATTTTAGATAAGGTATAAGATGTTGGTCTATGCCTAATTTCTGCCATACTATCTTCCAGTTTTCCCAGCAGTTTTTGTCAAATACTGAGTTCCTACCCCAGAAGCTGGAGTCTTTGGGTTTATCAAACTGTACATTACTAAAGTCATTTGCTATTGTCTCTTGTGTGCCTAATCTATTCCATTGATCCACTACTCTATTTCTTAGTCAGTACCAAATAGTTTTGATGATTTCCACTTTATAGTAAAACTTCAGATTTGGTACAGCTAGCCCACCTTGCTGTGCATTTTTTTTTCATTAGTTCCCTTGATATTCTTAACCTTTTGTTTTTTCCTATTTTCACTTTTATTTATGTGCATGGCAGAATTTAATTTTTAAAAGTATGGGGTATAATAGAATATAATGCTTCCTTAAAGGCTCTTTTCAAACATGGTACCTCCCATTACTATATTAAAATAAAATACTTTCTATGAGAAATACAACTTCAGAAATAAGTGTTTGTTTTTTTTTGTTTGTTTTTTTTTGCATTGGTTCACTTTTTAAAATCAGTTCATAAAATATGCATGCAAGTTCACCTAAGTTGTTCACCATTGTGATGGAAGGTGTCACCCCCTATCAGTAGTGAGTTTTTTTATTCCTCCTCAGACTCAGACTAGAGAACCCACCACCCTAAGGTGAGCTCCATCAGAAAAAAAAAAATTTAAATGACCCAACAATCCACACTAGAGAAATGAACTACCCAGAATCTCTTGTTGCCCAGTCTCATCAACTTGATCCATCAAGAGATGTGTCTCAGACAGAAATTTTAAATAATCAATGAGCCAAGCTCACAACTGAGTAATGAAAGCACATCAGGCCAGATGGCATTTGAGGAATTCTTTAGGACTTTCAATAATCCCACATTGCTTTCAGTATTGCTAGTTCATATTTCTAATACCAGTGTTTTTCTGATAAAACTATAATTCTACAAATCACCTAACATAACAAATGGTATAAAAATCAAAATCATGTTCCTAAAGAGTCAATTGAAAAGACACATAGTGGACATATTTCCAGACTGTGGAATAGTACTATTGATGATACAGAAACAGGTAGTGAACCAATGATTTCAATAGGATTAGAAACCCCTGATGAGGAAACTCATTTCCAATTCAGATGGCAGCTGCTCTTAAATTCATAGTAACTTGCCTAGCATACTTAAAGGTTGTCAGAAAGTCAATAGGCTTTTATTAAGGGTCTACTAAGTGCTGGCAACATAAAAAGAGGTAAAAACCAGTCTTTTTTGTCAGGGAGTTCACAATCTACCCTGGGGACAACAAGCAAATGAATATGTACAAATAATGATAAAACAAAGGTTGTGACTTGCCCAGGGTCACACAATTAACAAGTGTCTGAAGTCAACTTTGAACTCAGGTCTTCCTGACTCTGAGCCTGAAACTCTATCCAGAGTGCCACCTAGCTTCCCTGAAGTTGGAGACAGCTAGATAAAATAAATGCCCAGTACCAAGAGATGGATTGTCTTGGTTTGTGGAACATCAAGTCAGTCAATGTCACTGGATCAAAATACATAGTTGAGAGTAAAGTGTAAGAAGACTAGAAAGGTAGAAGGGATCAGGTTATGACAAGGCTTGAATGCCAAGCAAAAGATGTATTGGATCTCATATATAGTAGGGAGTCACTGGAATTTATTGAGTAGGGAAGGTGACATAATTGGACATGCACTTTAGGGAAAATCACTTTGACAGCTAAATGTAGGCTGAACTGGAGTGGGGAGAAATTTGTGGCAAGTGGAGCAACCAGCCAGCAATAGTAATAGTCCAAGCATGAGAAAATAAAAGCCCATACTGGGCAGGGCAGGGGGGCAGTGTCACATTAGAAGAAAGAAGAGGTTGTGTTTGAGAATTATTGTAAACATAAACCTGAAAAACTTTGCTACAGATTTGTTATGGAAGATGAGAGATGATGAGAAGGCCAGAATGACACCTAGGTTGTGTGTCTGAGGGATTAGGAGGATGGTGGTACCCTTGACATCAATAAGGAATTTAGGAGAGAGGATTCAAGTTTAAAGGGACAGTGAGATCAAATTTTAACTTGTTTAGTTTAAGATGTCTATTGAACATTCAATTTGAGATTTCTGAAGTTAGAGATGTAAACTTTGGGGTCAGCAAAGAGGTTAGGGTAAGATAAGTGGATTTAGAAATCATAAGCATAGAGATTTTAATTAAATCCATGGGAGTTGATGACATCACCAACTGAAGTAATATAGAAAGAGAAGAAGGCCCAGGATAGTGCCTTGTGGAGCACCTATGGTTAAAGAGCATGACCTACATCAGAATTCAGCAAAGAGATTGAAAAAGAAACAGACTGATGATAGAAGCAGAACCAGTAGAAAGAGGTGTCCTGAAAACCTAGAGAGAAAAGAGGATCAAAGAGAGAGTAATCAACAGTGTCAGAAGCTTTAGAGAGATCAAGGACAGTGAAGATAGAGAAAAGGCCATCGGATTTGACAATTAAGAAATCATTGGTGACTTTCTAGAGAGTAGTTTCAGTAGAATGCTAAAGTTGAAAGAAAGCAGATTTTTTAAGAGAGTAAGAGTAAAGTGGAGGCCCCAATCCTAGGTGACCTTTTTGAGTTTAGCCACAAAGGGCAGAAGAGACATAGGTCAATAGTTAATATAGGGTGGGGGGGGAGCTAGGTGGCACAGTGGATAAAGCACCAGCCCTGGATTTAGGAGGACCTGAGTTCAAATCTGGCCTCAGACACTTGACACTTACTAGCTGTGTGACCCTGGGCAAGTCACTTAACCCTCATTGTCCCACAAAAAACAAAACAAAACAAAAAAGCTAGTTAATATGTATGGAAGAAATGAAGTGAGAGGATTTTGTTTTTTTAAGTCTTAAGAAATATATATAGGATCACACAACCACTGTGTTATAGATGGGACTTGAACTCAGGTCTTCTTGGCTGAATCCAGTTCTCTATCCACTCAACCACAGTGCGTTTGAAGGATAAGCAAGCAAATATTCCATCAAAGCCAATATTGAACAAAGCATGTAGTAGGAATGAGAGTGAAAAGATAGGCAGTCCAAAAGTTATGGTGGAATTCCTGAGATCTTCAAAGAACCATAAGAAACCTTCCAGTATATTGGGTGGGTATGTGAATAAGAAATTCCCAAGATGCAAAGGTGTGGAGACTTGCTATTTTTTTTTTTGAAATTGGGAGCATTGACAGTATATGCTTCAAAGTACTGAAGAGTAAATGAAGACACTAGAGAAGTAAGTCTATGTCTATGTCAACATTTTATACTGAATTGACCTGGACTAATCCCCCATTTTTTGTTCCTCTACTTTAACTCATATTTGAGAATTTTTTTTTAATTCAAGTTTAACTGATATGTATGTTTCATCAACTTTGATGGTTACCAAAAGTTCTATGTTCAATCAAGCACATAAAATGGCCCTCAGCTTCCTGCACTCGCTCATTCACTAACCATATCCAGAAATTCTTTTGATGGAACTTATCATGTTTTATTTATGTTACTCTGAAATGCTAATGCAAATTTATGGAATATAATGGAAACATTCTGTACATCACAGAGTTTTGCTATCATTCTAAGCCTGCCATGGGAGACTTATAAACTGACTTCTACAAAATAGGTCTGACTCCAGTCTTAAAGCCCAACAGCAATCCTGGGAAAATTGCAATTCTTGGCTTTCACTTCCTCATGCAGATTTGCTTTCTTGTTTCATTGCCAAGCCCAGAAAACCCTTTCCGGACTGATCAGTACGGGATGGTAGGAATATGTTTCACTTGACTAGCCTGAGTACAGGTATACTGCCTTACTGGTATCATTTCTGTATGCCCAATTTTCTTTTAAAGAACCTTAAAGAAAAGTTTCTTCTTTTTAAATAAAAAAAAATAACCAAGTATCCTCTTAAAACTTTATGAGGCCTCTTAATACAGTGGAAAGGGCCCTGACTCTAGAGTCAACAAGCCATGTTTTAAGGCATAGGATCATTAATATAGACCAGGAAAAGATCTTGGGGATTATCTGGTTCAACACACAAGTGAAGAAAACTGAAGACTTGCCCAAGATTAACAGGAAATAAGCATCAAAAACTGCACTTGAATCCAGCTCCTCTAACTCCGAAGTCAGGGATTTTCCCATTGTATGAAGTCTTTGCCCTACTACTTCATGATCCTCAGGAAGGAAGCCAGATTTCTCTCTGTTTAAAATTCTTCATTTATACAATGAGAATTAGGACATTTTTGTGAAATGCCTCAAAGAGACATTAAAGGAATCAAATCATGCTTGGAAGGGCACTGAAACTATCAGACACACCTGGGTTCCCCTGGCTCTGCCACTTTCTAATTGTATTGCCACGAGGATGGTGGTCACTTCCCCACTCAGGACCTCCATGCCTTCAATTGAAAATGAAGGGGTTGAATGTAGATGGCTTCTCAGGTCCCTTCCGCATCACCATTTCTTATGCTTTTTAAAGCCCCGCATGAACATGCACTGTTATATATGGGAGCTGGAAATGTTTCTCTTCAAAAAGTCTCACAAGGAAAAGGAAGTGTTACTAGGCAGATCTGACTGAAAACAAATTCAATCCAACTGTTTGAGGTCATTAAATAACCATTGTCTAGATAATTCAATCCAGTTTGAGGATGTATATCTGGGGAAAGAATTTAAGTCAGTAGATGATCCAAATAACACTGTTACTATTAATATTTTTTACTGAATGACATTTCATTGATTGACCACATATCTGGCCTTTATTAAGAGCAAGTTAGAAAACATGAGCTTTTTTCCTTTCCCCCAACAATGGCATATCATCTGCCAGGAGAAAGCAGAGCAATAGACCCCTTGAGGAGCAATTCTTTGGTTCTGAACTAAGGTAGAAATCACTTAGTAAAGTCAGGCAATCTGCCCCTTCTTCTCAAAGAATGTGAATAATTGATGGGATTATATTCAGCATTACTTTGTGTGTGTGTGTGTGGATGCAGAGTAGAATCTTCCTCATTACATGCTTTTTTTTCAGGCAAAAAACCAACATTACATTTTACCCGCTGAAGAAAGGAAGGCACAAATGGGAAATTAATCTGTTACTAAAGTATGTAGCAAGACATCACAAGTCGCCAGCAATAGACATAAGATTAAATTAAGAAAGCCTTAAAAGAAAAAGAATGTAGATTTGTAGAATCAATTAATGTTTCCAGTTACAGTGAAATTAATCTCCATGTGGAATGTGAGATACATTTGAACTGTTATTTCATGCCTAAAAAGATTTTTTTTTTAAATCCATGACTCTCTTTTCATTTGATTTTTGTTGTTGTTGTTTCAGGTTGACACTAAGGAAAATTGTAAAACCATAAGTGTGTATCATGACACCTTCACATATCCCCTGTCATTGTACCCATTTTTCTCTCTTGGATTTTCCAAAATTTCCACTTGAACTTTCCTCTTTTTCCACTTCAATTTCCAGGTGCCTCCTCAAACACACCTCCTCACCCCCAAACACACACATATATGTGCATATGTACACATACATAAATACACCCCCCCTGAGTAACTATCCTGTGATTCATTTCTGCTTAATACAGTTAAGGTTATAACCTAGATATTAGATAATAAGTGTTTACTATGTGTTCCTTTTTGTAATTTTACTTTTTGTTTGTTTGATCCGTTTAGAGTTATTGTTTCATAAATATATGGTACTGCCAGTATTGAAATTTCCTACATCAAAACTTATCAGGAACTCTTCTATAAATTATAGTCTCATAGAGTTATGGGCACCAAGTGGTCTGGTGATTTTCCCATTTTCACACATATGAAATGTATTAGAGGCAGAACTTACATCTGACTTCAAGACTAGATCTCACTATCCTAAGACCAGGCTATACCTTTAATAGATGACACACAAAGAAAGTATTGTGGAGTCCAGGACATGGTCCAATTGGCTGAAGGTACTAGGGAAGGTCAGCTTGGAAAAGATATGGCTTAGAGAGGGATATAAGAGGTATTACTAAATATTTATGGCACTATTTTATGAAGGAGGTAAGATTTGTTCTACTTGGCCCCAGAAACATTGAGAAATAAGAGAAATGAAAAAAAGTTGTAGTTGGGCATTTTTTTTAGTAGGACATAGAAACTTCCAAAAAATTTGAGCTATCCAAAACTAGAATGGGCTGCAGTGGGAGGGAGTTAGTTTCTTATTAATGAAAGCTTTCAAGCCAGAGCAGGACAAATACAATTTGGGATACTATAGGGGGGTTGTCTGATCAATTAGGATTTAGTCTGGATGCATTTTCAGATACCTTCCATCTATAATATTCTATGAAAATCTTCCAACACTCAGAACAATTAAGCTATGATAAGGAAATGATAAATATTAGGCATCAGGGGTCAGATTGAGTGGCAGCAGACCTAGGTCTTAGTCCTAGCATTAACTCAAGAGTTGTAAGACCTTGAGAAAATTGCTTGAAACTGTCAAATAACACTACCTAGATCAAGGACTGCCTCCTTATAGGTGAGACCTCACTTTACTTTGTCATGTTGTGGGAAAAGGTCCTTTCAAACCAGATGGATTATTGTTGTTGTTGTTGTTTTGGTGAGGCAATTGGGGTTAAGTGGCTTGCCAAGGGTCACACAGCTAGTAAGTATTAAGTGTCTGAAGCCAGATTTGAACTCAGGTCCTCCTGACTCCAGGGCCAGTGCTCTATCCACTACACCACCTAGCTGCTCCCAGATGGATTCTTAATCCAGCTACTAGTCTCCAGCTTTGTATCCATTTACATTATGCAGCACTCACTACAATTACTCTAATGAATGTATAATTTCAAATGCTGATTGAAAACATTCCCAAGAAAATCAGGAAAAGCAAATAAGGGCTACTTGGCACACATAACTATGTACCTAGTGGAAGTTTCTGTATAGACATGGATGTATTGATAGAAATTGAGATAAGCAACTCAATCACATTCTACTTGGAGATCCTAAAACAGGGAGCAGCAAACAATATATGTTTGTTAAGCAGTATAAATATCTGTATTTTGTGTCTTTTTTTTTTTTTTTTGTGGGACAATGAGGGTTAAGTGACTGGCCCGGAGTCACACAGCTAGTAAATGTCAAGTATCTGAAATCAGATTTGAACTCAGGTCCTCCTGAAATCAGGGCCTGTGACTTATTCACTGTGCCACCTAGCTGCCCTCTTATATTTGCATCTTATATTCCTCCTAGACTATAAATTCCATTAGAGGAAGGACCAATTCTTCTTTAAGCTCTGGATCTCCTTCAGAACCACACATAGTATTCTAGAGATATTTTACTGTTGAGGGGTTTTTTTAATACAATTTTCCTTTAAAAAATGCCTAGAATCTATTCTCCTTTGTTTCATAATAATGTATGTGATATGGAAGGGCATATCTCCATATAGGAGACCCAAAATGAATATAGTACCATGAAAGAAATAACTATGATACATTTTTAAATATAATAAAATTTCTCCCTGTCAGCAATTTTCAAAGGGCCAATTTTATATAACTTAATTAAAGAAGATAAAGACCCCTGCAAAGTTCCTATAGGCCCAGGGGATTTGTACATATTCTAAGTGATAACTCACGAGGCAAATTACAGGCTGAGTTGGTTCACTTTTCTCCCTCTCAATAAGTGTGATGTTCACCAAAATCACTCAGTTATTACTTATTAAGCCCTGATTATTTGCCAGGCACTATATTAATCATTGGGGATACCCCCCAAAAAAGTTTTTAAAAATATCTAAGCTCTAAATGAGCTAAGAGTCTAAAGCAATAAACAACAAGCAAACATCTTTGTACAAAGAATATTACAATCAAGAGAATTAATCTCAGAGGGAAGGATTGAGATTAAAGGACAGGGGAAAGGGGTTTTGTTTGTTTTTTGTTGTGGGGTGTTTTTTTTTTGTTTTGTTTTGCAAAAGTTGGGGTTTTATATGAGACTTGAAGGATATTAGGGAACCTAGGAGGTGGAGTTAAGGAATGAGAGAATTCCAAGAATTGAATACAGCTAATGAAAATGATAGGAGTCAGTAAGGAATATGGAGGAAGCCAATGTCACTGAATCACAGAGTACACAGAAAGGGGAAGAATGTAAAAGCACTGGAAAGATAGTGAGTTTCCAGATCATGAAAGACATTAAAAGCCAAACAGAGGATTTTGTCTTTGATCCTGGAAGTAACCAGGAACCACTGGAGTTATTGAATATGGAGGTGATATGGTGGGATCTGCTTTTACAAGGGTGATTTAACACATGAGTGGAGGATAAATTGAAATGGGGACAGACTTGGGGAAGAGAGATCAACCAGCTGGCTATCCCAATAGGTCAGGAGTGAGATAATGAGTGCCTGATGCAGTGTGGTAGCCATGTCAGATGACAGGAAGGGTCTTAAAAGGTGTTATAAAGGTAGAAAGGATGGGACTTAAAAATACATCAAAATACTTATGTCAAGCAGAGGATTCAAGATTCTCAATCAGTATCAGAGCTTTTCTAAGGAAATGGCATCATATATAAAGACAAAATAACAAAGGCTTAGGATATTTGTCCCCTAGGGCCTAATTTTATAAGCTGTGGGTTGGGACTCCATATAGGATCACATAACTGAATGATAACTGAATATGGAAGTCATGAAAAATTTGGCAACAGTACAAGGTTAGGTATACCTATTTTATATACTATATACCTGGGATTGCATAAAAATTTCTCAAGCAAGAAGGGGCCAGAAGTGGAAAAAGTTTAAGATCACCTGCTCTAGGGAAATAAACTGAGCAGAATAAGAGATGGGTGAGGAGGTGTTCAGGGAGAAAGTGGGTTAAAGAAAGAGACATATCATTCTGCCAAAGACTCAATGTCTGGGGAATGTATAAAGCATATTTTTTCAAAGTATCACTGAATAAAAATGGAACCAATAATACATATATATGTGTGTGTTATATTATCTCCTTGGCATCAGAGATCTTTGCTAGGTGTAAAAGGATAGCTAAATTAGATAAGCTAGTTGGTAATGAAAGGAAATAAAAACAAAAATTGAACGAATAGCAGCAATAAAAAAACCCTTTTTTTCTGGTAATTTGGAAGGCCAAAAAAAGGAAGGCTGTTTAAACTTGTCAATGAAGATTTCAGGAAAGGGTAGATGAATACTTACTTAAGATGGGATAGACAGACCTAAATTTATTTACTTATTCAGTGCCATACCAATCAGACTACCTAAAAATTATTTTATGGAGGTAGAAAAAATAATAACAAAATTCATCTGGAAGAACAAAAGGTCAAGAATATCAAGGGAACTTTGGGGAAAAAGTGCACAGGAAGGTGGGCTAGCTGAACCAAATCTGAAACTATATTGTAAAGTGGCATTCATCAAAACTATTTGTTACTGGCTAAAAAATAGAGTGGTGGATCAATGAAATAGGTTTGCCGCAGGAGACATGGCAGTAAATTATAATTGTAATCTCCTGTTTGATAAACCCCAAGACTCAAGCTTCTGGGATAGGAACTCAGTAATTGACAAAAACAGCTGGGAAAACTGGAAGATAGTATGGAGAAACTAGGCATAGACCAACATCTTACACTGTATACTAAAATAAGGTCAAAATGGTTAGATGATTTAGACATAAAAGGTGATACCATAGGTAAATTAGGAGAGGAAGGAATAGTTTACCTCTCAGATCTATGAAGAGAAGAAGAATTTATGACCAAACAAGAGATAGAGAATATTATGAAATGCAAAATGGATGAAGTTGACTGCATTATTTTTTTTAATTGTACAAACAGAAGCAATGCAGCCAAAATTAGAAGGGAGGCAGAAAGTTAGGAAACAGTTTTTACAGGCAGCATTTCTGATAAAGGCCTCATTTTAAAATTATACACGGGACTAAATCAAATTTATAAGAATGCAAGTTATTCCCCAGTTGAGAAATGGTCAAAGGATATGAAGAGGCAGTTTTCAGATTGTAAGGTCTAAAATTCTAGCTGTGATATCTAAAATCTAATGAGCGGTTGCCTTAAATTAGAATCTTTAGCAAGAGTTTAGCCTTTTTAGTATTTATCAAAGTGTATTAGAAGTTAGTGAAAATAGATTACTCCTCCCAACTTGGTATGAAATCTATTCCCTCCATGAGCCCACTCCAATGAAAGTAGAAGGGGAAGATGATAAGGAAGGAAGGGTGAAAAAAGGGAGTGCAGTAACAGAGAGGATAGTCAGAAGTAAAACACTTTTGAGGAGGAATAGGTAAAAAGAAGATAGAAAAAAAAGAATTAGTGAAAAGAGTGAAAGAGGAATACAGATTCCTTATAGCATGGAAAATCTTAGCTTAGATCTATTCTGTATAGCCAGAGAGAAAAAAAAAACCTTCCTTTCCTGGCATCCCACGTGAAGTCTCCCTGCCACGCCAAAACCCAGAACCGAAAAGACCCTCACTTCTCCCTGGCTTCTCTTAGAAGGGCTGTCCACACACACAGCTCCAAGCTAATTGGCTGGTAGCTCTTATTGGCATGACCTACAAGTGTCAGACATCACTTCCTGATGCTGATCTGACCTTCAAAACACCAGAAAGGTTACTTCCAGACACTAAGTCACATGCATTCCATTCATGGCAGAGCTTCCCTGCATCTTTCTCAGCAGGTTGGCAGCATTCTAATTCTCACAAGATTAAGAAATCGAAGCTATCTATTGCCATATGAAAAAAATGCTCTAAATCACTATTGATTAGAGAAATTCAAACTAAAACAACTCTGAGGTATAGCTTCACACCTATCAGATTGGCTAAGATGACAAAAAAGGGAAAAAACTAAATGTCGCAGAAACTGTTAAAAAATTGGAACACTAATGCATTGTTGGTGGAGTTGTGAATTGATCCAACCATTTTGGAAAGCAATTTGGAACTTTGCCCAAAGGGCTATAAAACTGTGCATACCCTTTGACCCAGCAATCCCACTATTAGTTCTTTATCCCAAAGAGACCATAAAAACGGGAAAAAGACCCACATGTACAAAAATATTTATAGCTGCTCTTTTTGTAGTGGCAAAGAATTAGAAATTGAGGGAATGACCATCAAATGGAGAATGGCTAAGCAAATTGTGGTATATGAATGTAATGGAATCCTATTGTGCTGTAAGAAATGATGAACAGTTGGATTTCAGAGAAAACTGGAAGGACTTAGATAAACTGATGCTGAGTGAGATGAGCAGAACCAGTAGAACATTGTACACAGTATCAACAACATTGTGTGATGATCAACTGTGATAGACTTAATTCTTCCCAGCAATGCAATGGTCTAAGATAATTTCAAGGGACTCATGATGAAAAATGCTATCCAAATCCAGAAAAAAAGAACTGTGGATTCTAGATGTAGTTTGAACCATGCTGTTTCAACTTTTTTGTTTTTCTTTTTTTGTTTTTTGAGGTTTTTACCTTTTGTTCTGATTCTTCTTTTACAACATGAATAATGCAGATACATGTTTAATGTGATTGTACATATATAACCTATATCAGATTGCTTGCTGTCTTGGGGAGGTGGGAGGGAAGGGAGGGAGGGAGAAATATTTGGAACTAGTAATCTTATAAAAACATATGTTGAAAACTATCTCTACATGTAACTAGAAAATAATAAAAGACTTTTATGATAAAAAGGATTTGATATAGATAGGATTTCTGATCAAGTAGACAAGATGAAATTTGATGCATCTTCCAAATCTGACATTCTCTGGAAGCTTTAAAAACCTTAGAGATTTTAAACTATAAGGTTAGAACAACTAGGGGAGAGGAGATTTATGGGCAGAATATCTGGGCCTCGGTCCCACTACTACCACCAAGGAGATATTAGGCCTTGAGACAATGACTTAAAACTTAAAAGCTGAACATCCTAGAGAAAAAGAGGCAGAAACTGCAGGAAGCTGCAGGACAACCCAATGAAACATCTTACACTGAGCCAGCAATGAATATTCTATAGTAGAGGAGCCCCTCAGTTCTATTATAATCGTGCAAAGATTTATATCCTGATGAGGTAGCTTATCAACCCAGCCTCCCAGTATGAGAGCATGATCATTCCAAATTAGGACTTCCTGGGTCCAAGATTCTGGGAAAATCAGGCATCTCTGGAGTTAGGGTAGAGACTGGATCAGCTCTGATGTCACAGTCAATTCAGGATTTGAGTAGGTAGGGGTGGGTTCCTGCTAATGACGGTCTGGATGGTTTCCTACCTTCAAGGTCACAGACAAGGAGACATTAATCCACTAGGAATAAGTCCAAAACTTTAAACAGATGTGGAGAGGGGAATAGAGAAAGGACAGAGTTGAAGAGAAAGGATGACAGAGATAAGGAAGGGACCTGACTAAGGAAGAGATAAATTATAGGACAAAAAAATGTAGGCTAGAAGATTCTGGCTTTTGTTTTCTTTTTCCTTGTTTTTCTGGACTACAACACATATTGAAGGAAAGATAGTGCCTCAGTATAATAGACCCTGAATGCTAGGGGACTAATCACCCTACTCTCTGTAGTGAAACTTGACAGTATTCACTTGCCATCTGGGTTTCTTAAACTCTCACCCAAAACAAGATGCAATGGAAGGCAATGCAATGTAAGACTGTGGAGCAGATTAAAGTAATATTGGGAAGTAAAACTCTTAAATGCCAGGTTGAGGAGTTTGTATTCTATGCTAGGAGGAAAAGCGAGCCACAGAAGATTTTTGAGGAAAGAAGTGACACTATGAGATCTATGCCTGCGGAAGATAGTTTTAATAGTTGTTGGAATGATATAAAGGAGAGAGGAGATAGTACAAGGAAGTAGACTTGTTAGTTCAGATGAGAGGCAATAAAAACCCTATCATGGAGGGTGGCCATGTATGTGGACTTCATAATCTTGCCTTTCTTCATGCAAGCTAAGACCCTCATTAGTGGTTTTGGCCACCATTTGCATTGGCAACTTATATTGATCCTGCAGTCCTTTAACTCCATTCTAATATTTTTCAGGGATTTGTTCCTTCCATCCCACTTCCTTGTCTCATCTAACATATGCACGTTGGTACATCATATAATAGTATCATGATATCAATTTTTCCTTGATTGTTAAGTTGGCCTATGCTATCATGCTGAGATTCTTCATTTCAGAATATCCTTTATAAAACTCCATTTGATACAGAAAACATATATATATATATATAATATATACATACATATACATATATACACATATACATGTATTGTATATAGGTATATGTTTGTGTGTGTGCGTGTGTGTATATACATATATACACAACCCATTTCTGGGCTGAGAGCTATTGAAGGTATAGGTATTGCTGCTGTTGCTGCTGCTGCTGTTGTTATTGTTGTTGTTGTTGTTGTTGTTGTTGTTGTTGTTGTTGAGCCTCTGAGGCCTACCACTACTGCTTCTGCCAGTGGATTATATATATATATATATATATATATATATATATATATATATATATTGCCATGGCAGCCATTTCACTCCCATGCTACCTTTAGTCATACATTTATTGGTCAGCAAAAAGGAAGACTGTATTGCCTACATGAACTGGTCCCACTAGTACTGAAAGACATTATCAATAAATAACTCTATATAAAAGGAGATTTATTTTATACTCACTGGAGAATATGATCTTGCATTATGGTATTTATTTGCAAAATGATTTCATTGCAATTTGATGACACTTTAAAGATAAGAAACAATGATATTGAAAAATATATTTAAACACAATAACTTTGTTTAAAAAAAGAAATAAAAAGATAAAAATCAAATCCATAATGCATTATGTCTCCAGGAAGATATTCAGGTTTAGTGTAATAAACTCATGACAATTAAACTTTACTGTGGGCATAAAATTTCTATAAAGAAACAGCAAAATTAATTGTATATTGGACCACGCATTGTTCACAGGAATGAAAGACAATTACAGTAAGTGCTAAGTATACTGCCTACATTAAGAATAAATAACAGTATCAACCATGAGTCTAAATGTCAAACATGCCATGATTTGTGTTACTGGATGTGAGAATGCCACGTTTCATCATTTCTCAGTGTGCTCTATCGGCAGTAATTTGATGAAGTTTAACAGTAGCCCCATGAATAATTTCAAATGTGGCAGGATGGGTTGTACAGAGAATCAACATTAAATCTTTATGTTGCTTCACTCAGCCTTCAATTTATCATTTTTTCTCCAACAGAGTCATCTGTCACTATTTGACCCCAACTGATTTCTGCTCCCTTGTTTGTTGATGATGCTGGCATTACTTGTACAAGTCATAAACCAATAATATTAATACTAATAATTGACATTTATATAGCATTTTAATGATTGCTATAAGGATGATCTATTGGTATTATTATCCCCATTCTATAGATGAGGAAATTAAACATTTAAGAGGATAAGTGACTCGCTCAAGGCCACATAGCTTGTACGTATGGGATAGGTGGTACAGTGGCTAGAGAACTGGGCTTAGAATCAGGAAGACTCATCTTCATGAGTTCAAAACCAGCCTCAGATACCACCTCCATGACCCTGGGCAAGTCACTTAACTCTGTTTGCCTCAGTTTCTCATCTCTAAAATGAGCTAAAGAAGGAGGGCAAAAAACTCTGGTATCTGCCAAGAAAACCCCAAATATTATGTGACACAACTGAAATGACTAACAACAACTGGGTGTGATGTTTAAAACCAATTATTCCTGACTCCAAATTCACTCTACAGTAAGGAAAGTAGGAACTACATTTCAAGATTTATTTTACTACCATAAACTACATTTGAGAGTACAGTGGAGTTAATAGGATAGCCACTTCATAATAGTCTATTGTTCTAGAACCAATTGAGAGAAACAAAGATGCTCACAATTGATCACTTAGTCTCAAGGGTTTTTAACCTAGATTCTGTGGATTTTTTTTAGGCTTTGATTACTGCATTTCAATGTAATTTGTTTTCTTTGTAATCATAGATATTTTATCTTATATATTTAAAAACATTATTCTAAGAAGAGAAGATAGGCTTTATCAGACTACCAAAGGGATTCAGGACACACACACACAAAAGATGAAGAACCTCTCTTCTAGGTGATATATTGTTTAGCTGTAGCATTCCAGAAGGCAAAGAAAAATGCAAATGCCCTTGGTACTATGTGAGCCCCCTTCTACTCCAATAATGATGTAAAAGGGAGAGAGCATGCTAATAATCATAGTTTTTAGGCCCCAAATAAATATTAATTTAGGTATTGACATTTTAAATGTAAGATTTTTATCTAATGACCAATAATTTGACATATTACTGGAGGAGTAAAACTGCATTAATACAGATATTCATGCTATAACATAAACCAAGTGAACAAAAATTAGATTACTGGAACCCAGAAGGAATGGCTAACATCTTTGATGATAAAGTCATGGATCAAAAAAAATGTCAATAGTTTAAATGATGGGTCAAATATGATAAGATGAAATATAATAGGGATAAATCAAAGTTCTATATTTGTGTACAGGACATTACATTTATACTATTAATATGAGGTAAGCATGGCTAATAAAGTAATTTTCTTAGAAATAGATGGGGCTTGTAGTGGAGTGAAAGCTCAACATGACTTAATCATGTAACATAACAGCCAAAAACATGAAGTAAATCTAAAGCTGCACTGAGAGGCATAATAACCAGCATAAGGTAAATACCCCATCATACTCTTCACTAGTCAAAATGTTTCTGGAATGCTGGATCTAGTTGTTGGGTGTCTCATTTTCGTGGAGGCACTGACGAGATAAAATGCTTCCATGGAAAGGCATCTAAGATGACAAAGACCGTGATACACAAGAATCATTTGAAGGCTTATTTAATTGGAAAAGAGAGTATGTTCATTTTAGAGGCTGAGGTTGCTGGAAAAGGGTTTCAGCTATGTGACATAAAGTCTAGAAGCATATACTTTCAACTGCCAGTTACTGTCGAGGCTTATTTTAAGGAGTGTTGGAACACTATCTAATTGTTGGATCTGGTAAGATGCATGGTGGTTGAACTTAGCCACTAAATGTGTGGGGGATAAAACTTATGTGGTTAGAGTGGAAAGAGAACAGTCTCATAAATGAGGCACATACATGTCTGTGTGATGGACAACTAGAGGTCTCCATAAATTTATACTTGGAGTAGAATCATAACATCATTTGAACATGGATTTAGTTCTAGAAGGGAACTTGGAATTCACCTACTCAAATCTTTTCATTTTATTGATGATGAAACCAAGGACCAGAAACAATACTGGATTGGCCCAAAGTGTAAGTCTGTGGACAAGAGATAGGAGAGAAGAAGAGAGAGAGAAAGCACAGCGGTGAGAGTATGGGACTTAAGGAAATCAATAATACTCCTCAGTTCTGACTGGGATAGGAACAAACATATTCGAGAGAGCTTAAGCTACAGGGAAAGAAATAGAAAACTGGATAAAATCTCTTTTAACTCCATCAACAAATCTCAGCTCTCCATCCATGAGACAGATTCCCCAATAATAAGCACTTCCTCATAGTGATGAAAAAAGTCCCTGAGATAATCCTGGAGAAATGCAGCACAATCTTGGTCAATGGCTAAGAGTGGCCTCTTGATAAAAACATAGCAAAGGCCTTTTAAACTGGATACATAGAGCTGGGAGGGTTAGGAGAAAGACTTCTGGGTTTCTGTTATCTCTATGAGCTGCGGTGGATAGTATGTTGGACCTGAAGTCAGAAAGACTTGAGTTCAAATGTGGCCTCAGATACTTAGCAGCTGCATGACCCTAGGAAAGTTACTTGTTTCCCTTGTTTTATTCATCTTTAAAATGAGCTGGCAAAGGAGATAGCAAGATACTATTGTATCTTTGTCAAGAAAATACCAAATGGTGTCACAAAGAGTTATACATTATTAAGGTCTGAAAAACAACAATCATTGATTGATTGCCCATGATTCACTGTCCCTGATGCAGTCATCAAATGACACAGTATTGGCTTCAAGTTTATCATGGTAAAAGGTAATCATCCAGTCACAGCTATTGCCAAAAATGTGGGTATCTTTTCAGTTAACATTGAGGAAATTGAAATGTCTTAGCCAAATGTCTTGACATGCCTATGGAGCAGGTTAACAAAAGGAAACAAATGCAACTATAGTAAAAGGAATGGAATTGAAATAGATGAGCCTAAAACATCTGGCTGAACTCCTGACCAACCACACTAAAATTCTCTTTGCAAGGACTTCTCCCCAGCAGAAGTTGAAAGTCATGGAGGATAGTCATAGATAAGATGTTGTTATTACAATGAGAATGGATGGTATGAAAGATTCTCCAGCCTTGAGGAAGACTGATATTGGGATTGTTATGGGTTTTGCAGGTTATGATGCAGCAAAGATGCAGCAAAGATGGTCTTACCAGAGGACAACTTTGCCTTGATAGTAACAGGTATAGAGGAAGGTCACTTTATCTTTGACAATCTGAAAACCCTGACCAAAAATGTTCCAGTTCCTTTCCTGATCTCCATTATTGCTATGGTCCTCCTGCCCATCAGTACCATCTCCACCTTGTTAATTGATTTGGGCATTGATATTTGTCTTTCATTGCCTTATCTTATGAGAAAGCTAAGAGTGTCATCATAAATTCGAAGTCACACTCCAATGACAGACCAGGAATTCAAATCTGACTTGCTCACTTACCTACAGCCATTATGGAAAAATGATAATTTGAAATACCTTGAAGACAAATACAGACAAGAATGGACAGGGATACTAGTGGAAATGTGTGGAATGGACTGGATATATACTTTTTTGTAGTCATGGTCCAGTAAATATCAAATATAATCATCAGAAAAAATAACATGGATAAATTCTATTTTTTAGTAAAGTCTTGTCACAAATAAATCTACCTGGGGCAGAGCCAAGATGGCAGAGAGGAAGCAGCAAGCTGCCTTAGCTCTCCTTCTGTTCCCTCAAAAAGAACATTAAGTCAAGCCTCTGGATGGATTCTGAAACTACAGAACCTGCAAAGAGACAGAGAGACACAGTCTTCCAATGAGAGATAATTTAGAAGACTTCAGGAAAAGATGGGTCTGACTCGGGCAAAAGGGAGGCCCAGCGCAGGGCAGCAGCCCAGCGCAGAGAGGGTCGGGGCAAGTCAGCAGGAGCTGCGGGCCACAGCCGAACAACTGAGGCCCCCGGAACCTGGCTCAAAAATCTGGTGGCCAAGAAGGACAGTAGAAAAACTTACCTGCACCAGCCGGGAGGGCGGGCGCTAGGGCCACGGATGGGACAGGTGGGACCGGGCGCCTGGCTGAGCGCACCCAGACAGGAAGTGCAGGGGGGCAAATTGCACACACAATGAAGGCCTCAGAGTAAAAAGCCAGTCACACAGCACCTATACCCCTGCACAAGAAGCCCAAAACAGGGACCCTGGTGCCCCCAGAGCAGATCTCAACTTAAAAAATAAACAAGCTGCAATAATGAGTAAGAAACAAAAAAGAGCCCTCTCCATTGAGAGCTTCTGTATCAATAGGGAAGAAGCCAACAGCAACTCAGATGAGGACAATAGCCTCAAATTGCCTACATGTGAAGCCTCACGAGGGAAGGTGAATTGGTCTCAAGAACAACAAGCCTTCCTGGAAGAGCTCAAAAAGGATTTTAAAAATCAATTGAGAGGTAGAAGAAAAAATGGGGAGAGAAATTAAAGCAAAACAAGAAAACTATGAAAAAAGAATGAGCACCTTGGAAAAGGAAGCACATAATTTCACTGAAGAAAACAATGCCTTAAAAAATTCATTTGGCCAAATGGAAAAAAAAAAGGTGCATAATCTCACTGAAGAAAACAATGCCTTAAAAATTAAAATGGGACAGTTGGAAGATAAGGAATCCATGAGACACCAGGAATCAGTCAAGCAGAATCAAAAGAATGAAAAAATAGAAGAAAATGTGAGATACCTCATTGGAAAGACAACTGATCTGGAAAACATATCAAGGAGAGACAATCTGAGAATCATTGGACTGCCTGAAAGCCATGACCAGAAAAAGAATCTAGAAACCATATTCCAGGAAATTATTAAGGAGAACTGCCCTGATATCATAGAATCAGAGGATAAAATAATCATTGAAAGAATCAATCACCTCCTGAAAGAGACCCCAAAAGGAAAACTCCAAGGAATATTGTAGCCAAATTCCAGAATTATCAGGTGAAGGAGAAAATACTCCAATCAGCCAGAAAGAAGCAATTTAAATATCATGGAGCCACAGTCAGGATTGCACAGGACCTGGCAGCTTTCAACATTAAAGGACCGCAAGGCTTGGAATATGATATTCCAGAAGGCAAAGGAGCTTGGATTGCAGCCAAGAATCTATTACCCAGCAAAAATGTTCATTCTCTTTCAGGGGAAAAGATGGACATTTAATGATATTGGGGACTTTCAATCTTTCCTGGGGAAAAGACCAGAACTGAATAGAAAATGTGATCTTAACATACAAGACTCAAGAGAAGTTTTAAAAGGTAAACAGAGGGAAACAAACAAACAAACAAAAGGTTACCCAATTAGGTTAAACTGTTTATATCTCTACATGGGAAGATAATACTCATAACTCTTAAGAACTGTAAATGTATTTGGGCAGAGAGAAGGAGTTTACACAGAGGGTATAAATATAAATTGTCTTTGATGTGATGATACAAAAAAAATTAAGGGGTTAAAAAGGGAGTCTATGGGGAGGAGAGGAAAGGGGAGGTGGAATGGGATGAATTATATCATGAAGAGGTGAAAAAAAACCTATTCCAATAGAGGGAAAGAAAGGAGGGATGAACATTGTTTCAACCCTACTCTCATTAGATTTGATTCAAAGAGGGAATAACACATATGCTCATTGGGATAAAGAAACTTAGCTCATTCTTTAGGGAAGCAAAAGGGGAAGGGGAAGGGGGGGACTGATAGAAGGGAGGACAGAAGCAAGGGAGAAAAGGGTAAAGAAAAGAGAGGGGGTCATAAAAAGGGAGGGCAGATTGGGGGAGGCAGGGGTAAGAAGTAAAACATCAGTGAGGAGGAATAGGGTGAAAGAAGGGGGAAAAGTACAAAGGGGGTAAATAGAATGGAGGAGAATAGACAGTCAGTAATAATAACTGTGAATGTGAATGGGATGAACTCTGCTATAAAACGGAAGCGAATTGCAGAGTGGATTAAAAACCAGAATCCTACAATATGCTGTTTACAAGAAACACATTTGAAGCAGAGAGATACACACAGAGTAAAGGTAAAAGGCTGGAGCAGAATATATTATGCTTCAGCTAAAGGAAAAAAAGCAGGGGTAGCAATCCTTATCTCAGACAAAGGGCAGGTAAAAATAGATCTCATTAAAAGAGATAAGGAAGGAAATTACATCTTGCTTAAAGGTACTATAGATAATGAAGGAATATCAATATTAAATATGTATGTGCAAAGTGGTATAGCATCCAAGTTCTTAGAGGAGAAGTTAAATGAGTTACAAGAGGAATTAGACAGTAATACTATATTAGTGGGGGACCTAAATCTCCCCCCCCTCAGAATTAGATAAATCTAGCCAAAAAATAAATAAGAAAGAAGTGAAAGAGGTGAATAGATTACTAGAAAAGTTAGACATGATAGATGTCTGGAGAAAATTGAATGGGGATAGAAAGGAATATATCCCTTTTTCTCCGCAGTACATGGCACATTTTCAAAAATGGACCATGTATTAGGGCACAAAAACATCATAGTCAAATGTAGAAAGGCAGAAATAGTAAATGCATCCTTCTCAGATCATGATGTAATAAAAATTACATGTAAGAAAGAGCCAGGGGATCTGGTACTGGCTAAAAAATAGAGTGGTAGATCAATGGAATAGGCTAGGCTCAGGAAATGCAGTAGTAAATGACACTAGTAATGTAGTGTTTGATAAACCCAAAGGCTCCAGCTTCTGGGATAGGAACTAAGTATTTGACAAAAACTGCTGGGAAAACTGGAAGATAGTATGGCAGAAATTAGGCATAGACCAACATGTTACACCTTATACTAAAATAAGGTCAAAATGGATACATGATTTAGACATAAGAGGTGATACCATAGGTAAATTAGGAGAGAAAGGAATAGTGTACCTATCAGATCTTTGGAAAGGAGAACAGTTTTTGACAAAACAAGAGATAGAGTATATTATAAAATGCAAAATGGATGATTTTGATTATATTAAATTAAAAATTTTTGTACAAACAGAAGCAATGCATCCAAAATTGGAAGGGAGGCAGAAAACTGGGAAACAATTTTTGAGGCCAGTGCTTCTGATAAAGGCCTCATCTCTAAAATATATAGGGAATTAAATCAAATTTATAAAAATCCAAGTCATTCCCCAATTGAGAAATGGTCAAAGGATATGAACAAGGCAGTTTTCTGATGAAGAAACCAAAGCTATCTATTCCCATATGAAAAAATGCTCTAAATCTCTAATGAGTAGAGAGATGCAAATTAAAACAACTCTGAGGTACCACCTGACACTTATCAGATTGGCTAAAATGACAAAAAAGGAAGATAATAAATGTTGGAGAGGCTGTGGGAAAATTGGAACACTAATGCATTGTTGGTGGAGCTGTGAGCTGATCCAACCATTCTGGAGAGCAATTTGGGATTATGCCCAAAGGGCAATAAAGCTGTGCATACCCTTTGACCCAGCAATTCCACTTTTAGGTCTTTTGCCCAAAGAAATCATGGAAGGGGGAAAGGGACCCACATGTACAAAAATATTTATAGCTGCTCTTTACGTGGTAGCAAGGAATTGAAGTTGAGGGGGTGCCCATCAATTGGGGAATGGCTGGACAAGTTGTGGTATATGAATACAATAGAATACTATTGTGCTGTAAGAAATGATGAGCAGGAAGAGTTCAGAGAAACCTGGAGGGTCTTACGTGAGCTGATGATGAGTGAGATGAGCAGAACCAGAAGAACATTTTACACAGTATCATCAACATTGAGTGTTGACCTACTGTGATGGACTATATTCTTCTCACCAATGCAATGGTACAGAAGAGTTCCAGGGAACTCATGATAGAAGAGGATCTCCAAATCCAAGAAAAAAAAAGAAAGAAAGAACTGTGGAGTATAGATGCTGATTGAACCATATTATTTCTTTTGTTTTGGGTGCTGTTGGTTTTTTTTTTCTATTTTGAGGTTTTGCATCACTGCTCTGATTTTTTCTCTTGTAACAGGATTAATGCAGAAATAGGATTAATGTTATTATGTGTATATATATGTGTGTGTATATATCTATATCTATATCTATATCTATATCTATATCTATATCTATATCTATATCTATATCTATATCTATATCTATATCTATATCTATATCTATATCTATATCTATAGAGATATATAGACATAACCTATATCAGATTACCTGCTGTCTAGGGGAGGGGGGAGGGAGGGAGAAAAATCTGAAATTGTAAAGCTTGTATAAACAAAAGTTGAGAACTATCTTTACATGTAATGGAAAAAATAAACTACCTTATACATTAAAAAATAAATAAATAAACAAATAAACAAACAAATAAATAAATAAAAGAAAGAGCCAGGGAAAAGTAGAATGAAAATCAATTGGAAACTAAATAATATCATTCTAAAGAATGAATGGGCCAAACAACAAATCATAGAAACAATCAATAACTATATCCAAGAGAATGACAATAATGAGACAACATACCAAAATCTATGGGATGCAGCCAAAGCAGTGCTTAGGGGAAAATTTATAGCTCTAAATGCTTACATGAATAAAAAAGAGAAAGAGGAGATTAACGAATTGGGCATGCAGCTTAAAAAGCTAGAAAAAGAACAAATTAGAAATCCCCAATTAGATACTAAACTAGAGATCCTGAAAATGAAAGGAGAAATTAATAAGATAGAAATCAAAAAAACTATAGAATTAATCAATAAAACTAAGAGCTGGTTTTATGAAAAAAACCAATAAAATAGACAAAATATTGGTTAATTTGATTAAACAAAAGAAAGAAGACCCCAATTGAGAAATGGTCAAAGGATATGAACAGGCAGTTTTCTCATGAAGAAACCAAAGCTATCTATTCCCATATGAAAAAATGCTCTAAATCTCTAATGATTAGAGAGAGGCAAATTAAAACAACTCTGAGGTACCACTTGACACCTATCAGATTGGCTAAAATTACAAAAAAGGGAAAATAATAAATGTTGGAGCTGTGGGAAAATTGGAACACTAATGCATTGTTGGTGGAGCTGTGAACTGATCCAACCATTCTGGAGAGCGATTTGGAATTATGCCCAAAGGGAGATAAAGCTGTGCATACCCTTTGACCCAGCAATACCACTTTTGGGTCTTTTCCCCAAAGAAATCATGGAAAGGTGAAAGGGACCCACATGTACTAAAATATTTATAGCTGCTCTTTACGTGGTGGCAAAGAATTGGAAGTTGAGGGGATGCCCATCAATTGGGGAATGGCTGGACAAGTTGTGGTGTATGAATACAATGGAATACTATTGTGCTGTAAGAAATGATGAGCAGGAGGAGTTCAGAGAAACCTGGAGGGTCTTGCGTGGACTGATGAGGAGTGAGATGAGCAGAACCAGAAGAACATTGTACACAGTATCATCAACATTGAGTGTTGATCTACTGTGATGGATTATATTCTTCTCACCAATACAATGGTACAGAAGAGTTCCAGGGAACTCACGATAGAAGAGGATCTCCAAATCCAATGAAAATAAAAAAGAACTGTGGAGTATATAGATGCTGAATGAACCATACTATTTCTTTTGTCTTTGGTGCTGTTGTTTTTTCTATTTTGAAGTTTTTCATCATTGCTCTGATTCTTCTCTTATAACAGGACTAATGCAGAAATAGGATTAATGCTATTATGTGTATGTGTATGTGTATGTGTATGTATGTATATATATATAACCTATATCAGATTACCTGATGTCTAGGGGAGGGGGGAAGGAGGGGAGGGAGGTAGAAAAATCTGAAATTGGAAAGCCTGTTTAAACAAAAGTTGAGAACTATCTTTACATGTAACGGGAAAAAAATAAAATACTTTATTAATTAAAAAAAATATAAATAAATCTACCTGGTTTGGGATTAGATTGGTGGATGGTGAATGGATGGATGGACGGATGGATGGGTAGATAGATAGATACTTTTTCCTGTTTTCTTTTATCTCTTTGTGGTTTGGATCTAGTAGTGACATTGCCATATCAAAGGATGTGCACAGTTTTATAGTCTCTAGGACCTAGTTCTAGTTTCTTTGACAGAATGGGTGGAAGAGTTCACTACTTCACCAACAATTTATTAATGTTTCCATAGTGGTGTTATTAAGAACTGTGGTCACTGCTCTCCTGATCTGTTCTGTGGTCTTTACTGAGGAAGGGTCCCTGTTCCCCTGAAGCCTGAACTGCTAGCACTCCTCTTGGCCTTGAAACTGTAACTAAGGCACCTTCTCCCTTGTGATTGATCACAAGGGCTCCTTTCTGCCCTGACATTGCAACCCAGAGCTGCTAATTGGCAATAAAATTACCAATAAGTGCCAGCTGTACCCAATGCCAGCAAAGTACCTCCTTTTCTGAGGAGTTGAACAATCACTTTACCATTTCTGGGCTGAGAGATATTGAAGGTGTAGCTGTTGCTGCTGCTGCTTCTGCTGCTGCTGTTGTTGTTGTTGAGCCTCTAAGGCCTACTACTGCTGCTTCTGCCATGCTCTTGCTGCACTCCAGGCCTATGCTTACCTCAATGTTAGAGGCCTCTACTGCAGACCTCCGAACTGTCTTAGGCTGAAAAAAAAACCTCTCCCTCTGACCTTTTGTTGGCTCTACCACTCCAAAATTTGATTTGAGGCATTATTTTAAAGTTGTTTTGAAGGGAATGTTGGGACTATTGGCCTGTACTCCATGATCTTGGCTCTGCCTGCAGAAAGCACTGGCTGTTTGTGCCTTACTTTACATCCCCGGCACTGTGGCTGGAAGTTTATAAGCATTTGATAAATATCTGTTGACTGACTGAGGTATTGAATCACTGAAGGATACAGGAGGGACTTCATGTGAACAAGAGTGTATATTTCATAGATTTGGAAAGGTTCCCTGGTCTCCACACTTTCTTCCTCTCTCCCTACCTACTCTCTGGCAATACCTGTATTAGAGATCCTTGATAATAAACTCCAGACAGATTCTCCACAAGAATGCTATTTTATTTTTTTTAATACAGGGCAATTGGGGTTAGTTGACTTGCCCAGGGTCACACAGCTAGTAAGTGTCAAGTAACGGAGGCCGGGTTTGAGCTCATATCCTCCTGAATCCAAGGCTGGTGCTTTATCTACTGTGCCACCTAGCTTCCCCCAGAATGTTATTTTTTTTAAGGCTAACATTTATATGGTGCTTTAAGGTTTGCAAAACATTCTATAAAAATATTTTATTTGATCCTCACAAAAACCCTTAGAGGGGGCAGCTAGGTGGCACAATGGATAAAGCACCTGCCCTGGATTCAGGCGTACCTGAGTTCAAATCCTGCATCAGACACTTGACACTTATTAGCTGTGTGACCCTGGGCAAGTCACTTAACCCCCATTGCCCCACAAAAGAAAAAAAAAGCAACCTTAGAGGTTTTATACTTTTATAGATGAGAAAACTGAGATAAAGATCAAAAGTCTTGCCCAGGTTCACAAAACTATTAAGTAGGTATCTGAGGTCAGATTTGAACTCAGGTCTGTTTGACTCTAGAACTATTGTTCTATTCAGTGCAACACTTAGTTCCTGAGCTCAGTTTCCTCTCTTCAATTTCTTCAGTGGAAGGAAGTGCCTATATGGGTACAATGGAAAATGAGGCATGGGACTTGAATGAAACCAATGTAATTGTGAATTAAAGTTTAAGGCAGATGAGATAGCTGTCATCAAGCATTTGAAGTCCTGCCATGTGGAAAAAAGGGATGAATCTTGTTTCACTTGGCCAAAGAAAGCAGAATGAGAAGATTATGGGAGGCAGTTATTTAAGGGGAAAAAATGCTTCCTCAGAAAAATCAATTACCTCAGGTAAATGTGTGTCCTACCTCACTGGAAATTTCAGGCAGATAGTGGATAAGCACATGTCAGTGATGAGGATTCTTGCTCAAATATGGATTGGGCCACATTGGCTATTAGACCCTTTTTACCTCTAAGTTCTGATTTTCATTCCTCCTCCTTGACAAAATATATTAGAAAGATCATTAAACCTATTTAACTCTCAGCCAATTTATTCACCTCTCAAAGAAGCCATTGTCCAGTCAGCATGCTTGTTCCAGATGGATACTTAGGTACCAAGTGGACTGGCCATACAAAATGCATGGCTGATTCTAGAAGAGAGAATTTTTTTCTTCTATTGAATTTTTCTGTATGAATTGTTTTCAATAATCACGCATTTCACTGAGGGTGACTGTAATATATGGAGTCTTGGTGCAATCAGCACATTTAAAAAAGAAATGAATCTGCAGAGGCAGCATGATGGTGTGAATTAGAAGGTGTGGTAGAATTATATATGGAAAGACCTGGGTTTTTATTCTATCTCTGACCACTACTAGCTATAATAGCCTGGGGAACTCACTTAAAGGTCTCCAATTCTCAGATTGCTCATCAGTAAAATAGGGATAATAATACGTTTAGGACCTATGTTATAGGGTTATTGGAAGTTTCCTTGAGCTAATATATGTTAAACACAGGAAAATTTAAAACACTCTATAATAATCAGAATGTTGTTGAGTGATTTTCCTACAGTGAGATTTATGAAGAAAATTTAAATGATCATAATTGAAGGAAGAGAAACTCCTTGTTAGAGGGGAGTCAAGTCAAATCAGCCAGAATTTTTGAAGTGCATATTATTTCAAACACTGAATTAAGTGTGGGAGACATGAAGAAGGGAGTTAGTCTTTTCCCTCAAGAAGCTCACATTCTAATGAGGATGACAAAATGCAAACAACCAGGTACATAAAATAAATATTGAGGATAAAATTGAAATAATCATTGAGGGGAAACACTAGCATTAAAGAGAATTTGAAAAGGCTTCAAGTAGAAGGTGAGGTTTTAGCTGGGAATTAAAAGAAGCTGGGGGGAGGGTGGCAGGGGCAGCTAGGTGGTGCAGTAGATAAAGCACCAGCCCTGGATTCAGGAGGACCTGAGTTCAAATCCGGTCTACCAAACACACTTGAGATTTTTGTACCATGTGTTCAACATCTCTACCATTGACAGAAATGAAAACATTCAGAATAGATGAGGGTTTGAGGGTGAAGGCAAATGGGTTCTTTTTTGGACATAGTAAAATGAAGATGTCTATAGGAAATCCAGTTGGAGATGTCCAATAGCCAGGTGATGATGTAAGATGAAGAGAGGGTCTCATTTTAGTCACTGAACCCCTTGAGGAAGGAAGGAGAATGTTCTAGACATTGGTAAATACTGATATATCAGAATATTTCTTGGGTGATACATGTGGACTGAATAAATTTCAATGAACAAGAGATTACTGCTTGCAGAAGTAAAAGGAGAGTTTAGAAGTGGCAAAGAATGGGAAGGATAATAGATAAAAATAGTAATAATGGTAATAATCATAATAATAATCAAAAATTTACCTATTATTTATTGTGTGCCAAGCACTGTACTAATCACTTAATAGTTATTATTTCATCTGATCCTTACAACAATCTTGGGAGGTAGAAGGTATAATTATATTCATTTTACAGATGAGAAACTGAGTAAAAAAGAGATGACAAAAAATTATCAGGGTTGCACAACCAGGAAGCATCTGAAGCCAAATTTGAACTGAGATCTTCTTTAGTCCCATAATTCTATCCACTGGTCACATAGCTTCCAGAAGAAAGAGGACTCTGACTCCCCTACTAGAACTATGGAGTTACAGGGGGGCAGAAAATGAGAGAAAGTACTGACATTACTGGAAAGGTTTTCCAGGGATATAATATGATTAGGAGGGAGGCTGGTCTCAGTGAATATCAGAAGACTGAAAAAGTAATAAAGGAAAAAAATAATGGAAGAGACTTTGTTATTCGTGGAACAAGCATTCAAGAGATTACAGTAGAAGCAATGGGTAGATCTAAAGTGGGAAGTTGGGGGGCTTGTGCTGAGGTGGAAAAGATAAAAGAATGGGTAATGGGAGTGGGAAACAGGGCTTATAAAATGGCAGATGAGTGTTCAGAATCACTGGGATTTAGAAGAGTATGATGAGGTAGATATATGCTACCATTGAGAAGTGAATTTAGGCTTTTTTTTTTGTGAGGCAATTGGGGTTAAGTGAATTGCCCAGGGTCACACAGCTAGTAAGTGTTAAGTGTCTGAGGCCGAATTTGAAGCCAGGTACTCCAGGGCTGGTGCTCTATCCACTGCTCCACCTAGCTGCCCCTAGGCATATTATTAATGACTAGAGAGATATCCACTGAGAAGGAAGGTGATTAGATTGTTCAGGGCATTTCCTCAGTGTTCAGCCTTGTGGCAGGTGATTATGTTGAGTGCTGTGAGGGCCAAAAGACCCCACATAAGGGAGGAACTGGCAAAGTTACAGTCTACAGGTAAGAGGCATGAGATTTGAATGTGGGATTAACTCATAGTACCCTGGGAAGACTCCATAGTGAGGTGGCCACAAGATGGCAAACTGAATATGGGGTTCCACAGAAAACCCCAGGCATATATACAGGGGTTGCTGGAGATCTAATGGAGGTTATAGCAAAGCAAGGTGCCATGGAAGATCAAAGGGACAAAAAAACAAAGGACAAAAGGGACTAGATACAAATATAGGGTGAAGAAACACTCCTGGAGGAATCCCAGGGACAAAGACAATGGAGCCTTTAAGGTTGAATTTTTGTTCTACTAAGGTAAATGTATTTTTAAAAATCATTCAACAGGGTGGAGGTACACTCTCAGAAGAGGATAGCAACATTGGGGCTCCTACATCCAAAGCTTCTAAGAAAAATATTAATTGGTCTGAAGCCATAGAAGTGCTCAAAAAGGACTTTGAAGATAAAGTAAGAGAGGTAGAGGGAAAAGTGAGAGTGACACAGAAAAGTAATGAAAAAAAAGTCTGAAGCTTGAAAAGCCAAATGGAAAAGCTCTCTGAAGAAAATAATTGCCTAAGAATTAGGTTTGAACAAATGGAAGCTAGTGACTTTATAAGAAACCATGACACAATAAATCAAATCCAAATGAATAAAGAAAAATAGAGGGCCATGTGAAATATCTTCTTCGAAAAATAGCTGACCTGGAAAATGGATCCAGGAGAGATAATGTGAAAATTATTGAACTACCAGAAAACAATGATTAATAAAAGATCTTAGACATCATCTTCCTAGAAATTGTCAGGGAAAATTGCCCTGATATTCTAGAAACAGAAGGTAAAATATAAATTGAAAGAATCCACTAATCACCTCCTGAAAGAGATACCAAAATGAAAACTTCCAGTAATATTGTAGCCAAATTCCAGAGCTCCCAAATCAAGGAGAAAATATTGCAAGCAGCTAGAAAGAAAAAACAGAACTACTGTGCAGCCACAGGCAAAATAGCACAACATCTAGCAGCTTCTACATTAAAGGATCTGAAGGCATGGAATACAATATTTTGGAAGTCAAAGGCATTGGGATTACAACCAAGAATCACCTACCCAGCAAAACTGATTATAATCTTTCAGGGGAAAAATGGGACTTCAAAGAAAAAAATTACTTTCAGTTAGTTATTCCTGATGAAAAGACCTGACCTGAATAGAAAATTTGACTTTCAAATACAAGACCCTAGAGAAGCATAAAAAGGTAAACAGGAAAAAGAAATCATGAGAGATGTTAAAAAGTTAAACTTTTTACATTCCTACATGGGAAGATGATACTTCTAACTCATAAGAACTTTCAGAGTATTAGGGCAGATGATAGCAATAAATTTATACAGAGGACACATGTGGGAATTGATTATGAAGGGATGACATCTGTAAAGCATTTATTTTTTGTTTATCATTTTTTGGTAGGGCATTCAGGGTTCAGTGGCATGTCTGGGGTCACTGAGTTGGTGAGTGTCTTGTGTCTGAGGCCAGATTTGGGCTCAGATCTTCCTGGGTCCAGGGCTACTGCTCTGTCCATTGTGTCACCTAACTGCCCCATGATGACATCTTTAGGGTAAAATTGAGGGGTGAGAGGATTGCACTGGGGGAGGAGGAAGGGGAGGGGTACAATGGGGTGAAATCTCAAATGAAAGAAGCAGGAATGGTCTTGTGGGGTGGAGGAAAAGATGAGAGAGGAGTTGGGGAAAATATGGGGGAGGAAGGGGGAAGAGTGAATGAGCCTTACACTCATCAAAATTGGGGATAAGGAGGGAGGAGTGAATGAAGGGAGGGCCAAGTGGGGGAGGAGACAGTCAGAAGCAAAACACTTTTGAGGAGGGATAGGGGGAAAGAAGATAGAAAATAGAGTAAATATCATGGGGAGGGAATAGGATGGAGGCAAACAGTTAACAATAGTAACTGAAAAATATTTTGAAGGAGAGGTGAGAGTAATGTGAGATGATGATGATGTTGATGATGGATGTATTGATGATGATTGTAGGGATATGAACATTTTTTGTTGAGGATTGATGGATGACGAGGACTAATTGATGAGGAGGATTGAATGATGAAGATGAGTATAGATTGATGAGATAGGAGGATTGAGGAGGAGAATGACAATTGATGGATGATGATTGATTTGTGATGATGATGACAAAATGTATGGTACTTTCTTTGCTGGGCTATTGTGAAGAAAATTCTTTTTCACTTATATGGTACTATATAAATGTTATGTATTATTGTTTTTCAATAATCAATCTCATGGGTTTATTGTAAAGAAATCTCTCTTTAAAAGAGTATATAAATGTAGTTTACTGGGAAAAAATTGATGAGCAAGATGCAATCAGAAAGACCTCAAAGGACCTGAATGAGCTGATGCAAAGTGAAATGTACTGTATACAAAAGAACAGTAATATTGTGAGAAGATCTGCTGTGAATGACTTGGTTATTTTCAGCAATGCAATGATCCAAGACAACTCTGAAGGTCTTATGAAAAATGCAATACATATAAAGAGAGAGAACTCATGGCATCTGAATACAGATTGAAGCATAATTTTTGTTAGTTTTTATATTAAATTTTGTTTTTGTCTGTTTTCTTTCACAACCTGGCTAATGTGGAAATATTTTGCATGACTCTTCACGTATAGTTGATATTGAATTGCTTGACTTCTTTGGGGACAGTAGAGAATTTGGAACGCAAAGTTGTTGTTTTTTTAATTGATAAGAAAATTTGTATTTTACATGTCACTTTGGAAAATAAAATTCTAAATATATATATGTATGTATGTATGTATGTATGTATGTATGTATGTATGTATGTATGTATGTAAAAATCACCCAACAATAAACAAAGTAGTACCTTGTATTCCTACATTCTGCAGGAAATTTTGTGACTGCTGTAGGTCTCCTCCTTTGTGTGTCTACTCATTCTCATGTAATATTTTAATCAAGGATTGTGTAGTTCATTCCTAGAAATTATTTTATAAAGTTGTCAAAATAAAGGTATGGGTCAGTACTTATTGATGCTTTTCCAATTGCCTTTCACACCACTAGTAATATTATCTATGATTTTTTTTCCTGTATTTCTTTGGAAACCTCTCTTCCAGATTCATTTTTAAAATGATTCCTCAATGCTTTCAAGATTTTCTAACCTCACTGTCCATCTATAGAGAAAGAACTGGCGGAGCCATTATGTAAATCAAAGATAATTTCACTTTATTTTTCTTGGACTTTTTTGTCTGTTTTCTTTCATACCATGACTTACATGGAAATGTGTTTTGCATGACTACACTTATATAACCTATGTCAAATTTCTTGCCTTCTCAATGAGGGGGATAGAAGAAGGAGGGAGAGAATTTGGAATTCAAAATTTTGGGGGAAACTATGTTAAAATTGCTTTTACTTGTAACTGGGAAAAATAAAATATTATATTTCAAATTTTTTTTCTAACCTCCAGTGTCAGGTTTATTAGCTTGTTCTTGAGCTGAGCCCACCTCTCTTCTATACTTCATATTTTCAAATGTAATGTCTAATTTTTATTTTGCTTATTTTGGAATTCCCCAGTCATTTGTTAATCAGTAAGTATTATAGCTTGCCATGTGGAATTAAAAGTTATATAAATACAAAGAAAACCCCAAATAGTCTCTGCCCACAATGAACTTAGATTCTAATTGGAGAAATAAAATGTACAGAAATATCTATATGAAACATAGATACAAAGTAATCATATAGTTTAAAACTGTAGAGATGGAAGACCTTGGAAAGGCATTATTCAGAAGAAGGCAGCATTGTATATGAGTGCTGAAGGAAGTCAAGGATTTTAATATCTGACGAAGAAAACATACACTCTTTGGAAATATTGACAAATCTGTCCTGTATTCCATTAGTCTGTAAGCTGTTTGAGGGCAGGTAATGTATTTCTTTCTATTAGTTGTATTCCCAGTATACAGCAAAGTGCCTGGTACATAGTAACTGCTTAATAAATGTTTATTGGATTGGATTATTATATTTATTGATTATCCCACCAATTTAAGCTGTTAGCATGAAATAATCATTATATTTCATGCCAAGAATTCTATAGAATTGTTTATACTTCCTTTTTGCTATATTATGAGGCAATTCATCTTATGATCTGCCATTATATTCCATAGTGTAAACCAAATGATTTTCGTATTTTAATCTTGCGGGTCATTACCTATAACCTACATGCTTCTCTCCTTAGCAACGGAATCAAATGAGAGCTGGATGAGGTTGTTTCTACACTCTTGGCATCTTTTTAAAGATGTTTGTACATATGTAACCGATATTAGATTGCTTTGTGTCTTGGGGAAGAAGGATTGAAGGGAGGGAGGGAGGAAAATTTGGAACTAAAATTTTTATGAAAACAAATGTTAAAAATTATCTTTACATGTCCTGGAAAATACTAAAATGCTTTTATGATTAAAAAAGAATGGTTACACACTAGCTAAACTTTTACAAGAGATGGTGATGATGAAAACTAATAGCTTTGGACTTCCAGGGCAGAGCCAAGATGGAGAAGGACAGGCAGTGACTCCTCAGAGTTCTCCCCCACATCCCTCCAAATCCCTTCAAATAAAGCCATAAGACATTTCCTAGAGCAGCAGAACCAACAAAAGGATGGGGTGAGATAATTCTCGTCAAAGACAGCTAAGAAATTTGGCAGGAAAGGTATGTAGTACGGTGTTGAGAGTGGGAGTGCAGATCCAAGCTGCACCATGCAGATCTAGCTCCAGCTCCATAAAATGAGGCCTATGGAGCTTTGGAATCAGCTGAGGCAGCAGCTACTTCTGGAACTCAGCTCAAAGTCTGGTGAGATGATCAAATGGTTGGCTAGAGGGAGATTGCAAGGGTCTCTGCTGGAACTGAGAAAGAACTTTGTTGCGTGTCCTTGCTCAGAACCAGGAAGCAGTCTTGAGTGGCAGCCCAGGTGGTGGAGGGACAAAGGCATGCCCAAACTTCTAAACACAGTGAAACAGAATTATGTTCCCAGGTTAAAGAGCAAGCAGGCCCGTGGTTACTTACAAACCAGAACAAAGGCCAGAGGAGTATAAAATGTTCCTCTCCTTAAATAGTATCACCTGGGACCTCCTGAAGCTTGGGACAGTGTACCATGCACACAGTGTCCCACTTTAAGAAGGAGTTAAAAGTCAAGACATAGGCTGGCAAAATGACAAGACAGAAGAAAATGCAGACACTAGAAAGTTTCCTTGGTGAGAAGGAAGATCAAAATACATCCTCAGAAGAAAATAACAAATTCAAAGTTCCTATATCCAAAGCTTCCAAGAAAAATATGAATTGGTCTCAGGCCATGGAAGTGATAAAAAAGTACTTTAAAGATAAGGTAAGAGAGGTAGAGGAGAAAAATGCAAAGACAAATGAGAGTGATGCAGGAGGGTCATGAAAAATCAATAGCTTAGATTTTTTAGGCTCCCATTTTTTACAATGGGACACTTCTTGTCATATTTTTCTTTCTTTTAATTTGATGATGATTCTTATCTCTCCCTCAACTAGCCAATTGTCTCATGATCATTGTCAGATCATGTTATAACTTCCTACATCAATATGATTAGTTTCTTATCAACTATGAATTTATAGTTATATACATTTTTGTTATGATGTTCAGTGTTAATTCTTTACACTTGTAGATAAAAATGTATATTGTATGCATGAGGCTTCTGAGTAGGGTTTTTTTTTCCCCTCCATCCTGAGCCATGTTTTCTAATCTATTTCTCCAGAACTGAATATATCACAATACCTACATGAAGACCAGCTTTGCTACTTACTGTCTTTGTGACCTTAGGTAAGTCACAATCTTTCTGGGACTCAGTGTCCTAATCTTTAAAATTAAGGAGATTGTATTGGATCAGGACTCTTTTATGCCATGGACTCCTCAGAACAATATTATTAAAAGCATTAATGTTTTAAAATAATGTTTCTAAATGCATCAATGCAATAAATGACAATTTTAAACACATAAAACAAAGCATATGGTTACAAAGGAACACAATTATATTGAAACATTTGTATTTTTTTCTTCTCATCCACATTGATGGACCATTATAATATATAAACAGATTCATTTAGGATCTAGGTAGCCCATTTTTAGAAACCTAGAGTAAATTATTTTTAAGGTCTTTTCCATCTCTAAGACCTGCAATCTTATGATCATTTCCATTGAAACGGAATATCAAAGTAAATGTTGAGTTGTTTTTGTAGGAGCACATCAAGTTGTTTATTGAATTTCTCTCCTTTTCATGAGCTGGAACATCCATTGGCACTTCAGTAATCATTATCATCCTACTGAACTTTTTGCTTATGGTCATCATAGCCCTTGTAAAACAAGACAATCAAATGTACCATGAAAAATTATGTTTCTCATTGCTTGATGAAACAAGCCTCTTTGCCTCTCTTAGATAAACCTATACAACCAACCGTGAAGTTAGCTATAAATTCATTTCATGTTCTGCTTTTGTTTATTATGAAAAATCTTCAATATTGATGAGTTGCTAATAGTATGCCAAATTACCAGAAGAAAATGGAATGCCTATTCCCCCCCTTTAATTCTAGGTCCCGGTTATTGTCTATCTTGCTCTGCCTGTCCAAAATACATTTTTATTATACCTATATGCTATCGCCCAGTTCTTCATTCATTTAATGAATCAATCAGAAAATAATCTTTATTTAATAACTACTTTGCAAAAGACTCTGTGCTAGTTAAGTTACTACAAAGAAAAGATTGAAACAGTTCCTAATATCTATTAGGTAGAGATGCTATAGCTCTATTCCTGAAGGGGACCTTATAGAACAATGTAATCTATCTCCATCATCTTACAGATAAGGAATCTGATATCCAGGGAAGTCAAATGATTTTCCTAAGGTCACAGATGTACTAAAGCATCAAAAATAGATTTTGAACAAATGTCTTCTGACTCTTGAGTAGAGTTCTTAACTGTTTTGGGGGGTCATAGACCCCTTGGCACTCTGGTGAAGCCTATGGATGGACTCCCTTTTAGAATAATGTTTGTAAATGCATACAAAAACATTCATAAGATTTCAAAGAAAATCAATTACATGGAATCACTTACTTTTGGGGGGGTTTTGTTTTTTTTTAGTGAGGCAGTTGGGGTTAGGTGACTTGCCCAGGGTCACTCAGCTAGTAAGTGTTAAGTGTCTGAGGCCAGATTTGAACTCAGGTACTCCTGACTCCAGGGCCAGTGCTCTATCCACTGTGCCACCTAGCTGTCCTGTGGAATCACTTATAAAATAATTTTTTTTAAACGTTCATGGGGCCCAGTTTAAGGATCCCTGCCAGTGTCCTTTCCATAATTTCTCCCTGAACATGTATATTCATACATACACACAAATATACATGTAAATGTATAAATGTATATATGTATGTATGTATGTATTTATAAAATAAGAACATAATCATGCCTATATGTTCTGCATCCATGCCACAGCAGATGGGCCCTCTGTTGTTCCCAGTCCCCACCTAATGAACAACCCCTGAAGCCATGTGATTGCCTAGCAAGATTTTTATCTGCATCAACCTGAACCCTTTGTCTTTGCACTTAGGCAGAAACAGTGAAACAGGATTGGATATAACTGCTATACCCTGAAAGTCCCATTTCCTGGTTCTACTGGTCATCAACCAAAGTAGGTCAGTCCGTCAATCCAACAATTCTATCCTGTGAGTAAATGTCTTCCTTCCATCAGCAATTATCTGAATCCCTTGTGGAGAAACTCAGCTTGCCAGGGCTGAAATAAATCAGAGAAAATATATTCCTCTGACCCCTGTTTTGAGTTAAGCAAAATGTCATTTTTCTGAAGGTCCATGCTGAATTTTTATATCAATAAAAGACGGAAAGAAAAAAAAAATCTCCTGAAGATTACTTGGAATGTTTCCAGTTTTACTCAAAGGCCAAGAATGCATTTTCTAGATCTGCATAAGATAGAAATCCCTCCTTTGGTTTTTACTTATTCTCTGGGTTCAGCAAGGAAGGGAGAAAGTGGAGACCAGTTTTCTGACCTTCTATGACCATATGGATGAAAACTGACCTCAATGGGTTCATAATATCCTATATTCTAACTTGTAGCCCAGGGAATTGGAATGAACACTGGTTAGCCCAGCCTACCTCTCAGCAAGTTTGGAGTGCCATATAGACGTAATAGTCACTTTCCCCAGAAGAGGCCTTTACTCTGGGCAGGAGGCACATCATCAAAACAAATACAGTGATTGTTCATGCAGGACTATTGCAAAATCTTTAGGCTGAATGCTGCCCATGTAGTCATGAATTTCTTTGGATTTGGCATCCTACCACCTATAGAGCACTCCTCTTACTCTGACCTACAGGTCAGATAAGTGCTTTTCTATGAGATTGTTTTTTTTTTCCTTTTTTTCAGTTTCATATTGGTTTCAGCAGGGTGCAGCCCTAGCATTTCTGGCTTTGTTGCAAATAGTTCCTTAGGTAGTGTGAGGTTTCTTGGGAAGGAGGTTTAGGAATTTAAGAGCTCACCTGGGACCTTGTGGTCCATCTCTCAGCAGTGTAAATAACATTTTACTAAAGTATTATTCAGAATCTAGCTGATTAGCTTTTAAACTATGGATATTCACAATCATTCAGTCTAAAAGTCAATTGAACACATAAAATAGCTGGGTTTTGAACTGTGTGGGATCCCAATTATAGAAAAACTTTGTCATTCAATACATCGGGAAAATCGTGCAAACTGGCTACTAACAATGTCAAGTAGGAGGAGCTAGGTCATGCAGTGGGTAGAGTACAGGACCTGGATTCTGGAGGACCTGAGTTCAAGTGTGGCCTCAGACACTTAACAGTTACTTGCTGTGTGACACTGGGCAATCACTTAATCCCAATTGCCCTGAAAAAAAACGAAAAAGCAACAACAACAAAAAAAACCAATGTCAAGTAAATGAGAACCAAATTATTGTCCCACATAGTTTATCTCTTGCTCTTTCTTCTAATAAAAAATAAATTGAGATTAAATTGAATGATAGTTGTAAAGTCCTACTTGGATTAAAAAAAAATCTAGTAAAGAACAACATGGCAGAAGCATAGCTTGTTAAAATCCTTATGGAAAAGATCCAGGGATTTTAATGGTCTACAAACTCAATATTAGTGAGTCTGTAGTGTGCAACCACAAAACCTAATGCATTTATTGGATAAAATGTTCATATCAAGATCACAGAAATATCAAAATATTTTAGGATGTATGAAGGGAAACATAGTGTTGATAACAAGGGAGGTGATCATTCCACTTCCCTAGTTAATTAATTTGTCTTGATTAGAACATATCTGGAGTACCATGTTCAGTCTTAGGTACCACTTTTTTTTTGGGGGGGGGCGATGAGGGTTAAGTGACTAGCCCAGGGTCACACAAGTAGTAAGTGTCAAGTGTGTGAGGCCTCATTTGAACTCAGGTCCTCCTGAATCCAGGGCCGGTGCTTTATCCACTGCACAACCTACCTGCCCACCCCCCAACTTCTTTTAATTCCCAGCTAAAACCTCACCTTCTACTATATCCAGTGTGCCACCTAGATGCCCCTCTGGGCCCCACTTTTAAGGACAATAATGCCAATGTTCAAAGTATCCACAAGGGCATTCAAAGTGGCAGGTAAGTGCCCCAAGATCAGGTGAGAAGAGGATCTATTGAAGGAATTTACATTCCAACAGGCTATCTAACACTACCCAGCAATATAATGAACAATAAAGAGGGAAAATGTTACTGTAAATATGTTTTAAATATATGTAATTTATGCCAATATCTCATTGGATAATGATGCTTCATTCAACCTATTTTGCCCATCTGTGATAGATATTCATTTAACAATTCTGTATTAAAGGTGGCCATTTTCTTTCTAATCGAAAAGATAGACCTCATTAATATTAATGGAATTTTTAAATAAAAGAAACTTCTAATGGTAAAATCCTGTTATAGACCAAGTAGGAAATAGTATGTCTCTTTGTCTAAAACTTAGTTTCCTAACCTCTATATATACATTACATATAATTCCAATATTTCAATAATTAAGTTCCAAATATCTTCTTACTTTTATTAATTGCTGATACAGTTATAATTATTTTCAACTACCTTAAAATATGTATTAATATTAAAAAAATAAAAACTACATGCTGCCTGAATATAGTATGACTTATTTGGATAACTGAGAGAAGCATCCCCTGAGAAAACAGCCATTAATAAATGTAATTAATTTTGGTGTGGCAATATCCACAAAGATATGCAACACTGAGCTTACTAATTCCTTTCTAGATAATTCTTCATGACAAATATTCATTTGACTTTCTAAGATATGTTAATGAGCTGAGTATAGTATCCTAGATAGATTTCCCAGGTCTGGTATGCACTTTTAAAAACATGGCTCCCAACTCACCATTGCTCTGCCCAAATAGCTTCTCATTAATAATATCCAAATTCATATTTAGATTTCACTCTGATTCATCCTATGTGAATTTATTTCTTAAAGTATGTACCTGGCCTTATCTTCTTAATTGCATACTGCTTCAGTAATGAACTTTGTATCACTACTGGTTTTTGCTTCAGTTTAATGACTAGTTAGTAATATGCCATTTTGATCCAGTCGTATAGTTTCCTGACAAAGCAACAAGCCTTTATTTAGGAATTACTATGTGCCAAGCACTGTGCTAAGTTATTCGAGGTACAATTAAAAGCAAAAACAAAAGTAGTTTGATATGAAAGACTATGGAGTAGTGTCAAGCATTGGATGGGCTTGGAGCCCAAAGAATTGGATTCAAAATCCAGCTCTAAGACCTTGTACAAGGGATTTTTCCTGCCTTGACTCATTTTCCTCTTCTGTTAAATATAGATGCTTACAATAATTACCCTAAAAGGATATGGAGAGGGAAAATGCTTGAGAAATCAGGCTTACCAGATGAGCCACTGCTATTAAGTTTGGGGCTGGCTGCTACAATTTCGTTTTGGTTATGAACATTCCTGGGTTTTAGGAAGGCATGGTGAAAAGTGAGCATTGAGGGTATTTTTTTTTCTTTTTAAAATTAATCTACAAACCCGTCCACTCACGCCCAAATAATGTGGCAAAAAAACAAAACAAAACAAACAAACAAACAACAAACAAAAGAAAAAAAAAACAGAGCAGCCTAATGTACATAAGAACAAAGGGATACTATTTCTCAGCAAAGGAGGGCAATTCTGGTCACCTACTAACCAGGCTGAAAAGCTCAGCTTGCAGTCTGGACCCAGCCAGGAAAAGACAGAGCTTCCAGTGCCAGTCAGAGTCTTCAGCACCAGCAGCTTCTGAGGCTCTGATCACAGACTGGTGAGGCGGTTCCATGATAGGCCAGGGTGAAGTGGAGGCAGTCTCTGCTGGAGTTGGGGCAAAGCACCCTGGGTCGGAATCACTGTGACAGTCTCACCTGTAATACTAATTAACTACCTTGTGGCTTTGGATAAGTCATTTAACCTTTTTTTAAACCTTTTTTAATCTATAAAATTATATTAATAATATTTGTCCAACTTTTCCCACACTTGTTGTGAGGCTGAAAAGAGGGCCTAGGTTATGAGGCTCTTACCCTAGAAGAGAGCCTAAAAGTCATCTACCATTCCACTTTACAGATAAAGAAACTGAGGATAGAGAGGAAAAGTCCCCAAAGTTACACAGGTAGTACAAACCAATAGAAGTGGGATTCTAACAGAAGTTAGAATTTTTATTTCATTATGAAGATAACACAAATGAATTAACTGAGCAAAGATTAACAGAGGGATAAATATAGGTAGGCATTTTGGTATGGTGGAAAACCAACTTTTAATCAGAAGACCTGACTTCTTTCTGGCTCTGTAACATTGATTAAGTTTATTTCTCTGCATCTCAGTTTTCACCTCTATAAAATGGAATTTATAATACCAGCCCCCAACTCACAGAATTGATTCAAGGATCCTATTATATCATGTATTCATAGTCCCTTATGATGTAAAGTATTATGTAAATTTAAGTTAATAGTATAAATATACAGGGGAAAAACACTAAATTCCTATTCCAAAACTATTGTGTGAGGCTTCTTATATAGCTTGACTTTATTGAATGTCCAGAATGCCAATTAGCTTTCTGCCTAAAAATGTAGCCTTTATTTTCCCTCAGGAATTATACAATAGAGTTGGTAACACATATCAGTCACACAATTACCTTGCTTGATTGATCTCAAATGTCTATCCTTGATATGCACACTCTATACTTAAAGTTGTTGTAACGTCAGAATTATATTTGACTCTATCCTCTCCCTTATCCCCATAATCCCTGTGATTGCTAAAAGTAGTCTTTTCAACCTCTGCAATATTTCTCCTAGCTAGTACTTTCTTTCTATTCTCACTTCCACCAATCTAGTTCCAGTCCCTATTGCCTCTTACCTAGACTGCTGTAATCACTTCTTAAATCCCCATTTCATTCTAGCTTCACCCCATTCCATACTCTGAAAACACCTCTGCCTGACCAATCTTTAAACATACCGCTACTCACCCATTAAAGTGTACCTTCCTGACTCTGACATTCAAGACCCTACCCTCTTTGTCTCGATATTACCTTTCCAGTTTTATCTCATACTGCTCATATGTAGTGTTAAGGCTAAAATTCTAGCTAGTCTGTCTAAAATATCTAATGAGTGGTCGCCAATAAATTATAAGCTTTAGGAAGAGTTAGGCTTTTAAGCATTTATTAAGGAAAATAGGAATTTGGTAAAGAGAGAAAGAAAAGCCTACATTCATCTATCTATTAAAGGGAGAGCATATTTCTAGCTCTGCTCTCCACCAGAGTCCAAAGGAAAGAGAGCCCCAGTCAGAGCACCAGGCTCCCCACTTCTTCCTCCCACACACAAACATCACTTCCTGATGCCAAAGAAAAGACCCATGGTCTTGCCCTCAGAGACGTTCGCCTCATGGCGCAGCTTTTCTATGGTAAGTCTCCAGCAGGTGGCATCATTCCAATCATTACAGTAGGAAAATTTAATTACATTTAGGGACAGTTCATAGAGTGCTAGGCCTGGGGTGAGGAAGATCAGAAGCAGATAAGTAGGACAGTGGATAGAGTACTGAACCCAAAGTCAGGATGACCTGAGTTCAAACCTGATTTCAGTCACTTACTAGCTGTGTGCCCCCTGATAAATCACTTAACCCTGTTTGCCTCAGTTTCCTCATCTGTAAAATGAGTTGCAGAAAGAAATGGCAAACTACTTCAGTATTTTTGCTAAGAAAACTCTAAATCCAGCCCCAGACATTTACTAGATAAGTCATTTAACTCCATTTGCCCCCGTCTCTTCAACTGTGAAATGGGTTTGATAATAGCCCCTACCTCCCAGGGATGTTACAAAGATTAAATGTAATATCAGTAAAGCACTTGTTACATATTATATGCTTAATAATTGCTATTTCCTTCCTTTCTTCCTTCCTTCCTTGATTTCCATCTCCATTTGTTTTCTTGGCCCATCCTATATCTGTACCTGTGCTTACATTGTCCACTATAACTGGACTTAGTGCCTCATTTTGCTATTAAGATTTCTGAGGCCTAGATAATAGAAGTGACTTTTCCAAAATTAAATAATCAATTATTTGGAATCCCTTTTCCAAATTAAAGACCTAAAGGTTTCAAAAATAGAATATCTCTATCATCATCCACATGGTAGCTTTCCTGATTTGTTTCCAAGCTTGAGGTCAGAGCATTAGATCACCTATATATCATGTTTAGTATGAATCTGTAATCTTTAGAAACCTATGTTTCACTCTTCCTGGATGACACCCCAGATATCAATGAAGTCTCCTCTCCCTTCAATGCTTTAAATGTCAGTTACTGGTACCATTTCTCTCATGAATATAAACACTACTTCTTGTCACTAAACTAAAACCCTTTTAATGTTTCATGAAAAGGCATTTGACTTTTTCATTGAACTGTTACTGGAAAAACAACATTTGTAAGTTTATTTCTTTATGATACTCGACAGGGACTTTGACCTTGCAGAGACATATCTGATAGCAACATGGTGCAATCATTCTTCATAAATTCTCAGCCTCACCAGTCAAAATGATTTCCTGCCCTTGGTATTGATGTTTCTAATGTTTCCTATCATTTTCCAAGACTATTTTAGTGATTATATTCATTTGGACATGGGCTTCATAGGTCGTTACAATGGGACCATTTTAAAATCAGTAAATAAGATATCATTTACATTGAATGTTTTTCTGGGAGTCAAGACCTGGAAACTGCAATTAGTGTGAAACAGAGCACTAATGAAGAAGGGCTGGACAGACAGGAAAATAATGAATTAAAATGAAATGAAGTCACTTCTATTCTGCTGTCATAAACGGCTTGATAAGGTACAGCATCAGTGGACTGAAAATAGAATGAATTCTGAACAATATTCTCATCAATACTTGTATCATCTTTAAACCCCTAACTGTACACAAAGCATTTCCAAACCCAATCAGCACCCTACAACATTAACCTGGGGTCTCAGTTTACCCATTATGCAGTCTCAAAAAGTGCTTCTCTCCTTCATGGGCATCCCCACATTAGACCTCATTTTTCCCCAACTAAATGAAATGCTTTAAGCTGTGTTTAGGCATTCCATCACCCCCACCTTCCCATTGACTATTCTCATCCCTGGTACCATTCTAGAATCCCAATTTCCTCTCCCTCCTGCTACTCTATGATGTAAGTTGCCCCTAACCCAACTCAATTCCTTGTCCACATCATATAAGTTACAGTTGCATTTTTCTTAGAATGTGTGTACATCACCTCTGGCTCAGCAATTGCTTCCTGGAAAAGCAGTGTGGGGTGGAAGGAGGTTTGCTTCCTCTTTTTTATTTGGCTTATGTTGCAACCCAAAAGGTTTGCATCCCTATTCAAGAGGCAGTAAAGAACCATTCAGTAGGAAGGAATGAATAACATTCCTTACTCTCCCTGCTGACCTTTTAAGCACAACGGCCACTCTCCTAAGTGAAAGAAAGATGAGGTTACAGGCCTAGCCAATAAAGTACACCAATGTATATCTGGATGTTGTTGTTGTTGTTGTTGTTGTTGTTGTTGTTGTTGTTGTTGTGGTTGTGGTTGTGGTTTGTCTTCTGTTCTCAAAGAGGACCATGACAGATATCATGACTTAGAATGAATTGGATTCAAATGAGATAGGGCAGTACAAAGTCACCAGCTTCACTCTCTCTTCCAGAGGCATCAAGGTCCAGTGGCAAGATATACATAAGGACAACTGAAGATGTCTCTGGATATTTGAGTCAATTGGGGTTAAGTGACTTGCCCAGGGTCACATAGCTAGTAAGTATAAAGTGTCTGAGGCTAGATTTGAACTCATGTCCTCCTGACTCTAGGGTTAGTGTACCATGCACTGTGCTACCTAGTTGCTCCAATATCTGTCGTTTATTTAATATCTGGCTGTGTGGGTAAAGAACGTGGAAGGATTTGCCAAATGTGCTGAATCACTGTATTGCAACAGGCTTTGAGCCAATGGGCCCTGAATAACTATGCTCTCATTCAATAATTCATTGACACTGCTTTTCAATAATTCTTCACAATTCAATCTAATCAATTAAATGTGTCTTAAATAGCCACTTTGTGTAAGCTTCTATACTCCGGATAAGATAGAGAGTAGATTTATGATTCCATTAGCATGGAGAACTCCTGGAAAAGGAAAGTTCATCTACCAATGAAAGTCAGCACCTCCTCTATGAGTCATACCATTAGAGAGCTACCTAAAGCAATAGTATCAAAGTTAGATAGAAAAAGGGACCACTAATCCATAATCAATGATCCCTTCCAGAAGCAAATTGACTAATTTTAAAGGTTATATTTTCTATGTTTTATTGTATTTTTATTTATTTTCTTAAATATTTTCCAATTATATTTTAATTTGATTCACAAGGCATCTGAGAGTGTTGGGAGTCATATGCAACAGTGTTTGACACTGATAGCCTAGAACTCTGAGAGTTTAAGGGACTCATACAGGTACTAAAATACAAAGAACCATAATCTTGGCTTCCAATGTATTGACTTTCTACTGGATAGATACAACATTGAATCAAATAAATAAATACAGTATAGAATAGGGGATTAGTGGGACCTGGAGTACTCAACTTGGGTTTAAAACATACTTCAGATATATATTATGGCTATGTGAACCTAGCCAAATCACATTTTCCCTCAACTCACTAATATATATATATATATATATATATATATATATATATATATATATGTGTGTGTGTGTGTGTGTGTGTATGTATATGTATACATATGTATATATACATATACGTATATGTATGTGTATATATATATGTGTATGTGTGTATGTATGTGTATGTGTGTATGTATGTGTATGTGTATGCATATGTATATATATACATACATATATATAGGTATATGTATATATATATATACCTATATATATATATATATATATATATATATATATATGTATATTTATTTATTTATTTGCCAAACAGTTGCTGATCTACATTAATAGAAGGATTTGTTTACTGGGAGTTTCTGACACCTAGGAAATCTCAGGTCCAGAGTAAATGATCAAAACATAATTCGTGGAATAAGTAATCACTAATAACTAGGGAAATTAATCCCTTTACCCTTCAGCTATTTTCCAAACTATCCCTTTTGAACAAATTCTACTCTCCTTCCCTCACTATTTCCATACTTTGGTGAGCCCGTTTAACAGTGTGACATTATTTATGTATGAATCCCTCACAGCCCCATCCTATCACCAGTTATGCCATGCTAAGCCTCAACATTGGATAATTTACACTGTACTTGGTCCTATTCACATATTGCTGAATTGAACTAGAGAAAAATCACAAAATGGTTCTGACTAGGCCCACTACAAATTTGTTACATTATCTCAAGTATGTTCTCACTACTAGGCAATCCTTTTAAAACTCCCTAATTGGTTCACTTTGGCACTCATGACAATAGATATTCCAAATATTTTCATCTCTCCTTAAAACTCTTATAGCTTCTCCCTCCTCAATCTCAACTGAGAACCATAGTCCATATTTAAGTGGAAAAAGAGGCCATTGTCAGAGGAGTCACTCTTTTCCATTCTTCCTTATTACATATCCCTCAAATATCTTCCTCCATTCTTTCCCCGCTCTCTTACATGAAGAGGTGGCTCTTCTCCTTAGCAAGGCAATTTATGTCCAAATGTTCCTGCCACATCCCTCCCCATGCCCAAATATTCCAGCTTCATTACATGTTTTCAAGGTTTTCCATAACTTCTTATTTGAAGCTAAATTTTGTGAGAAGACCTTCTCTAAGTGATGTCTACACTTGCTTCCCTCCTCTTCTAAACTCACTGCAGTAAACTCAATGTATCCAAAACAGAAGTTACTTATCCCTCCAAAAGCCTCTTTTCTTTTTAACTTTCCAATTAGTAATTACCATGTAGGGCACCACCATCCTCCCATTCACCTACACAACCTCAGTGTCATCTTCAACTCCTCTTACACATGTACTCCACAGATATAATTGTTTGTCAAGTTTGGTCATTTTATCTTCATAATGACACACATTTTCCTTCTCTTCACTAACATAGCTGACCTGGTGCTGGCTCTTATCATCATTCAATTTCATTATTATGATAGCCTTCTGATTGATTTACCTGCTTCAAGTCGTTCCCCACTCCAATCCATCTTCAAATCAGTTGCCAAAGTGATATTCATAAAATATAAGTCTGATCATGTCACCTGCCCCCAACTTAATTAACTCTATACCAAATAGAAAAGCCCATTTTAACTTGTAAATTCCTTTCCAACCTGATCCCTTTAAAGTTTTCCCACTCTTTCCACATAGGCTATGGTCCACAAGGGATGTCTTGCTGTTTCTCATAAACAAAACACTTCTTCTCAAAACTATGCCTTTTCACAGGCACTTATGTCTATCTTGAAAGCTCTTCCTCCTCACATCTGCTTCCTGGATTCCCTGGATTCCTTCAAGTCTCCACTCAAATCCTACTTTCTGAAAAAAAGCCTTTCCTGTGACATTACTTACCATTGGCACTAGACATATCTCATTTGTACATAGTTGTTCACATGTTACCTACTCCAGTATAGTGGTTGCTAATTAAGTACAGGACCATGTTTTTACCTTTGTTTGTATCCCCAATGTTTAGCACAAAACCTAATAATAAATGTTTGGTGACTAAATGATGTTTATTGGCTAATATAAGAAAAAGGTTTTGTTTTGTTAATAGGAATTGGCACTTTAGATGAGCCTTAAATGGAGATAAGAATTCTAATTTTTGAAGGAAAGGAAGACGTAAATTAGAGGTTTAGGGGATAATCTGTAAAAAGATGTGGAATCAGGTGATAAAACAGATTATAGATTTTCTGCTAGAAATATGCTTATATGGCATATGCTTTTATCCCCTTGGTTTATAGATGAAAAAAGTGAGGTCCTGAGAGATTTGGTGTCTTCCCCTGCATTACATATATAATGAGAATCACAGTGTCATGATAGAGAGACCTCTGAATCCCTTTGTCCTCTCCTTCCAATGCATATGGAGTCTCCAAGGAATGCTGAAATCACAGAAGATCTAGGAACACAGTTTAGTCTAGATATACACTGCATAAAGAGAAATAAAGTGAAATAAGTTAGAAAAACTATGGCATAACCATCACTTAAAGGGCTTTATTTCCAGACTGAGCAATTTTTCTGTTTTTCCTGGAAATATTAGGGAGCCACTGAAGACATTCAAATAAATGGCAGGGAGGAGAGTGATATGGGTTTTTTGGGACATTATTTTGGTAGTTGTGTGGAGAATGTGTTAGAATGGAGGGAGAATTGAAACAGGAAGAAAAATTGGGAGGCTATTGTGATAGCCCAGGTAAGAGGGAATAAAAGCCTGAATTAGCTTGAGTGGGCATTTGAGTGATATCTCCTCAGGAGGAATATTATAAAAATTAATATTTATATATATATTTGGACTAAATGCCCTGTGAGACCCTTTGCCACTATGATTTAGAATTTTTTTTAGTTTCAGCAGCAATTTTTTTCCATCAGTTTTTTTTCAATATAGTAGAAAAAGGATACTTTTTAACACCCACTTAACATTCCAAGAAGTTAGTATGACTTGTATTTTGTTATCACTCTTTAATGAAATGCCAGGTATTTAAGTTTCCTTGGCAAACCCTTGTATGGTAATAATGAGAAGCAGTCAAACAGTGAAAAAAATCACTTATCAAATTCTTCACATAAGGGTTTGATATCCAAGATATGTAGAAAGTTTATAGATACATATCACCAAAATCTATTCACCAATAGAGAAGTAGACAAAAGAAATAAAAAATTCTCAAAAGTAGAACTGGAAACTATTAACCATATAAAAGAATATTGCAAATGAATAATAAACTAAAACACTCAAATCAAAATAAACCTGAGGTTTCATCTTATACTCAGAAAATTGGTAAATATGAAAAATACAGGAAGTCAATTTTTGAGGGATCATGGAAAAATAGACAATTTATTGCATTGTTGGTACACTAACGAACTAATGTTGGTGAAAAGTTAACTAATAGATCCATTTGGTAAAGCAGTGTGTACTCATTTAATTAAATAGCCTGACATAGACATACCATTAGACCCAGGGATTCCACTAAAAGGAATATATTTAGAAATAAGAAACAAGAAATGCAATAAAATAAGAGAACAAAGAAAAGATTTCCAAAAACTGATGCAAAATAAAGTAAGTAGAAAAAATATGTGCAATCACTATAGAAAGATAAATGTAAAGAGAGAATCAACCCTAAAACATTTTTAAAGCTATGGTTATGAAATTGAAAAGAACAGAAGCAAGTTTGACACCAAAGAAAAAATATAATCAGATACCTCACCCTCCACACTGTTTTGGATAGGTAGGATATCCACAGATGGAGATTATACTGTATATACTTCAAGGTTGTTTTTTTTTTGATGCTTTAATTATTTTGCTGTTGTTATTTTCTCTCCCTTTTTTTATTAAAATATTCCCTGTTATATGTAATGGTTGAGGGGTAATGTTTATAGAGATAAGTTTAGTCAACACAAAAATGAAAGTAAAAAGAACAATGTGCTATCTAAAGAAAATGCAGATGGACTGACCATATTCTTTTTCTCTTATGATTATCCAGTTGTATGCCATCTAAAAGACACTGTGACAATCTAAGCTGTTATGTATATCAGTATGATTGTTAAATTTTCAGTGTAAGCATTTATGACTCAGAAATTGCCAAATACTACAGCTCAGAGTTTGATTTATTTTGCTGATAATCTAGACTTTAAAAAGTGATGAAGAAAATGTTAATGCTGCATGTTAAACTTTAAACTGTGCTGAATTTTTGGAAAGCCAGTTAGCAAGCATTTACTTAAACACCATGGTTGTTTTTCCTCTCCATTTTAGAATATTGGAATTCCATGATGAAAGTACATCTATGTACAATATTACTGATATTCAGAAGTATACACTTAAATATATTTTGCCATAATGAATATGATATCTAATTGACAGTCATGACCATGGTATCACAGCTGAGTTTTCCCAGGGTGCCAATATAGAGGACTCTGATAGTGCAGTCTTTCAACATAAGAGAAACAAGTGAGCCTAACATATTCTTAACAAGAATAATTAGTTAAAAGACTATAAGATGGCAAAATAGTATGAACTCTTTCCTCACCCAACATACTCTGATTCTCTCCTCAGTGGTTGTCCCTGGATCTCTAACCCCGCTTAACTAGAGCAAAGTTTGATCTTGCCTTTCCATAGCACCAATCCCACCTCTCCTCCAGGTGAGGATGCATTTCATTCTGCTTGACCAAGAAAGCAAAAGCATCTTAGTTATGGTTCTCTCAACTGGTATAGGTAATTTAGAATGTTGTTTATACTTATTTCTTCACTTTGAGGTAATTTTTTTTTCTGTTGTTTAGTTTTTTCAGTCTTATTTGACTTCATGACCCCATTAGAACTTTCATCTTAAAGATGTTGGAGTAGTTTGCCAAGTCCTTCTCCAGCCAATTTTCCAAATAAGGAAACTGAGATAAACTGAGTTAAGTGACTTGCCAGAAGTCATACATCTAATAACTGTCTGAGGCCAGATTTGAATTAAGGCACTTGAGTCTTTCTGAGTTCAGTCCCAGCATTCTATCCAACGTACCACCAACCATCCCTTGAGATCATTTAACTATTAATAATAACCCCTTATTTTTCAGCCTCCTGAATCTTTCCAAGCTTCAGAATGACAAACAAAAGATTGAAAAGTAAAAAAAGTAATCCATTATCAATTTGACAACATTTATGAACCAATGCCTGCATTCAGAGAATATTGTGTGCACTTAACACAGTGGTTCCAAATGCTTGGATAGCAGATGCTTGGTATTACATTAAACACACACACACACACACACACACACACACACACCCCCCAAGATGTCCATTTTAAAACAAACAAAAATAAAAAATATAAACTATAATCAGATAACTCATTATTGGATAGATGTTTTCTATGGATATTTGGTTTGGCTTTAGCTCATGGATAGATGTTTGTTCTCTGTACTACGTATTTCCATCTTTTCCCATAGAGTTCTGTGCTCATTTCTCACCATTCTTCCATATAGGGATTCTATAGTTGAGTCCCTTTTCGAGTACCTTACACGTCAAGTGCCATGTACTTGTACCTTTCCCCTTCAGGGACTCCCCTTCTTGTAATGTCCTCTGTGCAAATTAATTCAACAAAGGCAGGAATATTTTCTTTAGCTGCCTTCAAACTTCCTTTTTTTCTATCTGCTATTAGAACTCCCCATTCCTTAGAGACTTTCAAGAGCAAATTGAAAACTGTCTTATTTGGACAAGCTTAGCTCTTGGCTAATATTCCCAGTGAATATTTTTTATTGTATTTTCAACACATTCCTTAGAAATGCCTTGCATAAAAGACCTTCTATAAGTGTTTCTGCCCTTCCATTCCTCAGTACAGACGTGCTCTATAGCACATTGAGGATGAGTGTTCTTTCTTTCACCTTTTCCTTCATTTCACTCCCTCCCCCCCCCCCACCTTCTCCATCACTGGTAATAGAGTCTTTTATTTATGGAGAATCACTAGAAACAATTCATTTTAACTCTTTCACAACTTTAGCTCCTGCCATCCATTCCTGGGAACTAATTGCTCCCTGTACTCTGACAGAAAACAGTCATTGATAACACCATGTGTGGAGCTGAGGCTGAAATGGAAAAGAATAATGATTCTTCATAGGGAAGGGTATGAGTTGGGTACATGTGCTTGCACAATGGCAATTTATTAAAAACAAATATGATAGCATTTTGTTTGGTCTCCCTGACTTAAGTCTCTCCCCATTCCAATTCATTCTCCATTCAGAAGTAGAATTTGTCTTCCTAAACCACAGGTCCTGCTATAACATCCTCCTATTCAATAAACTCCAGTAGTAAACTATTACTTCCAGGACCAAATATAAAATCCTCTGATGGGCTTTTAAAACCCTTCATAACCCGGTCCTTTCCTAACTTTCCAGGCTTCTTAAATTGTATTCCCCTCCACAAATTCTATTATCCAGTGACACTGGCCTCATTGTTTTTCACACAAGACAGACCATCCCCCATTTCCATGAATTTTCACTGGCTGTTCCCTATGCCTGAAATTCTCACCTTTGTCATCTCCTGAATTCCCTGGCTTCCTTCAAGTTCTAGCTAAAATGTCACCTTATATAAAAGCTTTCCCCAGTCCCTCTTAATGTAAGTGCTTTCCCTATGTGAATATTTTCAATTTATCCTGTATATATTATGTTTTTATATTTTCTTTTGGTTTCCTCCATCAAACCCCAAATTAATTGAGAGTTGAATATAATATTGGACTGATTTTTTTCCCTTTTTGTTTCCCTAGCACCAAGTGCCTGACACATAGTAGGTGATTAATAAATGCTTTTTGACTTGTAATTACCTATATTAGTTTGTGTGTGTATTTTTGTGTGTATGTGTACATATATATATATATGAATAAATTAATGCAGAAATTTTCAGAATATTTCATCTAGGCAACAAACATTATTATAAGTATCATCATATAATACTAATATCATATTTAGCTCATTGAAGTCTCAGTGTAGAAACTTTTCCTCCAATATGAATCACAATCCAGCTGTGAATTAGTAGGTAAGTCCTAGAAAGTCAAATGAGGCATTCCTTTCTTAAAATTTTTCATATTTTATTTTTCTAGTTAAATGTAAACACAACTTTAAATTATCTTTTTTTCAAATATTGAATTCCAAATTATATCCCTCCCTCCCTTTCTTCCTCCCTTCTCCACTCATTGAGAAGGCAAGACATTTGATATAGGTTCTATATCTGTAGTAATGCAAAACGTTTACATATTAGCAATGTTGAGAAAGAAAACAGAACAAAAAAAGAAGAAAAAAAGTCTTTTTGTATCAAAGTATACTTTGATCTGTATTCAGGCTCCATCAGTTCTTTCTCTGGTGGTGAATATAATTTTAGGTCTAAGTTCTTTGGGATTATCTTGGATCAGTATATTGTTGAGAATAAGTAAGTCATTCACAGTTGATCATTGTACAATTTGCTGTTACTATGTTCAAAGTTCTTATTCTGGTCATTTCACTTTGTATCAGTTGATATGTCTTTCCATGTTTTTCTGAGAGCATCTTGCTTGCCATTTCTTATAGCACAATAGTATTTTATTGAAATCCTAAACTACAATGTGTTACATCATTTCCCACTTGATGAGCATCCCCTCAGTTTCTAATTCTTTGCCACCACAAAAAGAGCTGCTATAAATATTTTTGCACATATATGTCTATTCCTTTTTCTGTTTATTGCTTTGGGATACAGACATAGTAGTGGTATTGTTGGATCAAAGGCATGTATTGTTCTATGGCTTAGTTCCAAATTGTTCTCCTGAGTGGTTGAATTAGTTTACAACTCTACCAACAGTGCATTAGTAACTCAATTTTCCCACATCCCTCCAACATTTGCAATTTTCCTTTTCTGTTATAAAACTCAATCTAATAACTTTGTTTCAATGGGCATTTCTCTAATCAATAATGATTTAGAACATTTTTCATATAACTATAGATAGCTTTGATTACTTCATCTGAAAACTGTTCATATCCTTTAACCATTTATCAATTGAGGAATGGCTCTTATTTCCAGAAATTTGACGTAGTTCTCTAAATAATTCAGAATTTATATCTTTCTCTGGGTGTAATCTTTTTCAGAGTTATGATAACTATGTATTTCCCTCCATACTGTTTGCCAATTTATCTTGTCTTTCATTTCACCCTGTCCATTCTCAAAAGTGTTTTGTTTCTGAATTTTGCCTTCCCTAATCCACCTTCCCTCCCTTCTATCACCTCCTCTTCTCCTCTCCTTTTCTTCTTATTTTCCTGTATGGTAAGATTTATTTCTATACTCAATTGAGTGTATATTTTATTCCCTCCTCGATGCAGTTCTGATTAGAGTTTCACATTCTTCTTCACCTCCCTCATCTTCCCCTCCACTGTAAAAGCTCTTTCAAACCACTTCTGTCACATAATTTACCCTATTCTCCCTCTCCCTCTCCTGTTATCTGAATGCATTCCTCTTTCTCACCTCTTCAGGTTTTTTTTAAGATAATTATCCCACTCTTTTGAACTCACACATATGTCCTCTGCCTATATATAGTCCTTCTAACTATGCTAATAATGAGAAAAAATGGTAGAAGTTACATGTCATTTTCCCATGTAGGAATGCAAATAGTTTAACCTTATTGAGTCCCTTATGATTTCCTTTTCCTGTTTACTTTTTTATGCTTTTCTTGACTCTCATATTTGAAAGTCAAATTTTCTATTCAGTTCTGGTCTTTTCATTAGAAATGCTTAAATGTTCTCTATTTCATTGAATACCCATTTCCCCCCCCCCCCAAAGTATTATACTCATGCTGGGTAAACCATTCTTGGATACAATCATAGCTCTTTTGCCCTCTGAAATATAATTTTCCAACCACTCCTGTCCTTTAATGTAGACATTGATAAATCTTGCATTATCCTGATGGAGGCTTCACAATATTTAAATTGTTTTGGGGCAGCTAGGTGGTGCAGTGGATAGAGCACTAGTCCTGGATTCAGGAGGACCTGAATTCAAATCGGGCCTCATACACTTAACACTTACTAGCTGTGTGACCCTGGGCAAGTCACTTAACCCCAATTGCCTCACCAAAAAAACCCACAAAAACAAAACAAAAAATATTTAAATTGTTTCATTTTGGCTATTTATAATATTTTATCCTTGGCTTGAGAACTCTGAAATTTAGGAATAATATTTTTGGGAGTTTTCATTTTGGGATCCCTTTCAGGAGGTGATTAATTGTTGTTTTTTTTTTTCAATTTCTATTTTACCCTCTGGTTCGAGCATAAGTTTTCCTCGATAATTTTTCTTGAAAGATGACATCTAGACTTTGATATCATGGCTTTCAAATGGCCCAAAAATGCTTAAATTGTGTTTCCTCAATCTATTTTCCAGGTCAGTTGTTTTTCCAATGAATATGACACATTTTCTTCTATGTTTTCATTGTTTTGATTTTGTTTTATTATTTCTTCTTGTCTCATGGAGTCATTAGCTTCCATTTGTCCAATTCTAATTTTTAAGTAATTATTTGTTTAGTGATTGTTATTTTACTTATTTTTTTTTTACTTCCTTTGCCACAATGGGACAATTATCAGTTCTCTCTCTCTCTCTCTCTCTCTCTCTCTCTCTCTCTCTCTCTCTCTCTCTCTCTCAGGCAATGACGGTTAAATAAGTTGCCCAGGGTCACACAGCTAGTAAGTGTCAAGTATCTGAAGCCAGATGTGAAATCAGGTTCTTCTGAATCCAGGGTCAGTGCTTTATCTACTACACTACATATCTGCCACCACCAATTCTACTTTTTAAGGAGGTTTTTGTTGTTGTTGTGTTTGTTGTTTTTAGTGGATTATTGCATATTTTTGTTTAATTTTAAAATTCTGAATTTAACGAATATCCCAAGCCCCATTTCCACATGCAAAGTAGAAGAGAAAAAGAGTCATATGTGAAAACACTGATCTCTATTATAGTTTGCTTTTTTCATAAAAGTATTTTATTTTCCAATTACACATAGAGATAGTTTTCAAGATTTGTTTTTATAAGAATTCTAGCTTCAAATTTTTCTCCCTCCCTTCTCCCACCCCTGGGGACAGCAAGCCATCTGATATAGGTTATATATGTACGATCACATTAAACATTTCTGCATTAGTCATACTGTGTAAGAAGAATCAGAGCAAAAGAGGAAAAACCTCAAAAAAGAAAAACAAAATAAAACAGAAATAGTACGGTTCAATCTGCATCTAGATTCCATAGAATTTTTTTAAAGCATTTTCCATCATGAGTCCTTTGGAACTATCTTGGACCATTACATTGCTGAAAAGAATCAAGTCTATCACAGTTGAACAACACATAATGTTGTTGATACTGTGTACAATTCTCCTGGTTCTGCTCATCTCACTCAGCATCAGTTCATGTAAGTCCTTCCAGGTTTCTCTGAAATATGCCGGCTCATTGTTTCTTACAGCACAATAGTGTTCCATTATATTCATATACTACAACTTGTTCAGCCAATCCCCAATTGATGGGCATCTCCTCAATTTCCAATTCTTTGCCACCACAAAAAGAGCAGCTAATAAATATTTTTGTACATGTGGGTCCTTTTCCCTTTTTTATGATCGCTTTGGGAAAAAAGACCTGATAGTGGTATTGCTGGGTAAAAGGGCATGCACAGCTTTATAGCCCTTTGGGCATTGTTCCATGTTTTCCAGAATGGCTGTATCAGTTCATAACTCCACCTGATTTTTGTGCTTCTTTTACCATTTAGATAATTCTGGTTTTTAAGGATTTATTTTCTTCAGTATTTTTATGACTCCTTTACCAAGCTCTTCACTCTCTTTTCATAGTTTTCTTAGCTCACTCTCATTTCATTTTTTTTATCTCTCTCTTATTTGATTTATAAAATCCCCCTTTAGCTTCCCCAGGAAGTCTTTTTGGAACCTTTATTCAATTCACCTTTTTTTTTTTTTTTTGCATCTTCATATGTATTATTTTGACTTCATTGTTTGCTTTGTTTTTGTGTTGTGTTTTTTTGAGTTTGTGTCTTGATCATCTATGGTAAGGTTCCTTTTTTTGTTGGTGTTTGCTAAATTTCCCAAGCTCTGGGTTTTTTTATGCTACTGTTTTCATAGTTCTGGAGGTACAAATGTTTTCAGTTCTTTCAAGGTGGTATAATCTAAAGAGTGGTATGGTCACTTCTCTCTTGACCTATATTTGGTCTATGCACAACCTCAAGTACTCTTCTCTACTCCAGGACTGTGACTAGGACCCCTGCAAGTGCTAATGAGCTAGTGACACTCTTGTCCCTGGGATTCCAACCCAGAACTTTGTATGGGCAAAACAACAGGGTCCTACACCCAGTGCCAACACAATATCCCTTATAATCTCCTTCTCAGCAGTTGTCTGACCTTCTTAGCAGTTGTAGGATGAGAGCTCCAAAAACTGCTGCTGCTGTTGACACAACCAACTGATGATAGTACCTTGGCTTAGCCAGGCCTGAGAGCAAGCCTGAATTGAGCTTCAAGTTGAAACACTGACCTCCCTACCATGAGAGAGACCTTTCCTGTTTACTCCTAAGTTGTCCTGGACTGGAACCTAATTTCACCTGACCTTTTGTTGGTTCTGCCACTCAAGAATTCAATTTGCAGCATTATTTTAAAGTGGTATAGAGAGGAATTTGGGAGAACTGAAGTGAGTCACAGCCTTTATTCCATCATCTTAGCTCTGCCCCTGAAGGAGTCATTCATGCAACTACTCTACTCAGCTAGCCATAGACCATACTTTACATCCCATCTAGCCATTTTTCAGGACAACATTCTCTACCCTGTACCATCTTATTCCCATCTGCTCTAACATAAAATGGACATTGTCTCCATCCCTTTTTGCCTTTTGGTCTCATTCTGGAAAGAATAATGAAATAAGTTCTACTATTGCCTTTGAAAAGGGCATGACACTCTCTTGTTCCATGAATATTCCCTGAGATTGCCTAGACCAAACCACAACACCTAAGCCACTAGTCCCCTACATGCGTTGTATGCACAGTTAAGACATAAGTTTCTTGAATGTAGAGTTTATCTTATTTTGGTATTTGTATCTCTAGCATTTAGCATAGTGTCTGACACACAGTAGGAACTTGATTATTTTTTCATTGAGTGACTTGACAGTGACACAACTACAAGTGTTAGAGGCAGAATTTTAACCCAGATTTAAGCAGAATCTGTATATAAGCCCTGTATTCTATCCACTACTCAATAGCCAATATCATCATAAAAAGCAATACACATAAACTAAATTAATTAGTTAATTAATAGATGGATAAATAAACTAATAAATTAATGAATGAATAAATAAATAAATGAATGGATGGATGAAGAAAGAAAGAGAAAGAAAGGAAGGAAGAAAGAAAGAACTGATTACTGCTTCCTATGTATTCAGTACACTGTGATAGGTACTGGAAGAGATACAGATTTTGTAAATACATGATACCTACCCTTCTAGTTTACTAGCACAATAATATGACATAGCATGCTCAATTACTTAAATTCCTTAAAGTTACCCAGGTTCCAACTACTAAGTCATATATGTGTTATGATATGCATCAGTAGAGTGAGTTTCCACATTGGAGATTTTTTGAGCTGAATATAATATTGATATATTTTATGATTAATATGTATATACATATATACATACATAAATTTATATGCATATAATATATACAATAATATGCATACATATGTGTGTGTGTATATATATATTCATCATATATAATATGAAGAAAGAATGCCATAATCAAGTAGAAGAATATGGTGAGAGGCCTCCTAGAATAGACATTATAAATTTTCATAGCATAAGATGGTTTTAAAATTTCTTTCACAACTATTATCCAATTTATTCCCCAAAAGAACTTTAGAAGTTTCCCAGGTTCATGATCTGGACTCATCTTTAACTTTTGCCTTTCTCCCAATTTTCAATGAGGTGTTAAATCTTGTCAGTTCTATTTCTTTAGCTACCTTGTTCTCTCTACTCAAACGCCCACCACCCAGATTAGGTCCTCATCACCTGTTCCTTGTGCTACTGCAATAATCTCCTAGTCAGTCCCCCTACTGCAAGTCTCTCTCTGCTCTAATCCATTTTCTTCAAAGTTGCCAAAGTAATATTCCTTTACCATAGGTCTGATTAGGGCTGTTTCCTTCTCAAGGAGCTTCAGCATCATTTCTCTATTGGTCTTAGTATAAAATAAAAACTCTTTTGCTTGGCATGTATAGCCCTTCACCCTTCCAGTAAGAATTCACATTATTACGCTTGATAGACTCTAGACTCCAAATTACACTTGCAGTTCCACTTTACATGTCTTTAAATCTCATCCCAAAGCCTGTGTCCAAACTAACTCTGATTTCTAGAATCCTCTTGCTCTCAACTTCAAGATAGAATCTCTTCAAAATTCAGATCAAGTGCCACCTTCTGCTTGAAGTATTTTCTTATTCTTTATCCCTTCCTCCTCCCAGTATTAGTGTTATAACCTCTTGAAATTATTTTTATTACTCTGCATGTACTCTGCATTTCTATATCTATATATTTGCTATATCTTCACAATATAATATAAAGCTCTTGGGGGCAGATCCTGTTTTTATCATCATCACCATCACCATCACATTCACTCTTACACTTACTCTTTTTTTTTTTTTTTTTGGCGAGGCAATTGGGGTTAAGTGACTTGCTCAGGGTCACGAAGCTAGGTAAGTGTCAAGCGTCTGAGGCTAGATTTGAACTCAGGTACTCCTGACTCCAGGGCCGGTGCTCTATCCACTGCAGCACCTAGCTGCCCCCATGTTAGTGGATTTTATGTAGAAAATTTGGCCTTTCAGTGTGAGGGCAGGTTAGAGTAAGTGAGCCAGCAGCACATAGAGGAAGTAAGCATCCACATGTGCTAGTGTCAAGTGTCTGAGGCCAGATTTGAAGTCCTCCTGAATCCAGGGCTGGTGCTTTATCCACTGTACCACCTAGCTGCCCCCAAATTGTTGAATAGTTTTAAAGAAGCCAGGGTTACCTCCTTCTCACAATGAAGCAGGAAAGTTTACTAACAGTTGAAATCAAATATAAAAATATAATGAAATAAAACCACTTTTTTTTTCTTCAGCCATTCCTATTATCTCAGCCCTAGTTTTAACCAATCTAACACTATACTGCTTATGGGCCCATATTCAGCTCTCCCCTAAAATGTGATGACAGAAGGACGATGAGGGGTAAGCAAGGCATAAAACCAATGAACCATTTTTATTACTTTTTAAAAACAGAGCTGTGTTATAGGTAATTTCTCGAGTTCTTTTTAAAATGCAAGTTTTATAGATTTAGAGCATGAATGGAATGTGGTGCTTACTTAATTGGGATTTCAACTGGATGAAAGCCATTCTATGCTTCAGGAATTCAAAAGCTAACCACTACACACAGTCTTCTGTATTCTGCATTGTTTAATATCTGATTTTGGAAAATGATAAAATAGTTAGAGAGATTCTTGTCATATCCTTGGTTTTCTCTCATCTATCCAGAATGCCTGTATAAAGCTATCTCTATATTTCTACATTCTTTCTATTCTATAAAAAATAACTGTATTTAAATTTCTATTAAATTCAAAGGGGAATATTTATATTTTTCTTTAGTCTCATTGAGAGGCAAGACATACACTTCAAATATGTTTCAATGAATCTACCATCTCACTTACCAGTCCCAACTTATTCATGCTTTCTTAGCCTATGCCATAGTTGTCTGTGTTATTACCTATTTCACCAATATGGGATATGTCTAGCTTTGTTAAGATCTTGCTCCATGTGGATGTTAGTGTGACATTCATACTTTTTTCTTATTCATGCTACATGATTAACCCATATCATTGTTTGTATTTATATACATACATACATAAATGAGTACATATATGTGTGTGCATATATATGCACATATAGCTATAATATACATATAAACATATTTTGTATACATACATATATATATATACACATGTTTTTTGTTCATACTTCATTTTTTGAAGAGGAGCAATGACATCAGAATTTGATTGTCTTGACTTGCACACAAATTGGATTTAAGTGAGGCAGAGTTGCACAAATTTATCAGCCTTATTCTCTCCTTCTGAGGCATCTAAGTCCAGAGGAAAGACAAAAGTCAGGATGACTGGAAATGGTCCAGGATGCAGTGAATGACCCTGGTATCTGTGACACATGAACAAGCTCTCAGTGCTCCACAATAGCTGCTTCAACTGCCTTTTTGGCTACTGGAACAAATTGTTCTTGCCCACCCATTCTGCCAGGAAAAGTCTTCACATACCTTGGGTAGACATCCCCCTAACTCACTGATAAGTTTAAACTATGTTGATTATCCTCAACCTGATCTATCCAGTCTGCAGAGACAGGTTGCCTAGGTGTGGCCACTGTACATGCTTCAGCTTCTTGGATTCAGGGGAGAGTTCTGTGCCAGGTAGATGGCAATGGTGAATGAGCAACTCTGAAAAGGGCTCAGCCCTTGCACCAGAAGTGCTAGTCTTCCCTGAATGAATACCCCTATATACTCCAGATGTGCATTTACCCACATGGACGGACGGATGGATGGATGGATGGATGGATGGATGGATGGATGGATGGATGGATGGATGGATGGATGGATGGATGGATGGATGGATATATTCTGGATCACATCTTTTATACCACTTTTTAGTCACAAGCTATTATTCTTAATAGAAGGTAGTAATTATGCCCACTACTTCCATTTTCTCTTTCATGGTGGATATTAGATATCAGTTTTTTGTCCTCTCCTAGGTCTTCATTGACATACTGATCTCTCATGTAAAAATTCTCTCTATCGGGGGCAGCTAGGTGGCACAGTGGATGAAGCACTAGCCCTGGATTCAGGAGGACCTGAGTTCAAATCGGAACTCAGACACTTGACACTTACTGGCTGTGTGACCCTGGGCAAGTCACTTAACCCTCATTGCCCTGCCCCCCCAAAAAAAAATTCTCTGTATTGAAATAGCTGCTAGTTACTCACCTATAAATACTTTATTTTCTTAGAGAGCTGCTTGGGGCACTGAAACGTTAAGTGGCAGCTTGAGGCTACATTGATAATAAGTAACAGAGACATGATTTGAATCCAGGTCTTATGGCTACAGACCAGATAATCTTTCCACTACTCCACATTATCTCACATCTTCCTTTCCATTTCCATAGCCATATCCCTATCCTAGTATATCACTTGCTGCATGTAATATATCAATATCCATCCAAAAAAGCTAATGTGACAGTTTCTAGAATTAGGGAGCTAATGATATCATCATATTCTTCCTTGGTCAGACAAGTTTGAAAATCCACATTTTAGGAAGAACATTAAGAATAAGGTACCAATTACAGAAGAGGGTAAGTAGAAACAAGGATATAGAAAAGTAAGTTGGATGGATGAGGGATCTTTAACCTTGAAAAGAAACCATGGAGAAAACATACTGTTGCTTTTAAGGTAGTCTGACTTTTTGTGACCCCATTTGAGGTTTTCTTGGCAAAGTTGCTGGAGTGGTTTGTCATTTCCTTCTTTAGCTTATTTATAAATTAGGAAACAGAGATAAAAAAAGGTTAAGGGACTTGCCCAGAGTCACACAGCTAGTGTCTTGCAGTCAGATTGGAACTCAGGTCTTCCTGACTGCAAATCTGGTGCCCTATGCACGGCACCACCTAGATAACCTCCATAGTATATAATAGTGGTCCTCAATTATTTGAAATATTTGCCCCCAATGGATTAATATTGAAGAACAGACTGAAGCATGTTATTTTTTCACTTTCTTTCATTTTTCCTCTTTAATCAAGTTGTCTTGTACAAAAGGACAAATATGGTAATAATGTATATAATCATACATGTATAACCCATATCTGATTTCTTGCCACCTCAGGGAGGGGGGAAGGGGAGGGAGGGAAGGAGGAATAAAAATTGGAACCCAAAATATAAATAAATAAGAAATAATAATAATAATAATAAATAATAATGTTTATTATTTTTAAAAAAATAAAAGAAATTGAATCCAGAGGGGAAAGCTAGGAGCAGCAGATGGAAACTACCTAGAAAAAGTATTCAGCTTAATGTAAATGCAACCCTTATGCTAGAGGCTGGCTCTCCATCTGAAAGGTTAAGGTTCACTTTAGGGCATGACTCATCTATCCAGCTCATAACTATGGCCCCAAAATTTGTGGAAAGCACTACTTGATATAATTCAATTCTGCAGTGGCATGTAGAAAGTTTTGGTTCCTTTTAAGTAAACTAGGTAAGACTCCCAGTAGGCACTACCTTCAATAGGTCCTCAGCACCTCCAGATTTGTCAAAAGTCATTCCCTATTTTGTCTTTTCATGCAGGTCTGTTTAACTCCTAAGAATCAGAATCAAGCATATCTTCTGGATGTGCTCCTTTTCCCCACCTTCTTCTCATAGCTCCTTACAGAGTTAATTGGTACATTTCTTCAGGCTTATTCTGTCACCTTATGTTATTTCCCTCAGAAAGCACCACCACTATATTGTTGACTGTCTCACAAACGTCACAATTCTCCCTGAGGCATAGCCCTATTGCTAGACTGGGGACCTCTTGTAACTAAAGTCATCAACTTTTGTTGATACACTTAAAGGCCCTGAAATTTCCAAATCTTGATCAGTAAGCAGGAATTCCACCACTCTTCATCTATACAAGAACACTAATCACTAATAATAGGTTCAGATATAGTAACTACAAATCCTGATCCTTGGGATAGAAGAAACAACTCCCAGAAACTAGTTTCAAAAGGAAGATTTCCTAACAGTTATAGTTGATCATAAGATAATGTACTAGCTTATGCAGTGAGTCCCAGTATCAATAACTGTCTTCAAACAGAGGTTCATTGACCATTTTTTGGGGAGAAAATTCATTTCAAATATGGGATAGACTAGACAACTCAGGAGATCACCTCAACTGTGAGATACATGTAAGGCACTCGCCAAGAATGTCAGAAGGATCACAGAATCTTAGAATTGGAGCTGGAAGGATGATAATGTTCAAGTTGTCAAGCACCTTTTATTTTACAGATGAGGAAACTGGTTTATAGTATAATTGCCCTGTCCAAGTTTGCATAGCTAAAAAATGACTGAAATAAGCTTCATACTCAGCCCTTCCTGACCCCAAGAGCAGAACCTTTTCTGCTATGTTATGTAAGATTAAACATCCATTGCCCTGTTAATGTTTCTTTGAGCTACAGCACAGCCTTTTTCTACTTGCTGCTGCTATCTAGAGATGACAATAGCTATAGAGAGTCATAGGCTTAAGTATTCCTTGAGATTCCATATCCTCTTTTTATAAAACACTGTTTGACCACTGGCTGTCTCATCTGTGGCAAGTGAATGGGGTGGTATTTGGGAAAAGGGCACACATTCCCTACATACTGAGCATTGGGCAGACAGTTTGTTCCATTCCCATTGTGGCTCAAGCATTCCCCAAGACGCTGTGTTCCCTTCTTGCCTCACACCACAGCATGCATTTTCCCATCAAACCAGTGTTATGAATGAGAATGAAGATCCAAGGCTAACCCACAAAATTCTAACCCACAATGTAGATCATATTTGGGCAAAACAAAAAAAGAAAGAATCTTGATAACTACGGGAAAATGCTCTCTGAGTTTCAGATAATGTGCAGAACTCAACCCATTTGTAAACTAGGGGCAACCTATATATTACAGCTGATTCCTATTTTCATGAGACATCATCATTAAAAACAATCCTCAAATATTTGATTGTGGCAAAATGCTAGGTGTCATGACTTCAATTCAGTCCAATGAATAATCATTAAAGTGTCTGCTCTGTGCAAAATCTTGTGCTAAGAACTAGGGATAGATACACGGACAAAATTTCAATACACTTTCAATATGGCTTGCTGGCAAGGAGTATACATTCTACAGGGCATAAAAAAGAAATGTACAACTAAATGAATATAAAATATATATACTGTCATTACAAAGTGATTTTAGGGATGAGAAAGGAGATCAGGAAGGATTTGCTAGCTATGGCTGATAATAATTATCTGTTACTCTGCAATTCAAAGCAATATTCAATATATATTCTCCTAATATTCTACACTCTACTGTCTATATACCTGTATTCCTATGAAGTCAATTCACTTCAATACTCATTTATTAACCTATGTGCCAAGAACTAAATTATGTGCTAGGGGGAGAAAGAAAAGAAAGAAAAAGAAAGGAGGTATGGAGGGAGGTTGGGAGGGAGAAAAGAAACTGTCCTTGTAATCAAGGAACTTAATATCTAGTGAGGAAGAGGAAATATGTACATAGAGAGGTAAATTCAAACTATGTACAAAATGAATATTTTACCACTTCTGGGGGGTTAAGCAAAGGCTTATGCAGGGGGAGGTACTTAAACTAAGCTGGGGGAAAAAAACCCTAGGGATTACATGAAGTGGCAGTGAGGAGGGAAATTATTCCAGGGTGGGAGTAGTCCATGCAAAGGCAGAAGGGCAGGATGACCGAATATCATGTACAGAAAACAGCAAGTAGATTAGTTTAGCTAGAGTACAAAGGACTTGATGGGCAATAATGGAAAAAAAGTGTTAGATAGTTTGGAGCCAGAGTGAAAGGACTTAAATGTCAAACTGAGCAGATTGTGTTTTAACTTAGAGGCAACAGGGAAGTCCAGAAGTTTTTTGACAAGAGAAGTGGCATCAAATGTGTGCTTTAGGAATTCCAAGTTGGCAATAATATAGAGAACAGAATTAATAGGAAAAAGAATGAAAGTAAGGAAACTAATTAGGGGACACTTGCAATAATCCAGGCAACAGGATCTAAATCATCTAAATCAGGATGATGGCTATGTGAGTAGAGCAAAGGGCTGAGATACAGAGGATGGTATGACTACAGGACAATGCACAAGGAAGGGAGGGAGAGACAAGATAGAAAGAAATATATTCAAATTTATTCATACTGCAATCTTCCATTTTATAGGGGAGTCCACACATTCCAATACACTGTTAGAATTATTCATTGTAAATTTCTCTCCATCCTATTATATATTTTTTTTTCTTTTCAGCTCTGCCACCCTCTTTACAAAAAAGAAGGTGGTGAGAAAAAATGCATTCCGCACCAATGGTTTTATACTTTATGCAATATTCAACTCCCCTTGCTCTTTTCTTTTCCATTCATGTAGAAATTAAGCACTGGTTCTAATCCTTTCCTTTTTTTCCCTTTTTAAAACCTCTCTTCATAAATCTAGTCACTGAGGTTAGAGTTTGTTTAATGAATAATCCATCTTTCAAACTATCCTACCTCTTATTTATGCATCTCACCTTTCCTTTCTCTTTTACTGTTGAATTTAATTTATTTCTGCATCAAAATCTTTGTGCTTATGGGTGTATTTTACCCCCATTTGGCCTGTTCAGATGAATGTAAGGTTCAAATGATGCCCTGTTCCCCTAACCTTTCATCCTTGTTTTTCCAGTCTTCTATTGTTGCCCAACATGAATAACTAAAATACTAGTTTCTCCACTCATCCTCCCCTTCTTTCCCCAATATAGTCTTTTTTGCTTCCTTAACTTTTATATAAGGTCATCAAAATATAACCAAATCACACTATATACCTGTCTTATTTAACTCCTTCTATGAACCTTGATTCCACTAAAGTTCCAATTGTACTTTTAAAAGAACTGTTTTCTTCAGTCAATGTTTTACTTTCTTTTCCAAGCTATTGACTTTTTTTTAATTCTCTTGCATAACTCTCATTTCTTTCCCATTGTTTTCTACCTCCATTATTTGATTTTTTTAAATCTTTTTTGAACTCTTCACAGAAGACTTTTTGTTCTTGAGACCAATTACTCTTCCCCTTTTAGGCTTCACATGTAGGCATTTTGACAATGTTGTGCTCTTCTGAGTTTGTGTTTTGGTCTTTCCTGTTACCATAGTAGCTTTCTCTGCTGAGGGTTCTTTTCTATTTATTGCTCATATTTCAGCCTATTTTGTGACTTTTAAAGCTTAGCTCTGCTCCTAAGGCACAGGGGTTCCTGTACCAAGCTTCTTGTGCTGGGGGTGGGAAGCAGAGGCCTGATCATGGGCTTTCTGGTCTGAGGTCTCAGGGGCTCAAAGCTTCCTCACTGCTCTGGACTTACTCACTGAACTGGGGAGGTCTTAGGCCTAGTCATGCCTGTTTTGTAAGGTATTTCCCAACTGACTGTTTGCCTTCTGTTTGGGCAATCAAGGTCTCACAACTAGCCTTCTGTGCCACTACTGAACCTGGCCTATTGAGCCAGGACCCATGACCCTTAGCTGCTGATCTGTACCATAGCAGAGAGCCTCCTTCTGGCTTGCCCAGATACTTTCTGTACTGTGCTGTGCTCTCCTTTTACCCAAGTGAGATAGACTTTTCCTGAAGTCCTTCTAAGTTATCTTAAGTTGTAAGAGTGTTTCACTCCATCTTTTTGCAGGTTCTTTGGCTCCAGAATTTGTTTAGAGGCTCGATTTAATGTTGTTTCTGAGGGAAACTGGGGAGAGCTCAGGCAACTTCCTGGCTTCTCACTGCCATCTTGTCTCTGCCTCTGAGGTAGTATTTATAAAGGGATTGGCACATAACAGGAACTATATAAATATTTTTGATATTGTTGTTGTTACTATTATTACTAGTATTGTTGTTGTCATTACTTAGGCAAGACATTTAAACTCTCTGGGCCTCAGTTTCCAAATAAATGAGGAGATTGAACTACACAGTTTCTATCATGCCTTTATTCAATAAATTTATAATTTTATAAACTTCACCATCTTGGTTCACCTACTCTTGAGAATTTTGTAAAGATATTAACATTTCACCACAGAGCTTTTGTTACCAAAGCATATTGTTAAGAAACCTACTTAGCAGTTAACCCTTTTGGTGACATCTACGGGTTACTCTCACTTGTGGATTCTAAGAAAGCTCCCCCTAGCCATTAGTAGTCTCTATGAAATATAACTTCCTCAGCCCCTAGAAATATCTGCTCTACTTATAATCCTCTTTTCCTTAGTTAAAAAAAATCATTTCATGAAATACCAGAGTAATAAAATATTACAAAAGAATATGCACTTCATACCCCTTGAACTAATTCTTAGATAGAAGGTATACATTAATAAAGATCATACAGAGCATACACACATGGGGTACCTGGAGTACCCATCCACTCACATGAAGAGGTGCATCCAAAAACAAACAGAAAATGATAACACTGCACATGTGTGAAGGGGCAACTTATATATACAAAACAGCAAAAATACAAATATCTTCTAATAATTTCATCATGCAACCTTCTGCTAGGTTTATGTGCCTCAGGGCATTATATCTCTAATTCTCTCCTATTAACATCTCATTTTAGCTGCCCCCTAATAGACACCACACACCCACTATTCTCAACCAAGCCTTGTCTTGTCTCCATTTCAGCTAGTCTTCAATTATTTACTATAACTTAATAGACTGTCTACCAAGTACTGGGGATGCTATGGTTAGTAATTCTCTTCTCTGTGGGAAAGGGCATTGCCCTATTAGTCAGCTATTTTTGCCACCTCTAACCAATTGGAGGATGTTGTCAATAGTAAGTGTTTTCTCAGGAAGGCATGGTTGTGGGCCCTCAGCCAGATTCTTCATGCAATGATTATGAAATTCTTTATCTTAGACTGTCAATAGAAGTTTGAAAATTACAGACTGATTCCTCATATGGTTCTTTCCTCTTGCTGATTCCTTGCATTCACTGCTGACTTCTTCACTTCAATTTTCATTTGTCTTATGATCCTAAATTTATGTTAAATCTCAGTTCTTACCAAATCTGGAACAAATATTATGAGGGGTTTAATTGCCAACAGAAAAGGAGTTAAATTAAATGAAGGGCAGGAACTACCTTCAAACAACACACAACATAGCAAAATTTATGGGATTCACCCAAAGTTGAACTTAGGGGAAAATTTATATATTGAATTGCTTACATCAATAAAATAGTGAAAAATCAGATCAATGAATTGAGTCACAAACACTAAAACACTAGAAAGAGAACGAATTAAAAATTCCCAATTAAACAACAAATTGGACATCATGAAAACCAAAGGAGAGATTAATCAATTTAAAAGTAAGAAAACCATTGGACTAATAAATAAAACTAAAATCTAATTTTATAAAAAATAACAAAATAGGTAAAACATTGGTTAATTTGACTTTAGAAAGGAAAGATGAAAACCAAATTATTAATGTTCAAAATTGAAAAAAGGTGAATTCACCATCAATGAAAAGAAAATTAAATACTTGTTAGGAGCTATTTTTCCCAATTATATGCCAATAAATTTGCCAATCTAAATGAAATGGATGAATATCTACAAAAATAGAAATTATTCAGTTTAACAAAAGAAAAAAATAAAATAGCTACCTCAATCTTAGAAAAAGAAATAAAGCAAGACATCAATGAACTTCCCAAGAAAAAAAATATCTAGGACCAGATAAATTCTATCAAACATTTAAAGAGAACTTAATCCCAATACTATATAAACTGTGTTGAAAAATAGGAAGGGTCTGACCAAATTCCTTTTATGACACAAACATGCTTCTGATACCTAAATCAGGAAGAGCCAAAAGAGAGAAAGAAAATTATAGACCAATTTCCCTAATGAACATTAATGGAAAAATTTAAAATAAAATACTAACAAAGAGATTACAACTATATTTCACAAGGATCATAGGCTATGACCAGGTGGGATTTATACTAGGAATGTAGTGCTGATTCAATTTTAGGAAAACTCTCAACATCATTGACGATATCAGCAACAAAACCAAGAGAAATCAAATGACTATATCTCAATAGATGCAAAAAAAAAAAAAAAAAGCCTTTGACAAAATGTAGCACCCATTCCTATTAAAAACATTGGAGAGACAGCAATACAATGATCCAAGACAATTCCACAGCACTAATGATGAAGTATACTATCTACCTCCAAAGAAAAGACTGATATTGTTTCAGTACAAACTGAAATATGATATTTTTCACTTTCTTTTTTCTTTTATTTGAGTCTTATATGAAATGAATGATATGGAAAGGTTTTATATAATTGCACATGTATAACCTATATCTGATTTCTATTAACATCTTGGTGGGGGGAGAAGGAAAGGGAGGAAGGGAAAAAGGGATAGAATTTGGAACTCAAAACTTTAAATAAAATGTTTTTTTAAGATATGTATGTATGTGTGTTTCATATATGTCACATTTATCATATAGACATATATATGCCATGTTATTTTGCCCTAAATGTATTTGTCATATAGTATGAGATGGAAACAACTATATACATGTTGACAATAAGTTTGATGTAGATACTGATAACTGTCATGTGAGACAAAACAAATATGATAAGATTTCAGAAGATGGAGAAATTATTTCATTAGAAATATTTTTAGAAAAGTTCTCACAGAGACTGTGACATAATGACACAGTTGAATAAATATTCATGAAAAATAACTGAATAATTCAGGCTTTTACCAGTATGAGATACCAACAAAAAGTAGACTATTGGCTGTATCCACTATTAACTAAACTCTCAAATTTCATTCATCAGCAATAGTATTATTAAATGCCATTGTAATCAATATATTTTATTATAAGAAAGAAGTCAAAACCTGGAAGAATTGCCCAGTTTCATAGAACTTCAGAGTTGGAAAGGACTCTCATCTAACCCTTAACTTAAAAACAATACCCTTTATGATATATAGGAAAATTCAAAGTTCAATATTTGCTCAAAGGAAAAAAGCAAAAACAAACAAAAAAAAACGCTTCACTTTTCAAGGAAGGCATTTGAGATAACTTTAATTGTTTGGAAGCTTTTCCTACATCAGTGTTTACTCTGACTCTATACTTAACACCTGTGTTTTCTAGATTAATCCTCTATGGTCAAACAGAAGAAATGACTTTCTTCTGGGTACCATCCCTCAGACACAAAGACGGTGATCCTGTCTTGGCACTTAGGTGATGTAATGGATAGAGCATCAGGCCTGGAGTCAAGACGACATGAGTTCAATTGTGGCCTCAGAAACTTACTAGCTGTGTGATCCTGGACAAGCCACTTAACCTTATTTGCCTCTGTTTACTTATCTGTAAAATGAGCTCAACAAGATCGCGGAAAACCACTTCAATATCTTTTCCAAGAAAACTTCAAAACAGGTCACAAAGGGTCAGACATGACTGAACAACTACAATCCTGTCCATTTCCTGTAATATCAGCTTAAACTTTTTTGTTCTCAAGCATAAACATCCTTAGTTTCAACTAATCCTCATGGCATGGATTGAAACTCTTTACTATCCTAGTTTCCCTTCTCTGAGTACTCTCCATTTTATCAATAAACTTCCTACCTGAAATGAACACAATTTCCCAAATAGAGAATAAGCGGAGAAGCATACCATTGGACTTCCTTATTCCTGGAAGTCACATGTCTCTTAAAGCAACATCAAACTACATTAACTTTTTTGGCTGCCTAGAAACCTTGAAAAATCATATAAAGCACAAAGGCAAGATTATTTGAAACACTTCCTTTGTGGAGGTGAAAAGGGAGAGGGGCATCATGGAACAGTAGAAAAATTGAGGTTCTGGACTTAGAAGCTTTGAGCTAATATCCTATTTTCTTAATTACGACCTATGTAATTCTGGATAAGTCACTTAATCATCAGAAGCCTCAGTTTCCTCAACTGTTAAATTAAGACTATATGACATGGCAGGTCCCCCTGGGTTGAGATCTGTTATACTCTGGTACAGAAAAGTGTAACATGCTGAAAAAAATAAACCACAGGATCTATTTTGGGGGTGGGGTGAGATTGAGATTGGGTACCTGGGAGCAAGAAATGCTTTGCTTTTCACAATTTATTTGTGCTATACACATTTAATCCAGTCACCCCTTAGCTACAGACTGGCTTAAAAAAAACATTTTGGGGGGAATAGTAACAACAAAAACCCTGCTACCTACTTGGAATCAGCAGTGACGAAGCCTTAGGGATACCTCGTGGTTACTGGAACATCTCCCTTTCCCATATTCAATTCATTTCAATTTGTTTCCATTTCAATTAAATACAACAAATGTTTATTAGTTGCTTCCTATGTGTTAAGCACAGGAGACATAGTCTCTACCTTCAAAGAGCTTATGTACTATTGAGTCTCTGTTTATTTTCTCCAAGGAGAATTTTCAAGTAGGGGAAAAGCATTTTAGTCCTAGTTTTACCCTGGGATTATTATTACCTGTGGAACTCTGGATAAGTCTCTTAGCCACCCATGTCCCCAGTTTCCTGATCAGAAGAATGAGGGTTTGGAATTAAGTGTTTTCTAAGATGTTTTCCAGTTATCAATCTGTGATTTGTTGCTCTTCCTTTCTTAGATTTAGGAAGAAAGTAGGCTCTTTACTTTAAACTCCACCTGAAAGTGAAGATATAATAAACCAGAATTAGACACTATAAGGTCAAGGAGATAAAAGGCCTCATCAATGAGGCACATCAGTGGGTACCTGGGGTTAATATCTATTTATTTGATAATTACAGCCAGTGTGTGTATTTATAGTTGTCTTTGGCTTCCGAGCAAATTTTTAATAAGGCATACTGAAAACACAGCTCTCATGATCTAAATGCCTGTAATCTCCCTAGGGTCTAATTATCTCTAGATAACCTTGCCCCTTGAAGACATATGTATTGTTATTATAAAAAATGTTTATTTTAGGGAATGACATATATTTTGTAGCATAATAGCATTAAACTGTCATATCAGAGCACTAGCAACAATATAAATGAGGGGAGGCATTCAGAAGGATTAGCTCACTCATAGTAATTAGTTTACCAGACATACTGAAGGAACTGAAAACTCACTCATAAATAATTCCTGTTTGTTTTTGCAGACTTGACAAAGAGAAAATGCCATAGAAAGAAGACCTCTTTTAGGTCCCTGATATTCATTCATTCATTCATTCAATCAACAAACATTTTTCAACTATACGGTGTTAAATGCTGGAAGAGATAGCAAGATGAATGAAGAAGGGCAGGGGAAATAACAAATTTATACAAATGACTATAATGCAAAGTAAAACATAATTTTATAAGGAAGGTAGGAACAAAGTGCTGGGAATTTAAAGGAAGAAAAGGTTACTGGTGACTGGGGAAGATCTAAGAAGCTAAATGAAAAAGGTCATTTGAATTAGAGCTTGAGGGATAAATGGCATTTCATAAAATGGAGATAAGGATATGTGCTTGGGTAATAGGGGAAGGAGAATGACAATAATTCTGAACATTAAAGGCAGAGAGCTAATCTTTTATTATATTTCTTTGCCTGTTCAATGTCAGTAATTCATCCAGGTCAATCCTTAAGGATTTAATGAGTGCTTACAATGTTCTAAATAAAGGTTAAAAACACAGCTCTTGTCCTCAAGGAGCCTACAACCTTATGAAAGAGACAATGTGTAAATAACTGGCACATCACACAACTATGCATGTTATGCATGTACATATGTACATGCATGTATCACACAAACATTTATGGGAATGAATGAATTTAATCTCTGTGTGAATGCCATGTCAGTTAGTTACATGTTGTGTGTATGCATACATGGAGGGTCTGTGTGTGACTGATGGATAGAAAGCACTCTGAGTAAAGGCATTACAAAAGGAGAATGAGCTAGGGGAAGAGAGGGAATCAGTAGACTCTGATATTTATTGTAGAAAAGCATTTTACCTAATCTTAAAAGAAGTAACAGAAACTAAAAAGCAAAGGTAAAGAGGGCAACCATTGGAAACAACCATTGAAAAGACCTGGAGGCTGTAGATGGAATATCCTGTAAGATTATTATTTTATGGATTGTAATATAGATTTCCTCTACCATGACCCAGTTCTTCATACTGAAGTCTTCCCCTGGTTCTCTGGAATTCACATATTGAACCTACACTTCCTTGGCCTGTGCCTCTGATGGGACGGCTTTTCACATAACCTGCATTTAAAAAGGTGCCCAGAGCAACCATATTCCAGGCTTGTCTATGCTGGACTCTGTTTCCTCTATAATTCCTAAACTATTTTTATTTTTCCCCCTCTCCTTATGCAGGTTCCTTCTATGTGTTTTCTTTCCCTATTAGAATATAAATTCTTTGGGAGCAAGGAATGGCTTTCTTCCTAGTTTTATTAATATTTCAAGGAATTAAAACAGTGCTTGGAATATAATAAGCAATAAATAAATCATAGATTACTGTGTACTAGAAATAGGAAGTCCACTTTAGATTACAGAATAGGAGGAGGAGACTAAAGTATATGAAAATTACAGAAATACAAAGAGGTCATGGTGGGAAGGCTTTAACGACCAAACAAGGTTCGATTTTAATATTTGATTCAAGAGATAATAGGCTGCCACTGGAGTTTATTGGGCTGGTGGGATCAGGGCTAAATCTGCAGTTTAGAAATATCTGTGGATAATGCCATAAGACAATACCTGGAACATCAAAATCCACAGAAGAATGTCCTGAGATCACTTTCCAACCAAAGACAACTTAGAAGGTCAGAAGGAGAGGGTTACTGTACTGAGGCAGGAGTAGAGATCATCCCCACAGTCATGTTGACATGGATCCAATCATAGGCAGGCTGAGCCAGGGAAGGAGATCCCCAGACCCTCTGAATCAGCTGCAGCACCAGTGTTGTCTGGAACTAAGCACAAGGTCTGGAGAAAGGGCTAAATGGTTGGCAGGGGGGAGATTGCAGGGGTCTTTGCTGGTGCTGTGGCTGAACTTGAGTTTTTCAATCCTGCTGGGAACCAGGAAGTAGGCTTGAGAAGCAGTGGCACAGGTGGGGGAGGGGCAAAGGCTCATCAGAGCTACCAACGACAGCACACAAAGTTTTGATTTCTTGTTAATTACTAAATTGACCTGGAGTTAACTATGGACCAGGGAACAGGCCAGGTGAGTGAAGAACCTGCCCTTCCTTAAATTATAACACCTGGGACCCCCTGAAGTTTGGGACAGTGCAGCCTGGAAACAATGTCCCACTTTAAGGAGCTAGAAATCAAGTAAAAGAAAGGCAGGATGAGCAGAGAGAGAAAGGTGAGTACCATAGAAAGTTTCTTTTGTGACAAGGAAGATAAAGATGCACCCTCAGAAGAGGATAGCAACATCAGGGCTCCCCCATCCTAACCTTCCAAGAAAAATATGAATTGGTCTTAGGCCATAGAGACACTCAAAAGGGACTTTGAAGGTAAAGTAAGAGGTAGAGGAAAAAATGGAAATAGAAATGAGAGTTATGCAGGACAGTTATGAAAAAAAGTCAACACCTTGAAAAGCCAAATTGGCCAAATGGAAAAGGAGGTACAAAAGCTCTCTGAAGAAAATTGTTGCTTAAAAATTATAATTGAGCAAATAGAAGCTAATTACTTTATAAGAAATCAAGATACAATAAAAGAAATCCAAATGAATAAAAAAATAAAGGGCAATGTGAAATATCTCCTTGGAAAAACAGCTGACCTGGAAAATAGATCCAGGAGAGACAATTTGAAAATTATTTGAATACCTGAAAACCAGATCAAGAAAAGAGCTTAGACATCATCTTTCAGGAAATTGTCAGGGAAAATTTCCCTGATATTCTAGAAGCAGAAGATAAAATATAAATTGAAAGAATCAATTGATTACCTCTTGAAAGAGATCCCAAAAGGAAAGCTTCCAGGAATATTATAGACAAATTCCAGAGCTTCCAGGTCAAGGAGAAAATATTGCAAGCTGCCAAAAAGAAAGAATTCAAGTACTGTGGAGCCACAGTCAGAATTGCACAAAATCTAGAAGCTTATACATTAAAGCATCAGAGGGCTTTGGAATGTGATAATCTAGAGGGCAAAGGAATTGGGATTACAACCAAGAATCACCTATCCAGGAAAACTGTGTATAATCTTTCAGAGGACAAAATGGGACTTCAATGAAAAAGAGGACTTTCAGGTATTTGTGATGAAAAGACCTGAACTGAATGTAAAATTTGACTTTCAAATACAAGACCCTAGAGAAACATAAAAAGGTAAAGAGGAAAAAGAAAATAAGAGAGATATTAAAAGGTTAAACTGTTTACATTCCTCCATGGGAAGATGATACTTCTAACTCATGGGAACTTTCTCAGTATTAGGGCAGATGATGGAAATAGGTTTAGACAGAAAGCACAGGAGGGAATTGATTATGAAGGGATGATATCTGCAAAGTATTTATTTTTTGTTTATCTTTTTTTGTGGGGTGGTTGGAGTTGTGTGACATGCCTAGGGTCATGCAGTGGGTGAGTGTCTTGTGTCTGAGGCACGAATATTTCTTTTATTCCTTTTTTTAAAAAATTTATCATTACATTTAAAGGTAGTTTTCAACATTCCTTTTTATAGGAATTAGAGTTCCAAATTTTTCTCCCTCTCTCCTTTTTCTCCCCCCCCCCCCACAAGACAGCAACCAATCTGATATAGGTTCCATGTGTACAATCCATAAGTACTCTTTTTTTTACTCTGTGTTCAATCAGTATCATTTTTTTCTCTGAAGGTGGATAGCATGTTTCATCATCAGCCCTTTGGGATAGTCTTGGATCATAGTATTGCTGACAGTAAAGTCATTCACAATTACTCATAGAATAAGACTACTCTCACTATGTACAATGTCCTCCCAGTTCTGCTCACTTCACTATACATCAGTTCATATGAGTCTTTCCAGGATTTTATGAAATCATCCTGCTTGTCATTACTTATAACACAATAATATTCCATTACAAACACATAGCACACCTTCTTCAGTCATTCTTCAATTGATGGACATTCCTTTGATTTCTTAGCCAGCACAAAGAGTTGCTATAAATATTTTTTGTACATTTTTTTTCCCTTTTCTATTTTTCACAATTACTGTTGTTAACTGGCTCCCCGTCATTCTATTCCATTCCCCATGATATTTACTCTATTATGTACCTTCTTTCACCCTATTGTTCCTCAAAAGGGACCATAATACAACCTCAGAAGAAGAAGAAGAAGATAATAACAGGGATTTGCTTCTGACTGTCCCCTCCCCTAATCTGCCCTCCCTTCTTTTGCCCCTCCCTCCTTATTCCTCATCCCATCCTAATTTCTTGCAGGTTTCTATAGATTACTCCACCCAAATGGGTGATTATGTTAATCCCTCCTTGATCCAGCTCTGTTGAGAATAAGGTCTTTGAGCCTATTCTATTGAATGAAAGTTTTACATCCCTGCTCCTCCCACATTTCTCCCCCTAGTCCATAAGAACTTTCCTGCTTCTTTCATGTGAGATTTCACCTCATTCTACCTCTCACCTCCCCCCTCCCCCAGTGCAGTCCTCTCACCCCTCAATCCTACCCTAAAGATGTAACCATGGTTGTATTATGGTTTAACTTTCCCCCAAAAGTTTTGATGGTCTTCTGCTTTCTCTGCCTACTCACCCTGGATTACTATTGCTTGGCTTTTAACTCCTTCTTAAAGTGTAGTGATGCTTCCAGGTCACACTGTTCAAGCTACAGCATGGCCTAGGGGTTGATTGGGCTTCTTCTCAGCCTGCCTGTCCTCTATTTTATTTGATTTTAAACTCTCCACTGGGGGTGGGGGTGGGAGGGCTGCTTCTTGGCTTTGTTCTTGTTCCCAGCTTCAGAGGGTCCCAGGTGTTTTGGATTGGGGAGCAGGCAGGTTTTAATCTTGCCTGGCCTGTTCTCTGGTCCAGAAATATCCTCAAGCCTACTTACTAAACAACCAACCAGCAAAGATTTCTGTGGTGTGGTTCTTAGCTTTGATGAGCCTGCTCCCCTGCTCCCCTCCCCCACCTGGGCCTCCTGCCACACAGGATTTCTTTCTGGTTCCCTGATGGGGTGTGACAGTCGAATTCTTACCCTCAGTTCACTGGTACCCCTGCACTTAACCCCTGGCCAGCCGTTCAACCCAACCGTGTTCTCAGTTCCAGAAGTCACCTGTGCTGCAGCCGATTCAGAAGCATTGGGGCAAATTCACCTGGTGGGTGCCTAGTGTGTTGGCCCAATTGTGGGGTTAGGCTTTATTCACGGCCCAGCACGGCCCTCTGAAATCTATCTATAGCTGGAGAAAACTCTCATCCCATATTTTTGTGTGTTTTTCTGCTCCAAGGGTTCTCAAATTGATATTTTTGGGGGTTATTGTATCAGGAGTTCTGTGCATTTATTTGTCTTTCCTCTGCCATCTTGGCCCCACCCCCTAATCGGTGCACTTTTGAGAGGAGCCAAGTCTATGCTATTTTTCATCACACAATGTTTCTGTTACTGTGTTCAATGTTCTCCTGGTTGTGCTCCTCTCAGTCAGCATCAGTACATATAAGCCCTTCCAGGTTTCTCTGAACTCCTCGTTTCTTAGAACACAATAATATTCCATTACATTCATATACCACAACTTGTTTAGCCACTCCTCAATTGATGGGCATTCCCTCAGGTTCCAATTCTTTGCCACCACAAAGAGAGCTCCTATAAATATATTTATTTTTAACATGTGAGTCCTTTTTTCTTTTTTATGATCTTTTCGGGATACAGACCTAGTAGTGGTATTATTGGGTCAAAGGTTATGCACAGCCCCATAGCTCTTTGGGCATAGTTCCAAACTGTACCACCAACAATACATTAGTGTTCCAATTTTTCCACAGCTTCTCCAACATTTACTATTTTCCTTTTTTTTGTCATATTAGCCAATCTGATAGGTGTGAGGTAGTACCTCAGAGTTGTTTTAATTTGAATTTCTCTAAACAATAGTGATTTAGAGGGGCAGCTAGGTGGCACAGTGGATAAAGCACTGGCCCTGTATTCTGGAGGACCTGAGTTCAAATCTGGCCTCAGACACTTGACACTTACTACCTGTGTGACCCTGGGCAAGCCACTTAACCCCAATTGCCTCACCAAAAAGAAAAGAAAAGAAAAAAATAGTGATTTAGAGTATTTTTTCATATGGCAATAGATAGCTTTGATTTCTGCATCAGAAAACTGCCTGTTCTTATCCTTTAACCATTTATCAATTGGGGAATGACTTACATTCTTATAAATTTGATTGAGTTCCCTAAATATTTTAGAAATGAGGCCTTTATCATAAATCCTGACTGTAAAAATTGTTTGCCAGCTTTCTGCCTCCCTTCTAATTTTGGCTTCATTACTTATATTTGTACTGCTTTATTTTTTCTTGATGTCTCATGAAGTCATTTGCTTCAACTTGCACAAATCTAATCTTCAAGGAATTATTTTCTTCAGTGAGATTTTGTAACACATTTTCATTTTTCTAGTTTTTTTTAAGGAGTTGTGTCCATCAGTGAAATTTTGTACCTCTTTATTTTTCCTTTTGGTCAATTATGTTTTTAAGCATTGATGTTCTTCAGTGTTTTTGTGCCTCTTTTACAAGCTGTTAATTCTATTTTCACACATCATTCTCATTTATTTTTACAACTTCTTCCTCTATTTTTCTTATAATATTTTTAAAATAATTTTTTAGCTCTTTCAGGAATTATTTCTTAATCCTTTGACCAATTTACATTTTTCTTTGAAGCTTTGTTTTCTTCTGAGTTTGTGTCTTAATTTCCCGTCATCATAGTGACGTTTTTATGCTGTTTCATTTTGTTTGCATGTTTGCTCATTTTTTACTACCTTTTTCTTGATTTCTTTACTTTGATCTTTATGTTTAAGTTGGGCTCTGTTCCTAAAGTGGGGATCGGATGCACTGTCCCAAGTTTCAGGTTTTTTTGATACTGCTATTTTTTTTTCTTTTTTTAGTGAGGCAATTGGGGTTAAGTGACTTGCCCAGGGTCACACAGCTAATAAGTGTTAAGTGTCTGAGGCCGCATTTGAACTCAGGTACTCCTGACTCCAGGGCCAGTGCTCTATCCAGTGTGCCATCTAGCTGCCCCAGCACTGCTATTTTAAGAGCTATTTCTAGGGCTCTGGAAGTTTTCAGTGCTTCCAAGCTGGTGTAATCTGGGGAGAGGTGTGGTCATTCCTCCCTTGTGACCAGAATCTATAATACTCCTCAGGTATCTTGCTAGTATTGCTAGAACAGCAAGTATTCCTCTCTATCCTGGAACTGTGATCCACAAGTGCATATAGGTAATGGAGTTGCTTAATAGTACACTGTTCTGTACCCAGTCTTATCACTTCTAGTCTCTTTCTGACCAATTGCCCAATCACCATTTTATTTCTGTTTTGAGATTTCCTGAAGTTTTTGCTGTTACTAAATGCTGTTGCTCCAAGAGGGCTCTGTGCAAGTCCACAACCATGTGTCATAAACCTCTTCTCCAAACCACATATATTGTCTTGGGTTGAAAAAAAAGTCTCACCCCAGCCTTTTGTTTGACTCTGTCAATTTGACATGTTACTTTAAAGTTGTTTGGAAGGGAATATTGAAAAAGCTCAGCTGCTTTTTCTACTCTGACATTTTGGCTCTGACCACTACCCCAGCCCTATCTAATCTTGAATTGAAGCCCTATTGTGAGGGGAAATGCTTCAAACTCCAACGTAGGATATCCAAGTGAATAGATGCCCTTCCCCATCTTCTTCCCTCCTTTTCTTATCTCCTCCCATAAGAGCAGGGTAACCCAGAACACAGACCCCTAATTGTGCTCTCTCTCTCTCTCTCTCACACACACACAAAACACACACACACACACACACACACGCATAGAGTTGACATTGTGATTACTGCTTGGATGATCTGGGAATCACCAACCACCAACTTTCTTGTAGGACAGGGGGCTATCAGGCCTTAGCATGTGTTCTACTTTTTTATCCTAAAGTCTTCTAGGGATTACTATTTGCTACTTTGTTATATCCTCCAGACTTCTTGTCACTGTCATCTGACTACCAAACACCTGAAGGACACAGTAGTAGATGACCATAGTAGTCTGGTGTTTGACAGACCCAAAGATTAGAGATATAGGGGGGGAAAAAGATCTTGGGACAAGAAATCACTATTTAACAAAACTTGCTGGGGAAACTGGAAAGTAGTTTGGCGGAAACCAGATATAAATCAATATCTCACATTGCATAAAGAGATAAGGTTAAAATTAGTATATGATGCATAAGCAAACTAGGAAAACAGAATATTTTACCTATCAGATTTTTTGATAAGCAAAGCATCTGTGACAAAACAAGAGATAGAGAGCATTATGGGAAGTAAAATGGATAATTTTGATTACATCGGATTAAAGAAAATGTAAAAACAAAATGAATGCAGCCAAGATCATAAAGAAAGCAAAAAATTGGATGGGAAGTTTTTAAAAATTTCTCTGATAGAGGCTTCATTTCTCACATATATACATATACATACACATACATGCATGTGTGTTCACATACATATATGCATGTGTATATATGTCAAACACACACATACACATGGTGTGTAAATACAATTTATGATTAAAAGTAATTTTCTAATTAATAACTGTTCAAAGGATATGAACATGCAGTTTTCAAAAGGAGAAATTAATGTTATCTATAGTCATATAAAATACTCTAAATCACTATTAATTTCTAAATATTGATGAGAGAAATGAAAATTAAAAACAATTCTGAGGTAACACCTCATATCTATCAGATTGCCTAATATGTTTTTCCTGTTTGTCCTTCTATTTCAAAGAGGAAATCATTGGGAAGTGATGTCATGACTTAGTGAATTGGATTTAAGTGAGAGAGGACTGTGCAAAGTCACTAGCTTCTCCCTGTTCTCCAGTGGCAAGATAGATATCAGAATAATTGAAGATGGTCCCAGATGTTTTAGGTAATTGGGGTTAATAAAAGGAAGATGACAAATGTTGGAGGGGATGTAGAAAAACTGGGACACTATTGTTCATGGAGTTGTAAACTGCTCCAGCCATTCCAGAGAATAATTTGAAACTATGCCCAAACAGCTATAAAACTGTGTATACACTATAACTCAAATCTGTATTTCAAAGATATATTTTTAAAATGGAAATGACTTACATGTACAAAAACATTTATAGCAGCTTTTTCTTGTGATATCAAAGAATTGGAAATTGAAGCAATACTTAAACAAGTTTTGCTATATGATTTTGATGAATACAATTGTTATATAAGAAATGATAAGCAGGATGGTTTCAGAGAAAGCTGGGAAGATTGAACTGATGCAAATTGAAGTGAGTATATCAAAGAGAACATTGTACGTAGTAACAGCAATATTTATGATTATCAACAGTGAATGACTTAGCCATTCTCAGCAATACAATGATCCCAGATAATCTGGAAGGAGTTATGATGAAAAGTGCCATCCACTTACAGAGAAAAGAAATGGAGGAATCTAAATGTAGATCAAAGCATAATTATTTTTAACATTATTTTTCATGGGGTGTTTTAGGTTTCTTTTTGGTCTGTTTTCCTTTGTGACATGGCTAATATGGAAATGTGTTTTACATGAGCATATATGTATAACCTATATAATATTGCCTTCTCAATGAAGAAGGAAGGGAGGGAAGGAGGAAGAGAATTTGTAACTAAACATTTTGAAAAATAAGTGTTAAATAATTTTACATATAATTGGAAAAAATCTATATTTTTTAAAAAGAAAAAAAGTTTAGATCTTTCAATATCTCCTCAAATGGAACAATCTCAAGCTCGTTCACCATCCCAGTCATTTTCTTCTGTAAGCTCTCCCACTTAATAATGAGAAGTGATCTTTCCTAAAATGTGGGGCTCGGGACCTATTGCATTATTTCTAATAAGATCAGCTCTAATCAAGACAGGGTATAGTAGGACTATTATTCCCCTAGTCCTGGTCACTGTCCTTCTCTTAAAGCAGTCCAAGATCAATAATATATACATACATACACATATATACATGTAAATATATTTGGCTTCACTATTATACTGTTGATATCCCTAAATTGCTATCTATGCATGCCTCCTCCACCTTGTTCTTCTTAATGTAGTTGGATCTTTTTGTTGATCTCAGTGGGAAAAGACTATATTGCGATTGATGAATATGAGGTTGTTTATCCACATGCCTGACTGATTTTGATTGAAATGTTTTTGTTTTGTTTTGTTTTGTTTTTCAGTGGCCCAGAAATCTATTGAATCAGGCCTCAATAGCCTGAGCTTGTGCAACGTCATCTTTGAGAGTATCTGGACCACATGTTATCTTTTATGTGGAAAGGTTTTATTTTTGTAAATGTCAATTTCTAATTCCTTCTCAGTTTTGCTTCTTTTCTAATGAAAGATTGCAAGATTTGGAGTCAGAAAGCTGAGGTTCTGGTGTTGGTTATCATTCACAACTCTGAGCAAGTCACTTAATTTCTCTTTAACTCAATTTTTTCCTCTGTTAAATGGAGATAATAATACTGGAAGCATAGGCATGCATAGTGTGTAGGTGGAACACATGCCTCACAGGAATGCTATATATACTTTTGTCTGGCACTACCTACTTGATAGAGTTATTGTGAGAAAAGTGCCCAGAAATCTTTAATGCCTACAGAAATGTAAATAATGATGATGGGGATGGTTGTTCATTCTCATTTGTCAAACCAAATAAATAATTCCTTTGAATACTATATTCTGAACCATGACAAGCCATTCTTTCCTACTTATTCATAAAATTTCTGGTTATTTCCCAATGGATTAGTTAATTCATTGAGGTGTGAATATAGGTAATTCTTGCTTTACTGATATTGATATTTCCAAGTTTCCCTATTTTCTATAAACAGTTTTTCAATTGTTTAGGACCTGTGGTTTCATCATTGGCAACAATTCCATAGAATGATTTCCTCTGGCAGTAGAGACTTAAGATATGACTTAAGATATTAGAACAAAGCTTTTTAAACTGTGGGTCATGACCCCATGTGGAGTCACATAACTGAACATGGGGGTAGTGAAAAATTGGACAACAGTAAAAAGTTATGTATATCTATTTTATATAGCAATTTACCTGGGATCACATAAAAATTTCTTGGGTGAAAAAGGGTCACAAGTGGAAAAAGGTTAAGAAGCCCTGTCCTAGAGATTTCCATAGGTCTCAGAGAGGTTGTAACTTTTCATCTGACAAGAATGTACCAGATATATGACTTGAACTCAAATTTTCCTGTCTCTAAGGATATCCCACTTTCCTTGTAATATGCTAGCTCTTTGGAGTGTGCTTTTAAGTAAAGCATTTCAATTCTTCCAATAAATTTTTGGACTAAGAGCACTTGGAGTAAGTTGGAATTTACTCTGTTGAGCTCTCCTTTGGGAGCTCTTTCAAGGTGCATCCACTTGAAATCTTTATGTCAACTGGTTTGATTCTCAAAGCACAGTTCTCTAGAGTGGGGAGGAGAAGGAAGTCTTTTCTTTCAGCAGTACACTGTGGTTTTAGTTATAACCTATATATTAAAAATGGCTAAATCTCAAACTCAAACTCAAACTCTGTGCCAATTTTTCTGTCCATATTGATGCCATTTTAGACAAAGATTCGCCTATCCTAAAGGAATTCTGGGCATTAATGAAAGCCAAGAACATTGATAATGGGCAGGCTGTGATGTCCAGGGCCCAACTGGGCACAGCAGTGTGCTATAGATTGGATGACCTCAGTGAAGACTGAGGATTTGCCCTGGGGAAGCTTAGGGACTGGGGATGAAATATTTTACTATAGCTCAGCACAAAGCAAATGAGTTGTTGAATAGTCAGGCTGTCCTCCAGATGAAAGGATAAGATTTCTAGGATGCCAACATTGAGAGCCTCAACACAAAATAGTGTCTATGATAAGAAAGGATCAAACATGAACCTGGGACATGCCAGTTCCCATTAGTTTGCCAACTAAGAAATTCTTATTGAACCTTTGGGTCCAGCTTAGTTTTAAAGAGCTCTTTCAGGCCTCTGAGTTTTATTGGCTCTGCCTCTTAAAAACTTATCCCATTGGCTCTGCCTTTTATAGACCTATCCAATTGGCTCTGCCTCTTAAAGACCTGTCCCATTTGTACTGCATCTTGAAGACCTATCCTTTTAGGTTTACTTTGGTTTTATTTTATTAAATGAAAGCCCTTGGGTTGTACCCATTTCTTTTGAGAGAATTGGGGCTGAGAGGTGACTTTTGTAGCCCTTCAATATACAAAGTTCCAGGTTAAGAAATACTTCTATTAAAATAACCAGCACATACTCTGCAGTTTATAGAATTAGAATGGCCTGAACCATGGAAAGATGAAGGTATTTGCCCAGTCACTCCATGACAAAGGTAAGACTTTAAGCCAGGTCTTCCTGACTCTAAGGTCGGATGTCTAACCCATACACAATGCTTCCTTTTTTTTTTTGAATAATTAGAATCCTAAATTAGTTAACAAAACCAAATACTACCAAGCATTGTAAAGGGGAATTGTGTCTCTTCCAAAGCTTTTCCATGAACAAGCTTCCTATGCCCCTTACTGTCAGTTTTATTCACTCTTTAAAGGTACCTGGGCTTTAGATATGAGATGTCTAACACTCTCATGATTAACTCATTTCATTAGGGTGTGGGTCAGGTTTTCTAATTTCCACATAAATCATTCAATGCTGGCATACACCTCCTCTTTAAACTGATTAGGTGGACTCTCCAGTAAGATTCCTATTACAACTTTTTCCCTACAATTTGTGGTTTCCTACTCTTTGACATGTTTTCTTTAATTTGATCAAAATGTCTTGGAAGCTGAACTCACTCATTATGACTGACAAGTTTTGTTCCATAGAGCACTTCTGAGCTAAGTAATTGTAAATATTTTTCTATTTAAGGGTTTTAAACCATCATTTCTGGATTGTTTAAAATTTGGGTCACTTCAGTGAATATAAGATGTCAGCATGAAAAATGACACAAGGGTCCACTCCCTCCTTTAAAGAACAGCAGATCTTGTCAGATTTACCAGAGTCAACAATTTATGCTGCTTTAGTATACTTATCAATTACCAAGGCATATTTCCATGTTTCTTTAGATATCTCATTGTCATCATTTCTTACTGTACACTGGTAGTCCATTGGTTCCATATGCAATTTTCCCCAGCCATTCTGCAATCTATGGGCACCCACTTTTTTGTGGTTCTTTGCCATCACAGAGTACTCCTGTGAATCTTTTGGTATAGTTATTAGAAAAATGTTGTGCTTGAATAATAGCTATCATTTTCATAGCATATTGAAGTTTCAAGTTGCTTTAAGGTAAAGTGACTTGCCTATTATTATTATTATTAACTGTCTGAGGCTGGATTTGAACTTAGGTCTTGCTGAATCCAAGTTGAGCATTCTATGCAGCAGGATGACTGTTCCACAGGAAATTTGCAACTCCCATTATGATTCTTCTGAAAATTAAACCTAAAATCAACCCAAGGGATACAAAGGCAGAAGCAAAAGTCTGATAACTGTACCAAAAAGTTCACAACAGTTTTCTGTGTGGTAGCAAGGAATCATAGACTAAGCGGGTCTCCATGGACTGGAGAATGACTGGGGAAAAATATGGCACATGTGAGTAATGGAATATCAGTGTACAGTAAGGAATAATGACATGTGGTGTCTAAAGAAACATGGAAAGATTTTTATAAACTAATGAAGAGAGAAATAAACAGCACCAAGAGCATAAAATGCACAATGTTTACACCCATGTAAATGAAAATATCATGTCAAAATGGAATTGAAGTCAATAATGGGAAAGTCTGGGGGAAGCAGTAACAAAACATGCTTCCTCTTTCATAGCATAGACATTACTTGGTCAGGATTTTATAAGTATAATTGAACAAGGTTTTTAAAAAAGATGTTTTGGGGGGGTTGGTTGTTTTCTGCTCAATTATTTTTACTTTGTTACAAGAGAAGATTGTCTTAGGTATGGGGAAAGAATATGATGTCAAGAAAAATAGCAGGAATAAAATGTATTTATAAAAAACATACTTTTAAAAAATCAACCTATAAACATATTTTTTCTTAACCAATAAATATTTATGAAGCACCTCCTATACTAGGCATTGTGCCAGGCACGGGAAAGAGAGAAAGCAAGGAAGAGAGGAAAAGAGGGGAAAAAAGAAGAAAGAAGAAAGAGAAGGAAGGAAGGAAAGAGGGAATATACTTATAGATTTATGGACCAAGGGTCTAACAGATGCCTCTAATTCAAGATGGGGTGTGACAGAGAATGCTGCATCAGCAAAATAGCTGATTTGAGCAGATCAGTTTTTGAAAGGGGCAACTTGAGTGAAATGGTCAGCTCCTCAGAATTCCCTCTACTTGGACTCCTGGTCCAACACTGCCTCTGTACTGAATCTCTCCTACCAAATCTTGTTTTCCTTCCCAGCTCAGCCCCTTGGATTTTGAGGCTTTGCAGACACCTAAGACCAGTCCTGAACCGTCTTTCTTTTGCGGTTGCTCTGTTCTGTTCCCTCTATCCCCAGGCAGAGTTTGCCCTTCCCCAGCCTGGCTGTTTTCCTAATCACCAGAAAGCATTGACCCTGCCCTAGGCCGGATATGACAACAGAAATAGTTTAGCTTTTCAATTCCTAAAGAGTACTGTTACTAAGAAGTCAGTCTTGAACGAAAGAAAGGCTTTTGTTTTCTAAGCATTTTTGAACCTAAAGTTAGTATAACTATTGCAAAGTCTTATTCATGTACTGTTTCTCTAACACTGTTTCCTAGCCCTGATTTCCATAGTTTCTTAGTTTAATGATGCATGGGGGGGGGTTGTTTGCTAATATAATATTCAAGAAAAGATTAGCACATGCTATGCTGACCTATGATATACCATTAAGGAGACATCTCAATAGCATACACTAGCTTGTCAAGGACAATATGTTTCTCTACCTATCACAGGATTGTTACTGGCAGAACAGGAAATGACTAGTTAATCGCTTTCCATTCTAGCAATCTTAGACCACTGAATCTTAAGGCCATCATGTAGCATTCGTCAGTATTATTATCCAAATATCAGGTTGTTGTGTGTCTTTTTCCCCCATTGGGCTGGATTGGAGATAAGTAAAGTAAAAATAGTTTAACTCTTTGCAATTCAAAGTACTCTGGCAATTTCCAACTAGACTCACTCCCCCTGGTTCAAAGTCTTTATTTTCTTTTGCTGTAAAACAATGTATTACATACTCAAAATGATTGCCTTTTCCTAGGATCTTCAATGCTTATGCATATCGGGGGAAAGTGGGTTATTTTATTTTTCCTCCCACAATATATACTTTACTCGAGGCTTTAAATAAATAATGGATTGGCAACTTGAGTAGAGGAAAAGGGGGAGGGGAAGAACTTCAAATGACAGGGGGAAAAACAGAGCCCAGACAAGCTGAACGCAAGTTTCTCAAAATATTACCACAGCCGCCTGTTACATTCTGGAGAGATTGCTGCCAGTCAGGATGTCCTTGGTTTCTCTGTCTATTTAATTTTTCCCATGTTTGCTGAGACTACAAACCAAGATACACATCCTTGCCAATTGGGAAGGTGAGTTTGCTGGGATATATCACCTCTCCCCTGGGACTCTGGACTAAGACCACCAATTTATTTTAAAAAGGCCAAACTACAGTTCTTCATTAATCTGGTAATTACTTCTGGTGAAGGCCATTTTGTTGTTCTTAATTCCACGTGACTTTATGAGTAAATGTTGTGTCATTTCCAGAGAAGAATGACCAGCTGCTCTTCAGAAAACAGTAAGAAATAGGTTTCAAATGAAGAAAGGGGGGTAGAATTCAGAATGAAGAATGTATTTATACCTCTCTGGAAATATCAGGGGTGGTGAGAGGGGGAAGTTCTTGAGGCAGAGGGATGGTCAAAGTGAATTTTGGAGTCTCTTTTCAGTCTTCAGTTCCAATAATTCTGTGGTAAAAGATGAAAGACACACTCTTTCCTCTTATAAGAGAAAAAAATGAAGGGGGGATGAAAAGGGAAAATCATTGTATTTATGTGATGTGAAGACACTTTTCTAACCTCTGCTGCCTCTTTATGCATTAGACTGGGTCTAAAGTCATGGGTTAATGTCTGGGATCTACCCAATTTTTTTTTAGCCAATTTCTCCTAAACAAATCACTATAATAGGATGATGGATTTAGTAAGAGGGCCCTGAGAGATATGTAGCCCAACATCCTCAAGGACAGAAAAAGGCCCAGGGCGTTTAGTCAATTTAACCACACCATTAATAGAGGAGGCAGGATTTAAATCAAGGTGCACAAACTCTAAAACAAGTGCCTGTTCCACTCTCCCTGCTTTGATTTTCAACTTCATTATATATAAACTAAAGATAATACATGTACCGTACTTTATACTTAAAACTTTAAAGCATTACAGAGTGAAATTCAATTCAACCATTCCTTTAGTGACTGCAATAATCAAAATGTTGTGTAAAAACTTTCTAACTGCAAAGCACTATAAGAAATTGACAAAAGAAGTGACCTCCCATGTCCTGAAACTACCTGGTTTGGTGGTGTCCTGGGAATTTTATTGGCCTACCTAGTCTATTTGGTGAATATTATCTACTACAGATATTAATGAATGAAACATTTTCTCTAATCAACAATTGTATTGAGCAATATGAATTCAAGTCTCTTTTACCTCACACGGACTTTTTTTTTTGGTTTTCTAGTCTATAAAACAACTTAGCCTATGATTCTTTTGTTATAACCTGAGAGGAAGTCAATTTCCCAGGTTTGTAGATGTTAACAATGATCAAAGTTTAACTTAGAATGGGTATTCCATGTAATACTTTGGTTCACATTCTTCAAGGAAAATGTTGTTGTTGGTGGTGGTTTGGCTGTCTTTATTTTTCAGGTAAAAAAAAAAAATCAATTGTTTTTCTAAGCACTTAATACATGCAATGTCCCCAGTTGAAACATTTAGAAACATACAGATAAATAAGTAATTTTTCATTTAGATTGTACGTTCATGAATTTACTAGAGATAGCTTTAAAGGTAGGACAAAGAGTACTGGGTGTTAGTAAAATACTTAAATCTCTTAATGCAGAATTACATTTCCTGACAACATCTGCTTTCAATAAAGTAAAGCTATTTGATTGCAAATTGCACAACATTCATTTAAAGGTAAATAATTAGGTATTGGGATAAATGTTTCCTTTAACAATTACAGCATAAAGAATGTGTCATAATCATAAGCCCTTGAGAGATGGGGAGGATATTTTTCTTTAGGTTCTCTGTTAACCCAAACACATAAGCTCATAGGGCACTATAACATAGCAACATAATCTTAGAAAACAGTACTACTGGGTCAGGTCCATTCAGTATATTCAGTAGATTTCCCTAAACTATTGCAGGGAAAAGAAAAATAACAATATCTTCCCTCCCCAAAGAGTGAAATATTTTTGAACTATACAGAGAAAATTTCAAGCTTCAATTTCACCTTTCTGTACAGTGATCCCCATTTTTTTTCACTTACAATGTCACCTAAATTAATTCAAATAGTGAATGATTTGTAGACGTACACACAGACACACATTGTTAGGACCCTCCAATGTTTATCAAGCCTCTTGGGAACTTATGGAACCTATTTGCCCTCTTTCAAGGTACTACGTCTGCTTTGGAAAATTACAATTTCACCAAATTAAGTAATGTAAGCAATTGATTAAAAGGAGCTTCCAAAAGTGCTTCATTCATTTCAGTTACAGTCCCAATAATAGAATATGCCCCAAAGGGAAAGATAAAAGAAGTAGATGGGCATAATGCTATTAAAGAAAGACTATTAGATAGGAATTTATTTTCAGTCCCAGTTCTGCCATGAATTCATTGTATGACCTTGGGAAAGTCATATTACTGTCTTTAAGATCCCATTTCTTTCTCTGTAAAAGGTATTAAATTAGAGCAGCGAGGTGGTGCAGTGGATACAGTACCAGCCCTGGATTCAGGAGGACCTGAGTTCAAATCCAGCCTCAGACACTTGACACTTACTAGCTGTGTGACCCTGGGCAAGTCATTTAATCCTCATTGCCCCACAAAAAAAAAGAAAAGAAAAGAAACAAAAGAAACAAAAAGGTACTAAATTATCTCTAAGTCCATTTCATGTCGGAAAACCTATGTCTATGCAACAGCAGGTAAGGGTATGAGGTGTTTGCCTGCAGAGAAGACTTAGACCTATCTCCTACAGAGGTAGACTCTCTTCCAACTCTTCACTTTAGGTATGACTCTCTCTCTAGTAGCTAACTTCCATCAAGCCCAGGAAAACTGTAGAACCTCCTGGGGGTGGGGTTGGGGTGGGGGAAATCTGTAAATGCTCAAAATTCTTTGATCTGACTTTCCACAAAGAAAAAAATCAAGCAGGCAGATAAAGAATGTCTGCTACCCAGAATATGACATACAGTAGAATGAACAATCTCTAGAGTATGTCTATCAGTGTTTATATCTATAAGAAACCACATAAATGGACACTGAGTTAGGTTCAGAATTAAAAGGGAAAAATAGAACAGACTAGATTAAGTTACAAAGCTCTTTTAGTGACCCCAAGATTGTGCTAAGAATGAAAGCCCAATTTTATTAGCAATACTTTACCAATGCTATGGTATGACTTTGAATATTGAATATAGCAGTCTTCAAAAACTGAAAATGAATATCATATTGTTATGTATAACCTATATCAGATATGCTTGTAGTATTTTGGAGGGGGAGGGAAGGAAGAGAAGAAGAAACATTGAGAACTCAAAGTCTTAGAAAACTGAATATTGAAAACTATCATCGGAAAAAATAAAATAAAATACTCTTTTAAAAAGAAAGTGAATATCACAGAGGGCAACAGAAAGACATGTAGTGTGAGTAGGTTACATGCAATCAGTGAAGACCTTAGAAGAAGAATAGTAATAAAAAGTAATCATCAGGGAAATGTTAGGAAAATAATAAGAGCTGGTCATATACTGAAGGTGAAGGCTGACAGTTGCATAGCCTGAGTTGTCTACTGGTATACTTGCAAGAGAATTCAGGGCCAATTTCCTGTGCATTGGTTATAACTTCTGAGTCATAGATTTATAAGGTATGAGAATCAGGGTGCCAGCCCCCTGCTGAGAAAGACATTGTGAGAACCAGGGCAATGCCCCCTGAGGAGAAAGCATGTGACTAGCATCCAGAAGGTACATCTATTCATAGAACCGTTACATCTATTCGTAGAACCTCCTGTAAGTCTCGTCAATCAATGCTACCAGCCAATTAGCTTGGAGCTGTGTGTGTAGGGACTGTGCCTGGGCAAGCCCACAGGGAGCTTCTGCTTGAGAGAATGTAGAACCTTCTTTTTCAGAGGGAAGTCGCAGTAGGGGCAGCTGCAGTGTGAGGGGGAACTAGGCTCTTTCTGCCTGAAACCCATGTGTTCTGTTTCCTAACCGCTAATATACTTTAATAAATATGTAATGCCCAAAGATTGGTGCTATATGCTTCTAATTTAAGGTGACCACACATTAGATTTTAAACATCACAAATGTCGTAAATTTAGAGCTGGAAGAATTTTCCAAAGTAATTAAGTCCAATTCCCTAATTTTACAGGTGATAAAATTGGTGCTGAGAGAGGTTAAATGCTGTGCTCAGAATCACAGAACTAGTAAAGTTTTTAAGGGGAAGACCAACAAAGATGGAAGAGTAGGAGGAAATAGTCTATTCCAGTTCTTCTACCACTATGTGACTTGGCCCTTGAAGACAGAGTGTCCCTCTCTCACACTACAATCTCTGGGGAGTGAGGTATGGGTATAGCTCCTCTCCTAATTCTGGTTTTGAAGGCAGAGTTATAACTTATTCCTAAACAAGAAGCACAACCTTATTGTGCTCAGTCTAATGCCAGTTCTTAAAGCAAAGGAGATCTGCAACTCAATTCATAGGTGAGAAGCAGGATTGTGGGATGGTAAGCAAAGGGTGAGGGGGCAGGGTTCTGAGACTCATCCTTCATGTGTGAAGGAAGGGCCCAGGGTACCAAGAATGAGCAAACAAACAAACAAACAAAAAAGGTAAGAAGCTATTATAATGCCAATGATGCCCAATCCATACAATTAGAAGGGAAAAATCATTCCATAAGTCCTTCAAGCAAAGCCTCCTCCTCATCATCAACACCACTACCATCATAATAATGATGAAGGTAACAATAACAACAAGAATATCACTTATCTGGACATATAATCAAACCTTCAATTAAGTAAAAGACTTGCAAACATTCCTTATGAAAAGCCCACACAATAGGAACTTTCAAATATAAATGCAAATCAAGAGAAGTACACACACAAAAATAAGGAACTTTATAAGGATGAGCTATTTATATTCTAACAGTAGGTGTGTGTGTGTGTGTGTTTAATACAAAAGTCTTTTTATAACTCTAATTTCATTAGGAGTCATAGATAGAGTTAGATAAGAGAGGTTCTAGAAGTGGTAGGGTGTTGTTTTTATGGTCTTGAAAGAATAAAGGAGGGGAAGCTAGGTGGCGCAGTGGATAAAACACCGGCCCTGGATTCAGGAGTACCTGAGTTCAAATCCAGCCTCAGACACTTGACGCCTACTAGCTGCGTGACCCTGGGCAAGTCACTTAATCCCCATTGCCCCACAAAAAAAAAAAAAAAAAAAAAAAAAAAAAGAATAAAGGAAAGGGAGTAGGGGACAAATACTTAGGAATAAATGGACCTTTCTCAACATGATAAATAGTACATATCATTTTTGTTTTTTAAACAGCCATCATTACATGAAAAGAGGATAAACAAGAGCCTTTTATAATAATGATATATAAACAAAAATAAATAAGAAAATTTAAAGATTTAATTTAAATTTTAGAAAAGTTAGATATGATAATCTTCTAGTGATATATAGGAATATACTCACAAGAATAGCACAAGAGATCAGGCAGAGATAAGATGCAAGGCAAAGCCAGGATGCCTATTATCAATAATACTATTTGACAGAACCCTAGAAATACTAGCTAAAACAATAAGACAAAAACATTGAGACAAAAAAGAAACAAAAATATCACTTTTGCAGAGAATATTATGGTATACTTAGATAATTCTAGAAAATCAAATAAATAATTAATTGAAACAATTAGCCTCAACAAATTTGCAGGGTAAGGAAATAAATATACATAAATCATCAGAATCATTTTACATTACTAATAAACCCCATCAAGGAGGAAAAAATGAGAAATTTCCATTAAAAGAAGCAGAGAATACTTAAAATCTTTGGGAAACTACATACCAAGATTAATACAGAAATTATATGAATACAAATACAAAATACTTCATAGAAATAAAGAAAAATACATAATTAGATAATATTAATTGCTTCTGAATAGGCTTATCTAATACAGTATAATTAAAATGATATCATATAAATATTTATTCAGTTATATATTAATCAAGCTTCAAAAATATAATGTTATTGAGGTATAAAAGCAAGAAAAACTAAAGTTGCAGGGAGAAATAGGGAAACTATTATAGTGAGGAACATCAATATGCCCCTTTCAGAGCTAAACAAATCTAAACAACAATAAACAAGAAGGAAATTAAGGGTCTGAATAAAATTTTTTAAAAGTTAGGTATGGTAGACTTTTAGTGATATGTATCAATGTACCCATAAGATGAGTAGAAGATAAGCAGACAGAGATAAGAAATAATCTACTTCAGCAAAGGGAAAAGCTGTGTGTGTGTGTGTGTGTGTGTGTGTGTGTGTGTGTGTGTGTGTGTGTGTGTGTAGAAAGAGTGAAATGAGAGATATAGTTTCCCAAATTCCTTAGTGCAGTGTTAAGCTTTAATAGCTTAATGTTTGTATGCATATTAAGCAACCATACCAGAATTTATATGCTCAAATTAATGTTATAATTTAACTATTTGGCTCCAAATTAACTCTGTCTATCCTCACCTTAACACAGCTTTTCCCCCAAAAGCAAAGACATATGTTTGTGGAAAATTTAAAGTAATCTAGAGAACAGAGTTAGCTTCATATGTGTAGGTATTAAAATATGCATGTGTCCAAAGAAAACTGAAAAAAATAAATTAATTAAAAACATTGTCTGGGTTATCTTAGACCTCTCTTTATAGTTTAGCATTGTTATGCAACCTGAACCCAGAAAAAAAAATTATTGCACATAGCCTCTATTTTTTTTTTAATCTTGATATTGACCTTACTTCTGATCTGGACTCTGGTCCGGCTCTATATCTGTCCATAATTACTGACTCTAGCTTACTGTCCAATGCTTAATCTTCAAACCCCAGTATTTTATAGGCAAAGTATTTTCTTTCTTCACTAAAGAAATGAGGATTTATATATAATGTGCTTCTGCCTAAGTCCACTGAAAGTTACACACCTCATTCCTAAGTGGGATTTGGAGAAAAATATGCATTGAATATACTATAGATATTCCATCTCTTGATAGGAATATGGCAATGAAAGGTAATGTTTTATTTTGGGGAAAAAACAACAGATATTATAGAATTGATAATTAAGTGCCCCTATAGGTCAAGAATTTATGTGTGCGTATTGTATGCATGGTCAGATATATACATATAGATAGACAGACAGAAATAAAGATGTATATGTACTGGAGTAAAAATATACAAACTCATGGGGATAATATAGATCAAAAAATTCAGATTCTTTGGGTAAGGATCAAAAGAGAAAGCACCAGAAGTAAAATCATTGTCAGAGTATACCAAAGTCACAAGTAGGAAATGAATAATGTTTTCAGGAAAGATATCACAAAAAGCACAAGAATAAAACACAAGAGAGATGAGGGAATTCAAAATCCCAGACATTGGCTAGAAGTCTGATTCCATTAAAAAGAGAATTCCTGATGAATTCTTTAACTTTCCAGTGGACAGTCTCAACTTTCACGCAGATGAACTTGGAGAAGGAATGTTGAATGACTGAGCATAGCATTAATTGTGAGTTTGGTTCACACATAGACTCACACATATACATACATAGAAGTAATTTTTTTTTCATTTTTGGTTTTGTTTAGGGTACAAAAATAATTGAATATTCAATTTAAGAAGACATATAAGCACTGGTCTATTAGGCACTGGGCTTCATGGTGGAACTACAAAGATTTCCAAATGGTTCCATACTCTGAAGAAGGTTATATCATTATAGAGGATAAGCTATCTGCATAGAGAAGGGTAGCTCTGTTTAAATCCATTTTTTCTTCAACTTTTGGAACATAATAGAATTGACTTGCAGCTGGAAATGACTGTAGAGGCCATCTTGTCTGAATTATTCATTACAGATGAGAAAATTAAGGCCCAGGGAATTTAAATGACTTGCCAATAGATTTGGTGCTTTTGGTTTTGATTGTTCTGTTTTGCTTTTTTTCTACCTTATAGTTTCCTTACATCTTTTAGGCACTAGATAGAATAGGATATAGTGACACAGGGCTTAGTGGCTTTGTGATATATGATATAAATCATCTACTTTAGAAGAAGTAAGAGAGAAAAAGGCACAAGAGGTTTGTAGGACAAGAAGCCAAGATAGCACTTGATTATAAGGTCAACCCTGAAAGTATATTACAGTGGCATCATCAAGCTTTCAGCTAAAAGGACACTGAAGAGTTCATGAAGGAAATGAGTGATGATTATTTACTAAAGGAACAGTCAAATGGATGGAAGTGAATGAGATAAGTTCAGGTGGAAAGTGCCTAGAATCCTTTACCTTTTAGACCAAAATGCTTGGCAAGAAGGCAGGTGATCCCTAACCAACAATGCCATTGAGCACACATAAGATCCAGAAGCCTGGGTAGGGGAAATTGAGTTTTCAGATTTTACTAGGAGCAGAAATTACATAGAAATATTAAAGTCAATAATTGTTTATTTTCATTGCAATAGTGTACTTAAACTATATGTGAATAAGTTATCTTGTAGATCATATGATGTTGGAAAAGAGAATGATATCCTGAGGGCATGTGTGTTGTCATGTGATAATTATTAATTATGTTTAGGAATAGTCACACACGAGACAAAATTGTGGAAAAGATAAAGAGGAAGACTAATGTTTTAAATAATGATTTTGATGAAGAAATAGATGTCATGCTTATAGCAATTGTGGATGTCATAGTAAAGCCATGACTAGGTTGAGGCAACATGAGATTTGTGTGCAAGGCACCAAATTTAGAGGATCATGTTAGTTCTTGTAATCCTTCATCTGCATAAAACAAGAGAATCTAACACCAAGCTAGAAAGATTAATTAGTTAAAATCAGAAGCTATAAAATGGTAGAGTGAAATACTGTTTTGTCTTCCCCTATTCCTTTCCATCTCCCTGCTCCATATTAGTCAGTCAGAATTAAACTGACTATTGCACTGAAATAGAAGAAAGTGATGAAAGATTTTTTATTTGGGGTATCTGTAAGGAAAGGGGTTATACACGCCCAACTTCAATCAATGCAATCATTATAAGGGCATGATGACATTTTAAAAGTGTAAACAAGCTATTCTATACCTCATAATGTCTTTAGGAGGTATGAGCCTTTTTGACTAGATCACGAAAGGAATAGCTGATTGTTTGACCAAAATTACTAAGCAAGCTTCTGGAGACTTTAAACAACTATAAAAATGTCATCAGTTACCTGGATTGTATATCAATCTAGCATGAGGACACTAAGTTTGGCAACTGGTTATTAGAAAAGTGGAGTAAAGATCCTAAGATGGAAATACTCTTGTGGGAAGGAGTTTTCTCTCTCTTCTCTGCACTTTCTCCCATAAACCCCCTCATCTCAGAGAATGGACCAGCAGGAGACAATGCCACACACATAGAATATGTGTAGCTCATTAAGTGACACAGTGAGGACAAGTGGATACAAAAGAAGATAGTCTCTTGAGGGGCAGGACAGCTTCAAGAAGAATAATCATTTGCACCAGAAAGTAGATTTTAAACTCAAGTGGTTTAAAAACTCAAGAAAGTTCTTTCAAGTTATAAATTTCCAGGAGCTACGAGTATCCCTTTGCTACACCTGTATCCTACACATATTTCTCATCATAATATTCTGAATGTCTGTTTTCCCTCTTCTCCTACAAGTTGCATTTATCTGATTCAGTAGCCTTCACTCGGGAAAAGTATATGACTTTAGGGTTAGTAATTCTGTAAGAAGCTCATACAAATCCAATATTTCTTTCATTTGCTTCTGTTTGTACAACAATTTTTGGTTTCTATTTGACCCTGCTTTTTGGAAAAGGAAAAGGAAGAAGAGGAGAAAAGAGAGAATTCGCCTCATCTCTTTTCTGGAATTCACAACTTACAAGCACAGTTTGTTTTTCTTGAGACATTCCTTAAGAAAAGACATCTACTGCAGTGAGCAGCAACTATAGCATAAAGCAAGCAGGTAGCTCTTATTCATCAGTGGAAACAGCTTCAGCCAAAATGGAAGAACCTGAGGGACTCACAGTAGTTCGCTTGTTTTCTTTAGTTTTTCCATTTTGTATTTCAATTAATTTTCCCTCTGAGAGAATCTCACAATAAAACAGAGTGGTAAAACCCATTTTATTTAAACAAAATTGCCTAGGGAAAGGTAAAATGTGTATAGATGTAAAAACTGAACAGACACAAAAATTAATTAATATTTTAAAATGTTAAGTGTTTCAACTGTTAAATAAAAATCATATTTACATGGGGAGGAAATAGATTTGAAAGATGTGGAAATATATGCATATGTACAGATAAGATAAATATATATTTGTACATACATTTGTGTGTGCATAAATATACACATACACATATACATATTATGTAAGATTTTATACATATATATTGGGTATAACAAAAATTAGTGCATTTTTGGTGGCAATCAGGGTTAAGTGGTTTGCCCAGGGTCACACTGCTAGGAAGTACCTGAGGATGGATTTGAACTCAGGTCCCCATGACTCCAATGCAGAAACTCTTTGCACTGTGCCACCTAGCTGCTCCTAAATCAGTACATTTTTAAGATTTAAGAGTTTAGAATGCTCCAAGATTTTGGGGACACAGTGCATAAAGTCTAACATCATGTAGCTGTTAAACATGAACAAAAGTCTAGATTCATGCAAATATACAGGCATCTTCCATTTAAATAGATGCCCATTATTCAGACACACTAAGCAGGAAACAATTTGCTTCCAAAATGTCTTTTTATTATAACTATGCTACTGCAACAAAAGATTTTTTTCTAGATTTATGGGAAACATGTTAAAACACTCCTACATTGAATCCTTTCCATCTCTAAGGACCAGCCCATTTTCAATCTATTTTTGCTGTTGTAGTTTAGTCCACTCTCTGGAAAGTTGTATGAGGATTTCAAAGATATACAGAAGACATTTAGAACCAAATGGACCAGAAATATTAAAACATCCAGGAGTTCACCAAAATTAAATATTTATGCAGCTACAATAAAATCTAAATTTGGTTCATGTCAAAAAAATTTAAACAGTCGATATAAAATTATGAACAAAAGGATGGCTGTTCTGCCAGTCTGTGAAATTGAATGATACAGAATATTAGGAGCGTTAGCAGTTTTAAGAGTGCTCGTTAAATCCTCACTGTTATAGGAAGCATATTGCTGTAGACTTTTATGTATCTTCGGCAGACATTTTCAAAGTGCCACAGATCTTCATCATAATGTTCTACCTTTCCAATGCATTCCCTGACTGTTATCGTTGCTTTCAACACAAGAATAAGGACAGATCTGTGATTTTATCAACACAAGTCATTCCTTCCTTTAATGGAGGAGGGTGATGAATAAGCATTTAAGTGTAAACTATGTGCCAGAGATTGAGCTAAGGACTTTACAAATATTATCTCATTTCATCTCATTTTATTTCAGTTTACAACCTGTATGGAGTTTAATAGATGAATGCTAAGGAGTTGCCTCAGGCACTTAGGGTAAATGCCTTGATCAAAAATTCCTGGTTAAAATATCCACAACACAACACATTTACAGTCCTAAGCTTTCAATAATCAACACAACAAAACCATAATTGCATATGCTATTAATATATTTTGTTTAAACCATTTGTTGAAAAAACTCATGAAAATCAGCTATTAAAATCTTACATCTATGTTCATATATATCTCCCTCTTTTTGGTCAATTATCTCAATAAATTTAGAAAGATTTTTTACTTCCAATGGTAATCCTGGAAATTTCTACACAACCACATAGATTATTGGTCTGACCACTAAGTTCACTGAATTGAACAGTTCCCACCAGATTTAAAGTGGCTTAGGGGAAGTTAGGTGGTGAAGTGAATAGAGTACTAGCCCTGGATTCAGGAGAACCTGAGTTCAAATCTGGCCTCAGACACTTGACACTTACTAGCTGTGTGACCCTGGGCAAGTCACTTAACCCTCATTGCCCTGCAAAAAAAAATGATACTATCTCCAGTCATCCTGATATATATCTTGCCACTGGACCCAAATGTCTCTGGAGGAATGAATGAGTTTGATAACTCTGCACATCCCTCCCTCCCTCAAATCCAGTTCAGTGCAAATCATGACATCCCCCAATATCATGGTCCTCTTTGAGATCAAAGGACAAACAACAAAGGGGCTTAATGTAACAAATCCAGGAATTGCTAGGTGTCCATACATACCAGTGATATAATAAACATTTACACAATGTCCCAGGAGACATATGAGTAGCCTCTGCCAAAAGGAAAGGAAGCAAAATCAAAAGCATTATACCTTTGGGAAGAGGCTATATCAAGAGTAAATATTCCTCAAAATCCATTTAAGCTTATTTCCTAATGTCCTAGGGAATGCCTACTATATGCCAGGCACTGTGCTAGGTATAGGGGATTCAAAGACTAACATGAAAAAGTTACTCAACTCAAGTAGCTTGCATTCACCTGAGTCACATACAAGGAAAAGAAAATACAAAATTGATACAATCTAAATTGAGGGATGGGGTGCTAGCAATCAGGGAATGAGAAAGGGCCCCATGTCCACTTACCTTGGGGAAGGGAGAGGTGGCATTCAAAATAGACAAGGATCATTTGGAAACCCTCCTTTCCTCACTCAGTTATCAGGGTCTTAGGAGGGCCTCTCTGACTATTTATCTCACATAAGAAATAGTTGAATCAGAGGACAGGCCTGACCAATTTTTAACTAAGGACTAAAATCCTCTATTTGACTTTGAAAATCCTTTACAAACATACCCCTCCCTACCTTTCCAGTCTTCTTGCACTTGACTCCCTTGTGCATCCTCTATGATCCAGTGACACTGTCTTGCTTGATCATCATCACAGGATACTGAACATCCCATCTTGTTGCTTTTTAATGGCAGGCTGTTTTCTCATGCCTGAAATACTCTTCTTCTCAACATTGCCTACTGGCTTCCATGATTTCCTTCCTGACTCAGTTCAAATCTCATCTTCTACAAGAGGCCTTTTCTGGCTGGATACTGTTCATGCCTTCCTATTACCTCCCCATTTATCCTGTCTATATCTTACATGTCCATAGTTGTTGGCATGTTCTCCCTCTCATTATAATATAATCTCCCTCAGGGCAGGGACCATTTTTCCCCCTCTTTTTGTATACACTACAATGAGCAAAATGTCTAGCAGAGATTAAACACTTCAAAATACAAATTGACTGACTTCACTGTCTCATTAACTGCATTCCCATTCCCCATAGTTACCCATTGCAATGGTCAGTTAGGTTGTACAGTGGATAGAGCAGGGGCCCTGAAGTTGGGAGGACCTGAGTTCAAATCTGACCTCAGATCACTGTGTGATCCTGGGCAAGTCACTTAAACCCAATTGCCTTATATATCTAGGGCCATCTGCAGTTGTGATGATATGTATTTTTCCACTGGACCCAGATGGCTCTGGAGGAGAAAGTGAGATTGGTGACCCTCAATTAATTCCATTTTATTGCAAGTCATGATATCACCCTGAAGTCATGGATCTCTTTGAGACTGAAGGGCAAACAACAAGTTACCCATTACATTAATCATGATATTGAGCTTTGTTTGCAATGTGGCTGCCTGGTAAGATCACAAGATAAATTAGCTACCAACCATACCTGCAGATGTGAATAAAAGTTTTATGCGCCCTAGTCAGAGTAAAGGGCATTACTGTTCTTGTCTTTTGTGTTTTCCATGGGACATAGGTCTAGTCATAGAGCCCCATTCATCCTCCTGGGCTGACAGGGATTGGTCATCATGAGAATGATCTTTCACTAGGAGAAAGACTGATGGGTCAGCAGTCAAGGAGGCATAAGCTTATCTGAGACATAGCAATCAAAGGAGTCACTTTTATTCAAGATTAGAAATAAACCAGAAAACCACAATAATGAATTTCATAGTCTTCCTTCAAATAAACAACCTCTTTTTATCCACTTGAGGAGTTTTCCTTTCCTGGGATTCCATGGGTCAGGGAACCAAGAAATATGAAAGAAAACTACCAAGAAAAAAAAACTGCCTACACAAAGCCACATCAAGATGAGATTTAGTGATCATCTGGTTCATACCACTAATACAGATAATCAAACCAGGTTAAAAAGAAACTAATTAATTCTGACAATGTAACAGACTCATTTTATTCATGTTAATATTAAATAGATACGATAAAGATATATGTTGTTGTTTTAATCAATATCATTTTGTGAAAAGCATACCTATAAGATGAAAAATAGAGCACTAATTTTATTTACACTACTAATGGAAATGATAATTTTATACAGTGGTAAAATGTTATAATTTTACCTACATAATATGTTTGATGTATATTTTACGCACATATAAGTATGTATACAACATAAATAGGCATGCATATGTACACATTTATCACATATAACTATGCTGATTTCTACTTTGAATTTAAGTGTACATTATACATGTGTTTATTTATGGGTATATAAATAGGCACATGCAACCTTTTACTGTTGCCATATTTTTTGTGACCCCCACCTTAAGTTACATGACCCTGGTTCCCAGTCACAACCCACAGTTTAAGAAGCTTTGAGTTAATCAGCATGCTGAGGCAAACAAGTAAGCTAATGTGATAGCAAGTTGTATCAGAAGTCAAGCGGCCCAGGATGGGAGGTAAGAGTCATTCACTTCCCTGGTCAGATTCCATCTGAAAGGCTGTGTTCAGCTCTAGACAACACACTTTAGGAGGGACAGTAAAAAAAAACTGGAGTACTTCCCAAGGAAGGATTAAATTTACTAAGATTACATTCAGAAGGCAGAACTCAGACCAATGATTAGAAGTTACATGTAATCAGACTTTGGCTCAACACAAGGAAGAATTTCCTAACTATTGGAGCTATCCAAAAAACAATGGAATGAATTTCTTTAGAGGGGAGTGTAATTGTAATTAGATGGTAATCTGCAATTGGAGGTGTTCCGATGGAAAGTGTATGACCTCTTTTCATGAATGCTGCAGGGACATTCATGCTTCAGAGAGATATTGGGCTTGATTCTATTTGAGGTTTCTTCTCACTGAGAATTTTTTAATTTGGATGGCATTTGTGAGTCTATGTCTTAGATCCTTCTCAGAATGTTATTTTTTTAAATTACAAAACAAAGCCCAACCTCTTTGCCTTCAAATTACATAAACAAATGCAGATTTGATTTATAAAATCTATCAAGCACACTGTATATTATGATTTTTAATGATTAGGTGCTTATGTTAGAGTATTTTCTTGTTCTTTTTATGGAGAGTTTTCCAACTCCATCTGATAGATTCCCCTAATTTCTGCTGTTGTCTCATTCCTTTACCAGGCTCAAAGGCTGGGAAGACATTGTGACAAGTGTGTTAGTATTGAATCCCATGAATGGAATTTTAATGAAACATATCAAACAAAAGACAGTTATGTTGTAGTAAGACAGAGTACTGGTCTCAGAGCCAGAAAGACCTGAGGTCAAAACCCACCACTGACAGAAACTGGTTGTGACTTTGAGGAAGCCACTTAAGTTCTAGATGCCCTAGGTAACTCTCCAAGGCTAACAGTAGCCAAGAAGTCAGGCTGCCATCCAGGAGTTCCCCATATCGATGAAATTATAGGTCCAGCCCCTGTCCCTATATCTATTTTATAATAGAGCAAATTTTCAGATAAAGAGCTACTATCATTTACTTATATTTATTTCAGTGAAGGTAACAGCTTAGACATTTTAATAAAATACAGCAGGAATCTGATTTGTCTAGTCACTATCTGTCAGTCTGGATAACACTCCTTTCATACATCAATCATAACACAGAAATATGATCTAAGCTTGGCATCTTCCTGGATCCTCTGCTTCCCTCATATCCACAGCCAATGAAATTAAACATCCTGCCTCTTCTGACTTGCAGTATCCTTCAATGTCCATCCCCTCCTATTTTCTAACATTTTACTATTCTAATTAAGTACCCCTTTTTTTTCTTCTGGATTATTTACTAACCTATCAATTGACCTCCGTGTCTGTAGATTCCTCTACATCTACAAAGTATCTTTCAGACAATTGCTAAAGTTAATCTTCCTTAATGCCAAGATCTCACTATGTCACTCACATGATTAAAAAAAATCAGTGGCTCCCTAATGCCTATACGAAAACATACCAACTCCTAAGGCTATGATTTAAGGCCCTTCACAGTTTGCTTTCCACATACCTTTTTAACCTTTCATTCTCCCCTTCATGGATTTTACCTTCCAACTGAACCAGGAAACAAAATGTTCTTTGGCCTTGTACTGCTGTCTGCCTTCTCTGTATGCTCACACAGACTATGCCCTATGCCTGAAAAGCACTCCCTCCTGTGCCTGTGCAGTCTTATTTTCCACAAGGCCCAACTATAAGAAGTAAGCCTTCCTTATTCCTAAACCTCTAGATTAAGTGACGCTTCCATCTTCAAATTTTCTTATGAAATAATATGATGGAAGTGTGAAAAGAGCACTCAACTTGAAGTCAACAAAGGCTTGATTTTACTGACACTGAGTAAATTGTGGATCTGGGAGAATTCCTTAACTTCTGTGAGCTTCAGTTCCTTTTTTTTTTTCTAAAACAAAGGTAAAAATCATTGCAATAATTATCTTGAGGGGCTGATGTGTGAGGATCAATAATCTGATGTATGTAAAGTGATTTGTAGACTTGAAAGTTCTATGTAACTCAGTTGATATTGTTTTGTTTCTCAGTTACATAATCATAAATCATGATAGAATAGAATTTGCAGACTTGAAGGAAGGGCAGAATATGTATACTGTAAGGTTCTAAAAAGTTCTTCCATTACATGAGAGTGAGGGGAATGGTGGAGATGGGGAGATATATATATATATATATATATATACACATATATATACATATATATATATACACACACATACATACATACACATATATATATCCCCTGAATCCCATATATATATATATATATATATATATATATATACACATACATACCCAGAATCCCATGAATGGAATTTTAATGAAACATATCAAACAAAAGACAGTTATATTGTAGTAAGACAGAGTAGTACTGGTCTCAGAGCCAGAAAGACCTGAGTTCAAAACCCACCACTGACAGAAACTGGTTGTGACTCTGAGAAAGCCACTTAAGTTCTAGATGCCCTAGGTAACTCTCCAAGGCTAACAGTGACCCATATATATATATATATATATATATATATATTATGATTTTTATGATTAGGTGCTTATGTTAGAGTATTTTCTTGTTCTTTTTATGGAGAGTTTTCCAACTCCATCTGATAGATTCCCCTAATTTCTGCTGTTGTCTCATTCCTTTACCAGGCTCAAAGGCTGGGAAGACATTGTGACAAGTGTGTTAGTATTGAATCCCATGAATCATGGGATATATATATATGTGTGTGTGTGTGTGTGTGTGTGTGTGTATGTGTGTATGTATGTATATGTATGTATGTGTGTATATATGTATATATATGTGTATATATATATATATTCAAATGACTTATCCCAATGATGAGTTCAGAAAAAATTTTGATAACTGGTATCATCATTATCATTGACTACATATTAAGACCAACAGAAAGAAGTGAGAACTCCAGTTGACATTAGAAATTTTGTCGGGGGAGGAGGTGGTATGGATCTATGATTTCACTGGGGTAAGGGATTCCAGATAAGGAAATTATTCTTCAACCTATGGTCCTAGCACTGTGTAGCACCAAAAAGGTTTGCTTGCCTAGGATCATTGAATCAATATATGCCAGAGATAAGTCTTGAACCTACACCCTTCTGATTTTGAATCCAAACCTTTATCCATCATTCCATGATGCCTCTGAATGAATAAACTGGAGTATTTCAATTTTTTTATTTTTAAATACATGTGAGAAGATTATGTGGAATCAATTAGCCTTTTGAACTATTTCTTTCAGAGATTTATATTAAAAGGATTTAAAAATAGCATGCCAGCTTCACAAATACAAAGGAAGAATTCCCCTTAAATTAAATGCTTGTAGATTTTTTTAGTTTGATTACATATTGGGAATATTTCAGTATTACAAAGCCTAATAGATTCTATTATTTCATCAATTTGGTTATTACCCCAACCATGTAGATTGAAATCCCATGACATATGTCCACCCTATGTAATTCTTGTCTGTATCTTCTGCTAAAATAAACACAGGAGTTTACTAAAGTATTTGAGGCCTTCCTCAAAATCTCCTGTAAGCTTCAGGATACCAATTGGGCACATAGCCATCTCCCAGTTGTCCCATGTTCTGTACATTTGACACATACATTTCCCGAATGAAAGCCTTCATGTATTTAAAAGAATAGTGAAAGCAAATAGGAAAACATGATTCTCCATACAAATACCCACAGTACAAACAACTTTACATGAACATATGCAAAAAAGCTCAAACTGCATTGCTTAGCCACAAAATAAAGGGCAGCTCTCTTCTACTTAGAAAAACACCAACTGCATTTTTTTTGCACTTAAGAATTATGAGCAACATCTTTATAGCAAAAGCCAAAGCTTTTCCCTGTATGATTGACTTCGTGTGCTACATTTGTTACATCCAAAAGCTTGACCCTAAAACATGTATCGTGGGAAATGTATGAGATGTTAACATGATAGAAGTTCCTTTGCATAATCAAAAAATAGAGGATCATAAACCTAACCTGAAATCCCATGGACAGATCTGCCGTCCATTCCTTTCACTCTCACCTCAAGTAGCAAAGAAGGTTCACACACGTTTAGCATATCCTATAAAGATGATAAACACCTAAGTGTTGAATCAAACCTCCAGGGAGCTATCAGTTTATTTAAAGAGAACTTGGAAATGCAGAAAAGGTTTCAGCCAGAGGCAGTATGTAATATATAGTTAAATAGTTAGACGCATAGGATTTGTTACCAGGCTTATGTATCAATTTACAAGGCAACAACGTTTCCTTAGAAAGCTGCATGACTAGAATGTTTCTTCGATGCCTATACTCCCTGTATATCCAAAGGCAAAGGGCTCTTTTCAGAAAAAGCCCAGGGAGGTCCTTAGGGATTTGTTGAAAGCAACCCAAGTAAGAAAGTTCTCTTACTGCTAGAGTTTGAATTCCATTACAACAATTTTTTTTTTCAAAATGCCCAGATTTGTCATTGTTCCAGGGTAATGAAGGAGATAGAATGATAAGAGGTAAGGGTACTGGACTTAGGGCTAAGAAAACTTGGTAGAAATCCCACCTCAGATATTTATTAGATATATGATTCTGGGCAAGTCACTAGACAGCTCTGTGCCCCAGTTTGCTCATCTATAAAATAAGTGGGTTGTGCTTAAACCTGGGCCCTTGCTTTTTTTCTACTTTGCATTTTCTTCCCCCTGTAGGTGACTGAATCTCAACCAAGAGGTGGACATGTCCAAACTTGGAGGTGACCTCCTGAGTTCAAGAGGTCCTGGAGTCCTGGATGTAATGAGTAGAGTTGGCTGATCAGGGAGACTCTTGTATCAGAGAGGACAACCACTGATTAGATGCTTGCCTGTTTTCCTAGCATACAGTTCTATATCGATATCTTTATCTATCTATATATCTCTATATCTATTTCTATGTCTACCTCTAGCTAATCTATATCTATCTATATTTATATCTATATATCTCTTTCTACATATAGATATAGATATCTACTGAAACACCAGGGTGAAATGTAAAATGCCTAATCAACAATTCCACAAACTGCTTTATGTCTTGAGCAGTGCTGTCAACAGATTGGAATTGTAGTTATATGTTAGGTTGCTGAATCCTGCTTTATCATTATTCAATTAGCTCTGCATTTTATGTTTAGTATTTCCTGTGTGTATAGGGATAAAATGTGTCTGTCCTATTCTTGAGTCATATTGTACATTGAACACCTTTCTGCTCTTTTATCCTCCCACCTTTTCAGGGCAAGGTCAAAACATAATGTTTTTGTGTGTTTTTCATTGTTCCTAGAGAAAATGAAGCATAACATACCTCTCTTCAGAGATCAGGTTTCCCCAAAATGGAACCTGATTGGATAATATGCCTGGGTTCAGAATGGAGAGGCATCTTTGTTGAAAAGGGAATGAATACAGTGCCTCAGTCTACTGGACCTGGCAATGGTTCTGATTATTAGACCAGAATTCCATTAAAATATAAATAATACTATACTGTGCTGAATAAACCTGGATATACTTGCATACATGCATCTATACATACACACATATGTGTATATAAAGATGTGTGTGTATGCCTAAAGTGAGCATTTACAGTGAGGGTGAGAAGGGAGACCCATGCTTGATTTAATTCATTTCAATTAAATAAACATTTAATAAACATACACTGTCTCTGAAAATCTGTATGTATGCTACATATTTTATTAATTTCCCAAATGATAAGATCATAGATTAAAAAAAAAGGATTTAGAGACAATTCAGTCCAAACTATTTTACAGAAGAGAAAATGGAGACTCAAATAGGTACCATAACTTGCCAAATAATACACAGAGTAAATTACAGAGTAGGCTGGAGCAGCGAGGTAGTACAGTGGATAGAGTGCCAGACCTGGAGTCAGAAAAAAATCATTTTTCTCAGTTCACTTCTGGCCTCAGACACTTAATAGCTGTGTCATCCTTGGCAAGTCATTTAACCCTGTTTGCCTCAGTTCCTCATCAATAAGATGAGCTAGAGAAGAAAATGACAAAGCACTACAATATCTTTGCCAAGAAAACTCCAAATGGAATTATGAAGAGTTGAAAATGAATGGAAATGACTGGACAACAGTAACAAGTTGCAGAACAAGTATTTGAAACTAGATAACAAGACTATTAAGAATTGGAAGAGACTTCAGAGATGAGCTAGGATAGAAAGACAAATCAAAGTTCATGCATTGAAAGAGGACATATACACACATATATTATGAAACGAAAAAAGCATACAAGCTGAATAATCTTGTTTATTCAAAGGTTAAGAGAGGCTTAGTGAAAAAGGTGACAGGAAACCACAAATTCTAACAGGTGAAAGTGAAAAGCATGATAGACTTAGGGGACCACAAGGGCAAAAGCAGAAAGATAGAATGGCATGTGTGAGATATTGCAAGAATGTCAGCATGTCTGTATCTTCTAGGATATGAAGGAGACTTATGGGTAAAAGGGTTGGGAAGGTATGGCCAGGCTAAATTTTAGAAGCTTTAAATGTAAAATGTAGGGGGTGTTTATTTGATTCTGGAACTTGATCAGACCTGTGCCTTAGAAAGTAATTTGGAACTATGCCCTGTGGGCTGTGAGGATGTCCATACCCTTTGACCCAGACATGTCTATATCCCAGAGAGATCATGGATAAGGGAATGCTCTCCACATGCAGAAAAAAAAGAACTTTGGTATCTGAGTGCAGAGTGAACCATACTGTTTCTATTTTTTTTTTCTTTTTAGAGGTTTTTCTCTTTTGTTCTGTAAAGAATTAATTGTTATTTGAGGTTTTTATGACCCCTTCTTTTGGCTAGAATTTAAAAAAATAACCCTGCACGTGAACTGGCCTCTGGCTCTACAAATGGCACAGTGCTCCATGCACTGGTTGTAGCCATCACCATGGCACTGGCACCTCACCTCATGTCATCACCACTCGCTGATGCCTACATGGGCCTGGTGAAATTATAATGATTATTATATTATTATTACTAGTATTAATTATAATGCCCAGTGAGGGCAGTCATGTGACTGTTCAAGCAGCCAGCCAATTGGCTGGGGGTTGTGTGTGGTGAGCCTGGGGTCTGCTGGGAAGAAGGGAGTTTTGTCTGCCATTCTATTTGGAAGCTGGAAGGCAACAGGATGCTGCTGTGTGTTCTCAGCTGATTCCTGGGAGGTTGGGTTGTTCAGGTTGTATAATTTCCCTTTCCTCATTTAATTTCTTTTCCCTTGATCCTACTGATCCTGTTTGTGTTTTTTTAAGTTTGTTCTTGTTAAATAAATCCTGCTCTCTTTTGAGGGAGGCTGCTGGTCTCCTTCCTTGCCCCAATATTGCGGTGAGCCGCTTAGCTAACACTCCCCAATTAAAAATTGGTCCCCACAGTTTTGATTCTTTTTTTTACAACATGACTAATGAAGAGCTACATTTAATGTGATTGTGCATATATAACCTATATAAAATTGCTTTCTGTCTTGGGGAGGGGGGTTGGAAGGGAGGGAGGGAGAACAATTTGGAACTCAAAATCTTATAAAAACAAATGTGGAAAACTATCTTTTCATGTCACTAGTAAATAATCAAATACTTTTATGATTAAAAAAGGATAGTAATAATGCCACCAATTTTGATAGACTTACTGAGGATGGCAGTACTCCTTTCACCAAGCACAGTGCCCTTAGAATCATGGCCATGTCCAAATGCTACTACTTTGAGGAGACCTGCACCTGATCCAAATAATACAGAGAGAAGGAGAGGGAGAGGGAGAGGGAGAGGGAGATGGAGGAAGAGAGAGGGAGAGGGAGAGGGAGAGGGAGAGGGAGAGGGAGAGAGAGAGAGAGAGAGAGAGAGAGAGAGAGAGAGAGAGAGAGAGAGAGAGAGAGAGAGAGAGAGAGAGAGAGAGAGAGAGAGAGAGAGAGAGAGAGAGAGATTCCTTAATCTTCTCATAGTTTTCAGGAAGGATCACTTTTTTTTTTCTTAAAGACAAAAAGTTTAACTCACTATGAAAGAACTAGATTGAATTAAATACAATAATGCCCTGGAATGTAACATGTTGATCACTATCACAACATAATAATTTAACAGAAAGTTCTTATGATATAGATATGAGCAGAGAATGGATGAAATAAGGGAAATAGAGAAGCTCCTATGTGGAAATCCAAAATGACTTGATTCTAGGCATCACTGAAAAAGAAATTTGAAAAAGAAATTGATTTGCTGAAGAGGAACTTCAAATCTGCTGGTACACTGGATATATAAATCATATGCAAAAATAAGTAGGAGGAGGGGAGAAGGGGAGAAAAAGAAGAAACAAATTTCAAATAATCAACTGGGCATTTCATCTCCATAGTACCAATTATTTCTAAGTATTCAAATATTTGGCACTGTGTTTGATGGAAAAATTCAATGGAATGAACTTTATTTTAACCCTTTCATCCAGATGTTCTGACATCCCATATACAGGGTCATTGACCACTGGAAAGCAATGTTAAAGCTCAGACTGGGGTGGTGGATCAAAGATGATGTGATGCAATAACAAAATTGTGCAACCCATAAAACTGCAAAACAAAAGTCCTATTTCTAGCACCATAAACATTGGTTGTTTCTAAAATCAGGACAAGGAATCAAATCCAAGAGTTCTGGTGCAAGCCTAGGAGCAGAACACAGGAGAAAAGCACAGGACAAGGCTTGACTCAAGGAAGATGCAGAAGCAGAAGGTCAATATGGTAGAAGAGAGCATGGAACTGAGTAAATCTTCCAGAGTAGAGCATATCCAACTACTAAAAATCAAGTCAAAGACAGGAGGTAAGAAAAGAGTAGGAAAACTGAATCAAGGGCTTGTTCAAATAATAACCATCAAGGCAAAAACTCGTTCTCCATTTCATAAAATTAGGCTTAATTTGAAACCACTGCCGGGGATGAAAGATCGGAGTAGACAACAGATTTTGAATCCAAGGTTATAGTACTGATGTTGAGGTTACTGTTGTTGAGTCACTGTCCAATTGTGTCCAACTCTTTGTGATCCCATCTGGGGTTTTCTTGGCAAAGATACTTGAGTGATTTGCCATTTATTTATCTAGCTCATTTTACAGAAAAGGAAACTGAGGAAAATATGGTAAAGTGATTTGTCCAGGATCATGCAGCAACTCTCTGAGGCTGGATTTGAAATTAGGAAGATGAATCTTCCTTACTCTAGGCCTGGCACTCAATTCTATTTTAATCATATAAGAGGCACAGTATCATGGATTTCTGTAGACAGGGCTGGAAATATTCTTATACACTATCTAGACCAACTCCCTCATTTTGCAGATATAGAAATTAAGGTCAAGGAAAGCTAAAGCAACTGCCCAAGGTTACACAGGGAGTAAGCATCAGGAAAATAATTTGAATTCAAGTTGTCTGACTCCAGAGTCATTGCTCTTTCTCCTGTAATTTCATTATTGAGTTAGCAGTTTCCTAATACTCCATTTTCTTATTTGTTGTACTAATTTATTATTGAGGTAATATTTCATCTATTGTATTTATGTATTAAATAGTTCCAATTAAATCTATTTGTCAAAGAAATATATATGTATATACACATACATACATATATACACACATATATCTATACATGTATACACACATACACACATATATCTATATCTATATATCATTTGAAGCTCAACTTGGCAGATAAGATCCCAGGAGCTCTAGCTTCAGAAATATGTTGGAGCTCACAGGAAATTGGTAAATTTTCAGTGTGGGCATGCACTCCCTGGAAATAAGCAAATGCTACAGGTTAGATTTTAATTTACTGTTTTTCTTATTGTGTAGACTTAAGAATGTGATGGGAAAATGTTACTAATGCAGATTAAATGTAAAAGTACATTGCATGTTCATTCTCCCCCTCTCTCTCTCCCAAAGAGTCTACTGTTAAACATTTACCAGAACATCCTTGCCTGGTCTAGGTCAAAAATAGAATTCATTAAAAAGTGACAATTGTGTGCTAGTTGCTTTTAGCTAGTTGCTCAAGGAGTAGTGTAACAAATCTGTGACCAGTGATCTAGGCCAGTGATATCAAATTCAAATAGAAATAAGCCACATATGGACTTAGAAAACCACATATTACTGTTGTCTGTGTTTTATTGTATTTTTATGGATTATTGTTAAATATTTCCCAATTATAATTTATTGAGCTTCAGGCCCCACTCAAGAATATTGTATGGTCCATGTGTTGAACAGGTCTATTCTAAGGAACCAGGACAAGGAGCATCAACAGGAAGAATATTGACACTAATTTGGCCCTTTGCTTAACCCTGGGAGTTTCCATCCATTTTCTTTTAGGACAGGAGCCAATCCCTAAGTTCTTCTAACCTAGGACCTGTGGATAAACACAAAGCTATAGTGGGATGGGGAGCAATGTTGGGGAGGAGAGGGATAAAGAGGAATGCTGCTAATAAAAAATCTCTTTCAACCAAAGCCTAAGAACAATGGACCACCCCCACCCAACCCCAGCCCCAACAAATAAGTAGCTAACCAGCTCTTTGATGACCTAGTGAATATAGCAGCATTTTAAACACACACATATACATAATCAGCTGCATTTTTTGGCAACATATACTAAGTCCTTAATTTTGTCTGATGTATATGTGAATGTTCAATACATAGTTTTCCTAAATAGGAAACAACATTTTTTTTATCCTTAAATGTATCTAAATAGAACAATCTATTTGCTTCGGGGGTGAAATTTTTAATAAACATTTCTACTGGACAGATGTAAAGTATGTGAATTTTCTCCTCTGTGCTAATTAAACTTCCATTCTACCTCCTGTTTAGTTTTGGGAATTTTCCTCCTCTCATTCCCATCTTCTAGATGGAGAAATCACTAGAACTGGAAAACCTGAAGGAAAGGAATATATAAGAAGACTAGAAAGGTCAGAAAGGGTCAGGTAAGAAAGGGCTTTGAATGTCAAATAGAAATTCTATATGATCATTGAGGTTTAAGTGATAGCAACTCCTCCACTTTTTATTGAAGCTGTTTTGCTTTCTAAAGTTATATAAAATTTCAGGTTTTATGAAGTGCCCAATGGAGGTACAGTCAATTACTAATCATTTACTTAGTAGGTACCATGCTATTATTATCCTAGTGAAGTATTATTATTATCCCATTTTCCAGAAGAAGAAAATGGGACTGAGAGGTGAAATGCTGTATTCATGACTGTCAGCTAATAAGTATTGGAACCAATTATTTGAACTCACAACAAAGGACAATTGATGTTGAGGTGGCAAATAACTAGTCTAGAAGTATTTGCATTTACCTTGATCTACACAAGATTGCTTTCAGAGCCTGTAATAAAGCCTGAATATGTAAGGGAGGATTAAGTGGCCTGAGGTGTGTAGGGACAGGAAACCCTGGGAACCATTCTATCAGTAAAGGAACTTTCTGCTACACCTTTCTTGTATGCAAATTATCACTCATAATAGGTCAGCTGTCAATTCTAATTTTTTACCTCTATGTCAGTGTTTCTTAAACCAGGGTAGATCTGCATGGTCTTTAGAAATTATTTGAAAGTACAGGCATACCTTGGAGATATTGTGGGTTTAGCTCCAGACCACCACAATAAAGCAAATATTGCAATAAAGCTAGTCAGACAAAGGTGTTTTTTATATTTCCCAGTGTACTGAAAAGTTATGTTTATACCATACTGTTGTCTATTAAGTGTACAATAGTATTATATCTAAAAGAACTAATGTGCATACCTTAATTAAAAATACTTTCTTGCTAAAAAATGTTAACCATCTTCGGAGCTTCCGGTGAGTCATAATCTTTTTTGCTGGTAGGGGGTCTTTCCTTGATGTTGATGGATGGTGACTGATCAGGGTAGTAGTGGCTGAAGGTAGGGGTGGCTTTGGCAATTTCTTAAAATAAGACAAAAATGAAGTTTGTCCCATGGGTTGACACTTTTTTTCACTTGAGAACTTAGAGGTCATTGTAAGGTTGTTAATTGGTCTGATTTTAATATTGTTATGACTCAAGAAATAAGGATGTCCAAGGAGAGGGAGAAAGACAGGAAACAGCAGTCAGATTGAGCTATAAGAACACAGACATTTATCAATTAAGGTCACTGTCTTATATGGGTGGTGTTCATGATGCCCCAAAACAATTACAATAATAATATCTAAAGATCACTGATCACAGGTCACCATAATAGATATAATAAAAATATAAACATTCTAAGCATTGCATTAATTACCAAAATATGACACAGAGACATTGTATGAGCACGTGCTGATGGGAAAATGGCACCAATAAACTTTATTGACACAGGAGTTCCACAAACCTTCAATTTATATAAAAAAAAATGCAATATCTGTGAAGAACAATAAAGCAAAGTACAGGAAAACAAGGTATGACTGTAATTGTTGAATTTCCAGTGATTCCCATGATCACTGAAAATACTGAGGGAACTGAGTAGCCACTAAGAATAAACAGATGTGGGCAGGCATCTACAGCTACAAAAAGCAGCATCCAGTACAAAGTAATTATAACCACATTGTCTCCAGCAATTAATCATACCAAGAAGGTAATAATAAATTCATTTCATGATAAGAGAAGGCTGAAAGAGGCCATCGTCCTAATTGCTCAATATCAGAGGGCCTGCTTGGTTGGTATGTAGCAGTCTGTGGTCCTATTAGATTGATCATTGAGTCAATGTATGTGTTCAAACAGAAATTTACAAATCTCTGTGGTTGGAAGCAAAACAAATCCTTGAGAAATCACCTAAAGAACCAGAATGCAGCTTCTAAGGAATGTGCCAGATGAGCATAATGGACTTTGCTGACTTGTTGATGTGGACACCCTGTACCACTCCTGAATGATTAACTAAATCAAACTGTCTGCAGATAACTCAAAATTGTCATGTCCTATGCGTATCAAATGATTTGCCCTGCCTATCCTTTCAAGAGATGGGCTTTCTGCTTGCTGTGATTGCAAAGAGGGGTCTGAACCTTTGATATTCCTGACCAGGACCAAATAACAACCAAGAGGAGCCTAGTTTCCAAAAGCTCTTTGGCTATGTGTCCACATTCTACTCTGCTGTTCCCTTACCAAAAATAAAATGGCAATAAAAACCTAATGGTGGCCAACATATTGGCCTATAAAACTGCAACTTCAGGAAAAAAATATCCCATCCTACCCCAAAGAGATGGTAAAATTGAGCCAGAAAATAATCTGAAAATGCCAAAAATGATATACATAAAAAGATAGAATTAGTCCTGGATTGAAATGCTCAGCTGCAAGATATTTTTTTTAAATCCCATGGAATAAGTGTGGGGAGGGAGAGAGAAAAGAAAAGGACAGAAGAAGAGAGGATGGAAGGGAAGAGAACGGGAGGGGAGAGGAGAGGGAACAAATGGTTCTGACTAAAATTATTCTGAAGTTGAACCTTCACTTACAGTCTAAATTAAGGTGACACTCAGTCCCCATACCTTAGATAAACCAGGAATTGGAGGAAAATAAAAAAGATGAGATTTAAAAAGTCATAAACATGTCATGTGATTGAGGGAGAAATGAATCTAGTTTGGCTAATTATTTCAGGTGATGTTTTTCTCCATATTAATTTGTTTTTCAGTAATTTCTGTTAGGTCTGACTCTTTGTTACCCCATTTGGAGTTTTCTTTGTAAAAATACTGAAGTGGGTTGCCATTTCCTTTCCTAACTCATTTTACAAATGAGGAAACTGAAGCAAACAGGACTAAGTCATTTACTCAGGGTCACAGAACTAGTAAATGTGTGATGCTGGATTTGAACTTAGGAAGTTAAGTCTTCTTGACTCCAAGCCTTGGACTCTATCCACTGAGTCATTTAGCTGTCCATCCACATTAATGTTGAAATATAATGAAGCAGCATAATTTTTTGATACTTCCTTAATCTGAAGTTTTTTTTTCTGTTTTCTTTCACAACCTGGCTAATTTGTAGATGTTTTGCATGACTACTCATGTATAATATATTGAATTGCTTGAGTTCTTGGGGGTGGAGGTGGGCAGGGAGAGAGAAAGAGAAGTTGGAACACAGAGTTTTAAAGAATTGATGTCAAAACTTATTTTTACATTTAATTTGTAAAAATAAAATTCTAAACAAAGAAAAAAAGAAATATAATGAAGTAATTTTAAGAAACATATTGAGGAACAAGTTATTTGAGGAGAGCTGTAAATTACTTCTAAATTCTTGAATGAGGAACCTAGCTTTGCGAGGAATAATGACCTCCTGGATGAACATAAAGTTGCAGATCATATCTACAGAATAGAATCCTTTGGACTCCAAATTTTAAGCAATACAATAACTATAGAATATGTTGAAATACATTAAGGACCCATGACACTTCATCAAGGTTAGTTCTCTTCCACTGATATTGATTGCAATCTCTCTATATTTTAGTAAAGGCTTTCTTTAATAACTCTAAGGGTAAAAAAAAAATATTCACCTCATAATCTATCTGGTGATAAATCTCTCTAGCTTATTTGATAAGACATCCAGCAATGCCATGCTAGAATTTGATGTCTTTTCTTCTTTTAATTCTTTATATTACTTTTAAGTCCTGAACTTTCTCCTTCCCTTCTGATCCTTCACTAGAGAGGACCATCATTTGATAGAGATTTATAAATATAAGTATAACCATTCTTTGCTCCCTTCTATTTATCAGTGCTTTCTCTGGAGGTGGATATCATCTTCTTTCATAGATTCTCTGTAGTTGACTTGAGTATTTATAATGTTGAGAATGCCTTAGTTATCCTGAATTATTTTTCAAATAATATTGCTCTTATTGTATACCATGTTCTCTTGGTTCAGCTCATTTCACTTTTCATTATTTTATCCAAGTCTTTCCATGTTTTTTTTTTCCTTTCTTTTCTTTTCTTTTTTTTCCCTTGGTGAGGCAATTGGGGTTAAGTGACTTGCCAAGGGTCACACGGCTAGTAAGTGTCAAATGTCTGAGGCCAGATTTGAATTCAGGTCCTCCTGACTCCAGGGCTGGTGCTCTATCCACTGTGCCACCTAGCTGTCCCTTTCCATGTTTTTTCAATGCAATAGGACCCAGTCAAGCTTCTGCTCCTCTGGCAGCACTTGTATAAAGCCAGGGTGACCTCTAGATCCTTCTGGAGTAGAGAGGAGAGAAGCTTCTGAGTGATGGTGGGGAGGAGGGGAGGGGGTACAATATCAAACTAAGTATTTGAAGGGCTGTCCTGTAGCATAGGAATGAGACTCCAGAGAGCAAAACAGGGGGACAATGTCTGCAAGTCATAAAGAGGCAAAATTATGCTTAATATGAGAGAGGAAATATATCCTAACAATCAGAGCTAGCCATAATTGGAAGGGCCACCTCTGTGATTAAAGATCTCTCAGTAAAGGCTGGCTTTAGGTGCATCCAGGTCATGCAGTAGAGATCAGTCCTTTATTCAGGACAAACAGAATTCAAATCCGGCCTCAGATGCTTACTGTCTGTGTGACCCTGTGTAAATCACTTATCCCTGATTGCCTCCAAAATTTTTTTAAAAAAAGAAAGTAAAGATGGCTTTCCATTTATTGCTACATTATAGTTCCTTGCCAGGTATAAGTTGTGACATGATGAAACTGGAGCTCCCTCTGACTCTGAAATTTTGGTAATCTGATTCCTAAATGGGATGTAAGAGGGGATCTTTGGCAGGGGTCAAGTAGAACATTAATAGCGTTAGATCATCAAGAATGCATGCATTTTTTTTCTATTTTGGAGAAGAAAATAGAACAAAATGTCAAACATTCAGAAAGTATGATTAGGGTGCTCAGAGAGCCAAATAGAGCCTGTCTGTCCAAAGGCATAATAGCTGACATTTATAGTTACAAAAGACTTTCATATCCATTATCTCATTTGATACATACAACAGCCATGGAAAATAGTAAGGGTGAGTATTACGATCCTCATTTTACACAAAGAGAAATTGAAGCTTGGGGAGATTAAATGACTCATACAAAACATGGTGGCTAATAGGTTTAGAAAAGGGCAATGAAATTGGAAGGTAAATTCAGAGGAACTGAGTTCAAATCCCGGCCCATTTATCTGCTTCTTGTTTGCCCTTGGGCCAGTCGCTGAATTGGTGGACCTCAATTTCCTCAGCTGGAAATGAGAGGAGTGGATTAGATGATGTCCAAGGTTCCCTCCAGCTAGAAATCCACGACCCTCCTTTTCTCACTTTACCACTCTGTCTGTGAGTATCAGCCCTTGAAATTATTGTGATTAGAATCTTGATTTTTTTAAAAGCCACTAAATTTGGGGGACTCAGGAGTACATTCATTACTAGCGGAAATTACTTAAATACTCCCTTGAAAGCAGGTGGTTGTCACAATTGAAGACTTTGGGAAGGTAAGAATATCTCAAAGGGGCAGGTGGTACTTGAAGGTAGAGGGCACCAGGGACAGGACAGGGTACTAGTCATGTATCATAGGGACATGAAATCACAGATATCTGAAGAGTTCATTTTCTAAATGAAGAAATTGTGAAGAGGTCAAGTGATTTGCCTAGAATCTCACAGGCAGCAAACATTAGAGAAAAGATTGGAAACTATGATTTCTGCCCATCCCCACCCTCCCCACCACCAAACAGTGCTCTTTCTAACTTCAACATAATTTTGTCTTCAGTGGGTCCTTTCCAGAGGCCTTTACCCTCTAATCTAACATAGATCTGACTCCCCCAAAGAGGGTGAGCTAACTATTTTCTTCCTTTCCACTTGGCTTTTGCCAAGACAGAAAATCAAGAGACTGCTCAAATACCCTCAGGGTAGTGTGGTGGCCAGTGGTGTAGTGTTTTTTAATTAATCAAATGGCTGCTTTGTGTTTGTTTATGAATGCCTCATAAAGTGTTGCCCTCTAGTCATCTCACTGGGCTCTGAGTTTGCCACAGCAGGAGAACAAGAATAATAACTGTTAGCATTTTGGCAGCACTTTGGGGTTGACACATCATTTTCTTCACAATAGCCATAGGAGATAACGGTTTATGATTGCCAGGCTCCTTTTACATGGGAAGAATCCCATGCATTGAGTCACAGAAAAGTGTAGTGATGTGATCAAGGTCATCCAGTTTGTCAGAAGCAGAGTAGGGATTCAAATCAAGTTCCTCAGATTTCATTCAAATTGAAGTCTTTTTTTCCAGTCCATCATGCTGTATCATTTGGGACAGCTAGATGGTATAGTGGATAGAGTGCAGGGCTTGGAGTGTGGAGTACCAGAGTTCAAATCTGAATAAGATACTAGCTGTGGAACCCTGGGCAAGTCACTTACTCTCATTTGCCTCAGTTTCCTCAATGTAAAATGAGCTGGAGAAAGAAATAGGAAACCACTCCAGTATTCTTGCCAAGAAAACTCCCAGTAGGGTCATTAAGAGTTGGATACAAGTGAAATAACTGAACAAATAACTATCTCAAAAAGAAGAGGATGAACCCCTCAAACTAATCCTCTGAGTTGAGTTGTGTATGGTTATGGCAAAGTTCTTCCATTTGAGCTAGTGGCAATCCTTGAACCCTAATGCACTTGCTCTTGGGAGTCTGTGTCATGAGTCTTAAGCCTCACAACTTGTAAGTGGGCTACAAGCTGACTCTCAAACATCAATAACACAGCAAGGCTAGTTCTTGGACACCGACCAACCTAATGAAATTTCCCAGCCTTACAATGAAAGCTACATTCTTTGATTTCTACTCATCAGTCTTCTGAGGTCTTTAGATAGTATAGTGAAAACTAGTGTGTTAAAATGACAGGTTTGGAGTGAGAAACAAACAAAATAAAAAGGGAAAATATTCAGGAGATGACTTGTGAATAAGTGAAGCTTTAGAGAAACACTTACCTAACAGCTCATATTTCTTTATTACACACTTTGTCTTCCCCATTCATGCCAAAACTTTTAACTGTGAGACCATAAAAGATCATATTCAGTTCTTGAGCCTTGGAATCTTTATCTTCCTGTACAGGGAGTTTCTCAGCTATCAATGATCTATCACCTTTAGATTCATGTCATTCGGACCACTCCAGTATCAACGAAGTGTATGGTTTTATTTTGCCATGCAGTACATTTGCATGTCAAATTCACAGGGGAAAATAGTGATGCATAAGGTAGGCAAAAATGATACTAAAAATCTGGCTCCAATCACTTACTAGCTGCATGACTTTGTACCAGAGCCATTATTAGGCCTGGACCACTGGAGTTTTGTCACAGGACATTAAAATGTGAGGGCATTGTTATTATTTACACTCCTGCAACATCAAGAAAACAATTAACCTTGGTTCCTAGTTAGCAAGAATGTTTAATTTAAATAAGAAATGTCAGATTTCCAGCTTCTTTTCTCTTATGTACTTTGTTAGACCTCCCCCCTTCCTCAATGGCAGCTTCTCCAACAATGACCTCATGATGTGCAGGGGTCACTGACCATCGGAGTTGTTGTCCCAGAGTCTATATTTCCTCATCATGTGTTTATGTCACAGACTTTCACTGTCCACTATTATATTGAAGTCTTTGTCCTTACAACAATGGAATTCGTCTTAGAAAATGGTTTTAAAGGCAAATCTGCTTCTTTTAAACTAAATAAATTTTGTGAAACTTACCCTGGGTGCCTAAATTTCTAGTTATGACTCTGATTTATGGAAATCACTTAATCTCTGATTTTCAGTTTCATCATCTATGAAACAAGAATATTGGACAAGAAAACTGCTAAGGGTCTCCCAGCTTTAAATGGCTATGATCCTAATTAGTTGCACAATAACTGTCAATCCAAGTAAAAAATGATTATAAAAGAGGATCTCAAGTTATTTATTTCTAGTACTTTTGGGGAAAAAATCAACTGCTTAGCATCCTTCTTACCCCAATGCTCACGTAAGTAACAGGAGGCTTTTAACTTTGTCAAATGCAAAATTAAATCAAATCAAAGGCAAATGCAGCAATTGCCAGTAAGGCACCATCCACACAAAACTACTTCTGATCCCTAGTATTTTCTTATCAAAATGCTTATAAATCAGGGAAAAGAGAGATAGTCTTTAAAATCACCTCTTGCTAAGTCACATACTTTTTCTCACAGGAGCCAGTACTGCTATATGAATAATTATTTAAATTGCCATGAATGGCCATAATTGTACCTGTGTCCCTAGTTGTATTAGGATGGCCTGCTCTTGTCCTCAACATTTCTGATAGCAGTAGTGTCCTCTACACCAAGAGCTCCTCACCCTGCTCAGTTACTCCTCAACCTGCCAGGAGGAGTAATAGGGACACTAGTCACTTTGGGAGGGTAAAAGATATCATTCCCTAACCCTTAGCCTGATATTAGCACAGGAATCCTTTTGACACCCTGTAGGACAAGTAGATATCCAACCTCCACTTTAACATCCCCAATGAGTAAGAACACACTACAACCCAAGGCAATTCATTGTACTTTGGGATAATTCTATATATTAGAATTTATTTTCTTACACTTTGCTTGAATCTGTGTTTACAATTTTCTAGTTCTTCTCTTTGGGAACTGACTTCCTACAGTTCTACCAGATAACCCTGTCAGTCCTTGAAGCCTGATATCTTGTCTCAACTACATCTTCTTTTCAGTCTAAACAACTCCAGTTCCTTCACAATTTAAGGCTCCTAATCCTAGTTCCACTGCTGCTCTGCATGTGTTTCAGCCCATCAGTATCCACAAATGTTGAATCTAACGGTATTCCAAAGGAGCTCTAACCAAAAATAAATATAGCATCTTCTTCTAGATACTATGCTCTAGTTACAGAAGCCAATGATGGTATTCATTTTTTTACTGTTGTATCATGGTAGTATCTGAGTTGAAATAAATCTTTAGCTCTTTTCAGATGGACTATACTAATGCCCTCTCTTACCCCAACTCCATTCTTTAGTTGTACTGTTGTTAGTTTTTTCAATACCAAGTGTAGAATTTTTCATTTTTTCCTTGTTGCTATATTATTTATCCTTTCTTATTATGTACAAAGCATTGTTAAGACCATCCTTTAAACGATTATATTTTTACTGTCTTTGACATTAGTTTTTGTGAAGATCCTATTTCAAAATAAACAAAAGCAAAATATTCAGTAGCAAAAGCATATCAACCTCTGGCAAAGGCAAAATAAAGTATGGAGCATTAGTTCAAAGCTTTGTCATCAGCTCTCATTTGTCATTTGTGTGTGCATTTCATCTACAGTAAAGAACTTTTTAAAAATCAACCAAAGTTTGAAAGTTATTCTTGTGAATTAACTTTGGAATATGTTTCATTTATCTTTAATTGTGTTATCATAAACCATTTCAATGCAATAGTGTTCATCAAGACCCCTGAAGTCTGAATTCTCTACAAAATTTAAAATAACAAAGTATAATGCTTTAACATTTCATGCAATGAACCCTTAAAAAAGGGACATGTTTGCAAAATCAAAACCTTGGGGTGCTGTGTGTGTGTTTCCTATTTTGAAAGATTATTCCTGGCACACATCCCAGACTCTACATTCAGAACAGAAATTAAAGCAATTAAAGTCTCATTGAGAATTATGGATAATAATTTTAACATAAACATTGGGCCTTGCATTCTGCTGTCTAGATAAGCTAATATTATATGAAAGATAGCAGTGACTGGAAATCAGCAGGTCTTCATTTCCCCGTTACTATTAGCAACATTGCAGAGGAAGGAAATCCAAGGGAGAGAAGAATACTAGAAGTCAAGAACAGGATGAGCTAGAGTAGATGTGTTCCCAGACCCATGTCTGTCTCTCAGGTTGCCTTCTGCATGGTTACTTATCCTGTATGTTCGATTACATTCCTCCAAGCTTAAATTTTAGACCTTAACACCTGCTATGCCCCCTGTAAGGATGCTAAAATAGATCAAGGCTTTGATCCTGACCAAGAAAGCTATCGAAACAGGTATTGCAAAATGGCCTAATGTAATTCACATTAATGTTTTGGACCATTGTGGTTTGTCAAAAGCTGCTCTGGCAGCTCACTTCCAAACATTTCATCCTTTAACTTTGTTTTTTTTAGACTTTTTTTTTTTTTTAGTGAGGCAATTGGGGTTAAGTGACTTGCCCAGGGTCACACAGCTAGTGTTAAGTGTCTGAGGCCGGATTTGAACTCAGATACTCCTGACTCCAGGGCCGGTGCTTTATCCACTGCGCCACCTAGCCCCCCCCCCCTTAACTTTGTTTTAACAGTTCTTTGTCTGATACTTTCATCAGGGTAGGACAGAGAATCTAGTTGAGTTAACTGATTTATAATTCAGTGACAATACTCGATTTCTAGCAATGAGCATAATCCAACACAACTGCTATTGTTTAGAAAAGGAAATCTTGAGAATTTAATGTGATTTAAGAAAAGGTCCAATTTAAAGGATGAGTCTAAATCTAGAATCCAAGGTAGTGCCTCTGATAAGCCTCTCCATGAAAATTGAAATTTGGTCACTGTTAGAGAGATAACCCTGTATCAGTGAAGATAGTGATGACTACATGATGCCAAATCAATCCACCAAAAAAAAAAAAAAATCTGACATAACAGCCAAAGAAATAACCAGGAATATTTACACTTGGTTTAAGTACCAGATACTGAGCTCAGTTTACGAGAGGCCACTGCTGGGTGAAGGAACCTCCCAGATTAGAGGACATACCACAGGAAGAAGCTCACTACAATCTGATACCATCCTATTTTCACTAATTGTTCTAGCTGACTAGGTGCAAAGTTCTATTGTTTTTATGTAGTTGGAAAATTAAACATGGGGAACTAAATTTGACATCTTCCATATTTGATACTCTGGGGCAAAGGCTCAAATGCTCTGTGTTGGTTGCTGCTCTGATAAATCTTACTGGATGTCATATATAGAAAAAATGTTGTTTGTGTTTAATAATATCTTTTTAACTTTGTTTCTTTGTTTTTTGGCAGGGTGGGGCAGGGCAACGAGGCTTAAGTGACTTGCCCAGGGTAACACAGCTAGTAAGTGTCAAGTGTGTGAGGTTGGATTTGAACTCAGATCCTCCTAAATCCAGGGCTGGCTCTTTATACACTGCGCCACCTAGCTGCCCCCTTAACAATATCTTTAAGGAAAACAAACAATTAAAATGGTTTATATATGAATTTTTTTTTCCTGATGAAGACAGCTGGATGTAATCTTTCCCATATCTCTGAAAACATTTTGTTCTCACTTTTTCTAAATGTTTTTCACCACCAAATTGGGAGGAGTAATCTATTTAACCCTATAAGAAAGTAGGAGGGGAAGAGGATAAGGAAGGAAGGGTGAAAGAAGGGAGGGCAGAGCAGGGGAGGGGACAGTCAAAAGCAAAACATTTTTGAGGAGGAATAAGGTAAAAGAAGATAGAAAATAGAGTAAACATCGTGGGAAGGGAATAGGATGGAGGGAAATATTTATGATGATTGACTATAATGGCAAACATATAGTACCTACTTTGCTGGGCTATTGTGAAGAAAATTCTTTGTCAAGTTTAAGGTACTATGTAAAAGTTATGATGTACAGGATATCAGAAAAACCTGGAAAGACCTACATGAACTGAAACATAGTGAAATGTACTGTATACAAAATAACAGCAATAGTGTAATATGATCTGCTGGGAAGGATGTGGTTATTTTTAGCAATGCAATGATCCACTATAACTCTGAAAGACTTATGAAAATTGCAATCCATCTACAGAGAAACAACTTATGGTATCAGAAAACAGATTGAAGCATATTTTTTAACAGTTCCTTCATCTGAAGTTTGTTTTTATCTGTTTTCTCTCATAACCTAGCTAATGTGGAGGTTTTCTATGACTACTCATGTATAACTCATATTGAATTGCTTGAGTTCTTGTGGGTGGGGGTGGGAAGAGAGGGAGGAAGAGAAGTTGGAACACGAAGTTTTAAAAAATTGATGTCAAAATTTGTTTTTACATGTAATTTGGAAAATAAAATTCTAAACAGAAAAAGAAAAACTAAATGTTTGTCATAATCAATTTTATCTTGTGATATCTTTGGCTTACCTTATATCTCATATCGGATTTTAAGTTTCCTGAGGTCAGGCACTGTCCCACAGCACCACACACTAAGTTTTAATGTTTACTCAATTGAACATAAAATGAAGAAAATGGATCTTAGATTAATGATTTTAGATTTAGGGCTAGAAAAGATCTATGACGTCATCTAGTATAACCCTTTACTTTTCAGATGATGAAACAAATACAAGGAGGCTGTTAACTGCTTGTCCCAAATACAAAGGTAGAAAGTAGCAGAACCAAGATTTGAACCCAGGAAATCTAAATCCAAATCCAAATCTGCATCCCTGGTAGCATCTCACGTGGAGGCTAAGTCAATATGAAAGTTTTCCCATCCTATTTTCCTCCTTACCATGATAATTATAAGAAAGCTTGTTGACTCTAAGGCTGCAAAAATTGTCATCATTTGGCTGTATATCTTGAAAGACTGCTTTTATCAGGATCAATTAGGAATCCAAGCTTAGTCCAAATTCTACTGCAGTATCATTTCCTCTGGCTACACCTACGAACAGGTCCACACTGAAGTGAAGCTGTGCAAGATCAATCCATCAATCAATAAACTTGTATCAAGTGCTTATGTGTCAGGTACTGTGGGTTACTGATTGATTACTATAGATGAATCATTCTTTACCTGGGGTCTAAGAACTTTTAAAAATCTTTTAGTAACTATATTTCAACATAATGCCTTCCTTTATAATCCTATATATTTTATACATTTGAAAATATTATTCTGAGAAGGGGTCCACAGGCTTCACTAGGCTGCCAAAGGGCTTTATGTAACAACAAAGATTGAGCATCCCTGCCATAGATCATAGAATCACAAAAAATTAGAAGGGTCCTTAGAAGTTACCCAGTCTACAATATTACCTATAACCTACTACAGTAGGTGAGAGTTATTTACCAAATATTCTCTTGATCCAGAAACATTTGACAATGCTATAGAAGCTTCCTCTTCAGTACTTCCTCTTCTGCCTTCAAGACAGGGTAATCCTTATATAATGACACAATATGTAATTGCTGGAGTTTGTTCTTTGTTTTCAAAAAGAGCACCAACGACAGCACTAAATGATGTCTTTTTTTTGTTGTTGTTTTTTGTTTTTTGTCTTTATTTTGGCGGGGCAATGGGGGTTAAGTGACTTGCCCAGGGTCACACAGCTAGTAAGTGTCAAGTGTCTGAGGCCGGATTTGAACTCAGGTACTCCTGAATCCAGGGCCGGTGCTTTAACCACTGCGCCGTCTAGCTGCCCCAACACTAAATGATGTCTTGACTCAAGTGAGTTGGATTTAAGTGAAGCACAGTTATACAAAGTCATCAGCTTCACCTCTCTTCCAGAGTCACAAAAGTTCATTAGTAAAGCAAAACTTAAGGTGACTGGTGATGGCCCAGTTCTTAGGTCCAGACATCTTCAATGTCTGGCCACTCTCTAAGCACTCTAGAGCATCTGCTTTGGCCATCTTCATGGCCATTGGAACAAATTGTTCTCATCTGCTCATTCCACTAGGGGATGTCTTCACATGCTTGTGCTAGATATCCCTGTGTCTCACGGAGAGTTTGGAGGCCCATCAGTTACCCTCAACCTTGTTTAGCCCATCTGCTGAGACAGTTTACTGGCTTATGACCACTATGTATGCTACAGCTTCTTGTAGCCACAGATGAGAGTTGAGAGCCAAGAAGACACTAGCCCTGAAAAGTACTTGGCACACATCCACCCCTATAGCTAATTACCATCCTACCAAACAGTTCATTTGCCATACCTGTTTACTGTCCCAAAGGTTCTGGAATGAGAGTTCCTATATGAATATTTTTATAGTCAGAGTTCTTGGGTTTTTTCCTGGCTTTAAATGATGCTGCTTACTCAGCTCCATTTAGGACACAATTATCAAATTCCAACTATCACCTTAATATGAAGAACAGCTATACTCGACTGTTGACTACAAGAAGTTCTGATAAAATCAAAAATCCAGAAATAATCTCATCTTCTCCTTTCTCTTTCTTCCCCTCTTCAAATGATTATATTTTCCCTATTGACAGTGCCACAGTAGATGGAGTGTTATAACCTTATTGCATGAGAGAATAAGAAGCCAATCACTTCACAATAACATGAGAGAATGAGACACAGTACAGGCAAGTCTTCTTTTCTTTAGGGGGGAGCAATGAGGGTTGTGACTTGCCCAGGGTCACACAGCTAGTGTCAAGTGCCTGAGGTCAGATTTGAACTCAGGTCCTCCCAAATGCAGGGCTAGTGCTTTATCCACTGTGGCACTTATGTCCCCTAAGAACAGGTAAGTCTTGATGCCTGGAGGAGAGTTTTTGTATGGTTGCTTCCAAATTTCACTCCAACAGAAGGATGAAGTGAAAAGGTGGAGAGAGGATCCAATCCATGTAGTACAGTTTGGGTTGGCAGGACCAGGTAGAATGCTGTGGTGGAGATCTTTAGGAAGCCAAAGGATAGTGTAAAGTTTATAGCACTGGATAGCTGGTGAGATGGGGGCTGGTAGAAGAATGAAGAGAATAGCAAAGGGAAGTAGAAAGTGTCTTCAAAGAAATTACTTATTTCACAATTTGGCTTATTGTCAAACTTACTCATGGCTATGTATTAATTTACATGAAGAAAACAAGAAGGGCAAAAACCAGTCAAATTCCCATCTCTAACAAGATGACATAACTAGTAATCACCATCACAGGAAGAGAAGGAATTGTAGTCACTCACAATTCTTATGATGATTTGAATTGAAAGAATTATATGTAAGATATGCTATCCATAGAATGAAAAACAAAGTTGAAGTTGATTTATGATGGATATAATATCCATAGGAAATATTAATGGCAGTAAATTTAACATTCATAGAGAAAACTAAAAATATCTTCCATTACCATGACTTCAGGAAGGAATGACTTGGTCCTTCACAAAGTTGCCATTTTGAATTATCCACAGACCCTGTGATTCAGTGAATAATTCACCAGCTGTACATCTGTATATAAAAATATTACCAGTCACATAGTTGGGGTTTTTTTTTTGCTCTTATTCTGCCAAAATTCTAGAATAAAACTAATCAAACTCTCAATCTATTTGTAGATCATCATAATGACAGTGTTTAAAAAATTGTCAATGCTATAAAATATATGGCTGACTATTAGAAAAATATGTAGAATGCAGAACTATGCCATTTGGGGTGTCCTCTCCCTTCTCCAAAAACCCTGTATTTACTTTTCTATATATGTGATTTATCATACATACACCGTCATGTAATATAATCTCCTCAAGGGTAGGGACAATTTCTCTTTTTAAAATCACCAGTATCTAGTACTGCCCTGTACTTAGTAGACGGTTAATAAATGTTGATTAAATTTAGTTTAATAAACCAGTGAGTTTTTTTTTTTCTGTTTAAAGCTACATGTGTGGGGAAGGGAAGAAATTGCAAGTAAAATGAATTGATCCCAATAGAAAGTGAGCTCTTAGGAACCAGAAATGTTTAGATTTTGTCTTTTTATCCCCACATAGAAAATACTGTATTAATATCAGTAAAAAAAAATAAAATTAAAATATTGCTAGCAAGAATACTATCTCTTACCCCTACCCCAATGTGATAATATTTTGCAAGTACTCTAGTATGTTAAGGTACTATATAAATTCTAGCTAGTATTATTAGCTTTTATAAGATAAAGGAACTAACTATGTCTGTTGAGTCAAAGGCTGTCCAATGGAAGAAAAATTGGATTCATTCTGCTGGTCCCAGAGAGTACCAGGAGTAAGAAGGACAAGTTGCACAAATTATAGATTTACAGTTGGAAGGAACCTCAGTTATCATGTGAAACAACCCTCCCATTTCCATGAGAAAACTGAGGTCCATAGAGGTTAAATGACTTACTCAAGTTCACAAAGGAAGTAAATGAAGTCAGGTCCTCTAACTCTGGAGCCATTGTTCTTTCCACTGTGTCATATTTCCTCCCTAAGAGTCAGGAATGATATAAGGGGGGAAACATAAAAATTAGGAATGTGATAAACTCAGATATCCAAAAGAATAAGCTGGCTAAGGAAATAACGGATCTCCCTTCATTTAAGGTCTTCAAGCAAAGTCTTGATGGCCAACTGACAGGTTCATGGTAGAGGATATCTTTGTGCCCTATATGAGGTCAGTTTTAAGTCAGAAGTTTGGGAGGGGGTCATTTGCATTTTAAAAAAATTAATTCAAGATCAAACAATGTAATTTTGTTCCAGAAAAATAACGAAAAAGACATTATCAGCTTATTGACCCTAATGCAGAAAAATGTGTCCTCAAACTAATAACAAAATGAATCAAACCTGGCACTGCTAAGCTAGTTTCAGAGAATTTCAACAAAGGAAGGGTAAAAAAAAAAAAAAGAGGGAAGAGGAAGGGAAAAAATTGCTGTTGCTTTTCTTACTGATTTTACAACACTGCATGAATTCCAAATCAGGCTTGGCCAAAGATATTGTTAAGTCCTGGGGGCAATGTCCTTAAAAATGCAGAGAAGGGGGATAGTTCTGGTGACTTCTTGTTGGTGTTGCTGCTGCTGGTGCTGTTGTTGTTGTTGTTGTTGTTGTTATTTCTTAAGAGGAACTTCACCTAAATTGAATTCTAGCTTAGAAAGACTCTCAATCCTCAAGTAACTCCAGTTAGACATATACATAAAAGGCCATTGAGATGTAGGAAAGTTTCTATAGTTTAACTCTATTGTCCTAGACAGAGAAAAACAAAACAAAATCTAACTTCTCCACTTCCCCTGAATTTGTGGAGGAACACAATTCAATGATTTCTCCTCCTCCACCCCTCCTCCTTGGAAAACTGGAGTGCTTTTGTGAAGTCCCTCATTATTATTTATGAAAGGGACCTATTTCAATCTGCAGTGATATACAAACATTGCTTTACCAGTTGAATACCCTTCGGTGATTTTGAATGATTTTTGTCTCCTCTGCTTAGAAATATTTCCCATAGAAAAGAACATATTATTTGCAAATATTATACCAGGATATTTAAATGAGGGAGGATCATAGATTTGCTTGAGTTCCCAGATAGATTCTGGGCATGAACTTGGGGGAAGGGAAGCCTTAGGAGCCAAGGGAAAAACCACACTGTGAAACCATAATGCTCTAACCTCTACATCTTTATTCTGTTCAATTCACACTGAACTTAAATCAGAAAAGGGTAACTTAAAGCTAAATGGGGTTTATGGGGAAGGAGGTGAGAGTAGCTACACTTGTTCTGCTTGGTGATCATGTTTATAGGTGCTTCTATTTACTTGAGTGGGACAGGTCTTTTTAAATACCCACCGATAATTCTTTCCTTCCTCTCTACTGGTCTTCCTGAGTCACTGCTCATTTCTCTTCAGGAGCTAACTCTTCACAGCAGTAAGAAGTCATGAACCATAAGTATGATTACCCCAATACATCATATCCTTGAGATGGTTAGAGGAGCAACTAAGAGAGGGAAAATGTGACAAATCCCAGATTCCTCTTTGAGGGCACACAATACCTAGCATAGTACTTGGGGCTAAGTAGGTGCTTAATAAATGCTTGCCTGCTTGATTCCTAAGAAGGTAAGAACTAGAATGAACCTTTGAGTATGGTTTGGTGGTAAGACACTATGAATTGGAATTAAAAGATGTAGGTTTACTCCCAGCACTACCATTTACTAAGTGACCTTCAACAGCCTCATTTGTTTCCTCCTCTATAAAAGGAATGGGTGGGAGTTAATGTGTCATTCATTAATTATAACTATATATGTGTGTACATATATGTATATGTATACACAAATATTTGCATATGTTCATGTAGATTTTTATGTATGTAGAGATTTCTAGGTGTTGTATTGAATAGATTGAACAGGAAGTTAGGAAGAGCTGAGTTCAAATCCAGCATCAGACTAGTTGTATCAACTAATTGATACAACAATGATTTTGTACAAGTCACTTAACCTCCCTCAACCACATTTTCCTCATTTGTAAAATGGGAATAATTATAGAATCTACTTCCCATGGTTGTTGTGGGTGCGGGGAAAAAACGAAATAATTTTTATGAAGAGGTTTATAAAATTTAAGGGTAATATCATCATCATTTTCTTTTTTGTATGTAAACCTTTTATTTTGTAGATAATTTCTTATACATGTGTAGTTTGAACAGAATTCATTTCATGACAGTTTAGCCAGAAATAGATACTTTGAAATGAAAATTAAGAATATATGTAACATTTTTAAGGGAAGATGTCTTTTTTCTTTGTCTATGAAAGTATTCTTGCTTCCTAGTCTGATATCTCATGCATAAGGAAATGGTTCACCTTTACCACAGAAAGGAAAGTAAATTTCTTACTTAGAATTCATTTTTAAATGTATACATAATGATCATTGGATTATAAAAATATTTTCAATTACTTAGCATAGTAAAATTATTGAGCAATCTACCTTAACAGATAGTATTCTATTTCTTTTGAACAATAATTCCTACGTAGGTCAGGTCTAAATAACCATAACCACAAAACAAAATACAAAAACAAATCAAAATATAGATTTTGTTTATTACCCCTATGTTCTAAGAATGAGTGGAAGGCTTAACTACATTATTGGCAGATCTAAATAACCTCACAGTAAGTTTGTCCTATACAGACTTAGTTCTAACTTAATGAAATGCTTTTACTTCTAAAAAGAGTTTTGTAAAATTAGATCAATGTCCAAAGATGCTACACAGGCTAAACACAGATTAATCCAGGAAAAAAGAAGTTTAGAATAGAAAAAAAGGATGCCTTGTCCAGCCAGTTTCAAGTGAACATGTAACTTAATTTAATAATTTGTCTCTCAAATGGAAGGGAAAAAAAAATGAAGAACTGTTTATCTATTGGTTCCATTTCAGAAGGTTTGATACATAAAATTATTACTGACCATAAATATTTATTGTAATTATTTCTCATATGTAGAATAGCATTAATATAATTTAAAATAAAATTATATTGTAATCCTACTTCCTACTGATTCTCTTGATTCTACAAGCCTATGCCTTTAAGGACAAGATATATCAAATACTATTAAACCTGAAAACCTTCACTTATATGTCTGAGAATACAATGGAGAGCTGCCATCTGAAGATTACGATAATTATGTTCATATAAGCCCTTATACATAGGAAATACAGAAGTTCAGATCTGATAACAGCTAATTCCCACCACTTTCCAGGGAGAGTAATTGAAAATGAGATCATTCCCTGTTCTCTCCTCTTTTATCCCAGTCTATGAAGATGAAGTGAGATTTCACTTTGCCAAACACTCTCTATGATCTCATGGCCTAAATCACTATTTCTATGCTGATAACTCACAGAGGTATTTATCCAGTCTTAACATGTTTCTTGAGCTCCAGTTCTACAACACCAACTCACCACTACATATTTAGAACTATGATATTCTAAAGACATCTCAAATTCCAAATATTCAAGCTAGAACTCTTATATGTCCTCTCAAAGCCCTTCTGTCTTCTGACATTCTATATTTCTGTCAAGGGGACCATACTCCTTCTGATCACTCAGGTTCTCAAACCTTGGTATCATCCTTGGTTTCTCATTCTCATTCACTCAATCAGTTGCTAAATCTTGACATTTCTTTTTCCATGATATATCTCTTGGAGCCATTCCTTTTTTACTCCATTCATAAAGACACAATCCAATTCCAAGCTATTACCTCTTGCCTTTACCACAGCCTCATTACAAGTTTCTCTGCCTCGAGCCTCCCTCACTTCAATTTATCCTCTATAAAAATATCAGTGATTTTTCTTAAGTGCAGTTCTGACAATGTCATTCCTGCATTCCCACATTCAGCTAACTCCCATGATTTCCTATGACACCAGAAGAATCAAATATAAACTCTCCTGTTTGGTTAGAACTTGACTCTGACCTCATTTACTGTACATACTTCATATTAGTCCTCTTCATACACATTCCTCTTCCTCTCCTATATTGATTATTTTGTGAAGCCAAACTAGTCCATTTTTGCCTCAATTTTTATCTAGCTTTTAATTATTGAATGGGTATTGCCTCAGACAAACTGAGACCTGGGAAACACCTTTGCTTAAAAAAAGCTAAGGTCTCCCAATTACATCCAGGGACATCACCAGTTGTCTTGCCATTGGACGCTGATGAATATGAAGGAGAGAGTGAGGCTGATGATTGCACAGCTCTGCCTCACTTAAATCCAATTCAATTGGAAATCAAGATATCATTCTCTTGATGTCTTTGGTCCTCAATGAGAATGAAAGACAAACAACAATAAACTAAAATAACAATAATCATAACACAATAAAAAGTAGGCAAACTGGATTGCATGATCCATATCATCACTGTACCTTTGTACTCTTTGTCCTCTAGTACAACTTTTTCTCACTTATGACCCCTAAAGTACTAAATTTCCTTTGAGTCTAAGTTCAAATCCCCATTTCTTTTTTGTTTGTCTGTTTTGGGTTTTGTTTGTTTTTGCAGGGCAATAAGGGTTAAGTAACTTGCCCAACATCACACAGCTAGTTAAGTGTCAAGTGTCTGAGGCTGGATTTGAACTCAGGTCTCCCTGAATCCAAGGCCAATGCTTTATCCACTGCACCACCTAGCTGCCCCCAAATCCCCATTTCTATGTGAGGCTTTTCCTGAATGCTAATGCCTTAACCCAAAAACTACCAAACATTTAATTTTTATAGATGCCTGAATGTTGATGTTATCTTCCCTTTCCCTTAAATGTAATTTCTTTGAGAACAGATCTATTTCCTTTTTACCTCATGCACAGTAGGAACTTAGTAAATGCTTATTAATGAATTGATTGATTTGTCCAAGATTGCGTCAGAATGTCACAGATGCTTGGAATCTCTATTAGACCAAATATTTCAATCTTGTAGAGTTACAGAAAATTTGAGGCACCATTAGCTTATTCTGTGTGTGTGTGTGTATACACATTATATATGTATATATATGTGTGTATATATATATACATATATATGTATATATATATATATATATATATATACACATACATAAAAAACAGATTGAGACAGGGTCATGATACAAGGGGAGCTCCTTCATTGCAGTTGGATTTGAATATTCAGTCATATATTTTCTGCTGTACAAGTTGGAGTTAATTTCTGTAGGATTCAGCCCCCAGAGTACAAATTTCTATATGTTTACTTAGTTTTTTTGGGTTTTTTAAAAATTTTTTTAGGGGCAATGAGGATTAAGTGACCTGCCCAGGGTCACACAGCTAGTAAGTGTCAAATGTGTGAGGCTGGATTTGAACTCAGGTCCTCCTGAATCCAAGGCCAGTGCTTTATCCACTGTGCCACCTAGCCGCCCTCTATATGTTTACTTAGAAAATAGGAATAACTTGCTTGTGTTGCTTTTTTAGGGAAAAACTTGAGGAGGAAGAGTATTATTTGTTTATAACCATTGGTAGATGGCTGGAATGAGATAAAAGTATAGTTCAGCCTGGAAAAATCACATGGAATGAGTCATCAGTGTATCCATTTATGTTTTATGCTGATTCTACATTTGTTGAAGAGAATAATTCTAAGATTTTCTCCCACTCCTTTTGTATAGGGAGTAAATTTCTGACATCATCAGTTACTATTTTGATATGATTGAGTTCTCCTGATTACACTCTTCCTAGCTTGCCTATATTTGGATGGATTCTAGAGAAGTAGTAAGAAATAATTCTGGAAAAATGGATTAGAGTCATATTGAGATGAATGTTAAAAATCAATTTTTTGCATATTTGGAAATTCACATATTATCTTAGAAACAACAGGAAATCATTGAGGCATCTTACATAATGTAGTGACATAATCATACCTGAGCTTTAGAAACACCAAATCACAGAATCAGAGGGCTGGAAGAAATTTCAAAAATGATCCAATCAAACTCTTCACCTGATGAATAAATACTTCCTCTGGCTTCACAGCAGAGGGAAGTAATTAATGAGAGTCTACATGTCACAGCATCACTGAAAATCTGCAAAGTTTGCATAGACTCTAGATGTAACATAATATGTAATGGACTTTGAAAAAAAGCATTTAATATTTCTTGTTGAACTATGCTATTTGAAAGTAAAGATAACTCATAATTATATTAAAAGATCATAGATTTAAAATTGGAAGACATGTCCAAGGCCATATAGTCCAAACCCCTGATTTTATAAATGAGAAACTGAGTTGAAGAGAGGTCAAATGAATGGTCCAAAAGCATGCAGGTAGCAAGGGTTAGAAGCTAGATTTAAGTCTGTCAGCTGTAGAGACAGTACTTTTTTCACAGTGCCATACTATCTTTCTCTATTCTAGTACTAGTTTACGTCAATCAATAAGCATATATAATTTTACATTCACCAAATGCAATGAAAATATTAATATCCTCATTTTACAGTTGAGGAAATTGAATCAGAAAAGGTAGAAAAATTGTTTGATGTCACACAGATAATGACTGGTAAAGAGAGGATGCGAGCTAAGTCTTCTGAATGCAAATACATTGTACTTTATATGACTTTCACTTGAATCTCTAATTCTTTTAGTTCTCCCACTTCACTTTACATATGAAGTAATAGCTTCATAAATTGTTTCATTGGTAAAGTTGGAAAAGACTGAAAAAGCTACTCCCAATAAGATCCAATTACCTGTAAAAATTCATAATGCTATTGGATTCAATATTCCTAAGTTTCTGCAATGTAGTTTCCTTATGACTTCAGGGTATATCTCTCACCACCTACCACTGGGAAAAATACTCTAACCTCATCAAGCATCAAGAGGCACCATTACATTTTTGGCAGCAGACTGCCAAATGTTTTTCAGAGCTAATTCTATTCTGATCATCAATCAGTATTAATTTGCCAATGAAATTAAATAATCTAACAATATTATGCAGTGAACTTCATATCATAATTACAACCATATAAACAAATCATATTCCTTAATCACAATAATCAAAAGTTCATTTCACATGGTACCTGTGCTATTGTATATATTAAAGATCCTTCTGATTTTTCAACTCTCTTTAACTTGCATAATCAGCTACATAGTGTTCCATACAAGGAAGGGGAAAAAAAGGAAGGAGGTGAGGAAGGAAAAAAAAGAAAGAAGGAAGAAGGGAAGGAAGAAGAGGGAAAGGAAAAGATACAGAGGAAGGGATGGAAGGAGAGGAAGAAAGGAAGGAAGAGAAGGAAGGCAGGGTGAAAAGGAGGAAGGAGGGAAGGAAGGAAAGGAAGAAGAGAGAAGAAAAAAGGAGGAGAGAAGGAAGGGAAGAAGTAAGAGGTGAGGAAGAAAGGAAAGAGAACTGTAGGAAGGGGGAATGGAGACATGGAAGGAGGGAGGAGAAAAGGGAAGAAACAAGGAAGGAAGGGAGGTAGGAGAAGGGGAGGAAGGGAGGAAGGATGAAAATAGGAATGAGGAGGGCATGGAGGAAAGAAAGGAAGATGGGAGGAAGGGAGGAAAGAGGAGGGGAGGATGAGAGGAAGGGAGTAGAGGAGGAGGTAAGGAAGGGGTGAGAAAAGGAGAGGAAGAAGGAAGAAGAAGAGGAAGGGAAGAGGGGAGGCAAGGAGGGGAGGACAAAAGGAGGAGGAGAAGAAAGGAGGAGGAAGGGAGGAAAGAAGAAGAGAAGAGAGGAGGAAGGAAGGTATAGCATATTTGTAAATATTTGTTTGCTTTCTTGCACTCATTAGATATTGAGCTCTTTGTGAGCAGGGACTATATGGCTCTTTTGGTCTTACCACAGTACCTGGCATTTGGTAGGCACTTAATAAATATTTATTGCCTCATTCTATGTAGACTAAATACCATGTCAAAAATTAAAGTATTTAAATTAAAAAAGAAGTCCAGGAAAATTGTACTGCTATGGAATCCCAAACTGGATGTAGAGTCAGAAGACCTTGTTTTGAATCCCTATTTTATTACCTAATGCCTGTGTGACCATAGGCAGCTAGGTGGCGCAGTGGAAAGAGCACTGAAGTCAGGAGGATGTAAGTTCAATTCTGGCCTCAGGGACTTGATCCTTACTAGTTGTGTGACCCTGGGAAAGTCAATTAACCTCAATAGCTTCAAATATCCAGGTCCATCCCCAGTGGTCCTGATGTATATCTTGACAGTGGACCCAGATGGCTCTGGATGAGAGAGTGAGGCTTATGACCTTGCACAGTCCTCCCTCATGTAAACCCAATTCACTGCAAATCACTACATCATTTCCTGATGTCATGGTTCTCTTGGAGAACAAAGAACAAGGAAAAACAACAACAACAACCTGTGTGACCTTAGTTGTCTCTCTGGACCTTAGTTTCCTCATTTGTAAAATGAGAAATTGGACCAAATGACCTCTAAGGCACTTTTAACTCATAATCCTGATTTTGAAACCTATGAATGTTATCCTCGATAGACTGCTACATATTCTTTCTAATGGCTCAATGATCTATTATTAGCTTTGATACTAGCTCTTTTTACATTTATTGCCTATCATCCTTTGTTTTTCTTCTCTGCTTCCCTTGTTTAAATGTTGTACTATTCAAGAATATAATGTTACTTGTTCTGTGTTTATTTCTCCCAAAGAGCTGCACCCTAAGCTCTTTGAAGGAAAGAAATTGTATAAATCTAATACATAGATAAATAAATAAATAGAAGGTGGTTAAGATGTTTCCATGAAAGGCATATCAGGTCTGTGTATCCAGTGGCATTGATTGATGTGCACAGAATGAGGTCTGGTCCATGTAATCATTCCAATTTCTGAGGGAGGAAATGCTGTATTAGAGCACGATTGCCACCTTGCAGGGGTTCAGGTCCTCATTCAGTTACAGAATTGCTTCAACTCAGCAGAATAATGGAACTTTACCCAAAAAAGTGTCTTCAGCTTACTGTCACTCATCAAAAACTTGTGAATAGGGAAGTTGGGCCTGGCCAGTACAACAGTTGGCTAACCATTCTGATTTAATATGCATTTATACCGATTTGATTTTATTTAATCTTGGACTACGCCAAAAAATTAATTAATGCAAGGGAATTCTCAATGTGGACATTTATTCAAGTCATATAGATTGGCAACCCATCCACAGCTTATATGCTTGTAAATTTGCCTTATCAACCTATAAAGTACTCTTAGAGGCTTAGGAATTCTCCCATGGTCACACAACTAGTGCATTTGAAGGTTGGGAACTGAACCCAGATGTTTTTGATGCTCTTTATCTCATATGTCACATTTCCTGTCATACTAGGTCTTATTGAACTAAAAGCTCCTGACTCTGAGTCTCTGTGCTCTTTCTATCTCTATGCTAAATGAAAGGGCTTAAATAGATCTTTTATTGAGATAGTTCCTTTCGAGGGGCCTGCTCTCCTGATTAGTGAGTCTCTGGTTGAGAGTGCCATATAGTGAGGAGACCCAGCCATGCTCACTTAATTTTCAGTTCAATTCACTCACCAACCTGTTTATTTCCTCCTTTACAGCTCCCATTTATGTTTGATTTTCCTGTACTAGACTGTAACCTTCTTGAGACCAGGGATGTTTTTGTTCTCTGCACATAGTGTCCTCTCTGTCTCTCTGCCACTCTGTCTCTCTGTCTCTGTCTCTGTCTCTGTCTCTCTTACTGTATGTTTTTCTGTCTCTTTCTCCATCTCTGGCTTTCCGTCTCTGGATTTATCTGTCTCTGTCAATTACTTTCTCTGTTTGTCTGTATCTCTCTCACTGTGTGTGTTTCTGTCTCTTTCTTTCTCGATCTCTGTCTTTTTGTCTTTATCTGTCTCTGTCTCTCTGTCTATCTCTCTCTCTCCTTCCCTCCGTCCCTCTACTCCTCCTCTCTGCAGCTATCTAAACTTGCTTCCAATGCTACAATTACTTGATTATTACTGATAAAGGTCTATGATTTCATCAGTGTAAGAGAACTGAGAAGAGAGGTTTTGGAATAACTTTCACAGGATGCATAATAGAATATCACCTAGTTAAGAACAGAATAACTGTCATGTACAATAAAGATTCATTTTTTTTTGATGAGGCAATTGGGGTTAAGTCACTTGTCTAGGGTCACACAGCTGGTAAGTGTTAAGTGTATGAGGCCGGATTTGAACTCAGGTCCTCCTGACTCCAGGGCCAGTGCTCTATCCACTGAGCCATCTAGCTGCCCCCTACAATGAAGATTCATTTGAGAGTAGATAACACATTTATGGTAGACCAAGTCAACATAGTCATTCAACTTTTTTCAGTTCTGTTGAGGAGTATATAAAAGGGTATGAGGAAACAGATGGCAGGGCTAAATCTAGGTTTGAGTAGTTATCAGACAAAGGGTCACTGGATTCAAGCACAGAAATAAATTGTTGAATTGGGTCAAGAATATCAAAGGAATTAATAGGAAAAATGCAAAGGAAGGTGGATTAGCTGTACCAGATCTAAAACTGTATTACAAAGCATCAATCTTTAAAACTATTTGGTACTGGCTAAGAAATAGTGGAGGATGAAAGCAGTAACTTAGGTATTCAACACACAGTAGTAAATGACTATAGTAAGCTACAGTTTGTGGAACCCAAAGACTCCAGCTTCTGGGATAAGAACTCACTATTTGACCAAAACCGCTGGGAAAACTGGAAAATAGTATGGAAGAAACTTGGCATAGACCAGTATCTTACACTTTACACCAATATAATATAAAAATGGGTGCAAGATTTATACATAAAGGGTGACACCATAAACAAATTAGGAGAGTAAGGAACAGTTTACCCATCAGATTTATGGAGGAGGTAATACCACCCATATTATACCACCTTAGAAACACCAAAAACTTCCAAACCCCCAGAACTATTTCTGAAAATAGCAGTGTGAAAAAGCCTAAAGCTTGAGACAGTGACCTCCCCCCATACACAAACACACACACACACACACACACACACACACACACACAAACACACCATATAAGAATAGCGTTAATATTAACACAAAGTTCCAAATCAAGAAATAGCACCAAAAGGAAAAGGAGAATGAGAATGAAGAGAAACATAAGAACAAGAACCTGACCATAAAATGCTTCAGTGGCAATAGGAAAGATCAAGACAACAAACTCAGAAGGCAATGAAGTAATAGCTATAAGTAAAGCCTCAAAGAAAAAAAGTGAAAAGGACACAAGTACAACAAGATTTCCTACAAGAGATAAAACTTATTTTCAAAATCCAAAAAGAGTGGTAGAGTTAAAATTAGGTAACTAAGTTAAAGTCAAGGAAGAAATTATGAAAAGAATATTTACAGCTTGATAAAAGAGGCAAAAACTAAGAAAGAAATCCAGAACTGGCCAAATGAAAAATGAAGGGAAAACCCACCAATGAAAAGAACTACTTAAAAAGCAAAATGGCCTGATGTAAAGTGAAGTACACAACTTCAATGAAGAAAATAATTCCTTAAAAATTAGAATTGGGCAAAAAGAAGCTAATCATTCCATGAGCCATTAAGAAACCTTAAAACAAAGTCAAAAGAATGAAAAAATAAAAGAAAATGTGAAAACCCTCTTAGGAAAAACAACTGACCTGGAAAATTGAAAGAGAACATATAATGTAATAATTGTTGAATTAAATAAAAGCCATGATAAAAGACAGAGCCTAGACATAACAATATTAGAAATTATCAAGGAAAATTGCCCTGATATACTAGAACCAGAAGGTAAAATAGAAGTCAAAACAATCTACCAATCACTATATGAAAGAGACCCCAAAATAAAAGCTCCTAGAATGATTATAACCACATTCCAGAATTCCCAGTTAATTGAGAAAATACAGCAAACAGCTAGAAAGAAATCATTCAAATACCATGGAGTCCCCTTAAGGAACTCACAAGATTTAGCAGCCACCACGTTCAAGAAGTGAAGAGTTTTCAATATGATATTCCAGAAATCAAAAGAGCTGTTATTGCAAGCAAGAATAATCTATCTTATTCAATAGGAAAGAACCAGAGGGGAGGGAGGGTGGAATAAGGGAAATAGGATATGATAAATGAGAAGGCAGATAAAAAAGCAGTGGCCAGAAGCAAAACAGACTTTGGAGCAGAGTCAAATTAAAGTGAAGGAAAATAAATGAAAGAAAGTAGGATACAGGAAAATGTATATTTAGTAATCATAACTATGAATTTGGGGCAGCTGGGTGGCACAGTGGATAGAGCACTGGCCCTGGATTCAGGAGAACCTGAGTTCAAATCCGGTCTCAGAGACTTGACACTTACTAGCTGTGTGATCCTGGGCAAGTCACTTAACCCCAATTGCCTCAAAAAAAAAAAAAAGGAATCTTAATGGCATGAACTCACCCATAAAAGGGAAGCAGATGCAAAATGGATTAGATAGTAGAATCTAACAATATGTTGTTTACAAAAAACACACTTTGAACAGAAAGATACACTCAGATTTAAAATAAGGGTCTGGAGCAGAATCTATTATTCTTCAATTGATTTTTTTTTAAGCCATAGGTGGGGCAGCTAGGTGGCACATTGGATAAAGCACTGGCCCTGGATTCAGGAGGACCTGAGTTCAAATCCGGTCTCAGACACTTGACACTTACTAGCTGTGTGGCCTTGGGCAAGTCACTTAACCCTCGTTGCACAGCAAATAAATAAACAAATAAATAAATAAAAGCCATAGGTAACATCATGAACTCAGAGAAAGCAAAATAGATCTAATTAAATGGGAAAAGTAGGGAAATTAGATCTTGCTAAAAGGAAACATAAACAATGGTGTAATATCAATGTTAAACATATGGACCACATTCTAAAAAGAAAAGTTAAATGAATTTCAGGAGGAAACACAAGCTACACTATTGGAGGACCTCAGTTTTCCCCTCTGAGAGCTAGATTAATTTAATGATAAAATTAATAAGAAAGAAGTCAAGGAAATGAATAAAAACTTAGAAAAGTTAGATATGGTAGATCTATGGAGAAAACTGAATGGGAATAGAAAAGAGCTGCACATGGTACCTTCACAAAAAGTGATCATATAGGGCATAAAAACCTCACAATAAAATGTAGAAAAGCAGAAATATTAAATACACCCTTTTCAAACCACAAGGCAACAAAAATTACATTTAATAAAGTGCCACAGAAGTATGAATTAAAAATTAATTGGAAAATAAATAATCTAATCCTAAAGAATGATTGGGTCAAAGGACAAATCATAAGAATAGCCAGTAATTTCATTAAAGAAAATGACAACAATGCAAAATGACAATAATCCAAAATTTGTGGGATGAAACCTAAACAGAACTTATGGAAATTTTTATATCTCTAAATAAGTATTTCTACAACAGAGAGAATGAGAAAATCAATGGGTTGGGCATGCAACTAAAAAAAAACCTTAAAATAAATAAATATTACCAATTAAACACCAAATTGGGAATCCTGAAAATTTAAGAGATTTTCAAAATTGAAAGTTACAAAAATGAACTAAAAGAACTATTAGCTCCTTTATGAAAAAAAATAAAAAAGACAAACCATTAGTAATATTTTTAAAAAGAAAGAAGAAAACCAAATAATTAATGTTAAAAATGAAAAGAGCAAATATTTCCCCAATGAAGATGAAATTAAAACAATTATTAGGAATTCCCCAATTATATGTGAATAAAACTGACAATCTACATGAAATGGTTGGATTTACTATATGTCTGTCTATCTCTCTATCTCTATCTATCTCAACTGCCCAAATTAACAGAAGACAAAATAGAATACTTAAATAACTCAATATTATAAAAATAAATTGAACAAGGCATAAATGAGCTCCCAAAGAATAAATCCCCAGGTCCAGATGGATTTATCAAAGAATTCTACCAGCATTTAAAGGACAATTAATCCCAATACTATATATACTATTTGAAAAATATACATAAAAAGGAGTCATACATTTTTATAATACAAATGTGCTTTTAATATCTATACCAGGGAGAGAAATAACAAATAATTAAGACTATAATACAATTTCCTTAATGCATATTAATGCAAATTTTTACATAAAATACTAGCAAGGAGATTATAGTAATGTATCACAAAGATCATACACTATAAACAGGTGGGATTTATGTCAGGAATGCAAGGTTGCTTCTATATTAGGAAAATTATCAGCATCATTGCCCATAGCAACAACAAAAATCACATGACTTTATCAATATTTGAATAAAAAACCTTTAGAAATACAACCCCTATTCCTATTAAAGACACTGAAAGCATCCGAATGAATGGAACCTTTATTGAAATTATAAGTAGTAACAATCTAAAAGCAAAATAAGTATTATCTGTGATTGTTATAAACTTAAAGACTCAATGCCTTCCCAATAAGGTCAGGAGAGAAGAAAGGATTTCCATTATCACCACTATTATTTAATATAGTACTACAAATGCTAGCTGTAGCAATAAGACAAAAATATTGAAGGAAAAATTAGGTAATAAATGAAATTATCACTCTTTGCAGATGATATTATGGTAAACTTAGAGAGCCCTAGAAAATTTTTAAAAGAACTTATTGAAACAATTAACAACTTTAGCAAAGTTTCAGGATACAAAATAAACCCACATAAAGCATCAGAATTCCATGAACTACCATCAAAATCCAGCAGCAAGAGAAAAAAGAAGAATTTCATTGAAAATAACTACAAACAATATAAAATATTTAGGAGTTCAGGTGTCAAGACCAAGCAAGCGATTATATGAACACAATTACAAAACACCTTTCACATAAATAAATATAGATCTAAGCAATTGGTGAAATATGAATTGCTCATTAGTAGGCCAAAGTGATAGAATAAAATTACAATTTTTACCTAAATTAAGTTACTTATTCAGTTTATTTAATTTTATACCAGTCAAAGTATCAAGGGATTCTATTATATAGCTAAAAAATAATAAAATTCATCTGGAAGAATAAGAGTTCAAGAATATCAAAGGAATCAATAAAAATATGTGAAGGAAGTCTAGCAGCATCAGATCCCAAACTCTATTACAAAGTGGTAATCATCAACTGGTATTAGCTAAGAAATGGAGTGAAATAGATCAGTGAAATAGATTAGGCACACAACACACATAAATTAGTGACCATAGTCATCTGGTGTTTGAAAAAACTCAAAGATTATTATTTTTTAATAAGAACTCATCATTTAACAAAAATTGTTGGGGCAACTGAAAAGCATATTGACAGAAACTAGGCATAGACCAATATGCCATAAGTTTCTCAGATGGGCTTCATTTCTCAAAAATACTGGGAAGTAAAATAGCCAAATTTATGTGTGTGTGTATGTATGTGTGTGTGTGTGTATATATATATATATATATATATATATATATATATACATATATATGTGTATATATATGTATATATATATATATATATATATATATATATATATATATATACACATACATATATATGAGCCATCCCACAAGTGATAAGTGGCCAAAGGATATGAACAGGAAGTTTTCAGAAGAAGAATTCAAAGATATCAATAGTCACATGAAAAAAATATGCTCTAAATCACTACTCTTAAGAGAAATGTAAATTAAAACAACTTTGAGATACTATCTCACATCTATCATCTTACAGAAAAGGAAAATGACAAATGTTGGAGGGATGTGGAAAAACTGGGACACTAATGAACTGTTGGTGGGGTTGTAGACTAGAGTCATGATCCTGAAGAACAATTTGGAACTGAACTACAACCAAAGAGGTTAAAAAAAAAAAAAACACCTGTGCATACCCTTTGATCCAGCGATGTCACTAATAGATCTGTATTCCAAGAATATCAAATAAAAAGGAAAAGGATATATGTGTAAAACATTTATAACATTTCTTTTTGTGGTGTTAAATAATTGGATATTAAAGAGGTGTCCATCAATTTAGGAATAGTTGAATGGTTGTGATAGAATACTATTGTGTTCTATGAAAAGCAGAATCATTTCAAAAATACATGGAAAGACTTATGTGAACTGATGCAAAGTGAAGTGAGCAGAACCACTTTGTATACTTACTGGTACATTGTACCAATTGTACATAGTAATATTGTACATGGTAAAACTAATATTGTAAGGATGATGAACTATGAAAGGCTTACCTACTCTGATCAAGACAATGATACAAGATAATTCCAAAGAATCCATGATGAAAAATGCTATCCATCTCCAGAGAGAGAACTGATAAGCTCTGAATGATTATTGAATCATACTTTTTTGCTTTTGTTTTTATTGCTATTTTATTTTCCCTTTGCAATATGTCTAATATGGAAAGGTCTTTATATGATTTCATATGTATAATCAATATGAATTTGCATACCTTCTCACGAAGGTGGGAGAAGCAGGAGGAAGGCAGAGAAATTCAAACTTTACATAATGATTGTTCAAAAAATTATATGTAATTCAGAAATATTTTACAAAGTGAATTAAAACATATTTTAAAGAAACAAATCTTTCATTCTTAGCATCAACTACATACTATTACTACTCCTATTGCTGCTGTTGCTGCTGCTACTACTACTACTACTATATACATACCGTACAGCCAGGAGCCGTGCTAAGTGTTTTACAAATATTATCACATTTTGTCCTCAAAACAACCCTGGGAGCTGTGCTGTTATTATCCCCATTTTGCAGATGAGAAAACTAAAGAAAGCAGAGGTTAAGTGATTTGCCCAAGGTCACTAACCTGGATTGGAACTCAAAGTTTCCTGATTCTAGGACCACTTTTCTGTCCACTATGGGATCTAGCTTCCTTTTCTACATTATGCCTTTCCTGATTTTGGAACTAATCTTGAATTGTTCTAATGACTACATTATTTTGAATTTAATATGTACATATTTATTATGTCTATACTTATATACTCATATGTAAATGTAATATCCTCAAAAGAACATAAGTTCTTTAAGACTAAGGATTGTTTGTCATTTTTGTATACCAGTGCCTAGAATATAGCAGGCGCTTAATAAATTCTCCTTGCTAGATTGAATGAATTGGAGAATAGTGATTGATATTAGGATATGTTTCATAAGGCTGTCAATATTTTTCTATCTTTTTGATTAGGAGAGGAAACAGAATTAGATTTCTAACAGATAGTAATGTGGTAGCTTTTGCCTGGGGTTTCTACCTCCTAAATTTCTGTGAATGGCATAAGTAAACATCATCTCTCTTTCAAGCCCTAGGGAAGAAAACAAACCAGACCTGGTATTAGCAGCCACAGGTCAGGGATGAGATAGTGATGACAAAGATTCTTAGATCTAATGCTCTAATCTTGGGCTAGGTTCAGTCCAACCGCAAAGGTTTTACCTCATCTTAGTCTTTTGGTTATAGAAAGCTGAAGGGTAGCTACAGCAAACAGTGATTGTAGCCAAGGGAAGTAAGATGGAGTGATACTGGAGAATAGCAGCTAGTAAACTCCTATTATTGGTATAAGAAGACACTGCCATAGCTTCCCTGAAGATGGCTCCCTCCACTGGACTTTCTTTTAAATCTCACACTTGCTTTATCTACTTTTTGTGGAGCCTCCCAACTTGCCCATGGTCACACAAATAATAGGTTTCAGGGGTAGGAATTGAGCATAGATCTTTTTAATGCCAAGGACATCTCTTTTCTCCAATATATCTACCCTACTTCCAACTCTCTCATTCACATCCACAAGTAGGACCTGTAAGCCATACTTCCATTTAGAATCAACTTCATTGTGAATTAATAGGCACTGTGCTGGGTGCTGAGGATACAAGAAAAGGTGTCTATCAGTTGCTACTTTCAAGTATCTCACAGTCTAATGGAGGAAAAACACACAATTGTGTGCATCAATATTAAAGTGACTCAGTTTTTTAAATATGGTATCCAATTGGTTGTTGGGCAAAGATCAATTATTTTGAACACCAATGGTGAAAGTCATTGATGGATAGTGCAATTAAAAAAAAAAAAACTTGATTGGTCATGCATCAAGAACGCAAAATATAAGATGGACAGCTTTAATGCTGTACTTGTAATCATAAAATATTATATAAACTAGCCTCTAGCATTTCTGGTTTATATTCAAAGTAAGATTTAAAGAAAGCCACATAGAATGAAAAAGTGTGAATGTGCTACGATCTTTATGAATGAATCTATATCCCATTATCTATCAACTCAATGAGCTCCCCAATCAAATAAAGTATTACACAAGGCATTTGGGGGAGATTTAAAGACAGAGAAAGAAACCATCCCCACACATGATCAATCAATGAGCGCCATAATATAAAATGGGGGAAGTTCATTTTTGTTGTTGTTGTTGTTGTCGTTGATTAGGATCTGCTTAAAAGCTTCCAGATCTTAAGAGTAGGAGCAACAAGCAAATAACTATGGGAATTATAGACAGATAAATAAAGGTGACAACACGGGGCCAAAAACATTATTAACCAGTCTCAAGTACCACACTGAGATAATGTTGAACATCAACCTAAGGATACCCAGGCTGAGTCCCTTTTTCTGTTTCTCATACACATGACTGCGCTAGAGTTAGTAAAAATACCTCCAGCTCTCAGACAGACTCCCATGGATCATTTTGGACTGGTTTCAGAATAAGGCTTCTGGGCTCCATATTTGTCTTTTGTTTTTCTGTGATTGAAAATGAGAATTTCATTTAGAATGGGAGATTGTCATTTGAAAGAAAAAAGATACCAAAGGAGAATCAGCTTTAAAATATAGCTTTCTAACAAACTTTAATTTGTTGGGGAGGGTTTGGTTAGATGAGTGTTTTAGGTGGGCCTAGAATTATAATTTTGCTGTTGTTACATTGTATAGCAGATTGGAAATGTGGATAGTTTTCCAGGCCAAAAATAATGCTTTCCAAATGCACAAAAAAAATTTGTGTCTGGGAACATTTCATCACTTTGAGACTTCTTTGTTTTGAATGGCACACTTTAGTTTTATCACTCATGGCTTTGACTACATAAGCATTTTGTATTACCTTAATACCTCTAGAAATTTGTGAATATTCAATTAAAAATGCCATGAATCACCACAGGTTGTTTGGCTTAATTTAAGCTTATTTTTTATGCTAGTTACCTATAATGATATATAGCTATTTTGTGAGTAAATCATGTTCATTTCATCATATAAAATTCAATCATTTGGCTCAATGAGTAAATTTGATACCTTTCATTAAATAAAATAATTAGTGTCACCTGAGAACGTTGCCACTAAGAAGGTATATAAGAAAGCTGTGGGGAAAAAAAAAAAAAAACAAACAAGAAACTTTCTGGTAAGGGCCAAGAGTACATACCCAGAATACTACTCTCCTCCCCCAACATTTCCTTTTTCCCCACTCTCTTGCAAAGATTGTAGGGGATTTCACAAGATTATTGGGGTAGCTTGAAGGGCTAACTGCAACTTCTTGAAAACTTCTCTAATCCTAAAGATTTAACAGAAACAAGTAGCATAGTCTCTGTCCTATCTGTCAGCCAGTCTCAGTTAAGACTATATAATTAAAATAGAACCCAGGCTAGGGCCATCATCCACTGCAGATTCTTCTCTAGAGTAAATACCCATTGGACTATATAAGTTATACACATATGGGACTCAGAAACATATGACTGGAGCTCCTCTAGGCATAAGGTCTAGATCCGACTTCATTGATATAGAGAATTCCTGGAGGAAGAAACTCCCTTTAGTAACATTAGTTGGCACTTCCTCTACAATTTATAGTCTTAGAGAATTTCACAGGGCGCTTAGAGCTTAAATAACTTGCCAAGGGTCCCACTGCAAATATAAGTCAGGAATGGGTCATGAACCCCGGTCTTCCTTACTCTTCAGCCAGCTCTCTACCACTATACACATTCCAAGGATTCCATAAACACTGGATTATTCCATTCATTCTCCCTATTTTGCCAAGTCTGGAAGTTCAGGGGCCACTCACTCAGAGTCCCAATTCCATTAATGATGTGCATAGAAGATGTGTACTACTCTGTGTTTATGACCTGGGCCAATTCACTCTTTGATAGGCAACCTTGTGGCATTCTGCTCCTAGGGGCTCACTATATCGGTTCCAGACAGTATAGGCACCTAACTAATTTAGCCCATTGTGCCTCAGAATTCCCAAGTTCAGGAAATCCACCAGCCTCAGCTTCCCCAGAAGAAGGGAATACAAATATGTGACACCACACCCAGCTGTTCTCTACATTTAGAATGCTATTAGCATTCCTTCCCATCCAAAATATTATCGAGCCTTCCCAGAAGAGCTCAAATCTCACCTCTTCCAGGAAGTCTTCCCCCACAATAGCAAGCCACATTTTTTCTTTCTCTTCTCTTATTCCGCTTCTGCACAACTCAGACAAATTTAGTATCACGACCTAAACATGTTTGCTATCTTTGTTCTTCTTGAGAGAGTGCAGAATAAGCTATGGTAAACGTTGGAATGCTAAATAGAAGATTTGATGCTTTCTGCTAGTCAGAGTATGGGGTTGCCAGATCATTCTTCCTGTATTTCATTCTGCTCAACTGAAACCTTTTTCTACTGTGTAGTATAGATTACTTAATGTCTGCTGGCAGGTCCCACTATGGCTCCTTTTAGCTCTACCTACAAAGTCACTTCTAACGAAGCACATTTTCAAATAACTGCCCATGAATCACTGATCAGAGAGCTATAAGAAAAACACTTTAGTATGAATTCCACTGTTTTGTGTTGATGATCTGGAATATATGGGAAGTCCATGGTGAATTCCAAAAGATTACCAATTCAAGTCAATTTAATTCAGCAAACATTTATTCACACTGTGCTAGGCACTAAGTACTTCAACTCAAGCAAGACAGAAAAAGATAACATCACAAACACTTGTAATATAAGATAGAGTACATTGGAGTACAAAGAAAGTTCCAAAAAAGTGTTTTGAGGGAAGAGTCTGATGAGGGAGAACTCATTTTCATTAGGGATGAATAGGGGTAGGAATCAGAAAAAAAAAAACATGAATAACATGAATGAGATGACATTTGAGCTGCATCTCAAAGGATAGGTAGCATTTCAATAATCAGAGATGGCAAGGGAACCAAGGTACATCAATGGGAACATATGACATATGTTTAGAAACATGAGTATTCTAGTGTAACTAGAGCCAATGAATGGGTAAGAAATCCTAGGACTTCCAGAAAAAAAAAATGCTAGGGTATGTTCAATTTATTTCAGTATGTATTTATTAGGCACCTACTAAGTGCAAGATGACACTGTCCTAGGTCTAAGTTTACATGAATAGGTGAGTTTGACTATAGGCAGCTAGGTGGCACAGTGGATAGAGTGCTGGACAGCTAATCAGCGAGACTTGAGTTCAAATCCAGCCTCAGACAGTTACTAGGTGTGTTACCATGGGAAAGTCACTCAGTCTCTGTGTGAGTTTTCTCATCTGTAAAATGGAAATACTAATCCCACCTAGCTCTCAGCATTATTTTAGAGACAAAATTAAATAATAGTTGTAAAACACTCTGCAAAACTTAAAGTTCTCTATAAATGCAATTGTTGTTGTTTTTATTAGTGATTCTTTGGTCATCTTATCAGTATGGAAGATCCTTCTGCCAATGTAGATTAAACTACCTATGATCTACTAGATAAGTCCCATGGAGTTACCTGAGGCAGATAGAAGGGTGTTTTTTTTAATAATTTAATTTTATTCAATTAATAAGTACCCACCTACTCTCATTCCAATTAAGGATAAAAAGAAAAGTAAAAGGTGTTTAACAAATATTCAGTAAGCCAAAGCAAAGTTTTGCAATGACTTTATCCAAAAATGTATGTCTCATTCTACATGTTGAGTCCATTCTCTCTCTTTCAAGAGGTGGAGTAGCATTCTTTTGTGGTTGGTCATCCTGTTGATCAGTTTCATAAGATTTTTTGAGTTGCTCATCAGATAGAAGTTAAACAACTGGACCAAGGTTACACAGCTAGTTAAAGACATATAGATAAAGCACTTAGGTGTGTCAGGCACTATTCCAAGTGCTAGGAATACCAATAAAAGCAAAAAATTAAGACACGCCTTACCCCTACCATCAAGGATCTTACATTCTACTGGAAGAATGCAACATATAAAAGATAGCTGAAGGGACAAAGGTGGAGAGACAGGTCATGTCCTGGTCCTGGTTTAAGAGAATATGATGGCTACCTTGAGTTATTCCTCAAATGGAGGATGGGCAAAGGTTCATCAACTGGAGAAAGAATTCAAAGGGATGGAAGCATTGCCAGCCTGAAAGAAGTTCCCTGAGTCAGAGATAGAGAGATCATTTAGGTTGCCATGGACTGGTTTGCATCTTCTCAACTTCAAATGCAGAATTTACTATACCAGGCTGACTCTAAGAACTGGGGATAAAAAAACTAAAATTAAAAATAAAATATACCTGCTCTCATTCTCCTGGAGGGTACAGAATTTATACAGAGTAGTAAATTCAAACACATTTGCAGAGAAAGAGAGCAGTTATGTCTAGAGGGGGATTAGAAAGGAAAAGAAAAAGAAAAAGAAAAAAAACTCCCCATAGGATGTGGAAACTGAGTAGAAGGAATTCAAATGTAGGAGCTCTGAATTTAAAGCCAGGACTGTTTTCACAGTATTATATTACCTAATAGTTTTAAAGGGAGTTCAACCAGCATTTTTAACTCATACCCACTGTAATCTCAACCATAGTAGGGTACAAAACTGGGAGGGAAATTGGGAGGTATGTGATCTTCTTTATTCTTTATACAACTCTTCTACCTTCCAGAAATGTGATTCCAAAGAAAAATATCAGTGAGGCAAGGCTGGCATGATAGACTTACCACCTTAGAGAAAGGGAGATGGAAGTTCAAAGTCCCTCTTCTGATACCGCCTGGCTCATAAAGTACCTTCATCTCTCAACACCACCAGGGAAGGTCCTGAGACAAGTTGTGGAAAAGATGTATAGCTGTTGTTGAAGTAAGATTTTTTTTTCCAGGAGCTCCCTACAAATATGAACTCACAGCTTAATAGAAAGACACACACACAGAGACTTAGTCTAATACTTTTTCAAAATACTTCAAAGATTCATGGCTTTCTCAGTCTAGGTATATCCTTGACCTATGCAGATCACAACTCCTCTGTGACTTACTAGGAACTTGTGGTTCAATGGCAGAGCCTCTGAGAACTCAAACTCCTGTCCATCTTGAGATGAGACATGAGAAGAAGACTTCATTGGAATATTCCAAAAACAGGTGAAAATCTTTGTTGTCATGAAGAATCCTCTTATCCTGAGGTTTGCTGAATACTGCTCATTTTCTAACACATGAAAATATCTGTCAGCTTTTTCATTTTCAGACTAATCAGTGTGATTGATGTCTGTAAATTCGGACTGAAAGCAAAATGGGAGTATTCTTTTTCTTTAATCTAGAACCAGATGTGAAAATAGCATCCATATCTTCAGCATCCAAAAAAACAAAGTAAAAAGCCAAATACACAGCAAAACCTATAATCCACAAGTGCAGTTACAGCTGACTTGAAGAAGTTGGCAAGAGTGCCACCTCAAACAGGATACTTGACATAGCCTCAAGACAGAGAATAAAGAGGTCACTGTTGTGTACTGACTTAAATACATCGAATTTCCTAATTCACTGATTGTAGGGTTTGAAGTTACTTTGGTTCTGTGCTGTTCCCTGGGAAAGAAAGAAAACCTTTAGATCTCAAGTTATACTTTGTATTTCTCATGCATGAATTCATTGCTTGGGACTGTGAGTATGCACATATGTGCCTCATCCCCTCTATGAGACTGGAGGATGCATGAAGGCAAGGATCTCATCTTGTTTAATGTATATCCCTCTATAAATTTTGTGAGCCAATCATGGAAAAAGATCCAGGGCTAAACAATGAAGGGTTCCATTGAGGCATACACAATGGCACTAGTTCTAGAAGGAGACCTTCAGAATATCTGCTGTGGAGCATTTAATGGAAGATAAGAACAGTAATCAAGAAGGATGAAAAACTTTTGATCACTCAGAAAGCATTTATTAAGAAGTTACTAAGTGTGAGGCACAGGGGCAGCTAGGTGGCACAGTGGACAGAGTGCTAGCCCTAGAGTCAAGATGACCTGACTTTGAATTTCACCTCAGAGATGACCTGGGGAAATCACTTAACCCCAATTGCTTAAACATCTGCTACCATCTCCAGTCATTCTAATATATATCTTGCCACTGGACCCAGATGGATCTGGAGGAAAGAGTGAAGTTGTTGACCTTGCATAGGCCTCCCTCGCTTAAATCCTATCCACTGGAAGACATGATATCACCCCCCAATGTCATGGTCTAGTTCTGGAGCACAAAATTAGGAAAACAACAAAAACAATGTATGAGGTCCTGTGGAAAGAGATGGGGATACAAAAAAAAAAGCAAATACATGAATCCTACCCTCAATAAGCTCACATTTTAACTGAAGAGACAAAATGCAAACAGCTATGTATGTACAAGATACATAGAGGGTAGTAGGGAAGTAATCCCATGGTTAGTCACATGGGGAAAATAAAGGGAGGAAAAATTGTGAAGGGCCTCTTGCAGACAGTTAGATGTGGACTGAATCTTAAAGGAAGCCATGTGGTAGAGTCAAAGAAGTAGAGAATTCTAGGCTTGGGGGACAGCCAGTAAAAAGGCATTGAAGATTCTGGGGCAGAGCCAAGATGGCAGAGGAAAGGCAGTAAGCTCTCAATCTCATGACATGATCACTCCAAAAAACATCCAAATAATGCCATAGGAAAATGCATGAAGCAGCAAAACCCACAGAAGAATGTGCTGAAATTATCTTCCAACCAAGGACAGATTGGAAGGTCTTAAGGAGGGAGCTGCTGTGCGGAGACAGAAGTGGAGCTCAACCACACAGTCACCCTGACACAGATCCAGTCCCAGGAAGGCTTCACCACAGAAGGAGATCCCCAGAGCCTCTGAATCAACTGAAGTGCCAGTGTCATCTGGAACTAAGCTCATAGTCTGGTGAGAGGGTTGAGTCCTTGACAGGGGGGAGACTACAGGGGTCTATGCTGGTGCTGAGCCAGAACTTGGGTTTTGCATCCCTGCTGGGAACCAGGAGGTAGGATTGAGTAGCAGTGGCCCAGGTGGGGGAGGGGCACAGGTTCCTCAGAGCTGACAACAACAACACACAAAGCTGGTTAATTAGCAAGTTGGTCTGGGGTCATCTACTGACCAGAGAACAGGCCAGGCAAGTGAAGAACATGATTCTCCTTAAATCATGCCACCTGGGACTTCTGAAGCTTGGGATATTGCAGCCTGGAAAGAGTGCCCCACTTTAGGGAGCTAAAAGTTAAGGAAAAGAAAGGCAAGATGAGCAGACAGAGAAAGGTGAGGACCATAGAAAGTTTCTTCAGTAACAAGGAAGACCAAGGGGCACCCTCAGAGGAAGATGTCAACGTCAGGGCTCCTATATCTAAAGCTTCCAAGAAAAATATGAATTGGTCTCAAGCCATAGAGGTGCTGAAAAAGGACTTTGAAGATAAAGTTAGAGAGGTAGAGGGGAAAATGGAAAATGGAGACAGAAATGAGGCAGTGATGCAGGAAAGACATGATAAAAACGTCAACAGCTAGAAAAGTCAAATTGGCCAAATGGCAAAGGAGGTACAAAAGATCTCTGATGAAAACAATTCCCTAAGAATTAGGATTGAACAAATGGAAGTTAGTGACTTTATGAGAAACCAAGACACAATAAAGCAAATCCAAATGAATAAAAATATAGAGGAAAATGTGAAATATCTTTTTAGAAAAACTGCTGACCTGGAAAATAGGCCTAGAAGAGAAAATTTGAAAATTATTGGTCTACCCAAAAACCATGATCAAGGAAAGAATTTAGACATCATCTTCCAAGATATTCTCAGGGAAAATTGTGCTGATAATCTAGAAGCATAAGGTAAAATAGAAATTAAAAGAATCCACCGATCACCTCCAGGAAGAGATCACAAAAGGAAAACTCCCAGGAATTTTATAGCCAAATTCCAGATCTCTCAGGTCAAGAAGAAAATATTGCAAGTTTCCAAAAAGAAAGAATTCAAGTACTGTGGAGCCCCAGTCAGGATAGCACAAAATCTAGCAGCTTCTACATTAAAGGACCAGAGAGCATGGAATATGATATTCCAAAGGGCAAAGGAAATGGGATTACAACCAAAAATCACCCACCCAGAAAAACTGATCATAATTTTCCAGAGGAAAAACTGGGACTTTAATGAAAAAGAAGACTTTCAGGTATTCACGATGAAAAGACCTGAACTGAATCACAAATTTGACATTCAAATACAAGACTCTAGAGAACCATAAAAAAATTGGAGTTGGGGGATATACCTGGGGTCATGCAGTGGGTGACTGTTTTGTGTTTGAGGATGGGTTTTGGCCAGGATCCCCCTGGTCCAGGGGGTATACTTTGTCCACTGTGTCACCTAGCTGCCCCATGATGACATCTTTAGATTTAAATTGAGGGGTGAGGGGAATGCACTGGGGGAGGGGGAAGGGCAGAGTTGAAATCCTACATGAAAGAAACAGGAAAAGGCTTATGGAGTGGGGGAAGAGATGGGGGAGGAACAGTGCAGTAAATGAATTTTACACTCATCAGAAAAGGCTCAAAGACCTTTAACTCATCAGAGTTGCCTCAAGGAGGGATTAACACACACACACACACACACACACACACACAATTGGGGGGAGTAATCTATTTGATCTGGGCAGTAAATGAGCCTCACATTAATCAGAATTGGCTCAAAGACCTCCATCTCATCAGAATTGGCTCAAGGAGAGAATAACATATACAGTTAATTGGGTGGAGTAATCTCTCTAACCCTGCAAGAAAATAGGAGGGGAAGGGGTCAAAGAGAGAAGGGAAAAAGAAGGAAGGGCAGATTGGGGGAGGGTACAAACAGAAGCAAATCCTTTTTGCAGATAAAAGAAGATATATAATAGAATAAATATCATGGGGAAGGGAAGAGGATGGAAGGGAAACAGTTAACAATAGTAATCATGAAAAACAGAAAAGGGGGGGAAATTGTACAAAAATATTTATAGCAACTCTTTGTGGTGGCTAAGAATTGAGAATCAAGGGAATGTTCATCAACTGAAGAATGATGGAAGAAGCTGTGGTGTATGCTTGTGGTAGAATGGCCTTGTGCTATAGGAAATAACAAACAAGATGATCCCAGAAAAACCTGGAAAGACTCATGAACTGAGTATAGTGAAGTGAACAGAGCTGGGAGGACATTGTGCATAGTGACAGCAGTATTGTTCAATAAACAATTGTGAATGACTTAACTACTCTCAACAATGCTATGATCCAAGACAATGCCAAGGGACTAATAATGAAGCTTACTATCTATCCCCATAGAAAGAACTGATAAAAAGAGCACTTGTAGTTTGTACATATATAACCTGGTTGCTGTCTTGTGGAGGGGATAGGAAAGGGAGGAAGGGAGGGAGAAAAATTTGGAACTCTAAATCTTATGAAAATGAAAGTTGAAAACTACCCAAAACTACCCTTTCATGTAACTGGAAAAGTAAACTAAATGTTTCTTGCTAAAATAAATATAAAAATAAGAAAAATAAGAAAAGGCACTGAAGGCACTGAATTGGGAGATTGATTGTTATATAAGAAAAATAGTAAGAAGGATATGGATTGTTATCTACACAGAAGAAACATTCACATCAATGAAATCACAGATCACTTAGCAAGTGAACAAATGCTCTGCACATAATATGTGCTTTAGAGACTCTGATAAATGAATAAAAGTTAAAAAAAGAAAGAGGATGTGCCTAAAAAACAGATAGCTAAGCCTCCCACTTTTCAAGAACTGTGCTCATGATTCTATTTATCTACAACTCAAAGTGAAAAATTAGATAGAAAGCCATACTTAGAAAGACCTGGAATTACATTTTACCTTCTATACATATTCTTTGTGTGATGCTTCATAAGTCATTTAAACTCTTATTGCTCCAAAGCAGCTTAATATGACTACATGCCTCCGATAGTGTGTGAGGCTAGACTGGTAAAGGGAGTTTACTCATTGGGAGTTCTAAATATCAGTGGAATCACAGGTTCAATACCACCTCCATCTCCAACCCTACACTGTCATATATACTTTTCTACAGTGAAACTCCATCAGTTGCTAGCCCCACACTGATATCCTGAGTGTTTCCCTTCTGTACACACTACTCCTGATGCCAAGATTGCCTTCTGCCAACATGTCTAACCCCTTCTTTTCTATTGGCAGTCTCTTCTTTAAAGTGTGGGTTCTTAAAAAAAAAAAAAAGCTTTGATCGCTACATTTCAATGTAATAGGTTTCCTTTGAAATCCTATGTATATTTTATTTCATGCATGTAATAACTCTTTTAGGGGGGAGTTCATAGGCTTCACCAGACTGTCCAAGGGATACATGACACATACACAAATTGGAGAATCTGGTTTTTAAGGACAGCATAAATGCTACCTTCTCCATGAAACCTTCTATGAATTTCTTAGTAATTGACTCCCCACAAAAAGCCAGTGCACTTTTGGCCTTTTAAAAAAACTTACAGATTGTGATTTTTATTGGTTGTGTACAAGTCTTTTGCCCCTCACTAGAATGTAAGTTCTAAAAGGACAAGGCATTATTGGATTTTGTATTTCTCTTAGCAACTAGTGCTTAATAAATTTTTGTTGATTGTATGAGTGAATGATCAAGTGAATGAATGAATGAATGATTGAATGAATCTTAGCAAAGGAAAATATTATATAGACATACTGGCATTATTTTTCAACTGATTGAATCCTGGAAAAAATAATCTAAAGACTGATTTGGAATAGGGACTAAAGGAGGTTTTTACTAGAATTTCCTTCAGAGCAAAGAGAAGTAGGAGATGACATTTCCATGACCTTCAATGCATCATTCCATTTGACAAGGTCCAAATCAGACCTGCAGGAGGACTATCTTCTGATTAAAGAGAAAGTATCTGGTGAGGCAATTGTTTAAATGTATATGGTCCTCAGAGCAGATGGCATATCTCCCCATCCCCCTCCCAACCTGTTCACTAAACTGTTTCCATAAGTTCGTTTACCTACTTTAGTTACTTCAATCTAAAACTAAGTTCTTGTTGAAATATGGTAAATGTAACCGGTAGAAGGGGAGGGAGAAAAGAATGGTTACTGCTATTAAAATATTTTAATTCAAAGATTTTTGAAATCCAGTTGTTTGCCACAGTAGAGGACCCCAAACTAGTTGAGATCAGTGTATATTTTCCGAGACATGAGTAGCATGTGCACACACAAACATGTATATAATTACTGGTCCAATATATAAAATGGTCAATTAAATTGGGGCAAAGTTAAAGCAATGCCATTCTTTTTGTTTTGTTTCTGTGAGGCAACAAGAGTTAAATAACTTGCCCAGGGTCACACCGCTAGTAATTGTCAAGTGTCTGAGCCTGGATTTGACCTCAGGTCCTCCTGAATTCAGGGCCAGTGTGTTATCCACTGGAACAACCATCTGCCCCAATGTCATTCTTTATGTTGGCAGATATATTAATATATCACTGCTCTATTAACTTTTAGCTAATTTTGTCTAAAATTATAGGAGCAAAAGTGTTGCTGAGTCAAGTGTGTTCCTGTTCTTGTCATTCGTGTAGATTCAGTCCATGACCTTGTTTGTTGACTTTATATTTTCACCCTAGAGACATTTCTTTGTTTTCTCTGAATCTTGACATTGCTCTCTTTCTAGTAATGTGTATTCCATGTTTGAAGCAGTAAATAAGTAGGAGTGAAAAGAAGGTTACATTGCCAGTAAGAAAACCAGATTCAAGACCCAGTCCTGGCACTAATAGATGGGAAACCTCAAACTTACTTAATTTCATTAATGAAGGAGCTTGGAATTAATGCTCTTTGGTGTTCCTCTCCTGTCTTAATTCTACCATTGGTTTTGTATTATTTTCAAGTTGGTAGTGTAAGAGAAAGTTCACTAGATCTAGAAGTCAGGAAGCCTAAATTTGAACACCAGTTCCACTTATGGATGTCTCTATGGAGCTCAGTTGCTTCATCTATGAAATTCATATCTTATTTCCATATTTCATTTCTGTGACTCTGCAGAACCAGCATTTATTGTCCAGTTATCACCTCTCCTCCATCTATCCACACATATACACTGAGGCAAGGCATTGCTTATGACTTTAGTAAAGATTAAGTATTTTTGCCCTTCCTAGATCTCTGCCTTGTCATGGTGGAGGGAGTTGCATAGCTAAAGAAACTATGAACTATGCTGTGTAGGGTCACTCAAGAGGGACAGGTCATAATAAAGAGTTCTAAGAAAAGGTGATGCACTGGAGAAGGAAACAGCAAGCCACTCCAGTAACTTTTCCAAGAAAACTCCATGGACAACTTAAAATGATTAAAAAAAGAAGACACTAGAAGGCGAACTTCTTGAGGCACAATGTGTTCAGCACTCTACTGGGGAAGAGAGGAGGACAACAACAAGTCACTCAAGGACTAATGAATCAACTGAGTCAAAGCTGAAAGGAATCCCAGCTTCAGATGTATCTGGTGACAAAAGGAAAATATGACGCTGCAAAGCTCAATATTGCATAGGAGCCTGGACTATAGGCTCTGTAAACTAAAGTAAGTAGATGTGGTAAAATAGGAAGTGGAAAGATTAAACATTGGTATCCTAAGTATCAGTGAACCTAAATGTACAGGAATGGGAGAATTTAATTCAAGCAATCCTTATATATATACTACTGAGGAGAAGAATTCCTTTGGAGAAATGGAATAGCCCTCATGGTCAGTAAAAAGGTGAGAAAAGAAGTACTGTGGAATAGTCTCAAAAATGACAGAATGATATCTCTTCCCATCCAAGAGAAACCATACAATAGCACAATAATACAATCCCTGACATCAAAGTTGATAAGTTCTATGAATACCTACAACACCTTCGAGAAATAACACCCTGCCAATGTCATATTTATCATAGGGGTTTCAAATGCTAAAATAGGAAGTCAACAGATAATTTGAATGATAGGAAAGTTTAGCCTTGGAGTACAAAATGAAGCAAGGCAAAGATTAAATGAATTTTGTAAAATAACTCACTGGTCATAGCAAACACTCTTTTTCAACAACTCAAAGGGTGATTCTACACATAGACATCAACAGGTCGCTAATATCAAGATTAGATTGACATCACACATTGCATCTAAAGCTGCAAAGCTCTATATAGTCAGGTAAAACAAGAACTGCAGCTGTGGCTTGGATCATGAGCTTCTTATTGTAAAATTCAGACTTAAATTGAAGTAGGAAAAAAACATCAGACTGTATAAGTATGACCTAAATAACAGCCCTTATGTATATGAAATTGAGAAGATGAATAGATTTAAGGGTAAGATCTAGTAGATAGAGTGCCTGAAGAACTATGGACACAGGTTCATACTATTGTACAGGAAGCAGCAACCAAAAGTAAAACTTCCAAAGAAAAAGAAGAGCAAGAAAAGGGAAATGGTTCTCTGATCGAGCTTTAAAAGCTGAGGAATGAAGGAAAGCAAAAAGTAAAAGAGAAAGATATATTTCATTGAATTCAGAATTCCAGAGAATAGCAAGGAGAGATAGGAAGATTTCCTTAAATAAATAATGCAAAGAAACAGAAGAAAACAATAGAACTAAAAAGATAAGAGATCTCTTCAAAAAACTTAGAGATGCCAAGGGAATGTGTTGTGCAAAAATGAACATCACAAAAGAATTAACCAAAGTAGAAGAGATTAAAAAGAGGTGGTAGGGATATACAGAAGAACTATACAAGAAAGATCTTAGCCTTACATCTAATTAGACATGCTGGAGAATGAAGTCAAGTGGGCCTTAGGAAGTATTGCTACCAATAAGGTTGCTAAAGATGTTAGAATTCCAGCTGAGGTATTTAAAATCCCTAAAAAAGATGATGCTATTAAACTCCAGAAATCAATATGCCAGCACATTTGGAAAATTCAACAGTGGCCATTGGATTGGAAAAGATCAATTTATGTCCCAATTTTAAAGAAGGGCAATGCTAAAGAATATTCAAATTACCAAACAGTTGTGCTCATTTCACACACCAGGAAGGTTATGCTTAAGATTCTGCAAACTAGATTTAAGCAATAAGCAAATCAAGAATTACCAGAAGAGTAGGCTGGTTTTCAAAGAGGCAAAGGAACTAGATACCAAATACTAAAGTGTCAACATTCACTGTATAATGGTGAACATAGTGGAGTTCCAGAAAAACAAAACAAACAAACAAAAAAACCAATTACTTTTCTTTCATTGACTACATTACAGCCTTTCACTATATGGATCACAACAAAATGTGTCAAGACCTCAAAGGGATGGGAATATGAAATCATCTTATTTGTCTAAAGAGGAACTTGTATGTGGGTCAAAAAGCAACAGTTAGAAACAAATATGGAGTGAGCTGATGATGAGTGAGATGAGCAGAACCAGAAGAACATTGTACACAGTATCATCAACATTGAGTGTTGACCTACTGTGATGGACTATATTCTTCTCACCAATGCAATGGTACAGAAGAGTTCCAGGGAACTCATGATAGAAGAGGATCTCCAAATCCAAGAAAAAAAAAGAAAGAAAGAACTGTGGAGTATAGATGCTGATTGAACCATATTATTTCTTTTGTTTTGGGTGCTGTTGTTTTTTTTTCTATTTTGAGGTTTTGCATCACTGCTCTGATTCTTTCTCTTGTAACAGGATTAATGCAGAAATAGGATTAATGTTATTATGTGTATATATATGTGTGTGTATATATATATCTATCTATATGTATATGTATAGAGATATATAGATATAACCTATATCAGATTACCTGCTGTCTAGGGGAGGGGGGAGGGAAGGGAGGGAGGGAGAAAAATCTGAAATTGTAAAGCATGTATAAACAAAAGTTGAGAACTTTCTTTACATGTAACGGAAAAAATAAAATATCTCATAAAAAAAAAAAGAAAGAAATATGGAACAACTGATTGGTTTAAGACTGGGGAATGGGGCAGCTAGGTGGCGCAGTGGATAAAGCGCCGGTCCTGGATTCAGGAGTACCTGAGTTCAAATCCGGCCTCAGACACTTAACACTTAACTAGCTGTGTGACCCTGGACAAGTCACTTAGCCCCAATTGCCTCACTAAAAAAAAAAAAAAAAAAGACTGGGGAAGGAGTACAACAAGCCTGTATATTGGCACCTTATTTACTTAACTTATATGCAAAGTATATCACATGAAATGACAGGCTGGATGAATCAAAATCCAGAATTAAGGTTTCTAAGAGAAATATTAACAATCTTAGATATGCAGATGATACTACTCTCCTGGCTAAAAGTTAAAAAAAGAATAAACCTTTTAATGAAGTAAAAGGGGAGCTAGCTTAAAGCTTAACATTAAAAAAAACCTACAAAAATCTTGGCAACTAGTTCCATCACTTCCTGGAAAATAGAGAAGAAATGGAAGCAGTTTCATATTTCATATTCTTGGGCTCAAACATCATAGCAGACTAAATAGCATCAATAAAAGTAAAAGATATATGCTCCTTGGAAGGAAAGTCATAGAGAACTGGAAAGCATACTAAAAAGCAGAGACATCATCTTGCCAACAAGGGTCTATATAGTCAAAGCTATGTTTTTTCCAAAAGCAATCTATGACTGTGAGAGTTGGACTATAAGCAAAGCTGAGACCTGCAGAAACAATACTTTTGAATTGTGCGGCTGGACAAAACTTTTGAGTCCCTTGACTATTATTATTTTTTTCTTTTTTTTGGTGAGGCAATTGGGGTTAAGTGACTTGCCCAGGGTCACACAGCTAGTACGTGTTAAGTGTCTGAGGCCAGATTTGAACTCAGGTCCTCCTGACTCCAGGGCCGGTGCTCTATCCACTGAGCCACCTAGATGCCCCTTGAAAGTCCCTTGAACAGAAAGGAGATCAAATCAGTCAATACTTAGAGAAATTAATTAAAAAACAATAACAAAATTCATATGGAATTTAAAAAGGTCAAGAATATGCAGAGAATTAATGAAAAAAAATGCAAAGGAACGTGGCATAGCTGGACCATATATAAAAATATATTACAAAGCAGCAATCATCAAAACTATTTGATAATGACTAAGAAATAGAGATCAGTGGAATACGTTAGGCACAAAAAACACAGCAGTAAATGAACATAGCAATCTTCTGTTTGATAAACCCAAAGACTCTAGCCTCTAGGATAAGAAATCACTATTTGATAAAAACTTCTGGGAAAACTGGAAAATAGTATGGCAGAAACTAGGCATAGACCAACATCTTACATCATGCACCAAAGTAAAGTCAAAATGAGTACAAGATCTGGACCTAAAGTGTGATACCATAGGCAATTTATAAAAGAATCAAATAGTTTTCTTGTCAGAACTGTGGAAAGGGTAAGAATTTATGAGAAAATATGAGATAGAGAACATTATAAAATGCAGAATGAATCATTTGGGTTACATTAAATTAAAAAGGTTTTGCACAAACAAGATTAGAAGGAAAGCAGAAACCTGGAAAACAATTTTTACAGTGTTTTTGAAAAAGGCCTCAAATCTAAAAAATATAGAGAACTGAATCAAATATACAAGAATATAATTCATTCCCAAATTGAAAAATGATCAAAGGATATGAACGGTCTGTTTTCAGATGATGAAATTAAAACTACCTACAGACATATGAAAAAAAAATGTTTCAAATCACTACTGTTTAGAGAAATGCAAATTAAAGCTACTCTGAGGTACCACCTCATACCTATCCAATTGGCTGATATGACAAAAAAGGAAAATGATAAATGTTGGAGAAGATGTAGGAAAATTGAACTGTTAACTGATCCAACCATTCTGAAGAACAATTTGGAACCATGCTCAAAAGGCTTTAAAACTGCACATACCCTTTGACCCAGCAATACCACTACTAGGTCTATATTCCAAAGAGATCATAAAAAGAGAAAAGGACACATGTACAAAAGTATTTATAGCTGCTCTTTTTTGTGGTAGCAAAGAATTGGAAATGGAGGGGGTGCCCATTAATTGGGGAATGGCTAAACAAGTAGTTGCATATGAATGTAATGGAATACTATTGTGCTGTAAGAAATGATAAGCAGATGGATTTCAGAAAAATGTGGAAAGACTAACATGAATTGATGCTTAATGAAATGTACAGAACTAAGAGAACATTGTATACAGTATCAGCATTTGGTGATAATCAATTGTGATGTACTTGGCCTTTCTCAGCAATGCAATGATCTAAGACAATGCCAAAAGATTTATTTTGGAAAATGCCCTCCACATTCAGAAAAAGAACTATGGAGTCTGAATGCAGACTGAAGCATAATATTTTCACTTTTGTTGGGTTTTTTGTTATTGTTCCTGTTTATTCTTTCTTGCATTTTTCCCTTTTGTTCTGATTAATGTGGAAATATGTGTTAAATGATTATAATGTATAATATATATCAAATTGCTTGCTGGCCTTAGGAGGTGGGAAGGAAGAGAGGCTGGGAGAAAAATTTGGAACTCAGAAAATATCTTTACATGTAAATTAAGTCAGGCAATTCACCAGAAAGTCAAATACTGAAACTGAAGCTTAAATACTTTGACCACATAATGATAAGCCAAGACTTATTAGAAAAGACCTTAGTTTTGAGAAAGATTGAAGGAAAAAGGAAAAGGGAACAGTGGAGAATGAGATGGATAGAAAGTGTCATGGAAACAATGAATGTGAGTTTGGAAAGATTTGGGAGATACAGGAAGATAGAAAGGCCTGGTCCACGGACTCACAAAAATTCAGGAAAAACTGAACTAACTACTCAACAACAACAAAGTTATTTGACATATTTTATACTTTATTATTTTTCTATATGAATTCAAAATAAATTGGGGGATATGGTTTATTTAGGCCAATACAGTGTAAATATGTTTCTGCTAACTCTCGACTCTTTCCATGGACCCCATAGAAACCACAGCTTCAGGATGCTAACTTGTGTACCTAGGTAACATGGTCTTGGGATCTAAATGGTGATGAACAGAGAACTGGACTTGTAAACAAAAGACATGAGTTTGCTCATTTGCAACCTATGTCACCTCTAGGAAATCACATAACCCCTCTGGAACTACATTTCTTTGTAAAATTAGGATATTGGGCTACATGACTTCTAAAGTTTCTTTTAGCTCTAATTTCATGATCCTATTTAACTACTCTGCTCAAAAATCTTTAGTGCCTCTCTATTATCTGTTGAGTACAGTTCAAACTCCTTTTCTTGACATAAAACAGCTCCACAATGTGGAACCACCTCTACCTTTCTAGGTATATATCATACTTCCTTCCACCTACTTTACTCTTTATTTTAAGCAAACTCTACCATTCCTTATGCCTTGAAAATAACCCTGCATTTTCCTGCCTCTCTCCCTTTATTCATATACTTATGCCTAATATGTCCTCCCTACCATTCTTCATTGAATGAATTCCTACCCATAAAGCTCCCACCCCTGGGATGCTTTCACTGGCTTCCCCACAGAGTAACAACAATCCATCTCATAACACTTTATTTTATACTTCTTAAATGTACTTTTGAATAATATCTATTTGTATAAATAGTTCACCCTATGAGACTATAAACTCCACAAGAGCTGGGGTAGTGTTGTATCTCTCCTGTACTTTGTGTTTCTCCTAGCACTTTGCATGGTATTCAGCTTACAGTAGAAACTTCCTAAATGTTTAGTGGTGGTGAAGAATGTGAATTTCATGGATTGTCAATTTTCCACATGAGAAGACAATAAAATACAAGGGAAACTATTTAAGCTTTCTTCAATCTTATAGGTTCCTATGATACCTCTGGGATCACCACAGAAATCCATCAACTTTATACCCTAGATGTTTGCAACTGTCAATTAGTAGAACTCTGGTTGAAGAACAGAGGATATACTAACTATAGTACAATCATATAAACCAAAAAGTGAAGGTGAATTATTGGACAAATAAATAAAGCTGATGGAAAATTGTGGGAGTCACTGAAAAGTTGTGATAGTTTATGCATTGAGATTCATTTATTTAATGTAGGTAGTTGCAAAGAAAACTTACTTTGTTGTATTGCTGTGTACTATTAATTTTATAATGTTATTCTTTTTAAAAGTTACTATATGGATGTTGGCTATTATTGTTGTTGCAATAATCAACCTCATGTGTGTTTTGTAAGGAAATCTCCATTTAAAGTACTGTATAAATTTAGTCTCCTATTTAAAAAAAAAAAAAAAAAAGATGAGCAGGATGCTTTCAGAAAAAACCTGAAAAGACTTACATGAGCTGAAACAAAGTGAAACTTGTACTGTGTACAAAATAACAGCAATATTATAAGATGATCTGCGAATTACTTAATTATTCTCAATGGTACCATGATCCAAGTCAACTCGTAAGGACTTATGAAAATAATGGAATTCATCTACAGAGAAAGAACTGATGATATTTGAATACAGATGGAAGTATATTTCGTTGATGTTGTTGTTAGTTCCTATTTCTAAAGATTTTTTTTTGTCTGATATATTTTGCCAGACTGCACATGTGTAGCTTAGGTTAAATTGCTTGAGTTCTTAAGGGGGGTTAGGGAGGGAGGAAGAAAATTTGGTAGGCAAAATTATAAAAATCGATGTTACAATTTATTTTTACATGTAAGGTGGGGGGAAATTCCAAATAAATTAATTAATTAAATGGAAAAAAAATCTGACTTAAATGGATGGCAGCTTTCAGATAGCATATTATTCTTATCTGTGCAATCCAAAGTAATGAGAACTTCATTAGAGCAGTGGTCATTTTGTTTTTGTCTGTGTTTCCCAGTGCCTAATATAATTTCTAGCCCATAATAGGCACTTAATAAATGTTTGTTGATATATTATATTTATTAATACATGGCAGCAGTGAAAGTAGTCAAATATAACCTAGATTTAGATTGAGTATCAGTTTAATAACAAAAAGATAAATCATTTTCCTTAAATAGACTGAAAAGGGGAAAAGGGGATAAGGAATTTAGAATTTGAATTTCATACCACATAAGTTTAAGCCCCACAATCTGTCGTAGCCAAGCAGATAACATTGCTCTGCTCACAAAAAAAGGCCTTACACTTTACAAATGTCTTACAATTTTCACTACCAGTTATTTCAGTTGAAACCAAATCCCATATGAAAACCCAACTCCAAATCATCATAGCCTGAAGTCACCAAATTCCCTCCCTTTTGACCACATTCTCTCATTAGTTGCTATAGCACCCAGCTGCCTTTTCTGTTGCTAAGGGTTCTGGTATGGTGCAGAGATCCATCACCCTAACTATGTCTGACTCCCAAAATAGTCACTAGGATCTTTCAAAAGAAACAGTGGTGATGAAAATAGCTGTCTGGTTTTATTGATTTGTACTGCAATAACCCCTCTTCCCAAACACACACACACACACACACACACACACACACACACACACACACACACACACACCCCTACACCTTGCTAACAGAATCAAGCCTGGTCAGACTAATCACATGGTGGCAATGGAAAAATCAACAGGCAACTGTTAGAATTAGAGAATTCTATGACTGATATGAGAATGTACTTTTGGGTTGATTCTGAAAAAATCCTGTAGTTTCTCCAAAATGAAGACTCTAGTGTTTTCCAAATACCTCCAAAAGAAAAGGAATTCATTTTTCAAATTTAATTCAAAACAAATAAAGTCCTTTTATGGAGAGAGAATGAGAGAAACAGACCACTTGAGAAATCAGATATTCATGAAACTTATAAAGAGCTGAACTTAATACTGAGGAGTAACTTAAGAAGCAGAAGACTCTCTCTTTAAAGTATAGATTCATTTAAACCTGTAACAGAATAACTTTCTGCATAACATGAGAATGGTTTGTATGAAAAAACAGTAGGGTACACTTCCCTTGTTTTCACTGACTGACTTCAAAACTCACTCCTCACTTGCCAGTAATCCTTCATATATTTTAAAGTCATTCCAATTTATGTGCAATGATTATGAGTACATTGGGCAAGCCCTTAACCTATTAGCTTACAACAACAGGTGGTCAGGAATTTGCATTATGCAGTGCTTAAGAAATGTCTGCCTTAAAAAAATAAATAAATAATTAAAAATATCTGCCTTTCACCTGAAGACCCTCTCAGATTTTATTAAATATATGGAGAGTTGCATGGGTGAGCAAGGAAATATTTTTTTTTCTTCTTGGCTCCAGTGGGCAGAACTTAAAGCAATGGGTAGATTTAAAAGGGAGAAAGATTTATGGTCAGAGTAAGGAAGTACATCCTATCGATTAGCACTGTCTGAAAATTGAAAATGAAGCAACATTTTTCATAAATAGTAAGTACCCTGTCACTGAAGATATTCATGGAGAGATTGTTTAGCCAATAGAGATAGGTCTTTTTCAGCTGTGATAGAATCTCTGGTCCAGGTTTTAGGACCCAGGGGCAATGAGCAAGGTAGCAAGGTGGAAGGAGGTGGGGGCTGAGAGGTATTAAAACTTTTCTGTTGCTACCACTTTCATATTATATCCTCAAGATGAGCACCTTTATATTTCCTTGGGTGGTTGTCTCTCCTTCAGATCATGCCTTATGTTCAATTCAAAAGGAAATTACTATGAAATGTAACACAGTGAGTTGGCATCTTGGACAGTGCAGTAATTTTTGGAATATCAATATCTAAAGGCACTTAGATTTACTAAATGCTTTCTCATTCATTGATATTGCTACAATAGTGACTTTTTTTAGTGAAGCAATTGGGGTTAAGTGACTTTCCGAGGGTCACACAGCTAGTAAGTGTTAAGTGTCTAAGGCCAGATTTGAATTCAGGTACTCCTGACTCCAGGGCCAGTGCTCTATCCACTGTGCCACCTAGCTGCCCCTCAATAGTGACTTTTAAAGAGTACTATTTTATGAAGTGATATGCCAAGTAGTATTGAACTTGGAGTCAGGAAAACTTGAGCTCAAATCCTGACTAGGCCATTTCTCAGACCAGTGACCCTGAGCAAGTAGTTTAAACTCTCTATTTATGAGTTTCCTCATCTTTAAAATTGGGATAACACTTACATAAAAGGGTTATTGTATCAAATGAAATAGCATAAGCCAATTTTGTCACTATCCAATATCAAGTCTCAAATATTTCTTGCATTCATATTTTAAAAGCATTTTACTGTATCCTTTTATTATATAATTCAGGTATGAAAATCAATGCATGTCTAGGTTGAAAAGCTCACCTAAGGAAACCATTATAAATACCCAAATTAAGTTAATAAAACACATTTGGCTGAACTTTTTAGAAAGTAGTTTATATTTTCAAATTCATTTTGTGACAAATACTCTCTGATGTCTCATTGTAACATTGGAGTAATTCTGGATTTGTGAAAATTAGGCCTTTGAATGCAAGCTCTGGCAGATCCTGCAGCAGTAGAAGGGCTTGTAACACAGCCTGTGTGTGTCTGTTGTCCAAGCATAGCAAAGTGTAGACAGACTCATTACTAGAAAACTGACCACTCAGTGATGACATCTTTTGCCATGGTAACCTATGAATCAGACAGAAACAGTGCATGAAATTCAGTCCTATATAGCCCTTTCGATTTTTTTTCAAAATAATGATAGAGTATAGAAAAAGAAGCAAAGGAGAATAAGAATGTGGCAGTACTTACTAACATTAACTTTATAAGTTTAACTGTGGGCACTCTTGGTGTCCAATCTCTGTCCAAATGACCCACACATTGATGTACTCCTGGAGGAAATTCATTATGTTTGAATAGACACTCTTGTCTTAAGTAAGATCAGATGGTTTTTGAGGATATATCTGTCCAGAACAGAAGGTGGGCTGGTAATAAGATAATAATAGAAGACATTTAATGGAGATGCTAGGAGCTACATTGTTTCAAAAAATATGTTATTATAAGAGATGCCACACACAAAAAAATGAAAGGCCTTCCCCACACTGGATGAATGCTTTAGGAATGATTTGTGCAAAGACATTGGTGAGCAGAAATGGATCTATGGTTGAGTAAAGGTAGCTTTCACCCTAATGAAATCACAAATCCACAAAATACCAAGGGATACCATCCATGTCTAAGCTGTGCCTTCATTGTTAGGAGGAGCTTAGGGCAACTATGTTAAAACCACTAGGTCATTTGTGTACCCATCCATAGTGTCCCAAAGGAAGAATCCATTAAAAGTAAAGTGTCTACAAATGTCAAGCTACAGAACATCACTCAGAGAGTGGAAGAATTCAAACCATATAGAGTAAAAGTCTGCAGATATCTTTATTTGGTTGAGATAGATTTATTCTCTCAAGTTTTCAAAATGATAGCCATGGTTCCCTGTTTCCTATCATTTTCCTTAAGCAAGATATTGATTTCATTTTTACAAAAATCAAAGAAGCCATTCTTAAACTGAATTTTGCCTCTCTTTGGGATATAGCATAACTTTGAAAACAATTCACACAAATTCTTTCCTCTGTACTCTACAGTTCCTTCTGCTTAACTTTATTCTGATTAACTGGCTTTCTTCAGTTCCTCATTCCTAGTTTCCATTAAATACTAACTGTGCAGTCACAGAAAAATGAGGTACATGCTATATATTATCTTTATTATTTATAATGTATGAGGCACCAATCAGAAGACTCTGTGCTTTGCTACACATATTGCACCCTCCCCTGATGACAAGCCAAGGAAGATGAATCAAAAGTAGACATATTGGGGGCAAAAGCACCAATGCATGCAAGCATAAAGATACCATAGCTAAAATGAGCATCTAGCAGTTCCAGAAAGGAAACATGATTTAAAAAACAGGTTGGGAAAACAGGGATACCCTTTGGATTCATCCATTTGGATTTCATCCCTGGCAACCTCAAGGTTTAAGCAGTTCTCATCAGCTTGAATAATGTTTTAAATGTAATGATGAGAGGAAAGGCTATGGAAATATTTGATTGAATATGTGAAAGTCAGGCCTGTCTGCCAAATCCAACAGAGGAGATTAACCCCATTTATCAAACTTTAGGATTTCTATATTCAGCAAATAACATCTAAATCATTGTCATCCTCATTTAAAATGTATTTCTAAATAACATACTATTATTTTCTGTGAGGGTATTTTTAATTCCAATAATTAAAATTAATCAGTTCTCTCTCTCTCTCTCTCTCTCTCTCTCTCTCTCTCTCTCTCTCTCTCTCTCTCTCTCTCTCTCTCTCTCTCTCTCTTCCCTCTCCCCCATTGCTGTTTCATAATCTACCAATATCTTTCTTTTACAAACTATCCTTAATTTCCTGTGTGAATAAAATCAGTCTCTTTTTTTTCCTAAAAGAATTCTGATTTTAAAGTTTCAATCTACCATAGGATATTGGAGGTTTTTAAATTAAGAAAGTTGAAAAACAACATTTCAGCAAAGATACAATCTCAGCATACTTGCGCCACAGCCTTTGTAACATCTCCAATGGTAATACAAATTCACTACTCACGACTTTATCTCTACAATAGAACGAACTGAAGAAATAATGTACATCAAGCATATAGCCATCTCACATTTCTCCACCTCTCCAGGAACCAGTTCATCAGATCATTTCTTTTAAATAGATTCCAGTGCTGTAATTTGCCTCTGCTTTAATCAAAAGTGAGATACTATAGAAGCCACATTCAATGATTCAGAATGATTTAGTCGGCAGGAAACCCATTAGTTTAACCATATTTTCCCATATTTTCAGCACCATGTCCTGTCATCTGGAAATAATAGGAACCATAGAAATAAATTCTGTAAGCTAAAAAAAAATGCCAGGACAGAGTACCCACTGTTTGCTCATATGTTAATGTTGGTTTAAATTAATCAAAATGAGGGGAGCAGCCACATGGTAGAGGGAGAGAAGCATTGGCTTGAAAGACAGAAGGCTGAGTTTCTCATCCCAGCTCAGCCAATAACTAGGTGTGTGACCACTGGGCGAGTTCCTTCCCTTCATTAAATCTTTGTTTCCTCATCTGTAAATAAGTGGTTGAGCTTCAATGATCTCTTTCATTGCTAATATTTTGTGATTCCATGAGGACATTTCTAGTAATGGAAAGGATGCTAAAATGTTCTGAGTAGGCATAATACTTTTAATTTTATTTACCCACCATAAGTATAATTGCTGTATCTACAAAATACAGAAACAAAAAACCTGAATCACACAAATATGGCTTCTTGCTCTTATATGAAAACAATGCTTAAATATTAAGACAGAGAAAGAGAACTATGCACATTAGAAGAACACTTACATATTTAAAAATCTAAAAGTCATTTTAGCACCTAAATATATATTTTTGTGTTTTTAAAATATATTTGTTTTATTCTTAACTTAAGAAATAATTCAAGCATTTACATAATAGAATAGAAAAACAGGATGATTACACTTCAAACTGCAAATCTCTTATGTACAACTTACTATTCTTTTAAAATATGGTGGGTTTTTGGTTTTGTTTTGTTTGCAGGATAATGAGGGTTAAGTGACTTGCCCAGGGTCACACAGCTAGTGTCAAGTGTCTGAGGGTGGATTTGAACTCAGGTCCTCCTGAATCCAAGGCTAGAGCTTTATCTACTGTGCCACGTAGCTGCCCCCATTCCTTTAAAATATGTAATAAATTTATCATGTAACTTTCATTTTTTTCCTTTTTTTTCTTCCCTTCGACCCTCCCTAATGATGGCTCTCATTAAGCACTAATATTTTAATCAGTTACCAAATTATTGGAGGTTCTAGGATTTAAAATTTAAAATAATTATGTAAAACAAAACTAAGTGTTTTCCTTGAATTGTCCAGTTAATTTTGACCAAAAGCTTCAACTTACTATCTTTCTTACCATTTTTCTGAGCCCTGAGAGTAGTTTATTTCAGTGTAATAGAACATAGAATCATAGTGATAGAGTTTGAAGACAGAAAAATTATCTTAGAGATAATTTAGTATCTAAGTTTAACATTTACCCTCTGGCAGGAAACACTATATTATTTTTATTAAATTTAATGCCAACTTCTCTTGATTAACCTCTTTCATTTAATTTTCCAAAAAAAACATGTTTTAATTAATTTTCTCAATAAACATTAAGGGACTATTGCAGACTAAGTACTGTGCTAAGTTCTGGTAGTAATCGAGCTTATGAAGCTTGCTGTCTAATACAAAATCCCTTCCTTTGAAAGATAACATTTTGGCATCTGCATCCTAATTGACTTATTTACATTTGTTTCTTTTAAAAGTAACTCTCAAAGTTAAATGGAAAAGTACATAGGAATCTACATTATTTACCATTTTCCCTATCAACCCCTCACTGTATAAGTAAGACCTTTAAGTGGGATGCTATTTATCTTCTAGGATAGCTATAGACATACACATACACATACACATATACATACACATACACATACACATACACATATACATACACATACACATACACATACACATACACATACACATATATACATATGTGGGTAGCTAGGTGGTACAATGGAAAGAGTACCAGCTCTGGAGTCAAGAAGACTCATCTTTATGAGTTCAAATCTGGCCTCAGACACTTCCTAACTGTGTGTACCTGGGCAAGCAACTTAAACCTGTTTGCCTCAGTTTCCTCATCTGTAAAATGAGCTCAAGAAGGAAATGGCAAATCACTCTAGTATCTTTGCCAAGAAACCCCTTAAATGGAGTCACAACTGAACAACAACTATACACATACACATATAAATGTATGTATTTGTGTATGTATCCAAATACATATGCACAATTTTGAGCTTTAAATATGGAGTTTATGGACTTAAGTTATCCCCAAAATAGATCCTCTCTTTTAAAGCCATCATAGGGAAGAGAGATTACTCTTGTTTGGCTTGGTCCCTTGTGACAGGATCTAGGAACCAATGGACAGAAGTTACAGAAAGACTGATTTCAGCTAAATATCATAATAATACTTAATAATAACCAACATATATAGAGTGCTTACTATGTGCCAGGCATGGTGCTCATAATTTTATAATTTTATTTCATATAATTCTCACAACAAGTCTGGGAGTTAACTTATTATTATCCCCATTTTACAGATGAGGAAACTGAGGGTACCAAAGTTTAAGTGACTTGCCTAGGATCTCACCAGGCCAAATTTGAACTCAGATATTCCTGAATCAAAGACCAGTGCTCTTTCCATGGCACCACCTTGTTGATCCTTTTAAAGATAAGCTTCCTGACATTTAGATCATCAGTCCAAAAGAGGAAAGTACTTCCTCATGATGTCGTGGGTTCCCCATTGCTGGACTTCCCCATGCAGAGTCCAGATGACCATTGGCTGTGGCAGTTGACTAGGGAATTCAAGCTAGACCAGATGATCTGAAAGGGTCCCTTACTCCTTTGAGACAGTACACATAAGGACATTAGACTGAGTCAGAAATCAGAATCTGATCCAGATTTAAGACACTGTCTCAAAATCTCCTTAAGATTCAAAATTCTTCCATTCCCCAAAATGCTCTTAAGTTTTGAGAATGCATTGCTGCAGCAGTGTAAATTATAATGAGGTTCATATGTGGAAACCAGCAGATAGATGAGTAGGAAGGAAAATGGTTTCAGAATGATAGGGTGATAGCAATAGCTGGAATATATTCAGCATTTTAATTGAAGGAAACCTCCTAGTTCTCATTTTGCAGCAGGAGAAGTTGGAAATTTTCCCTAGTGGCTTAAAAATGTTAATCCTCAATGAGAATTCTGGTAGACTTCCAAGGCAAACCTTGAAGTTTGTTAAGTCTTTACAGGGAGGAAGCAAAGAGATGTACCATCTTCCCCTCTCTACCACCAACAAAAAGATATAGAAAAAATCATTTTCATTGGCATCATGCATTAATGCTTTCATCAACTGATCTGTTAAGCATATTTATTAGAGGGGCAGCTAGGTGGTGCAGTGTATAAAGCAGCAGCACTGGATTCAGGAGGACCTGAGTTCAAGATACTTGACACTTGCTAGCTGTGTGACCCTAGGCAAGTCACTTAACCCTCATTGTCCCATATATATGTGTGTGTGTGTGTGTGTGTGTGTGTGTATACATACACACACACACACACACACACACACACACACACACATATATATATATATATATATATATATATATATATATATATATATATATATATATATATATATATATATATATATATATATATATATATATATATATATATATATATACACATATACATTTGGGCAGGAAATATATAGCACATATTAAATATATATGATAAAATAGACCTAACCCTTGCCCTCATGTAATACGTTTAAAACGGGCAAATAAAATATCCATAAATCCAATTCATTTCAATTCAACATAGATTTATTAAATGCTTACTCCATGCAAATTAAGAAATAATATTGTATAGTAGAGAGGCAGCCTTATAGCTAAGAAGACCTGGGTTCAAATCCCACCTTTGACACAGTGACCAATGGGTCATTCCATCTCTCTAGGCAACTCTCTGGGACTATATAAATTGTAGAGAAGGTGCTGATCTGCATTGGTGGAGGGAGGTCCCTCATCGAGGAGATCCCTATACTGATGAAACTATAGATTCAATCCCTATCCCTACTGTGCTAGGGGCTAATAAAGAAAGGCAAAAAGGAAAACCCCATTCCCTCACATGGAGATTATATCCTTTTGAGGAAATACGGTACCTACACATAAGAATAAATATAATCCAAAATAATCTCAAGATGGAAAAAAACATGGTTACATTTAACATAAAATGTGATTAGGAAAGAACCTCATGTAGACTAGCACCTAAACTGTGCTTTGAAAGGATCTATAGACTCTAAGAGGTAGAGATGGGGAGGGAATGCATTCTAGACATGGAGGAGCACCTAGACAGGTATGTGTTGTAAATGGAGAATAGCTTACAGGACACTGTTACTAGAATAGACTGAGTGAGATCATCTTAAAAAACAAGAATAAAAATTGTTATTTTTATCCTAGAAGCAATAGGGAGCCATGGAAGATTTTAAAGTTGGGTAGGGACATCATCAAACCTGAACTTAGAGAAGCATTCCTTGAAGAAGGAATGACTGAAGAGGAGAGACTGGAAGTGGAAAGACCAATCAGGAGACTGATGTAATAGTTCTAGCCAATGAATCCCTAAATGGGAACAGGGTTACTTTGATACAGCAGTCAGATCATAGATTATAAGCATTGAAATTAATACTTTCTATCAAGGTCTTTGAAAAGTTCATTTCACCACAGCATCTATGTTGGTAGCCTAGCAACACAGAGAATGGGTAGCGTGGGGCTACTGGAGACTCCAGCATCCCTTTCTCCCTTGCAGCAGTCCACATTACTCAGCATACTGGAAGATTGCACTAATGCTGTCCCATTATCTGTTCTGAGAATAAGCAGAAAGCCCTAGGCTATAAGGGCAAAAGCTGACCGGCTTCCTGAGCACCCGGTTCACTCACAAAACAAAATCAGAACTAGAGCATTTTGTTTCTACATCGTTGTTTGACTAAGGCACTTGAAATAAAATCTGTGATCCTAGAAGTATTCATGTGTCCATCAGCACATCTCAGAGTGTGAAGGACAATTTGGAATTGATTTTAAAGTATCCAAGGAAACTAAAATGAAAGTAATTGGGATGAGAGAGGAACAGAAAAACAGGCTGAAAGCCTTCCAACAATATGCCACCCACAGCACAGCTTTGGAGGACATCATCAGAGTAGAAATATTTAGCACTTTTTTTTCTTTAAAGCTCAACTCATTTCATTGGCCAGTACTTAGGAAAATGTTGTGTTTATACTTTGGGGATGTTTGCTAAGAATGGATTTTGCTTGGCTACTATAAAAGCTGTTGGGGGAGGGGGTTGTTTGTTTTTTTTTAATGTTAGAATTCAGAAGGCTTGTGTCCTTTAGGGAAGAAGGAAGCAACACTTCATTACAAATTGGTGATCACTTGAAATCACTTTCATTGCATTTCTATACACTCTTCATTTACACACACATACACACACACATATGTGTATGTGTATCTTCTGCTGTTTGTTTTCCTAAAATCCATGAGCATCTGTTCAGAAGTTATACAATTCCAAAGAGATTTAAACCAGAATGAGTATATTTTATAATATTTGATTAGAGCAGGTTCTTCCAACTGGGAGAAACATCTCTCTGACTCTTTCATATGTGAATCAGAGTTTTGTCTCTGGAGACTAAGCGATGAATCAACAAAGTGAAAAAACAGTCATTACAACCTTCGGGACATTAGGATGCTGGAATACCTTTGCATCAAATCTTCCTTAAGCAATATTCCAAGAATAGCTGCTTTTCCACATCTGAACTGCTCCCAAAGCCCCTAAACTATTGTGTTGAGTGCATTGTCTTGAGGTTCAGCCCATGTCAGGACCTCATCTAGGGAATTTCTGAGACCTCCCAGCAATGCATATGATAACTCTCGTTTAATGGATAAGTTGCACCTACTAAGAGGGAGGAAGAAAGAATGATTCTGCCTTCTGTGTGTATATAGGTGACATATGTACCCTTCCTTAGCACTGAGAATAAAATGTTGTCTTACATACTTGGAATTTGCTGTCAGAGAGTTTAACAATAATGAATCTTAGGACAATAATCAGAAATGAAAAATAAGGATGAGAGTGTTGGAGAGCCTGATACACTGCTAGATGATGTTCAGATATTAAAATGAGTAGAGGTACAGTTCATGTTGAAACATCAAAATAATCTATTATAAGGGGGAAAAGTAAGTTCAATCTGAAAGCACTTATATGCCAAAACATTGTTTTCTTTTAAAATTAATTGCTTTATACCACGTATGAAAATCCATCATATTTGTCCTGTAACATATTTGTGCTGGGATTTCTAATGGAAACTTGATATATATTAAATTAATACTGGGAAATTGAAAGTAGAACATTCTGGGGGTTGTAAATGAAACTTTTACAAGTAACAATGGTTTTTAGTGGTTACTCTAAACTGATCAGTTTTGCAAACTGAACTTCAGGTAAAAATCAAACTTTCCTTTTCCATATGTGTTATTTATTATTTGTTCATGGTTGGGGGAAGGGGGAGGAAGCAAGCCAACTGAGCCATTCTATTGAGATAAATGTGCTGAAAGGCATTAATAGAGTTCATAGTTTGGCCAAGAAATTGAGCAATTTCTCTAGCCTTGATTGAATCAGGAGCAAGAGAACACAACTTGGTCAAATAACTCCTTTCCCTAGTGCTGGAATTCTGCATATAGCTACTGTGGGGATCTGACTCTGGCAGCAGCAGCAGCACATTTTCCCAGAAATCATGCCAGAGCTAGTAACTGTGTTCTTTGTGATAATGCTACAATAATATTGGCAGAGTATCACATCGAGGTGAAGAATCCCACATAATGTAAAATATCTTCAAGTCATACCCAAAGACCACCAGGAACCAAATAAGCACAGAATGCAGGGTCTATTTCTTGGGAGCTGGGTGCTAACAACCACTTCTTTTGCCAGTTAGAGCCACTGGGGTTTGGGGGAAGAAACAGAAGAAAAACCTTTAAAAAAAAAAAGAATGAGGTGGCAGCTAGGTGGTGCAGTGGATAAAGCACCAGCCCTGGATTCAGGAGGTCCTGAGTTCAAATCCAGCCCCAAACACTTGACATGTACTAGCTGTGTGACCTTGGGCAAGTCACTTAACCCTCATTGCCCCACAAAAACAAAGAATAAGGCTTTATTAAAAAGCTTCTACCTACAGGCAGTTTTCTGATGAAGAAATCAAAGCTATCTATTCCCATATGAAAAAATTCTCTAAATCAATATTGATTAGAGAGATGCAAATTAATACAACTCTGAAGTACCACCTGACACCTATCAGATTGGATAATTTGACAAAAAAGGAAAATAATAAATGTTGGAGAAGCTGTGGAAAAATTGTAACACTAATGCATTGTTGGTGGAGCTGTGAACTGATCCAACCATTCCGGAGAGCAATTTGGAATTATGCCCAAAGGGCTAGAAAGCTGCACATACCCTTTGACCCAGCAATGCCACTTTTGGGTCTTTTTCCCAAAGATATCATAAAAAAGGGAAAAGGACCCACATGTACAAAAATGTTTATAGCTGCTCTTTTTGTGGTTGGCAAGGAATTGGAAATTGAGGGGTTGCCCATCAATTGGGGAATGACTAAACAAGTGGTGCTATATGAATGTAATGGAATTCTATTGTGCTATAAGAAACAATGAGCAGGAGGAGTTCAGAGAAACCTGGAAGGACTTGCATGAACTGATGAAGAGTGAGATGAGCAAAACCAGAAAAACATTATACACAGTATCATCAACATTATGTGTTGATCAACTGTGATAGACTAGATAGACTAGATTCTTCTCACCAATACAATGGTACAAGAAAGTTCCAAAGGCCTCATGATGGAAAAGGCTCTTCAAATCCAGAAAAAAAAGAACTGTGGAATATGTATGCTGATTGAACCATACTATATCTTTTGTTTTTGGTCCTGTTGTTTTTCATTTTTGAGGTTTTTCATTTTGGCTCTGGTTCTTCTCTTATAACATGACTAATGCAGAAATATGTTTAATGTTATTACAAACACACACATATAGCCTATATCAGATTACCTGCTGTGTAGGGGAGGGGTGAGGGAGGGGAAGGAGGGAGAAAAATTTGAAATTTGAAATCTAATATAAACAAATGTGGAAAACTATCTCTACATGTAACTGGAAAATAATAAAATTCTTTATTTTTTAAAAAAAGTTTCTATTTACATCTGACTTTAATGGGTAGAATATAATTTAAGAAAACATGTGTGAATTAATGCTTATTTACAACAAAAGAAAAAAGAAAGAAATGTCTTGTTAGAGACTACATAAACACCATAAGAATGAGTTGTTATAATATTGCTTCTCCCTAGTACAAAATACTGTGAAAAATTCCTTCAGTACAAGGGCCAATTGGCTTTTATCTGTATTTCCTGTATGTAGCTTAGTGTCTGGTATATAGTAGGCAATTAATAAATGCTTATGAATTGAATTTGGAAGATTGACATTTACTATTTGTGCGATAGTGAACAAATCAACTTTTCTGAAGCTCATCATTTGCAAAAATTAAAAATGATAATACTGTTCCTACCTAACTCTAAGGGTTTTTGTGAAGGAAGTACTGGGTAAACTAAAAGTGCTTCATGAATGTGAGCTATTATTTTCTACCATGCCTCCACAAAAGTCTTTCCCAATGCCCCATTTGGGATGCAGGCAATCCTTGTTTTTCATGGATTATGCCAGCAGAGTAGAAACCTTAACAGGTAATCAGGTAGCAGAGAAGACTGAGTAATGAACTTGCCATCAGGAAGAACTGAGTTCAAATCCTACCTCAGATACTTACTAGCTACTTAACCCTGGTTGAGTCACTAAAATTTGTCAGCTTCTGGTTCCTCACCTGATAAAATGGGAATAGGAACAGCACCTATTTTCCAGGGTTGGAGGAAAGATCTAATGAGATGATAACAGCAAAATATTTTGTAAATATTAAAGGTTTATTTAAATGTTAACTACTATAGATACCAAATTGAAAAATGTGTTTTGAGTACAGGCTCAACAATGGGCTTTTTGATTCATGAAGAGCAGCCTAGCCAAGTTCATAATCTCGTTACTGGAAGATTGGTTATCAGGGAAAGATTTTTTGTGTCATAGAAACTCACAAAGAGAGGCAGTTTTAGCAAAATAGTTAGAATACTTCTAAACTTGGATTCAACCAAACATGGTTTAAATCCTGCTACCTAGAAAATACTTAGCTGTGTGAACATGGACAAGTCACCTCACATCTCCCATACAGTCTCCTCAAATATAAAAAGGGGACAATAATTGTTGTCAGATAATATATGTAAGGACCTCGTAAACCTTAAAGTACTCTATAAATGTCAGCTACAATGATTATTTTTAGGGTAGGGGTTTGTGACCTTTTTTTGGATCATGAACCCCTTTGGCAATGTGGGTAAGCCAGCAGATCTCACCTATATTCAGAAATGAATGGGAATACTAGCTTCTAATTATAGGTTAGATAAAATAAAGATTTTTTTCCTGTCCAAGGTAAATGAACCCCCACCTGAGTCTATCCATGGACCTTGTTCTAACATGTGGAGGGTTTGCTGTCTGTATAAAGAGTGTCTTCATCAATGAAATGCCAGCCCTGTGACGTGTTATTATCATTAGCCAAAGTCCTAGTGAAGTACAGTCACTGCTCATTTTACTTCAATCACAGGAGAGAGGGCCTCTCTTTCCACAAAGAAATTGTACTTGACTGTTTGTTCCTCAAGTCCTCTCTTCACAAGTTCCCTTCATGTCACTGGAATTTCACAAACAACCATGCATAGCCCTATCATTCTGCTGGATATTTATTCTTCCTGCCAACTGATCAATGAACCTCATTGTGACAAAGCTGGAAGGTCTGTATTCAATTTAGGATGCTAATATGTTTTGTGTGCATATGTAGCCTGTTTCCTCAGGAACTCAAAGGATTTATATGAGCTCATTAATCCTGACAATGTTCTGGGGAAGTAGGTGGCACTTTTGCCTCTTAGATGGTCATAAGGAAAATTAAAGTGACTTGCCCAAGGACACACAAAACCACACTGCTAGCCTGTTTTGAGAAGGAGAAAATATGGTTGCTACTTAAAGTTTCTAAGCTATTAAAGCCACTATGGCAATAGAGCTGGGAACTCTTTAAATCAATATTTGCAAAAGCCCAGGAGAAAAATTATCACAGTACATTGGATGGTCAGAATTAAGCCTGGAACTACTGAGAGAACTGAGTGGAAAATTGAATTATCACAAGAGATGTTACCACAAAGACCAGGATTGATGATCAGAAACAATCAATCAGCAAGTACCTTTAAGGGCCTACTATGTTCCAGGAACTATTCCATATACTGAGGATTCAAATACAAGAAAAAATAGTTCTCACGCTTAAGGAGTTTACAGTCTACTTTGGAGAAATAACAATTTATAAAAATACAGATACACATAGTTGTGTCTATAAATATGTGTATGCAAATATACACACATATATATATTTTTTACATATAATGTGTGCCTTATTATAGGCAAGCATACACACACATATCCATGGAGTTAAAGTTATTCTAAAAAACTGAAAATTCTTTCCTGATCCCTATATCCTTTTCATAGAGTTAGATACACACACACACACACATATATACACACACACGTGTGTACATGAATCCAACTCCACAAATATGGGTGTTGTTGTTGTTCATCTTTGTTTTTAAAGAGGACCAATGACATCACAATATTGGGGTAAAAATGTAGATTATGGGTGACATCTTGACTTGCATGTGAATTGGATCTAATTGAGGCAGAGTTGCACAAAGACATCAGCTCTTTCTTCTAGAGTGATCAAAGTTGAGTGGCAAGACAAAGGTCAAGATGATTGGCAGTGGCCTGGGATGCAGCAAATGACCTTTATGTCTTTGATGTCTGACCAAGCTCTAAGGTTTCCATCTTCATGGTCATTGGAACAAATTGTACTCATCTGCCCATTCTGCTGGGAGAAGTCTTCACATGGTGAGAGTAGACATCTTTCTAACTCACTTTGGGTTTGAGCCTTATCAGTTGCCCTTAAGGAGGTGTTTTAGCCCATCTGCTGAGATAGTTTTACCAGAATGTGGCTTCTAGGCATACTCCAGCTTCTTGGAACCAACTCTAACCTGTGTGTGTATGTACACACACACACACACACACACACACATATATATATATATATATATACAAGTGTGTGTACAAATATATGTATATATGAACATACACTTATAAATGTATGTGTATACACATATATGCACAATTCAATAAAATTATTCCCTTTCCAAGTTCAATCCCTCTGACAGTAAAAGTCATACTATCCGAAGACAGACGTAGGCCTGGAGAATGGATGAGTTTCAGGCTTCCTTGCTCAACATGTAATACACAAAGCTCTCTCAGGATCAGCATCACCCCTTGGTACAATTCTGGACAAACACTGGTAACCACAACAACAACAACAAAAAAAAATCCTAAGATTGTTGAGCTTCTGTCTTGTGTCCCCTATGTTCACAGGAGCCTATATTTAGATGAAAAAGAGCCCCAAAAGGTTATCAAGCCTACCCTCTGTCATCTTACAGATGAAAAAACTACGGGACAGAGAAGTTTAATAACTTTCCCAGTGTCATAAAACTAGTAAGTATCAAAGATGAGATTTGAACACAGGTCTTCCTGAATTCAATTTCAGTGTTGTATCCACTGTACCAGTGGGTGAGGTGGGGATGGTGACATCAGTCTACATAATAAAAAATATGTTGCTTATAATTAATATAGTGTTTTAAGGCTTACAAAGAATTTTAAAATATTATTTCATTTTATCCTCACAATAATACTAGGTGGTAGAAACTATTAGTTCCTTCATTTTACAGGTAGTCAAACTGAGGCATTCGGATTAAGCAATTTGTTCAGGGTCACACACTAGTAAGTGTCTGAAGCTGGATTTGAACTAGTGTCTTCCTGACTCTAGGTTCAGAGCTCTATCTACTAAGCCATGTAACTACCTAAAAAGGTAGATTGGAGTCAATATATTGGGGAGTTTGAAATGACAAAGAGTCGTATTTATGATGGTTGCTTTTAAATTTTAGAAACAATAAGGAACTACTGAAAATTTGTTAGCAAAGGAAAGACATGGTCAGAACTATACTTTAGAAATATCAGCTTGTCATCTGTATAGAAGATGGATTGGAGAGGAAATATATTTGAAACAGTCAAAGCAATTAGGAGACAATTAAAATAGTCCTTGGGAGAGGTAATGAAGTCCTGAATTAAGCTGGTTGTCATGTGAGTAGAGAAAAGGGGACACATAATGTGCTTTAACTTCTTTCTTCTTATACATACATATAAATTGCAACTAAGATCAGAGGAATAGATTGAGAAATTTTCATTTAGACAAGTTTAAAAAAAAAACACCTGTCTGATTTTAATCAGTGGAAGTATTCAAATATTCAGATCAGTCAAACTTATTGGCATGCATCTTAAAGTACTTGAAAAATTGGAAGAAGTTCTTAAATAGACAAGGAATTTTTATGGGAGTAGGTTAATTTTGGAAACAGGCGAAATCTCCACAGCCTAGGAAAAAAAAAATTCAAATATAATATTGGTGTTTAACAAGGATTGGTGGAACAGGGAATCATACACACAGAGAGAGCATACTCTTCTGATAACTTTTCTTCAAGGGAAAACACACACACACACACACACACAAACACACAAACACACACAAGAAAAAAGCCATCAATTTTCCATTACCCAAAAGTAGCAACCAACTCAGCATTCTGAAGAGCAAATTGCATCCTACTGATTTAATTTCCTTCTGTGTTAGCGACAACTGCATAGAAAGAAAGAAAAAAATGGAGTAATAGATGGCATCTATCTGAACTTCAGTTGTCAACAATAGAAGAAGATAGAAGCTATAAGCAACTGTCATCACAAGCTGCACAATTTGACAGAAGGCCTGCATTCAAAAGGCTGGGACAATTTTTTTTCTTTTCTTTTCTTTTCTTTTCTTTTTTTTTTTTTTTTTAAGAAAATCAGCACTCAGAATAAACAGCCTTGAATAGGCTGTTTTCATGTATTTGAAGGACTGTCGAGTGGAAGAGAGATTAGGCCATTCTGCTTGACCTTAGAGTCTAATACTAAGAGTAATGTATAGAAGTTGCGAAGAGGGGAATTTAGACTACATATTAGGAAAAATGTCCTAACAATTAGCTTAGATTGTAAGCTTCTTGAAGGTAGGTACTATGTTTTGTGTCCCTTTGTATCTCCAGCATTTAGCAGGTACCTGGCATATAGTAGTAGCTTAATGAATGGCTATGGATTATTAACTGGATTAGAACTGTTCAAAGTTAGAATGGGCTGACTATTGGGTGTCTTTTTACCCCTCCTTGGAGGGATTTAAGAAAAGAATGGGTAATGACTTGTTAACTGTGTTAAAGGAAGGATTCTTGTTTAGACATGGTTTAGAGTAGATCACCTCTGAGCTTCCTTCCCATCAATCAATCAAAAAACATTTATTAAGTGTCTATTATATATGAGGGGCACTGTGTTCAGCCCTGGACATACAAAAATGTAGAGGAGAGGAGAGAAGAAGAAAAGAGAGGAGAGGAGAGGAGAAGAAAGGAGAGGAGAGGAGAGGAATAATTCCTGCCCTCATGTAGCATATGTTCTATCAGGAGTAGGCAACAAGATCATAAATAAGTATATACAAAATAAATAAAATGTGTAGTGGGAAAGTATCCTAGATTGTGGGATAGCCAGTCATAGGAATAAAAATGGGGAATGGCATGTCCTGTGTGAAGAATAGCAAGAAAGTCAGATTGGCTGTTTTATGGAATATGAATAGCTGAGAAATGCATAAAAAGGTGAGAAATGTAGGTTAAGGCTAAATTGTGAATTACTTTGAAAAGCTAAAAAGAGGCACTTGTTTAACATAGGTTTCAAGCCTGGAGTATAGGTAGACACACATGTATCTGTATATACACACAAATGTGTGTGTACATATATGTGTGTATACACATATACATATATGTATATACAGACACATGCATTTATGTACATGCAGATACATACATACCATTTTCCTCATTAGTAGAGGGCATGATCACTCAATGCTGAGTGGCTGAATAAAGGGTTAAAATGGCATTACTGTTCTACAATAGAGAAAGATTGCTCTTAATTTCTTTGACAGAGGATACCCACAGTTCTAAAATTTCTTCAGAAAAAAAAAAGAGTCATATAGAGAAAGGACAGATTTTTAAAGGCATATATGTAGGGGAAAGTCAGTTCTTTAACGTGACCCTGATTTCTAGTTTGCCCACCTAGACACTTAAAGGAATTTGCCCTTGGGTGAGATTGGGGCCACACTCTCCAGATTGTCCTAACATGTGTCACTCTCATTTACAGGGATCATTGATGCTATATTTTATGATGTATTTTAATATGTCATTTATTTGATTTCTGTGTTATATGCTTAGATCAATGTTTTTTCTCAATATTCACTAAGATGGAGTCATGGGATTCAACATTATTAAAATGACAATTAAACTTATAAGAGCTGATATCAAGGAAAAGGAGGAAGGGGAAGAAGAGATGATAACTTTGAGATCCTAGAACAATTAGTACATCTAATATGTCTATGGTACCAGGAGGACTGGATTTGAAATGAAAGGATCTGGGTTGGAATCCATCTCAAAAATTTACTATATATATAAGTGTGGATAAGTCGTTTAGTAGTGCTACATTTTTACATGTTTTAAATGATAAAATTGGACTAGATTATCTCTAAGTTCCTCTTTATCTCTGAAGCCTATTATTTATTGATGCCATAGACAGATGGTTTCAATAAGTTTACAGACAAAAACCTTTAGAGATATGTCATGATTATTCCTCATTAATAAAATTGATACTCTTGAAAGCATGATTGCTATACATAGACTAAAATTAAGAAGGTATGATCAACAAGACTTTCCATTTAGCATATTTAACAAAAAATGAGCTATAACTGAGATAAATTGGGGGGGAATGATGGAAGGAGTTCATTCTCTTAGAAGGTGGCTCTTGGGGGTAAAAAGCATTTCCTATAACATATGGTTTTAAGATGCTGCAGGAGTAGTTCCCCTCCATGCAACAAATACTTCTACTGAGCAGATGGGAACAGACAAGAAATACAGCTTTTTTCCAGGACTAGGTTACTGCAGATCCAGCTGAGACAAGAGGAAAATACTATAGGCAATAGAAAATGGACACCAAGGATAAGACCAACACCCCCACTGCCTCTATCATTGGAATAAGGGGAAATGGGTCAGATAACAGAGAAAATGACCCTCTGGGTCTAGACAATGCCTATACATTTTCTAACATGGAGAAAATCCCCAATCATTCCTCTCTCATTATAACTCTGACACAAATTAGCCTTTGGTTTATGACTACAGGCATCTACGGGTATTATTTACAACACTGATTCTTAAAATTCTTGTCTGCCTATTGCCTTTGCTCAAAATGGTATACCCACCATATCAATACATCTGTTGCTTTTTCTCTCCTGAAAGTCCATTCATATTTATTCATACATTCTTTCATTCATTCATTCATTTATTACATAAACACTTATAAATCATGTACTGTATGTAAGGTACTGAGCCAGGCACTAGAGTAGATACAAATTTATAAGACATAGTTCCTTCCTTCAATAAACTCAAAATCTAAGATATAGATAGATAGATAGATGATGGATAGATAAGAGGGATAAATAGATGATAGATAGATAAACAGATGGATAGATGATAGGTGGATAGATAGATAGATAAGATAGAGAGAGAGAGAGAGAGAGAGAGAGAGAGAGAGAGAGAGAGAGAGACAGACAGACAACAAAATATCATATACAGATTACTTAAGAGAAATACAGGCAAAAAATACCTTGAGTTCAAATAAAGGACAGAAAACTAACAGCTGAGAAAATATGGATAAGTTCCATAGAAGTAGGAGTAGAGTTATGTCTTGAGTTTTGTAGCATTTACCATCATTCAAAGTTACAATGGTCTATCCTTTGAACTCTTCTTCTGCACACATATTTGGCCCCTTCAAATCACCTTTCAATTTCTACAGGCATCCTATTTTCTTCTCTTACCCAATCATACCTTACCAAAATGTCTAGAAAAGAAATCATAATCTCTTTAATGCTGAGGGGGATTGTAGTAGAACACTGGTTTATTCTCTTTTTTCCTGTTTCAATGTACCCCAAAAGGGAATGATGTTAACACTATTAATAGTTTTGTTACATATGGAGCAAGTTTCTTGCCTTACAAAAATATTCCCATATAAAAGCCCAACTAAAATATTTTTTTCTTGCATAAAACCTTGGTTTTTTTCCAGTTGAGTAACAAATGACCCAGTCCCTCAGACTTCACAGAGTACTTTGTTTTGCAGCCCTCCACTTTGTTCTATAAGTATTCAGTATAGATATCTATGTCTGTGTATTATCCCCCTACTAGATTACACAAATTCCATGAGTTCAAAGATTATATCTTATATAATATTAGAATCACCCCATGTCTAGTATATGACTGCACATAGTAGGTAGGCTCTTCTTAAATGTTTGGTGAATGGATACCCAGAGATTAACAGTGCTTAAAGGGGAGGAAAATGTACATCCCCCACAACAACCCTTGGAGATAATTAGTATAATTAGTTCTTTTTATAGATAATAAAAGTGAAGATCAGAGAGGCTAAGTGATCTCTTCATTACACCTTGCTGTCTCTGAATGATAATAGACTCATTACCACCATTCTACCATACTGTAACTCCAAGGTGTGATGACAACTGCTACTATACCCTCCTAGATTTCAAAAGATCTGAAGTCTTTCCTTTTCTATGCTTAGGTATAGAAATCACTAGTGAATGTATTTGACTATACAGAACCTTACTCATTCTAGTGGAGGTAAGACCTTTATTATCTTAAGATTTTGGAATGTTTCCCTACTACTTTGCTGATTTCTTTGCAACTTTATTTGTATTGTCCAGACCTACGATGTCATCTAAGGATGGATTTTCCCAATAGGGAAGTTCCTTCTATCAATGCAATATGGTAGTAACTTATGGTCTTAGGGAATTGCCTGGGGGCACTAAGAGGCTAAGGTACTTGCCCATGAAAACACACACAGTAACCCACATAAATCATCAGCATTTCTATATATAACCAACCAAGTACAGCAGCAAGAGATAGAAAGAGAAATTCCATTTAAAATAACTGCAGATGATATAAAATACTCGGGAGTCTACCTGCCAAGGCAAACCCAGGAACTATATGAATAGAATTACAAAACATTTTTCCCAGAAATAAAATCAGATCTAAACAAATAAAAAAAATATCAATTGCCCATGGGTAGGCCGTGCTAATATAATAAAAATGACACTTCTACCCAAATGAATTTACTTATTCAGTGCCATACCAATCAAACTACCAAAAATATTTTGTAGAGCTAGAAAAAAACAATAACAAAATTCATGTAGAAGAAAAAAGGTCAAGAATATATAGGAAATTAATGGGAAAAATGCAAAGGAAGGTGGCCTAGTTGTGTCAGATCTAAAACTATATTATAAAGCAGGAATCATCAAAAACTATTTGGTATTGGCTAAGAAATAAAGAGGAAGATCGGTGGAATAGTTTAGGCAAACAAAACACAGTGGTAAATGAATATAGCAATCTCCTGTTTGATAAACCCAAAGCCTCTAGCCTCCAGGATAAGAACTCACTATTTGACAAAAATTGCTGGGAAAACTAGAAAATAGTATGGCAAAAACTTATATCATACACCAATTTAAAGTCAAAATGGGTACAACATCTAGACATAAAGGGTGATATCAAAGGCATAGAAAATGAAGGAATAGTTTACTCATCAGAACTATGGAGAAGGGAAGAATTTATGACCAAAGATGAGATAGAGAATATTATGAAATGTAGAGTGGATCATTTTGACTACGTTAAATTAAAAAGGGTTTGCACAAACAAAACCAGTGCAAACAAGACTAGAAGGAAAGAAGAAAGCTGGGAAACAATTTTTACAGACAGCCTCATATCTAAAATATATAGAAAACTGAAATGAATATATATATATATGTATAATTCCCCAATTGAAAAATGTTCAAAGGATATGAACTGGCAGTTTGCAGATAATGAAATTAAAACTATCTACATATGAAAAAAATGTTCTCAATCACTACTAATTAGAGAAATGCAAATTAAAACTACCCTGAGGTATCACCTCACACATATCCAATTGGCTAATATGACAAAAAAGAAAAATGATAAATGTTGGAGAAGATGTGGGGAAATTGGAACACCAATTCATTGCTGTTGGAGCTGTGAACTGATCCAACCATTCTGGAGGGCAATTTGGAACTTTGCCCAAAAGGATATGGGACTGTTCATACCCTTTGATCCAGTAATACCACTACTAGGTCTGTATCCCAAAGAGATCATAGAAGAAGGAAAAGGACCCACGTGTAGAAAAATATATATAGCTGCTCTTTTTGTGATGGCAAAGAATTGGAAATTGAGGGGATGCCCATCAATTGGGGAATGGCTAAACAAGTTGTGGTATATGAATGTAATGGAATGCTATTGTACTGTAAGAAATGATGAGCAGATGGATTTCAGAAAAACATGGAAAGACAAACATGAATTAATGCTGAATGAAATGAGCAGAACCAAGAGAACTTTGTACAAAGTATTAACAACATTTTGTGATGATCAACTATGATAAATTCTCAGCAATACAATGATCCAAGACAGTGCCAAAAGACTTATGGTGGAAAATGCTTTCCACATTCAGAAAAAGAACTATGGAGTCTGAATGCAGACCGAAGCATCCTATTTTCAATTTTGTTCTTGCTGTTTTGTTATTGTTCCTGTTTATTCTTTCTTATGTTTGTTTGTTTTTCCTTTTGTTCTCATTAATGTGGAAATTTGTTTAACATGACAGTGAGGTATAACATGCCAAATTGCTTGCTTGCCTCAGGATGGGGGAGGGAAAGGAAGGTAGGAGAAAAATTTGGAACTCGAAAATATATTTACATGTAATTGAGACAAAAGACAAAGAAAAAAGAAAACACACAGTTTTGGGAGCCAAGATTGAACCTAAAATTTCCAAGGGTGAATCAAGGTAAACAATATAGTCACTATACCATATGACTTTGCAAGTATAGACAGAATTACAGGATCATGGAGCTAGAAAGGGTCATCTTGTCTCACTCCTTTATTTTACTAATGAAGAAGCTTAAATGACTTGCCTAAGGTCATATGGTTACAAGCTTTGGAGGTAGCATTTGAACCCTTGACTTCTGACTCTGGAGCAAATGTATTATTTTTGTTGTTGCTTTTATCATTGTTCTTTATATTTGTGGGACAGCCATGTGGAACAGTGAGTAGAGCCCTGGGCCTAGATTCAAGAAGATTCCTCTTCCTGAGTTCAAATCCAACCTCAGATATTTACTAGCTGTATGACCCTGGGCAAATCACTCACCTCTTTTTGCCTTAGTTCCTCATCTGTAATATGAACTGGAGAAAAGAATTGCAAACACCTCCAGTATTTTTGCCAAGAATATTCCAAATGGGGTCACAAAAAGTCTGACATGATCGAAATGACTAAACAATTTTTGAGGCAGCTGGTGGCAGAGTAGAGAGACCTCTGGGCTTGAAGTAGGAAGACCTGAGATCTAATACATCTTCAGACACTTACTAGCTGGAAAAGAACATTGAACTTTGCCCCAATTTCCTCAACTCTAAAATGTGGATAGTAATAGCACCTACCTCACAGGCTTGTTATAAGGAGCAAATGTGTTAACATTCGTAAAAAGTTAGTATCACAGGGCTTGGCACATAGTAGGTGTTATGTAAATACTTATTGCCTTGGCCTCCCTACCTATTTCATATACACTTCTCTTCCTATAATGTACAGTTGAGATCTTAATTGTTGGTTCACAGTAGCATTAGATCAAGGACCAAGCCCAGGTAGATATTTACTAAACACAATTATATGCTGATTTTAGGAGAAAAAGAGATCCTTACATGTGTGTGATCATCAGGGACTTTTCTATTTCCAAATTAAAATGAGTCCCATTTGCTTTTATCAAATTTATTAACCTTGATAAGCAAGGAAATGCCAGTAATTCCAAACACAAAATGAAAGTGAATTAAATGTCTTAACATATCCACCCCAGACTAGAGCAAATAATAGGGAGGAGTCTAAATGGATTGTATCAGAATCAAAGTGTAATTGCTATATCTTACAGTATAAATAATCACATCAACAACCAAACATGGCATGTCACTTCTCTACTCAAAAATCCTTTGTGGCTATGAATTGTCTCTGGCATAAAATACAAACTCCTCAGTTTAGTATTTAAAGCCCTTCACTAGTTAATTCCACCTTCCGTTTCCAGAATTTTTTCATAGTATTTCCCTTCCACTTGACATTTCAAGTGTTTGCTATTTCTTGAACTTGGAATTCCATCTGTGGAGTCTCTATCTTTGCCCAGGGTGTCCACCATGTCTAAAATACCCTCTCTCCTTTTTTCAACCTCCTAGATTCATTTCAGGCTTCATCTTGTATGAGAACCCGCTTATCCTCTCCATAGTTGTTACTATTCTCTTTTTTCTCAGGTTATATTGCAGTTTTCTGCTCAAATTTTGCATTCCCAATACCACCCTCTCCACCAAATAGAATGTAAGCTTTTGGAAGATGGAAAATTTTCTTGGTCTTTTTATCTCCTAAAAAACACAAAATATCTTTGCACATAGCAGACTATTAATAAATGCTTGTTGAATTGAGAGCTTACTTGGTCATTTGGCTAATTTCAGTTGTAATGTGTAAAAATTTCAATATATCCCACTAATTTCTAGTAGATCAGCCTCCTTGTTGCTGCCGTGGCTCCTTCTCTACAGCTTCAGTTTCTTTCAATTGATGGTATATGGAGGAGCCCTAAATTTTGAAAAGCTATTTTGAGTCCAAATTTTGGTAGGTGCAAGCAAGCTATACAGGTATTAAGTCTGATCCCAGAAAGAGATCATATCTGCTGTCTGTGAACCAGCCAAGACCAGTAAAGAATGGCTTTTCAATAGCAGATTAGCATCTGTGAGGAATATTTGGCCTTCATTATAACAATGTATAGTACACATGGATACTAGATACTGTTGACACAAATGGGGGGAGAGATAATCCAGAGTCTACCTTCAAAGAGTTTATAATTGAAAGGAGGGAAATAGATGTACACAATAATTATGACGCTACAAAAGAGTAGGATAAGTACCCAGGAAAGTTCCAGGCAAAAGGCTAAGAAAATTTGGCAGATGAAAATATTGCTCAAAAGCGACTGGAGAGAGAGTTGCTGTGAGTTTTAAGGAAATAGATTTTAACAGATATATATATATATATGTGTGTGTGTGTGTGTGTGTGTGTGTGTGTGTATACATAGATAGATAGATAGATAGATAGATAGATAGATAGATAGATAGATAGATATAAATATATGTACACGTGGGTCCTTTCCTTCTATGATCTCTTTGGGATTCAGACCTAGTAGTGGTATTACTGGGTCGAAGGTATGAACAGTCCCATAGCCTTTTGGGCATAGTTCCAAATTGCTCTCCAGAATGGTTGTATCAATTCACAGCTCCACCAACAATGCAATAGTGTTACAATTTTTTCCACAGCTTCTCTAATATTTATTATTTTCCTTTTGGTCATATTAGCTAATCTGATAGGTGTGGGGTGGTACCTCATAGTTGTTTTAATTTGCATTTCTCTAATCAATAGTTATTTAGAGCATTTTTTCATCTGAAAACTGCCTTTTCATATACTTTGACCATTTCTCAACTGGGGAATGACTTGCATTCTTATAAATTTGATTTAGTTCCCTATGCATTTTAGAAATGAGGCCTTTATCAGAAATACTGGCTGTAAAAATTATTTCCCAATTTTTTGCCTCCTTCTAATTTTGTCTGTATTGCTTTTGTTTGTACAAAAAATTTTCAATTTAATTTTATAAATGTCATCTACACTTCTTTACATAATATTATCTATCTCTTGTTTGGACATAAATTCTTTTCCTCGCCTTGGGTCTGAGAAATAAACTCCTCCTTCCACTCCTAATTTACCTATGGTATCATCACCCTTTGTGTCTAAATCATGTACAAATTTTAACTTTGTTTTGGTACATGGTGTAAGATGTTGATCTATGCCTAGTTTCTGCCATACCATCTTCCAGCTTTCCCAACAGTTTTTGTCAAATACTGATTCCTATCCCAGAAACTGGAGTCTTTGGGTTTGTCAAACAGTAGATTGCTATAGTCTTTTACTACTCCACCACTCTAATTCTTATCCAGTACCAAATAGTTTTGATGACTGCTGCTTTATAGTATAGCTTCAGATTTGGTATGGCTAGCCCACCTTCCTGTGCATTTTTTTTTCATTAGTTCCCTTGATATTCTTGACTTTTTGTTCTTCCAGATGAATTTTGTTATTATTTTTTATAACTCTATAAAATAATTTTAGGTAGTCTGATTTGTATGACACTGAATAAATAAAATAATTTGGGTAGAATTGTAATTTTTTATATTTGCTTGGCCTATCCATTGAGCAATTGATATTTTTCCAATTATTTAAATCTGATTTTGTGTGAAAAGTGTTTTGTAATTGTGTTCATAGAATTCCTGGTTTTGTCTTGGCAGGTAGACTCCCAAGTATTTTATACTGTCTACAGTTACTTTAAATGGAATTTCTCTTTCTATCTCTTGTTACTGAGTTTTATTGGTCATGTATAGAAATACTGATGATTTATGTGGGTTTATTTTATATCCTGCAACTTTGCTAAAGTTGTTAATGACCCTCAGATATTTACCAGAGGAGCAGAGGAACTTCCAAGATTCCTGGTCATTACAAATTATTCCTTAAAAATTTGTCAAATTAGCTCTAAGTAATTCTCCACATATCTGACCAAGATTGCCTTCTTAGTTTACATCTTAGTGGTATATGCTATGCCTTGGGTCAATCTCTACTGTAATGTCATTGATTCCAAGGAATAAGTTCAGATGCTGGACAGGGAATCACTTTCTCCTACTGATTCCCCAATGTTTGGCAGTAAATGCTTTCTAAATGAATAGTGTGTTAAATACTGCCAAGGAGCCACTAAAAGCTACTTGCCATCCCAGTGAGTTCTAAGTGGAGCCCAATACATAGTTTAAGTGTTATAGTGAAGTTTATTGTAGGTCAGAGCATAGCTTCTAGGATGACAAAGAAGGAGGTGGTATGTAAATGCTTCAGATGCACTCTCTGGGCTTATGATGTTTCTTCAGGTCTCCACAATTGATATGTTTGTGGAAAGTAGGCATCAGTGAATTTTCAGCAATGGTCATCTTCAGCGCAGAGCAAAATTGGAGAGTGAATTGTTCTTGCATTTACAGAGTAAAATTCATACTTCTAACATCATTTATCAATAATGTCTCTGTTTTTTATCAGTCTTGAAGGTTTTAGGAGAACTGATCTTTCACAAGTTTAGCCATATGTATCCCAACCAATCTTTTCTGATTTCAGTATTGAGTCGAGGAATAACTCAGCCTTGATAGACAGTGAACACCTTCAGTGCTCATGGACATAGGTCATTTTTATATAGGTAGCTAAGTAGTTTATCGTAACTAGCCTGAGCAAAACATACATTCAGTAATCTTGATAGATTGATATTGTCTTAAGGCAGCAACTTGGCCACTGTAATATATATATATATATATATATATGTATGTATATATATGTATATATATATATATATAATTCTGGGAGTGGTTTTGGAAGATGATACAATTGTTCAGAGTGGTGGGAGAAGATGGAAAAGGGAAGTAGAAGGAAGAACCATTGTGCTTTTAGTATGCAACAATTACACTTCAAACCAAGTCATTAACTAAACATATTAGCCAAAAATGGGCACAGTAATAAAGTCCGTTTGATATAAATGTTCCTTCTTTTACAGAAGATAATCTCCAAAAATGAGAATTGAACTGGCCAAAAGATATAGTGTTTCCTAACCAACAACTCTAGGAGAAATGCCAGGAGCAGAACAGAGGTCTGCATACAAAGTTCAAAATGGTGATATTTGTTACATTGGACCTCTCAGAAGGGGTATACACAACCTATGCTCTGTCTTCCAATTCAGCAATGTTTTATATTATGGGCAGATTAATTTTACTTGAAGGGCTATGATTATCAAAGTACAGAAATCTAAAATGAACTAGAGGTGCAAATCAAAGGTCAAGTGAGAGGGAAGAGTTGTTTGCTGGGAAAATATATTCAGCAACTGGTGGACAGAACTGGCCAGAATGGGAAGTCTAACTCAAAGGAGGAAATGAACCATCTTGGTCATGGTCTCACAAAATGACTAATCCCTGGGACAAAAATTTAACATTATCATCTTCTAGGAATAGAAGGCCAGTTTTGAAGTTTTTCAGCAAACCAACAGATCAGAAAACTTAGTATTTGGTCCAGATATATACATCGCAAAATCACAGAATCTAAATGTAGGAGAAACCTAAGTGAACATTTATTTCAAGGTAAAATTGACTAAGGATCTCTCTGATCCCCAAGGATCATCACTGCTAAGCAGCCAAATAACCTCTTCTTGGAGAATTCAACTAAAGGGGAACTCATCGCATTCCAACAAATGCATAGCATTTTTAGATGGCTATTATGTTTTCTTCCTTCAAGCCTAAATCTCTGTCCATTTGACTACTAGGTCTTCCCTTCTGGGCTAAGCAGAACAAATCTAACTCCACTTTTGCATGAAAACCCCTCATATCTTTGAAGACCATAATTATGTCCTACTAAATCTCTTATCTTGTGTTTGTTAAATTGGTTCTTTAAGCCCAATTAGACATATTAAATTTCATTTTTTATTAAATTTGGGCCATTGTTTTTGCCTCTATAGATCTTTTATAGACTTTTCTATTGACATTTTACCTCTTCCTAGTATTTCAATAAAATAGTAGGAAGAGAAACCTTATTTCCAGGAAGTAAAGAGTGAGTCTATATGCTATTGTTATTAAGGAAGAAGCAGGATGTTGGATATGTAAGGAAAAGCAGGGTTAAGAGATGGATTTTGTTATTTTTTAAAGGGTTGGTGAGGACTCATCCATAAATATAAACTTTTATACTGGTAGCAAGGGATTGGCGGGGGGGGGGGGGTGGAGGGAGCTGGCAAGGAGGCAGAACCTGTAGGGAGTCAGTTATCCTGGGAAACACTGAAGTTTACACTGTGCTAAAGGTCTAGGTGCTGAAGGGAAGAAGGATGAAGTAGGGATAAGGGGAGGAGGAGAAAAGGGATATGTGACTGCAGGGGTGGTGAAAGGCAAAGTACAACCCTGGAAGTATAGGAAGCAACAGATAATTCATATCACCTAAGGCCTGAACACAGTGCCACCCCCCCCCAAATCCCCCTTACCATTCCACCTCTCCTCACCATAGACAAGAATATAGCCTGCCAACTTTGAGAGATCTTTGCCTCTTCAGTAACTAATCTAGATATATTATTTGTCCCTCACTCCTTCTTCACCCCTCCTCTCTACCCATGCCCAAGTTTTATCTTCCCTTGTGGGAGTTAAATGTCTATTGCATTCTTGCATCATTAATTCTTGTGTGGAAACCTTTAAGTCTCCCAAAGAAGCCAAAACTGACTAGCCATGTTCTCAGAGATGCTGTTTGTCAACTGAGCTGTGAAACCACTAACTAGTCACTTTAGGTAATTAAGGATCCTCTGGACCATCTTAAAATGTTAATAGCAAATGTCCTGCATAAATTTCAAGCAGCTAATTAAATTCTGTCAAACTGAAACGTCTTTCTAGCTTCATTTCACTAACATAGCCCCTGATTCTGCTTTTTAATGTGCCCATAGTCTCTTGCAAACATCCAAGGCCATGCAGAAGGTCACCTCATTTCAGGAGGGGAAAAAATAGATCTTTATTTGAAGACTCTGTCAAATTCTTATATATCACTGAATGCAAGTCAATATATAAATGCCAGTTGCTGTTATTTTTTATTATATACCAAATTTCCCATGGCTAATTTTGGCCATGTGAGATGGGAGCTGATTTTATCTCTCCTCTTTTTCACCCTTATCCACTTTAGTGAGGGTAACTCAATTTATTAATAGTATAAGAGCTTTGAGCTCCTTGGAGAAAAGACTATTGAAATATTGCATTTATAGCTACAGACAACTTAATACCCAAGATATTTTGAAAAAGCTCTGCTCCTGAAAATAAAGTGTCATCCTATGACACATCACACGTGCTCCATTCTAACAGGATGCACTATTCCCCAAAGGAAAAACAATTGACAAGCCATAATTTCCTAGTAAAGATTTCCACAAAGCCATTGGGGTAAATGTGATTTTCTCTGTAGTGGAAGATTATTTTGAAATTCATCAGTAAATCAGTGTCCAAGTAAACAGTACCGTTTCTGGAAAGGACGATGAATCTCAAAAATGGATTTCACTTTCCCCAAAGCTCATAGAAATGTGTCTTTATGACTAATCATCCTTAGATAAGAATGTGATACATTCCCAAGTAATTTGTAAAATAATAGCTTAAGTAATAATTAAGTAATTGCCACAGATGCAAAAGAAGCAACACTTCAGTTCAGATAAAAACATGTGTCAAGTGTCTTTTAAAAGATTTTTCTCAGATTTGATCTCACTTTTAAATGTACGTTCATGATTCCAGAGAATTTTTCAGGACCATAAGAGGTCATTCGGGATTACATGCCTACTTCTACAAGAACCATAGTACTACTTATATCCTTTTGCTATGAAAATTGTACAACATTTTTCAAACTGTCATAAAACAACACTGTAAAACCAGGCCACTTTCTGTCCAAAATTGGCTGTTTGTGCAAGGTCAAGTGGAACAACTCCCCCCCCTCCCACCAAAAATAAATCCAAACCCTGTGAATATTTTGCTAGAGAAAATACTAGAGCAGAGGTGACAAACATACAGCCAGTAATCCTGAGTGTTTTCTGAACCAAATTAAAATGTAATGGGAAGGGGCAGCTAGGTAGTGCAGTGGATGGAGCACCAGCCCTGGATTCAGGAGGACCTGAGTTCAAATCCAGCCTCAGACACTTTACACACTTACTAGCTGTGTGACCCTGGGCAAGTTACTTAACCCCAATTGCCTCACCAAAAAAAAATGTAATGGGGAAAAGTTAATGAAATAAATAGAAATATAATAAAATATAGCATTATTCTTTAAAACTAAGTCAATATGTGGCTCACAGGGATCCTTAGTATGGAGTAGTAGCCCTGTTTTCATTTGAGTTAGCTACAACTAATCTAGAGGATATACTCAATGAACAAGCATTAAGAGTATTTTATATCCCCCTCTAGGTACCTGGGGCTATACAAATAAAAAAGAAACAAGCTATGCTCTCAAGGAACTTACATTCAATTGGGCAGGGAAAAAGTACAATTCTACAATTGATAGGATCCTTGCCATCTAGGAAATGTTTTTAGATAACTTTTTCCAGAAAAAAATGACAGATTAAGAATTATTATTTTTTAATTCTTATTGACAGCTTTCTCTTTGTTTATCTGCCATTCCTTAGCAGGTCAAATTCCAATGCATTATGATATCTTCAAAGAAAGAAAAGAAAAGAAAAAAATGCGTCAGGTTCTGAAATAATTTATCTCATTAAAGTCTGACCTTTGATGGAAAAAAGATAAGAAGTAAAATATCTTAAATGCTTCTCATGGCAAAATATGTCACATTTCAGTGAAAGAGTAATCCAGAAAACTCACTAGAAGATATAAGGGATTTTATTCAGAGCAAAAGAAATCAATACTCATAAGATGATCATGATTACCTATATAGGTTACTAAAATGTCCAATAAATTCTCCACAAGTGCTTTTCAATAGCTGTAGAAGAGAAAAGACAGCCAACTCACATGATATCTCATTTTCCTATCAATACAGCTAAAGTCATGATGAAGATAAATGGTTGTAACTCTCTTGCTCCTGCTGCATCTTTTTATGGGATTCTTTTTTGCCATACTGAAAGGAGCAAAGAATTCCTTTTTTTTATTTGCTATGAACCCAGCTTGTGTTGGTAGCAAACCCCAACATCAAATGAGGAAAAAGGACCCAATTTTCTGGAGTATTGATATAACACTCTGACTTCACTATTCTTAGGGAATTAATAGTAGACACACCAAACACTCAAGCCATATTTAGATGGATTTACATAAGTGACCTCATTGCTATATTATTGTGCTTCTCTTGATATGCCGTATCATAGTTACTTGAACAGAGTCCAAACAGCCTTGTGGAATTAAGAACTCAGGTCCATAGGATCATAGATATTGAGCTGGAAGAAACTATAGAGGCCATCTCCTCCAATTACCTCATTTATCAGATGAGGAAATTGAGATCCACAGAGAGAAAGTGAATAGCCCAAGGTCTTGCTTATATTCATACCCTAGGACCACCTAGAAACTTTAGTAGATGGCTTGTCTTGCTTTTCAAAAATTAATTTAAAGCTCCTCTTGAAGTGTTCAAGCTAATATGAATATTAAAACTATGAAAAAATAATTAATTTATACAATAAACATGAAAGATCCATAACCCTATGATGGTTGTAGAACTGTCAATACAAAGAAATGCCTGCTCCCACCTGTTGCTTAAACCCTAGACAACACAGTAATAAGATTAAAGACATCTAATAACAAGAATGATAGAGACATAATTTACATATTCAAGCTTGACATAGCACAGCAACCAACATTTTGCTACCTCTCTGAAACATCAGCTGCATCTCTCTGTGACCTCCAACAGCCCAGCCAGTTTTTCAAAAACTGTCTGCCAAAGCACCCTGCAAATGGGCACCTCGCCATACCCAAATGCCAAGCTAGCTATAGGATTGAATCCTCAGTAGACTGGAGGTCACATAGATTTGTCATCAAGGAAAATAGGAAGCAGAAAGGAAAGTTCCAACTTCCCCAGAGTTAGAGGAGGGGTAGTATGTTAATTTAGAGGAGTGGGGCAGGTTACAGTAAGGGGATAGGAATCAACTCACCAGATGGGGAGAAAAAAAATTGAGGGAAGGGTTACGTAAGTTCCCAGCTGGATTTTCTGGGAGATAAGGATAGAAAGCTTCTATTTCCCTGCATAACATACAGTGAGCCATCAAAAATGTTTCTTAACAATTATATAAAACCCAAATCAATACTTTTTCCTTTTTTATTAGGGAACATAATTTTTCAAGATATGCTGCAGGAGAGGAGAAACAATTAACTAAGTGTAAATCAAATGTAAAGGAAATAAGCTGGAGTAGTAGCAAAAGCATAGAATTTAGAGTCAGAAGACTTGTGTTCTAAGATACTGGTTCTTGGATCATAGTGATTTAATTTACCTTCTCTAGTCCTTAGTTTTCTTATCTTTGAAATAGTAAAGATGAGACTTACACTACATATTTTAAAGGCTAGTTGTAGGACAAAAACTTTGCAAACCTCAAGATCCTATAATGATATTATTTCAAAAGTGTACTATGTCCTCAGAAAGAATACTTTCTATAATATAAGGGCAGTTCTCTTTGATAATTTCCTGGAATATAGTGTCTAGACTCTTTTTCTTATCATGGCTTTCAGGCAGTCCAATGATTCTCAAATTGTCTCTCCTGGATCTGTTTTCCAGGTCCCTTGTCTTTCCAATGAGGTATTTCGCATTTTCTTCTATTTTTCATTCTTTTGATTCTGTTTGACTGATTCCTGGTGTGTCATAGAGTCATTAGCTTCCAACTGTCCAATTCGAATTAAGGCATTGTTTTCTTCAATCAGAGTATGCACCTCCTTTTCCATTTGGCCAAATGAATTTTTTTTCAAATAAATTTTTTAAGGAATTGTTTTCTTCAGCCAATCTTTGTGCTTCCCTTTCCAAGCTGCTGACGTTTGTGCTACCTTTTCCAAGCTGCTGATTCTTTTTCCATAATTTTCTTGGGTTCCTTTCATTTCTCTCCCCATTTTTTCTTCTACCTCTCTCAATTGATTTTATTGTTTTGTTTTGTTTTGTTTTTTGTGGGGCAATGAGGGTTAAGTGACTTGCTGTGTCAAGTGTCAAGTGTCTGAAGCCGGATTTGAACTCAGGTCCTCCTGAATCCAGGGCTGGTGCTCTATCCACTGCACCACCTAGATGCCGCCTCAATTGACTTTTTAAAAACCTTTTTGAGCTCTTCCAAGAAGGCTTTTTGGTCTTGAAACCAATTCATCTTCCCTCTTGAGGCTTCACATGTAGGCAATTTGAGAGTATTGTCCTCATCTGAATTTGTGTATGGCTCTTCCCTGTTGACACAGAAGCTCTCAATGGTGAGAGCTTTTTTTTCGTTTCTTACCCACATTGCAGGTTATTATTTTTTTTTTAAGTTGAGGTCCACTTCTTGGGTACCAGGCTCACTGTTTCAAGCTTTTTGTGCTGGAAGATAGGGGCTGTGTCACTGGCCTTCTACTCTGAGGTCTCTATGGCTTACAGATTTCTCACTGCCCTGTGCTTGCTCCTGACACATGCTGGGATGGCTAGTCCTGGTCATGCCTGTCTTGTAAGTGGCCCCCTAGCTGGCAGTCTGCCCTCTCAGCTGGTGCTGGTGCATCTCACCACTGCCCTGCCATGCCAACAGCCTGCCAATCCAGGATCAAGGGGCCTCAGTTGCCCTACCATGGCCTATAGGTTCCCATTGGTTTATCCTGATGGCCTCCATGCTGTGCTGTGCTGAGGTGTGCTGAGCTCCCCCCTGCCCAAGTGAGACCAACCTTTCCTGAAGTCTTTTAAATTATCTCAGCATGGAAGATTGTGTCTCTCTGTCTTTTTGTAGGTTCTGTAGTTTCAGAATCTGTTTAGAGGCTTGATTTAATGTTCTTTTTGAGGGAACTGAAGGAGAGCTCAGACAGCTTGCTAGCTTCTCTCCACCATCTTGGCTCTGCCTCTCACCATTATTACAGAATCAGAGGATAAAATCATCATTGAAAGAATCCACCAATCACCTCCTAAATGAGACCCCAAAAGGAAAACTCCAAGGAATATTGCAGCCAAATTCCAGAATTATCAGGTGAAGGATAAAATACTCCAAGCGACTAGAAAGAAGCAATTTAAATATCATGAAGCCACAGTCAGGATTGCTCAGGACCTGGTAGCTTCAACATTAAAGGATAGCAAGACTTGGAATATGATATTCAAAAAGGCAAAGGAGGTTCAATTGCAGCCAAGAATCTATTACCCCAAAAAACTCTTTCAGGGGAAAAGATGGACATTCAATGAAATAGGGGACTTTCAAGGTTTCCTGATGAAAAGACCAGAACTGAGTAGAAAATTCGATCTTAATAAGGTTAAACTGCTTACATTCCTACATAGGAAAATAATATTTATAACTCTTGAGAACTCTGTGTGTGTGTGTGTGTGTGTGTGTGTGTGTGTGTATTTGGGGAGACAGAAGGATTATACACAGAGGGTATAAATAAAAATTGTCTTTGATGTGATAATATAAAGAAAACTAAGGGGTGAAAAAGAATTTTATGGGGAGAAGAGAAAAGGGAGGTGTAATGGGGTAAATTACATTACAATAGAGTGAAATAAGGGAGGGGTGAACATTGTTTCAACCTTACTCTCACTAGATTTGATTCAAAGAGGGAATAACATATAAGTTCATTTGTATAAAGAAACTTAGCATATTCCTCAGGGGAGTAAAAGGGAAAGGGGAAAGGGGGGACTGATAGAAGGTAGGGCAGGGGAGAAAAGGGTAAAGAAAAAGGAGGGAGGCTGATAAAAGGGAGTGAACATTGTGGGAGGCAGGGGTAAGAAGCAAAATGTTAGTGAGGAGTAATAGAGTGAAAGAAGGGGGGGAAAGTACAAAAGTGGTAAATAGAATGGAAGGAAATAGACAGCTAAAAGTAATTACTGTGAATGTGAATGGGATGAACTCTGCCATAAAATGGAAGCAAATAGCAGAGGGGATTAAAAACCAGAATCCTACAATATGCTGTTTAAGAAATACATTTGAAACAAAGACATACACAAAGAGTAAAGGTAAAAGGTTGGAGTGGAATATATCATGCTTCAGCAGAAGTAGGGGTAGCAATCCTTATCTCAGACAGAGCAAAGGCAAAATAGATATAATTAAAACAGATGGGGCAACTAGATGGCGCAGTGGATAGAGCACTGGCCCTGAAATCAGGAGTACCTGAGTTTGGGTCTGGCCTCAGACACTTGACACTTACTAGCTGTGTGACCCTGGGCAAGTCACTTAACCCCCATTGCCTGCAAAAAAAAAAAAAAGAGAGAGAGAGAGAGAGAGATAAGGAAGGAAACTACATCTTGATAAAAGGTACTATAGGTAATGAAGTAATACCAATACTAAATATGTACATGCCAAGTGGTATAGCATCCAAATTCTTAGAGAAGAAGTTAAATTACTTACAAGAGGAAATAGACAGGAAAACTATACTAATGGGGGATCTGCCACAAAATAGGGAAGAAAGAAGATAAAGATATAAATGGAATGTTAGAAAAGTTACATATGATAGATATCTAGAGAAAGCTGAATGGGGATAGAAAGGAATATACCTTTTTCTCAGCAGTACATGGCTCATATTCTAAAACTGATCAGGTATTAGGGCACAAAAAAACCTCATACTCAAATGTAGAAAGGCGTAAATAGTAAATGCGTCCTTCTCAGATCATGATGCAAAAAAAAATTACATGTAAAAAAAGATCTATGGAAAGGTAGACTGAAAATTAATTGGAAACTAAATAATTTCATTCTAAAGAATGAGTGGGTCAAACAACAAATCATAGAAACAATCAATAACTTCATCCAAGACAATAGTGCTTAGGGGAAATTTTATATCTCTAAATGTTTACATCAATAAAAAAGAGAAAGAGGAGATAAATGAATTGGGCATGCAACTTAAAAAGCTAGAAAAAGAACAAATTAGAAATCCCCAATTAAATACTAAATTAGAAAACCTGAAAATTAAAGGAGAAATTAATAAAATTGAAAATAAAAAAACTGTAGAATTAATCAATAAAACTAAGAGCTGGTTTTCTGAAAAAAAAACAATAAAATAGATAAACCAATGGTTAACCTGATTTAAAAAAAATACAGAAGAAAATCAAACTACAATTATCACCAATGAAAGGAGTGATTTCACCACCAACGAAATGGAAATTAAAGCAATAATTAGGAACTATTTTGCCCAACTGTATGCCAATAAATTTGACAATATAAATGAAATGGATAAATATTTACAAAATACAAATGGCCCAGGTTAACTGAAGAGGAAATAAAATCCTTAAATATGCACGCATTAGAAAAAGAAGTTTAACAAGCCACTAATGAACTCCCTAAGAAAAAATCTCCAGGGCCAGATGACTTTACAAGTGAATTCTACCAAACATTTAAAAAACAATTCCAATATTAAATAGGTGAATAAGGAGTTCTACCAAATTCCTTTTATGACACAAATATGGTGTTGATATCAAAACCAGGCAGAGCCAAAACAGAGAAAGAAAATTATAGACCAATTTCCCTAATGAATATCGATGCTAAAATCTTAAACAACATATTAGCAAGGAGATTACAACAAGTGATTACCAGGATAATACACTATGACCAGGTAGGATTTGTACCAGGAATGCAGGCCTGGTTCAACATTAGGAAAACTATTATCATAATCAACCACATCAGTAAGACAACTAGCCAAAATCATATGGTCATATCAATAGAAGTAGAGAAAGCTTTTCACAAAATACAGCACCCCTTCCTAATAAAAACACTTGAGATATTAGGAATAGGTGGTGTTTCCCTTAAATTAATAAGTAGTATGTACCTAAAACCAACAGCAAGCATTATATGTAATGGAGATAAGTTAGAGGCATTCCCAATAAGATCAGGGGTGAAACAGGGATGTCCATTATCCCCTCTATTATCTATTATTGTACTAGAAATGCTAGATTTAGCAATCTAAGAAGGGAATTAAAGGAATTAGAATAGGCAAGGAGGAAACAAAACTATCATTCTTTGCAGATGATATTATGGTATACTCAGAGAATCAACTAAAAAATTACTTGAAACAATTAGCAACTTTAGCAAAGTAGCAGGATATAAAATAAATCCACATAAATCATCAGCATTTCTATACATGACCAACAAAATCCAGCAGCAAGATATAGAAAGAGAAATTCCATATAAAGTAACTGTAGACAATATAAAATATTTGGGAGTCTACTTTCCAAGGCAAAGCCAGGAACTCGATGAACAGAATTACAAAACAGTTTTCATTCAAATCAAATCGGATCTAAATAATTGGAAAAATAACAATCGCTCATGGATAGGCCGAGCTAATATAATAAAAAATGACTATTCTACCTAAATCAATTTACTTATTCAGCGCCATACCAATCAGACTACATAAAAATTATTTTAGAGAGATAGAAAAAATAATAAAAAAATTTATCTGGAAAAACAAAAGGTCAAGAATATCTAGGGAAATAATGAAAAAATGCACAGGAAGGTTGGCTAGCTGTACCAAATCTGAAGCTTTACTCTAAAGCGGCAGTCAGCAAAACTATTTTGTCCTGGCTAAGAAATAGTGTGGAGGATCAATGGAATAGGCTAGACACAAGAGACACAGTACTATCTGGTACTGGCTAAGAAATAGAGTGGGGGATCAATAGAATAGGTTAGGCACATGAGACACAGTAGTAAATGGTTCCTCATTCACAACCAATTCAAACACTACTAAGTCAATCACATCCCTGGGCAGGTACCAAATTCCATTATCTTAACACAACACTAATGCATTGTTGGTGGAGCTGTGAACTGATCCAACCATTCTGGAGAGTGGTTTGGAATTATGGACAAAGGGCTATAATGCAGTGCATACCCTTTGACCTAACAATACCACTATTAGCTCTTTTTTCCAAAGATATCATAAAAAGGGAAAAGGACCCACATGTACAAAAATGTTTATAGCTGCTCTTTTTGAGGTGGCAAGGAATTGGAAATTGAGGGGTTGCCCATCAATTGGGGAATGACTAAACAAGTGGTGCTATATGAATGTAATGGAATTCTATTGTGCTATAAGAAACAATGAGCAGGAGGAGTTCAGAGAAACCTGGAAGGACTTGCATGAACTGATGAAGAGTGAGATGAGCAAAACCAGAAAAACATTATACACAGTATCATCAACATTATGTGTTGATCAACTGTGATAGACTAGATAGACTATCAATCACAAGATACAAAAATGGATCAGCCCCCTGCAATGTTCCTTAGATGTGCCTCCCACCACTTAATTTCAATGATAGATTCTTGTCCATAATTTTTTTTTAGCTCAGGAGAGTGTTCTTTGCTCATCTTGTTTTGGTTGCAGCCCTTTGCCACCTCCCCATGCAGGCCTTGGCTTTGCTCACGTTCTCCATGCCGCCACTGACACCTTGTCACAGTTTTTAAGAATGCAGTTCACCTCCATGATATGATGAGGCATTGGATTAGGGACAAGAAGTTATTATTAAGCAGTGTAAAAGGATAAAATCCATCTGGGCATATTAGAAGTGAGGCCAGATTCATTTGATTTAACATAATCTAGTGGGAGGGTTAGAGTCAGGCATTTTTCATACTCCAGAGATGACAAATCTCTTTTTTTACTCTATGTATACCTGAATTGGAAAGAAACAAATTTAGGATACTACAAATGATTATTGGCTTATGATAGATTTAGTCAAAGAGACAGGCCTTGGAGAAGTAAACAAATAGTGATATTAGAGATAGGGTTGCCAAAATCCTATTCAAGGAATATGTCTCTTACCTTTTTTGCCTCCTTAACTTCTGAATGAGACTCAAATAATGTCATATAATTGATCTAGTAGTTCTTTTGTTCGTTAAATACCCAAGGTCTGTGTGATTCTTGTTAAATGTTATGCCCTGAAGCCCTAGCAGAACAATAAGATACTTGTCTGCTTGTTGCAGCTCCAGAGGGTTCTGACTTAACACAGGTCATTTATCTATGGTAATGAGGGCCAGGCCAAACCCCAGTTTCATCATTTGTAAAATGAGGAGTTGAACTAAATGATACAAAGATGCCTTTTAGTTCTAACCCTATTCTTGTAGCATCACAGTTCTTGGGGCTCATCAGAATGTAATGTGTATGTATAAATATTTGTATTTGTAGACTTATAAATAATATATGCATAAAGTGATGGAGGCCAAATTAGGAAAAAATAAAAGGAATCCAAGAAAATTATGAAAAGATAGTTAAACAATTGGAAAAAGAGATAAAAAATCATTGTTGTTGTTTTTGTTGCTGCTGCTGCTGTTGTTGTTTTTTCCTATGGGGCAATGAGGGTTAAGTGACTTGCCCAGGGTCACACAGCCAGTAAGTGTCAAGTGTCTGAGGCCAGATTTGAACCCAAGTCCTCCTAAATCCAGGGCCAGTGCTTTATCCACTGTACCACCTAGCTTTCCCAAAATACAAAATCTTAAGGAAGAAAATAACTCCTTGAAAACTAAAATTGGGCAGAAGGAAGTGAATGAGATCATAAGACACCAAGAAATCATAAAATTAGCAGAAAATAGTCCTCTATTTTCTATTTTTTTTTATTTTTGATGTGAAACACATCAGTAGAAAAACAACTTTTGAAGAATGGATGAATTAGAGATAATATAAAAGTGTTGGACCATATGAAAGTTATGATCAAGAAAATCTGGATGCAATATTACAATAAATTATTAAGGAAAATTTCCCTTAAGTTCTAGAACAATAGGGTAAAATAGAAATAGAAAAAAAAATCTTTCACCATCTAAAAAGTTACCAGGAGGAAAACTTATAGTAATGTCAGAGCTAAGTTTCAAAACATTCAGGTTAAAGAGAAAATATTACAAGCAAGAAGAAAAAAATGTTAATATTTGATGCATCTGAGAAGGAAATGAGATGTGTAGGTGTGGATCCTTCATACCAGGATCCGGCTGGAACTAGGAACACTGGAAGAGCAGAACAAAGAGAAGGTAGAAGACAGAAAGAATGATTGGAAAATGATAGTTTTATAGAAAACAGAAACAAGGAATATAAATCATAAGCAAAATACCCAGGGAGGGTGGTTGGTGGTTTTTGCTTCTTTGTTTAATTTGAGAGAACCTATATTGGGTGAATCCAAAGGAGTCACTGAGTCAAGGTCCAAGGTCTTACACACAAACACTTCCATTTAGAACTAAAGGCTGGAGGCAAACTTAAACTAAGGAGTCACTTGCTTAAGTGACCAGAATCAATTAAATAGAGATCTCTGGCTTGATCTAGGAAGCAGAGCTGGAAAGGACTATGAAAAGCTGAACTATCTATTTGTCATTGACCTAATTCTTCAAAAATATAAAGTGTCCTTTTGTATAATAGCCTGTAGTTTGTGAATAGCTAAGTAGCACATCATTCTTTAGTAGATAGAAAGAGAACCATATAAGGAAAAAAAACCCACAAAACTCTAGGCTTAGGTGAATAATCTTTGGGGAAGACTTCCCAGAGCCTTGGCAGTGATGGAGAAAAGCTACCTCAGTGATCAAGCTATGTAGAAAGTCATGCTTTGCAAACTGCTATGAACCATCTTTCATCATCTTAGTGAAGTCTTGTACTTCTTATAAAACCTACCTTGAGACTTCTAACATGTAACATTAAATGTTTAAATCTGGTTTATAATGATTTTATCCTTCTGGAACACTTAGGTTTCCTTTCCCTTGAATATATACCTTGTCTCCTCAGCCAATTTGCAATCCTTCAAAGTATGTGGCATCATTCCAATCGTTACAACTGTCAGTGTCCTACCAAAAACTAATAATAACTGACATTTATAGGGCTTTCCAAAGTTTGCAAAGCACTTTAAATATATAATCTCACTTGAGACTCACAACAACCTGGTGAGTTAAATGTTCCTGATATCCATATCCTCATTTACGGATGAGGAAACCAACCCTCAGAGGAGCTAAGTGGTTTGCTTACAATCACAAAATTGGTTAAGTATAGAGGCAGGATTCTAACCTAGATACTCTTGAGTTATAAGTTCAGCACTAGATCAGATTATTTTGTTGTCTTCCATCGTACCACAAAGATAGATCCATAATAAATACCTTAATGAATGAATAGTTATGGCTTTAAATAGCAGAATTAAAAGAAAATGAGTTGGCACAGAAAGCACCAGATTCGAGGAAAGTCTGCCATTGTTCTGCTTTTAAAAGGAAGAGAATCCCAGAAACTTTAAACAGTCTGGGCTTGACTTGAGGAAAATGAATAAATCAAGGAGAACAGAAGTCAGAAGCAACCATAGAGACAAGATAGCATCCTGAAGAAAGTTATTCAATAGCAAAACTCTTCCATTAAATTAAATATGTGATCCAAGGTAAGTCATTTAACCTCCTCTTAACCTCAATTTACTTATCTGTAAAATAAGCATTTTGGATTTTGTTATCCCTTCTAGCTCTATACATCTATGACCTCTGTTCTGGCTACTACCATTTTTTCATCATTGATACTTTTTTTTTCCTAAGCAGAAAAGGGGTCTTGTATGCGTGGAATAGTTATAGATGAGAAGTCCTTATTTGTATCATTGTTAAGGAAAACAATAAAACAACAAGAAGAAAAATTGATCTGTTCTGCATTGCTATTTCTGGTGTACAGGGGTAACATTAGGACTACGATAGTTAAGTAGGAAAAAGATAAAGGACAATGATAGTTGTCTGGTAGTCATTAGACTGACCATGACCCTGTTGCCCTTAGGAGACTCTGTTGTTTTCAGAGAAAAATTCAGAGCCAGGTAAGTGCCTAGGGCTTAGGACAGGGCAAGGCTGCATTTTCTGATTCCTAAGGAAGTTCCACTGTTATGATTGTGGGTCATTATTTCTTCTAGTGTGTTGACCTTTTGGAAAGGGAGGAGGGAAGCAATGTTCTTGGTCTATGGCTGCTCTCCATACCTCCTCCAGTGCAGGTGGGGTGAAATTTACTGTTATAGAACTTGTGTAGAGAAAGCTATTAAGATAAAACCCCAATTGCATTTATGATACAGAAATTGTTTGGAGACTGCTCATCCTGTGGGCATATTTGAGAGCCCTAGACATAATAGCACTTCAATGTGACATATTAAAACACAGGACAGACAGAAGGTTGCCCTGGGAGCACTCACAGATAAGTGAGAGATTTGTGTTAAAATACCAGAAGGAAAGCTTGACTTTCAAGGATACGCACTGTTGAAATGATGTGCCCTGTTTGGCCAACATATTGCAGTGTAAAATGCAAAATAGCAAGCCACCATAAGCTTTACAGCTCCAGGCAGTAAGTATTTTTAAATGTGTCTCTTGATTCCACAAGGGCTGTAAAGGAAAATTATGTGGGTAAAAAATGACTCTGCTCTACCTGGCAGAATCTCTCTGAGTACCATGACTGTCCCCTCTGGGTAGCTGGCACATCTGCTCACCAAACAAATGACAGTAATTTCCTCATCTTCTTAGAGCAGGTGGGCTGCTCCTCCTTAAAAGCTAACAAAGGTCATGAAATGATGTCACATTGAAAGGGAAGTTCTCTGCCATTGTCAAATGGAGAACCAGCAAGGCTTGAACAAGATTGGAACAGATAACTGTGGATAGCAATCACTTAAACCAAATGGGCCCTCCCAGACTCCTAGATGAAAACCTGAGAGATTATTCTGGAATGGAATGATGATGATAAATGGAAACTATTCAATTGTATAGTAGTTTGAAGCTGCTACTTTGTGAAGCCTGCACAAAAATTTAACACATGCCATAGAGCACTTGGAAATGTAATAAAAACCCTGTTTATTACCAGCACAGCTTAGATCCAAATCATTCATATGAGACTCAGCTGATCCTTGTGGTTAGTAATTTCAGAGTGTTTCTCTATCAGGAAGAAAAGAGATTTATTAATTTAAGGATTCTCTGGAGCAGAGGGGTCTCCAACCTTTTTGTAAGTGAGTAAGAACTACTTTTCATTTCACTGAAATCTAGAAATCAGGTACCAGGAGGAAAAGAAGATGGGTTTCAGGGCTTACAATAAAGTCCCTAAACAGAGCCAAGAATAGAGATCCAAGTGTCCTCCCTCCCCATTGGAAAATCCATGGAATCTTGGAAAGGAGTAAGTAAGAGAAGGGAAAGTGGCAATGATAGCATACTGGGATATTGTCTGGGAAGACTTTCAGATTCATAAATCCATTGAAGTCTTCAATGATACTGAAACTAAAATAATTTGTGAAAAATTACACTGACCCTCCTTCCAGTGACAGCAAATACCACAATGTCTAAGGAGAAGGTAACATCAGTGCTGAATAAATGCTATTTAATTGAGTTGCCAGTGGATAATTAGTTTGATTAGAATTTTTTCACCTTTAGTCATGTTTGGTGGCTAAAGATTTGAAGAGTGAGGATTCGTTCTTAGGTAAGCCTTCTTGAAAACCCAGGAAAAGCATGGCTTCATTTTACAAGTTATCTAGGGAAATTTCCCTGTTTGGGGTGTCTTTGCATTTTTCACTAGTACAAATAGTAACAAAAAGGCAACTGTAGGAGAAGTGACTTTTAACTAATTTCTCTACCCTGAAGTGTCTTGTACACTATATCCAGGCTTGGCACCTTCCCTTATGGTATGGTATAAATTGGCCAGTTAGAGACAAGTCTATAATGATAAGGTTGTTCATTTATAATCCAGGCTGAATTTCTGATAAAGTGATTATATTAGACCATATCCCAACACTGTAAAGGTGTACTTGAGAGTCCACAACATAATATAGTAGACAGTGACCCTTGGAATGGAGAGTGTGGCTCATGTGTCATTGGTTTTGTTCTATCAATACAAACTTTTATAGTATTTATGCAAAGAGAAATTTCATGGAATAATGGTTAGAAAGCTGACCTCAAAGTCAAAAAGACCTGAATTCAAATCCTATCTCATATATGTTCTGGGCAAGTTATTTAACTTTTCCTGGGTTATTCTCTAAGACTCTGTTGTAAAGAAGATGCCAATCCATATTTTAAAAGGAATTTCCTATGGTAGGGAAACTGAAAATTCAAAGGTGAGTCTCCACAATATATCATAAACACATATGTAGTCCATACTAATGAAGCAAGACAATAGAGATCTTAAAAAATGAAATAAAGTAAGCCATAAATTAACTGTTTTAGGGATCAGAGGCAGCAGGAAAAGTGAGGGGAAACACCTATGCCAGAGAGATTTACAAGGACATTTTCTCAGACTTTGAAGGGACATATTGGGGGCAACTAGGTGGCACAGTGTATTAAGAACTAGCCCTAGATTCAGGAGGACCTAAGTTCAAATCCAGCCTCAGACATTTGACACTTACTAGCTGTGTGACCCTCAGCAAGTCGCTTAATCATCATTACCTGCCCCACCCCCCAAAAAATCAATGAACCTATGCTACCTATGCTACAAATTGTTTCAATAAATAGGAATAGAAAGTACTTTGCCACATTCCTTTTAGGAGACAAATATGGTCCTAATATCCAATCTAGGGAGATGCAAAGCTTAGAAAGCAAATATAGAATTTTTTTTTAATTCAATATTGGGGCAGCTAGGTGGCGCAGTGGATAAGGCACTGCCCCTGGAGTCAGGAGTACCTGAGTTCAAAGCCGGCCTCAGACACTTAACACTTACTAGCTGAGTTACCCTGGGCAAGTCACTTAACCCCAATTGCCTCCCCCCCAAAAAAATTCAATATTGACATAAAACCTTTGAATAAAATTCTTGCAAAGAGTCTATAACAATATATGTAGAACATTTAACTATGACCAATTTGGATTCATACCAAGAATGCAAGGGAAATCTAACATTAGGGAAACAATTAACATATATAAAAACCATAAACCCAACTAAAATTACATTATTTCAATAGATATAGAAAATAGTCTTAAAAGCTTGCTCAGTCATGGAAGTTTCCTTCTTCAATTAAATGAAACATATATAGGTATAACTATGAGCTAGCATTATTTGCAATGAAGAAACACTGGAAATTTTTCTAGTATTAACCAGAGTAAAGCAAGGATACCTTTTCTCTTCATTAAAATTTATTCTATTTTTAAAAACAAAAATAAAGCTATAAACATGGGCTAAGAAGTTACACCATAATCTTATTTTCAGATAATATGAGGAGTTCTTGGAAAGTCCCAGAGTATCAAAGAAGAATATAATGGTGATGATTAATGACTTCAGTAAAGTAGTTAGATCAAAAATAAATATGCAAAAATCATTAATATTTCTGAACAACACTAACACAACACAGTAAAACATATGAGGAAAAAATCATTCAAAATAAATATTAAATATGTATATAACCAAGAATGGTTAAAACTGCCCTTCCAGGGGCAGCTAGGTGGTACAGTGGATAAAGCACTGGCTCTGGATTCAGGAGTACCTGAGTCTGGCCTCAGACACTTGACACTTACTAGCTGTGTGACCATGAGCAAGTCACTTAACTCTCATTGCCCTGCAAAAAAAAAGAAAAGAAAAGAAAAAAAAAGAAAGAAAAGAAAAGAAAAAAAGAAAAAAAAATCTACCCTTCCTGACTCTAGCCATGTATGTTTGGTCCTCCAGTTGGATAATTTCAAGATAATTAACTCTCCAGGGGCTTTTTGCTGGATACTGTGTGATTTAGCATTCTTAAAGCACTTGTACACTTTTATTGGCCACTGAGCAGGAAGGCAGCATTTCTTCCTGCATCTTAAAAGATGGACTTTACCCCCAAAACAGCAATAAAACAAGCCCTGGATTTGCAAAGCCCACAAAAAGACAGGCTGAGATTATTTTCCAGATTAAAGGGAGCCTTACTGGGCTGCGAGAAGAGTTCGACCATGAGATCACACTGACACAGCTCCCAGACACTGCACAAGAGGAACTTACCCCAGAGCCTCTGAATCAGCTGCAGCACCAGCGTCTACTGGAAATAAGCTTAGGGCTGAACAGCTGGTGGGGGGGGGGCGGGGAATAAAGGGGTATCTGCAGGACCTAAAGAGGAATTTGGCTATTGCACCCCACTAGGCAACCAGGAAGAAATCCTGAGCATGGGGAGGCCCAGGTAGGGGAGGGGTACAGGCTCATCAGAGCTAAGATCCACAGCACACATAGTTCTGCTGGCTGGTTAAGTAGCAAGTTGTCTTGAGGTTATCTTCCAAACAGAGAACATGCAAGGCAAGAGAAAAACCTGCCTTCCCTCAAACCAAAACACCTGAAACCCTCTGAAGCTTGGAGCAGTGTAGCTTTGAAGTAGGGCCCCACTGTTGAGGGAGTAAAAGTCAAGTAAAAAAAATGGCAAGATGAGCAAGCAAAGAAAGTTGAGAACAATAGAAAGTTTCTTTAGCAACAAGGAAGATCGAGGTGCACACTCAGAAGAGGATAGCAACCACACGGCCCCTACATCCAAAGCTTCCAAGAAAAATATGAATTGATTTCAGGTCATGGAAGTGCTCAAAAGGGACTTTGAAGAGAAAGTTGGGGAGATATAAGGAAGATTTAGAGAGGTGGAGGAAAGAATGTAAAGATAAATGAGAGAGATGCAAGAGAATCATCAGAAAAAAATCAACAACTTGAAAAGCCAAATGGAAAAGGAAATAAAAAGGTTCTCTGAAGAAAATTTCTGCCTAAGAACTAGTATTGAAGAAATGGAAGCTAGTGACTTTATGAGAAACCAAGACACAGTAAATCAAATACAAATGATTAAAAAAAATAAAGGGTAATATAAAATATCTCATTGGAAAAACAGCTGACCTAGAAAATAGATCCAGGAGAGAGAATTTGAAAATCATTGGACTACCTGAAAACCATGAACAAAATAAGAGTTAACATAGAATCTTCTAAGAGATTGTCAGAGAAAATTGCCCTGATATTCTAGAACCAGATTGCAAAACAGCAACTGAAAGAATCTACTGCTCACCTCCTGAAAGAGATCCCAAAAGGAAAACTTCAAGGAATATTATAGCCAAATTCCAGAGCTCCCAGGTCAAGGAGAAAATATTGCAAGCAGCTAGAAAAGAAGGAATTCAAATACTTTGGAGCTACAATAAGGATAAAACAAGATCTAGCAGCATCTACATTAAAGGCCTGGATGGCATGGAATATGAGATTCCAGAAAGCAAAGGAACTGGGATTACAGCCATGAATTACATACCCAGGAAAACTGCGTATATTCTTTCAGAGGAAAGATGGGACTTCAATGAAAAAGAGGACTTTTTCAGCCATTTGTGGTGAAAATATCTGAACTGAATAGAAAATTTGACTTTCAAATACAAGACCCTGGAGAAGCATAAAAAGGTAAACAGGAAAAAGATATTATGAGAGATATTAAAAAATTAAACTGTTTACATTCCTACATGGGAAGATAATGCTTCAAACTCATAAGAATTTTCTCAGTAAGGAATACACAGAGGACACAAGTCTGAACTGAATATGAAGGGATGATATCCATAAAGCATTTATTTTTTTGTTTATCCTTGTCCTTTGTAGGGCAAAAAGGGTGCGGTGTCTCATGTTTGGGGACAGATTTGGGTGTGGGGCCTCCTGAGTCCAGGGCTGGTGCTTTGTCCTCTGTGCCACCTAGCTAACCCATGATGACATCCTTAAAATAGGGGTGAGGGATAGGAGGAATGGACTGGGGGAGGTAGAGGGGAGAGGTGGACTGGGGAGAGGTAGGTCACATGAAGGAAACAAGAAAAATGCTTATGGAGGGGAGGGAAAGAGGGGGAAGGAGTGGGGAGTGAGTGAAACTTACTATTATCAGAATTGGCTCAAAGAGGGAATAACATACATACTCAAGTATGTATAGTAATATATTTTTGCCCTGAGGAAAAGTGGAAGGGGAAGGAGATGGGGGGGGGTAGAAGAGGGGAAGGAGGGAAGGGCAGATTGAGGGAGGGAGCAGTAAAAAGCAAAACACTTTCAAGGAAGGTGAAGATGTTCTGCATAACTGCACAAGTATGACTGACTATAATGGCAAGACATATGGTACCTACTTTGTTGGACTATTGTGAAGAAAATTCTTTGCCAAGTTTAAGGTACTATATAAAAGTTATGATCAACAGGATGCTATCAGAAAAACCTGGAAAGACCTACATGAACTGAAGCAGAATGAAATGTACAGTATACAAAATAACAGCAATAGTGTAAGATGATCTGCTGGGAAGGACATCGTTATTTTCAGCAAGGCAATGATCCAATATAACCCTGTAGGACTTTTGAAAATTGCAGTCAATCTACAGAGAAAGTTTTCCAAAATTGATGTCAAAATTTGTTTTTACATTTATTTTGGAAAATAAAAGTCTAAATGGAAAAAAATTTAAATTAAAAAAAATTTAAAAGATGGACTTCCAAAATGACCCACATGTACAAAAATATTTATAGTCACTCTCTTTATGATGACAAAGAATTGTCAATCAAGGGAATTCCCATCAATTGGGGAATTACTGAAAAATTTGTGGTATATGAATGTAATGGAAAACTATTGTGCTGTAATAAATGACACACAGACAGATTTCAGAGATACCTGAAATGACTTAAGTGGATTGATGCTCAGTGAAGTTAGCAGAACCAGGAGAACATTGTACACAGGAAGAGCAAAATTGTGCAATGATCAACTGTGATAGACTTAGTTCTTCTCAGCAATACAATGATCCAAGACAATTCTAAAGGAATCAAGATGGAAAATGCTCTCCAAATCCAGAAAAAAAGAACTATGGAGGGGCAGCTAGGTGGGACAGTGGATAGAGCACAGGCCCTGGATTCAGGAGGACCTGAGTTCAAATCTGGCCTCAGACACTTAACACTTACTAACTGTGTGACCCTGGGCAAGTCACTTAACCCAATTGCCTCACAAAAAAAGAAGAACTATGGAATCTGAATGCAGATTGAACCATCTTGTTACTATTTTTTTTTGAGGTTTGAGGTTTTTCCCTTTTATTCTGGTTCTATTTTCACAACATGAATAATGTAGAAATATGTTTAGTGTGGTTGTATATATATATATATATACATATACATACATACATACATATAAAACCTATATCAGATTGTTTTCTGTCTTGGGGAGGGGGGAGAGGAGAGAAGGAGGAAGAAGATTTGAAACGCAAAATCTTATAAAAACAGATGTTGAAAACTATAGTTAAATGTAACTGGAAAATAATAAAATAATTTTATACTTTTATGATTAACATAAATAAAAAATATGAACTTCAGAGGAGCAGCATGGCACAGTGAGAAGAGTATCAGACTTGAAATCAGGAGACCTGGACTCAAATGCTGACTTTACCTGCCACCAGCTAATCAAGTCCAGTTGAACCATGCTGCTTATTTTTATTTCTGTAAAGTGACCCTTTGGGGTTCAAATTAAATCTCAAGTCTGTCCTCAGGAAAATAGGGTCTTGTGGTATTGTGGAAGGAGTAGTAGATTTGAAATTATAAGACCAAGGCTAATCTTGCTACTTACTAGTTGAATGGCCTGGAGGAAGTTCCTTTACCTGTCTGAGTCTCAATATCCTCTTCAGGAAAACTAGAAGGCTAGCCTATCTGATTTGTAAGGTCCTTGCCAGCTTTAAATAAGAATGTCTGAGGTACATTTAACCACAGCAAACATAAGATGAGCTGTGGCTTTATTATAGGTCAGTCTTTTTTGTTGCTTCTATTGTCTTTATTCATTCTTATGTTTCATAAAGTGATATTCAAGAACATTGATAAAATGACAATAGCAAAACTATTCAATAAAAGAGAAATGATAAGATGCTTAAAATAGTGAGATACAAGAAATACAAGACTAAAGACCTATCAAGTGTCAGAGAAGCAAGAGAGTTAAGTTGACTCCTAAATGTCTCCTTTCTGTAGTGTATGCCCCTGTAAGAAGTATCTGAAAGTAGAAAGAGCCTCTGGGATACTACTAAAGCTGCTCCTCTGGTTGTCAAATTGACTATGGAAAAGTCTTCATGGCAGAGCATCTATGGTGGTAGTAACAGGGAAGAAGTATAGTATTTGGAATCGAGAGGCCTGAATGTATATCCCACCTTTACTACTTATGAGCCATGTGACTTTGAACAAGTCACTTTACTGTGAGTCCGCATTCCTTTCTTTTTTTCTTTTTCTTTCTTTCTTTCTTTCTTTCTTTCTTTCTTTCTTTCTTTCTTTCTTTCTTTCTTTCTTTCTTTCTTTCTTTCGTGAGGCAATTGGGGTGAAGTGATTTGCCCAGGGTCACACAGCTATTAAGTGCCAATTGTCTGAGGTAGCAACCAACTAGAGGTAAAGATTCATCAAAGTTAGGTGAAAAACAATTCTGGGATATGCAGAAGGAAACTTTACTATTTATATTCCAAGACAGGGGAGCGGGGAGCAGGGTGAGGGGAAACTGAATGGAATAAGAACAATTCAACTACGGGGCGATGAAGTATAATATTGCCTATATCATAGCAATGAGTTGTGCCAAAGTAACCCACAAAAAGAAGTTGACCAAAATAATTCATGCTTTGAGGAAGAGGTTTTTTTTTTTAATTTATAAGGGTAAAGAGAAGGCAGAGAAGACAATTTAAGTCCCTATGTATTGAGAGATTTCTAGAATAGATACTGTAAGAACCCCATTGAACTGCAGTTAAGAAAGCTAACCCTTTTCCAAGGGTACCAAAATGTATAGGGTGCTGACAAAACTTATATTTCTATATCAAATTGAAACAGCTGAGCTCAGCACCTAATTAAAATTAAAAGCTACCTTATGCCATGTTTCCTCTCAGGAGCCTAACTAATGCCAAGCAATCCATTCTGAAATGTGTAATGGAAGTGAGATCCTTCCTGGACTGGATCCTCCTTGATCCCTTCCCTGGTCATAGCCTCTCCATTACCTGCCTCATATTCCAATCTGCATTTCTCCCCTACATGGCTGTGGTACTCAAAATTCAAGGACTCTCTTCCCAGATAACTCCTAGGAGTCTTCTCTCCCATTCAACTGCTTGCCAGTGGCATTAGAATTGCTAGTTATGGCGACTCTGGGAACCAGACTCCTGGTTAAATATTGAAACCTTAAACAGGGAAGAAGAGAAGCACTGTGTCATTTAAAATGTTGTGAGACTAGTCTGTTTTTGTCTAAATTATTGGGGAACTAGACTGGGGTTTTCCAAAATATTGCTACTTATAAATTAATGGCTATTGCACCATTTTTGGCAGTAAGTATTTATTATTAATTAAGATCACATATTACTAAAATATTGCCCACGTGTCTGACTGACCTCCCCATTAGATACAGGACTAAATAATTACATCCCCAGAATGGAGTAAGAGTCCCAGGAAGTAGAGGAGAGGGCACATTCCTAGTTCAAGACTGTTCCTGGCACAAGAGAGAAATGACCACATTTAACACAAACCAAAAAAACCCGAAGCACCATATTGTATCTAAGAGAGAGCACATGGCCCCAAGAAGAGTTCAAAAACTCTACATTACCTAAAAAGGAGAGCACTCATGAACCTGACAACCTTCCTTGCCTAGCGTGCCACCGAGAACGGCATTCACCTCATGATCCCAGTCTCTTTTCCTCTTTTGATAGAGGTGGCTCTTACACACTGATCAAACCTAATTGGCTACCATCATTCAATTCCATTGGTTGACATGACCTGAGGGTGATCCATATTAAAATGAGCTGTACCTTGTATGATGTCACATCAGTGTCTAGTGCAAAGACAGATACCCTGAGGTCAAAGGCACTTTCAAATAGGTGTGGTTTCTATCTCCATAAACCTTCAATCAGGGGTGAAGAGAAAGCTAAGACTGGGTCCCTATGTCCCCCAAGAAATCCATTATCAATAATTATTTTCTCACAGCACCTTGGGAATAAGCCATGCTCCCCAGATTCATGGCTCCACTTCCAGTCTGGCACTTGCAGACATGATTGAAGAAAGAAATTATTACAAAAAATAAATAAAGGCCCACCTTCCTCACCAACAACACTGAATGATGAGCAACTGCCACCAATGGAAAGGTAAACTCAAAAAGTCTTAAAGTGGCAGCAACCCTCAGACCAGCAGTCCAAAAGCAAAGCCCTTGAAGTCATGATCTTGAGAATCCATCTATGTGGAGATTTGGCCTGACAACTGTTTCAACAGGAACTGCTGCCACAGCTACTGAAGTTCAAGAAAAGAATGTTTTCACCACCAAAGTTCTTAGTTTTACCAAATGATTCAACATCTGAATTGGCTATGGTTTTATCTGTGGAAATAGCATTAAAGATTCATTATTTCTGCTTTATTGTTACACCCTAAAGACCATGGAACCCTTCTATTTGACAGCTAAAACTTCATTTTTGTATTGTTTCCACTTTTGAGCATGTAAGTTCCTTGACATGGGGGACTATCTTCTTTTTCTAGAATCTTGCTTTTTTATTATATTGCTTTAGACATAGTAAGATTTGAATTTTTTTCATCGATTCATGATTAATCCAGGGTTTATGATATACTGAGCAGCATAAGGGTTCTGAGCACTAGAGCCAATTATAGATAATTTGGCAAGCACACTGCACATGAACACAGGAATGATGTCCATGCCTTTGTTTATCAGTCACTTGTCCCTCACTACATGTAGGGAGGCCAGATCACTCTCAGGGAAAGAGAGAGACTGGGATGTGGGGATACACTGTAACTTCAATTGTTGAGGCAGGACAGTTGAACTGGGGGAGCAGGAAGGTAGCAATTGCTATAAATCACCTTAACGATGGCATAAGGCAGCCTATAAAAACAAGGAAAGCACAGGCTTTTATATTGTAGCTTGTCTTGTGTGGTGTTTGTGTTTGTAACTCCTCATTTTATGTGTCTCTCTGGGGTTGGCCATACACTGGGTTATATGACAAGGTGCCTGAGATTTTAGACACAGATATACCAAAGGGTCCCATGATGATGATTCTGTGTTGCAAATCTGGGGATAAATGTGTATTAGGTAATACATCCTGAGCCCTTCTTTGTTCTCTTGGGTTTCAGAGGTCATTTAACCCTGCCTCCTAGATGGTTTTTGTTTTGGGCAGAGATATTACACAATCTTATGATCTGATAAGTTTAAGTCCAGAACTAAGACTCACACAACAGTTCTAAATGTCCATGTGTCCCAACCTAGCACATTGGTCAGATTGTAATTAGGTATAGCATCCAGGAAGTAGGCAGTCACATGTACAAACACACACACACACACACACACACACACACACACACTGAAAGAATTTTAGTCTCTCATAAAAATTTTTCCAAATAAAAATGAACTGAGTAAGTGAGATACATTAGCATAAGGAAGAAAATCCAAATGTGGGAAATTTTCACATAACAAATACTACCAATTTCACAAAGGAGAATAAATGGCTACTTTTAAAATGGCCAGATGTAAATCTGGGTGGAAATTATATCCTTAACAATAAAGTTGTGAAATGCTTTCATTATATGACTAGTGATTGGGGTCCAGTTGATGAATATTTAGTACATCTGATGCCAAAGAAAATACATTGGCATAAGATGATACAGTTTCAAACTGACTCCAGTTCCTTCTCCACTTAGCTCTTCATAAATTATAAGTCTGACCATGTCTCTCCTGTTCCCTCAACTCTACAAAATCAATTCCACTAGCTCCCTATCACCTTCAGCTTCAAATATACAAATATTTAGTTTGGGATCCAAATCCCTCTGTACCCTTAACTCTCTCACCTTTCCTGTCTTCATACACCTTATCCCACCTAATACCACCTGTTTCCTACCTGTTTCTGAAACAAAACACTCTATCTCTTGACTCTAAGCATTCCTAGTGGCTGTCCTTCATGCCTGAATGCTCCACCTCCTCATTTCTACCTCCTGACTTCCACAAGCTACAGAAAGTCTATCATATCTCCCTTAATACTAGTGTTTTCCCTCAGAGATCCTTCCAATACATCATATATATATATATATATATATATATATATCTTCTTTGTATTCAGCTGTGTATCATCTTCCCTAACAGACCATGAGCTTCTAAAGGACAGGGATTAAGTACAGTATCTGACACATAGTAGGTGCTGGCTAAATGTGTACTGACTTGAAAAGAACTGACTAGGAAGAAGATATTCTAGGACTCATGAGCAAGACTAGGGATCAGGGATCCACTAGTTAACAAAGTGCATTCCTACTTAGCTCTTTCTTTCTTTCCCTTCATGCTACCTTCCAACAAATCTTCTCCATCTGAACAATTCCTTTCATTTCAAGCACTATAACTGCCTTGACTGCTCATTTATCTTTTTTGCAGGCTCTAAATATTTTAGTAGTTTTTGCCCTATGAATCAGATATAAGAAATTGTTGGACTTCACCAATCTCATTAAAGCTAGAACTGGTCTGTGAGAGCTCGGAAAACTCAAATAAGAGCCTGCTTTCCAAAGTTCTCCACTCACAGAAGCAGAGGGAACATTCAATTCAAGTAATGGGACATTTCCAAAGAATAGGGGAAAGAAATTAAACATTGCCAATAGTGGTTTAATTTGACTGACTTCTTTAAATGTCTGACCAATTCCTTAATTTCATATTTATTCTTAGAGTTGTTTCACCTGCTAATCAGTGTGCCAAATATAAATCCTTTAATGTAGAGATTATGATTTCCTGAAGTCTTTTAGCTATGATTTTTTTCTTTCATGTTTACATATTGCCTTTCTTGAAGTATGCTGTTTTGTAACTTAAAGTGGCAATATTCCTAAATGCAACACAATGTGTTCCTTTCTATAGCCACAATATCAAATGAAAAATAAGGAGATAATTTTTCCATCTTTACAGGTCTATAGTTAAATGAAAAAACTAGCCCTTCAAAAACCAATAACCACTTGCTAAACTTTTAGCTTAAAGTCTCCCAAATCCATTTACAGGCTAATACCAAAATAGATTTTCTTCAGACAGTGAGGCTTGTTCTTTCTCTGACAAAAAACAGTGGAATAGAAATACTTTTTTCTGACTCTTCCTCTTGTGCTTAAGGAAAGGGAGCAAACAATTTGCACTGGCTTCTTTTGCAGAGACATTAGGAACTCTTTCACCAAAGTTCAGATCCCAAGAGTTCACTACACTTCTCATCAAAACAGGTTAAACATCACAGTCACCTTGATTATGATGATGGTGGGTCATAATAGAAGACTTTAAGGTCAATTAAGTATTATATCGAAGAGAGAGGTTGAAGAAAAAAATAAAATTGCTTTGGCCACTTGGAAACAGGTCTCTAATGTTTAACAAGCTTCTTAAAGAAGAGGCAGCAAAAGAACTAATTGGTAATAAGTTCTTTGCAAATATTTTAAACCAGAAAGCCATCTTAAACCATCCCTGTCTCTCCATCTGTAACTGCAACAGAGATTACAACGTATAAAAGTCCAGCCGTATGGGGCAACACTGATTTATATGCAGTTGCAGCTTTCCTGAAATGCCTAACCATTCTTATAAATTTTAAATCTGAGTTTGGATACCAAACAAAACAAACAGAGCAGTCCTTGATCTTTTTAGGATTTGTCTGATTTCATTCCAGATCGTCAAAGTGTCTGCCTGCTTTCCTCAATATTCTTAATCCTTTCAAGAATATGGAAAATGAAAAAAAAACAGAATATTTTCAAAAAATAAAAAATAGAATTTTTTCCACCATGAGAATAAAGTTCAGCACTGGTTTTACATGAGCTGCCAGTCACAGATTGATCATCTGTTTTTACTTGCATAGGATTTAGCTCTGTGCTCAAATTGAAATCTGTTGTTTAAGAGATTAAGCTTAGTACATCAAGTCTGCTTGTCCTTGTTGGTAATTTGCTTTAAATATATGTTAGATTTTTTTCAGTGCCTTGCTATTATATTCAGTCTTAAAGCTATATTAACATTCACATCAAACTCTTGACCTTTTATAGATGCCACATGATTTTTTGAAACAATCATTTTACGCACTTGCATTAAGGGTCAATTTTTTGTGAAAAGGTAGAACAAGTGCACTGGCTACTAGGTAGCACAGGGTACAGAGTTCCAGACCTGGAATCAGGAAGATCTGACTTCAAATTCAGCCTAAGATACTGTATAATCCTGGGCAAGTCATATAACTCTTTTTGTCTCACTTTCCTCATCTGTAAAGTAAGCTGGAGAAGGAAATGGCAAGGTCCTCCAGTATCTTTGTCAAGAAAACCCCAAATGGGGTCTCAAAGAGTCAAACATCACTAAATACCTGAACAACAACAAAGAACAAGTATCTAGAGAATTTATGAAGGGAAATTCAGGAAGCAGCATAGCATAATCGATACAAAGCTTAACTCAAAATGAGGAAATTCTGGTTCAAATGTGGCCCTTGATACTTACTAATTATGTGACCTATACAAGTTCTCTTCAGCTGTCTTCTTATCTATAAAATGAGAGTGGATAATAAATAGCACCTAACTCACTGAATTGGTAAAAGGCACAAATGATAATGTATTTAAGGTGCTTTGCAAATATTAAAGAACTATCTAAATAGTAGCACTTAGTATGGTAAGTTTTATTTCCTTTGAGACCAATAGACCCATCCCCACAGTATTAGAATTGGAACTCTTATTTCATGAGAGTCATAGTCTTATCCAAATGCATACCTAGAGATGGGGCAGTATGATTTTTGGAGTTCAAGACCTTGGAGTCAGGAAGACCTAGGTTCAAATTCCACCTTTCACACTTACTACCTATATGTATGGAGAGTTCAGGGAGAACTAGCACCCCTGGTATGAGGGTTTACCAATCCCCCTTCAGGGCAGCTCATCCAGCTTTGTTGTCCACTTCTCACCCAACTCATACCTGTGGCTCCAAGTTATAACATGCACAGAAGCCACATCCTGGCAGAAGTGATTTAGCAGATGGCCTAAACCAGCCTGAGGGTAACTGATGGGCCTCAAACCTGTCAGAAAGTTAGCAGAATATCTATCCCAAGCCTGATCAGATAGCCGTTTTGCTTTCTTATTCTACTTTTTCTTTGGAATACTCTCTATTGGGCAGCTAGGTGGCACAGTGGATAAAGCACCAGCCCTGGATTCAGGAGGACCTGAGTTCAAATCCAGCCTCAGACACAGGACACTTACTAGCTGTGTGACCCTGGGCTAGTCACTTAACCTTCATTGCCCTGAAAAAAAGGAATACTCTTTATTGTTCCCTCCTGGACAATATTACAACCTTCTGTTCATAGTTCTTGGAACACTATATACCAGATCTAATCTCTTAAATCTATTCATCACTTCCACTTTGTATTCATAAGGATTGTTTTTTAGGTCATACTTATATGGTCTGCTGGTTTTCCCTACTTTCTTCAATTTAATTTTAAATTTTGCAGTAAGAAGCTCATGATCTGAGTCACAGTCAGCTCCAGGTCTTGTTTTAACTCACTATATAGAACTTATTTACCCTTTTCTGAAAAGTATATAATCAATCTGATTTCTATAGTGACCATCTGTTGATGTCTATGTGTAGAGTCACTTTTTGGGTCTTTTAAAAAAGTGTTTGTTATAACCATTGATTTATCCTGAAAAAATTCTACTAGTCTCTGCCCTGCTTCATTTTGTACTTCAAGGCAAAACTTGACTATTATTCCAATTTTTTTATTTCCTACTTTAGCATTCCCCTATGACAAATGTGACATCTTTTTGGTGTTATTTTTAGATGTTGTAGGTCTTCATAGAACTGATCAATTTTGTCCTCTTGGGCATCAGTTGTTGGAGCATAGACTTGTATCACTGTGATGTTGAATAGTTTGCTTTGGATTTGAACAGATAATATTCTGCCATTTTTGAAATTATAGCCCATTACTGCTTTTCTCACATTTTAATAGAAAGTGAGGACTACTCCATTTCTTCCATGGGATTCTTGCCCACAGTGGTATATATAGTAATCACTTGAAGTAAAATCACCCATTCCCATCCATTTAAGTTCATTGTCACCCAAAATGTCAGTGTTTAATCTCTCCATCTCCTATTTGACCACATCCAGTTTATTGTTGATATTCAGTCATTTTTCAGTTATTTCTAACTCTTTGAGACCCCAGTTGGGTTTTTGTTGGCAAAGATAGTGTAGTGATTTACCATTTTTCTCAAGCTCATTTTACATATGAGGAACTTAGGCAAACAGGGTTGAGTATCTTGTCCAGGGTCACACAGCTGAGACTGGATTTGAACTCAGGTTCTCTTGACTCCAGGACCAGTACTGTATCCACTGAAACACGTAGCTGCCCTCATATCCAGTTGACCTTGTTTCATATATATTACATTACAGATTCCTCTTCAATATTGATCTTTACCACATCAGACTTTCCTTTTGTCCCCAGGTACATCCTCAGATGAGCTTCCTTTCATCTTTGGCCCAGTCAGTTCATTAGTACTGGAGCTTATAGTTGTCCTCCATATTCCAAAAATATATTGGACACCTTCTGACCTGAAAGGTTCATATTCAATTTCATCTTTCTTTTATCATTGTAGCACTATCCATGGAATTATTTTGGAAAAGATTATGGAGTGGTTTGCCATTTCCTTCTCCAATAGATCACCCTTTGTCAGAACTCTCCACTATTACCAGTCCATCTTGCATAATCCTGCAGGCATAGCTCATGGTTTCATTTAGCTATAACAAGTCAAAGAAAAAGAAGAGCAATAAACCAAAATAGTTGTCTGATAAGGCTTCACAAATAATTGATGGGAGAAAAAAAAGCAAAAAGGAAAGGAAAAAGAGAAGAATATAACCAACTGCATGCAGAATTTCAGAGAATAGCAAGGATATATATATATATATATATATACATATATATATTACATATATATATATATGATTTTCTTAAATGAGTAATGCAAAGAAATAGAAAAAAGCAATAGAATAGGAAAGACCAGAGATCTCTTCAAGAAAATTAGAGATATAACTGGAATGTTTCATGCAAAAACTGAGCATGATAAAAAATAGACTTAATAGAAAAGAAAAGAAGAGAATGGGGGAAGAATACACAAAAGAGCCATATTAGAAAGATCTTAACAACACTGATTACAATGGTGGTGTGGTTACTGACTTAGGGCCAGACATCCTGGAGAACAGTCAGGCAGGCCTTAGGAAACGTTTGCTAACAAGAAGGCTGGTGGAGGTGATGGAATTCCAACTGACCTATTTAAAATCTGAAAAGATGATGCTGTTAAAGTGCTGCACGCAATATACCAGCAAATTTGGAAGACTCAACAATGGCCACTGGATTGGAGATCAGTTTATGTCCCAGTTTTAAAGAAGAGCAATGCCAATTAATGTTCAAATTACCAAACCATTACACTCATTTCACACGCCAGCATGGTTATTCTTAACATTTTGCAAGCTAGGATTCAAAATTATGTCAACCAAGAATTACCAAAAGACTAGGTTGGTTTTCAAAGAAGCAGAGGAACTAGAGACCAAATCACCAACATTCACTATATTATGGAGAAAACAGTGGAATTCCAGAAAAAAAAATATTTACTTCTATTTCATTGACTACACTAAAGCTTTTGACTGTGTAGAACACAACATGTGGCAAGTCCTCAAAGAGATTGGAGTTCCATATCATCTTACTTGTATCCTGGGGAACTTGTATGTGGGTCAAGAAGCAACAGTCAAAACCAGACAGGCTATCTTATTGGTTTATGAATGGAAAAAGAGTACACCAAGGGTCTATACTATCACTTTACTTTTTAACTCATATGCAGAGTCCTTCATGAAAAATGCCAGGCTGGATGAATCAAAAGCCAGAATTAATATTGCCAGGAGAAATATCAACAATATTAGATAAGCAGATGATATCATTCTGATGACAAGAAGTGGAGAAGAATTAAGAATCCTCTTGATGATAGTGAAAGAGGGGAGTATAAAAGGGTCTTGAAGCTTAACATAAAAAAAAAACCTAAGATCTTGGCAATTTGTTCCACCATTTCCTAGGAAATAGAGAGAAGAGAGGCACAAGACATGGAAACATTGTCAGATTTTATATTCTTGGGCTAAAAGATCACTGCAAACTGCAACTGCAGCAATAAAATTAAAAGATGCATGCTCCTTAGAAGGAAATGTATGGCAAATGTGAACAGAATACTAAGAAGGATAGATATTGCTTTGTCCTTGCTGACAAAGGTCCATAGAGTCAAAGCTATGGTTTTCCCAGTAGCAATATGACATTAAGCAAAGCTGAGCACCCAAAGATTCAATGCATTTGAACTGTGGTGCTGAAGATGATTTTTAAGAGTCCCTTGGACTGCAAAGAAATCAAGTAAGTCAAAACTTAAAGAAGCTGAAGCTTAAATACTTAAGCAAGATAATGAGATGAAACTCATTGGAAAGACTCTGACCTTAGAAAAGACTGGAAGGCAAAAGGAAAATGAGATGGCAGAGGATGAGATAGATAGTGTCGTGGAAACAATGAACATGAACTTGGAGAAACTTTCAGAGATTGTCAGTCTAGTGTGCTATGGTTCATGGGGTCATGAAAGAGTCAGACATGACTAAACGTTCAAAAAACAAAAACTACCCCAAGCATTTGAAGACTTCCACCAATGGAATGGGCAGATGAGAACAATCTGTTCCAATGCACTGTGGCTTAATTAGAAGTCTAGTAAAACATCAAAGATACAGTCATTCACTGCATCCCAAACCATCTTCAGTCATATTGCCTTTTGTCTTGCCACTGAATTTCCGTAATTCTGGAAGAACATAGAGTGAGACTTATGACTGAACACTCTACCTCACTTCAATCCAATTCAAGGGCAAGTAAGGGCATCACCCTGTGACATCACTGATCCTCTTCAAAAATGAAAGATAAACAACTTGTGACCCTGAGCAGACCACTTAATCGCTATGAGCATACATAACCCCCTGTAAAAAAAATGTGGCTATTATCATCTATTTCACAGTGTTACTATGAGACTCAAATGAGATAAGTTTGATAAAATATTTTGTAAACTTCAAAGTGCTTTTTTCAATGTTAACTCTTATTAGTCACTCACACTTCCTTGACAGTCTTTTCTTCCATTTCTCTCATGCACGCTAGCATTGGTCATATGTTGTATCCCAATTAACTCTGCCTCCCCATCATCTTTCCATCATCTCTTTGGGTCCAAAATGTGATTCTTCTCCAATTGCATTTCATGATTCAAAGCTACAAAGAATTAACGGGGAAATATTGGTGTGGTTCTAAATATGAAATTTCAGAGAAATAAGAAGCTTGGAATAACTTAATGTAATGTCCATGAGGCATCTTTATTCAATAATTCACTGATCATCCACATCAAGGAAGGCATGAACTAAGAACAGATTTGACTAACCAAGGTTTTTCAGGGAGTCAGAGAAGAGACTCTTAACAATGAGGGAAAATTGGAAAGTTTCTCCTGACAGATAACAGAAGAATAATTTTGTTTTGTTTTGTTTTCCCCAAATGAAATAGAACTCTTGCAGGACACCCTGGGCTTTTTCTTTGACACCTATATTACTACTTCAAAAAAGTCATAAATATAAATAAAATTTTATAATGTCAACGGTGCTTCAAATTTCAACATTATTCTTTACAATCTTACCTCACACATCCTCTCCTGACTACCAGCATAGACAGATGTTTAAGAATTTCCTTATACAATGTGAAGAGGGATAGGAAGAGAGGATCAGCATATTGTATACTAAACCAAGTTACTATTCATGAAAAAAATTACTTGGATGTACTGCACCTGGAGAAAGAAAACACATTACTGAAATGCTTATACCTTCTTAAACTCTATAGAAAGCTGACATTTCAACAATACTTTAAGTTCCAAAAAAAAGGATTTGAATACATGATTTAATTTGATTCTCACACCAAACCCATAAGATGGTTAATATTATTGGATCCATTCTAGAAATCAGGAAACTGAGGTCTAGAGGTTAAGTGACTTATCCTGGGTCACACATCTGAGATAAGATTTGAACCCATCTTCCTGACTCCACACCCAGCATGTAACACAGTGTCTTTATCACTGAACTGCAATGCCTTGCATAATGTAGGAGGACATATCATTTGGTTCATAGTTCCAAGGAAGGCTTGCCTTGAGCACAATTGCAAAAGAGACAAAATGTGTTGTTCCATTTGCTTTCTGTGGTTATGTTGTCCTTTAGAGGTAAGCAATCTGTTATAGACAGAAGAACATTGGACGTGCAAGTCAGAAGATCTGGAATGGAATTCTGGCTCTGCCAACTCTCAGACCTTGGTTGATGGTGATGACGGTGGTGATAATGACAACAATGATGAAGACAACAACAAAAATAGCTAATATTTATGTATTAAATATGCATGCATATATTTATGTATTAATGTGGGTCTTATGTATGTATTATGTATGTATATATATCTCTTAAAATGTTCCAGGCCCTGTGCTAAGCACTTTATAATTATTGTTTCATTTGATCCTCAGAACAACCCTGGAAGATGGGCGCTATTGCTATCTCATTTTACAATTGAGGAAATTAAGGCAGTCAGATTTAGTGACTTGCCCTGAGTCACACAGCTAGCAACTGTCTGAGGAAAGAACTGAACTCAGGTCATCCTGACTCTAATACTAGGGCTCTATCCATTTTACCAGCTAGTTGCCACTACCTTCAATCTTTCTGAGCTGTTTCTTTAATTTTAAAATGTGGATAATATCTGTAGTACCTACTTTATAAGATTTCTTTGATACCCAAATGAGATAATGTGTCAAAAATACTTTCTAAACATTAAATGACAGGATCTAGACCTATGATTTTTGCCAGTGGTAACTCCTAGATGAAGAAACTCCTTCTATCAGCAAAGGTCAGCATTTTCGATACAACTTGCAGTCTTTCTCAAGTACTTAGACCTAAAGTGTTTTGCCAGGGCAATACAACCAGTATATGTCAGAAGCAGGACATGAAATAATATCTTCCTGGCTTCACGGTTGGCTATCCATCATCTATCCTCTGTAACATGGTGCTCTTGACCTTAAAATTCTATATAAAATGTATATCATACATTGTTTCTATAACATAAAACCTCAAAAGTAGAACACATAAACCAATTACAACTAAGGTACAATGATTAAGACTCAATTCGGGGCAGCTAGGTGGCACAGTGGATAAAGCACCGGCCCTGGATTCAGGAGGACCTGAGTTCAAATCCAGCCTCAGACACTTGACACTTACTAGCTGTGTGACCCTGGGCAAGTCATTTAACCCCAATTGCCTCACCAAAAAGAGACAGAGAGAGAGAGAGAGAGAGAGAGAGAGAGAGAGAGAGAGAGAGAGAGAGAGAAGACTCAATTCTATGTTTTAACAAGGTACACAATATTAAGGAAAAAAACCCACCATAATTTCTAGTAAAAAGAATATCAGATGTCATTGAGGCTATGTTAAATAAACTTTCCCAGCATCTGGGCCTAACTACAATTTTTTGTGTCCAGGAAAGATGTCACAGTAGTGCCCAAGAAAGTTGTATAAAATATTCCGTTGACAGTAAAGGAAGTAGCAGAACTATCAAGACATCATGAAGCAAATGTGGTGAAACCTGATGTGGACTAGAGACGAGAAAGAAGCTTATTTGTTTTAACGAGTTGTATTTGCTGTCTCAGTGCTAATTTCAGTTGTTTTTTGTTTGTTTGTTGTTTGTTTTTTCTGCGGCAAAAGGGACTAAAGGTATTTTCTAGGATCCCTTCTGAATTTTGGCATCCTAGGACAAAGCTCCAGTTTCCTCATCCTTGTTAGGGCTCTGTTACTATCTCCTAAGTAATAAAGTCAGGCTTGTTGAAGTAAAAGAAAATACTCAAAAGGCCTTGTAATCCCATTGATTCCAGAGTTCCATCAAGTGAGATAGAATGCAGTCCAGACATTTTCCATCCTATGCAGCCCTGGTCCATACATTCACATCATTTTGCCATGGGTGGCCACTTAGCATACATGAGAGTTTCCTCAATTTTTCTGACTGCTTTATGCAGTGACAAGAAAAAAGCACCTAGTAAGAAGAAAAAACAAGAGGGTGTCCCAGTACTCTTTTTGTCATTTTTTTTCTACCAGGTATGTGATTACATTTCCCAGTGGTCCATATAATAATAGGGTTTAAGCATCAACAATCCTAGATTTGTAGCTGAGTAAGTAAATAGCTTCACCGACATTATGAAAAAAGAAAATATAATGAATACTTGCAAATTTCTGATACAACCAACATTGTGTGCAGTATATATTTTCTTAGTCAACCAATTTGCCTCTAAATTCACTATTTATAATTTCCTTAGTCGTAATTAGCCTGCTGCTTCCCCAAGTCAACCCTGCTGCAGGCTGAACATGAAGTGGAAACTAAAAATAAAAAATAAATAAAAAATAAAAAACAGAGTTTCTGGTTGCTGAAAGCAAGCTATACATATTTATAGAGAAAACAGAAAATTATTTGCCAAACTGTAGATGGTAAATACAAATTAACACTGAAAATGAAAGTATAATATTTGCATTTTAAGCTCCCAAATTTCACTGGGATTAATTAGGTGATCAGTGGAAAAAGAGCTCTTCAGAGGTTTTACTTAACTGGCCAAAAGTTTTACATGCATACATTCATACATATACTCACATATATAATCTGCAAAACATATGAATTAATATCACCATTCATCACCTCCCTGACATGGGACTCATAGCTGCAGTCACTCTGTATAAAATTGATTTAACTGAAAACATGCCTTATGTTTCCCTGGTAAAGTCTCCTCAGTCTGAAGGAAAGAAAATGTTCTTAATGTCCCAGATACCTGAGACCCTTAATCTGTACAATTCTGGTCCAAAGAAAACCGTTTTCAATCAATTGTTAGGGTAATCCAAGCAATTTTAGGCTTGTTTTTTCCCCTGGTTCATCTGTGTCACTTTGGATATAGAGCCTTGGTCTCAGGAAGCCAGTTTAACATTTAAGAGACCAGGTCATTAGGAAACTATCCCTTTTTATTTCTTTCCACTATTAAATATCATTGAAACCATAACCAGCAGAAAATTATGCATCACACATGTGCATTTGGCAAGCATAAAGAAGGCTGAACTGGTATTTTTAACTCTCTACTTTTTTATGAAGTATTTATCTTGGGACTGACCCAATCACCTAGCAAGAATCTCTCTTCCCTTTCTATATAATGTGTAAAAAGTCTGTCAAATTACTCCTGCAAGCCAATGAATCAGTGATCTCTAATGTAAATGTATACTACAACAACACAAATCACAACTCATCCATTCCTGCCCATTCTGCACAACTCGTGTCTATGCCTTCCCATAAATTGGCAAAAGGAGAGTCAATCAAAGTGTTCAGGATCTCTTTATGTTATCTTAATTCTCAATTGATTATGTTTGGGGCAAACTGCCTCAGTTTACCCAAATAACTTGAGGAGACCACCAGGCCAAACAGAGACAGATTTATTACATTCCTGCAAGAATGGGCAGACTCAATGTCTGAGTCGCAATAACTAATACATGCCTTGAGTTTTTATAGTAATGTTGGTGGGAGGGAAGTCCCCATCCATACTAGGGAGAGCTCACAATCTAACATCCAATCCTGTCTCACCCAGGGTGCGTGCTCAGCTCGTGATCAATGTATGGAGACATGCATACGTGTTCCAGGAACAAGGGGGAAAAGGGGAGGGAGAACAAGGTCAAACTGAAGGAAGAGGGAAGTGGGGGGGGGGACAGTCAGATGTTTCAGATCTCACAGTTCCCACTGACTCCTCCCTCCCCTCTCCCATCCCCCATCTCTAAAGATATTCAACTTGAATAACAGGAAGAATCACTCAGGTCTTTCAGCATTGTTTTGTAGTTGTGTTAATTTTAGAAGGATGACAGGCTTAAAATTTATCTTTGGCTATGTTGGGAAATCAAAGAAATAGAATAAAGAATAAAAGAATAATCCATTGTTGGTACCCTAGGGTCAAGGGGATTCTGCTCTGAGAAAAAGAGACATGTCACTTAACATCTGGTCTCAACTTAATTGCCGCATCCTGTGCTGAGCCTTGTCCTTTCTTCTTGAGTCCCGAGTATTGAATCAGTGGGTGAATCCCCAGACCCACTCAACAGGGACTGGGGTTCTGACATATGATGGATTCCAGATAAAACTAAGATGTAGCTGACAAGTGGGGAGACTGAGCAGAAATCAAAATACTGCTAATTGGCAATAAAACTTAAAGGAGACAGTGAGAATTTGACAAACAATAAACTTTTAAACTAACTATACTGGGGCGGGACTGGGTATCTTCCAGACCCCAACCTCAGAGTTTAATCTGACTCAAATCCATAATCATCTCATACAATTATCAACTGACAACTTATCTTTTTTTTTTGCCTGAGAATATTGACTTTGTATATTTATTTGTTAAAGGCCAACACATATTTAGCATATTTAGGCAACTTTAAATATAGTTCCAACAGAAATACTCTGACAACAGCAGCAATGGTCTCATAATGTGTTCTCCCATTCAGACGCTTGCTGGGATCATCCAAGTTCTTTGATTTAAAAAAAAGAACTTATTGGTACACATCTTTCTTATCTGCTATGTAATCTACAATCTCTTGTGGACACATTAACTTTTCAGTATCTACGTCAGGAATTTCAAACCCAAATTCATCTTCCATGGACATTATAATTTCTACTTGGTCCGAACAATCCAAGCCCAAGTCTTTCATGAAGTTTGAAGATGCTGAAAGTTTTTCTGGATGAATCTTATCCTATAGTTTCAAGACATAGATGACACAGTCCTGAATGCTCTCCAGTGTCAGAGTAGTGTCAGGGCATGTCACTATACTGATGGCTCAACTGTAGGAATGACCCAGAAACCTGCATGTGTGCAGGGACAAGGAACCACCACGGCTGCCCTCCACCACCACCCCTCCGCCACGCACTGGACTGAACCCAGCGGCCACACCAAGGTGAACATGGGGGCCGGACAGCGGCGCCAAGGACAACTTATCTTTAAACTACTGTGATGTGGGATATAACCTACCTTCCAATCCCACTGGGTCCTAAAAAAAAAAAAAAAAACAGATCACAGTGTAGGTCATACAACTGGTCTAAGTTCTTTAATTTTTTTTTTTTTTTTAGTGAGGCAATTGGGGTTAAGTGACTTGCCCAGGGTCACATAGCTAGTAAGTGTTAAGTGTCTGAGGCCGGATTTGAACTCAGGTACTCCTGACTCCAGGGCCGGTGCTCTATCCACTGCGCCACCTAGCCGCCCCTAAGTTCTTTAATTGTTAATGGGGCTGTATGACTTTGAGTCTAAAGTAACCCACTCTTCTTCCCTTTCTCCCTCTCCTAAAAAAGAACAAAAAGGAATGGCATCCTCAGTGACCCCTAGTCTGGCAAAGAGGTTGGAAAACAAGTTGCCTCTATGAAATAGAAGAATAAAAATGGGAAATGAGTTAGCTGAATCCCTTCATGTTATGAATGAGAAAACTGGGGCCCTGAGAGATTGTGTCTAGCCTAAGGTCAGGAAGCTAGCCGAGCGTGAAACTGAACCCCTAAGTGAACTCTCAAAGGATTCTGTGGACCTGACTAAAAAAACATGAGCAAGAGGAGAGAAGAAATTGTGACAAAACTATCCATAAAAAGAAGAATACAGGATATCTTCTCAGTTTTCATCTCTGTTCCAGGGAGCTACCTGGATTCAGAGCTCACTCCCTCATTTGCTTTGGGGCATAGGTGAGATACTAGTTTACAATCTTATTCTAGCCTATTTGCAAGAATAGTTCCATATCTGTATCATTAAGGTTATTGGTAACAATTATCTGAATTTATATTTTCTAGTTTGGATGGATTTAGCTCTTGCTGAGTTAGAGATTCACCAGCCTCCAATTCATGCTTGCCAGTCCTCAAACTCTCTTCCCTACCTGCACTCTCTCTGTCTCTGTCTGTCTGCTTCTGTCTCTCTCTTCCTCTACCCTCTTTCTCTGTCTCTCTCACTCTGTGTGTCTCTGTCTCTGTCTCTCTGTCTCTCTCTCTTGCACACTCGCGTGCACGCACACACACACACACACACACACACCGAGTTTCTGTTTATTGATTGTGGTTTAGTTTAACACAGAATTCTATTGGCCAGTTCTTTAAAAGAATCCAAGATTTAATGGCTGGGGAAGGAGTCAGTTGTCTCCTCAAATGCTTTCTGGGAGAATGGTTCATAATACTTAATTGTGTATCCAATCAAATTACTGATTTGAAAAGTCCTTGCATTAAAAGGCTGATTCAGAGATTCTTCAAGAACACTTGATTTGGTGACAAGAAAGGGAAAATAGAGAAGATACACACACATATGTATGCGCACACATATGTACACAAATATAAGGGTGTGTGATTTATACATATATGTATATGTGTGTATACATGTATATGCATATATGTGGGTACATATATGCATATATAAATAAAATAATGAACTTGACTGCTTCTTTCCTAACACTAATAAGAAAGTCAACAAGTATTTTAGTAAGCATTTACAATGTGCCAGGCACTGTGCTAAAAATTGAGGATCAATCTTTGTGTGAATTACTCTTATAGAAAGCCTCATGATAAAGGATAAATGTGCTAGGTCCCATGCAAACTAATGGCTTAATACTTTAAAGATTTGAAATCCAATTATAGCTAGCTCAACCTAGCTCCATTCATCTTTTGCTAGACTTTTAAAATGTGTTTCTGCTTAATTTCTGTAAAAAAATGATAATCATAGGTCATTTCTGGAAAGCATACTAAACGACACTATTTGGAAAGTCAAAAATTAGCATTACAAAATATTGACTGTTATAGTTGACTTTAAATTACATGTGTCAATTAAGCCTTTATAGTGATTTTCCAGAGTTCAGGAGCCAGAATGGGAAAAGGTTCAATCACTGCACATTATCCTTCTGTTGTTGAACAAATAGGTCAGTAAAACCAGAGACTGTATAATGGAGTATGTTATTTAAGTAATTATTAAGTACAAAATACTAAGAGGCATATAAGGCGGTTGCTCTATTACTAATAGCCCTTATTTAAATACTGGCTATCAGTAAGTGCTCTCCTTCTCTGTAGAGTAGCATAATTCCTTTTTTTTTTCCCTTGGTGAGGCAATTGGGGTTAAGTGATTTGCCCAGGGTCATGCAGCTAGTAAATGTCAAGTGTCTGAGGCTGAATTTGAACTCAGGTCCTCCTGAATCCAGGGCTGGTGCTCTATCCACTGAGCCACCTAGTTGTCCTATAATTCTTTTTAAAACATATTATTCCTCCTTAGTCTTTATTTCTTTCCATTCCAATGTCTTTTTTTTTCTACATTCACTCTATGTTTGAGGCCAAGTCAGATCAAATTTGATACCAACATAATATCTTAACTGGAACAAACCTCACAGATCATTGTGTCTACCTCTCTCATTTTAGAGATTAATAAACTATTGCTCACAGGAGTAAAATGACTTTTGCAAGGCTACACTGCAAGATAATCACCCCAATCAGTTATTATATTAATAGATTTTTTATAGGTAGAAGGGGGCCTTAAAGCTTATCCTTAATATATAACATGGCCATGACATACAGGAAACTAGGGCTAAGGAAAGTGAAATGACTTTCCCAAGGGAACACAACATGTCTGCTAATATTAAGTTTAGGTGAGGGCCTTTCTCTTACTTCCTTCAGGTAGTAATGCCCTCCTACATGGAAAACTTCCCACAAATGCACATTGCTTTTGGGTTGTTGTATCCAAGCCACAAAGATTATTAATAAAGAAGACAACCAATTTCATATTTTGAAGAGACCACAGAAGTCTTGAAGTTTAAGCCATATGTGAACAAAAATCCCCTCTATACCATGCCATACAAGCAAGTCCATGAGCCTCCGTTTGAAGGTATCCAGAAAGGGGAAACTCACTACTTCCAAAGGTATTGCATTCTGCTCTGTGACTACTCTGCCAGATAGCTGTGATTCTAGAGGCCTGCCCCACAACTGCCATCCTCTAATACTTATCAAACATCACAAGTCACCACTTAGTAGTCATGTCTACCAGGCCTTTCAGTATCTTAGCAGCAATTCCTTTAGGTTTGGTATGTTGAATACTTTAAGAGTAGCTAGACATTATTTTATCATTCCTTATTTGTCTTGGGTTTCCATTACTTGTTAACCATTTCCTTTCTATCCATTGCAGTCCAATAATGATTCTTTTTGAAAAAGAACAGAAGCAGAATAAGCCTGGAGTAGTTTTACCTTTTTATTGTCACCCATTATTATAATTCTCTGGATAAAGTCCAGGATCCAATCCTCCCCTTGATCTTCTTTTACCATCAACATAGCTTTAAAAAAATTGTTGAAAATATTTAATTTCAGCTTTCATTCATTCATTAGAGCCACTGACTCTTTTCTTTATTTTTACATGTCTTTTTTAACACAATTGGATTGCTTAGTTTCCTATGCTGATATATTAATCTTTTTAACCATTTTCCTTTAAGGTTTTTTTTTTTTCTGAACATTTTTACTCATCTCTCCAAAATTTCATTCCTTAGAATGAAGAATGGGAGTTCCCTATCCTTCTGGGACTGACTTCTTCAGAATGGATCATTTGATCTCATCTGCTTTTTTAAAATCTCTTTCAAATATGCTATTCAAAATAGCTAAAATATTCACCAGCAAGGCACTATTAGTACTTTTTTGGCAATTGAGACAAGCAACACAAACCATGCCCAAGACAAGCCAAACAAATGGCACCTTCAGTTGTTAGGAAGGGTTTGACACCACCCTGAGGAAAGAAATAGAGGTTCCAGAACACTCTGAGGTCAGTGATCTCAAAAAGCTGCCATATTAAACCAAACTTAGCACTTATTTAAGAAGAATATTTAACAAGGCTTTTGGGATTCAATTATTTCATAAGACTTCAAGCAAATATATTTTCCCTGCTCTCAGTTGGAGTACTTTATTCTTGGCCAAGAGGCTATCACTTTTATTTCAGTGATTTGGATATAAAAATCCCATTCTCAGAAAGTGTATTCAGCTATTTACTTCCCAATTCTTTCTTAAATTAACAGAAGTGATTGAAACACCTCATAACCTTTAGTAAATACTTCTGAGGCTCTTTCAGAGTATTATATCACCCTGGTGAATCTCGAAAAGCAGGCAATGATCATCAGGTTTAATAAGCTTCAGGAATTTTCTTTTATTTCCATAGTATGTATCCTAGGGACACAGTAAGATAAGGAGACAGTAAGTGTCCCTTATTGTTTGTGTCAGATCAATAATTACCTGGCTCAATATCTTTAACAGTTAGTAAAGAACTACCAAAATCTTTCAGCAAAGCATTTTTTAAAAATCACTCATGTTAACCTCAAGGACAAGATGGAGACATGGATAAATAGTAATTCACTGTGAAAAGAATCTGAGGATTTTTAGCAAACCCAAAGCTCAATATGAATCAATAGTAGGATATGACAAGCAAGATTTCTAATAAAATTTAGACTGGATTAAGAGATTAGTATCCAGAATGATAAAAAGGATAGTTTTATTGTTTTGTCCTTGCCAGATGCAAGCAGTAGTGCTATATTTAGGAAGATATTGATAAGCTTATTTTAGGAAAGTATCAGTGTACTAAATTGTGTTCAGAGAAGGGCAACCAGGATAGTAAATGGCAAAAAAGTTATGCCATAAAAGCCACTGAAAAAATGGGTTTCTTAGCCTGGAGAAGCCAAGACTTAAGGGAAAAATTGGTAACCATTCAATTGCTTTAAAACTGTCATTATATGGAAAAGGGAAAAATGTCAAAGGGGCAAAGAACGACCTACATATGTTTATAGAGAACTGGAATTAGATCCCTAAAGGTCTTCAAGGGATAACTATAGGTTGTTGTAATGGAGATTTTCAGACAGATGGATTTTTTCTGATGTCTCTCCCAAAATCTGGGGCTATGTTTGTTTCTTCAATCTTCGACCATGACTAGATGTCATCTCACCTGGGGGTAAGCTATTGAGTCACATACAGTCAATCCTCAACTTTCATAGAGGTAACATTCCTAGAAAACAGTGCAAAAGTCAAAAACATGAATGTGGATATGCTGAATCTATAGGAATTGAGGGTTATGTTCCCACAACTACCAAAAACTGTAATATTTCACTAGAAATTAATAAAAATACATTTTCTGCATACAGATCTAACAAAATTTTAATTCTAATAATATGCTCTGTTCCTAACACAGTAACTATGATATAACCCAAACAATTCAGCACACAAAATAAAATTGGTAACACGTAAAACATTTTTCACTAGTAATTTTTTTAGAATTCTATGATCTTTTGTGCTATCTCAATAAAAATTATTACATACAATATTCACTTTTAATGACATATTAAACCTATAGTACCATAAATATTGTACAGCAAATAAAATTCTTAAAATTAAAACATGTTTAACCTGTATCTTACTTTCCACTGAGTTAGATGGCAGTGTGAGCGCATGGTACTGTATACTATACTACATACAATCAACATTTTCACCTTGATCGCACTCTGAAATCCAAGGAAGAGGTTAATGAAACTTTAGTCATTGATGTTGGCAGACACTGAGACTGGCAAGGTCTTGACATCACCTCTAATACTCTGTCCTTCCCAGCTGGTGTATAGCATTGGAGATTGTAAAGGATGCATCACTTTGAAATAATCCATCAACAACTGCTTCATGAGTCATTTTAGATTCTTGAATGTCTTGAAATAATGGAGCATAGCATGGGCAAGTTGATTGTTTAATGTTGAGGCTTTAATTGATGGTGGTATCAGCAGCCTTGAAGTCTCTGATCCACTGGTCAATTATACCAAGCCATCCTTCAAACTTGGAAACTCACATGCTGCTTCATCAGCATCTTTAGAGAGTTCAAAATCACAGATAAAAAGAAGCAACAATTTTTTCCAGCAGTTGTTCAAGGTAACCTGTGAAACATTTCCCTAGACTACTTTAATGTGGTCAAGCACTTGAAGCACAGTGAGAGCTTTCCAGAAATCCATTGTGGTGGTTTCTGGGTTCACTTGCAAGTAGTCATAGATAAAGTAGCACATTTTCCTCTTATAATGGGACTTAAAGGCTTTTATAATTCCCTGATCCATAGGCTAGATCACAGATGTAGTGTGACATTGCACAAAAACAAGTTCAATGTTTTCTTGGGCATTTTTCAACTGCTCACGATTATAAACTGAAACAGGGTTGAGTATTAAAAAGAACCCTGATTATAAAGCACCAGCCCTGGATTCAGGAGGACCTGAGTTCAAATCTGACCTCAGATACCTGACACTTACTAGCCGTGTGACCCTGGCCAAGTCACTTAACCACCATTGCCCCACAAAAAAAAAAAGAACCCTGAATGTAGATATCATTCTATTTCCAATATCAACCAGTTGCTAAACCATTTTCAGAAGATCATTGCAGTAATCCACGCTGTTCTATTCTAGTGTCAACACAGTAGCACCCTGGCCTTGTTTTTTTTTCCCTTTGAAACCCCTGGGATTTGGAGCTCAGCAGATAATCAGTGGCTTATACTTGAAGTCACCACTGGCACACAATGGTAGGGTCAAATAATGCTTAAAACCCTTGATCCCAGGGGATTTGAGAATAGCTTGTGTACATACTCTTTGCTATCTGTTTCATAAATAGACCAGTCTCACCTGCATTAAAAGATGTTCTGGTAGGTAACCATTTCTTTTTTATCAATCAGCATGTACAATATATTCTGAAACTTGCAAGCAGCCAAGAACCAGCTTTACCAGAAAGTTTTACATTTTTCAAACCATACCATAACTTAAAATGACACTTCATACATTTTTACACATTTGTTGGGTCTTCAAACAAACAGTTGCCATATTGGTCACACTTTTTATTCTTCCACCATCTCATTTACCCATAAACTTAGCTGCTTTTCCATTTTTTTTAATTCCCTCATCGACACTTGAGAGCTTACTTTAGCACTTTCTGGAGTGGATTCACGAACACTTTTACAAATACTTTCCCCCTTTTTGTAGATATAATGAAATGTCGATTCATTAACACCAAAGTCAGTGCTGACAGTGGCTGTAGACATTCTGGCATGAAGTTTTTCTAACACCTTTATTTTCTCACTAAGCTACATGACTAACTTTGCACATTTGGGCTTAGAGCCCAACAGAGGACTTGCACTATACTTTGGGGGAATAAGTATAACACAAAACTTGAATTTTAAAGACAATGAAAATATACACCAGATTAATAAGGCGCTTTTTACTCCACAATGGTAGGATGAACAAAAACAGTGAAAGACTTGGTAGGATACAAAATGCTCTACAAACCTGTGCAAAAGTGAGAGGTTACTAATAAGATCACACAAATGCTCGAAGTCATGAAAGTTAAATGCCCAAATGTTGAAGATTGACTGAATTTTTTGGAGCTAAAGAAATTACTTTTTCTAGACATAGAGCCAGATTTTTTTTTTTCTGCAAGAGTCTAATATTTAGTTCAGCCAGTTAAGTGTTCTTTTCCAACTTCCTTCCTTGTTCTATTCCTTTGCTTTCTAGTTAACTTCATAGTTACATACATGCTTTCTAGTTACCTTTCATAGTTACCTGAGAACTTCTCTTCTTCCTACTTAAAGCAAGGCTTCAATATTTTTACATAAATATGTCATTTTTTCTAATAACCTAGAGATGAGATGTATGCTTTTCTAGACCTCTTCTGACCACAATACTTCTATTAATGTAGTTTAAGATTGCCTTATATTTTTTAGCTTCCATGTCATGCTGCTGACATTTTGTTTTCATATACAATAGCCACTAACAAGACATTTTCTATGGGAAATATTGCTTTACCCTTGTAAAACATCCTATTCTTATTCAGTTGTAAAACATCCTGTATTTATTCAGTTGAATTTTTTAAAAGTTTTTAAATACTTTAAATAAATATACATATATAAATACTTTATAATATATAATAACTATATCATAACACTGTATGTATAATACTTATAAATAAGTACATATTTTTTGTAAGTATTGGTCTTTACACTTATCACTAATGTGATTCGTCTCATTAGATTTGAGCTCACTGTACCAGCCATCTGAGATTTTTTGGATCCTTACTTTGTTACCTAATCCACTGTTTATTCCACCTAAGCGTGTCACCTTCATTTCTGATAAGCATTCCATCTATGCCTTCCCTTTTTATCATCAATAAAAATGTCATATAGCGTAAGTCTAAGGACATATCCTGGGAAACTCCAATGGAGAAGTCCTTATAAGTTGGTGTCTAAACATCAATAACTATTCTTTGGTCCCAGTTATCTAATCTGTTTTCCACCCACCTAAAGGTACTCTCAACTACTACATATATCCCCACTTGGACCACAAAGATGCCCTGAATATTTTGTGAAAAACCTTACTGAAGTAAAAGTGAATCATGTTTTCTGAATTTCCCTGAAATAAAATCTTGTCAAAGGAGGAAATGAAACAAGTCCTTCATGAAGTCATGTTGGCTCTTGGGGATAACCATTTGATTTTTTTTTAAATGTTCAGAAACTTTGCCTGTAGGGTTATGTCATAGAATTTTGTCTGCAATTGAAATCAACCTTACTAATATAAAACATTCTGCTCTGTCTTCTTTTTTATCTTATCCTTTTATTTAACAAATGGGATATTTGCCCATTTTAAACTTATATCACTTCTCTTTGCCCTTATTATTACAGGTCATTGGAATTGATTCCATAATCACACCTTTCATTTCTTTTATTGCCCTGGATTGGATTTTGTCCAGGTCTGGTGATTTGAACTTAGTAAGGGAATGTATTATGGGGAGTTCTTACCAAATTGTTAGCTATCTTTGTTTGTAATTCACTTTTTACCATTTTTTGCTCTTTGTTTCTATTTCACTTGGTAAAGAGAATGATCTTCTGATCGGGAAATAAGGTAAGAGTTGAGTAGTTCTTCCTTCTTAAATCATTAGATATCCCTTCTATCTAACCTATCAAAATATTTAGAACATTTTAAAAAAATATAGTCTGCTATCAATTTTCTAGCACTGCTTCCATTAATCATTATTGTTCCAAATGAGATAAAACTACAATATCATCTTTAATTTCCATCAAGCATTTGGTTGCCTGGCAACTATCACCATAGCTATAGAGTGATTTTTTTAGCAATTCATAGAAGACAGGTGTTTAAAATTAGAGAAAACTTTTCCTATATTTTTAGGGAAGGGGGGAGGGAAGTGTCTGTTTGCTCAAAATTAGGTTTCCAAATAGGAAAAAGGTGAGGTTTGTATGACATAATTGGCAGGAAGAAAGGATATCTTTACCCATTCTATCCTTTTAAGACATGCATGAGTACACACATGCATTGTGTACACACATATTCACACAACTTCCTGTGTGCTTAAAAAAAGAGCACAAGGTTATAATGCCAAGTAAAAATAGACTGCAGCTGACAAGTTTCACTAAAGCATCATGGGTATGGGCTTTTAAAGAGGTGAGTGGTTTTAAGATTCTCATAAATCAGAAATTAAATTGCCAAATACAATTCCTTTTAGTCTGCCTCTTGCTATTGCAGAGCCATTAATATGGAGAGTCTTTTGAATATACATTTACCTAATATTAGTGGTTTAAAAGAAGAACCAACTTTGTCCAACTTAAATTTGCACTGGGAAAAAGTTTGTATTTAGTATTTCAAGAAGGAAAATCTTAAATTCCCTGCCTATTTGAAGTCATTGAGGCTACATTGACCCCCCAAGATTCATAAATGACTGTGTATATATATATACACACACAAATATATATGTACATATATACACACACATATATACATATACACATACACATATATGTATGCATGTATGAATCTCCATCTAGTTATGTGTATATATCCACCTACATGTATTTGTGTACATACATAGGTATGTGCATGTATGTATGTATATCTGTATGAAAGTGGAAATTTCAGTTATCGTTCTAGTCATTATGTCCTTAATTCAGAAAATAAGCAATTTTATTAGTTTTGTCTGAAATGGCATTATATAGATTATATAGGCTTTGGCATTCTATAGATACCACTTTTGGACATTAATCAGAATGGTATGTCTCATTAAATAAATACTATCTACAAAATAATTCATGATATGTATGCTAACAAGTCACAAAAACTGGGTCTAGATTTGTACGTGTTCAAATTTCTAGATTGCTTATCAAAAAGAGATTACTTCAATATTCTGTCCCCCTATGTAAATCTAACTCATTTCAGTAGATTTTAAAATAGCTAGTATCTCAACCACTTTTCTCTATAGCAATTCAAAGTCTCTTATTTCAGTAAATCAAAACATGCTTCACATTTATTGAAACTAAATTTGAGATAGGGATATTCCATTTTGATGAATCTCATACCATGAAGTCCATTTATTTATTAATAACAACTTATATTTACATAGGACTTTGCAATCACAAATATCTTTCACATGCTAATGAGGCAGAAGAGGAATATACCCCCATGCCTATTTTTAAAATGAGGAAACTGAGGCTAAAAGATGTTAAATGATTTGCCTGAAGTCACAGAAGCAGTAAATTGGCATATTCAAAACTCATATACTAGTCCTCTAACACAAAATTGAGCTTTCTTTCCATTATATCAAGATTGGTCAAAGTATGTGCTTTTTTAATCTAGGCAATATTTCTTCACAAAATCTCCTGAGAAATTCAAGGATTCAAGTAAGTAAGTATGATTCATTAATGTTGTACCTTAACTTTCATGCTTAATGTTCATGTCCTTGATGATGAATACATTTGGGGGTAAATATTTGAAAACATTAAATCTCAGTGGGGAGAGCCAAGATTGCTGAGATGCCAGGAAGTTGCCTAAGATTTTCAAAGTTAACCTCAAAAACAACATTTAATCAATCCTCTAAATGGATTTTGAAACTACAGAACCTACAAAAAAAACAGAGAGAAACAATCTTCCAACTTGAGATACTTTGGAAGACTTCAGGAAAGGTCGGTCTCACTTGGGCAAGGTGACAGCACACTGCACTGAAGGGGCATCTGGCAAAGTCAGCAGGAAGCTCTAGGCCACATTGGAGCAACTGAGTTCCCTTGATCCGGGCTCAGCAACTTGATGGCACAGAAGGCCAGTGGTGAGATCCACCAGCACCAGCTGAGAGGGCAGGCTGCCAGCTGGAGGGCCACCCACAAGATGGGCAAAATCAGGCCTGGTCATCCCAGCATGCTGGGAGCAAGCACAGGAAGGAAGCACAGGGCAGGGAGAAATCCACAAGCCATAGAAGCTTCAGAGTAGAAAGCCTGTGAAACAGCCCCTACACCCCAGGACAAGAAGCTTGGAACAGACAACCTTATGCCCAGGAGCAGACCTCAACTTTTAAAAAAAAAATAAGCTGCAATACAAGTAAGAAACAGAAGTGGGCTCTTACCTTTAAAAGCTTCTGTGTGGACAGGGAAGAGCAAACCAGAAACTCAGATAAAGACAATACTCCCAAATCATCTACATATGAAGCCTCAAAAGGGAAAATGACTCGGTCTCAAGACCAAAAATCCTTCTTGGAAGAGCTCAAAAAGGATTTTAAAAATCAATTGAGGGGCAGCTAGATGGCACATTGGTTAAAGCACCAGCCCTGGATTCAGGAGTACCTGAGTTCAAATCCAGCCTCAGACACTTGACACTTACTAACTGTGTGACCCTGGGCAAGTCACTTCACCCCCATTGCCTGCAAAAAAAAAATCAATTGAGAGAGATAGAAGAAAAAAATGGGAGAGAAATGAAAGTACCACAAGAAAATTATGGGAAAAAAAGAATCAGCAGCATGGAAAAGGAAGTACATTGCTTAAAAATTTCATTTGCCAAATGGAAAAGAAAGTGCAAAAGCTTACTGAAGAAAAGAATGCTTTAAATATTCAATTGGACACATGGAAGCTAATGACTCTATGAGCCCCCAGGAAACCATCAAACAGATTCAAAAGAGTGAAAAATAGAAGAAAATGTGAAATACTTCATTGGAAAGACAACTGACCTGGAAAATAGATCCAGAAAAGCCAATTTGAGAATTATTAGACTGCCTGAAAGCCATGATCAGAAAAAAAGCATCCAGACACCACATTCCAGGAAATTATCAAGGAGAACTGCCCTGATATTATAGAATCAGAGGATAAAATAGTCATTGAAATAATCTACCAATCACCTCCTGAAAGAGAATCCAAAATGAAAACTCCAAGGAATATTGTAGCCAAATTCCAGAATTATCAGATGAAGGAGAAAATACTCCAAGCAGACTAAAAGAAGCAATTTAAATATCATGGAGCCACAGTCAGGATTGCACAGGACCTGGCAGCTTCAACATTAAAGGATCACAAGGCTTGGAATATGATATTCTGGAAGGCAAAGGAGCTTGGATTGCAACTAGCAAAAGTGATCATTCTCTTTCAGGGGAAAAGATGGACATTCAATGAAATGGGGGACTTTCAAGGCTTCCTGATGAAAAGAACAGAACTGAATAGAAAATTCAATCTTAACATACAAGACTTGAGAGAAGTTTAAATATGTAAATGGGCGGGGGGAGGGGGGGAAGGTTATTCAATATGACTAAACTGTCTACATTCCTACATGGGAAAATAATACTTATAACTCTTGAGAATTGTATCTCTATTTGGACAGAAAGGAGAAGATAAATAGAGGGTACAAATATGAATTGTATTTGATGTGATGATATAAAGAAAATTAAGGGGTGGGAAAAAAGGAGTTTATGAGAAGAAGAGGAAAGGGAAGGTGAAATGGGGTGAATTACATCATATGAAGAGGTGAAAAAAACTATAACAATGGAGGGAAAGAAGGGAGTGTGAGCATTGTTTCCACCTTACTCCCATCGGATTTGGTTCAAAGAGGAAATAACATATAAGTTCATATGGATAAAGAAATTGAACTTATTCTTTATGGAACTAAAAGGGTAAGGAGAAAAGCGAGACACTGATGGAAGGGAGGGCAGAAGCAGGGGAGAAAAGGGTAAGGAAAAGGGAGGGGGACTAGTAAAAGGGAAGGCAGATTGGGGGAGGCAGGGGTAAAAAGGAAAACATTGGTGAGGAAGAATAGGGTGAAAGAAGGGGAGAAAGTACAAAGGGGTAAATAGAATGGAAGGAAATAGACAGTTAGTAATAATAATTGTGAACTTGAATGGGATGAACTCTCCCATAAAATGGAAGCAAATTGGAGAGTGGATTAAAACCAGAAACCTACAATATGTTGTTTATAAGAAACACATTTGAAGCAGAGAGATACACACGGGATACAGGTAAAAGGTTGGAGCAGAATATTTTATGCTTCAGCTGACGTCAAAAAGCAGGGGTAGCAACCCTTATCTCAGACAAAGAAAAGGCAAAAATAAATCTAAAAGAGATAAGGAAGAAAACTACATCATGCTGAAAGGCACTATAGATAATGAAGTAATATCAATACCAAACATGTATGAACCAAGTGGTATAGCATCCAAATTTTATAGGAGAAGTTAAATGAGTTACAAGAAGAGATAGACAGCACAACGATACTAGTCAATTTCTGAATCTTCCCCTCTCAGAATCAGATAAATCTAGTCACAAAATAAATAAGAAAGAAGTTAAAGAGGTTAACAGAATGTTAGAAAAGTTAGATATGGTAGATATCTGGAGAAAATTGAATGGGGATAGAAAGGAATATACCTATTTCTCAGTGGTATATGGTATATATTCAAAAATTTACCATGTATTAGGGCATAAAAACCTCATAGTCACATGTAGAAAGGCAGAAATAGTAAATGCATCCTTCTCAGATCACAATGAAATAAAAATTACATGGAATGAAGAGCCATGGAAAGGAAGACTGAAAATTAATTGGAAACTAAATGATTTCATTCTAAAGAATGAGTGGGTCACACAAAAAATCATAGAAACAATCAATAACTTCATCCAAAGGAAAGACAATAATGCAATAATGTACCAAAATCTATGTGATGTAGCCAAAGCAGTGCTTAAGGGAAATTTTATATCTCTAAATGCTTACATCAATAAAAAAGAGAAAGAGGAGTTAAACGAATTGGGCATGAAACTTAAAAAGCTATAAAAAGAACAAATTAAAAATTCCCAAATTAAATACTAAATTAGAAATCCTGAAAATTAAAGGAGAAATTAATAAAATTGAAAACAAGAAAACTATAGAATTAATCAATAAAACAAAGAGCAGGTTTTATGAAAAAACAATAAAATAGATAAACCATTGGTTAATTTGATTTTAAAAAAAAAGAAAGAAGAAAGACAAATTACCAGTATCAAAAATGAAAGGGTTGATTTCACCAGCAATGAAATGGAAATTAAAGCAATAATTAGGAACTATTTCGCCCAACTGTATGCCAATAAATTTGACAATCTAAATGAAATGGATAAATATTTATAAAAATACAAATTGTCCATGTTAGCTGAAGAAGGAATAAAATCCTTAAATAAACCCATATTAGAAAAAGAAATTGAAAAAGCCATTAATGAACTCCCTAAGAATAAATCTCCAGGGCCAGAAGGGTTTGCAAGTGAATTCTGTTAAACATTTAAAAATAATTAATTCAAATATTTTACAACTTATTTGGAAAAATAGGTGAAGAAGGAGTTCTACCAAATTCCTTTTATGACGCAAATATGGTGTTGATACCAAAGCCAGGCAGAGAAAGAAAATTATAGACCAATTTCCCTAATGAATATTGATGCTAAAATCTTAAATAAGATATTATCAAGGAGATAACAGCAAGTGATCCCCAGTATAATACACTATGACCAGGTGGGATTTATACTAGGAATGCAGGGTTGGTTCAACATCAGGAAAACTATTAACATAATCAACCACATCAATAAGAAAACTAACCAAAATCATATGATTATTTCAATAGATGCAGAAAGCTTTTGACAAAATACAGCAACCATTCCTAATAAAAATACTAGAGAGCTTAGGAATAGGTGGTGCTTTCCTTAAAATAATAATCAGTATCTGCCTAAAACCATCAGCAAGCCTTATATGAAATGGAGATAAGTTAGAGGCGTTCCCAATAAGATCAGAAATGAAACAGGGATGAAACACCTCTATTATTTAATATTGTACTAGAAATGTTAGCTTTTGCAATCAAAGAAGAAAAGGGAATTAAAGGAATTAGAATAGGCAAGGAGGAAACAAAACTATCATCCTTTGCAGATGATATGATGGTATACTTAGAGAATCAAGTCAAAAATTACCTGAAACAATTAACAACTTTAGCAAAGTATCAGGATATAAAATAAATCCACATAAATCATCAGCATTTTTATAGATGACCAACAAAGTCCAGCACCAAGATATAGAAAGCGAAATTCCATTTAAAATAATGGTAGACAATATAAAATACTTGAGAGTCTACTTGCTAAAGCAAAGCCAGGAACTCAATGAACACAATTACCAAACAGTTTTCACACAAATCATATCAGATCTAAATAATTGGAAAAATATCAATTGCTCATGGATGGACCAAGCTAATATAATTAAAATGGCACTTCTACCTAAATTAATTTACTTATTCAGTGCCATACCAATCAGACTACATAAAAATTATTTTATAGAACTAGAAAACATAATAACAAAATTCATCTGGAAAAACAAGAGGTCGAGAATATCAAGGGAAATAATGAAAAAATTGCACAGGAAGGGGGGCTAGTTGTACCAAATCTGAAGCTTTATTCTAAAATGGCAGTCATCAAAACTATTTGGTCCTGGCTAAGAAATAGTGTGGAGGATCAATGGAATAGGCTAAGCACAGGAGATACAGTACTAAATGATTTTAGTAATGTACTCTTTGATAAACCCAAAGACAATAGCTTCTGGGATAGGAAATCAGTATTTGACAAAAACTGCTGGGAAAACTGGAAGATGGTGTGGCAGAAACTAGGCATAGACCAACATCTTACACCTTATACTAAATAAGATCAAAATGGGCACATGATTTAGACATAAAGGGTGATACCATAGGTAAATTAGGAGAAGAAGGAATAATTTACCTCTCAGATCTTTGGAAAGGAGAACAGTTTATGACCAAACAAGAGATAGAGAATATTATGAAATGCAAAATTGATGATTTTGATTACATTAAATTAATTTTTTGTACAAAGTAATGCATCCAAAATTAGAAGGGAGACAGAAAACTGGGAAACAATTTTTGTAGCTAGTATTTCTGATAAAGGTCTCATTTCTAAAATATATAAGGAACTAAATCAAATTTATAAGAATCCAAGTCATTCCCCAATTGAGAATTGGTCAAAGGATATGAACAGGCAATTTTCTGATGAAGAAATCAATGCTATCTATTGCCATATGAAAAAATGCTCTAAATCACTATTAATTAGAGAGATGCAAATTAAAACAACTCTGAGGTACCACTTGACACCTATCAGATTGGTTAATATGACAAAAAAGAAAATGATAAATTTTGGATAAACTGTGGAAAAATTGGAACACTAATGCATTGTTGGTGGAGCTGTGAACTGATCCAACCATTCTGGAGAATAATTTGGAATTATGCCGAAAGGGCTGTAAAGCTGTGCATACCCTTTGACCCAGCAATGCCACTATTTGGATCTTTTTCCCAAAGATATCATAAAAAAAGGAAAAGGACCCACATGTACAAAAATATTTATAGCTGCTCTTTTTGTGGTGTCAAGGTATTGGAAATTGAGGGGCTGCCCTTCAATTGGGGAATGGCTAAACAAGTTGTGGTATATGAATGTAATGGATTTCTATTGTGCTGTAAGAAACTATGAGCAGGCAGATTTCAGAGAAACCTGGAAGAACTTGCATGAACTGATGATGAGTTAGATGATCAGAACCAGGAGAATATTATACACAGTATCATCAACATTATGGTTTTGATCAACTGTGACAGACTTGATTCTTCTCAGCAACACAATGGTACAAGAAAGTTCCAAAGGACTCAGGATGGGAAATGTTCTCCAAATCCAGAAAAAAACACTGTGGAATGTGGAAGCATATCAAACCCTACTATTTCTTTTGTTTTGGACGCTGTTGTTTTTATTTTTTGAGGATTTTCCCTTTTGCTCTGATTTTTCTTTCACAGAATGACTAATGCAGAAATATGTTTAATGTGATTGTACATATATAACCTATATCAGATTACTTGCTCTCTAAGGGAGAGGGGATGGAGGGGAGGGAGGGAGAAAAATTTGAAACTAGAAGTCTTATAAAAACAAATGTTGAAAACTATCTCTACACATAACTGGAAAATAATAAAATACTTTTATAATTTAAATGAATGAATGAATGAATGAGTAAACAAATAAAATATTTCAAACAATAAAAAGCCACTAAATCTCTGAGTCTCACACTGGAAATGAATTTATTTTTGCATTACCAAATTCCCCAAAAGTACAGATATGAGCAATTATTACCCTTTAAAGATTTAAGCCATGGAAAATATTCACACTGTTTCTTTGACTTTTACAGATGAAATCAAACCAAAATACAAAATACTTCAGTGGCAGGCCAACAGTCCCAGAAATCAAGGATCATTTACTATGTTTCCATCTTGTTGTCTTGCCAGCACTTTAAATTAAATATTCAAAATGCTAATCATAATAATCTTTTCATGGGACACACACCTCAGAACTTTCTCTTGAGTCCTTTTTCTGTCAATGATAGTGGCATTCTTTCCCTCACCTAGGCTAAAACCTTCAGTCAGCTTTGACCCATGCTTTCCCTCACTCCCTACATGTAATCAATTGCTGAGTCCTACTAATTGTGTCTATCACACATTTACTTCCTTCCATTTCTATTGTCTGGATATCTCAAATATACTTAACTGACTGCCTAAACTATTATAACAACATTCTGATTTGTTCTTTTCAACTGATTTTCCCCCTCTCCAAAAATGTTCTTGTGGGACAGTTGGGTGGCACAGTGGATAAAGCACCAGCCCTGAATTCAGGAAGACCTGAGTTCAAATCTTTCCTTACACACTTGACATTTATTAGCTGTATAACTCTGGGCAAGTCACTTAACCCTCATTGCCCTCCCCCCCCCCAATGTTCTTGTATGACACAGATTCAATTTCCTAGAGGACAGATACAATTATGTCACTGGAGGTACATCCCCACCTCCAGGTCCCTACTATAAAGGATTGTCATCTAGGGAAGAAGACAGTACCCTTTCACAGGATTTTAAAATTTATTCTCTAGCAGTCAGGAGGCATTAAAGATTTTTGACCCAGTCAATGACATAATTGGATCTGTTGTCTAGGACATTTAATCTTTCTGTGTTATGCTAAAGCTAGATGTGCTAACCCAGACTTAGACAATGATATACAACTCACATGAAAGCTCATTTGTTGAGGAGGGGATCAAAGCATTGACATGGCACAGCTCCTCAGGGTCTGAGGTTTTAGCTACAAATGACCCAGTGTGTCTACTCTACAAACAATGTTTCATACAAGCCAGGGAGGGGATAATGGCTGTTGGATCACTACCATGAGATCCTTCCATTAGGATGGCAGGCTTCAAGCCTCTGAAGAAGGGTCGTGTGGAAAATGAATTAGGCTTGTCCTGTATAGGTTAAGAAAGCAGAACTATAAGCATGTAAGGAATTTGCAAAGAGACAGATTTAGGTCTGGAATAGTAAGAAAAAAATTCTTCCTATCAATTAGAGTTGTACCAAAATGGAATGTTCTAGAGGCTATCGCCACATGTGAGAGATGTTATTGAAGAAATTTACTTCAGATATAAAGTAGAAGAGATGGCCTTTGAGGTTGCATCTTTTAAATTCTGTAATCCTTATATCCATATATAATGAGGTCTCTCCTTCCTCTAAAACTGCAAAGCACTGCATACTCATGTTATGCTATTTATCATATTTGCAGCTTTGCTTTATTTTTATGTGACCTTGCTAGAATGGAGACTTTTAGGAGGGAGAGACCAAATGGAATTCAACAGGTTAAGTTGATATGTTGTACTGCTTGAGAGAAAAATATAATTATGAGTTTTATGAAAATGATCTGGAGGTTTTAGTGGACTCCAAACTGAATGAAAAAACAATACACAATGCAAATTAAAAACCAAATAACTTACTCCTGTTGTTGTCAAGTTGTTTCTGTTGTGTCCAACTCTTTGTGACATCATTTGGGTTTTTGTTTTGGTTTGGTTTGGTTTGCTTTTAGAAATTGGATTTGTTTACCAATTCTTTCTCCAGCTTATTTTACTTCAGTAAAATTGAGTCAAGCTGCTTGTGCATGGTCACAGACTAAATGTCTGAGGCACAATTTGAACTCAAGAAGATGAGTTTTCCTGATTCTAGGCACTGTACTCTATCCACTGTACTGCCTAGCTGCCCAATGCTAATTCTATACCATGCTAATTTGGGTAACTAGTTCGCACAGTAGACAAAGCACTGGCCCTGGATTCAGGAGGACATGGGTTCAAATCTGGCCTCAGACATTTGACATTTACTAGCTATGTGACCCTGGGCAAGTCACTTAACCCTCATTTCCCCTCCAAAAAATTTTTTTAAAAGAATAGTTCTAGAATGAAGTGATTCAAGGATTAGAAGAAGAGGAAATCAAAAAAAAAGAAGAAGAAGAAGAGATCTTAAAAATCATCTGATCCAACTATACTATGCTTATTTAAGAGAGGCAAGGTGTATAGAAAAAGGGATTAGGGAATCATTCAAAATCTAATAGTTGTGATAACATCTGTTATAGTCACATATCTGGCATACAATTTACTTATTTTTGAGCACCACACTTTGAAAGACCAAGTAGGAGTCTTTGCATAACAAGCCAAAGAAGTATAGAACATGATGTACAGAAAACAATTGAAAGAATTGAGCATGTTCATATTGGAAAAGGCAAAACATAGAGAATGTGACATTTCTTCTTCCCCTTGCATTATGTCTTTTAGAATTGTAAGTGCATTAAATTTAATTCCTCAGTGGTTTCTCTTCTCTAGTACCATCAATTCATTCTTATATACTTCACTTGGGAAAAGTCCAAGGAAAGTCTTTTCTCTATACATTTACCAAGGCTTTTTCTCCTCTTTTTTTCCTGGATGTTGAGATTTTCTAGTTCTAAGAATTTCATGTAGACATGATCCAGTTATCTATTCTCCTTCTAAGAGCCTTATAGCAAAATCTACTGTAAATGCCAGCAGGTTTATCGACAAAAACATTTATTGAAAGAGAGATAAATACAGCAAATATTGTGATGGATCCACTTGAAGTGTAAATTCATTTGACAGACTGTTCCTAAATCTACACAGAGGAGCCATTTTGAATATTTCAATAAGCAACCTATATTGAGAAAAACTGAGTTTAATATACTCTAGTAAGTCCTGGTAAAGATTCAGGATTTGTAAAACAGAAACATATCCTTTCCTTATTTCTTTGGATTTGACATTGGCAATCAAACTTTTATTATTTCTAGAACAACACGTTCTCAAGGGTTGGCAAAATATTGCCCACTTGCCAAATTCTGACTGTTTTTACATAGCTTTTGAGCTAAGAATGTTTTTTTTTTTTACATTTTAAAACGAAGTTTTATTGTACTTGAAAATGTAAAACCATCCTTAGCTCTCTCAGATGGTACAAAGACAGACTCTGGAATTTAGCCTTTGGGCAGTAGTTTGGAGACCTCAATATTAACATCTCTTGAAAGAGCTTACATTTCTATATGACTAACTTTACAAAGTGCTTTCTTAACAATTACTCTGTGAAGTGTGGGGACCAATTTTTAATTGGGGAGTGTTAGCTAAGCGGCTAGCTGCAATATTGGGGCAAGGGAGGAGACCGGCAGCACTCCCTCAAAACAGAACAGGATTTATTTTAACAAGAACGAACTTTAAAAAAACACAAACAGGATCAGTAGGATCAAGGGAAAGGAAACAAAATGGGGAAAGGGAAATTATACAACCTGAAAAATACCACTGCCCAGGAATCAGCTGAGAATACACAACAGAGCTACTGTTGCCTTCCAGCTTCCAGCCAGAATGCAGGAAAGACAAAAAAAAAAAAAAACTTCCTTCCTCCTGCACACTCCACACAGCCCCCAGCCAATTGGATGGCTGCTCTGACAGTCACATGACTGCCCTCACTAGGCTTCCAATCATTATAATTTTGCCAGGCCCATGTAGGCGTCGGCTAGTGGTGATGACCTGAGGTGCCAGAACCATGGTGAGGGCTACAACCAGTAGGTGGGGCACCATGCAGTTTGCGGAGCCCCAGGCCAGTGTGTGCAGAGGCATAAAAACCTCAAATAACAATTAATTCTTTACAGAAGGAAATAGCATGACTACTATCTTCATTTTACAAATGAAGAAACTCAGGTTTAGCGAAATTAAGTGATTTTCTGATGGTAATACACAGGTAATAAGGGCCAGAATCAGATATCCAATCTACTACACTTTCCATCAAGCCATATTGCCTTCTTTATATGCTAGTAAATAAAAACAATGGCTCATAATATTACGTGATAGCTATATATTATATGTAAATATATCCCCTAACTTAAGGTAGGACTATTAGTACAGAGTGATTCTATTTAACCAGTCTCCAAAATTGCAGATTAACTCAGTCATAGAGAATCATACAGTTGTGAAAATCTGCATTAATCCTTAAAAGAAACAGAATAAGGATATTATTGACACATCACTCCAATTCTTTTCCTTTAGTAGAAACAATATCTCTAAATTTCCTCACTGAATAGCATACTTTTATAGTAAAACCCTGAATTGAAATTTGGTCTAATAGCCACCATCCATTCATATATACATACATATAAGTACATGTGTATCGTTGACAGATAAGTTGTTATTTCTTGCTACCCACTGTCATTGTCCCTATACCCAGTTGCTATATTCCTGCCTTTTAAATTGCTTCTCCTTGCTTTCTAGCCTGCTATTACTGGGTTTAAGAGTAAATAAGCTTTGTGTGTAGGCTTGGATAGTCCTCTATTCTAAGCTTCAGTGCATGGTTTCTGTAGCCTAAAGCACTGATCTCCTAGCATACTAGGAATAGACAACATTTAGAGGTTAAACATCTATTTTGAAGGTCATCACCCTATCTCACTTAAAACATGGAAACCTAAAGTCCAGTATCTGAAAACCCACTCAGTTAAGGGACCTCAGCATACCTGGAGTGGACCCATCATGGAGACAACCACTTTGAAATGTCTAGCATTGTCAAAGTGTTCACTGTCACTGCCTTTCAGATGGTAGTTGAACACTCTCATGATATTATCTCTTCCCTAAGTGCTTAATAAGTGCATTTTCATACATTTATTCATTCAAAATAGGAAAGTTTCCCTCAAAGTACTATCAAAAAAATAAATAAAAGGCACTGTTTCTTCAGTTTTTAATATGTATAGTTATATATTTATAAATGAATGTATAGTGGAAAAAATTGGAGTTACCAATCCTCAATTGGAGATAAATATCCTCAAAAAGTGTGTAATTAAATAAATTGTGGTATATTGATATAATTAGAATCCTATGATCCCACTGCACCTCAAAAGTATGAAGAATATTAAGAAAATTAGAAGACCTTTATGAAATCTTCTAAAGTGAAAAAACTGAATCACAGTAAACACCATTACCATAGAAGAGGGGAAGAGCCTGAGAATAACTAATAAAATAATTTTATTAAGAGTATTGGGGGCAGTTAGGTGGGGCAGTGGATAAAGCACTGGCCTTGGATTCAGGAGGAACTGAGTTCAAATTCGGCCTCAGACACTTGACACTTACTAGCTATGTGACCCTGGGCAAGTCACTTAACCCTCATTGCCCTGCAAAAAAAGGGTCTTATTAGAGACTTAGAATTACTGAAAAGTTAAAATACTTAATGCACTGAAATAAATGAAATGTAAATAAAAGCTAAGAAAATGTTATATTTAATATAGATTTCCTTATAATTTTTTTAGTAAAATTTAATTTTGAAATTCAAGGGTCCATGTTCTATTTTGAATTCCAGGGAGGATCATTTGAGTAAATACACTACTGACATAGTTCCAACAAAGAAATATAACACAACAGTCTGTCACTTATTGGGCTACCTCCTCAAACATGGCCATTCAGGCTCTGTATTTTAGGTGGAACTATCATGCCCAGGTTTGCTCTTCAATCTTATGTGTGCCCCATCCTGTTCAAACCATTTTAGTAAATAGCCCAGTCTAACACGTGCTTTAGAGTCCTCACCATTTTCCACAAATTGTCCTACAATCTCAATTCATATTTATTTGACGTCTTCATTTTAATAGAAACCTGTCTCGTTTTTTATGCCATATCACATTTATCCCTCTCTACTGAAGTTCAGCCTTTTCCAACTTCCCTTGTATCATAAGTCCAAGAAGAGAAGTGGACATATTCATTGTTCTCTAATGTTATTTCTTGCATTTTTCTACCACTATCTTCAATGATCTCTCATTTGAGGTCCCTTCAATGTCTTTTTTTTTTTTTGCAATATCTCCCCATCTTTCTTGTTACTATATCATTTCCAACAGTGATTATACCAATCCTTTTCTTTCTTCTAATCTCCAATCCATCCTTAACCTCATTAATTTTATAGTATATAACTTAGCCTCTAACTTTACTATGAAGATTGAGGTGCCTCAATATCAGCTTCTCCTTAATTACTGTCCTTGACTGCTCATAAATTTTCTTTTTAATTTGTGAAATAAAACAAGTCTTTTCAAAGCAGACATCGCCCTTATTAGCTTCTCTCTGTCTGCTACTGACTAAAGCAAATGCCTCTATCTGAATGTTTGTATCCAGCTACTAATATGACATCTAGCTACTTATTCCAATAGTGCTCCCTTTTCTCATATATCTTTAATCACATCTTTATTACTATCTCATTTCCTCATGCCTACAAATATGACCAGGTTTCCCTAATTCTGCCAAGTTACATTCCTATCTTTATTCCCTTTTGTTGCTAAACTTATTTCCACTTGATGACTTTACTTCTGCACTCTCCTCAACCCACTATCATCTTGTTTCTTCCCTACTAGACCAATGAACCAGCTCTCTAAGGCTGTTTCTAACCTCCTAATCACCAAATCCAAGGGTCCTTTTTTAACTTCTTGTCCTCCTTGACTTCTTACAGTTTTGGACCCTATTGACTACCTCTTCTTACTGAATGCTCTCATCTCTTGGTTTTAGACATCATGTTCTCTGGTTCTCCTTTTGCCTCCTTAATCCCTCTTTGGGTCTGTTTTTGGTCTTATTTTCTTATCATTCTACTTGCTTTTCTTAGTAAATATTTCCACTCTTCATGGCTTCAACAATCATCTTTCTTAAAATGATTTTCAAATGTATTATTCCAACTCAAATGTGTTCTAAGTATTTCCTGTTTGTAGGTTTACATTTTCAACTGTAATAACAAGATATCTCCACCTAAATCATCCTCAGACAATTCAAATTAAATATTTTCATAAAATATCTAATTATATTTCCTCCAAAAAAACTAATAATAAAAGGGAGTCATTGTAAAGATGCAGATTTAGATTTCTATAAGGAAATATTTCCTAATAATTAGAGTTGTCAAAAAAAATCTGCCTGGGGAGGTAGTATATTCCCTCTAACTAGAGGTGTTTAATTCAATGTTTATTCAATATGTTTATTAAACACCTTTCAAGAGGAAGACATTGGGCCAGTAGCTAGGTGGGGTGGGGTGTGGGGTAAGGAGTGGGTTAAGGAAAGAATAAGAGAGCACAGGGTCCATAGAATGCAACACCTACCCTTAGGAGATGGAAGATAGATGATGATCTAGAAGACTGAGGAATGGTCAGATGGGTAAAAAAAAAAAAAGGAACCAAAATTGTTCACGAAATTAAGGGAAACACTATCCAAAAGGAGGATATAGTCAATAGTTTCAATGGCTGAAGACATGTCAAATAGAATGGGAACTGGAAAAGGGCCACTGGACTTAGCAGTTAAAAGATTACTATACATCAGTGAGGTCCACTGTGGATAACATAAATCTGTATTGGAACTATTACTCATGGTTCTTGGACTAAAAAAAGAGCATTGAAAAACTCATCAATAGGAATATAATAAAAATGGGGATAAACTGACCTCACTACCACCTGAAAGTATAGTAAGTGAGGTATAACTAAGAAGGAAGCAATAGATTCAAGGCAACAAGAGAATACAAAGTTGAACTTGTCAAGAAGAAAGTGAGACCAGAGAAAATAATTACCTAGGAGAACAAGGGGAGGCAGAGGAACTAGAGGTTGCTTTCAAGATAAAAAAATGGGAAATAAAGCAGAGAGAGAGTCCAAAGAATAGAAAACTATAATCATAAAGTTGTCTTTCAGAGTTCTGGATCCTAATAGGTACTACAATTATGAATAATGGTGAAATTAAGGGTATGATCATTTCTATGAGTGGCTGAGGTAGAAGGAAGATATAGATCATGGGAAGTAAGACATTAATGAAATGAGTGGTACTTAAAGCTATACAAACATGCAAATCACAATCCTAAACAAGAGAGGAGAGATTGGGGTAGAGTAGGAGTCTAGGAGTAAAGTATTATACGCTTTGAAAGAGGAGAATGAATGACCTAGAGAATGGTAGGTAACTGTGGTAAAGATGTAGTAGACCTGCTGATTTATAAAGAAGGAATAAACCTTTAGAAAAAAAAATTACTCTCGGAAATAAATGAATAGTCTTAAAGTGGCAATGAGACATGTGAAGTATGAGTGTTCCTAATGACCCAGTATGTCAGGTGATATAACAGAAGTATCAGCTATAATGGTCAGGGATATAGTATCATTAAGTAAAGGCTGGATGACCACTTTTTCAAGGTTATTGTAGAGATGATTACTATTCAGAATCAGGTTAGATGAGATGGCCTCTGATATTCCTTCTCTGTATGAGATTTTATGATTCTGTAAAAGCCTGTTCATCCTCCATAATTTACTATTTCTAGCTATAATACCACCATTTATCTAGTATTCCATGTTTATAACCTTGGGGTTATCTTTACTCTTCCCTTGTTCTCTTCTTTCATACCCAAAAAGTATGAGGCTTTGTTTATTCCTCTACACCCTCTGATCCTGGGTGATTATCATCCATGTCCTCCAAAAAATCTTCTATGGGAGCAGTGGAGCTGGAGATGGGAACGAGGGGGAGGGGAGAGACTGAGGAAGTACAGGGAGAGAAGTCCACCCAACAAGCTTTCTTTAGCTCTCTTATTAATAGCTTCCTAATCTTTTTGTTGTTATTGTTGTTTTTACATACACGGATGCCTTTGGCAGTCTGGTAAAGCCTGTAGATCCCTTCTCAGAATAATGCTTTTAAATACACTAAATAAAATATACATAGGAATACAAAGGAAATCAGACATTTTGAAATGGATGATCCTTATATTAAAAACTTCTGTACCTAGAACATTGTAGAACCTCTTTCTATAAAATTCATAATCACTCATAATCCAGTATAGTAGAAGTGCCCAGGAAAAGAGGATGAAGAATGCCTGTTTTCCAGACTGTGATAAGTACATTGTAAAGACATCCCATAGTGCTGGCTCATCAGTGTATATCACTTGAACAGGCATGACAGAATGGAATAGAAAAGAGAAAATGGTCTGGACTGCTTTTCGGAAATTGTACAGCCATTTTAATAACCTCAAGCTTCTTCCGGAAACAAAAGCCCACCAACAGTCAAATGCTGGGAATTTACATGACACTTTAAAAAGGTTAATTCCTTACACATCTAAATCACAGAACCCACTGCCTTCATTGTAATAGGGATTCACTGCTGATGCACATACATAGTTTGTCTGCATTCTTTTCCAGTTTGGACTCCTATACACAACCATTTCTCTAGGGCCTCCTTTAGGGCAGAGTAGAATCAGAAAATGGCTAAGCTGGGAGGGACATCAGAATTTAGCCACCAGATTCTCAACTTTTTGGGAATTGTGTTGCGTAAACCTTTGGCAATCTGGTGAAGCCTACAGACTTGTTCTCAGAATAATGCTTTTAAATGCACAAAATAAAACAGAGGAGATATTTTTTAAAGCAAACCAATCATACAGAAATGCAGTTAATCAAGTATATTTAAAAGAGTTCAGAGACCCCATATTAAGAAACCTTAAACTAGCCTAACTCCTGTACTCTACAGCTTAAAAGAAACAAGCCAATACTCAGAGAGGTAGGACAACATTCCTGAGATTACATAACTCTCTAATGTTCAAATTAAGCCTAAAACTAATGTTACGTGAGTCCCTATCCATTATTCTTTCTACCACACTACTCTTATTCTCTGCTTACAAACTTAAAATGATCAGTCTGAATACTGGGTGTCAATGGTGATCAATGAATGTTAAAGCTGGAAGAGATAGGATCTTAAAGAACATCTATTTCAACTCACGACTATGTTTATAAAGCCCATCTACAATAATTTCCAAAGTCAGTAAATGGTCTTTTCTAGAACACCTTCAATAATGGAATAGGAGTGATTTCATGTCATGTCATTATTCAGGCTCTCCCTCCTTGAAAAGGGGCCCTAAAATATCTTCCCAGGTTATCTGGATCTTTTAAATATTTTCACTTTTTGTAGTCAGACTATGTCAACCTGGATCTATGACATGATAATAGCTAACGTTTATATAATACTTTAAGGTTTACAAGTCACTTTAAAATATTGCCTCATTTAATCCTCACAACATTGGGAGGTATTGTGTCCATTTACAGAAGAGGAAACTAAGGAGGTTAAGTGACTCGTACAGAGTGATACAATTAGGATGTGTCTAAGGCTGGATTTGAACTCAGGTCTTCTTGATTCCAAGTCCAGTGCTCTACTGACTAAGCCAGCTAGCTGCCCCCTAACCCTTTAATCTCATTTTCCTATGATAATCTGTGCTTGGAAAATGCACTTTCACTCTCCCCTTCTCCGTTAGGGATAGGAAGACATTAAATTAATCTTTTAAAAGTATTTATCAGTTGGATTGTGACTACTAAGTGCACCAGCTGTTCAATTATCCAGGAGTGATAAACTGACCCAGAGAACGTGTCACAAGAGGGGATGATGGCTGCTAGTAATTAGCGCCTATTTTCCATAAATGTGAGCAGAGGATTAGTCTGTGGAATGGGGCCAACACTAACCTAAATTGTGAAGTGGGGGAAAATGTCTTTCTTGGAATTTTTCACATGATTCGCTATGTCTATCGTTCACTTCCAATTACACATCCCCCGGGATGTTGTAAATCTCCTTTCTGCTTTTCAGTCACCAATGGCTCAGGGCCACCTACTACAGTGGAAAACTTTCTAGTATCATTGACTGTGGCAAGGCCCATGACCTCTGACAAAGACAAGCCTGAGGGAATGAAAGGGAGCTCAGAAGGTAACATTAAAAATATAGTTGCCATTGACTTTGTGGCATGTTATGATCATGGCTTACTCGTTATCATTACAACTCTAACAAATTGTAGTACACCTCATTGCCTTGAGACTATACTCAGAGGAACTCACAAAGGAAAACAATCCAAATGCAAAAGGGAAAAGCCACCTAGGAATAAGAATTCCCAGTCCTGCATAGAAATTTCTCCTGGGTCTCTTGCTTTCCTTCTCATCCTTAGAGTCAGTTATCCAGCCGCATAAGTAACAACTATGCTCTTATCAGCTGGCCACAGGACGCCTCAGGGGAGGGGACAAGCTGGTGGCCTCATGAGAGTTATTGGCAACAGCTGTTGCTTTTCTGTCCCACAGATCAATTGCCTGCTTTTCTAGAGTAAAAGGCTCCTCAAAAAAAAAAAAAAAAAGAATTATGTTTAAGCATGGGGACCCTTTCCAGCTTCTCTCATGTCACAAAACTTTGTCTTTGAAGTAGGTAAACCCTGTAGTGGAGAGATTAAGCTTGCGATGTATTGGTCCTAAATTATTTGTTGATGTTTTTACATAACTGCAATATTTTTTTTTCCATTTAATTCCTTAAAAAATCTTCTCCAAACATTTAGTGTGAATGATGGTGGTCCTCATGATTAGATAATTATTACCTTCCATACCTGACTCTTTAGTTAACAGCATGAAAGAGTCTTTGGTTTATGGCCACACTTATAGGGATAGTTAAGATAATTGGAAAATGATCAGAGGTACAAAACATCAATGAACCTCAGTTAGGTGATGCTCATGAAGAAGCTAGAAAATGCTAATGCATATGCCATGAATTTTTTTTTAACTTCCTTCATCTCTTTGGTCTACATGGTTTTTACGTGGTGATAATAAAAAAGAACTCACATTTACATGGCTCTTCAAGATTAAAAAGCATTTTCTGCACATTATTTAATTTGATCCTCTCAGTATCCAAATGAAATAGTACATATATGATTATCCCCATTTTATACACAAAAAAACTGAGGCTTAGGAGTGTTATGGCATTAAAGAAATTACCTTTTGAACTGGAAAGGACAGAACAGAAACAGCAACTAAGGAGGAGAGACCCCAGATAAGTAAGAGAGATACAGGAATATCTAGCTGCCTGTGCTAAATTGAAAAGGACTCATCAAACAGATGTAGATACTGAAAAAATAGGTTAATATGAATGTTGAACCACTGTCAGTTACCTTTGAAAATGCCCTCTGTGATTTGAGATGTCAAATATTTATCGGACATGATTAACAGAAATGATGCTTTCTGTCATATCTTTTCTTATCATTCTCAATGCTTTTTCTACTCTTTGTACTTTTCTATTTTTTCCTAGTTTCAGTTGGTTTTGTTAATGTATCTCTATATTATAGTTTGATATCTGGTAGAGCTTTCTTTATACTTCCTTCTTTTAAAAATATGTATTCCTTAATATGATTTGTATTTTATTGCTCCAAATGAATTTGTCATTAGTTTCTTTTTCAATTCTATAAAATTTCTTCTTGTTGACTTGATTTACATAGTGGGAAATCCATAGAGTAATTTGGTCAATTTCATCATATCACTACCTTAGTACAATCCAACCTCTTGCCTGTAATATTTATACAGTTTTTGGTTATTTTATTTCTGGGAAAAAAAATCACATAATTCAATTTGTGTTAGATCCCAAATATTTATGTGGCTTCCAACTACAGATTTTTAATTCATTTCATGCTTTTCTGGATGACTTAAGAACTTTATTAGATATCAAAATCAAAAAGAATGATCATTATTTATTCCCTGAAGCTCATAAAACAAAAGCTGGATGAGCACTTGTTTGGTCTACTATAGAGGGGATTTTTATTCAGTTCTGGATTACACTAAATACCGGGTGTAGTCCTTTTTCAGTTCTAAAACTTTGTGATTCTGTGACCTGCCCAAAGTCACACAGGGGATAACTGGAAGATCTGGGACTCAAATCCAGGAATCTTCTGATTTCCAGTTCAGGGCTCTTTCTACTGAGCCATACTGCTTTTCTCACATTGTTAGCATTGCCTAAATAATGAAAATGATTTTCAATGGGCAAAGCATATTCAATCTATATTAAGAATATGCCCCCATTTATGAAAGACAGAGTCAAAGATATAGTGATGAAATTATCACCAAAAGGAAGATCCTGGGCAAAATTATGAGTAAAGTACAATCTTGACCAGGATACTTCCTCCTAACTTTATATGAACTTGATCTCAGGGAAGGATTCAACTCATTCGTGCTCAGATGCCTATGACTAACAAACCTTCATACAACTCTCTGTTCCAATCAAACTGATCTGCTAGATGGTCCCCATATGTAACATTCCACTTACACTCTCCATGCTGTTCTACAAGGGGCGCTGAATATCTGAAAGGTACTCCCTCCTCATTTTGACCTCATAAAATCCTCAGGTTACTCTCCTTCTGAAGTGTGTGTGTGTGTGTGTGTGTGTGTGTGTGCGTGTGTATACTCAATTTATTCCATAAGCTGCCATGCCCCATAGTTAACAGAGTGCCAATCTTGGAACCAGAAAGACCTAAATCTTAAACATGTGAGCTGATTGAACAGAAGGAAGTCCTTTAACCTCTTGCTGCTATAGGTCACTCTCTATGAAAACGTTACCAAAAATTGTCAATATGAAATGATGCAGCTGTGTGACCTTGGGCAAGTCACTTAAGCCTCATTGCCCCGCAAAAAAAAAAAAAAAGTGAAATGATGCATGGAGTTTTTATAGTAGTACTTCCCCATATCAGTGTAATCACAGTTCCAGGCCAATAACACTTTATATTTATTTCCATATTATCATAAACTTAGAATTAGGAAGGACCTTGGAGTCAATTCATCTAATCCAAGAGTTTCTGAAACAATCATAACAAAAATAACAGCTAGCATTTATACAATGCTTCAAGGTTTTTTAAGTGCTTTACCTATATTATTGCAATTAGGTACCCTAATGGATAAAGTGCTAGACCTAGACTCTGGAATTCCTGAGTAAAAATCTAGTTTCTAACACTTTCTAAACTATGTGACCCCAAACCAGTCACTTAAGCTCTTTTTGCTTCATTTACTTCATCTGTAAAGTAGGAATAATTATAGCAACTCTCTCCCAGTATTTCAGTGAGGTTTAAAGGAATGATTTGTAAAATACTTAGCAAATGTGCTATATAAATGCCTGCTATTATTATCATTATTATTCTAATCATCTTATTCACTCCTCAGAAGAGCTCGGTGAGGGAGGTACTATTTTTATACCCATTTCACAGATGAGAAAAATGAGTCTGAGAACAGCTATTAAGCATCTAAGGTAGAATTCAAATTCAGGTCTTCCCAACTGAAAGACCAGCTTTCTATATAACACTAGACCTAAAATTCCATTCACAACTAAAGATAGAGTGCTTTCCTATTAACAAAATTTAAACATTTCTATGATAACTATAGCAATTATCATCAAAAATAAGCTTTTTCCAGCCAAATAACTTTAAGCCTTTATAAAGCCCTCACAGCCCATCTATAAGGATGCCGATAAAGAACAATTTATTCCATTGGCACACACCACTAAGCCTATTAATCAGCAATAGTTTCCTGATCCTTCAATGTGGTAACAGAGATAGGTTATGAGATAGATCCAAAGACTTTTGATGAGTCCAATCCAAGGCAGGAAACTATCTTCAAACTTCATTTCTAGAACTTATTTTCTCCATTAAAAAAATAATAAGCATTAATCAAGTACTTATTACATGTAAGGAATTTTGGCCTGGGAATACCAAAATAAATGGCAAACAGCTCCTGTCCTCAAGGATATCATATTATTTTAGAGGAAACAACATGTATGTGTATACATATATATAAACATGTGTGTATATATGTGTTTGTGCATGTGTGTGTGTGTGTGTGTGTGTGTGTGTGTAGTCAGTTAGGTGGTGCAGTGGATAGAGCACTGAGCTTAGAATAAGGAAGACATCTTCAGGAGTTCAAATCCAGCCTCAGACACTTATTAGCTATGTGACCCTGGGCAAGTCACTGAACCCTATTTGCCTCAGTTTCCTAATCTATAAAATGAACTGGAAAAGGAAATGGCAAACCGCTCTGGTATCTTTGCCAATATGAGAATCAGGGTGCTACCCTCCTACTGAGAAGGACATTGTGAGAACCAGGACAGCACCCCCCAGAGGAGAAAGCATGTAACTTGCCAGGAAGTTACACCTATTCATAGAATCGCCTGTACATCATGTCAATCAATTCTACCAGCCAATTAGCTTGGACCTGTGTTTGGGGTCCTCACCTGGGCGGGCCATAGGGAACTTCAACTTGGGGAGTAAAGGGGATCTTTCTTTCCCTTAAAAATCTAGGAGCAGCTGCAGGTTCAGGGAGCTAGGGTCTTTCCTTCTGAACTATACGTGTTCTCTTTAGTAACCACTATTATACTTTAATAAATGTTTAATGCCCCAAAGACAGGTGCTATGAGTTTCTAATTTAAGGTGACCACTCATTAGATTTTAGCCACACACAATTAGATTTTATACTTCACACCAAGAAAACCCCAAATAGGATCATGAAGTTTCAGACATAACTGAAAATGAATGAACAACACACACACACACACACACACACACACACACACATATATATATACATTAGCATATACAAAATAAATACAAGGTTACTTGAGGGCAAAGGCACTAGAAGGAAAGGGTCAATATTGGTTTCATCTAAAAAGTGGCTCTTGCTAAGCTTTGAAGGAAAGGAAGCTTCTAAACAGGCTTCTCAATAGGACTGTCACACTGCAGTCAGTGGAGAGAGTGACAGCAATGACAGCCTGTGACAAGAGAGTGTTGAGACTGTATGGAAGCTGACAGAGTTTGAGTCATTGTGAATACCTGTGATTGTGCCGTGATATGGATCTTCAGGTTGGCATTAAGAGCCTCTGATGTGCCTTCCAATTCAGAGACACCTTAAATGTTCATCAGGGTTAATAGGTTAGAAAAAAAAATCTATCTGAAGGATACTCTATACAAATACTGTTTCTATGGGAACCACTTCTCAACAACTGAAATGAAATCACCTTGAAACAAATGAAGAATGCTTTTTGCGTGCAACTGGGATAAAAGGTGACAAGTGTACTATTTTATCATTAGATAACACAAGGCTATAATGTATGCATGTTGCTATATTATTGTATATATGTGGATGTTTTACTTCACTTCATGTGTACATTATGCATGTGCACACATGTATGTGATGTATGCTTTATATACATATAATATGCATATATGAGTGCACAGCATGTATGTATGTGTGTATATATTATATGATATATACATTATGTATATACATTTTATATGTACATTACATATATATACATTATATATATATATATATATATATATATATATATATATATATATATATATATATATATATATATATATATATATATATATATATATATATATGTAATACACACATACCAGTCAGGAGAAAGGGCCAATGGCTTTTGATGAATGCAATTCGACTCAGGAAACTATCCTTGGAATTCATATCTAGAACTCATTTTCCCAATAACAAAAACAACAAGCAACAATAAGCTTTAACTAAGGAACAAGACATTTTGCCCCAGGAATACAAACTGGAAATAGCCCTTGAACTTAAAGAACTTATATTCTATCAGGGGAGACAACATGTATGTGAAGGAAGTTTGATAGATCGATATAGACAGACATTTTTGTCACTGTGAATATAGGTATGTATGTATGTGCATGATCTTTATAATTATTTTCTAAAAGTACCTATTAAGATGGGACCTGTCCAATAAGAACTATTCAAATGACCTCTTTTGTTTCTTACATTCTCTATAAACATCCAAATTAAATTAATGCAAAGAAGGAATTCAAACCATATAGAAATCATTACAGGCTGGTATTCTAAATAATAATAGCTAATTTTTATAAAACACTTTCAAGTTTGAAAAGTGCTCTACTTATATCCTCTCACTTGAGTTTCAGAACAGCCCTCTGAAGCAGGTACTATTACTTTATTAACCTGATTTTCCGGATGGGAAAACTGAGACAGAAAAGTTAAGTGACTTGTCCCAGGTCATACGGTCAGTAACTTTCTAAGTTTGGATTTACACCCCAAAGCTTCCTCATTCCAAATCCAATGCTTTGGGGTGTAAATCCAATGATTAATGCTCTTCCTGAATAGTGATTATGTTGCCCCCTCACCTCAAACTCAGAGGATTCAAAATATTTTTATCTATCTGTAAAAGTAAAAGAAGCAAAGGCTGGCTTCCTCCATTGTGAGTAATACTATTTCCTATTCATGTAGTGCTTTCAGGTTCACAAAGCACTTTCCCCACCCTATTTATGGGAGATAGGTGGTATTATCATTCCCATTTTACAGATAAACCAATTAAGGAGCAGAGTTTAAGTGACTAAAACCTGGTGTCATCTTGTTATGATTCAAAACCAGGTATTAAATCCAGATCTGCTAACCCTGAGCCTAGTATTCTCACAAAAATACCACACTCCTCTTCTAATTCTGTAGCTATGATCCTCTGATTTTTTTTTTCCATGGAGGATTTCTAAAACAGCATGGACAAGATTCCCTCAGGGGGATTCCCTTAGGCTGACAAGGCATGGGTGGGCTACAATATCATTGTTGCAGAGAATGCCTACACTTCTGCCTTTATGAATCCATAAAAGTTTTGAAATATCCCTCCTCACCTAATAGATTGCTTTAGTGAATACTTCAATCTAAAGCCTCTGAAACTAATGACAGCAAACTCAAAGTGGAATTTTTGCATTTTATTTCAAAATTCTTTTCATGTTTACCTATTTCATCAAAATGGGACTATTTATTTACTGTTCCTTCCATCCTGGAGGAAACAGCAACAACACCCTTTAGAGCTATATCCCATAGACTCCTCCCTCTGATTCTAGGTATATAATTATATATAATCACAAAACTTCTCAGAGTCTCAGTCTCATTGGAAAATGAAGATAGTAGATAGTAAAAGCAGAGGTGCCTTGAAAGACAGTTCTGAGATTCAAATGAGATAATTGGTGCCAAGTGCTGGATGCATTTAAACAATTATTTTTCTTCATTCCCTCATCCTGAAGTTCAGGGTTCAGTCAAAAAACACCAATTGAGCACCTACCTATCAAGCATTATGCTAAGTGCTATAGATATGAAGATAGATAAATAACAGCCACTCAAGGAGCCCACAGTCTAATGGGGTAAATAATATATAAAGAGGGAATAAGGGGAAAAAAACTTGTAGAAATAGGATTTTTACCTGGAACTTGAAGGAAGTCAAAAGGGTGATATGAGGAAGGAAAGACATGAACCAGGCATGAGGGTCAGGGAAAATGATGAGAAAGAAAAAGATGGAGCAAATTGTTGAACAAACAGCAGAAAAATATTTGGGCATAGAGAGGGGAACAATGCAAGCATGTACATTAACTAACATTTGTATTCTGAGACCAAAAGGGAACAGATGGAAAGAATCTTCGATTGTGAATCAGAAACCTTGAATTCTAACCTATGTTCTTCCATTGAGTATATAACCTCAGGTGTCATAGAAAGAGAACTGGGTTTGAAATGAGAGGGACTAGGTTTGAATCCACCTCTGGGATTCCCTAGGGACATGAACCTGAGCATCTTATCTCTTAGGGATATTTCCCTATATGTAAATTGTGACAGCCCTTTCCTGGACTAAATCATGGAGAAAACTATTTCCTCAGTTAAATTCAACAAACATTAAATACCTTTCATGGACAAATGCACAGTGCTAGATACTGGGTCTAGTAAGACAAAAAGGAATCAAACCCTGACCTCGAAAAGCTTACAGTCTTCCAGCGAATTGAAGGAAGGGGGAAAGGGGGGAAGGGGGGAAGGGGGGGAGGGGGGAAAGGGGGGGAGGGGGGAGGGGGGGAGGGGGGAAGGGGGAGGGGGAGGGGGAGGGGAGGGGAGGGGAGGGGAGGGGAGGGGAGGAAAGGAAAGGAAAGAAATCAATGTATTCTGGTGGTGAAGGTGGGGAGTACAGAAGACTTGATAAAGAAGATGGCACTTGAACTAAACCCTGAAGGAAAATAGAGATTTGGGGAGGCATAAATGAGGAAGGAAGGAATGCAAGGCATAAGGGGTGACTTTTGTAAATAAATGAATGTAGGAGATGGAATTACAAGTTTTACAAAGAGATAATGGTTTGGTTTCACTGGAACATATTATGTATAAAGGTAGAGGGATGTAAAATCAGACTGGAAAGGTAAGGTGTTTAATATTAAAGGCATAGCTATATTCTAGGTCTACATTTGCCCTATTTTTTCACTCCCTAAATTCCCACTAAAAATTTACAGAAAAATCACACTATTCTTACTAACTACAATTCTCCTATTCTCATCCCAATCATTACTCTCTTATGTTATCAAATATAATACATACACATACACATATATATATAATGTGTATCTATTATGACATATTTATAAGTTTTGTGTGAGTTACTGAACATATATACAATATACACATAAAATATTGAATATAATATATCTTGAATGTTATGTATATTTGTGTGTATATATATATAAAGAGATATTATATATACATGAAAATACATATATGTATATGTCTATACTTTAATGTCAAAATGAGGAATTTGTTTATTATCCAAAAAGAAATAGGGAGCCATTACAGGTTTTTTCCCCAAGAGAATGGCATTGTTAGAACTGTGTCAAATGGGAATTATTTTGTCAGATGAGAGTAAGATGGCTTAGAAAGAGGAGAAACTGGAATCAAGAAGACCAGTTAATAGGCTGTGAAAAAATGGCTTGGAAGAGGTGATGAGAGCCTCAGTTTCCTGCTCTATAAAATGAAAGGTTGAGACTAGAAGTCTTCTAAAGAACTGTCTTGCAGCAATAGTCTCTGAGCCTATAACATGCCTGCCAGTGATGGTGTTCATATGGGAGTACAATTCAAAAGCCTATCATTTTTGAACCTATATATCCTATAGTTTGCTCCCATGGCCACCTTGGTTTCTTTGCTGTTTTTCCAGCTTTCCTCTCTTAGATTTTAACTTACCTGAAGCTTTTTGCTAAAAATAAATAAATAAAATAACTTTGCTATACCAAAATGTGGCTGGCCAGATTGATTTGTCTGTGATTGCTATACCCAGCAATTTCTCACAATCCAATTTTCAACAATAGCCCTTTTGATACCCTTAAATATGTGAACTGAAGCAAGAGTTACTACTCTCTTCTCAAGAGGAAGTCACTCTTCTCTTTCATTCTGATATTCTAATATCTGGTATTGCAATATTTAAATGGACCTGTGATCACAGTGATGTGCATATACACCTCTTCCAGTGATGCAAAATACCATCCATCCATCCATCCATCCATCCATCCATCCATCCATCCATTCATCCATCCATCCATTCATGGTGACCAATTCACCCATAATTTTGCTAAATTGGCAAGGAGGAATTATCCAATGTGCTGGTTATCTTTCTTGCATTGTCTTGTGCTGTCTCAGGCGGGGGCCTCCAAATGTCCCTATGTTTTTCTTTCTTTTTCTCCCTCATTATATATATTTTTTTAATCAGACTTGATATTTCAGTGGTATAGGCAACTCCTGGGGAGGAAATTCTCTCTACCACTGCCAACTGATACCAATTTTGAAACTTCAAAATTTGAAGATGTTTTTCTTTTGTTTTTTTTTCTTATGGGTGAAAAATATTATAAGAATGATCATAGTGGGGGCAGCTAAGTGGTGTAGTGGATAGAGCACTGGCCCTGGAGTCAGGAGGACCTGAATTCAAATCTGGTCTCAGACACTTAACACACTAGCTGTGTGATCCTGGGTAAGTCACTTAACACCAATTGCCTCACCAAAAAAGAAAAAAAAAGAAAAAGAAAAAAAAAAGAATGATCATAGTGGATAAATCCTATTGGACCATGGTGACATCTAAGATTCCCTTGCTCTTCTTCTAAGAAAATGTGATATATTGGAAAAAGCACTAGACTGGAATTTGGCGACTTGGAATCTTACAGAGGTAAGAACAGAGGTTCTGCCACATCTTTGTTATGTGGTTCTATGGCGTGCCTTATTTTCAGTTTCCTTGCTTGTAATATAGACATAACAATTTTGTAACCTCATGACAAAGAAAAGGTATAGCCTCTACTTAATGACATTTAATGATGTTAAAGTTCAGTAGCTTAGATTAGTGGGAAAATCCATCATTCCACAGCTGAGAATCTCTAGCTATTCTATATTCCATGAAGCTGTATTTTGGTTCTTTTTCTCCTACTATTTAATATATATGTATTTCTGATTGATGTTCAGTCCTAAATAGTTCCTCTCATACACACCCATACACACACACACACACACACACACACACTAAACCACACCAAACAAAGCAAAAGGATCAATTTCTATCACATTTGATTGAAATTGGAAATCTGCTAGTGCTAAGGATATCCTTCACCTTTGGCATTATACATAGACAAGGTTTTAAAATTCCTTTCTCTTCCAGTTACCATGACTACTGAACAAGGTTAGTCCTACTCATAAACAGTATAGGTGACTGCCTGCTAGGAAATGTGTGGGGTCCTACAAAGTTTCTCACTGTGTACAGAAGTTTCTTCCCTCTGAAAGAAGAAACAGTCTATTAGACCTGCTTCCTGGGAATGATAAATACAGCTAGGCCCCAATTAGTGGTGGTAATGAATGTCCTGAAGTGGTCATAATTTTCAAATTCATACTTCATATTTCCATTGGATTGGACCCAATTACCATATTTAATATAATGATAGCTTCAAATAGTGAGAATTCAAATATGCATACAAGTTTTGATCAGGCAAAGATGCCTTACAGGAGCAAAGGATGAGAAAGCCATGCCAACTATGAAGATGAAACCCTCTTTATTTAGCAATTTGCCAACCACTGGCCCTGCCAATAATTTAATTTCTCAAATATATCTTATATAGGATTGATCAATTAATAAATTTTAAATAAATAAAATCAATCAATAAATGTATTAAGTGCCTAATATGTATCAGACACTGAAGCTACAAAAAGAGCCAAAAGACAGTCACTTTCTTCAAGGAGCTTACAATCTAACAAGATCATGGGAGCTACATCTGAAGAGTAATTTAGAGATCATTTTGTCTGATCTTTCCATTTTACTGTAAGGAAAATGAGGCCCAGAAATATTGTGACTTACCCAATGTAACACTACCAAATAGGAGACATTAAATTCAAATCCAGACCCTCTGACTCCAAAGCCAATACACTGCCTGTGTTTGAAATGCCACATTTCAATTTTCAATATCTCATAATAGGAGCCCATGGAAATCCTGAATAACAGCTAGAGAACATAAATTGATTTTCAAATATGTGAAGTGCTTTCATCTCCTGGGGGGAAAGGGGGAGTACTGCTCTTCACAGTTTCACATCTAAAATTTACATAGGGCTAAAAATACAAGTAGAGGTTCTAATCTGGATTCATACTTACTAACTGTGTAACACCCTGGTCAAGTCATTCAACCCTATTTCCCTCAGTTTCCTCATCTAATAAATGAGCTGGAGAAGGAAATGGCAAACCACTCCAGTAACACTGCCAAGAAAGTCCCAAATTGAGTCATAATGATTCAGATATGACTAAAAACAACTGGACAACAACAGCAAAAGAAGTATACTACTTCTGGGGTCACTTATTAACTTCTATTTCCCTTTTACAGATACATTTTTAGCTACCCTAAGAGCCAACACAATAAGAGCTTCCCTTTACAGTTTACCAAGGACTTTTCTAAAAATCCCAGAAAACAGGCAATAGAGAATATTATCATTCCTATTTTAGAGATGAACAGAAGCTCAAGTCAATGAGAGAACTCAAGGAGTTACTAAAGGGTCAAGGCCAGTAAGTGGTAGAGCTCCACACTCACACTCAAATCATCCAATGATCATTCTATAATTCTCTACCATGTGTCAAGCCTGAAGTATTTACAAAGTATTTTTGTCTTTGTGTCTCTTGAAAATTGGGAATCACTTACTTTATTTAGATTTTCTGATTTTGTTCCTATGACCCTGTTATTTCTTCATATTCCTTTGTGGTGACTCATTTTTTCTGAGTTCTCTGTGAAATTATTTTAGAGACATTTCTTTCCAGTGTTTTTTCTGCCTTTCCTGTGAATTAATCTTCCCCCCTTCCTTTTCCTTTCAGAAAAATTTCCTCATAAATGTTCATTTCTCTGGGGTTCTCCCTTACATAAGTATCTCTTCCTCTACAATCCTACTATTTCCCTAAACTTTTTTTAAAAATTGATTTCTTTTATTTTGATAATTTGCCTCTATTCTTCCATTTGAAACCAATCCTACCCATAATGAATTCACTTTTACTAGTATTCCATTCATGCTTTAAATCCTTCACTAACTCTCCCCTCTTTCAAGTCAATAAAGCTTCCAAAAAAGTAAACAAATAAATAAAACTATTCTGCCAAATAAGCGAAAGTTATAGACTAGTGACTGCTGGTTTGTGACCCATGCTCTCCTTTTCTTCCAAATGATATTCCAATATCAATTCTTCAATAGTAAGACCTCTCTTGTCATTATTTTTGGTAAGTTGTGTAAAGAAATTTTAACTTCTCTTTAAAGGTCAAACATTATTACTTATTACTAAACAATCCAATCACCATTTATTATAAAACAAATATGCATTAAAAATTATGTCTAAGATATATAATGAGATGTGGCATAAAAAGTCAGGAGGACTCAGAGAACCAGAAAACGTGGTGAGATGGTTTTGCAGTGAGTGGATGGACAATGGAGAGGTAGATTAAAAATAACAACAATATCAGCAACAGCAAAATAAGTTCTTCAGCTCATTGGGTGGGCCCATCATGGAGTACTTATGGAAATATATGGACAAAAATCATATTTATGAGAAAGAAGATAAAGAGACATCATGTAGGATAAAAAGGAGTAGATGGATAAAACAAAAGGTGCACATCATTTCTTGCTTTATTCATCTTTTTAAATTTCATTTTTCAGGTACCTTAAACATATACTTCAATGCATCCATGATCTCACAAGTGCAAGTGGCTCAGAGAAAGAAAGGCAAGCAGCAGCATCTCTGTAGATACCACTGTAACTAAGGATAACTCTTTGAGGCTACCAAGTGTTTCCTTGTTGTCTTTATTTCTTTAGCACTTAACAGAGTACCTGGCACATGTTGGGGGGGGGGCGGGTAGTGGTGGTGGTAGTTGTTGAATCGTTTAAGTCATGTTCACTCTCCATGATTCCATTTGTGATTTTCATGGCAAAGATACTAGAGTGGTTTGCCATTTCCTTCTCCAGCCCATTTTACAGACAAGGTACTGAGGCAAATGGGGTTAAGTGACTTCCCCAGGATTAGTGTCTGAGGCTAGATTTGAACTCATGGTCTTCTGAATCCAGGGCAGTGTTCTATCCATTGTGACACCTGGCAGGAACATAGTAACCACTTAAAATGCTCAGTGAATAAATAAATGAATGAATCAAAGAATCAGTCAATTAATTTAGTGGGTGGAACTGATTAATGAAGATACAAAAAGAAATAAACAGACTAATGTCAAACAGTTTACAGATGAACAAGGAGAGAGAACATGTACAAATAATCATAACACAAATAAGAGTGTTAAGACAAGTAAAAGAGTGGCTCAAGCAAGATATGAGAAATACTTTGGGATGGTGCAGACTTCTTTCAGCTGCACTTTTTCTGCTCCATTCTATGTTTACTATTCAAGCTATTTTTCCCCTTGGTATCCTGAAGGAATTCCACAGAGAAAATCTAGTATAAGGAAAGGGTATTGGATTTGAAGTCATCAAACATGGATTCAAATCCTATTTTTGCCAATCACTACGAGTGTAACCCTGGACAAATAACTCAACCTTTTTGTGCCTCAGTTTCTTCATTTGTAAAATACAGAGATTGCATTTCATGGCCCTGGAGTCTCTTCCAATTCTAAATCTATTATCCTTCAATCCTTAATGTAATGGACATTCCCATCTTCTTCTGCCTGTCATAGCCTGCTTACTAAATACTCAGTCTATGGCTTAATGTCATCACCCAAAGTTCCTATCACACAAGTGTCACATGAAGCCATAACTAGATTTGTTAACCCAAACACCAAGTTAATCCCATTTATTCCTTCCATTTGTCTCCATGTTTCTGTTAGTGTCATATTGATGCCTTCTCTTTTCCTGTCCTCTCACTTTCTGCCTTCTTGAAATTCATGATTTATGTGTTGAAAATAACGTTAGGTTTCAAAACAGTTGTTTGTGTTTTGCCTGAGTGGAATGTAGGGGATGGGGGTGGGTATTATTGTAGCTTCTGGGAAATGTCAAGGTTTGTATTTTTTAATACAACTGCCGCTACAAAATTCTTATTATATTTCTGGACCATAAAAAGACTTTCCAATCCACTGCATGCAATAGTTTTATAGGGCAAAACTTTCCCTTTCCTGCCTCCTTTGGATAATCACTTTAGATTTAATTCATGAAGGGTCTCTTTGGTGCAATGGGTGTGGGAATGTGTTGATAACTTTAACAGACAACTGTGAAATTGAGCGTATACTTAAACAGTGATTTGTCCTGGCTGTAACCGCAATATGTAGTATGCTACAGGAAGAAAGTGACACATTTCAAAAAGTGTGAGACTTTGTCATTTATCAGATATTAAATGAAAAGTTTGAGTCAACCCCCTCCATACACACACACACACAATCTCATGCTATTTGACATGTAATATTTTTTACATATTGAGGGATGCAAAACGAACCTATACCTGTGTTTATATAGCAGGAAAGTCAGTTCTCTGTGGCATATTCTCAAACAGACGGGTGAGAACAGGCCCTTGGTATCCCAGCACTAATTCAGGCTTTTTATTGATCCTATTTTGTCCCTGGACTACCCTGTCTTTAAGAATCAGCCCCGGGGGCAGCTAGGTGGTACAGTGGATATAGCACCGGCCCTGGATTCAGGAGGACCTGAATTTGAATCCGGCCTCAGACACTTGACACTTACTAGCTGTGTGACCCTGGGCAAGTCACTTAACCCCCATTGCCCACCAAAACCAAAATAAAACAAAACAAAACAAAAAATAAGAATCAGCCTCTTTACTTGCTTCTTTGGAGTGCTTTTTATTCCAGTCAATGCCTTGTTCCCTATCATGGTTCTCTATTTAATACCCCACTTCCTATAAGAGCAGGGTACTTTCTTGGGTCCTCTAGTCCTTCTAGAGCCTTGAGTATTACCCCTGAAGCCAAGTCCTCAGAACAGAGTGCCTGTTTATTTTGACAAAGCCTCCCTTTTTCTGCCTGGTCCCTTGTCCAACCCATTTCTAATTGCCTGATGATAGTGATGCTATCCTCTGATACCTCCTAAAACCTGCCCCTTTGAAGTAGTAAGTATACACAGGTCTTGGGATTCAGATGCTGCCTCTGGCATTTACTAGCTATAGGACATGGACAAGTCACTTTATCCCTTCTGAGTTTCCATGTTCTCATCTGTAAAATGGCAATAAAAATATCTGTAACTCCTGCCTCACAGGATCGGTGAGAGATTCAAATGAGATGGTGTACTTGATAAATGTCAGCAGTCATGGTGATGATCACAACTGTTATTGCCTTTTGTTACTTCCTCCTGGTGCCCATTACCTGCCTTCCTAAACCTCTCCCTATCACCTGCCCTGACCTGTGCTTTTATCTGTTTCCCAATTCCCTGCCTTCTGAGTTATAATAGTCACATTCACAGCCACCTCTATCCATATCAATCCTGCCTGGTTTTATAAATAAACCTTTGGGAAGTTTATGTATTGATCCATTCTCTCCCTCTCCCTCCTCTCACCCAGTTTATAAAGTGACTAGAAGACATAATGGGGTTTCTGAGAGGTCTTTTCCTTCACAAATTAGAAATGAGAAAATTAGTGGCTCTGCTTATCTTGTAATCTTTCACAACTTTGAGAGCAAGACCATGATCAGAATCTTCAGATTTCACAAGCTGGCCTCAGGAGGATCAGAGTTCAAATTCTACCTCTGACATTTATTAGCTGTGTGACATGGTCATCACATGCTACTGGAGCCTCAGTTTCCTCATTTGTAAAACAAGGACACCAATACCTATGGTACCTATATCATAAAGCTATTGTGATGGCACCAAATAATAATATATGCAAAGTGTTTTAAAAACCTTATTACTCATAAAACCTGACATATAGCCCTTTAGTCATCTCTTCACATATCTACCCAGTGGTTCATTCATATTCTTACTCCTCTCGTTGACCCTACCTTCTTTTCTTTTTCTTTTTCTGTGCTTAAGCTTTCTCATCACTGGTACTTTTACTTCCTTATTTATACTTTGCATTTCAAGGATCACAAACATTCCCTGACTCTGGCAATATGCTCCAAGCTGGACCCTGGGTCTCCAGAACCATTGTGATCTCCAACCTTTAACAGATTATGTGATGTTTTGTCACACATGACATACCCATCTTTGGGGATACATTCATCTGGCCTCATTTACCAATAAATGGCAATATGAGCTCACATATAGTGACTTCCCAGAGCATCACAGTGGCTGGCCCACTGGAATTGAATCATTACTCACTACCATGTAACTTTGCTAGATATATCTTACATGAGTAAATGAGAGACAAGGGTATGGGACCCACATATCTAAATGGCGAGGATACAAAGTCCAGTTGAAAGGAGACTAGATAGACTGAGGTACAACCTGAAATGGTATACTTTATCGATAGAATTTTGGGAATCAAGAGCAGGAGACAGACCAATCTTGCATATGGTAATTAGAAATATGGGTAATTGGAAATTGGGTGACCAGTATTTTAAAGCTGAAATAATCCTTAGAGGTAATCCATTCACAGTGCCTCATTTTATAGATGAAGAATGTGAAAGGCACAGAGAGCTTAAATAATTTGTCCTAGGTCGCAAAGGGAGTGAATGACAGGGATGGACCTCTGACTCTAAATCTACCCTCCCTTCCCACTGTACCTTACTATCTCCATTTTTAAATCAGGCCAAATAGGCTCTTACCAAATAGACAGATACTTTCGAGAGGCTTTTTCCATCCTTTTCAGTCTAGGAAGAAGACAGTGACAACCAGTAGGGGTGTCTGCTTTGGCTAGCACTCATTTCATTGAAAAGTAAAATATTAATATTGTTTTGCTAATAAAAGTTACACCCAGACCATCCCTGCAAAACACTCGTTAATCTTCATAATGACCTTCTGAGGCAGGTGGAAAGAATGCACACATTTTATAGATAGGAAAACCAAGATGCAGAGATATTAGCTAAAGGTCATGAGTCTGAAAAGGAAAAAAAAAACCCAAAACAACAACAATGCAACCAGAGTTATTTTTAGTGAATTATGACTTGCTGCTAGTTGCCTCAGCTCAGTTTTCTTCCTAGTTATGAGAGTTTTTCCTGCCAAATGACATTTCTAGCAGAAATAAATGCTTTATAAATCCATTTCCATTGAAACTTGAATTCAGTAAAGTCAATCTTATTTTAGAACATTTGTGCTCTCTCTACTTTTAAAAATCATTTAAAGTTCCACTTATCAAGATCATATTTCTTTTTTACTGCCAGATGATCACAAATGCCTACAAGGCAGAAAACTTCCTGTTGAACAAGGGAGATTAGCCGAGGCTTTCAAAAAAAGATTAATTCATCTATAGAAATACAGTTGGTATTGCTTAAGATGATGGTTTTTTTAGCGACCATGGCAATGAAAGCAAGATGACTTAATGTCGTTGGCTTTAATGAGGGAGCATTTCAATACTAGCAAATACATCACCCCCTTCAATCCCCCATGGATTTAAACAACTGTAATCACTTTCAAGTGACAAGGGAAAAGAATGACGATCGATAAAATAATATCACAAAAGAGGCAGACATGAAGAATTTAGAGTCTGCCGGATACATCTAAAGAAAAGCCCAGTTCTGAAGTAAAATCATTCATAGTCATCTTGAAATGGCTGATAAGGATTTGGAATGTAATGTTATTTACAAAAGTGCAGTTAACCAAAACCACATGAAGAGAGAATCATTTGTCGTCAATTAGGAGGATACACAAACCCACAAAGTATTTTCTGGTAATAACCTTAAAACTTCTTTCCTCTGCCTCAGCACACAGACCCCAAAATACATGCTGACTATATGAGGAAATGTTCATTCTGACCCTGTAGAACAACTTTGAAAATTTGCAAAAGTGAAATTTTTGATACTTAGCATGTCTATTGTTATCTAGGACACTGGCCTGAAATTCTCAAAGATAAATTAATTTTCATTTATTAAAATTTTTTCAAAAGAAGGTGGAACAGGGCAAAAGTGTGGGGATCGAGGAGAAAGGGAAAGCAACCCCAAATCCAGTAATCAACTGTCTGTGTTACTAATTCAAAATAATTGGTCATCGCCAAATATGAAGAACACATGAAGCTGAACCATACTGGAGAAACATCATGCTGTTTTTAATAATTCCAAACTCTCTTTTTCTTTTTTTAATGCCAGGATAACTACAAATTGTGAGATGGAATCACAGGATGTCTAAATGAATGGTTGGATGAATAATTGAATGAATAAAAGATAAATAATTTATGAAGCACTATCTACCAGACACTTCACTAAGTGCTGGGTATACAAATACAGGAAAGTATGACAGCCTTTGGCCTCAAAGGTCTTAAATTCTTTTTTTTTTTTGAAGGGGCAATGAGGGTTAAGTAACTTGCCCATGGTCACACAGCTAGTAAGTGTCAAGTGTCCGAGGTCGGATTTGAACTCAGGTCCTTCGGAATACAGAGCATGTGCTTTATCCACTGTGCCACCTAGCTGCCCCAAAAGGGCTTAAATTCTAATGAGGGTGGTCAACACATGAGGTAGAAGTAGAAAGGGATGACGTAGTCCTGTCTGAGTCCTGGCAAGATAGATAAAAGCTTATCTATAAAAGTCCAGAGTCCTAGGGTCCTCTAGAGTCTAAGATTCAGTGGGAGTGGAATAAGGAAAATGAGGAAGATGGCTACAGTGTAGGTATCGTGATTTTAAAATATCCAGAAAGTGAAATGGAGTCCCAGTTTCTGGCAAGATAAAGCAACATGGGCTCAAATATAATTATTTGAAAGAACATTACAGGAACTGGCCTACCAGGACTAAATCACTACTTGCTACCATATAACTTTGATAGGTAGACCTTATATCAGTAAAATAAAGATGAGAGTATGGGACCCACATATTTAAGTGGCAGGAATATTAAGGACAAGGGAAAGAAGACTAAATAGATTGAGGTACAACTTGAAATGATGTACTGTATCTATTAAAAGTTGGTAAACAAGAGCAGGAGACAGGCCAATCTTGTATCGGGTCATTAGAAATGTGGGTAATTGGGAACTAAATGAACTCAGTGAACACTAAAAATCTAGTACAATCCATACCTGAACAAGTATCCCCACTAAAATATATACATTTGGTCATCTATCCTTTCCTTGAAAGAGGAGAAACCTACTATCAACCAAAGCAGCCCATTCCATTTTTCATTAGCTCTAGCAGGGAAGCTAGGGGGCACAATGGTTAAAGTACCAGGTCTAGAGTCAAGAAGACCTGAATTCAAATCTGGCCTCAACTATTTTCTAGGTGTATGTTTGGCAATTCATTTGATTCTGCCTCATTTTCCTCATCTGTAAAATGAGTTGGGACGGTATCAGCAAACCAATCCAATACCTTTACCAAGAAAATGCCAAATGGGGTCATGAAGAGTTGGACATGACTGGAACAATTGAACAACAATGAGAATTGTTAGAAAGCTTTTTCTTGAAAGGAAGCCTAAACCTATATCTTTGCAGCTTTGCTTCTGAGGACACCACAATCTTGGAAAAATAAAAATTGCAAATACTGAAAGGAAAACAGAAAGTATTATGGTGAACAATATGTTACCCACAATGAAATTTACACAAGAAATGGTATAATATATACCACTGAGGACATACTTGAACAAAATAGGTGTCATGGTCATAGAACAAGTATTAAAGGCAAAAGAAAGAACCTGGCCATTCCATTGTTACTTTCAAGATTTTTTTTTTTAAAAAGAGGAAGGCCTCATGTCTACCTAATAGAGTCTATATGGAGGATTTATCTGAAAGCATGGACAAAAAAATCACACAGGATGAGAATGCATGAAGGAACATCTGGGAGAGAGTGCTCCCCACAAATAATGATCACAGATCCCTCAAATGCATACACTATGTAATGTATATACTTATGATAGTGTTAAGGGTTAAAATTCTAGCTAGTCTGTCTAAAATATCTAACGAGTGGTCGCCAATAAATTATAAGCTTCAGCAAGAGTTAGACTTTTAAGCATTTATTAAGGAGAAAAAGAATTTGGTAAAGAGAGAGAGAAAGGCCTAGATTCCTATCTATTAAAGGGAGAGCACATTTCTAGCTCCCTTCTCTGGCAGAGTCCAGAGGAAAGAGCGTCAGAGCGAGCGCCAGTCTCTCCCTTCCTCCTCCCACTCGCCCGCGATACTTCCTGGCCAAAGAAAAGACTCCTGGTCTTGCCCTCAAAAACCTTCGCTTCATGGGTGGAACTCTTCTACAGTAGGTCTCCAGCAGGTGGCGTCATTCCAATCATTACAATAGGAATGAATAACTTTGAACTAAGAATAGAAATCAGATGAGAGCTCAATTTTAAAACCCACAATTTTAAGCTTACATAGCTCCTCTGATTTACATAGACTATTTTAAAGCTCTTCAGCCCTTGTAAATCATCAAGGGGATAAAGTAAGAGCAGCCTTTAGGAGACAAAGATTACCCAGGCCCTGGGCAGGACCTTAAAGGGTGCAGGGTGCTGCTTTGGCTGTTGGCTGAACAATGATTTTAGAAGTTATCAATGGGGATAGGAGGTAGATCTGCCAGACTTATATACATTTATGCCAATGGTCCAGAAATCTTCTGTCATCAGACCATCATGACTGCCACCTTCTCCCTTTGCCCCTGTGGTATTTTCCTTCCAAGGGTGAGATCTTCCTAGAATTTTCATTTCAAGGAAGGGTTCCAATTAGCCATCCTTCATTCTCTAGACTTCACTACAAGGCCCTCTCATAGACACCTTCCACCTCAGCCCCCCTTTTCAGTTTTCTTTTATCGACTGTCTTTCCCCTTTCGAATGTAAGCTCCTTGTTGAAAGGTTTTGTCTTTTTCTTTTATTATATTTATACCCCCATAATATAGCATAGTTCTTGGCATGTGGTTAAGTGCCTAACAAATGCTTGTTGACTTGACTAGGCTTGAGTTTCATCATCACTGAAGAATGTGACAGGATCCCTTCCCACTTCTGCTTTCCACCCCCAGGCTGTTGGCCATGTGTGTCTTTTTCCTTTTCAAATCCTCCAGGGATAAATATTTTAATGCATTTCCCTATATTGAAATGTGTTGTTTTTGTGGGGGGGAAGGGGCAGGACATGAAAAACAGAGGGAATAATAACAATAAAACAATTCAATTTTCCCTGGTGGAGACCTTGTGCAACATTTTTCCCTCAAACAATAAGAAACAAAAAGCATCCAGAAAAAGAACTGACAAATAGAAGTATGTGTAGAATAATCTTATATAATTTATATGATATATGTCATATATACATATATATACACTTATTTGTGTCTAATGGTAGCCATCTCTAGAGTAGGGGAGAAGAAAAAGAAAAGAAAAAAGAAGAAATTTATAGGATAACTATTATATATTTAAAAGAATACCAAGTTGATCATAATAGATTTGCAGTTTCATGTGCAGTCATCTTTTTTATTGCCCTATATTATGGAAATGCTTGTTTCATTCCATAAATTACAAAGTTTTAAAAAAAGATTTAGCAAATAATTGCAAATTGCGGTAAAATAGTATATAAAGGAACCTGGGTTACTGGAAGTATGGTAATGACCCCAGAATAGAAATAAGGTTGTTAGGAATAAGAGTAAGTTTCAGAGAAAAAGTTAATTAATTGTTCTGGAAATGTTGAGTTTATAAAGAACCTACATAACATTGAATTGGAAATGCCCACTATGCAATTATCAGTGTGAAGCTAGAGCTCAGGAGGTAGACTAGGACTAAAAGTGGAAATTGAGGGATCATATGCATAAAGGTGATCATTTAGCTTTCCAGAGCTGCTGAGATCACCAACAGAGACCTCCAGGATTGACCCCCTTTACTTTCCATGAAGTATAATAGAAAATGCTTAATAATAATGTTTCTTTGATCTACAAGTATGCTGGAGGCCAGCTCATACTGACTCCCCAGAGCCAATTGTTAAATTTTCTATGTGAGCATTTACATCTAAGAAATGGCAAACATTAACAAGCAGGGCTTGATTTATTGATTTGCTGAGACTTAAAACAGTGACGGAGAAAATGATCATAATGCAGATTAAACTTAAGACTATTTTTAGAAAGCTGGTTTATTAAATATTTACCAACATACTTCTGACAACTAAAGTTATTTTTTAACACAAATACTACAAGGCACTGGGCAAAGATACATATATAAATATAGGACATTAAACTGAGAGTCAGAAAACCTTTTTTCTAACCCTAACTCTCCCACTAATAATTGGGATTCCCTTAGGCAAGTTAATCAATCTCCCTCCTAGAGTCAATTCCTTCACCTATAAAATGAATAGTTTGATCTGGATGTTCCTTAAGGTCTCTTTTAGCTCACAAGATGCTGCCTTCCAGATAGTTAGAATATGTCATGTTTCAAATGGGTATTAGAGATAGGAAGAACCTCAGAAGTTGAAAGGAGAGGCAGGCTACTTTAGTGATTGCATGTAACAGTTGAGCTAAATGGGAAAGAAAGGTAGAGTTTGCATAGGCAGAGAGAAGTGGCATTCCAAATAAAACATTAACAATTATCCCTAAAATGCAGCTGTTCAAGGAAATGATGCAGAATTATGCCAAGAGGGTGTACACACACACACACACACACACACACACACACACACACACACACAGAGCTTTGGATTCACTAGCAACAGAGATAAAAATAATAAATCACTGAGGGAAATTTACAGATTACAGAAATCTTATCAGTTGATCCTAGTCCTATTGGCAGATTTATGTAGAGTTAGGCTTTACTCTTAGCAGCCCTTTTCTCTTGCCTGGCAAACCTTGTCTTTGTTCAAGTCTGGTCCTCACTGTCAGCCTGCCAGTCTGATCATGGCTGGATCCTAAATGGACATGGCAAGTCTGTAGATGTCTAGGTCTTTGTAGAATCTTGCTTCTGAAGTCTTGCAAATCAATATCTGACCAACATTTAATAAGTACCTACTTTCTGTAAAGCTAGGCACTGATGAAAAGAAAGATGAAAGTGACATAGTCTCTAATATCAACCTAGACTGTGCCTGATCTTTTTAGTCTCTCTTAAATCATACTCCTCCCCAACTTTTTGATGATAGAGGCAACAGTGGGTAGAAGTCAGGAAGACCTAAATTCAAATTTGGTCTCAGACAAGTACTGCCTATATGAACTAGGTGAGCTCTGTGTGAGCACTTACATCTTAGAAATGGCAAACATTAACAAGTGGGGCTTGTCTTATTGATTTGCAGAGACAAAATAGTGATGGAGAAAATATTCATAATGCAGATTAAACTTGCTTTTGTTTGTGTTGGTGCTTCATTCTTGAAAAGAAAAATGTCAAGAGGGTGATGTCTTGACTTGCATGTGAATTGGATTTAAGTAAGGCAGAGCTGAGCAAAGTGAAAGTCATCAGTCTCACTCCTCCAGAGTCATCCTAGTTCAGTTACAAGACAAAAGTCAAAATGACCAGCATGGCCCCAGTGGGCAAGTCATTTAATTTCTCTTTACCTTCATTTCCTCATCTATAAAATAGGGATAATACCACATACATCCCAGATCATTGTATTGTTGAGAATAGTTAAGTCATTCACAGTTCTTCATCAAACAATATTGCTGTCTTTGTGCACAATGTTCTTTTGGTACTGCTCACTTCACTATACATCGTTTCATACATGTCTTTTCAGGCCTTTCTGAAGTCATCGTGCTTGTCATTTCTTATAGCACAATAATATTCCATCACCATCATATACCACAGTTTGTTCAGCCATTCCCCAATTGATGAACATTCCTTTGACTTCCAATTCTTAGCCGCCACAAAAAGAGCTGCTATAAATATTTTTGTACAAATAGGTATTTTTCTCTTTTGGGGGATGTCTTTGGGATATAAACCTAGCAGTGGTGTTGCTGGATCAAAGGGTATGCACAGTTCTATAACCCTTTAGGCATAGTTCCAAATTGCTCTCCAGAATGGTTGGATCTTTTCACAACTCCACCAACAGTGGATTAGCATCCCAGCTTTCCCACATCCAATATTTTCCAATTTTTGTTATATTTGCCACTCTGATAGGTGTGAGATGATATCTCAGAGTTGTTTTCATTTGCATTTCTCTGATCAATAGTGATCTAGAGCATTTTATATGATTTTCATATGATATAGTTTTCATTTGATTTCTTTGTCTAGAAACTGTTCACATCCTTTGATGATTTATCAATTGGGGAATGACTTGTATTTTTATAAATTTGACTCAGTTCTCTATGTAATTGAGAAATAAGACCTTTATCAGAAATATTTGTTTAAAAAATTCTTTCCCAGTTTTCTACTTCCCTTATAATCTTGGTTACATTAGCTTTGTTTGTGAAAAAGTTTTTAATTTTACATAATCAAAATTATGTATTTTACATTTTGTTTTACTCTCTATCTTCTTTGGTGCTAAATTATTCCTCTGCCCATAAATATGACAAATAAATGATTCTATGCACTCTTAATTTACTTATAGTATCATCCTTTATGTGTAAATCATATCTACTACTTTCAAACAATCTAAATAAATTTCTTCATCTGATTTAGTCCAAAAGCTCAAAGCATTTCTAGACCTTTGATTGATTGATAGATTCAACAGAGGTGCCAAAAATTGGTCACACCTAGTGTACCATTTGATTGATTGATTCTATAACTCAATTAAAGAAATTATCCCACCTCATAAAGATCATCTCAAGTTAACTGCATTACTTTGTGTCATGGTATGGAACACAACATTTATATTAGTTTATATGTACATATTATATATATATGAATATAAAATGTATCTATATATATTTACACGAATATGTATACACATAATATACATGAGATTCTTCTCTTCCCCATTATTATGTAAGTTCTTTTTAAGTAGAGATCCTTTTATCCTTTGAACTTTCACCCAGAAGAATCCAGCATGTGGGGAGCTGTGAGATTTGGATATTAGATCATAAATCAGAAGATTGAGGGTTCGAGTCCCTTCGTGGTCGCCAGAAAGGTTAAGTAGGGGAGATTTATGATCTAATATCCAATTTTAAATCTCACAGTTTGGCGACCACGAAGGGACCTTAAGGACCCTCCCACCCTCCCTAGTTTGGCCAAGCCGGCTAATTCGGTGGATTTTCCAAATACCCCCCCCCCCCCACGGAATGTTTCATCAAGGAACACCTGTTCCTAGAAGAAACAAAGGGGGGAATGTGATAAAATAATGGGATTTAGCAGATACTCAAAGACCCACCTGGAGATTAATCAAGACTGATTAAATCAAGTGAGAGTGATTGACTGCTGATTAAGCCTACTTCAAGTTAATTGGATTGTATCAAGTTAATTGGATTGTGATCATACCTGGTTATCCCTTAAGAAGGTGTAATTCTCAGAAACTAGACTGTGAACTCAACTTGAGAACACCTTCAAAGACAATGGATTTGGATGATGCCAACCAATAACCTTGAAGCAGTGTGTAAGGACCGCCTCTGTTCCAGATCTATAAATAAGCTTCCAAAAACAGCTTGGGAGAGAGTAGGAGTAGCTTTCTTTTTACCTGCTTGGCGGGACTCCTGACGGCGCGGCACAGACTCTCTCTCTCCAAAGGTGGTCTTTTTCGGATTGGTGAGTTTTTATAATGAATATAGACTAAGCTTAGACTTAAGACGATTTGTATTGTGTTTCTACTTTTCTATCCTTCTAACCAACATCACCTTGTGACTATCATAAATATAAATAAAAAGGTCTATCTAGAAAATTAAAACCTGCTTCCATTTACTAGTTTGGGAGATAAATTAAGGGAAAGGTTAAGTAGGGGAGATTTATGATCTAATATCCAATTTTAAATCTCACAGAGCACTTAATAAATGTTTTATTCATTGACTGGTTGACTTATATCTAATCCCTTCTCCCCATAATTGTCCTTCAGCTACTTACAAAGAGTTACCATGTCGCCCTGAGTATTCTCTTCCCTTTTTGCAAAACAAGGGAATATTTTCCCTTCTTTCTGGTTGTAGGATACCTCCCCTGTTTTCCATGATTCAGTAATATTTCACTAACAGTGATTCAGCAATAACATATGATAATTTTAGCTAATCTGAACCACATGATGATTTTATCCAGGGAAGCAAGGTACCCTCTTACAATATTCTTACCATTAACCCTAGCTTCAAGAATTCTAGGTCTATTGAAGCCATTCATTTAAAAAAAAAATTAAGTTGTACAGGCTAATGAATCTTTCTCTTGGGTTTCTAGCCTACAATCATTACTGGCCATAGATTAGTCCTTGCTCCCTAACTCCACAGAAAAGAAAAATTTATTTCCTCTATGGACTTCCATTTTTCTACTGGGTTTCTGGCTTCTAGAGACTTTTATTTATTCTGGAACATCTTGCTGTAGATAGAGGCAGCTGCTGTCAGTAGAGTACTGACCCTAGAATCAGGAAGACCAAAGTTCACATCCAGTCTCAGGCACTTACTAGCTGCGTGACCCTAGGCAAGTTATTTAATGTTTGGCTCAGTTTCCTCTATTATAAAGTGGGGATATCTACCTCACAGAGGTATTATAGGGATCGAATGAGATACTTGTAAAATGTGATGAAAACTGTGCCCAGCATATAATTAGTGTTATATAAATGCTTATTCCATTCCTTCCCTTGATTCTCTGCTATTAAACCAAGTTTTCATTACTTGGTCTACCCTCTCTGTCCTGGTTAGATCCCTTAAACAAATTATAATACCATGTCTAATAGTGTCTTTATATGTTTTCCTCTTTGGATATTCAAAGGCCCAGGACCATATGCTTAGATATTCATAGTTCCTTCCCTTAGGCACCAGGGACTCCCTCAGATATGGCTTCCATTCTTCCTCTGACACTGAGCCTCCTGGTAGATTTCCTATTTCTACCAAATCATTGCCAGAGATATAGTGACAAAAATGGCCTGGAGCCAATGAGCTCAAACCACCTTCATGGTCTTAGAAGTCTGTAATGCCTCAGGCCTCCTCCAAAGAGAAGTATTCTAAAATTCAAGTTTAGCATTGAAAAAGAAAGCATACAGTATATAATGTCAAATGATCCCCAATAACTCCGTCAAAAATAAAATATCACCAACATTATACACTTATGCCTATCCTTTTCACTTGATTACAAATTCTAAGAGCAGTTGCTTAAATAAAGGAAAATATATGTGGCCTTTCTTCCTTTAGCAGCACTCACTCCTATTTCTTTAATTAACATCATTTGCTAACTGTTTCACCACTCCTCTAGCACTCAGAGAGAAGCTCCTATTCTCATGGACAGCTAATCTAAAGGCTCTATGTCACTTTATGTTTTCTTTCCCACGATCTCCAGAGCTGACAACTGCACTACATCTTCAACCTTCTCCTATTTCTGTTCCTTTTTGTCATTTATTCCCTCTATACACATTAACTCTCTTTCCTCCTGCCATCTGAATTATCTTATCACTGTGCAGTCTTGGCCTCTCTTTAGAGTAACAATTTTCACAGGAAGTATTCTGCTTCCCCGTCATCTCCTTAATGACAGCATTAGTAAAAAATGTGGAAGATTGTTGGAAGAGGAGAAAAAGAGAGAGTATTAGAAATTACATTTCTTATTTTTTTTTAAATCTCATTAAAACAAACAAGTATGTCACAAAAGTGTTGGTTTGTTAAGAAGTAAATATTAGGAAAAAATTTCCTCTCTTAGATTAGGAAACTCTAAGCATGCAAGTTCATTCTCCTTTAAAGTTATGGAATGTAGAATTCCTCCCCCTATCTCATATCTTTGACAGTCCTTCAACGTTATTAATTTTCCCAGAATTAAGTGAGCATAGGATGATGCTGATTTTCCCCAAAGGAGCAGATCTTCATCCTTGAACCCAAATTTCAAGGTCCACAACCATCAACCTTCATTTCGAAATTATTTGATGATAAACTTAAATGCAAATATACTTGTTCTGTAATTATATGAATTTAAAGAAATCTAATTGCACAAAATCTCAGAGTGGAAAGAGTACTAGACCTGGAGTCAAGAAGGCCTGGATTCAAATTTCATCTCTATCAAGTCATCATGGCCAAGCCACTTGACATGTAAGTTTCAGTTTCATTATCGATAAAATAAGGTTTTCAAATGACATAAAAAACCATATGAGAGGTAATATTATACCAATACTGCCATAAAAATATCATTTGGCACTATAATATGATATTATCACTACCATTAAGATGATCTTTACTACAACTATCACAGTGACTTTTCAGTCTCTCATTTTGTTCTCTCTCCATAAACATCCTCTCCCTTTCTTTCTTTGGCATATCTGTCTGAAGTTAAGCTCTAATCTATTTTCCTCCTTCTGATTGTTTTTTGCTTTACTTATTTTAAATTGCTTGATCAGTTTGTTAGAAAATAAGGCATAATTGGTGGAGACATTACAGCTGACTTAGGGTTCCAATCCCAGCTTTGTCTTTTCCTAGTTATGTAAAATTGGGCAATTCACTTAACTTTTCTGAGCATCAAAGTTGTTGTTTTTTTAAATGACTGATAAAGTTGTGCAGAAAAATATTCTCTGCATCTTAAAGCCCTATAAGAATAAGTTATTATACTTTATTCGTGAACCTACATTATGTTTATATCAGACTATAAGCTCCTTAAGGGCAAGAGCCATGTCATGATCAACTTTGTATTCCCCAGTACCTAGCATAGTGCTTCACACATAGAAGGCATTTATTTCTATATTATCTAAAATCTGTCTATCTATATTGTGTGAACATGTATTTTCACACATGTTTGTGTGTATGTGCATATGTGTATATGATTGACACATATAGGCATGCCTATATACACATATATGTCCCTTAATTGATTGAACCCAACTGACATCAATTAGTACTCACGCTTCAATTCCTAGCTTTCCATTTTACAAATGGAAAATCTGAGCTAGAATCAACTTCCTAAGTACAAAGTGGGAGACGGAAGTTTATCTGAAAAAAGATGAGGCAGGGGCAAGGGAGATGATAGCAGTGGGGCTAGTAGAATGTAAGCTCGATATTAGTTAACAAGGAAATGGTAATCCCAATATGATTTGGAATGCTTTAAGCAGAGCTCAGCTTCCAGAAATAAGGAAATGATTGTACCACTGTACTCTGACCATGAGTATTCAGTTCCATTTACAGTTATCTCTAAACCTAAGGCATTGAACTAAATTGTTCTGGAATGTATTTCTGGGTCTAAATCCTCTGCTTCTTTGATACTATGAAGTCTAAAGTCCCTTTTGATTTTAACCTTTCATATTTATAAGAAATAGTTTACAATTTTGAAAAAGTATTTTACATCATCATCTCATTTGATCCTCAACACTGTGAGGCAAAGATTGCAAGTATTACTCTTCTCAACTCCCACAAAATAAATTTAAATTCATAGAGTTTAAGAGCCCATACTGGGGTGGCTAGGTGACGCAGTGGATAATGTACCGGCCCTGGAGTCAGGAGTACCTGAGTTCAAATCTGGCCTCAGACACTTGACACTTACTAGCTGTGTGACCCTGGGCAAGTCACTTAACCCCCATTGCCCCGCAAAAAAAAAAAAAAAGAACTCATACTAAAGTCATATACCTGGTAAATGTCCCAGCTCAAATCTGGATCTCCTGACTCAAATGCAACTGATCTTTCCCCTGTAACTCTCACAATCAATAAGATTCAATAAAAATGGGAATTTTCTAACAGGTGTGTTGGGGACAGGGATTTAGCATTATAACAATACTGAGGAAGGACTATCTTGGAGCAATCTGACCTTCCATTTAAATAAACATTGAGTCTGTTTGCCCACATTCTGTGACAGTATAGCAATGACCAGTGAGCCCACATCATAGACAGTTTTGAGCCTACTATTATGTAGACAACTCTATCTGAAGGATATTAGGAGTTTTTGCTGAAGCATCCAATAAAGAGAGAAAGAAGGATCTGACCAGGAGTAGGGAGGAAATGACAGGCCAGAGAAAATGGTACCACACCAAGCCTTAGAACAGGGTTCTGGATCATGGGCAGAGAACCTACATTCACTTCTTCTAATGAGAGAAAGCTGAGAAGCCTTGGTCCTGGATGAACCTCAAAGGCATAGAATCGAAGGGTCTTGGAAACATTGGAGAGCAGGAGGGCTGGTTCCATTCTTCTAACAAAGGTTAGGAGGAGTCTTTTTAGATCTGCTATGTGACTCATTTCAATTAGGTTGAATCTGCCTGACTTGATGCCTTTTGTTTCAATGTGTTTGGGGTGTTGGGGGAGATCTGCTTATCTCTGCTGCTTAAGATGTCTGGTTAGAAACAAGATTTTAGGGCGAGAGCCCTTGGGTCCTTCTCTCCATCCCAGCAATTAGCTACACAAAGTAGTCTTCAATCCTTAGCCCCTACAACTGGAAAGTGACAGAGACTGGAGCCTCTGACCTTGCAATTTTCAAAAGATCAGGAGGGCCCCTCAGTGGTCTGGTATTCTAAAATCTAGGTCTGCAGCCAGCACACAATCAATGCCCTTGGGAGCAAGAAGTGATTCTTTGGGAACCCAGATCAGTGGTGTTGGAGACAAGGACTCATCCCATCCAGCAATAATGCCGCCTTTGGATATCAACCTGATGGGACCATGTAGAATTGAAATGAAAATGAGTTTCCTTTCTCTCTAGCCTGAGGTGGTATAAAGGGAAAGTATAATCTTGAGGTATTAGAATATATGTTTGTATTTTGTTCATGTTACATATGGAAAGTAAATATCCCTTTCGGAAAGTGAATTGATATCATGTGGCTAAATGAAACTCAAGCACCAGTTATTGATAACTAGAGCCTGGGGAACAAAGAAGGAGGAGGCTTAGTCAATGACAATAGAGACCCACACCCCTTATCCCCCACTTAAAAAAATCTTTAGGATACTTGGAAGCTAGAGGAAAAAGTAGATAGTACACTGGAGCTATACTATAGATCAAATCTGGTCTCAGATATTTATTTGCTATGTGACTTTGGGCAAGTCACTTAACTACTGTTTGCCTCAGTTTTCTAAACCATAAAATGGTAATAAATAATAGCACCTTCCTCCCAGGGTAGTTGTGAGGATGAAAGGACATAATATTATAAAGTGCTAGTGTATGGTGCATAGTAGGTGTTATAAAAATGCTAGCTACTACTATTATTATTACCCTAAAACCCCAAGGGACAAATGTAATTAATCCGGCTCTGGGATAGTGAACCAAAATATAAGCAATGCCAAAATACCATGGGGCAAACAACAATGCAAATTCATTTGGAGGAGGGATAACCTTGAGACTCCATGATACTGTTTAGAATAATAGCAGTAGTGTAAGAGGCTAAGGGACATTTGTTCCCAGTGGTTAAAGATCCCCAATATCACAAGCTTATTTCTAGGGGATCCACAGCCAGCAGAGGGATCAAGGAAGAGGCCACCAGAAAAGGACCTCACCTTTCGTGCATCTGAGGAACGCATCAGGTAAAGTATCATGGGATAGCATTCTATTTTAATTATTCTTGCCAATTGGGCCCTGAAGTTGATTATTTCCACCTGATGAAAGAGCACAGGTTTTAGTAGCAACTTTTAAATGTCAGTATCCTAGGACAATGCTCAAGGCGCTTCACCCTGGTTAAAACTCTGATATCTCGGGGGCAGCTAGATGGTGCAGTGGTTAAAGCACCAGCCCTGGATTCAGGAGTACCTGGGTTCAAATCCAGCCTCAGAAACTTGACACTTACTAGCTGTGTGGCCGTGGGCAAGTCACTTAACCCCCATTGCCTAAAAACAAAACAAAACTCTGATATCTCAAGTTAGTGGTAATAAAGAAAAAGATTGTGGGAGTGCTGACAACAAACAGCCTTCTGCAAAATTTTGCACATGATAGCATAGTTAAGGAAATAGATTAAAAGAAAATGTGATACGTAGTACTTTTATTGAAAACTACATTATAATGATGGGCTCCCTTTCTAAATCCTCCGTTATCTCCTCTTCCAGCATGCTGAGTAGTGATTTTCCTCTTTTCTCCCTGAGGTATAGGTTTGGAGAGCTAACCTATACCTACAAATCTCCATTATTAAAAGTCATTGCATGGTATATGATTATAAATACAGAAGATAGGATATGTCTTTGTAGCAAGGATTGAATATAGAATTAGAATTCATATAGTCTGTAAGTTATTGCCACGTGTATTAAATTCCACCATTTTTTTCTTTCTTCTGGCATTATTTATGGGATTCAACCATTATAAATATGTTCTGGCTTTATTATTCCTACACATATTAACTTATAAGGAGGACATTTTATATTCAAACCCTATTAGTGTACAATGTAAATTGGAAACAGAATCCAAATGACTAGTTACTAAAACATTTAAGAACCTGATAGGCCCATTGGAAGCAGACAGCTGCCGCAACTTTCTTTCCCTGAACAAAGAAGAAAAAAAACCTACTCAGAAAAATGGATTGACTACTGGTTTGGTGTTCATACATAGCCAGATTTATTGACCTGCAAGAGAAGTCAGTGACTGCTTTGACCCAGTCAATATTAATTTCTGGGGTCAATAAATCTTGGTAATGACTGGAGAATATGAGTCAATATGTGCTTATTAGATGTGTTCTCAAAATGTGCCAAGTACAAAATAGGAAAAGTATAATCAATCAGCCTTATCAATGTTTAAATATTATTTCTGACATCGTTTCCAAAGATTTTTTTCTCTTTGAGATTCCTACAGAAAAAAAAAAAAAGGCTGGAAAAATTAAAGCTGCCCAGGTGTCCCTCTCCTAAATGGTCACATCCATCTTCCAAGAGCTCTTCCTTCAATTTCAACCTAGTTCTTCACCTCCTACCCTCCTTTCCAGCTCATTGTATCCCTACCCCCAGGGCAAGGGCTGGAAGCCATATGCAGAGACTACAGAAAACTTCCAAAGGGAGCTGGTGAACTTTTTTTTTTCCCTTTAGTAAACTTTATTCTCTCCTTTATGCAGAGGGAGAATTCTTGATACAGGGAAGAAAAGGAAAATGTGCATGGTGGGGAGGGGCGCAAACGGGGAGGGGAACGGGGCCCTGGGGAGCTAAGTTATTTTCACAGTGGTAGACAAGTAGTTGTGAAGATGTAGTATTGAATAGTGCCTCTAATACTTGCCTGACCATAGGTAAATCACAACTATGTAAACCTTTAGTTTACTTATTCATAAAATGAAGATATTACCCATAGTACCTGCTTCACAAGAAACCAGGATACCTATTGGATAGAGAACAGGTATCAGGAAGGCATGGTTTGAGTCCCATTTCTGACACATAAAAATTCATCTGAGCAAATCATTTAGCCTCATAGTAACCCAGAAAACTTGCTGTGACTATAAATTACAAAGGAGTTGACAAAGTCATGGATGGAGGGAAGCTTTTACTCAGAGACTACTTGCATCACACACTTAAAAACATAGATCTGAACCCAAACTGACTTCATCGAGCTGTCATGAAGCTCAAATGTGACAATGAATGCAAAATACTTTGTAAACATTAAAGTCTATATAAATACATCTATATAACAGTCACCTGTATTTTTAAATATCGTGTGTTATTTCATTGGAGTAGGGATCTCCTTTCCACCAATATGTAACTGTTTTTCACCTTAGAGTCCTAAAAAATTGCCCAGGGCACAGAGAAGTTCAGTTCAAAGTCACAGTATGTGTCAGAGACAAGCTGTCGTCTCAATCCCCTATGATGCTTTTCTTCCCTAGCAAGTATGTTGTATCAACAAGACTGAGATGAGAGAGATATACACGCAACTATTGTATCAAATATTATATATATATTTATATGTATATATGCATATATGTGTGTATCTATAGCTATCTATCATCTATTTATCTCTCTTTCTAAATCAAATTGTGCCTGGCAAAGAATAAATAGTTAACTATTCTAGTAAAGGGCTTTAAGCCTCATTCACACACACACACACACACACACATTTAGCATAGAGATATCATCATCTATAAGCATGTATATTGTTGTTTTTCTCTTCCTCTTCCTCTTCCTCTTCCTCATCCTCACCACCCACTAGCATTCCTCAAGTGCTTACAATGTCCTGAGTTTTCTGCTAAAGTCTGAAGAATCAAAGAAAGGCAAAAAGCACAGTCCTTATACTTAAGGAGATTCCATTCTAGTGGGAGAGACAACATACAAACAACTATGCACAGATAGATAGATAGATAGATAGATAGATAGATAGATAGATAGATAGATAGATAGATATAGAGTTGGTGCAAGATAATTGCAGAAGGTAGTTTTCCGCAGAAAAGCCAGGAAAATCAGTATGCTGACACTGGAAGTGGACACTAGTGAGGGAGTTATGAGAATAAAATAAGAAAATATGCTTCATAGCATTTTGTAACAATAAAGCCCTTTGCCCAAGTTAATCCACGTGTTCTGGCATTTAGAATCCATAATCAGAATAATGAGAGACAGTGTGGTATAGAGGATAGAGCACCAGCCTGGAAACCAGCAAGATGTGAGTTAGTGTCATCCCTCTGACACATACTGACTGTATGACCCTGGTCAAATCATTTAAAACTCTCAGTGCTCCGGCAGCTTTCTGAGACTAACTTGCAGAGAAGAGGCTGGCCTGCATTGGGAGAGATAATCCACTCATTTGTCAGTTCCCTATATTAATAAATCTTAGATCCAGTCCCTATCCCTCCCTCCCTGTCCCTAGTCCTACACAAGTGTGTATATGTGTATATGTAAATATGTATAAATATACACATGCATGCATGGACACACACACAGAGGTAGAAATGCCACTGGGGCAATTTGTGAGGACTTACATGTTTCTGTCTGGTTTTGTTTACATCAAAAGACGTAAAACAGCACCTAATTTCCAAAAGGCTACTGAAAGTCTTGAGAAGTAGTTGAAAGATAATCTGCAGATTTTGTTTGACTTTATACTGAGATGAAATCCCTCTTCCAACAGACAAGGACACTAACAATTCCCCCTAAATAATTAAATATGCTGGTGATAACTGAACCATTTCACGAGGTCTATTATTTTCTGAAAAATTCACCATTGTTGTCCCTGGGGAAATTTGCCTTTTGCCAGGGGGAGAGGGGGTAGAAAACAGATCTGTGAATGACAGTCTCATTAAGGCCAACAAAAAGAAAGCATTTTAAAATCTCATGGATGGTTTTATACTACATATGGTCATTTTGAATAAATCCAGCATAAGTTTTGGGTTACATTTTCAAAATTGTTTTCAAAAAGTACTCTGAAAGTCTGAGAATCTCTATTTCCCCCAGAGACTCAAATCCAATATAAAACAATCGTGTTTTTGTTTTTATTTTTGTTGTTGTCTTTTTTTAAAATGCTCTCATTCTTGTTTCTGCCAAAACTAATGAGCTTGGTTACATGAAATAAACCAAAAGGAGAGGCCATCATTCCAGGTGAAGGTGAATTATTAAATCATCTCACTCTGATGCTCCATGAACTAGCTTGGTGATCCCCAACCCTATAAATCCTACTCAGTGTTCTCCAAGCACTCCACATGAATTTTGTCACGTGGTTCTTGGCTGGTGAGAAATGTCTGTGTTCTTCTTCCGTTGTATGTTCCTTCCCATCTATAAAATTTCCTCCATTGTCTCCTGAGAAAGTGATTTCATCAAAAAGAAAGATCGTGCACAAATCATCAGCTAATAGATGTTGAGCTAAAAGTCCATTAAGTCTAAGGTCATTATTTTAGAGAGAAGGAAACATAGGTTAGGTAACTTACCCAAGGTAACCCAGGGAAAGTAAGTGGCAGAGGCAGGATTTGAACCCAAGGACTTCTGACTCTAAATCCATTGCCTTTTTGTCCCACTGTCCCACACTGTCAGACACTGTTTCTAAGGTATGTCACTAAAATGTAAACATTTGGAGAGATAACATATATGGGCCTGGATACTTCTTTCTGAAAGATCCCTGGGGGTCTGTGTACATCCCGCGTTTTCTTCCGCCAGCACTTACCCCCCCCCCCCCGCAGAGGGAGTTCTATACAGGAAACGGGATGTTTCCAAACCCCCAATTGCCCAGGGAAATAAGCAGGTAGCCACAGCAGACCACATGAGGACCGAGCCCAGGTGTGGCATATCTGACTGCTCCATGCTCTGAAAAGAACTGTTTTCTCCATCAGCAGAACCTTCTGGGTGGCCTTCTAAGGTATCTCTGAGTAGATCACATTGCTGCAATGTAATTCAGTCTCTTACTGTTTATGCTCCGGATCCAGTCCCGCTCCCCACCCCCAGCCACCTTATTTTTAAAGATAATAGTGAGAGAATGCAACAATCTTGTAGGCATAAATGGTCAAATGCCAAACCTGTGGCAACCAGGTTTTTTGATCTCTGTTAGTTTAGTATAGTCTCTCATTCATATTCAATTAGTTTTTCTGGATGTATTTATCTATATATCTAACTAACAAAGTACATGCAGCTATATATACACACATGTAGAGGGTTATTCATTGATCTAGATATTTACATACACAGAAATACACACTGATTAGTATCAGGATGCTATAAAGCACCAACATATGCACATAATTACAAAACACTCCTTCTCTGATTGCAGTAAGGCATATTGTTCCCTTTGGCCCCTTCATCAGTAAAGTCAGCTGCTGTGACCATTCCTGGGGCAGGCCTAGCAGCTGCAAGAGTTAAATGACGATCCCTGGAATCTATTTTTCATCTCTAGCCTTGCTTTAGAACTTATATCTTAGAGTTACAGAATGTCAGAGCTGGGAAGGACCTTAAAGAATAGCTAAGCTGTTTTCTCCCTCCCCCTCTGTCATTTTACATAGAAGGAAAGTGAGGCTCAAGGGATGAGACTGGAACCCAGGTCTTCTGAATTCCTGTAAAGGAATCACTCCAATCTTCCTGTCCACTATTGTTTATTTGATTCTGAATAGGGACAAACAGAATTCTTCTCCATCACAGAATATACCCAAAGGTTATTCTTTTTAGACTTGGTTATTTTTTAATGTCGCATGATGATTGGAATTGTGCTAGATCAAGGTCCCTTTGCATTTTTATGTACTGGCCCCCTTTGACAATCTGGGGAAGCCTATGGATCCCTTATCAGAATAATGTTTTTTAAATCATAAAATAAAGTCATATGACTACAAGGAAAATAAATTATATTCAAAGGCAGTTTTCAAATCAATTAATATACATGCTTTTTAAAGTGAGTTCATAGACTCTTCCCCCCCATATTAAGAACCCCATTCGCTAGTCTTTATCATCCCCTCTATTCTTAAATTCCATGCTCCTATTAGTCTAAGTTAGACAGCAAACTTGATGAGGAGAATTTATCATAAAATGCTTATACTTTCCCTTTTTGTCTGGTGGGAGGTAGGGGAGGAAGTGATGAATGTATGAGCAGTTAAAATCAGACTAGGTTTTGTATTTTCCTTGCCCTTTAAGCATCCTTGACTTTGAAACTTAGGGGATAAGTTTTACAAATTCACATATTAAACACTAAGGCATATGTCTTTCCATTTATTCCAAGTTGAAAAGGTTTTAGAGCTGGAAGGAACTTTATAGGTCATCTAGTCCTACCCTCTCATTTTATAGAAGAAAAAACAGGCCCATATAGCATAAGGGACTTGCCCATGGTCTCCAAAGAGTAAGTGGCAGAACCAGGATTGGAACTCAAGACTTCTTCCTCCAAATACATCATTTTTTTCTTGTTACACATGGCCCCAAGAAATACATAGAATATCAACATCTCTCTCATCTTTCCATTTTCCAGATTTCATTTCCTATTTAGCAAATTTAGAGAGAACACTTTAAACAACACCAAAGAGTGGTCTATGAGTGATGCCAATATTATTTTAACAACATTCTACAGTGCATATTCAAATTAGCCTACCAATAAGGGAATGTCTCCTCTTTCCAGAAGTATTTCTTTTTTATGTATATAGTAAAGGAAAAGGTTGGCATGACCAATATCCCAGAGTAGTTTTTGTTCCTGGAATACTGGGTAGTTTGGAGGAGCCAGAATCTCCAATGTTTTGAACTGTTAGGATTTTTTCTGCAGGATGCTGAAGGAAATGGTTGTTACTCAGATCATTTCCTCCTATATTCTGCAGACAAACCCATACCAATTTAAAGTATTGTTGAAAGGTAAAAATATAGGGATGTGTGTGTGTGTGTGTGTGTGTGTGTGTGTGTTATGGTCATGGTTTATGGGTCTGACTTGAAAAATAGGAATTGAGTTTCTATCTTTAAAGGCTAAATGAATTTTTGAAGCCTCATATAATCAGTGTGACTCAGCCATTTAAAAAAAAATCACTCAAGCCAGGATCTGTACTAATGGATATTCTTCAGCCATATTATATAGCTATCACTCTCTATGTGGCCCCTACCCCTTTGGGGAAGGGGCTGATCTGACTAGCTTGTATCTCCTAACCGGAAGCAGAAAGAAAGTAAGGAGGAAAAATCCCTAGTAGCCAAAGAATGTAAAATCTCAATCTTATTCTCTTTCTTTCTCTCTCTCTCTCTCTCTCTCTCTCTCTCTCTCTCTCTCTCTCTCTCTCTCTCTCTCTCTCTCTCTCTCTCTCTCTCTGTTCTTCCTTCTTCCCTACTCAGTTAATACAATGCAGTAGTCTCCTTATATTACGTAACAACAACAACAAAAAAATCCTTAGGTGATTTAGCTAAAAACTAACTTTTCTTTCAGTTGAAGAAGTCTTAAAAAATAATGAATAATTTTCTATCAATGGTAAACAAAAGACAAGCCCTCTCTCAAATACATTTTGTGTAGAAGTATTTTTGTTTCAAATTTATTTGTAATATTTTGTTAGATTCTGAAAAAATGCAAGGACAGCTAGAAAGAAATACAAATGGCCCTTATTATATTATGTTCCTCAGAAGCGAGCCTCCAAATAGTTCCTCTTCCTTTATCAGAGGTGGGTCAGTATGCCATTGAGTTATACAAAGACCAGCCCACTACAAAGGCTACTTGCTATCTTCCAATTCTGCTGATGAATTGCCTACATCCCAAAACAAGTGATCTCAGAACAACCTGTGAGTCTTCATGTGTTCTTCCTTCTCTGGATCTTTCTTTCCTACCTTTCCAATTTTCTTATATACTATTCTCCTCTATGGACTCTGTAGTTCAAGCACACAGGCATTCATATATGATATGCTATTTCTTACCTCAGCACTATTCTAATGATGATGAGGAGAAGGAGGAGGCAATTGGGGTTAAGTGACTTGTCCAGGGTCACACAGCTAGTAAGTGTCAAATGTCTGAGGTTGGTTTTGAACTCAGGTCCTCCTGACTCCATGACTGGTGCTCTATCCACTGCACCACTTAGCTGCCCCTCATCTCAGTACCTTTATACTGGCCATTCCTCATGCCTGGAATCTGTTTCCTATCAACCTCTATATCTCTTATAATACCCTATTTCCTTTAGGATTCAGCTCAAATGCCACTTCCTCTAGGAGTCCTTTCCTGTCCCCTTACCTCAACTGGTATATGAACTCTTTGAAGACTACCTTCTACCTACGCCATTATCATATGTTTTAACTTAGATATATTATCCCCCCTCTTAGAATGTAAACTTCTCAGGGACAGCTAGGTGGCACAGTGGATAAAGCACTAGCCCTGGATTCAGGAGGGCCTAAGTTCAAATCCAACCTTAGACACTTGACACTTGCTAGCTGTGTGACCCTGGGCAAATCACTTAACCCTCATTGCCCCACAAAAACAAACCAAAAAAAAAGGAATGTAAACTTCTTGAGGGCAGGAATTATATCTGTTCTTTCTTAACATTCCAGCAGTGAGTACAGTGCCTGACATATAATAGACATTTAATAAACCCTTGGTGATTGATCAAAAATAAACTAAATCAAGCCTTGCTGTTCAGAACGCAGAAATGACAATTGCTGGTCAAGTCTCAGAAGTTAAAGAAAAAAAGATTCCATGGACAGCATCTTTTTTATTCTTACAAGTTATATGCTAAATTTATTAATAGCAGAAGAAACTAGCAGTCCTAGAAACAGTATCATGCTTCCATGGGAGAGTCTAAAACCTACTTAAGACTGCCTAAAGGGTTCTCCACTGATCCTCTTGAGGGAAAACATACAAGAGTAGCTCAAACCAGTAGCATTACAGAAAGCTACTCCATTACCCTCCTCACTCATCAGAGACAGTGAAAGTTGGAATTAGGATCCCCAGAGCTTTTATAAGCTACAAATGCAGAGTTGGGGGAAAATAGACCAATCACAAAGTCAGCTTAAAGAAAAAAGAAAAAAAAACTGATGGACAGCCTACTAATCCCCTTGTTTTTTTATGAAATGTGAAGAGAAGGTCCCAGACGAACATGGATGGATCTAAAGTTGGATAAATGGGAGGATTTGGACAAGATTTGTATGTGATGGGTAGGCATAGATAAGTTGTGATCTGCATCACTGAGGAGTATGCAACTAAATGAAATCACATCTTTTGAAGGCTCAAAACAAGAAAAAAAACTTTATTCATTTTATTGAGAATTTTGAACTAGCTTAGACTTTCTCGGGAACTGAACACAAGTTCACCTTAAAACTATTGAAATTTGAGGTGAAAATTTATTGACAGCCCCTATATGAATGTTTTTCTTCCCTTTGTCCCTCTACCTATCCGAATTCTACATATACTCAAGGTCCCAGCTAAATTACCACCATGATGATATTAACTTCTGCCCACATTGAAAATTCCCTCCTGCCCAGTTCAGGACCACTCTGTTAACTTTGTCTCCCCAAAGACATTTCCTTAGAAGTCCTATTCAGGAAATGTCTATGTTTCTAAATCACCTCTACTAACTAACTAACCACTTGCCTTAGAGTAGGTGTTCAAATATATATGATTCAGGGCAGCTAGGTGGCGCAGTGGATAAAGCACCGGCCCTGGATTCAGGAGTACCTGAGTTCAAATCCAGCCTCAGACACTTAACTAGCTGTGTGACCCTAATTGCCTTACCAATAAAAAAAAACAAACAAAAACCAAATATATATGATTGGTGGATTTTACTCTTTCAGAAGTCAATACAAAATTGTCTTTCATAATGTGTACAGTATCTCTCCTGATGATTTTCTGTGAGAGCATTATGTATTTTAGGGCAAAAAATGACAAATGTCACTTTATGATTGTTCATATTATTTCTGTTCTCATATTTATTACACTCAAGGGTCTACTCTATACCTTTCTATATATTGTGTGTTTACTTCAACTCATTTTGTCATTTATTTTTATTTTTGTCATTTCTTTTATATTTAAAAAAACATTGTGAACCTCCAGATCCCAGTGTATTCATTCAATAGCAAAAATCTAAATTTAATTATCTTTTGTTGGTGGGTACGGGTGGAGGAATGAGGGTTAAATGACTTGCCCAAGGTCACACAGCTAGTAAGTGTCAAATGTCTGAGTCCAAATTTGAACTCAGGTCCTCCTGAATCCAGGGCTGGTGCTTTATCCACTGTGCCACCTAGCTTCCCCAATCTAAATTTATTTCATCTGATTATATGTATTTGCCTACTACAAGGTCATAGAACAAATCTACAATAAGAGAAAACCCTTTGAAAGGCAATGCATTTTCATATGTTTGCTTAATGCTATGACAGGTTTGTCTTTGCAGGATTAAGAGATGATGGTATTTATTTCACTCTCCTGTCTGTAAATATTATAACCAACTACTCTGTATATATTACAGCTTGTATGCAGAAACATGATCATCTAAAACAGACATACTTATCTACAAATGGCTATATCAGTTCTCCATCATTTTGCATCACTCAAAATCATTAAGACTGCTAGCTTTGACATGAGATAAACAGAATGAACAAAGCCCTGACTCAGAAAAGAAACCAGTTCTGATGCCTTTCAAAGTCAACCAAAAGAAAGGTCTCAAACCTTGTCTCACAAATGCTTTCTTTGGCATTCTCTGTACCTTGTTATGCACAAAACAAGTCAGGAGGGTTTTGCAGGTCAGATGATTTGCATTAGTGAAGACCATACTTCTACATGCATTTATTCTTTCTTTGGGGTTGACTGAACCTCAGTGTTTTTTCCACCTCTGGGCAGTGTTAATTTGACTTTTTCTTTTCTTTTCTTGGGCTGGTGCTCGTGGTAGATTGTAGGCCCAGTTCCACTGCATGGGAGTACAAAAGCTTTACCCTATTCTGTTTCTTACTTGGGTGGGTTCACCCTCGCCCCTCTCAGGCAACCTAGTGCCCCCCCTCAACTTTTCAGGACTCACTATATTTGATGCCAGATTTATTGTCAACACTGACTTCTTTAGCTCTACTGCTGCTTAAAACTCCCAGATTCAAGGTATCCACCAACCTTAATAGCCCCAGTAGCCTCAATTATAAGAATTTCATCACCCCTGTCATTTGCCTATTAGCAGATAAAACTCCATGCTATATGAGAATCTAGCGAAAGAAACGGAAATGTTTAGACTGAAGAATAAAAGCCTCAGAAGGGATATAATATCTGTCTTCAAGTATTTGAAGAACTGTCATGGGGAAGAAATATTAAATTTGTTTTGCTTAGACACAGAAGTCAGAACTTGGAGCAAAAACAAAGTAGAAGTGCCAAAGAGACAATTTCATATTGGCTATCAGGAAAAAAATCCCTAACAATTAGAGCTGTCCCAAAGTGGGGTTTACTTAGTAGAGTGCTGATTAATGTTTAATAAATGGTTCTCCAAAAAGAAATGTACCACAGGACATGCTTTTAATAATCTCCAATATTAAAAGTTTTATCACTTTATTAAATCTAAACAATCAACAAAATAACAAATCAAGACCTGACCTGTAGTGTTTGCTGATTTCTTAGGTATAAATTCTCACACTGAAAATTTAACATTTGGGAATTGTTGGTTCCAGCACACCCCTGACTTGAACCCTAGCAGGTTTCTCCTCTATAAAGGTCTTCAAGCAGAGTGAATGATCACTTGTCGGCTATGTTGTATAGGGAATGTATTTAGACATGGCTTATGCTAGATGGCCATTGAGGTTGCTTCCAGTGTGCAATTCTACGGTTCTCTGATTTTGTGGCAAGATGAAGTATTTGTAAAAATTTTCAAAGTGAAAACATTCCCTAAATAATTTAAATACTATTTAGGTTAGGACTCCATTATCCACAACAAAGACTTGATTTGTCAGCATAGGAATCAATATACATTTCTTCTCCTTTTTAATAAAGTCTTAAATCCTACTCAGCATACTGTATGTTTTCTATCGCTCTCAGTGTGACTATCTACTGGTTTGGAGGTGTTGGACAATTTTTTTTTGCCTCAGTAATTTCATTTATGCATTAATAGATTTTGATGGAAAGACCATAAAAAGGGGAAAGAAGCTACATGTAAAAAAATATTTATAGCTGCTCTTTTTGTGACGGCTAAGAATTGGATAGGGGATGCCCATCAATTGGGGAATGGCTAAATAAGTTGTGGTATATGAATGTAAACGAATACTATTGTGCTATAAGAAATAAGCAGATAGATTCCAGAAAAACCTGGAAAGACTTACATGAATTGATGCCAAGTGAAATGAGCAGAACCAAGAGAACATTGTATGATACATTGTGTGATTACCAACTGTGATAGACTTAGCTCTTCTCAGCAGTACAAAGATCCAAGACAATGCCAAAAACTCATGGTGGAAAATGCTCTCCACATTCAGAAAAGAGCTATGGAATCTGGATACATATTGATATATACTATTTTCACTTTTGTTGTTGCTTTGTTGTTGTTGTTTATTCTTTCTTGTGTTTTTTTCCTTTTGTTCTGATTCTTCTCTTACAACATGTCTAATGTGGAAATATGTTTAACATGATTGTAATGTATAACCTATATCAGATTGCTTGCTGGCTTCCAGAGGGGGGACAGAAGGGAGGGTGGGAGAAAAATTTGGAACTCAAAACAATATCTTTACATGTAAATAGAAGAAAATGTAAATAAAATTTTAAAAACAACATTTGGGTTGCACACAGAATTGAAAGAAATAGACTTTGCATGGCTATGCTAAAAATATATTATGAACCAAGAAAACAATATGCCTACTATACTATAGAGTATATACTGTATATAGAATTGATCCAATGCTCCAAAAACATTCTCTTAAAACCCCTGCATGAATTGTGCCTGTGTTGGAAAGAAGGTGAAGTGCCACAGGATATGCGTAATGCCCGTATAGTTACTCTTTATAAGAACAGTGGAGACAGGGGTGACTGTAACAACTACAGAGGAATTTCACTTCTCAGCATCATTGGGAAGATGTTTGCCAAGGTCATCTTGCTTAGACTGCATAAACTTGCCAACCATGTTTACCCCAAATCTCAATGCAGCTTTCAAGCAGGGAGATCAATTATTGATACGATTTTCTCGCTTTGCCAACTACAAGAAAAGTGCAAAGAACAAAGAAAACCCCTATTCATTGCCTTCATAGACCTGACCAAAGCATTTGATATGGTTAACAGAGAAGGTCTTTTCGAAATTTTCTTGAGAATTGGTTGCCCTCCTAAACTCCATAGCCTGATTCGCTCCTTTCATTACAACATGCAGGGTGTTATACAGTTCGAAGGCAACACCTCTGAAGCATTTAGCATAAACAGCTAAGTCAAGCAAGGATGTGTGCTAGCTCCCATGCTGTTTGGAATTTTCTTCTCCATGCTATTACGTCATGCTTTTAGTTCATCAACTGATGGCATCTATCTGTATTCCCCGTCGGACGGAGGCCTGTTCAACATTTCACATCTGAGATCCAAAACCAGAGTGAGAGGTAGCACCCTTAGAGACCTGCTTTTCACCTATGATGCTGCACTTGCCTGTCACTCAGAGCATGAATTGCTGACCTTGATGGATCGCTTCTCCCAAGCTTGCACGGATTTTGCCCTAACCATTAATCTTAAAAAGACAAAAGTCATGTGTCAGAGGGCTATCATGCCTCCATTGATACACATCGGTAGCTACCACTTGGATGTCGTAAGCCAATTCTTGTATCTTGGCTCTATTGTCAGTGACAATTTATCACTTGATTCTGAGATCAATCAGAGGATTGGGAAAGCTACTTCAAACATGTCTAAGCTTGCCAAGCGTGTCTGGGCAAACAGTAAACTGACAAGACGAACCAAATTTGCCGTCTATAGAGCATGCGTCCTGAGTACCTTGTTGTATGGCAGTGAAACATGGATGACAAACACTAGACAAGAGAAGAAGCTTAACAGCTTCCATATGCACTGCCTTTGGCGCATCCTTGATATCTTGGTCAGATAGGATCACCAGCACAGAAGTCCTCTAACACACACAACTTCAGAGCATCTACATGCTATTGAAACAAAGACAGCTGCGCTGGCACGGTCATGTGCACTGCATGCAAGACGGGCGCATTGCTAAATACCTACTCTATGGCGAGTTAGCCCCAGGCCAAAGACCTGCTGGACGCCCCCAGCTTCCCTATGGAGATGTATGCAAGCAAGACTTGAGGGCTCTGGGAATAGACACCTGCATCTGGGAGGAGATGGCCAAGGACCATGCCCGATGGAGTTCAGTACTCAGGAGCAGCTTGCTCACAGCTGAGGTGGGCCTCCAAGCTCTGGAGGAAAAAAAACGAATGAGACACAGGAACCGACGGGCAACGGAGAATGCAGTTTTCCAATGTCCTCGTTGTGGCAGGAGCTGCGGCTCCTGTATCAGACTGCACAGCCACACTGTGGCCTATGACTCTCCAAGGCACTGAGCCATGGTTGTCCGTGACTGGCGAAAGCCTACTACTACTAGAGTATTCTCTATATAGTATAGTAGACATTGTAAACTCTCTATACAGTATATATTACACTGACTACGATAAGGAAAATGAAAACTTTACTGAAATGACACTGAATTTAAATTAATTACAATAATCAATTTTTGCCTCAAAGAATAGATGATGAAAATGTTTCTGTTTGAGCAGCAGAGAGGGGGAACCATAAGATGTGAAATATTGCAAATGCTATTAGATAGTGTTTGGTTGGCTGGTTTTTCTATGTTATTAGGGTGGTATAATTGGGGATAAAGTATACTGGGAAATGTCCATAATAGGAAAAAGAGAGTAATAAAAACTTTTAAAAAAAGTTTTGTAAAGTACAAAGCAAAACCCTTATCTAATGTTGCCAGAAATCCTCTTTGTAGGAACTAAACAGCAAATCTGTAGAAGCAGTAAAAGTTATCATGTATCTCTGTTGTTTCATTATCCTTTACATGGGTCTCTATCCATGCTGAACTTTCCCAGTAGAATAGATAAAGAAGAGTTGTGACACAAATTCAAATACATTAAGCCATTACTAAAAGCATGAGTATACACTAGTGGGAAGCTAGGTGACACAGTGGATAAAGTGGCATCCCTGGAGTAAGAAAGACCTGAGTTCAAATCTATCCTCAGACACTTCCTAGCTGTGTGACCCTGAGCAAGTCACTTAAATCCTGTTTACCTCAGTTTCCTCATCTATAAAATGAGCAGCCTTAAAATGAGCTGGAGAAGAAAATGGCAAACCACTGCAATATCTTTGCTATAATCCCCCCCCCAAAAGAGGTTACAGAGAGTCAGATATAACTAAAAAAAAAAAAAACATACACCTAGTACTTTCAGGAAAGTCAGGACTTGTGTGCCATTTATGCCCCAGTAACATTCAAAATTCCTATCTCATAGCAGTAATGTGGTCAAGTTCCCCAAACCTTAATATTTGTCCCAAAAGTTAGTACAGAAAACGGTAACCCAGGCTTTGATATTTTTCTGGGCAAAGGGACTGTACTTGTGGAACTGCCATGAATTTTTAAAGTAGCAGTAGCCATAGATAGCTGAATCTATAGGCTGGAGGTTAAGCTGTTGCATCACTGCTGGGGGAATGAGGGCAATGCAGGTAGGAAGGAGTGAAAGTGGAAATGTTTAACCTCCAAAAGGCAAAAGCAACAGAAGAAAGAACATCTGTCTCCCTTCAGAATCTAGAAGCTCTGTCATGGTGACCTTTGGGTTCAAGATGGTAGAAAGGAACTAATTTGGTTATTTTACATGAAATCCACAATCTGATCCTGATGATTTGTTACCTCATTAAGACAGCTAATTAACAGGTGGAGTTTCTGACCAGGGCACCTCTACACGGTATCCTGCAAACTCAGGTGACAGCATTGATAATTTCATCTATTCATTTCATTTTTCAGTTCACTGAAAAGAGAGCAAAAGGCAGATGTGTAGTTCAGATTCCGATGAGAGCTGAACTCTGTCTCTCTCCATCTCTGTCTGTCTCTCTATCTCTCTGACTCTCTGTCTCTGTCTGTCTCTCTCTCTCTCTCTCTCTCTCTCTCTCTCTCTCTCTCTCTCTCTCTCTCTCTCTCTCACACACACACACACACACACACACACACACCAGTCTTTTACCTCCTTTGTGAGAAGCATCAAAATGTTATAAAGTAGAAACTGGGTGTGCGATTTGTAGTCTTCACTTGTAAACTTAAAAGGAAACAAAGTCTAGAGTTTGACTTACATGGGAAATACCATTACATCCAATGTGGCCCTGCCGGATATGTATAGAAATAGAAGCAACACAGTAGATTCTACCAAAATTTCATGCATTTTGAATTATTCTTTTACTATGTTCAGAAGCATTTACATTGGAATGCTAGAGAAATATTCCAATAGCATGAGTATTTTTAAAAATTTCTCCAGACCTGTGATTTCATTGGGGTGAAGAATTCTTAGTCCAGAAACCTCTTTGTCTACTGGTTTAAATAAACAATTAATTTCAAATTCAATTAGAGAATTGCCTGAAAGATTGGTAGATTAGGTGACTTGTCCAATGTCATACTTCTAGTATTTGTCAAAAGCATAACTTGAATCTGGGTTTCTGACTCCAAGGCAAGCTAATACATAAATCCTCATAAATCCTACTGCCACCCTATGAAGTCTCAACAAAAAACTTTCATTAGAATCAATGAATAGCAAAATTTTCTTTATTACAAAGGATCAGATTATTATTCCTGAAGACTTGCCTATATAAAATAATAAAGGGCAGCTTCAGTGACAATGGGTAACATTTATTAATAAGGACATAGAAGGAAAGAGATTAAAAATACAAGGCTATATATAGTTTTAATTTGTAATATTTAGAACAATGGTTTGCCTATGCTTTTACATAATGCCATTAACATTCAGTATTTCATTTTCAATTGAGAAAGATCTAGCCCTCCTCAGTTTAAAGTCCATATAGTATTTTGGTGTATGTCAACAAGTTTATTTCTTTAAATTGTTTATATATGGTGCCAAGTGATGTAAGAGGTGTATGAATGCTTTTGTGATTGGATATGACTGTTGAGTGAAGTCTTGAGGGATTATTTCCCTGTTATTAAATAGCCAAGGAATTCATCTATCAATATTTTTGCATAGCTATGTTGGTCACAATTTAAAGTTGTCCTTGGGCAGATTTAAATTATGCATCTATTTCTTATTATTTATTATATTTTTAGATCAGGCAAACTAGAAATATGAGGTTTATTTCTTCAAATTGAATCGTTTTTGATTTGGCCTTGCTCTGGGACCCCGTTGTCACAGATTTTCACAAGTTGAATCTTAACCATGTTTTGGCCAGCTTTGCCTAAAAATCACTAATGCATTTACCACTCAGAGTCTCACCTCAAAGAATCGTCAGTATCCAAGCAATTTCTTGTTAATTACCCCCCTGCCATTACAGAGCATGACTACTTTTATGCCAGAGGCCTGACTCCACACCCAAGGGATAAGGAAGGGAAAGAAAAAAGGAAATTCTGGAAAATAGATTTAGAAAAGTAAAGCCTGTTTCACTTTGGAAGACAGTGCAACAAAGTAGAAAGATCAGCGGCCTTGGAGTCAAGAAACCTATTGTTCTATCCTGTCCCAGACATTTATAAATTATGTGACTTTGATTATATATAACATTCTAGGCTTTACCTTGATGAAGACAATAAGCATTATTGAATATCTGCCATTTGCTAGGTACTGTGGTACAGGCCTTACCAATGGTAACCTATTTGATACTCACAATAACCCAAGAGGTAGGTACTTATTATTATGCCCACTTTACAGCTGAGGATACAGAGGTGAAGTGACTTGCCAAAGGTCACTCAGCCGGTGTCTCAGGTCAGATTTGAATTCAGGTCTTCCTGACACCAGGGTCAGGATTCTATCCACACTTGTGTCTCTAAGGCCCTGTATAGTCCTAAGATTCTGTATATAATAGACCCATAAGCAAATGGAAAAATAAAGGTTAGAAGTAATGAACTCATTTGTTCCTATTCCAAAAGTACCTCAAAACATGCAACTATTTAAGGTCAGATTCTCTGATTATTATTTGTTTGAATCCCATCCCTCAGTTAGAACAAAACCTCTCTGAAGGTAAGAACTTTGTATTTTGCCTAGTTCCTGGAAAAGAGCTCTGAATATAGTAGGTGCTTAATGAATCTTTGTTGGATTAAATTAAATTCATTTGAACTGTGTTTGAGGTAGTCTTCCCTCCATCCCAAGGAAATGAGGGTTAAGTGACTTGCCCAGGGTCACACAGCTAGTAAGTGTCAAGTTTCTGAGGCCGAATTTGAACTCAGGTCCTCCTGAATCTAGGGCTGATGCTTTATCCACTGTGCCACCTAGCTGCTTCCTTGAGGTAGTCTTAGAAAGCAAAAGGGGTGTTTTCTGCCCAAATGCTTTCAGCCATTAGACTCCCAAGTTCCTATTCTGGCAAGGACTCTGCTTCTATCTATCTGTATATACATATACATATACATATACATATACATATACATATACATATACATATACATATACATATACATATACATAGAGAGAGAGAGTAGGGATATAGGGATATTCCCCAGAGTCTCCAGCCATGTGGAGTGGCCAAGTTTTTTCCCTTAAAAAGCATTGATAACGTCCTTAAGACCGAAATGGCTCAGGGGATTAAAGCTTGAGCCATTATTGACATGGCTTCCTTGTCACTTCAATACAATACACACACACACATAAATTCCAGTTAGACCCTGAGCCTTTAGAGTGGTACCGACTCAAGGGAATCAATTGCAACCTCCAAGAATATGATTTCACTTTTTCTGAATGGCCTTCCCCCAGTATGTTTAAGTAAGCCTCCTTTGCTAACCATTCAATGGACTACTAATATCTCATTCCATTCTGATCTCAAACTTGAACTACAGAACCAACCTGGAGAGCCCTACCCTAGTAGAGAAACTGAACATATCTGCCGTATTATGGTCATCATGAGACAAAGTCTATTGAATGCCAAAATTTAGTGTTTGACCCTTACATTTACACCTCTTTCCCAAGAACAACCACAGAGCCAACTTGGGAAGTTTTGTGGCTGGTTCTGATCACTAAATAGAATTGATGGAGCTGATTCAAAAATAGAGTGACCAGCATGGTCGAGGCCTCAAAATCATGCCATATGAAGAACTTTTTTTAAATAAAAATGTTTTATTATTTTCCATTTACATGTAAGGATAGTTTTCAACATTCATTTTCATAGGATTTTTAGTTCCACATTTTTCTCCCACCCTCCTTTCTCTCCCTCCTCCCCAAGACAGAAAACAATCTGATATAGGTAATATATGTACAATCACATTAAACATATTTCTGCATTAGTCATATTGTGAAAGAAGAATCAGAACACAAGACAAAAAAAAAGAAGAAAAAAATAGCCCAAAAGTAGAAACAGGATGATTCAATCTACATTCATAATCCACAGTTATTTTTTCTGGATATTGAGAACATTTTCTATTATGAGTTTTTAAAATTGTTTTGGATCATTTCACTGCTGAGAAGAGCCAGGTCTATCACAGTTATTCATATGAAGATCTTTTAAAGAACTTTGAGGGGCGGCTAGGTGGCGCAGTGGATAGAGCACCGGCCCTGGATTCAGGAGTACCTGAGTTCAAATCTGACCTCGGACACTTGACACTTACTAGCTGTGTGACCCTGGGCAAGTCACTTAACCCCCATTGCCCCACCAAAAAAAAAAAAAAAAAAAAGAACTTTGGAGTATTTATCCTAGAGGAGAAAAAAAGAGGGCAGGATAGCCCTTTCAACATTTAGAAGAGGGATTAGACTTTTGCTTGATATCTCCAAAGAGCAACATATTGGCTCATCATTCACCCTGCCCCCATAACTATTGGTGCTACCCAAGGTTCTGTTCAAGGCCCACTTTTCTTCTTATCCTATACTTTCTTTTGTTAATATCATCAGCTCCCACGGATTTGACTAACATCTCTAAGCAGAGGACTCACAGATATCTATCTACTATTATCTCTATGTAGGTGTATATGTACATGTATCTCTACCTAGTCCCAGTCTTTCCTCTGAATTGAGGTCCCACATCCCCAAAGGCCTATTGCACATTTCTTTCAAAATGAATATCCCAGGGACATCTCAATCTCTACATGTTCAATACTGAACTCATGATCTGTCCCCTTCCAAACATTTCTATTTGTGACAAAGGAACCACCATCCTTCCAGAATTCATTCATTCATTCATTCTCTCTCTCGCTCTCACTCTCATCCCATATATCCAATCAGCTGCCAAATTTTGCCATCTCTACTTCCATAATAATAGCTCTCACACCTGACCTCTTTCTTCTTCTTCAGGCCCTCATTACCTCTCATCTCTATTCCTGCCAAAGCCTCCTAATTGGTCTCCCTGGATCAAGTCTCTCACCACTCTAGTCTATCCTACATACTGCTACAAAACTCCTTTTCCTTAACAGCTGATCTCATCATTTGCCTCCCCAACTCAATCAACTCCAGTGGCTTTCTGTTGTTTCTAGGATAAAATATAACTACTGTTTACCTTTGAAAGTGCTTCACAAATGGTCAAAGGATATGAACAGGCAGTTTTCTGATGAAGAAACCAAAGCTATCTATTCCCATATAAAAAAATGCTCTAAATCTCTAATGATTAGAGAGATGCAAATTAAAACAACTCTGAGGTACCACCTGACACCTATCAGATTGGCAAAAATGACAAAAAAGGAAGATAATAAATGTTGGAGAGGCTGTGGGAAAATTGGAACACTAATGCATTGTTGGTGGAGCTGTGAGCTGATCCAACCATTCTGGAGAGCAATTTGGAATTATGCCCAAAGGGCGATAAAGCTGTGCATACCCTTTGACCCAGCAATCCCACTTTTAGGTCTTTTGCCCAAAGAAATCATGGAAGGGGGAAAGGGACCCACATGTACAAAAATATTTATAGCTGCTCTTTACGTGGTAGCAAGGAATTGGAAGTTGAGGGGGTGCCCATCAATTGGGGAATGGCTGGACAAGTTGTGGTATATGAATACAATGGAATACTATTGTGCTGTAAGAAATGATGAGCAGGAAGAGTTCAGAAAAACCTGGAGGGTCTTATGTGAGCTGATGATGAGTGAGATGAGCAGAACCAGAAGAACATTGTACACAGTATCATCAACATTGAGTGTTGACCTACTGTGATGGACTATATTCTTCTCACCAATGCAATGGTACAGAAGAGTTCCAGGGAACTCATGATAGAAGAGGATCTCCAAATCCAATAAAAAAAAGAAAGAAAGAACTGTGGAGTATAGATGCTGATTGAACCATATTATTTCTTTTGTTTTGGGTGCTGTTGGTTTTTTTTTCTATTTTGAGGTTTTGCATCACTGCTCTGATTCTTTCTCTTGTAACAGGATTAATGCAGAAATAGGATTAATGTTATTATGTGTATATATATATGTGTGTGTGTATATATATATATCTATATGTATATGTATAGAGATATATAGATATAACCTATATCAGATTACCTGCTGTCTAGGGGAGGGGGGAGGGAGGGGAGGGAGGGAGAAAAATCTGAAATTGTAAAGTATGTATAAACAAAAGTTGAGAACTATCTTTACATGTAACGGAAAAAGTAAAATACCTCATACATTAAAAAAAAGGCATCTTATGATACATGACAAAATTTTGTAATACAAATAATAGAAAATAAAACAGTTCTTGCACTCCACGTGCTTATCTTCTACTGGAAATCAAATAAAAATTGATGAGTCTGATCAAAAAAAAAAAAAAAAAAAAAAAAGAAAGTGCTTCACAACCTAGTCCTCACCTATCTTTCCAGCCTCATTTGACATCTCTCTCCATATTACACTCTGCCATGCAGCCAAACTGGACTTTTTTCTGTTCCTCACCCATGTCACTCCATCTTCTATCTCCATGCCTTTTACATTTTCCTGGAATGCACTCCCTTCTCATTTCTCCCTCACAGAGATCCTCTCTTCCTTTAGGACCCAGGGCAAGCATCATCTTCTACATGAAGTCTTTTCTAAATCTCCCTCCCCAATAGTATCCCTCTTTACCAGTGACTTCCTTTCCAACCTACCTTAATTTAAACACTTTAATATTTTAACTACTTGTATATATTTACTCATTCTACATTTTGCTTCTTATGTTTTTGCATGCCCTTGGATCTCCCATTATTATCTAAACTTCTATTGTTTCATTTTTTTTACTTGTTTCCCAAGGACCTAGCATAGTGTCTTGCACCAGGTACTTAATAAATGCTTATTAATTAAAAGCAGATCTACAATCTAAAAAGGAATCATTGGAAGGAAGATATATATAAAGCCTTCCTAATAATTATTGCTGCTCCAAAGTGGAAGGACAAACATCAGAAGGTAGAAGGTTTTAGGTCCGTAGAAATCTTAAAGAGGAGATGGAAGAAGTACTTGTTGAGGAAGCTGACTAGTTTCCTTCTCCTACAAATTGTAATAAAGTACGGGTTCTTATCCTGAAATCCACCCAGTGTACTAGGGGCCTTTGTCTAGATCAGGGGTTCTCAAGCTGGGGTTTGTGGACCCGCACAGATGGATTTCAATGGGTGCATGAATTTAGATGGAAGAAATCTGCATTATTATATTAACTGATCTCTAACTAAAAGTCAGAATTTCCTCCAATTATTTTAAAACTGTCTGCAAAGAGGTCCATAAGCTTTAGTACACTGCCAAAGAGGTCCCTGACACAAAGAAAGTTTTGAATCCATATTGTAATTGAAGCCCTAGGTAAATTGCTGGAGCTGTCTCAGGACAGAAGAAATGCATTGAAAATAGGAAAACAGGGTAAAAAAGGGGAACTTTATGAAAAGAAAGGTTTGTGGTTAATGAAGATGAACTGTCCCAAGATTAACTTCAAAAATTAGGCTAAAGGCTTCCCCCTTAAAAGGTGCCTTCCTTCTTCTAGTGTGTGCACATGTTGTAGGCACCTTTCCTTTCTCCCTCCCTCTCACCACTTAGAATTTAAGCTCCCTGAGGGCTTTTTTTTTTCCTCTATCCCTGGAGCTTAGCCCAGCGCCTGGCACATGGTAATCACTAAGTGAATCTTTTTGGTTGATCAATCTTATGTACACCAATCAGAGCTCATTTAATCTACTCAAGCAAGAAACACAGGAAATCTTTCCTACAATATTATGATGCAGCTGTCCATCATTTGCTGGAACACTTCAGTTGATAGGGAAGTCAACAGCTCCCAAGGATGCTCACTCAATTGTTAGCACTAAGAATGAGAAAATGATTTTCTCTCTTGAGCCAAATTTGCAACCCAATAATTTATTCAGATTCAGCCTAATTTAGTGGTACTCTGTGGACTGACTCAGAAGGCGTCTAATCCTTCTACCAATGACAAGCCTTTAAATATTTGAAAATAGCCATCTTGTTTCTTCTGTCTGTTTTATTTCATGCTAAACATTACCAGTCATTTCAATTGTTCTTTATGTGATACAGTTTCTAGACCCTCATGGTCACCTGTGCTGTAGAATAAAAATCCTCAATATTAATTTTATGTCTTCACTCTAGTCTTGAGATTTCTTTGAATTTTGAATGTCATAACATGTGAGCTGTCTCCTACCTTTTTTTAAGCATAATCTTTTATAAAAAATGTTGAATAGAGAAGAGCTAAGTACATGTACCAAGGGGCCCACCAGTGAAGGCCTCTCTTCATGGTGCCACTGATATATTAGTATTTTGTCAGCAGTCCTTGTTCAAATGCCTACCTACAAATTCACCCTTCAATACAATATATAAACCACTCATCTCCATCTTAGTCAAAACTACTTCAGGAGACTTTTGCTTAAAGTTGTTATATTAGCTTGTGGTTAAAGTTCTGGGCCTGGGGTTAGGGAAACTCCTCTTCCTGAGTTTAAATTGGGCCTCAGAAACTAACTAGCTGTGTAATCCTGGGCAAGTCACATATGCCTGTTTGCCTCAGTTCCTCATCCATAAAATGAGCCAGAGAAAGAAATGGCAAACCACTCCAGCATCTTTGCCAAGAGAAATCCAAATGGGATCATGAAGAGTTGGACACAACTGGACAACAACAATAACAACAAAAATATTAGCATTTTCAGGAAAAGGCATCAAAGTTGTTTGGGTAAAAAATGTTCTTAAGAAACCCATGTTGGAGGCAGCTAGGTGGTGCAGAGGATAGAGTACCGGCCTTGGAGTCAGGAGGACCTGAGTTCAAATATGGCCTCAAACATTTAACATTTACTAGCTGTGTGACCCTGGACAAGTCACTTAACACCAATTTCCTTACCCCTCCCCCCCAAAAAAATTAAAGAAATCCATGTTGGCTCCTAGTTATCACTTCTTGCTTCTTAAAAAAATCAATTCCTTGGAGATGACATCTAGCACACAACTCATGGGTTCAATAGGTAGGACTCCTGGGTGAAAATATATAGTACAAAGCCCTATGGCCCATGTTTCAGAGCACCACTCTTGTTCAGAAGAAAGTGAGAGGTTTTACAGGGGAGACATGGGATCTCTAGCTGTCTGGTTGGTTTCTTACTTCTGATGACACTGGGAGAAAGTTTCCTGAATGTCAGAAAATTTCAGATTTGATGAGGTGAGGAGAATGTGAAGGTTTAACCAAAGGAAACTGGCCTGTCTTGAGCATAGCCAACCCAATCAGAGAAGGGCTAAGTCAAAACAAACAAACAAAAACAGGTTTTCCAGACTACTACATAGTACTTACAAACTGCATAAGTAATTGTAGAATTTTGTCAGGGATAAAATTCAAGGACATGAGCATCAAGCCTGGTCTACTTCTGGAAAACAATATACTAAATTTTGAAGCAATTTACAAGTAGGGACTCTAGATGTCACTTAACCCCTAGGCTTCATTTTCCTTGTTGATAAAGTGGGTATAATAAGTACGTTGTGATGAGAAGCTAGGTGACTCAGTGGATAGAGCACCAGCCCTGGAGTAAGGAGGACCTGAGTTCAAATCTGATCTCAGATACTTGACACTTATTAGCTGTATGACTCTGGGCCAGTCACCTAACCCTAATTGCTGCACAAAAGATAAATAAATAAGTACATTATGGTAAGAATCAGATGAAGTAAAATGTAAAGAACCTTGAAAACTTTAAAGTGATTTATAAATATTAGCTATTTTGGCCATTATTATTTTTTATTGTTGTTTTTTGTTGGGCTTTTTTTTTAAGGGTATTGAGGGTTAAGTGACTTTCCCAAGGTTACACAGCTAGTGTCAAGTGTCTGAGGCTGAATTTGAATTCAGGTCCTCCTGAATCCAGGGCTGGTACTTTATCCATTGTACCACCTAGCTGCCCCCTGCCATTATTCAGGAAATTTTTTCTTAGTCTCTTACATAGATACTTTTTATGACATTCAAAAATGCTAAATTAACTGTGGCTTTATATTTCAGGCAAAATTCTACTTTGTGAAACAGTGCTCATGGTGGTATGGGACATATCTTTTTGACATGACATTCATGGGTCATTTAGAATAAAACTGATTTCTGACTTGCTTTGATATAATCCTAGGCTGTCCAAAAAGGAACAAACAAAAATCAGATGCCTCAGAAGAGAATTCTTTTGTACTGCATTGTCTTTATTGACAAACTGATTCTTTAATGGACCAGAATGTATGTCTACATCCATACACATATATCACATAAAAATGTTTCACAATAGACAAATCTGTTTATTTCAATATTTATACTTTTTTTTTAAATTAGAAGTTCTCTCTCATCAGGTCCTCTGATAATAACCATGCAGGGACACCAAAAGGTAAAGAGTAAGGGGATGAATTTCTATGTGTCCTACTTGCTGCTTTTTCTTTGTTTCCAAATGAGCCACCATCTGCTGATTAAACATAAAACAGACTAGCGGTCATTAAAAATTCCAAAGGCCTTTGTGCATGTGTAATAGTAATGTTAACCCTTGTGTTCTAACTATGGTTCCGTTTGGATAATTACATTCCATTTCCTAAATTACTTTGTCATGAATCGGTTTTATGGCCGTTAAACAAGTCTTCCTTATTTCTCAAGGTGGGGAGGGTTTCAATGTCTATAGAATTGATAGGTTTATAGGTAGTTTATAGGATTAATAAGAAATATTAAATGCTTTCAATCCACTGGAATGACCTAACCATAATGACTAACATGTGAATCTTTCTGAAGAGTGGGAACCTTTAGGGTGTTAACCTTTTAATATATATCCAAACTAACTTGGGAGGTTGACCCTGCCCTTTGGAGACAGAAAGTTGGGCACTGCTAAATGTTAAGGCCCCTGTTTCTCCACTTCTCTATGCTTCCTATTCTCACTGTATAGTTGCCAGCCTTCTGTAGTTTTATACAAATATTTAAGGGTCTATTTTTGGATCTGAAGCAAAGATGACTTAAGTTACATCCCACCTTATATACTCCTTGTCTATGTGACCCTGGACTAGTCACTTAGCCTCTGTGAATCTCAGCTTTTCATTTTACATGGGGATAATAAGAACATAATACCTCATAGGATTCTTGGGATGACCAAATGGGATGTGGTAAGCGAAGCATTTTGTATACCTTAAACCACTGTGTAAATGTGAGTTATTGTTATTGTTATTGCCCCCATCAATAATTTACATTTATATATAAGAAAATGTTACCTGTTCTATAAACATGCATTGAGTGCCTACAAACTTCTGTCCTGGGCACTGAGCATACAAAGACCAAAGGGAAAAGAAGACCTATCAAAAGGAAGCCTCAAAGAAGTCAGAAATGGGGATTGGATACCTGTCTACCCCTGGTTTGTTCCACTAGTTTATGACATATGAGGCAAGAGCCAAAATTAGGTTCACCATTTCTATAAAAATCACCACCATGACTGATGGATAAGCCTGTGAAAGAGATAAAGAACCCAAACATCCTTAACCCCACACACACACACACACAGTGACAAGGAATAGAGGTAGAGATCTCTAAATGAGAGGCAGGATGGCATAGTTCAGAGGTCTCAAACAAGGGGCGGCTCAGGCAGAGCCCCCAGCTAGAATAAAAGGCAATTGGGAAACATTTAACCAAACAAAAATAGAATAATGTTAATATATGGTTCTCAAAGTCAATGTGCAGTCAGAAGAGATCTTTAGGTATGTTTCATGGTCCCTGTTTCTATTTCAGTGTGATGCCACGGGCGTAATGGATAAGGAACTGAACACACTCAGAAATACTTAGGCTCAAATCCTGCTTCATAAAACTAGTAGCTGTGTGACCCTGGACAAGTCAGTTAACCCTTCTATGCCTTTTTCATTATCCATAAAAATGACAAGGTTTGACTGAAGGGCTTCTGAGGTCCCTACCAGCTTGAAATCTATGATTCTGTGATCCTTCTTCCTGTTGTGACCTTGCCTCAGCTCATTCATCTTTCTAACCTCCATTGGGTAAATATAATATGCTATAATAAAGGCCTATTGTTTTATGCATTACTGGCCTGCCTATGTCTTTGTGAAAATCCCCTAGTACCTGAGGAAACTGGGGAATAGTATGTAAGCAATATTTTATGTTAAAACTGCTTTAGAGTCTTACACAGTGTCTATAGAGACTAATTCCCTAAACAAGTATCAGGTTATGAAACTAAATTTATCCCCCAAATGTTTCCTAGAGCTTTTTAAAAGTTCTCTCCTTTGTTATTATTTTTTGTTATTTTTTTTTTATTTCAAAACAGGTCTATTTTGTAGGCTATTTACGTATTTCTAGACACCACAATGAGTTACCAATGACACTTGGCCAATTTTTTCCTAAGGATAGAGGTCTTCTAGAATCATAAGAATGCACTGGAATACTTGAGCTATTATATTTATCAAATTGTGGTAGTTTCTCAATTATATGTCCTCTCTTTGGGGATTTTTTAAATTGTATTTTCTTAAAATGATCATGAAAACACAATTTTCCAAATTATTTCCAAGGTGTAGATTGGGGAAAGGGAAGGGGGGGAGGTGCAAAGAGCTATGAAGGTCAAGAGACTTATGACAAACAATATTCAGATTTCCATTACCTAGAAAAACATTTGGATGTTTTCTTTATCAAGGGTATGGTAGTATAATACAGTGAAATGAGGACTGGTTCTCCTATCAGAAGCCAGGGTTCCAAATCCTAGCTTGGGCACTACATGTGCCCTTGGGCAATCTTAACCTCCCCCAGTCTCATTTCTTTATCTGTAAAATGAGGAAATTGGATTAAATGATTTCTGAGATCTCTTTTAGCTTCAGAACAATGATCCCTATTAAAAAAAACTTTGTAGTAGGAAATATAAAGGATGAGAGTCTAGCATACCTTAAATTGTTTTAATCAATTGAGAGAAACTATAACTATGCACATTGGAAATCTATCTACTATTAACTCTTCTGGAAAACTCAGCACACATATAAACTAATTGTATTTGTGTGTGTGTATGTGGTGGCCAAGGAGGGGGTGTGGGATTGTTTTCTCTCCTGAATTTTGAGCAATGATCAAATAATGAAAACTGAGAATGGAAATGCACAAGGAAAAGTTGCACCTGTTTTCAACTAATTTGGTTTTTCATGTTGTGTTGCATATTTCATGTATTTAAATATTGGTCCTTCAGCTGTAGCCAAGAGGAGCCCCTCTGGAAATGACATAGTGCATCTCAATGGGATAGATTTCCTGCATTTAAAAATGCACAATAAAAAGTAATTCCATGATGTCTGTGTTACATCAATGAGAGCCCATGTTCTAATTACAAGACAGTACCGCCTCCCTCCCCTATCCCGCTGCTGCCTTCTTAGGTTGAGTCTCTCTCTTTAAGTACCTTCACATACTCATTTTTACAATTTTTACCTAGGTCTTCTGACTTTTTTTTCATGTATGAAATGAGTACATGTCATTTTCCTGAGCCATTGAGAGATTTACAACGACCTATGGAAAGAAGGTGTTTTTTAAAACCTATTTTTAACTGTAAAACATCCTCTTTTATTTCCAAAAACTCAGGTTGACTGAGAAGACAGAACTAGTTTATTTTTATCTTAAATGTTCAAACTCTATGGCTGTGCCTAGTATTTTCCATAGAGGGGGGAAAAACAAAGCCCAAGATGTATCATTGGTAATAATAAGTTAACTAAGCAAGCATGTTAAATTATTAAATTTGGAGAATACATTGTCCTTATTATGTTACTTACCCTTGCAGTGAACTAGAAAATGAATGTGGTCATTCCAGACTGGTTAAATTGGAAATATATTTTATACAGATGTGTCTAATGTAGTTTCCTGGCAGAGGAGGAGTGCACACAACTTATATTTATAAGTATACAAATCTGGTTTTATATTACAATGCAGTTCTATAAAATCAGATTTCCCCCTCTGCTTTTTGGTTTTCACTTTCAGGATACATTTACCTCCTTTTGTCATGTAAAGTATTTTTATGAAAACACTGTTTCTTCCCCTGATCCTTCAGGATTCATTTCTGTTGAGGATGGGGGTTGGGAGAAGGGGAGGTAAAGCCGGATCGAGCAGACAAAGTTGGACCCATTAAAAACCCAGGGACCCACCCCTTCTAATTGGCACTCAACTGATTATTACAAATTCTTATGCTGGCTTCCTGCTCATTTGAAATGACTCCTTCCTTTTTTCCCCCTCTAAGCGTTAACTAATTGAGCTTCCATCTGTTATGATAGCTTCACAGCATTTCATCATCCTTTCTGTTCCTTTGGCAATTTAAATAAGATCGACTGACCAAAGAGGACAAGGGGAAAACTTGCCCAGATTAGTAGGTACCTGAATGAATAACTCCACAAATGTTTAGGACTTCATAATACACTATATAGATCTCCCTTATAAGAATTCATGGGTCTTTATATTCCTTTCTTGCACTGACTAGACTCTACTAGCTTCAGTACAAGTATCTTAGATTCCTTTAGAGTAGCTATTCCTTCCACAACCAAAGATCAAAACCCCTCAATTCAACAAATACCTAGTAAGTATTTACCACATGCAAAGACTTGGGCTGGGTGTTAGAGATATTAAGACAAAAATGAAAAGAGCCCCATTCCTCAAAAGAGCATATATTATCCAAGGGGGAAAAGATGTATAGAGTTAAGTATAGAATGTATGGAAAGTAAAGAGAATATCATTTCCTTGGAGGAATCAGAAAAGGTTGCAAATAGGAAGTGGTACTTAAGCTGAGCCTTAAACAGATTTGGGAATTCCAAAAGGTTGAATCTATGACTTAGTAAATTGTCTTTGAGGAGTTTCCGTGACCAAGAAAAAAAAAAATCCATCACCCTGGACTGAACCTGGTGAGGAGTGTCTCTACACTTAACCTTGTAGATCATCAGACAACATAAAGATAGTTTATCATCAGGCAATTAGATAGCTTAGTGAATAGAGTGCCAGGCTTGTAGTCAGAAAGACCTGAATTTAAATCTGACCTCAAATAATTAGTAGTTTGTTCAGTACCTTTGTTTACCTCAGTTTCCTCATCTATATAACGAGGATAATAATAGGCACCTATTTTCTATGATTACTCTAAGGAATGAATGAGATAATGGCAAAGCATTTAACACAGTGCCTGGAATATAGTAAGCACTATATAAATGTTAGTTATTATCACCATAACTGTCATTATTATCATCATTTTTAGTAGACCTATATACAAAGCCTCTTTAAATTGGCAGAGAGTTCCAGAATTTCTGCTCTGCTACCATTGCTTTTGAAAACTGTGGGTCATCTCTCCACCATGGCGAAGTCTTGGTGAAATTTTAGCAGACATTGTATCTGTATGAGTGTTTTTTGTGTGAGAATAAACAAACAAATGTATAAATTCTAACCGGAAATAGTATAAAAGAACTGTCTGTATATGACCCAGCCTCGTATTCTGAGAGTATTATTTTACTTTTAATAAAATGGTAATTAGTTGGATTTTGTGTTATGATGTTTGTTGTTGTCCTTTATTCTCAAAGATGACCGAAATGATGTCACTATTTTAACATCAAGTTACAGAGTATCTGACTGTGGCTGATCAGACCAATATGAGATTGGATTGCTCTACCATAGGTCAGTCACAAATAATCCACGTAAACATTTGGGTTGGATTCTCGAAATGTGTGCATCTTGCATTTCTTTTGAGTTACTCCAATTATGATGTTCAGTTATGATTTTAGCCGTAGAAGAAAGTCCCACTCTTTCACCCAGCAGTAAGTAATGTAACTAACAATTTGCTTTATGCTTCTAAACTTTTTTTTTCTCATGAGAAAGATAACATAGAGATGAAAAAATTCTTAGATACCTCTATTGAATTACTGAATCAATCAAGGATGTAGCTAGTCACAATGTTCAGGAAATCCCCCTTTTCTGAATAGAAGCCAGATATCTACCCTCAAGTTTGAGGATTATTCATGAAGCAACTTCCAAGGCTGGCATTAACCAATGAGTATTCTTTCTTATATTAAAATCTACATCAGGGAAGCTGGGTGGTGTAGTGGATAAAGCACCAGCCCTGGATTCAGGAGGACCTGAGTTCAAATCCAACCTCAGACACCTGACACTTATTAGCTGTGTGACCCTGGGCAAGTCACTTAACCCGATTGCCTCACCAAAAAAAAAAAAAAGAAAAAAAAGGAAATAGGATGGACAGCCTTAAGGGTAGGGGTGGGCCAAAATAATGAGTTACCTTTCACCAGAATTCTTGAAGTACTTGTCCAACTCTATGATTGTATGGCCTCTCCCTACCCTTAACTGGCATGCCATTTCAGGTACAGCAAGATTATTAAGAGGCTGAACATGATCCACCTGGATATATATCCACCTATGTCTTATTTCTCCAAATAGACTATAAGGTAGGAACCCTATCTCATTTCTCATTATATCTTTTACTGCCTCTAGTTAGATGTTTAAAAAAACTGAATAAATGAAAACCCATTATTAAGTGCTTACTACATGTGCACTGTTTTTAGCATTGGGGACAAAAAAAATAAACAAGGAAGCCTCTGACTTCAAACAGCTTATATTCTAAAAAAAAAAAAAAAAAGATAAGCTGGAGTTGAAAAAGTCAGGGCTGGAGTCAAGGGTAAGGACTAGATGATGATTTGGAAAGAGCTCAGCAGCAGCATGAATGCTGGATTCCAGACAAGATGAGGTCAAAGCTTCTTTATCAGAGTCCAGTGTCCAAGGAGTACAGTCCAAATTAGTGGTGGGAGAAAGAGCAGTGCCAGAGTATAGGGAGCATGTTTTGGAAATGGTTGGGAAGTACACTGTACTTGAGTTAGGAAAAATGGGACTGAGAGTTGCATCTCTGGCATTTTACTAACTCTGCAACCACTTAATGTCTCTGGGCTTCAGATTTCCCATATGAAAAATGGGGATGATAATACCTATAGTTGTTATTGAGTCATTTAGGTCATGTCTAATGCTGCACAATCCCATTTTGGGGTTTCTTGGCAAAGATACTGAAGTACTTTGCCATTTCCTTCTCTAGTTCATTTTACAGCTGAGGAAGCTGGGGCAAATAGGGATAAGTGACTTGCCCAGGGTCAGTTAGTAAACATCTGCAACTGGATTTGAACTCATAAAAATGAGTCTTCCTAACTCCAAGCCCACTTCATCACCTAACTGCACCATAATACTGATATTATTATATTATATTACAACCTACTTATTAATGTTATACTAAGACTCAAATATGATCATCTATGGAAAACACTTTGAAAAAATTAAAGCACTATATCAACATCAGCTGTTATTACTAGGTATGTGATGTGATAAAATAATGGAATTTGGCAGATGCCAGGGGACCCCACCTGATTGATTTAGTATTGTTTGAATTGGGTGAGAATGAGAAACCAACTAAGTACCTACTTAAGGATGATTGGATAGAGGCCACACCTGGCTGACCCTGAGTGACATGTTGGTCTACTACTTGCTGATGTCAGCAAGAGACCACTCTCAACCAACCAGCTTGAAGGACCTCCCCTTTGGGGGAGGGAGAAAGGAACTAGGAAGTGGCCACTTGCTCGTAGAACTCTCTTTTTGGTGAGGAGAAATGAGTGTGGCGGCAGATGGAGAAGGACAGGGGTACCCCTCTTAGTTATTTGAACACCGGCTTAGTGGTGAGAGATTTCACTTGGGCTTTTAGGAAAGGAAATTGCTTTCTTTCTCTCTGGCTATACCGAATTAGATCTGAGCTAGGATTTCCATGTTATAAGGAATCTGTTCTCAATCTCTCTCTCTTCACTAACTTATAATACATATTTTAATAAATATTTTAAAAGCCTAAACTCATGCTGAATTTATCAGTGATTTTAGCCAGCTTCTGCCCAATACTGGGGGGGTGGAGCAGATTAGAACCCACAATTTAGATTTTAAACAACACAGCAGTAAGTATTTGTTAAGGGAGCCATTTAGCAGATTTATGGAAGTTTGTCTCTCAATTACTGGTACTATGAGTGGATATGTGCTGTTTCCAATCAAAAGCAAAGGAAAGGCTTCAGTAAAAAAAGACAGATTTGCAAAGTGACTACTTGCTTAGGATAGTTTCTGATGACTGGATTTGGATTTCTGAACCATGGCTTTAAATATAGGAATGCCTAGATATTGGACAGGGATGATAAGAATATAAATACTACTAAAGTCTAGTATGAATATATGTTGCCTAGAAATCAATAAGTAGCACCCCTAGCTATTTCTAAGCTTTTTAATACTGGTTCTGATCCAGATCTACTCTTTTATGTTCTAACCAATATGTTTCTTTTAACAGAAAAAAAACAATGACCAATCAATCAATCAATTTTTAAGCACATACTGTGTTCCTGGCACTAAGGTTAAAGCAAAAGCAAAATGTTTTAAATTAAACAGCTATGATGCTTTTGATATCAGCAAGAGACCACTCTCAACCAACCAGCTTGAAGGACCTCCCCTTTGGCGAGCAAATGGAATATGTGTGGTGAACAAAGAAACATGATCAAGGAATAATACTGGAGAGGAACATTCATGGGTAATCTCATGAAGCCAAAAAATGCAAAAATTAACACATGTATATTGAACATGCAAGTTTAAGAATATACCTGGCCAGAGATTATGTAATTCACAAATCTTCATACTTCAATGGCAAAATGCCTTTTCAGACCCTTCTCTGTCTGCTACTTGCTTCCCCATAATGCTGCCAATGTCCTCTAGCCCATATATATGGCCCACAGGTATCATGTGGCCTGGGAAACTCCAGAGGCAGAGAAGTAGGACAAATGTCATAAACTCCACTAAGAATTATTGGACATCTCATGATATTTTAACTTTATAGTATAAAATACAAGATAGCATTGTGGAGTGGCTTTGGCATCAGGTAAAACTGGGAAGCTAGGTTGTGCAGTCAATAGACAGCCAGACTTTTGGAGTCAGGAAGACCTGAGTTCAAATTCAGCCTCAGACACTTACTAGTTGTGTGACCTTGGGCAAGTCACTTAACCCTGTTTACCTTAGTTTCCTTATCTATAAAATAAGCTGGAGAAGCAAATGGCAGACCACTCAAGTAACTCTGCCAAGAAAATCTCAAATGGGGTCACAAAGAGAAACAACTGAACAACAACAACAACAAAACTGGGACCAAGACCTGTTACAGATAGTTATGTCTCCATGAATAAATTTTAACCTTTCAGAGTGGCAAGCAATTCTCTAAAGTGGCAAGAGTTCTGGGAGAACCTAGGTTCAAAATCTGTTGGAATAGAATGACCTTTAAGCTCCATCCATTAAAAGAGATAATAGCTGTAAAGCACTTATCATGGTGCCTGGCATATAGTAAGGTCTACATAAATGTTTATTCTCTTTCTTTTGTCAATATCTGTCTCTGATGCTATGTTACCAAATTTCATAAATTGATGGACATTATACACCAAAATTCCCTTGCTTTAAGGAACTAACAGATCCAAATCTAAATTAACAAATAACACTTAAAATCAAGGTGAATATATCTATAGTACTAGGAGAATATTGGACCATACTTACTCCTGATGAGTCCCCATGTGCTTCAATCAGTTAATGAACAAGCACTTATTAAGTGCCTACTATCGTCCAGGCACTTGGAATGCAAATACAAAGAATGAAATAATCCCTTCTCTCAGTGAACTTACAGTAAATATTTAGTTCATTTTGCAATTTTAATATTAATCCCAAAATATTAATTTTTCAGTACATGGTAAAATTATTTATTATATTATAATAGCTTTGCATATTGGTCTATTATTGCCCTGCTATAATCAGCTAACATGACAATGAAGGGAAATAATAACTAAGAATTTTGCTACTGGCTTCCTCAGCATAGCTAATTATGGACTACAGAACATATCCATAACTATAATTTATATTCATTTGTGAAATTTTCTTTAGTTTGGAAAGGGAAAGCTTACCCAAGAGCAATTCTCCCAAACTGATGTTTGTCATGGACCTTACCAAAGTAATATATTTATTTTCTAGAATTATTGTGTTTGGAGAAAGTCATAACATTTCAGGGGTCCTACCCTGGACAGTGGCATTGAGGTTGTGCAGTGAATGGTGTGATGATCCTGAACTCAGAAAGACTCATCTCCCCGAGTTCAAATCCAGCCTCAGAAACATACTAGTTGTATGACTCTGTGCAAGTCACTTAATTCTGTTTGCTTCGGTTTCTTCATCTATAAAAATAAAGTGGAGAAGGAAATGGAAAAATCATTCCAATATCTTTGTCAAGAAAACCCTAAATGGGGTCCTTCCTAGTTGGACACAACAGGACAACACTCTGGACTATAAAAGCAAAAATAGGTTAGAATGCTTCCTGAAGGTGAAGCATGGAAGAAGATATTAGGGACAGAGAAGAAACAGTTAAATGACAGTTGAATTAAATAGCTTTGTTCAGTTGGATCTAGGAATAAATATTTGAGGTTCATTGCTCTTGGTTGGGAGTAAAAAAAGTATAATAAAAAATGAAATCATATTTTGCAAGAAATATATGTAAAGAGACCTAATCAAAGACAAATAACTGATTTTCTATATGACATTTTCAATAGAAAAAATATGTGTATATATATAACTTTCATATATATGTGTGTATATGTATATATGTGTATGTATGTATGTATGCGTGTGTGTGTGTATACCTAATCCTCTCCATTGACATTACCTTATAAAGTTTAGATAGATGGATAGACAGATGTCTGTGTATTCTCATATATATATATATATATATATATATATATATATATATATATATATATACTTATTTTTAAAAGTATTAAGTAGAATTCCAATCCCTCCACCAACACTTCACTTAGTTATTTAATCTTTGCAAGTTATTTCACCTCTCTTGGCATTCATTTTCTCAGCTATAAAATGAGGGGGTCAGATTCAGTCAGTGGTGTCCTGGTAAATGTTGAATAACCTTCTCTCTGGGGTAGAGGAGGGAAGCTTACACAGGATACATTCTAGCTTATTTTTTTCATTTTTAACCTTTGCTCCATCAAGATGTTAAGTCTCGGAGGCAGCTAGGTGGCACAGTGGATAAAGCACCGGTGCTGGATTCAGGAGTACCCGAGTTCAAATCCGGTCTCAGACACTTGACACTTACTAGCTGTGTGACCCTGGGCAAGTCACTTAACCCCAATTGCCTCACCAAAAAAAAAAAAAAATGTTAAGTCTCAGCAAGCAACAAAAGAAGAAATCAAGCCCTGATTTGTAACATTTCCAAACTATAAATGCTCACACTAAGATATTAACAATCACTTCTCTTTTTTTTTTATCTTTCATTCTTTTTTTTATGAGATATTTTATTTTTTCCGTTACATGTAAAGATAGTTCTCAACTTTTGTTTATACATGCCTTACAATTTCAGATTTTTCTCCCTCCCTCCCCTCCCTCCCCCCTCCCCTAGACAGCAGGTAATCTGATATAGGTTATGTCTATATATCTCTATACATGTACATATATATATATATATATACACACACACATATATATATACACATAATAACATTAATCCTATTTCTGCATTAATCCTGTTACAAGAGAAAGAATCAGAGCAGTGATGCAAAACCTCAAAATAGAAAAAAAAAAACAGCACCCAAAACAAAAGAAATAATATGGTTCAATCAGCATCTATATTCCACAGTTCTTTCTTTCTTTTTTTTTCTTGGATTTGGAGATCCTCTTCTATCATGAGTTCCCTGGAACTCTTCTGTACCATTGCATTGGTGAGAAGAATATAGTCCATCACAGTAGGTCAACACTCAATGTTGATGATACTGTGTACAATGTTCTTCTGGTTCTGCTCATCTCACTCATCATCAGCTCACGTAAAACCCTCCAGGTTTCTCTGAACTCTTCCTGCTCATCATTTCTTACAGCACAATAGTATTCCATTGTATTCATATACCACAACTTGTCCAGCCATTCCCCAATTGATGGGCACCCCCTCAACTTCCAATTCCTTGCTACCACGTAAAGAGCAGCTATAAATATTTTTGTACATGTGGGTCCCTTTCCCCCTTCCATGATTTCTTTGGGCAAAAGACCTAAAAGTGGGATTGCTGGGTCAAAGGGTATGCACAGCTTTATCGCCCTTTGGGCATAATTCCAAATTGCTCTCCAGAATGGTTGGATCAGCTCACAGCTCCACCAACAATGCATTAGTGTTCCAATTTTCCCACAGCCTCTCCAACATTTATTATCTTCCTTTTTTGTCATTTTTGCCAATCTGATAGGTGTCAGGTGGTACCTCAGAGAACAATCACTTCTCTTGAGCCCATTCTAGCTGGCTCTGGCATACTCCTGGTCTCTAAGGTCCTATCTAGGCCTAACCCTATGATCTTATGAGCATAGGTAAGTCATTTAATATCCATATGCCTCTCAAGTTGTTAAGTCATAGAAGCATCTCTATGAGTTGCAATCTCCCTTAATGGAGGGAGTTTCCACATAAGGTTCTCACACCCATATTGAAAAGGTCAGAACCACAGTGTGCTTTTACTGCTAAGAACATAACTGATTAGACATATTAAGATTTTCATTTCTATATTATATCTTTCACAAAAGTATACCTCTGATGTATCACTGCAACATGAAAGTGACCCTGGGTTCTTGAAAGTTATGTTAATGGAACTCAAGCCTTGGCAAATGCTACCAAATCAGAAGAACTTCTGGCTAATGTTTTTTTCCCAAGGACCAGAAGTCTAAGTTCAGACTGGGTCACCACCACACCACTAGCCATAGAGGGTTATTTTTGGACACACAAATCACGAAGTCACCTACTAAGCTTTGTAGAGGTCAAGATCTGCATCTCTGGCAAGAGAGTCCTCAAAATGATGAAATCACAGATCCTCCAAGTGCTATACCACAGTGATGCTTATTTTTGTCTAGGACTTATCTTGTGATTTGGGGTATAGAATTACTTCCTACTTTCTAAATAAATAGCTAAGCCATTTAAATGATTGATTTCCTCCCTAAAGTTGTGGTTCAGTTAAGTTGACATTGCCAACATCATTTGTTGTTATTAAATTCAACAGAAAGAAACGCACACTTGACTTAACAGAGTCCTGACAAATTTGAGGCCAATGTCATTAGAGTTAACGACTATTTTTAATCACTGCTTTCTTCTTAGATACATATAACTTTTTTCATGTAGTCTATACACACTGTGAAAGAAGGTAAGAAAATGAAAGCAATCTTCCCCAAGAATCTTTCACTTTCACAAACATTAGCTTTGTTTTGTTCAGTTGTTTCAATCAGGTCTGATTCTTCATGACCCCGTTTTGGGTTTTCTTGGCAAAGATACTGGAGTGGTTTCCTGTTTCCTTCTCTAGCTCATTTTACAGGCGAGAAAACTGAGGCAAATGGGGTTAAGTGACTCAACCAAAGTCACTCATCTAGTGAGTACCTTAGGCCAGCTTTGAACTCAGGAAAATGAGTCTTCCTGACTTCAAGCTGGGGTACCTACCTGCCCCAGACATTAACCAAGTGCCTACTATTTACACAATAGTTGCAGTGAGCATAATAGAAAGCTGACATTAATCAGGAAGACTTAGGTTCTAAGTTTCACCTCTGACGCATCCTATGTGACTCTGGACAAGTCAGCTAACCTCTCAGTGCTCTAGGCAATTTTCAAAGACTATGCACTTGAGGAGAAGATGCAGTTAACTCAAGAGCTTGTTAACAGTGGCGATTTAAATAAGTATCCAAATGAGTTCAGTAAAGCCATAGTCATGGGCCAAGCAACTTGCCCAAATCCAAACAAGTAGTAAGCAAGTTGAGATCCAAACCCTCTGGTCCTCTGACTCCAAATCCAGTTGGGCCATCACTATTATTAAAATTAATAATTAAGGGGTGGGGGCAGCTAGGTGGTGCAGTGGATAGAGCACCAGCCCTGGATTCAGGAGGACCTGAGTTCAAATCCGGCCTCAGACACTTAACACTTAACTGGCTGTGTGACCCTGGGCAAGTCATTTAGCCACAATTGCCTCACTAATAAATAATAATAATAATAATAATAATAATAATAATAATAATAATTGAGGGGCAACTAGGTGGTACAGTGGATAAAGCACCAGACCTGGAATCAGAAGGACCCAAATTCAAATCGAGCCTCAAACATTTACTGTGTGATCCTGACAACCCTGATTTCCTTTAAAAGAGAGAGACAGAGAGGAAGAGACAGAGACAGAGATTAATTGATTTTTTTTTTATTTTAGATTTATTTATTTAGAATTTTCCCCATTACATGTGTAAGGAAATTTTCACATCAATTTTTAAAACTTTGTGTTCCAGATTCTCTTCCTCCCTCCCTCCCCTGCAAGAATGTAAGCAATTCAATATGTTATACATGTGACAATAGACAAATTGTGAAAGAAAACAGACAAAAATCTTTAGAAAGATGAACATAAAAACAATATTCTTAATCTGTATTCAGCTGCCATCAGTTCTTTCTCTGTAGATGGATTGCATTTTTCATAAGTCCTTCTGATAGCATCTTGCTCATTATTTCATACAGCACAATAGTGTTCCATCCTAATCTCATCCCACAATTTGTTCAGCCTTTCCCCAAGTTATGGGTATCACCCAAATTTTGAATTCAACTATTTTTAATCTCTTTAAGTACACAAAACTAGTATTGTTATTGCTAGGTTGAAGAGTATGCATTATTATATAGCCCCTTGGCAATAGTTCCAAATTGCTCTACAGAATGTTTGAATCAGTTTACAACTTTACCAAGAGTGTATTAATGTCTCATTTTCCCCATTTCTCCTACAACATCTGTTATTTTCCTCTTCTGTCCTATTATCCAATCCAATAGGTATGAGGATGTACCAGAATTGTTTTGACCTGAATTTCTCCAGTCAATAGTGAGTTAGAGCATATATTTCACATGGCTTTAGGTGGCTTTATTTCATCTGAAAACTTCATGTCTTTTGATCATCTATAAATTGGTCAATGGCTCCCCTTTTAACAAATTTTACTCAGTTCTCTATGTTTTTGAAAACTGAGGTCTATCAGACAAATTTGCTTCAAGTTTGTTTTGGGTTGTTTTTTTTTCAGTTATTATTGCTAACTGTATTACCCTGCATGTGATTCCCTTTAATATTTATTCTATTTTCTATCTTCTTTCACCCTATCCCTCCTCAAAAGTGTTTTGCTTCTGACTGCCCCTGTGCAATCTGCCCTCCCTTCCTTCACCCCTTCCCGCTTATCCCCTTCCCCTCCCACTTTCCCTCAGGGCAAGATATACCATACATAATCGAGTGTATTTGTTATTACCTCTTTGAGCCAATTCTAATGAGAGTAAGGCTCAATCACTCCTCTGCACCTCCCCCATCTTCCCCTCCACTTCATATGCTTTGTCTTGCTTCTTTTATGTGAGATACTTAACCCTATTCCACCTATCCCTTTCCCTTTCTCTCAGTGCATTGCTCTCACCCCTTAATTTCATTATTTTTTAAAGTTATCAACATGGGGCAGTTAGGTGGCACAGTGGACAAAGTGCACAAAGCACCAGCCCTGGACCCAGGAGGACCCAAGACCAAGTCCAGCCTCAGATACCCAACACTCCCCAGCTATGTGACCCTAGGAAAGCCACCCAACCCTGAGGGCCCCAGAAAAAAAAATAATTAAAAATAAAGGCTTTAAAGATACCATCCCTTCATATTCATTCAGACCTGTGCCTTGTGTTTACATATACTCCATTCAGCTGCACTAATAGTGAAAAAGTTCTTATGAATTAGAAATATCATCTTCCCATGTAGAAATGTAAACAGTTTAGCCTTTTAATATCCCTCATGATTTCTTTTTCCTGTTTACCTTTTCATACTTCCCTAGGGTCTTGTATTTGAAAGTCAAATTTTCTTTTAAGTTCAGGTCTTTTCATCAAGAATGCCTGAAAGTCCTCTCTTTCATTGAATTCCCATTTTTTTCCTCTGAAAGATTATACTGTTTTGCTAGGTAGGTGATTCTTGATTGTAATCCTAGTTTCTCTGTCATCTGGAATATCATATTCCTTGCCCTCCAAACCTTTAATGTAGAAGCTGTTAGACCTTGTGTTATCCTGGCAGTGGCTCCACAGTACTTGAATTGTTTCTTTCTGGGTGCTTACGGTATTTTCTGCTTGACCTGAGAACTCTGGAATTTGGCTATAATATTACTAGAAGTTTTCATTTTGGAATCTCTTTCACTAGGCAATCAGTGAATTCTTTCAATTTCTATTTTGCCTTCTGTTTCTAGAATATCAGGGCAACTTTCCCTGAAAATTTCTTGGAAGATAATTCCTAAGTTCTTTTTTTTGATCATGGCTTTCAGGTAGTCCAATAATTTTCAAAGTATCTCTCCTTGATCTATTTTCCAGGTCGGCTGTTTTTCCAAGGAGATATTTCATATTGTCCTCTATTTTTTTCTTTCATTTGGATTTGCTTTATTGTGTCTTTATTTCTCATAAAGTCATTAGCTTCCATTTGCTCAATCCTATTTCTTAAGCAATTACATTCTTCAGAGAGTTTTTGTATCTCCTTTTCCATGTGGCTTTTCAAGTTGTTGCCTTTTTTCATGACCCTCCTTCATCTCTCTCATTTATCTTTCCATTTTTTCTTCTACCTCTATTGCCTTATCTTCAGAGACCTTTTTGAGTGTTTCTTTGGCCTGAGACCAATTCATATTTTTTTCTTGGAAGCTTTGGATTTAGGAGTTTTGATTTTGTTATCTTCTTCTGATGGTGTGTTTTGATCTTCTTTGTCACCAAAGAAACTTTCTAGGCTTAGCATCTTTTCTGCCTGCTCATTTTGCCAGCCTATTTCTTGACTTTAATTCCTTATTAAAATGGAGCACTGCTTCCAGGGAACACTGTCTCAAGCTTCAGGGGGTCCCACACGGTATAATTTAAGGAGAGGCACATTCTGTTCTTCCCTGGCCTGTGGTAACCACATGTCGGCTTGCTTTTTAACCTGGGAACAGAATTCTGTTTCCCTCTGATTGCCAGCTCCAGTGTGCCTACATCCGTCCTCCACCTGGGCCACCACTTAAGACTGCTTCCTGCTTCTCAGCATGGTCAACACAACAGAGTTCCACCTAAGCACCAGCAGAGAGCCCAGCAATCTCCACCTAACCAACTGCTCAACCCCCTTACCTGACCATGAGCTGAGTTCCAGAAGTAGCTTCCACTACAGCCGATTCAGGGGCTCCTTCTGTAGCCTGCCCGGGGCTGGATCTTCTTGGTGCAGCCTGAGGTTGAATCTGTGTCGGCGTGGCCCGGGGTCTGGACTCTACTCTCCCCCTGGTACAACAGACCTTTCCTGCTAAACTTCTAAGCAAACTTTGGCTGGAAAATGATCTTACTCCATCCTTTTGTGGGTTTTGTTGCTCCAGGAATTATCTTGTGGCATTATTTGGAGCTATTTGGAGGGATTTGTGAGAAAGGTTCATAAAGTTACTGCTTTTCCTCTGGCATCTTGGCTCTGCCTCCATCAAGATTAATTGGTTCTTAAGGGAAATAAGACATTTGCAGGACCATAAATCATAGATTTAGAGCTAGAAGGCAACTTGGAGGCCTTTGAAAAACACTCATTTTACCAGTGATGAAATTGAGGCACTGAGAGGCTAAGTGAGCATGCCTTAACCTTTCAGGTTGATGTCAGAATAGGTAATACAGCCCTCCCAAAGCATGCTTCCTGGGATCACATTAGGAGCACAAAAAGTAGGTATCCTGGATCTCTTGCTCAGACCCAAGCATAGAAATTCTGATATTCTTATGGGCTGTTTTCTTTCCATCTCTCCTACGTCCTCCTTCTTGTAGGCATGGCAATAAGATTCAGCCTCCATACAACCAGCAAGAAAAAATTTGCATTCTCCTTTACTGCATTTAATCACATAATTCCTCTCTCCCAGCTTCTCCCACCAGCAGCTTCTTTTGGCAGCTAATGCAAATCATATAGAGACAAATATGTTGCATATTTGAAATTCAATTTTTTGCCTTTTACCCCATATTGCATAGCCCACCTTCACTTCTAGGATCCATAATTTAATTAGTGCCAGTACTCAGTCTACATGTTAAGAAAACAAACCCCTCAAACTTGCTTTTTGGGACAGTCTTTGAGAGTTGTTATAGCCATGGTAGCTCTCCTCTTGTGATCAAACTGGTGGTATGCATTTCTGTGAAACCTTTCAAAACTGGTAAGATCGACCACAGCCTGTGATCTTCTGGCTTGGTCTTTGAGGATACTACATTATTTTCATGACAGAGGAAACTAATGAAGGGGAGATTTTTTGATAATGATTAAGTAAAGAAAATCATTTTAAGAATTTCATAACTTCCTGCTGATTTTTTTTCATTAGAACACCAGAAAACATGGTTTTAGAAAATGTGTTGATCTCAAATATATTTCAAAATGCATTTTAAAATGTAAAAGTATCTATGGAAGTTGTTTTTTTAAAAGTTCAATGAGATTATGAAATCATGACTGAGATTTTGTACGGAAATGTAACGTCAGGGGAGGAGAAAAATCTGGAAATTGGCAGCTGGACAAAGGTATAAGCTGGGAAATTTCTGGTTGAGGAGCCAGAGTGCTCTGGAGAAGAAAACAAGGTAGAATGAAATTGGCAATAAAGGTATATGAGGGACCAAAGTAGGGATGAAAGCAAAGGAGAGGGAGGGAGCAATGGGGCAAATATAATCTTGTTAGACCAAAATGCAGGGCACTGCTGAAGCAATTTCAGACAAAGGGAAAGAATGAGAGGAGGCATGAAACATCCTAGATGGAGAAAAATCTTTGACACAGATTATAGAGAGGAGATAGTGGGAAGAAAAGATGTCCTAAGGGCAGTACCAGGTCACAGAGGAGCAATGAGAAATTGTAAGAACATCTTTTAAACTTCTTATCAAATATGTTTTACATGACTTCATATGTATAATAGGCATTTTGCTTCTTGCCCTCTCAATGAGTGTAGGAAGGTTAGAAGGAAGGAACAAAAATCAGAACTGAAAATAAGAATTTTTAAAAATAATTTAATTTGCCCAGAAATGAATTAATCTGCCCCAGGAAGAAATTAGTTCTACCCCCTTTAGGTCTTCAAGCAAACAACTTGTCATGGATATTCTAAGAGGATTTATGTTCAAATACCAATTGGACTAGCTGAAATTTGGGTATGTCCAGCCCCACAGTGACCTCATCATATGCCCACTTCACAATATGCTTCCACTATTAAAGAGCTTCTATCACTCACTTCTCCAAGCTCCTACTCCTATCATAGAATGTCCATGCTTGGTAATTAAAAGATGTGGCAATGCCAAGACAAAACCTGTGTTTCTTTTTCATGTATCTTAATGCCCTAGATATAAAACTTGATCTATGTAGAATGAAATGTGCCTTATAGTTGGCACTATGGGTATATACACTTTATGTTTATGGACAGGGTGGCTGTCAGAATGGGTTAGAGCACCTACTACCCATAATCATGAATAAAGCATTTATTATTTAGTATGTGCAAAGCAGTCTGATAAGCATTGGGTATACACATAGAAATGAAAAACAGTCCTTGCTATCTCAAGGAGCTCATAGTCTAACAGGGGAGACAATGCACATAGAAGGATTCAGCTTCAAGACAGATGGAAAAGTATCACAGTCTTTAGCATGCAGCAACAAGGATGTGACTGCCTCTTCTTTAATGTCATTAACCCTGATAAAAAATGATATTAGTGTTTGAAATAGAACCATAGAACAGGCCAAGGCATTGCCGGCAAGATTTTTTTTTTCTGGGTATTCCAGTAGCTGTGGCTGAACAAGCCACAGGAGTAGTTTACAGGCTGCATGTCCATATCAGTTGCTTCCTAGGATGACGGCTAAGGGCACTGGACTGGAAGCATTGCTCTTCCCACTGCTCTTAGTCTCAAGACCTGATCTGCTTTCCTTAGGATTTGAAAGGAGATGGTAGTCAATGGGACAGTGGTAGTTTGCTTTGCCTGGCACATCCTGCCTCCCCATCTCTCTCTCCCAAAGCATGGCCTGCTGCTTCAGCTAAGCTGGTTTACCTGCCCTGTGTATCAAAGTTGGTTGGCATTTGGTAGGGATGGCTGCTTTTCCACATTTCCAATGGCGGGGGGGGGGGGAGGCAGAAGGAGGAGGAGGAGGAGAGTACTGCTATTCTCAACTCTTGACTTCAAGGTCCCAGCCTATTTATATCAAGTTCTGAGGGGTAGTGGTAGTCAAGAGTTGATCCATGCTAGTTGGGGTTGAAGCATACAAATGCCTAAGTGTTTAGATCCTTGCTAAGGGACAAAGCATTAGCTATCTGCCACTTCCTACTTTGAGACAGATTTCCTACAGACATCTTTAGATTTGAATTCTCTGATTAGGAAATGGTGTATATGCTTGTATCTTGATGCTCTACAGCCATTCTCCTACCTGATCCTCCCTGGGTTTTCTGACTATACTTGTTCCCTTCCCCTATCACACCTTCTCTGCCCTAGGCTTTTCCCTATCCAGGGGCTTGCTGGCACACATTGGCCATATGCATGGTAGGGCATGACATTCTGCAGACTTCCACATAACCATATCTACCTGGTGAAATTTGTCCATTTCTCTTGTTTATTGCTAAAAATGGGACTTCGGAAAGCCCAGGTACTATGGCAACAGGCTTCAATAAATATCTAGATAAGAAATGTACTATGCCTAAGCTTTTGTGATTAGACAGAAAAAAATTATCTATGCAACTAGGCAGCATTTTTAAATAGCTATTCTATATATTAAATCATGCTACTGCTGTTTGTAAAGTCTCACTGTGTATATAAATAGCAGGTTTTAAGTTTCCTTATTTTAACTGTTGTAAGGAATTTCATAGGATCATGAAAATTGAGCTAGAAGGAACTTCAGAGGTCATTCTATAAAATGGTAAAAATAATAGCATCTAGCTCTCAGAATTGTAAGGACAAAAAGAGAGAATAATCAGAAAGCAATTTGCAAACCTTAAAGTTCGGGATAAATTCTACTGACTTGCTAGTCCACCTATCATATTTTATGGATAAGGAAACTAAAAGATCAAGTACTTTTCCCAAGTTCACTCAGTAAGTTTCAAAAGTATTTCTGAAATCATGTCAAAGGAAAGACAGGCAAGATTGTGTGGGGCCTTGAAATCATGTAATGTGAGAAAATGATTGGAACTAGTTATATTTACCTATTTAGAAGAGTAGATTTAGGGGAAACATGAATGACAACTATCTCAGGTTTTGAAGGTCCCTCAGGTGAGAGATAGACTATGTGTGGCTATGGATAGAAGAAAACAAAAAGAACCAATGGGTAAAAGCTAGAAAAGAAAACAAAAAGAACCAATGGGTAAAAGCTAGAGAAGAAAAAAATAGAACAAATGGGTAAAAGCTAGAGGGAAGAAGAGTATTCTCTCAAAATGAGAACTTATTGTCCAATTATTTAAAATGAAATAGGCTCCCAATGAAAGCAAATTTCTTATCACTGGAGAAGTGAGTGGAGGTTGGATGGCTACTTGTAAGGGTTTTGTAGAAGACGGAATTCCTACAACAAGCAGTAAGTTGAACTGTGGGGTTCCTTATAACTCTACCAGTTATGCTGGTAGTTGTGCTCCTCCTTCCAACCACCAGTCAAACCTGTTTTTACCTATGAACTTTTTCCATGTGTATATGGGAGGATTGTTCAATTCTAACATTTTTGTATTATTTTAGTTTTCATTTATTTGAATGACAACCAAGGCAGCAACTAGAAAATGTGTTGTCCATTAGTACAAAGAAGATTCACCATTTTTTTTCTTACAACATAACTCCCAAACTAGTCCATTGTCTAGGTGACTCATTCAGGTAACTCTTAAGTAGATCTATTGTCAAGATTCAACCCACACTAATAACCTCTATCTTTCACTAGAAGAGACTCTTTATTAGTGAAACAGGATAAAATTGATTCTACAACTTCCTGGGATAGCACAGATCATCAGGCAATAATTTATTTGGAAATGAATCAGGATTGTTAAATGACTAGAAAGTTTATTTTTCTTGTCAAGAAACGAAGAAAAGTATGATTAGAATCACCTCCTGGACCGGATTCTCATCAGGGGTAACACAATGGGCAGATTGCCAGAAAGTTATACAAGATTTTTTAAAAGTCACAAGATAAGAATCTGGTTCCTTATTTTTCAATGGGAATGGTTTGATATTAATATTTTAATCATCTCCTGAGCCTAAAACCTCCAATAAAATGTCATTTTTTTAAAAATGAAGAACTTCTTGATAAAGGGAAATAGAATCAGCAAAGTCCAAATTTAGAGAAATAAAAAAATAAAATATTTCCAACACCACTGAAGTTGGTTCCACATACAAAACTCCTATTGACTTTACTTGAGTACACAGGGAAGGGCTGGTTCTAGTAAATTCCCACCATCTAGGCTGTAGGAAGTGACAAAATATTTATTAAGGGGTATAAGCATTTCAACTCATAGGTAGTCTGTTTGGCTGGCACACAACTTCTCAGAATTGAGTGGACTACTGATTCCATGGGGAAAACCTTGCTTGGAAAAGGAAATACTTACTGGGAGAATAGAGGTTTGTGAAAATACTCACTCTGAGGGTCCCTTACACCCAAGCTCCCTTGGTTATAGTGAATGGCAATTGAACCTTGTATTCCAAGTCTTTCTTGGAATTCTACTTACTCCAGAGAATGAGAAGGGCTAATGTCTCTTCTCTGAGATGTTGAAAATAATCTACATCTAAACATATTAAGAGCAGATGCAAAGAATTGTGAAATCATTTTACACTCCAATATTTTCAGAGGCTGGAAAGGTTAGCCAGGGCTATATCTTTCTTATGTTCAAGTACATCAGAGGGAAAGATTGCTTCAATTCTTCCTCCCTCTACAACTTACCACTCCTAGAAGAGCCCCAGTCCAACTCTGCCACCTTTTTCAGGAGTTCTCTTCAGGAATCCATCAACATCTTTTGAAATTAAAACAATAGAAACATTTATTTCTGCCAACATTATGCCCTTAGGAAATTAAGTGTACTCAGGGTACCCCCTCTTCAACCTTCTAAGGTTTTTATTTTCTTTGGTTTGTTTTTTCTCTCAGTCAGAAAGTAGTCTATAGGACTGCACATCCATATTTACCATTTCCAATTGTGTGTGTGTGTGTGTGTGTGTGTGTGTGTGTATTAAGTCCAAGTGTATTTCATGGAATAAAGGTACATATTGAGGAGTTTTCTAAATCTCTTTGCTCAACAACCCCATGATATAAGATAACAATTATCTTTATTTATAGATGAAAAAATGGAAGCTCTACGCCAGAGACTTAACCATTTTTGTTGCAGACACTTTTAGCAATGTGTCTCCTATGGTCCTTTTATCCAAATAATGTTGTTAAATGCATAAAAACCCAACAGGATTACCAAGGAAACCAATATATTGAAATAGCCATCATCTTTACAACTATTTTTAAAACAAGTTCCTAGGTCCCATGTGAAGAATCCCTGCTCTGAACACTTAAATGACTTGTCCATTGTCACTCACCTAGTTAAAAAAAATATATAACTGAGACTCCAACCTATATTTTTGACTCTGAAATCTACTCTTTTCTAACTATAGCACCCTGAAAACTTGAATCCGTATGTAACTGATTTCAGAGATGTGAGGGCCCTATTATTACCAGAAAACCTGGGTGGGTGTTGTATGAGCATATTGAGCATTCCTCTTCACTTGCAAGTATATAGATTGTAATATTGTTGAAGAGAGTTTTATTGATAACAGGAAAAAAGAATAAGATCAGGCATTCCAAAATGAGCAGCCAGCCTTATAACTATAAATCCCCACATGAGTCCCACAAATGAGGGATCATCTAAAATAATCTCTTCGAAAGTCACTTCTTTATCCAATGAGTATAAACTGCTTGGGATGAGGCAGCAGTGTATTGTGTACATACTCATATGATATCCCCCACCATCCCTCATGACATTGCTTTTCCCTACCTACTCAGTTCATGAATTTCTCATGCAAGAGAACATCAAATTAAAACAAATATTAAGAAAAAAGCTCTGGGTTCTTTCTATTATCCTCTGGTTGCCACCACTCTCTATGCTGCCACTACTCTCTACCTCTCTCACGTCTCCCGGGTACTGCCCATACTCTTAGCCAACTGAATATCCTTTGGGACTGTTATATTCCATAATTAAGTACATTGTTTAGTGAATCAGCTTATAAAATTTTCTGTTTCTCTTACAAAGGCAAAAAATAAATTAATTAAAAGGTGAGAAAACAAAATAATATATACCCTTCTCCATTGATTTTACCTGGCGGTTATTACTTGGAATGACCAGTGGAGGCCTAAAACCTTTAAGCAATGCTGGATTAGAAATCAACTATTTACCTGTAAAAATACTGGCCAATTAATTCCATAGTGTAAAAACTCTTATTGTTCTCAATTGTAGTGATTGTCACAGTTTTTTGGCAAAGGTTGTGGCTTTTGCCACTACCTCAAAAAATCTAATTATCTGATCACACTGATTTTCTAACTTTACTTTTGCATTTTCAGAGTTGGCCTCATAAATATTTCTATTGTTGTTGTTCAGTCATGCCTGACTCTTCATGGCCCGATGGACCATAGCGCACCAATCCCTTCTATCCACCACTATGTCTGTTTCATGTTTGTTATTTACATGATATTATCTATCCATCTCATCCTCTGCCTTCCCCTTTGCTTTTTGCCTTCAATCTTTCCCAACATCAGGGTCTTTTTTTCTAGAGTCTTGTTTTCTCATTATGTGGCCTAAGTATTTAAGCTTCAGTGTTAGTATTTGACTTTCCGGGGAATAGCCTGAAGTAATTTCTTTAAATATTGACTGATTTGATCTCTTTGCTGTCCAAGGTAATCTCAAAAGTCTTCTTCAGCACCACAATTCAAAAGTGTCCGTTTTATGAAATATCAAAGTTTTAATGAAAATCACACCTATTGAATATGCTCAATATATATTTGTTAAGTTTATTTTATTCCTAATTTCAAGATTGCTTAATAATCTGAAATTAATAGTTGATTAAACTAAACTTTTTATTTAATAGAGTTTTTAGGAAAATAAATTCCATTTTTCAAGCAAAAAAAATCACTAGATTCTTTAAGACTATAAAATATTCCTCTATGATCCTATTTATGGGGATGGCTAGGGTGCCTAAGCCTCTGAAAAGGACATTTCTGAGAGAATAGGGAAAGTTTTACAAAGAGTTGATTATGTGAAACTGTGTCACCATTGCACAACACCATGGTACATTCTGTGTCCAAGACTTCAATAAGTTTGTAGCACAGTGAAAGATACTACAACACGTTGCCCAGAGGCAAACCCAACACAGTGATGCAAAAACACAAGTACAAAGGGAAAGCAACCAAAATAACTAGGTTCCTTTTTGATTAGTGACATCTTTGTGCAACAGCCAGAGCTGAGTTGGCGATGATTTGGCACTAAGGGCCTCTAGGTGTCCTCCTTTCTTAGAGTTTGAATATTCCAAGGATAGAATCATCAATCAATTCACAATATTACATTTGAGGCCATTTGAATAGGAAAGAGCATCCCAGCCTCTTAGACCCCACTGAAGACTCATTGTAAAGATTCACACCTTAACAAACACTTTAAGAGACCACCACTTCAGGCTATGACAAGTTGACAAGAAAAATAAAGATTATAGCAGTTAACAGAAGAAAATTAGAGAAAATATAAGACAGACTCTGGAACAATCAATAGGCCAATTAAGGAGTTGATGTTTATTCAAAAAGTGTTTCCCTTTCAGGGAAGAAAAATTCCTCACCTGGCTCTGCCTCCTGCTCCTCATCCTTCCAACACACCAAGCTCTCTAGCTATGATAGAAGGCCCAGACACCTGGATCCTCCCTGAATTTATATACTATGATAACCTCAGAACTCAAAGGATACTGAGTGCCTTCATTATGCCTATTGGCTGCAGCTGTTGCCCTTTTAGTCCCACTATCTCAAGGGCCATGACTTTCAGATCGTGATAACACACATTTCTAATTGTTTCTAATCATTGATACATTTACAACCCCTGAAAGATCTCAATTTCAATTTCTAATTCCAGTAAAAGAGAGTTGGTTAATTTCTGCCTGCTGCTGGGTCTTATAATGCCCTGTGTATAAATACAATAATGATGATGATGATAACAAGTACAATAATAACAACTACTTTAACATCTATTGGCTACTTTTATTACATAAAAAATTTATTTTATAGATTAGTATTTATTTATGAATACATGTTGCTCCCCCCCACCCCAGTAGAATTTGAGCTTCTTGAAAGAATAAACTATTTCATTTTTGCCTGTATGCCCCCCAGTGCCTGTCACATAGTAAGTAAAACATTAAGAAATGCTTGTTGAATGAAATCAATTGAAGAGTTAGCCCACAGATTATAAACTCTGGCAGCAATTACCGACCTGGAAAATTTTCAAGTGAGTACTCAGTGGCAGACTGTATGCCAATCATCTGAGGATAGACCAGCCTCATTAAGTTAAGAGGAGCTCATCTATCAGAAGGATGACCACCAGCTCTTTTGTTGACCAAGTTGCCATTTGTGTCAATGAACAGAGTTCCCACATAGGTGAAATCACAGATAAAATCTTATTTTGTCTCCACAAGAACAACCCTGTCAGTAATATAACTTAGATATGCCTTTTTACAAATGAGCACAGCGAGCTTCTAGAAAGTTAAGTCATTTGCTCAACAGGACATAGTTAATGAGTAGCAGAGCCCAGACTCCAATGTACCACTCTTAGTTCCCAATCTTGTGCTTTTTCCACCATACTTCTGGCTCCACTTTTGACTTTTCAAGTTTCTCCATTATTTCCAAGAAGCCTCTTCATCCTATCTCTTCCCTTAAAAGAGAACCACCATCATCCCCTTCCTATTTGTGAAGTCCTTCCAGAATATCCATTTTGAAGAAGTGCCAGGCTGGAAATGATCACTCTTTCACTCCTCTCCCATTTCTTTGGATTCTCTGGAATCCTCTGCTCCCTCCCTATCCACCCCCACTCTCTCCTCTCTATCACTTTTCACCTACCTTTTTATGTGTTATCTTTCCCTATTAGAATATGATCTCCTTTGGGGCAGAAACTATTTCTTTTGTCCTGTATTTGCATTCCTAGAAGTTAGCATAGTACCTAGCACATAGTAAGTGGTTTAAAAAATGTTTACTGACTTGATTTGACATAAGATGCTTTTGTCAAAAACTCTCAAGGCATGAAGGATCCAGGTATGCTTTCAGGAATTTTCTTCCACCTCTTAGCTGATAACCTCATATCAGCAAACCAGCAAATATGAAATGATGCGTTGGCAAGAGCAAGTCAAAGATGAATAAAAGAGTGTGTGGTCCATAAGAGTCATGAAAATAAAGTCTTTTGAGCTGTCAGAGGAAGGGGAATGATTTCAAACTGGAGGTATCAGGGAAAGCTTCATGGAAGAGGTGATATTTGATTGGGGCCCTAAAAGATGAGTAAGAAGTCAACAGTCACTCATTTACTACCTTCAGGCCCTAAGTCCCTGAAGAAGATTTGTTTGCTGGAATTCTAGTGGAAAGAATCCATCTCCATTTCCATTCATTTATTTTATTGCATGCAGAGATCTAATAAAGTGGTGAAAGATGCCCAGGGAGGAAAGAATGTTTTTGGTGAGAGAGTAGAAAAGAGAAATCATTAGAAGACTGACCAGGAAGCCATGCTTGGTTTCCATGTCATTGCCAGTCATTGTGAACTGCCACTCTAACCTTCAAGCACCATAACCAAAATGGTCAAGGAAGGCAGTGTTGCTACTTCTGCCTAAGACAAACACTCATTTTAACTACACATTATTCAAAGTTGTGATTATATGATATATGGTAACTGAAAATATGCAATGTAATTCCAAATATAATCACTTTATGGGACCCATTTTTCATACCAATTGAGACCTAGCTGTGTCATACTTAGATGATGTCTCTCCATCTCTCTCTTGCTTCTGTCCCCTTCCTTTCATTCTCTCCTGTCTTTCACTCTCTTTTCTCCCTCTCTATTTTCCTTTTTCTCTCATCCTCTTTCTTTCTTTCTTTCATTATCTTATCTCTTCCAATCTTTTTCCCTCCATGTTATTCTCTCTGTCTCTGTCTCTGAGTCTCTGTCTCTCTTTCCCTCCAACCTCTACTTCAAACCTTTTCCCTTAGGTTATAGGGATCACAATCTGTCAGTCAGCAAACACTTATCATGTTTTTACTATGAGCCCAGCACTATGCATTGCATTCCCTGTATGTTTCCCCCATTCTCATCCTTCATGAACAAGAACTCTCACTTTTTGATCACTAGAGACCAATTACTCATATTTTGTGTCTTTTCCTCAAAGGCTATTACTATCTCACCAAAGATCTGGTACATATCACAGTTTGAAGAAGTGGCTGAACAAAAAAGAATGAGAGTCAATATTTTCACTTAAGGAAATGTGGAATATATTTCTTTCATAAAGCTTTTTTTAACCACCCCTCTATACTATTTACTTTTTTCCGATATAAATGATATTTTCTGTTAACCAAAAACATACAACAGTGCTATTAGGAAAAATGAATGGACTTAAATCTTTTGTTTAGGCTACTCTGACCCAACTTTAATGTTTTTGATGTGCATATACTGTTTGATCCAATCTGCTCCATGGAAATTAATTCTATGATACAGTTTGCTTCATTTATGATTGGAAATGAAGAATTTCTGAAAAATGGATAAGAACATCTTACATTTATTGAACACAGCCAAGAAATGTATTTTTAATAACTATACTACAGATGGGATACCATCTGCCAGCATATGCCATTGGCTTCTAAAGTAGTGTTTACATCTGGGTTATATGACTCTTTATTTGAGAGAACAAGAGGAATTATTGGATTAAAAATGAGGATGAGTGATTTGATATTCAGGAATATTATAAGTCTTTTAAGGATAGAATCAGCATGTTTATATCAAGATAGTTTTCATACATTTGAGTAGATTAAAAGAAAGAAAATCTGGGCATTGAAATTCTGTGATGATAATAGAAAATCATTAAGATTAAAAAGTGAGTTTTTCCATGAAAAGCAAAAATATTTATGTTAAGCTTTCAGATCAACAAATGTGTATATGTTTTAATAGTTTGCATTGACTTTTTTCCTTTTTAAGCAACTAATAGCTGTTTATATCAAGGGGAATATTTGCTGATGTGAATGCTTTATAATGCTTGAGGCCTTTAACCAGAAAATAACAACCTTATATCCTCTTAGCATAAAAAAATAAATGAAAATACACATGCATTTGTGTTTCAGGATTCAATATTTTTTAGTTATTTTCATTTATCCTCATTTCTGATCCATTTTACTGAGTTCCAATTCCTTTTGGAAATGGCTTCCTCCTGATGTAAAAACAAAACCCAAAGCCACTTAAATGTTGTGGAATCAGGAAGCAAAAATGAAATAGTAGTAAAATATATTGAAATAAATGGGTAGATCTATAATCTCATTGCTATGACTGTTCCCTTCACCAGAACGGATCCTATATCTTTTTGTTTTGTTTTGTTTTTTGAGAGGCAATGGGGGTTAAGTGACTTGCCCAGGGTCACACAGCAAGTAAGTGTTAAGTGTCTGAAGCCAGCTTTGAACTCAGGTCCTCCTGAATACAGAGCCAGTGCTTTATCCACTATGCCACCTAGCTGCCCCAGATCCTATATCTTTTTTAAAATAATTTAGTCTGGATATTTTTGTCTTTTATCTGGAGTATAAAGTTGGGTCATTAAACCAAAATATTTCATTTTTTAAATTAAATCTGATGACTTTTAGAGTTGTTTTTGTTTTTATACATCCTTTTATGTAAAAAATCAAATAACTTTACATGGACATTATACAGAATATGGAAATTATACAGAGTGAGAAAGAGTGGATAGATTGCAATCTGTACTAGCAGAGGGAATTCCTACATCAGTGAGATCAGGGATTTCTTGAAGTGTTGAATTAAATGAAAGCAGGCATGCGCTGAAGCCAATTCCTTTGGACTCTACACCTTGGAAGGTGACAAATGCTACAAATAGGACTTCATTTACTCTTTTGTTGATTGTCTAAAGTTAAGAAAATGATGGAGAAAATGTTTATAATGAAATAAAACTAAAAAATATATAATATTTGGGGGGGGGAGCTGGTAATTAAACCTTTACCAACACATTACTGCACAAATGTGAATGCTAAAGGAGACTTTTTATTTTAGCTCTCCTATCCCATAGGATTTCTCTGGTTTCTTTGTAAAAAAAAGAAACCAACAACTTTATTATTTACAGATTAACCGTCTATGAGTCTACTTCAATTGCTACAGGAAAGCAACTTTAGAAGAATGGCAAAAACATATTTAAACTCTTTTGATTGACTCAAAAGAGATATCTGGACTAGTTCACACTTATTTCATACTTCTGATTGATTCAGTCAAGATGTGATCTCATTTAAACTCAGTGCAGAAAGTTAATAATCAGCTTAGAAGACCTTTGAAGCCATTGTTTAAGTGAAAGAATACCACATAAGAAGTCTGTTGAGATTGGTTGAGAGACTTGGACATATCCTATAGGACTTGTATAAAACTAGCAAGGTTCTTTAGAATGGAGGATTCAGGTATCTAACAATTTATGTGGGAGAAGCCTTCCAGTAAAGTCTCTGAAAAAGGACTCAGTTCAGGGGAAATAAATGAGTCCCATCTTTGGTCTGAAGTTCAGTCTCATTTTTCCCCCTCAATTTTTTTTTTCTAAAGGAGAACTTCAGAAGGTAAGAAGATTTAGGACTTCCTATTACTATCATAGCAGCAATGCCTGGAACAGTTAACAGCAGTCTCTACATCAGGAGCTGAAGACAGACTGGACACAATGAGGAAAAGCAGATACAAGAGCCCATCAAAAAAAACTTCACTGTACCTAAAGGAAACATCTTGAGGACTCCAGCAAAAGAACTTCAAGGATCTCTGTTATTGCTTTGATAATATGCTCTAAAACGGAACCTACCTTCACCTAGACTCTGTATGTACTGGTGGAAGAGTGTTTCACATATTTTGGGGGGATGTTTTGTACCAACTGTTCTTACTATAGTACCTTAGTAAATACTTCAGTAAAATCTAATTAAGTTTTTCCAATCAATTGAGGCAAATTTATAATTTTGTACAAAAGCACACTGTTTGGGGCTCGTGACTGAATAACTCTAAACCCTCTGACTTACCCCTGGAAACTAAATGGGGAGAATTTACAGACTTTCAGTGCTAGTGTAGGTTGGGAAAGTAGCTCCAGAGCATATGACACACACACGTAAAACAAGACCCAGTGTAAGATAATATAATTGGGGGCAGATAGGTGGCACAGTGGATAAAGCACTGGCCCTGGATTCAGGAGGACCTGAGTTCAAATCCGACCTCAGACACTTGATACTTACGAGCTGTGTGATCCTGCACAAGTCACTTAACCCTCATTTCCCCACCCCCCCCAAAAAAGACAATATAACCAAACACAAGAAATTACAACACAAATGATAAGTGCTGTACACAAAAGTAGAACTTTAACACAGAACCCCAAAGAACCTTAAAGGTATCCAGTCCCATCTCCTCATGTATATGGAAAAGGTAGATATTATATATCTTCACCCAGTTTTTCTTTTTTATCATGAGTTTTACTTGGATGGAAAAAAAATCATAGAAGCAAGAAAGTACCTTCTGAATTACTTAGTCTAACTTCATTTTACAAATTGAGAAGTTGAGGCTAATCAAGACAACTCAAGAAAAAAAAAACCTTCATGCAAGAGGGAAACTGTGATGTGGATTTTGATGGATGGGTAAATTGTGGACAGTAGGGAAAAGGGAAGATACTACAAGTGGGGAGGGGTATTGTGGGGACCAATTTTTAATTGGGGAGTGCTAGCTAAGCAGCTATTGGAGCAAGGAAGGAGACCAGCAGCCTCCCACAAAACAGAACAAGATTTATTTTAACAAGAACAAAGTTAAAAAAAAAAACACAAACAGGATCAGTAGGATCAAGGGAAAGGGAATAAAATGGGGAAAGGGAAATTATAATACCTGAAAAAATACCACCGCCGAGGAATCAGCTGAAAATATGCAGAACGCCTGTCGCTTCCCAGCTTCCACCTAGAATGCCCAATTCTCCTCCCTGAAACCTAGAAACTCCCCACACAGCCCCAGCCAATGGGATGGCCACTCTGACAGTCACATGACTGCCCTCACTAGGCTTCCAATCATTATAATTTTGCCAGGCCCATGAAGACGTCTGGGAGTGGTGATGACTTGAGTTGCCAGAGCCCTGGCAACAGCTACAACCAGTGGGTGGAGCACCATGCGGTTTTCGGAGCCCCAGGCCAGTGTGCTCCAAGGCATAAAAACCTCAAATAACAATTAATTCTTTACATTATGAACAAAAATAAAGAGTTTAATGACTGACTTGTGTAGTTATAATAAAGTTTTTTAATGTTTCAGGAATCTGTGTTAAGTAAAAGGAGTCATATAATGTAACTTAACAAGATTGTAGAAATCGATACATAAATTAAAACTGCATGGAAGGAAGAGAGTGAATCACAGTCCAGTTTAAGAACCATGAGTGTCTGAGGATCTTGCTCTGAGACAATTATTTTAAAAAGACTTATGATCTCTTCCTTGAATACATTTTGAGATGTCATGGCCTATTAATCCCATCTTCCCCCTAATGAATTAACTACTTCAAGAAGGTGATTTTAGAGTGACTTTAAAGACATTAAATTAGAGCTGGAAATGGTCTTTGTTGTTGTTCAGTCAATTTAGTTATGTTCAACTCTGTGACTCCATGGACCAACGGTCCTTGGGGTTTGCCGTTTCCTTCTCCAATGGATCCAGTTGATCCTTTTGTCAGTTGATCGGAGGTTCAATGACTTGCCCAGGGTCATACAGCTAGAATGTGTCTGAGGTTGGATTTGAACTCAGGTCTTCCTGACTCGAAACCCAGTTCTCTATCCACTGAGTGACCTGCTACTTCTGAAAGTGGTCTTAAGGATCTTCTCATCTAACTCTCTCAAAGCTAAGACACAAAGAGTTTGAGTGACTTAGCCAACACCATCCTCCTTATAAGTATCTGAACCAGGATTTGGACCTAGGTCTTCTGATGCCAAAGTCTGTGCTCTTGCAAATAAACTACTTTGCTTTTAGAATGCATTAAACAGCCAGAGAAATAACAGACACAAATCAATTCAGCTGGATCCCTCTGCAAAATGGCATAGCAGGGAGCCTTAACTCATAAGTATTATCCTGGTAGCTGAGGAATCCTGGAGGGCAGGGAGAATCAGAAACAGAACTCGACTCCCTTGTAAGGAAACTTAGCCCCATAGTTAGCACATGGCATTAATTCAATAAATGTTAAGCAACAAAAGCAGGAAGCCACACCTGAGGAGTCAAGCCATGTTAAGAGAGAGCCAGAGTATGTTCCACCATCAAAAAAAAAGTTAACTTCAATACATTAGAACACAGCAACTGAGAATAAATCAGGGGTGCAGGCAATAGAATTCCATCAGAAAAAGGTAAATAAGATAAGTGGGAAAAAAAGACTTTTTATTACGCTTTATAGAGAGTTGGTGAGAGACAGGGTTTGTATTTTAGCTGTAAACCAATGAAATTTTTTAACTGAGTTGGGTACTAGGTGAAAGCAGGCCAAGGATAAGATTGTTTTAAGAACTCGGCAAATTTCCCACAGCTTTAAAAAGAGAATGGTTCGTGTCATATAAAATGTTCACTAAATCCAACATATTTTAATGGCTCCAAGATGCTGGACAGAACATAATATAACTCCAGTCCTTTCTTCTCCTGAGTTCTTCCATCCATGTTTACTTTTTTAATCTCCAGACCGACTGCATCTTGTTTTGCATTCCTTTGCATCTCTACTATGCTGTCTCCACAACAGGTTATTGCTATAAATAGCCACTCTTCTGCTGAAAAATTTAATATGAAATATTTTATTTAAAAACAATAAATCAGCTCAAACAGCTGCATCGCCATTCTTCATCCTAACTAACTTATGATGTAGCCAATTGGAAAAAATGCAATTTTCCTAAAGTGCCTCTTTGAATTATTCAAAGTTTCTGTTGTAGCTAATTAATTTAGAGCACATTACCAAAATGAGGCAATGAAAATAAACAAAATACTGAGTGGGAATAGGCATGCAGATGCTGAGTGCAGTATTCTCTGTGAATTTCAGCTTTATTCATTCTGTGCAAAAATAAGCAGAAGCCTAATGAGGTAAATACATACACTTTTAATAGACTCTATTTATAACTAAAAGTGTATTAGGCAGGAGGTTTGAGTAGAAATACCGTTATGTTTTTCTGGGTGTGTAACTAAGAAATTGTTGCTAGAAGGGCTTTCTCTCTCCAAAGAGGAAAGAAGGAAATAGTATAGTGAGTGTGAATTAAGGTGAAGACCTTTTTACCTATTTTTCTTGGGCTGAAGGCAAAGACAGTGGCAATCATATTTCTGATCAGACCTTATCTTGGGAGCATTATCAGAAGAGAATAATGGGGACTTATAAAGTCATCTCAGACAAAATGCAAGACTAATATCTATTTTAAACCATGACTGTTAAAAAGCTAAGTTACCATCTCATAGTTATGGCTAGATTCTCTGGCCATCCCCTACAACTTCTTATCTTTTATCCATATTTTAGAGAGGACTCAGCTCATCTCTTGGTCCAATTTCATGAAAGCACAGAGTTTGGGGGACTTGAACATTCTAATCCCATTCCTACAGATAGCATAACCATATGACCTTGGGCAACCTGAGATTCAGCACCTTCGTCTGTAAAATGAGACTTTTTGAATAATAAACTACCTCACCATGCCTTTCAAATGAAAAAGAAAAAGTGATGATTGCCAAGTATAATGTAAATAGTAAGTGTTGTGCAAACATCTGATAATGACATTGGATTGGCCCTTTATGGCACAAAGAGTTGCAAAGGGAAAAGGATAAATGTTTCAATGGGGGGTTGTGACCCTGTATGGGAGCCCATTCTTTCTTGGATAGTTAGCAATTTAGAAATAGAACATCATATATGTTATTCAATGTGTATCAAAGTCTGCCAAACCAAAAACAAGGTCAAGTTCAGACACACGTCTACCATTTGCAAAATTTATGTCAAAATTTCTCTGAACACATGAAACCAGAGTTTCCTTTGGCACAGCTTTGATGATCATGTCTCCTTATTTCCTGGGTTACCTTGGACAAGATACTTATTATTCCTGGGTTTCCATTTATTCTTCTGTAAAATGAAGTCATGAGAGTAGAGACCTCTGAGTTCTTTTCCAGTCTAGATCTATGTTCCCATGACCCTAGGACCTAGCCTCACTGATGGAATACTTGGTTGTGTGCTAAATTACTTCACCTTAATAATGAAAAAGGGTAACATTTCCAGGTCACCTCCTGGCATCAGAGATGAGACATCTCCTGTCTCCATGCCTTTGCACTGCCTCCCTCCTGTGTCTGGAATGTTCTCCTTCATCATATTTGCCCTGGAGGATCTCTAAGGTCATCTTTTTGCCAGCAGCCTTTTCTAGTAGCCCTATCCCTCCATCTGCAGAATTCTTCCCTCTAAGTTACCTTATTTGTTCTGCACACACCTTCTATGGTACCTATTTATATGCAAGCTGTCTCCCCTGCCTTTATGGAAAGCCCTGCTTCTGTTTTTCCTTTGTAGCCTCCCTTCTTATCAAAACTTGGGGGCACAGAGTAACTGATTAATAAATGCATTTTGATTGAAGGCAGTCCAGTTCTCATATATGTGCTTTTCCACGGGTTGGTTGTTTCCAGGTCTGGAAAGCAATCCTTGCTCACCTCCACCTCTTAGAAAACTCAGGTTTGGGTATTTGTTTGCTTGTTTTATTTTGTTTTTGTTTTTTCCCCTAGACTGTGCTCAAGGACAACCTTTGGATGAAGCTATTCCTGAACCCCTCAGTGGTTGGAGACTTCCTTGAATCTATTATGTATATGCTCCTATATTTCCATGATTTCCTGCTTTGACTATAAGCCCCTTGAGGACAGGAACTGGTTCACTTTTGGCTTTTATCCTTAGCACCTATCATAGTGCCTGATACTTAATAAATGTCTCTTGATTGATTCATTGACCATAAAGCTAGATCTAAGAGGGAACAAAGAGACCATTTGGTCCTTGTTTTATAGATGACAAAATCTGATGTCTCGAGATGTTAAAGGATAGTCCCAAGGGGACAAACATTAAAGTTTCAGAGGTAGGATTTGATCCCAGGTCCTTGGGTCAAGAGCCAGGGCTCTTTTGATACTGATAATACGATGGAAAGCTCCCTGATTCTGTACACTAACTTGTTTTTGTCTGTACCTCTAGCACCTGACACAATGAACAGCACTTAAATGGCTATTGATTCTTGGATTTTGTTAAAAATTGGGGATAGTAACTTGGGAGCGGTAATAGCATTAAGTATTTTCTCTTCCTGGGCTGCTTATATTTCAACAGAAATCCAAGTCATCAGGTAAAAAAATAAAGTTTTAATTGTGGAAGAGTAAACATCATCCAAGTTGGCCAGGGAGTTATTTAGGAGGGTAGCTGCCCTTCTAGGCAGACCCAAACTAGGGATATACTGCAGAGATAGCCACATAGGATCTAGTTTCAAAGGAGTACAAACAAGGGAATGCTTTTTATTTCAAATAAATTTACACATTTTGAAATGCCAGAAAAGTCTACTTTCTCTAGCATGTGGGTATTTATTTTATTAGTGAAAATGAAGGTTCAAAGTTTCCATGCGAGAGTAACACACAGAGAGTGAAACTTTCCAACCTTGTCCAAGGTCAAAGGAACCATATGCCAATCTCCACCCTTTGCCTACAAGCACCCCCAAAATCACATATAGGTAACAATCTAACCTATAAAGCCTCCTAATTCTGACATGTCCAGGAATCCTGCTCTGAATATTGTCCAATGATCATAATAATAATGCCAAAGGCTCACATTTCTTTGACCTTTAAGACCTTTGTAGCATTTGCGATCCCTCACATTATATACAACCTAAATATGATATGTGCATAAAGGGAAGACCCTCAGACCGATGATGATGCCATTGGCATGGTGAATTCCCAAATGAGGAAAACTCCCTCTATCAATATAGGTCAGCACCTTTTCTGTGAATTCTCAAATAGAATTAAGGGGAATCACTAAAACCATAAATAAGGATCCCTAGGAGTCCCATATAGCTTACAAAGCACCACATTACTAATTTATTTTATTAATATATGTCAACACATTGAAATTAGATAGGATCTACATTTTAATCTGAGTGACACTTAGGAATGTTATGGATTTCATGTGGCTTAGAGGCTTCAAGTCTGATACCTCTGGCCTAGAGCATAGAAAGGTCAAGTGACTTGTCAAAGGTCACACAGCCAGAATTTGTCAGAAACTGGTTTTGGACCCAGGTCTTCTTGACTTTAAAGTTGACTATCCATCATTCAACCCTGCCTCTCTAATAAGTGCCTAAGAGAATTATAAAGATCCAGTGAGAGAGGAATCACTTTCTAATCAGTGAAGGTTTCATGGAAGAGATGACATGCGGACCACACTTTGAAGAATGGGGGAGAAAAGATAAAACAGGAAAAAAGGAAGGGGAATTGGGTTCCTAGGATATTATTAAAACAAGAAATAAGCCTAGAAATAGTACCAAAAGGTAGGTAGGACATGGTAGGTCTCTACATGGTTATCAGGAATATGATGAATTGCCTATTATTTCTTTGTAAATAGGATAGGAGGGAATCTTCAAGGATTTTTTGTTCAACTGCCATGTAGTAAGAACCTGTTAACCTCCTCCTTGTCCCTCTATGAGGAAGATCCAAAAAATCCAAAAAGAAAAGCTAACTACCCACCTACCTAAACAAAACACATTACCACAAAAATCTACTAGCTAAAAGAAGGAAACTGAGGTGATACATGTCTCCACTAAAAACTAACCCTGTGCTAAATTCTAGCAAAAGGGAATACATATTAACAAGTTATTTAGGGTCTTGTTTGCAAGTCTATTATGAGAGACAGCCATCTTTACATTTAAGTAAAGCTTGATGAGTTGTGAGCAGTCTAGTTAGCCCTGGTCGTCTCTTGAAGAAATGTAAGAGAGAGTATGTAATTTATGCTCACTCTTGAAATTCATGAGGATTCTTAATAGTTTGAATAGTAATGATGGTAATAAACTAAAGAGGCTGCAGATCAAATCAGCATGTTGATTATAGTTAACAATAGAAGTGTGAAGATGACCCTAATTAATTAATTAGCTTCCATGTTATAGGAAGATTAAGCTTTATTGCATAGGACACCTTTAGCCATTATTGGGTTCAAGGTATTTCTGAACATTTAATAAGTGATTGACTATGGTAAAGGAACACACCGTTTACTATAATTTCACAGGATACTAAGATCCAAATCCGACTCTGACCCTTACTATGCTGTGTGACCTTAGTCAAGTAAGATAACCTCTATGTAAAGTGGAATAATGTACTACTTATCTCACAGGACTGTTATCGCGATCAAGTTTTTTAAATACTTTGCAACCTTAGAGTTGAATTCTTTGGTGAGGAAAGTACTTAGTAAGAAACATAAAGCAATACCTGAATTTCAGCTGTTATTATTTCTTAGTTTTGAAGAGTAGCGCCTTAATTTTTATAATGTATTCTTTCTAACCAATTTCCACACCTATCATGAAACAGCAAGATAAACAGAAAAGAAAAACCTAAGTTCTTTTTGCAATGTACTCTAATGGTGATATGCCTGTCTTGCTTTCATGTTAAAACTTTCTTTCCCATTTTGTTAATGCTCTGACTTTCACTGAGAACTATTTCGTCCTGGCCACGCTAGTCACCTTGACTTCCCATTCCATGCACATTCACTCATTTCCTTCCACTGTCCACCCCCAATCACAAGTCAAGGAAGAGGAGTTGTAACATCCTTTGCTCCCCATTGCCAATTCCAGGCTCTCCCTCTATTATCTCCATCACTCAGTAACCTCTCCTGCCTTTGAGGTTAACGTCAATCTATGTCTACCATGCAACCGAAATTCTAGTAGCTCTTTTTTAACACCTGTAAGACACTTTCCTTCTTTACTTAATGAGTTTCGTACCTGGCTCATAGTTTTTCTCTACTCACACAATTCCTGCCCTCATACTAGGGGTTTTTGTTGTTGTTGAGTCGTTTTTCAATCGTATCTGATTCTTCATGACCCCATTGGGGTTTTTCTTGGCAAATATACTGGGTGGTGTGCCTTTTCCTTCTCCAGCTCATTGATATTTGAGGAAAGTTAGGCAAACAGGGTTAGTGACTTTCCCAGGGTTACATACTCCATTTCTAAGGTCAGATTTCAACTCAGAACTTCCTGACTCAGGGCCAAGCTCCATTCACTGTGCTTCCAGACTACAACATAAAGATTGATACTCTTTCAAGCATCCTTACTGTCTTGGTTTTCTCAACTTCCTTATTCCCATCATCTCCTTCTCCATCCTACCTCATCTACAAAGAGACATGGTCATATTCTTGATCTTGCCATCACTCACAAGTCATTTCCAAGTTTATAAATGCTGAAGTTTCTGTCTTGGATCACAATCTGTTGTCATTCTACCTCTCCCTCTGCCTTGCAACCTCTGACCTTGTTCTTCATCCCTGCTATTACCTCTACTCCTTTGGCCCCTTGGTTCTTTGCCAGTCCCTCACCACTACACTGGCTATGCTTTCCTCTCTTCCCCATATTGACACCTTAGTTTCTTCTCTTGAACTCTTGCCCACTTATCCTAATGTTGACCTTGCCTTGTGAGACCACATTTCTTTCACCATCCTCTGCCTATCTTCCTACTCATACACTGCTGAATTAAGCTGGAGAAATCATGAAAATACACTGGTTGGGTTCACTACAAAATTATGTTACACAATCTCTACTTTGCCCTCACAGTCAGAAGCCAATTCTTTTACACCTCCTTAATTAACTGCTCACCACTGTAGCTTTTCCAAAATTTTTGTCCCCATTGGTTGATTTCCCTGCCTCAAATCTTTCTCCCCTCCAGTTCATTTGCACTCAGATGGTTAAAGTTATCTTCCATTTTAAACATATATTTATTTAATATTTTATTTTCCTCAATTACATGTAAAAACAATTTTTAACATTAGTGATTTTTTTAATGCTGAGGTCCAAATGTTCTCCCTCCCTTTCCCCTCCCCTCTCATTGAGAAGGAAAGCAAAATATTTCCAGATTAGTCATGTTATATAAAAAAAAAATCAGACTCCCACACCTCCCAAAAACAAGAAAAATAAAATATGTTTCAATCTGCATTCAGACTCCATAAGTTATTTCTTTGAAGATGATAGCATTTTTAAGATAAGTCCTTTGGAATTGTCTTGAATCATTGTATTGCTGAGAATAGCTAAGTCATTCATGGCTGACCACTGTACAATATTGATTTTGCTGAATACAATATTCTCCTGGTTCTGCTCATTTCATTTTGTATCAGTTCATTTAAGTTTTTCCAGGTTTTTCTGTGAGCATACTGCTCATTATTTCTTATAGTCCAATAGTCTTATAGTCCAATAGTATTCCATCACAATAATATACCACAACTTATTCAGCCATTCCCCAATTGATGGGCATCTTCTCAATTTCCAATTTGTTGCCACCACTAAGTGAACTAATATAAATATTTGCGTACAGATAGGTCCTTTTCCTTTTTGTTTTTATTCTTTTGGGATACAGTCCTAATAGTGGTATTGCTGGGTCAAAGAGTTTTATAGCCCTTCGAGTTCCAAATTGCTCTCCAGAATGGTTGAATCTGTTTATAAGTTGACCCACAATGCAATAGTGTCTCATTTCCCACATCCCCTCCAATATTCATTGTTTTTTCTTTTCTGTCATAATAGCAAACTTATAGTTGTGAAGTAATACCTCAATTGTTTTAATTTGCATTTCTCCAATAATGAGTTAGAGCATTTTATATGATTATTGATAGCTTTGGTTTCATCATCTGAAAACTGTCTGTTCATATCCTTTGGTCTTTTATCAATTGGGAATGGTTCTTATTGTTATAAATTTGACTCAATTCCTTTATATTTGAGAAATAAGGCTTTTAATAGAGAAAGTTGCTGTAATTTTTTTCACACTTATGATTGCTGGGTATTTCCCTCCATCTTATTTTTGCCCTTATTTATCCTACTTTCTTTTTCCTTTCATTCTGTCAAAGGTGTTTTGCTTCTGACTATCACCTCTTCCAATCCACCCTCCCTTCTATCAGATGCCACTTTCTCTTATTCCCTTTCATTTCTACTTTCCTGTAAGGTAAGATAGATTTCTATACCAATCTGAGTGTACCCTCTTTGAGCCAACTGTGATGAGATAAAGTCCAAGTTCTCCCTACCCCTTTTTCCCCATCTTACCAAAAGCTCTTTATCTCCTCTTATATGCAAAACAACTTACCCCATCCTACTTCTCCCTTTCCCCTTGTTCCAGTGCATTCCTCTTCCTCTTCTCTTCATTTTGTTTTTTAGGATTTTTTTATATATCATCCCATCATGTTCTATGCACATTCATACCTTCTGTCTAGGTATATTCCTATTAACTGCCTTAATAACGAAAAAGTTCATAGGAGTTATAATATCCCTGTCCCTGTAGGAACATAAATAGTTGGACCTCATTGAATGCCTCATGGTTTCTCTTTTCTTTTACCTTTTTATGCTTCTCTGGAATCTGGTATTTAAAAGTTAAAATTTCTATTAAGCTCTGTGTTTTTTTTCCCATCAGGATTGCTTAAAAGTCCTCTATTTTATTGAATATCCATTTTTCCCCTAAAGAATTATACTCAGTTTTACAGGGTGATTCTTGATTGTAATCCTTTCTCCTTTGCCCCTGAAATATATTCTGAGCCATCCAATCCTTTAATATAGGAGCTGTGAAATCTTTTGTGATATTGACTGTGGCTCCATGATATCTGAATTGTTTCTTTTTGGCTGCTTCTAATATTTTCTCCCTGAAATGGGAGATCTGGAATTTGGCTATAATATTCCTGGGCATTTTCATTTTATGATCTCTTCCAGGAACTGTAGTGGATTCTATCAATTTCTATTTTACACTCTGGTTCTAGAATATCAGGGCAATTTTACTTAATAATTTCTTGAAAGATGATGTCTAGGCTCTTTATTTGGTCATGGCCTTAAGGTAGCCCAATAATCCTTAAATTATCTCTCCTGGATCTATTTTCTAGGTCAGTTGTTTTCCCAATGAGATAGTTCATATTTTCTTCGATTTTTCATTATTCTGATTTTTAAAATTGTTTCTTGAGGTCTCATATAGTTACTATGTTCCACCTACCTAATTCTAATTTTTAAGGAATCATTTACTTCAGTGAATTTTTTCAGGGAACTTTTTACCTCCTTTTCCACTTGTCCAATTCTACTTTGTAAGGAATCCTTTCTTCAGTGAATTTTTGTACATTTTTTCCATTTGGCCAATTCTTTTTAAGCAGTTCTCTTCAGTGGATTTTTCTGCCTCTTTTTACTATTTGTCCTATTTGGTGGTTTAAATTCTTTTTTTCTTTAGTCTTTTTTTGTGCCTCTTTTACCAAGCTCTTGACTCTTTTTTCATGTTTATTTTTTGCATTATTCTTATTTCTTTTCCCAATTTTTCCTCTTTCTCTATTATTTAATTTATGAAATTATTTTAGAGTTCTTCCAGGAACTCTTTTTGGGCTTTAGACCAATTCACAGAGCTTTTGAGAAGGACACAAAATCATAGAATAACTTCTTTCTTCAGCCTTACTTATCCTCCTCTGGACACTCATCACCTAATCATTGTCATTTTTATTTCTTTATTTATTTATTCATTCATTCATTCATTCATTTATTTACATTTTCAACCTTTGTTTAGATAAGATGTCCAATTTCAAATTTTTCTCCCTCCCTCCCCTAGACAGCAGGTAATCTGATATATAATATTAAACATATTTCTGCATTACTTATGTTATACAAGAAGAATCAGAGCAAAGAAGGAAAATCCTCAAAAAAGAAAAACAACAGCACCAAAAACAAAAGAGATAGTATGGTCCAATTAGCATACATATTCCACAATTTCTTTTTGTCTGGATTTGGGGAGCCTTTTCCATCATGAGCCTTTGGAACTTTCTTGTACCGTTGGATTGGTGAGAAGAATCTAGTCTATCACAGTTGTTCAACACACAATGTTGATGATACTGTGCACAATGTTCTCCTGGTTCTGCTCATCTCCCTCATCATCAGCACATGCAAGAGCCTCCAGGTTTCTCTGAACTCCTCCTGCTCATCATTTCTTACAGTACAATAGCATTCCATTACATTTCATATACCACAACTTGTCCAGCCATCCCCCAATTGATGGGCATCCCCTCAACTTCCAATTCCTTGCCACCACAAAAAGAGCAGCTATAAATATTTTTGTACATGTGAGTCCTTTTCCCTTTTCCATGATCTCTTTGGGGGAAATACCCAAAAGTGGTATTACTGGGTCAAAGTGTATACACAGCTTTATAGCCCTTTGGGCATAATTCCAAATTGCTCTCCAGAACGGTTGGATCAGTTAACAGCTCCACCAACAATGCATGTGTTCCAATTTTTCCACAGCTTCTCCGACATTTATTATTTTCCTTTTTTGTCATTTTAGGCAATCTGATAGGTGCCAGGTACCTCAGAGTTGTTTTAATTTGCATCTCTCTAATCATTAGAGATTTAGAGCATTTTTTCATATGGGAATAGATAGCTTTGGTATCTTCATCAGAAAACTGCCTGATCATATCCTTTGACCATTTCTCAATTGGGGAATGACTTGGATTCTTATAAATTTGATTTAGTTCCCTATATATTTTAGAAATGAGGCCTTTGTCAGAAGTACTGGCCATAAAAGTTGTTTCCCAGCTTTCTGCCTCCCTTCTAATTTTGGATGCATTGCTTCTGTTTGTACAAAAACTTTTTAATTTAATGTAATCAAAATCAATCATTTTGCATTCTATAATATTCTCTATATCTTGTTTGGTCATAAACTGTTCTCCTTTCCAAAGATCTGAAAGGTAGACTATTTCTTCCTCTCATAATTTACCTATGGTATCACCTCTTATGTCTAAATCATGTACCCATTTTGACCTTATTTTAGCATAAGGTGTAAGATGTTGCTCTATGCCTAATTTCTGCCATACTATCTTCCAGTTTTCCCAGAAGTTTTTGTCAAATACTGAGTTCCTATCCCAGAAGCTGGAGTCTTTGGGTTTATCAAACACTACATTACTAATGTCATTTACTACTGTGTCTCCTGTGCCCAGCCTGTTCCATTGATCCTCCACTCTATTTCTTAGCCAGTACCAGATAGTTTTGATGACTGCTGCTTTATAGTAAAGCTCCAGATTTGGTACAGCTAACCCACCTTCCTGTGCATTTTTTTCATTATTTCCCTTGATATTCTTGACTTTTTGTTTTTCCAGATGAATTTTGTTATTATTTTTTCTAGCTCTATAAAATAATTTTAGGTAGTCTGATTGGTATGTCACTGAATAAGTAAATTGATTTAGGTAGAATAGTTTTTTTTTATTATTATTATATTAGCTCGGCTTATCCATGAGCAATTGATATCTTTCCAATTATTTAGATCTGATTTGATTTGTGTGAAAAGTGTTTGGTAATTGTGTTCATAGAGTTCCTGGGTTTGTCTTGGCAAGTAGACTCCCAAGTATTTTATATTATCTACCATTACTTTAAATGGAATTTCTCTTTCTATATCTTGTGGCTGGACTTTGTTGGTCATATATAGAAATGTTGATGATTTATGTGGATTTTATATTCTACTACTTTGCTAAAGTTGTTAATTGTTTCAAGTAATATTTTACTTGATTCTCTATGATTCTCTAAGTATACCATCATATCATCTGCAAAGAGTGATAGTTTTGTTTCCTCCTTGCCTATTCTAATTCCTTTAATTCCTTTTTCTTCTCTGATTGCTAAAGCTAACATTTCTAGTACAATATTAAATAATGGAGGTGATAATGGACATCCCTGTTTCGCCCCTGATCTTATTGGGAAGGGCTCTAACTTATCTCCATTACATATAATGTTTGCTGATGGTTTTAGGTAGGTACTGCTTATTATTTTGTCCTTCTTGAACTGATCACACAACACATTCCAACACTCTAAATGTTTTCCAGTCATCTCAGAGTCCAACAGAACTATAACTGCATTAATTCTAGGAGGTACAGTGGATAAATCACAGGGCCTTGAGTCAAGGAGTAATACACTCAAATCTAGCCTCAGACACTTACTAGCCTAGTAAGTCACTTAAAATCTCTGCCTCAGTTTCCTCACCAATAAAATGGGGATAATAATAGCACCTACTTCCTAGGATTGTCATGAGAATCCAATAAGATAAAATTTATAAAATATTTAGCACATTGCCAAGCACAATATCATTTAATAAATGCTTATTCCCTTCCTTCTCAGTATGGCTTAAGATGCCACTAACTTTATGGATTTTGATATCAAATTGATGGGTCATATTGAACTTGCAACCCACTAACACTCCCCAAATTTTTTTGAAGTTAGCTGCTAACTATGCCTCACCTAATTATTACTTATGAAGTAAATTTCTTGAACCCCAGTTTAAGACTTTACATTGAACTCTATTAAATAGTTTCACTTTACTATATTCAGCTCAATTGTCTAGCCTAACAAGATCTTTTTGGATCATGATTGCCGGTTAGTATGTTGGCTCTCTTTTCCAGCTTTGTGTTATATTCAAATTTTATTTTTTTAAATGACATTTATGCTTTTATTCAAAGAGACAGCATCTGCAAAGTGCTTTGTAGACCTTAAAGGGCTATATAAATGTGAGTTATTATTATTGGAACAACAAAAGCTGTTTTCAGAACCTATCACTCTTTGATGTCCTTTATCTCAGATTCCTATTCTCAAAACATTTGCTCAAAAAGGGGTTCTTTGATTCTCTTCACCCCAGGCTTGGCTAACTCTCCTGTTTCCCAAAATCCCACAGAGATTCTCCCTGAGATTAAGGTTATTACAATGGAAATATACAGAATAAAGAAGACTGTTTTGTGTATTAGGGGCCTTGATGTGAATTTAAGCAAAAAACTAGAGGGAAATGCCACATGGAGGATGTAAGTAAAAATTAAAATGAAAACCCTAACAAACAACCCAGTCAAAAACTCATCCAAGAGGCAGGTAACAAAAAGTATCTTAATAATCCCCAAAGCTCCTTATGTGATATTGACTTTATGTCTTTAGATCAATTTCCAAGAAGTAGCTTATTGCCCTTGTGGTTGCTGTAATAAACTGCCATCACAGTTTTTGTCAGCAAAAGGAAAAAAATTATAAAAATGAAGGCTTCTTTCCAAACTATTTCATTCTAAAGTTGACTATGAAACTAGTAGACCTACTTGAGAAGGTGACTCATTTCAAAAAAAATTAATGCCTAGAGCCCTTAAATGATTGATCAGTCAAATGTCTTCCTTTGATCACTTAGAGATACATAGAAAGTGGGTATTAAGAACCCAAAAATACTATAATGCCAATATTTTACAAATGAATTTGCCAATTTTTTCCTTTATATCCATTCCAAAGCAAAGTATTGAGCTGCCACCACTGACTTGAACAAGATGAGGCTGAGCACTAAAGATGAAAAAGGTGTTATGGCCAAAAGTCAGGGTTTGCCCTGATCCTGCTCTACCAATGAAGTATAACACTTCTTGGAGTGCAGAATTTAAAATGGAGAATCAAGTATTCATTTAATCTATATCCAATAACATGGACTAAATCAGAAGCATTTATTGAGCTTTAATTAGAAGTAGAAGTCAAATTGGCACTAAAAAGAAAGAGAGAGAAAAACTATGGGACACATATATTGAAGTATTCAAGTCCAAAAATTGAAATGGATTGATTGATGAGGAATATTAATGACTATGCTACAGCCAGGTCCTTATGACAGTCCTGGGCCTGGAAGAGGCTATAACAGCATTGGTAGAGGACCTGAGTTGGAAAGAATAAAGCATAGTGCCTTTTGTGGAGAGCAGGGAGGCTATAATGACTACAATGGACATAATGATTGATATGTCTTTTTGGAAGAGACCTCAGTGACTGTTTTTCTGAAATGTCTAATCATAGGTATGGAGATAGTGGGTCCACTTTCCAAAGTACAACAGGCCATTATGTGAAATTGAGAGGATTACCTTCAGAGCTACTGAAATTATTTACAGTGTTTTTTCTCACCACTAAACCCTGTTTGAGTACACATTAAAATGAACCTGATGCAGAGTGAGTGGAGAAGCAGATATTGAATGTGCTACTCTTGAAGATGCTCCGGAAGCCATGTCAAAAAACAAAACAAAAAATATGCAAGCACAGGTATGTAGAATTCTTCTTGAATTCTATAACAAGAGCAAATGGTGTTGACTATGGGTAGCTAGGAGGTATAGGTCTATCAGTTATAGTGGTCTAGCTAGCCATCAATTAAGTGTGGATTCTGAAGGAGACTACAGGGGTTAAGCAGCATGAGCAGATATGACCAAGTTTTACAGGAAAACTCAGTGGTTTTCAATCAAATATTGCATAGGAAGCCAAGGAACAACAAACAGCAGCTACTACAGTAGCAAGAAGCCATGGCTCCATGGGAATAAAGAGAATGGGAGGAATGTCTGGCATGTCCAGTTTTGAGTGATGGTGAGGAATGTAATCCTGATCACTGACTCTTGGTCAGTGTTTTTTTTTTTTTTTAAGGAAAAAAAAACAAAATTAAACAGTTTTATAATACAAGTTTAGGATTTATGCTTACAGTAAGCGAAATCAGGCTTGTTTAAAAAACTTCAGGTTCAGTATTTTTGAACACAGAAAAGCATTCATCTAGGATGTAACAACCAAATTTAGTAAAGACTCTAACCGTTAAACAATTTCAGTTTTTCTCCAGGTAGTTATGTTGTAGGAGTGTACTTAAGAGTAAGCATAGATTTTAGGTTAAAGCAGTTTCAATATGTTAACTGTTGCGTTATACCACATACATGGAACACTGTTTGAGATGATGTTGGGAGACATGCTTTTTTGGTAAAAACAAATATAGGAGCTATGTCTGCAAATCAAAAGTGCGAATCAAAAATGTAACTGTTTGTTCTAGTTTATTTCATTTACTATTCTGTAAGGTACCTACATTTAAGCCTCTTTTTAAAAGTAAATAGGGACAGTTTTGAGATGGAATATGGAAATTTAGGATTTGGGGCTTCATGTTTGTATTAAATTATGAGGCCTTGATTAAATTTGCATGTATTGTGATTTCCTTTGGGGTATATCTGTTTAAGTGAAACTTATTAAACAAATCTTCTTTTCAAAACTGGAGGAAAAAATGGTATTTGCTAAAGTTTACTAAGGAGCTAGAACTAGCATATAATCAATACAACTTGCTAAAGAACAGCTATCAGTCCATTATAATTTACCTTTATCTCACAGGGAAGGCCTAGAGCATAGGAGAGAAAAGAAGGATTTGAACCACCTGCATTGAGTGCGATTCTTTATTCCATCCTTCATTAATTTCTTCAGTAATTCTTTCAAGAATGTCTACTTTCTTTTGATGCAAGCACTCTGACAGAGAAATCAATCCTTCCCCTTCTAGGCTTTAGTAGACTTTGTGAGTTTCTTTTTACTAGTACTCCAGTCATTTTTCACTTATGTCCAACTCTGTGTGACCCCATTTGGGGGCTTCTGGCAAAGATACTGGAGTGGTTTGCCATTTCCTTCTACAACTCATTTTACAGATGAAGAAAGTAAGGCAAACAGGGGTAAGTGACTTGCCCAGGGTCACACAACTGGTGAGTATCTGAGGCCAGATTTGAACCTCTGGAAGATGAGTCCTGACTCTAGGCCCACACTCTGAACTTATAATGTCCTTAACCTCTTTGTTTCCCAGTTTCCTCAGCTCAAAAAAGGTAATTATAATTTATATACCACTTGCTCATATGATTATTGCAAGTGAGAAAAACCTTTGTAAATTTTAAAGCACTAAATGTACAAAGATAGGGTATTGTTATTATCATCATCGATGTTATTTTTTAATATAGATCTTTTTCTTTTTAAAAGAGATGTAATTTTGGTAGTATAGCTTACATTTTGAAGAATACAGTAACTGGTTGCCATATAATATCTGAATCATCATAATCCACAGCTCACAACCAGTAGGTATGCAGGTAACTAATTAATGGAATTCTCCAGAGGTCAATGTGATAGGCTCTAAACCATGTGCTAACCCAAGAACAAAATTCAGTATCACCTCAACAAGTTGGATTTTTATAAGATCATGGAGATTATTTTAAAATGTATTTTATTTTTAATTTATGAAATAAAACAAGCATTTCCATAACATAGTAAAAATTTTTAAAAGATGATTGCACATCAAATTGTTAGTCTATTATGAACAACTTGCTATTCCTTTTAAATATAAAATAAAGCTATTGTGTAAATTTATTTTTTCCCTTCCCTCCCTCTCTAGAGATGGCTACCATTAGAAGTGCATTTACATATACATATACATGTACACATACACATACATATATATGTGTGTATATGCATGTGTATTTGTATATATACATGCAAACACATGTGCATATAAATGTAAAATCATTCTATACATATTTCTATTTATCAGTTCTTTCTCTGGATGCAGATAGTATCTTCCTTCATAGATCCTTTGTACTCAATTTGGGTATTTATAATAGTCAAAATGACTTAGTTGCTCAAAGTTGTTCTTAAAATAATATTGCTATTACTGTATACTACATTTTCTTGGTTCTGCACATTTTTACCCATATAATTTACAGCAGTAACTTATCATAGGATTTTGAGATGGAAAGAGCTCTAAGATCAACATGTCCAGTGACTCCAGGCTTTCTCAAGTATGAGGAACCCATTTTATCATAAAAAAATTTTATAGTCTACTATAGGATAGTGGTTATATCATTAGTTAGCTGTTGGATCAGAAAATACTATGAATTCATTAACACTTCTAAATGAATTGTTTTATTATTCAAAACACTATATAAATTCAAGTAATCATAATGTATACATGTATACAGGCAAGACATATTGTTTACTCAATTTCCAGAAGGTGCATTTGTTTATTTACTATAATGAATCACACTGAATATTTTATCAGAGACAGAGATTAAAATGATAATAACAGGTTTTCTTATAAATTCAAGAACCCCTTATAATAACTCCATGCTCCATCTCCCAGATCAGAGCCATTGCTTGAAAACTACTGGTTTGTGTTTTCTCCTGCCCAACGTCTGCTGAAGTGACAAGCTTAATAGTGGGGAAATATCCCAATGGCAAGCTGCTGGAAAACAAAATACTCCATTAAAAAAATATATTAATTATTGCTCAAGTGGGCATGGTTCAGGGGAAAGTATGGGAGAGTGGAGAATCAAAAGACCTGGGTTCTAATCTCAGTTTTGCTGCTTACTACTTTGTGAACTTAAGGAAACCATTTAAGCCCTTCTGGGTCTACTTTCATCAGTAAGCTAAGGAGTTGGATGGGAGGGCCTCTGACATGCCCTGAGTGCAGCATCTATGATCTGATGACCAGAAGGCCTCTGAGGTTTCTACTAGCATTGAATCTATAATCCTGTACACAATAGATAGTAAGCAAGGATTGAATTTACATGGCAAATATGAAGGTAACTACAATCTTAAATGTGTCATGTTATCATTTCTTAGAATTAGTCAGTCAATAACAAGGATTTATTCAGCACTGGATTAGTAAATTTGTTTACAAAGAAAGGGGAATAAAAACAATCCCTGTCTTCAAGGAACATACATTCTAATGTGGGGGCGTGGTATGTAAATATCTTTGCACATATAAAACATAAAGGAAGACAATTGAAGAGGGAAAGGTATTATACTGATCATATACTCTCTAAGTCATTGATTTCTCCAGGAATATACTGTTCCCATTCTTTTTAAGCGGGTCCTCTTGTAGCATCATGTGTAGACTCTCTTCATCACCTCTCGACATGCTCTAGTGTGCCCATTATCCTGTCCTTTTTTCTTCCCCAAAAAACTTTTTTTTGAGGCAACTTGGGGTTAAATGACTGCCCAGGGTCACATAGCTAGTAGGTGTCCTGAGGCTGGATTTGAACTCAGGTCCTCCGGACTCTAGGGACATTGCCCTATGTAATAAGCCCCTAGCTACTCCCATTATCCATCTTAATGTATGGTACCTCAAATTTTCATCTTAAAAATTTTAATAACTGAAGGATTAATAATGAATAATGCCATTCATCCCAAAGAAAGAACTGATAGAGTCTGAATATAAGATTGAAACATACTTGTTTAACATTATTTTTCTTGGGTTTTTGTCTGATTTTCTTTCAAAATAGGACTAATATAGAAATATTTTTGCATGACTGCACATGGATAACCGATATCAAATTGCTTGCCTTCTCAATAAGGGTGGAGAAGGACAGAGGGAATTGAAACTCAAAAAAATTAAAAGAATGTTAAAAATTGTTTTTACATGTAATTGGAAAAAAAATTTAAATTTATTCTAAAAGGATTTGGAATTAAAACTGAATATTTAAGCTTTGGAAGAAATATGCAAATCTGTTAACCTGTCTGGCCCTCTCTTTTCTCATCTGTTGTTGTTCAGTTGTTTTTCAGTCACATCCAACTTTTCATGACCCCATTTGGGGTTTCTTAGTAAAGACACTGGAGTGGTTTGCCATTTCCTTCTCCAGGTTCCTTTACAGATGAACAAATTGAGAAAAATAAGGTTAAGTGACTTGCTCAGGGTCACACAGCTGTTTGTCTGAGGTCAGATTTGAACTCAGGTCATCCTTACTCCAGGCCGAGTGCTCTATTCACTGAGCCACCTAACTTCCAGTGAGGTTAATGGTATTTGTACTACGTCCCTCAAAGTATTATTCTGAGAAAACCACTTAAAAAATCAAGTAAGGTGCATGATAATGATTATTGTAGTTTTGTTTTATATCTAAAAGATTTAATTGAATTCCATGACTTAATTAACATATTGACATTAAGAAGTTTTATTTTGGGGCAGCTATGTGGCGCAGTGGATAAAGCACCGACCTTGGATTCAGGAGTACCCAAGTTCAAATCTGGCCTCAGACACTTGACACTTATTAGCTGTGTGACCCTGGGCAAGTTACTTAGCCCCCATTGCCCTGCAAAAAAGAGAAGAAGAAGAAGAAAGAAGAAGAAGTTTTATTTTCTTGCCCCATATAAAAAAATTGCTTTTTGTCACACAGGTGATCTTTGAAATAAAGAAAAAATTCTTTGAAATAAGGAATAAATGTTTCTGACATCCAGGACCATCTCCAACCATCCTGATGTGTATCTTGCCACTGGACCCAGATGGCTCTGTAGGAGAGAGTTAGGCTGGTGACTTTGCACAGCCTTCCCTCACTTGAATCCAATTAATTCACTGCAAGTCATGACATCACCCTGATATCGTGGTCTTCTTCAGGAATGAAGGACAAACAACAACAAATGTTTCTAAACCTTTTGGCCCCAGATTCATAATATCTTGGCTGGCTATGAAAAATGTGATCAGAAATTGTAAATAATGCCCAACTGGTTTAGGGGAAACAACTCAAGGAAAAGCTTTAAGAACAAAAAGCTCATTCTGTAAAATGACTCCCAGTTACCATGGAAGGAATGAAGCCCTATACAGAAATGTGAAAGGGAAGAAGTTGACCTTTGACACCTTCCAAATTCTCTTTTCTGCAGCTACTTTCTCTCTTTTGGCATTATCTGTCCTCTATTCTTGACATTAAGTATTCTTTTTGTGGTATAGGTTGGGAAGGAATTGGAAGTTGACAAAACTAGTTTATACTATGGTTTCAGTAAGGTAATGGTAATGTGTTACCTCACTGAGGGGTATTTGCATTTTAAAAGAGAACAAAATGCTTAATTTGAGGGAAAGACTTTCTAATGGTAGGTCAGTGGCATCAGTGGAGGAAATAACTTTAGCTTAGGGACTTTTCTGATGTCTCTCAAACCATACTATAGAAAATCCTGCCTAATTTCTTTACATTTAAGTTGATTATAGAGTTCATCATTTCTTACATAGTTGCTTATATGTTGTCTCCCCTATTAGACTGTAAGCCCCTTAAAAGCAGGGACTATTTGGGGGGTTTCTTTCTTTATATGTTTGGTGCTTAGTATGGGAGCTGGCACATAGTAAGCACCTAATGCTTTTTGAATGATTATTTGATGATCCATCTGGATTATTTGTAATACTTTGAGAAAGCCAGTAAATGGGAAAAAAAGTAAAGTGACCAGATTGTTTCCACAAGTTCCAGTGCAAGAGAAGTAGGACTTCTTCTGGTATCACAAATAGTTTCAGGTTGTTATTAGGTATCATTGACGCTGATAACAATGCTAACAGATTTGTAGTTTTCAAAGATATTGAAGACTTGTAGAATCTCAGTTTCACTGAATCTGAGAAAATGGTGCTTGACTTTCTGAATAAATAAGCTTAAATGTACTTATAAAAAAAAAGCTTCTAAGGACTCTTAGACATCAAATGTTTCTCATGAAACACTTGGATGAGTTGAATGTAAAAAAATCAGAAACATACGGATTAAATTTCCCCTGACATACACTTGAGTTATAAAATTAAGAAACAGTGATTGGCAAAACACATTTGGAGATTTTGAAACATTTGAAAAGACATTCAAGATGTTTGCTGAACTTAAAACAGGCCGGGTTCTTCCATTCTGTATGCAGTGCACATACACACATATGGAGTGACACATCATGACATCTCTGGGAAAGCATTTATTTCCTTACTTTTAAAATTTTAGCCAAAAGGTTTGCTCTTCCAATTTTTCCCCCCATGACATCTCAACACAAACTATCTAATCCTTCCTGGTGTTAACATTGAGGTTAATGCACCAGATTATTTCTTCAATTTTCTGGGTTTTCTAAAACACTGTCAACAGAATTGTGAATTGATCTAACTACACTGGAAAACAGTTTGCAATTTTACTACAAAAAAAGTCAGTAAACTGTACATAACCTTTGACCCAGTGATGCCACTCCTAGGCAAGTACTTCAAGGAGGTCAAAAAAAGAGGGAAAAGCCCCATTTATACAAAAATAAATTTAGAGCCTCACTTTTTCAGGTAGGAAAAAAATGGAATACAAGTGTCACACAACCAGGTGAAGATAAAATGAACAAAGTGTTTCAGAGATTTTATTATTATTAATATTAATATTAATATTGCATATATAAAAAGAAAACATTAATAATTCAGAGAAAACCAGAACCAAATGAATGAATGAATGTAGAGCAAAGCAATGAGACATAAAAGACCAAGTATGACCAAAAATATAATAAAGGAAAAGATTATTAGATTACTTTGCAGAATAAGGATTGCTAGATTTGGGCTTAAGTTCAAATTCCATCTCTACTACTCACTGACTGTGGGACCTTGGGTAATTCCATTAACTTCTCTGGGTCTCAGTTTCCTCATCTATAAAAATGAAGGTGTTGGACTACATAATCTTTGAACTCCAGGTCTAAATCAGTGGTCCCATGAATCATGACCTATCTGGACTTCGGAAGAGGATGAAACTTACCTCCCTGCTCTCAATATCAAAGTGTTGGGCTATATGTGGGAAATGAAGCATATAATGGCAGATGTGGTCAATGTATTGGCTTGTTTTGCTTAACTGTGCTTTGTAATAAGGGCAGGGAGGTGATACTGGGGAAAGAAACAGTTAAGGAACAACAGCCTTTTTTAAGGCATCAATAAAACTTTTGTTTTCTTTTTTTTTTCTGAATTTGAAAACCCTAACAAGCACAAACATTCCTGTATAGAAATAAGAATGGGGGGGGGGGAGATTGTGCTTAAAACCAAAGCACAAACCTCTATTATGTGGAGTTTGGTCTTTTAAAAGTATAATAATCCAAGATGCCATACCCAAGTTCTAATCTGACCTCAGATACTGACTAGCTGTGTAAGCCTGGGCAAGTTATTGAACTTCTGCTTGACTCAGTTGCTTTATCTGTACATAGGGATCAGAATACCACCTACTTTTCAGGGTTGTTATGAGCATAAAATGAGATGATATTTGTAAATGCTTTACAAAGCTTTAAGTGCTATATAAATGACAAATATTATTATTCTTTCATTTAAAAAAACACTTCAGCTGAACAGACACAAAGAACCTATCTGACAATATACATTATAATACACATCCATAGTTTTTTACATCTCTTCTGAGAGGATTGAAGTGTGTTTCATTATTAGTTCTCCGGCAATAATGTTGGTCATTTACAATTAACCAGAATTCAACTACTTTATTGTGTTGTTTTCACTTATATCGTTATAATTTGTCTCTTGATATTCCAGCTCTGCTTAGATAGATTTGGATTAGTTCATTCAGTTCCTCCCAATGTTTCTCTTTATCCTTCCTATTCCCTATTCATTTTGCATTGTACAAGTACTTTCCAATAAAAAGAAAAGACAAATCGCATATAATTTCTTGAAAAAATAATTCAACCTTACTAAGATTACTCAGGTCAAAATAACTTTGAGTTACCCCCTACAGACTCATAAAATTGTAAAAAAAAAAAAACAATTAAATGGGAGCAATGCAGAGCTGGTAGTATTTTGGATAAATGGCTGCCTTCTTCCATTACTGATAAAATTATAAATGTCTATTTTAGTAATATATCAGTTATCTGTAAAAGTTATAAAAAATAATCATATCCTTTGACCCAACAAGTCCACAGCTGAAATATAAAGGAAGATGTTACCAAAACAATCCTCTACCCTAAAAATGGAGTTGTCTGTTCAAAGATTGTCATAGCAATCTTTTTGTACATTAAAAATCAATACTAGATGACTAGATGACTAGCCATAGGAAAATCATTAAATAAATTGGGAAACATTGATATCATTGAATAGTACTATGTTTTCAAGTCTATGAAGTATGAGGAATACAAAGAAAGATGCAAAGACCTGTAGGAAGTATTTCAAAGCAAGAAAAGCGGAAAGAAAATAAAGCATACACTGATTATCACCTTGGAGGACATCAGATTGGCAATTTCATTGGATATAGATAGCTTTCTCTGTTCATGCAATCTGTTACTTTCTGTGTAACAGTAAGTCTTAGAGAGGTACAGAACACTGAGAGGTTAAATAATGTGCCCAAGGTCATAATCCAATATGTGTCTGGGGCAGGATTTGAATGCAGGTCATCCTGGCACTAAAATAATCACTCTATCCACTCACTATCCCTTGTGGCCTCTCAACTATAACCATATAAAATGAAAATTAAATGAGGAAAAATGCATAAAGGATATTATTGAAGATCAGGTGACTGAAAAATGTTATTTTATGCACTGAAATTAATTTATACAAAAGTAAATAGTTGAAAAGCAAGTTTGATCATATCAGTGTTTAATATTAAATTTATAATAATTCAGTAAAAGATTAGAGGAAATGAATAAGGCCACTCAGAATCTAATATAAGAAGGCTGGATATGGTCAAGATAACATGGCATAAGTAAGATAGCTACAAGAAATATAATCCCTCTTTGTAGACAAGGAAATATAAGACAGCCCAGTATTGCACACATTCACACAAAGGTTATGGTGAATCATTTGTTTTAATTTACAAAAAGAGTTTTCTCTTTACAAAAGGACTTTTTTTCAACAAGCAAGTACCACCAAAGCTTGTAAAATATGTTTTGTTGTAAATTAAATGCGTACAGTTTAAAAAAAAAACAAATATTTCATAAAGTGAGGTGCACTTGTAGTTTCTGCTCAGTCTTCTTTTCATCTTTTTTACCATAGGTGAACACAAAAACTCAGAAGGCCAGTCTTATGACAAACCAACATCTAACAGATTATGACAATGTCTTTGCTGACATTTTATGACATTGCCCTGGCCAAGGAAAAATCAGCAAAAGGGTGGGGGAGAGAAATGGTGAAGAAGGGTGGGGAACACGACACAAAATTCCACAGCAAAGAGAAAACCATGTTGGTTTCATCCATGTCCAGAAAACATTGTGAAAGCTTCATCTAACTCTTCCAAGCTCTGAGTGCCAGAGTCAAAAATGCTTGGGAACAAGAACCATGCAAGGTTGTTGTTACTTTTCATCCCCTATGTGATATACCATTAGATGTGCATTTTAAAGGGAATTCTGTTGTTTGTGGTTGTGTGGCCACAAAGTGCCAGGATCTAGAAAGCATCACCATATGGGTGCTCTTCACAGGACATATGTTAGATGTCCTTAGGCATTAAAGCAATTATCAGGCAATTGTAGTGTAAATGTGATCTCCTTTGAAAAGCCCCAGGGCAAAGCCTTTTCTTTTTGAAGGCAATTTTGTGCATTATACTGTAAGAAAGAAGTTGGAAAACTTATACATAGTGAAACATGACTGTAAATGGGAACAATGTAATAATACAAGGTTGCTTTTATACAGGTTTCTTTCTTCTATATGACCTCACAAAGGTTTACAGGGAACAGGAAATAGAAACAGAATACTTCAGAGCTTGGGGTTGTGAGTTTGGCAATAAAAAATGGAGGAAATGATAGAATAATGTTTAAAAATTAATTCATAAAAGTGAGCGGCATGTGTTGGCAGTTCATTGGTTAGGAGGCTGACTACAAATCATAGGTATGGAGGGACACTATAAAATAAAAAAAAATGTAGAAATAATTGACTTTTCTGTTCTAATTGTCCCAGTAAATACAATGTCTATGTTTTCACTATAGATATGTTATAGCATAGTTGTTGCTGTTGTTATTGTTATCAAGCCATTAAAAGAAATAAATTATTTAACAAAGTAGGTTTCAAGAAGAGATATCTTAGAAATTGGAACTGATAAAGAAAGAAACATAAAGTATTAGGTGTTATTCAATCAAGCAACTAGTCTTTATTAATAATCTATGATGTGCCAAGCGATGTGGCAGGTACTAGAGATACTAGTGCAAGGAACGAAACAATCCCTATTCACAAGGGATTTTCAGTTTAATGAGGGCATACAAGTATATCTATATTTGTACTTTAGATATATTTATTAAAACATATACACATACATTATATATGCATATCCATATATGCATACATATGTGTGAACACATACACACACATATATACAGTATAAATGTATGGTTAATAGATGCAAATAAATACAAGGTAGATGAGTACAAGCTAATTAGGGAAAGAGGACACTAGCAGTTGGGAGGGCTTGGTGAAAAAATAGAAAACGCTCCATTCAGAAGACGGTGCTTGACTTACATCTTAACGGAAGTCAAAGGATGAGATATCATGTATCAGGAACAGAAAAGGCCATTTTGGCTGGATTTCAGTGTACAGGAAGGAAGTAATTCAGAATACAGCTGGAAAAGTAAGTTGAGTCAGGTTTAAAGTGCCCTGAAAGCTAAATTTGAGGTGTTTCTTTTCCTATCCTAGAGTCCATGAAAACATTAGAGTTGATAGAAGATGGAAGTCACTTATCAGATCTGAGCTTGAGGAAAATGACTTTAAAGAAGAATGTAGGATAAACTGGGCTGATGAAAGACAAGGTATAAACTGGTTGGAGTCCATTCCAAATGTTGAATCTTATCCATTGATGGACCCTGTGGCAAGGCTAACACACAAATTTGTGAAGCCTTTCTAGTTGATGGCTCCCTCTTATGAACATGAACATTCCCACAGGAGACTGTTCCTGATGTATGCATCTGGTTTTATTTTCATAGTGAAGCACTACTTTCAAGAGAGAATGGGGGAGGGAGAGATAGAAACATAGGAGGGAGGAAGAGAGAAAAGAAAGGGGAAAAAGAGAAGGGAGTGAGAGGGAGGGAGGGATGGGGAGACAGAGAGAAATGGAGACAGACAGAAAGAAACAGAGACAAAGAGAGAGGAGAGAGAGAGAGAGAGAGAGAGAGAGAGAGAGAGAGAGAGAGAGAGAGAGAGAGAGGGAGGGAGAGGGAGGGAGGAGAGGCAGAGAGACACCCAGAGTAGTGAGTGAGAGACAGAGAATGGAACAGAGAGAGTAGAGAGAGGAAGAGAAAAACAGAAAGACAGAGAGAAACAGACACAGAGAGAGAGAGAGAGAGAGAGAGAGAGAGAGAGAGAGAGAGAGAGAGAGAGAGAGTACATTTTGATATAGGCTCACAGTTAAGTCTAATGAGTCCAAAGTTTTCACTTAGTTCTTTCCAATAGTGTACTCCACTCATTTTGAGCAGACTTGCTTATCTTTAGCTAGATACAAAACCCATTATAAAAGCATAGACAGCAAATAAACAAGATTTAAGTGGAAACAATGCCATTTCACCAAGCAGTAGTGAGGCAGAGGAGGAGGAGGAAGTGGAGATGGTATAAATTCAATTGTCCTCAGTGCAGAAGCAAATTCTGTACAGGCAAGTCAGTGAACCACACAGGGCTACAATTTTCATGATGATATTCAGTTCAGGGTTGTATACTCTTCTGTTGCAATTGGCTGTCTCCTGGCACTGATCCACATCTACAAACCCCTGGATTCCTATTCTCTCTATAGAGTTCCAAAATTCTCAGCCCATCTTCTGCCTTCCATCATTCTGCAATCCCTCCTTCAATCTGGGAAACACTGCACTCCCCATCATTCTCCCCTGCCCCTTGCTGATAAGAAGCTATAATATATAATAGAATCATTATTTGTCCACTGAGCTTTTCTGGGTCCCTATGCAAGGGATGACACTGAGTTTTATTTTTTCATTGTGTTGCCCATGGCAACTAGCATAGAGATTATTCATAATACAAGGAAAGGCAACAGGGCATAGGAGAAAGAGCATCAGATTTGGAAGTAGGAAGACGTGGATTCAAATCTTTCCCATAACACTTACTAGCCACATACCTATATACAAATCCTTTAATCTTTCAGACACTCAACTTCTTCATCTGCAAAATGTGAATAGTGATACTTTTATCATTCACCTGAAAGAGTCATGAATCTCAAATGAGATAATTAGGTAAAGCACTTTGCATTGATGAAAGCATTATATAAATGTCAGTTTTCATTTTCTTTTTAATTGTTTATAACTCTGCTTTCACCAGTATAAAGAAATCCCTCAGGTAGAAATTTCTCCACCAATAAAACCTGCAACTAACCATTAACTCATAGTCTTAAAGTGCTATCTGGAGCTTGAAGAGGTCAGGCAATTTGACCATGGTCATAGAGCTAATGTATATCAGATGCATTTCTAGAATCAAGGCTCTTCTTCTAAGTTCTTTATTTGTTGTAGGCAAATAGAGCACTTGCTTTGGCATTGTCCAGCAAACTGGAATTTCTTCAGGCATGAACTCCATGTGAGCTGTCCAAGAATCAGCAAAATGAAGTTCATTAGAGACTCATCATCTGGATGTCAGCAGGGTAAAAAAAAATTGTCTACAGCAACTCTTGAAGACTTTCTACATATTTATGGAGAGTTTAGGATGGGCAACAGTAGAGGGAGTAACCACAATGATGAAATCACGCATTCTCGGTGTACTGAAGAATATATTTTAGCACAAGATAAGTAGAAAGTGCTCAAGAAGGATTTCTAAACAGCATCTGCCCTATTAAGAAGTGGTATATGCGGGGCAGCTAGGTGGCGCACTGGATAAAGCACCGACCCTGGATTCAGGAGTAACTGAGGTCAAATCTGGCCTCAGACACTTGACACTAGCTGTGTGACCCTGGGCAAGTCACTTAACCCCCATTGCCCTACAAAAATAAAAGAAAATAAAAGTGGTATATGGTGTGACTTCAAGACCCTTCAAAAAGGTCTTGTTTTTTACTAGTTTTACTAGTTTTAACTAGCATCTAAGATCAGAGGTTTTTAAACCTGAGATCCATGAACTTTAAAAAATACTCTGAAAGCTATATTTCAATAAAATTGATTTTCTTTGTAATCCTGTATATTTTATTTTATATCTTTAAGAGATATTATTCTGAGAATAAGTCCATAGGCTTCACCAGACTCCCAAAGGGATCCACGACATTTAAAAGGTGGTTTAGATTAATGTGTTGAAGTCCTCAGTTAAAATCCAAAATATCTGGAGAAATATGTGAGTCATGTATTAAGACATTTCTCAGTCACCGATATCTTAGCTCACATTAGCTTATTCAGTTCTCTAGTACAGAGCAGACCCTTGAGCAAATGGAACCTAAGCCAATAAGTTTTGAATGGTCAGGGGCACAGGGGCTTGCCTAGTAGAGGCTTCACAGTAGGTGGCCACAGATAGCCATAATAGAATTGCACAACTGGGAAGGAAGATAGAGTGTAACAGAGAAGAAACTTAATAGATTTTTTTTTTACAATTTTGCTTGTTCCAGCCCTGCTTAGCAATAAGGAAGGAATTCAAAGTCATCAGGAAGCCTCACTGTACAAGGTCTGTGATTTACAACAAAAGAATGGGTATTGGAGCATCAAGGGTGGGAATAGAGGAATGTGAGGAGAGAATGAAAAGAACTCAGGCAATCCAGCCCAGAAGATTACCTTTCCCCATCTGGGAGCCAGTTGAAAGAAAGCATGGCATAGCTTCTTACAGAAAGATCTGGTCAATGTCTTCCTCTGAACAATGTTAGTAGAGATCAGAGCAGGATTATGAAGGCATCCCTGATACTCAGGAACTTTTCTCAGGGTGATGGCACCCCAAAGGGATCTTTTCTTCCCACAGTGATTCTGCATCCTGCATGGGGAGAGAAAGAATCCTGGACCCCAGTGGGTCAATTTGGGGATAAGAAGCAGAAAAGGATAGAATATTCTGAAGAGAAGACCCTCCTCCAGATAAGATGGCTAGCCTGAATAGAATAAAAATGCAGGGCTTGTATTGTAGAGAGATGAGTAGTAAGACAGGGGTGGGGGACAGTAGAGACCCCATAGATTACCTTACACCCATGGAAAGTGGATCCTTCAGAGACCTTGCTTCTATAAAGAAGGAATGTGCTTTTTGGACCTTGTTCCACTCTAGAAGGTGGGGCCTTTTCCAGAGCCTCTCAGAGGGTTCCCTGTGCTGAAAAGGTCCACTTCAGCATCCTGGGCCTTCTGTAGACAGGGTCTGGGGTACTTCAGAGGGAAAGATATGTTTGTTTGTTTTTTCCTACCAAGATAAATCCAAGTAGAGGATCAGCACAGGCAGGGAGGGCTAAACATAGGAGATGTCGTGCTCATTGAAGTGATTCCCCTCAACCACAATTCCTCACCCCCCCCCACCAAAGCTAAGGAATGAATTTGCCACAGGCACCAAAATTCCCAGGTATGGCTGTGTGGATACCTCTGTGACTAGTTAGCCTCCCAATACTGTTTCAATAAGAGAGTGACTGTCATTACAGTGAAGAAAACTGTTTTATTGGAAAACAGGGAAGCTCATGGGAGGAGGTCTTTTAAAAATTTGTTGAATTCGGGCAAACACCAGACATGTGATAACTTTCAGCTGTTTTCCCAAATTAAAATCAAATTTTCACCCTTTTAAGTTTTTTCCCCTCATGCCTGTAGTACATTTTGGAAAAGATGTCATAAAACACATATTTCTGTAAGGAGGACATTGATGTTTTCAGTTTAGGTCATTAAATCTCAGAGGTATAACCTTACCATGGACTTTGGGGGCAGTGCCCCTTTTTAGGGATGTCCAGGCCTAAGTTGGAAGTTGCTTCCTCTATTCCCTCACATTTTTATATGTCCCATAACCATTTCTGGCAGCCCTCACAACACAAATGCCACATATGTGACCCTATTATATTCCTTTGTTGGATAATAGTTTTGAATTTGGAGTCAGAGGATGTAGGTTTGAATCTGGGTTTTGCTATTATTAAATAGGTGACTATGTGACTGTGAACAAATAGTTTTGTGTCTCTCCCTGGCTCAGTTTCTTCATCTATAAAATGAGAAGATTAGAGTAGATGACCTCTCAGGTCCCTACAATATCTAAATCTATGCTTTGATATTAAGTCTACTCTATTTACTCTGAATTGGGGGGGGGGGCAGGGCAATGAGGGTTAAGTGACTTGCCCAAGGTCACACAGCTAGTAAGTGTGAAGAGTCTGAGGCTGGATTTGAACTCAGGTCCTCCCAAATCCAGGGCCAGTGCTTTACCTACTGCACCACCTAGCTGACCCCTGTTCTATTTACTCTGCATTGTAAAACAGCTTCCCCCATGTTCATAATGCTGTAAATAAAATAAAACATTTATTTACAGACTGCTAGATTTGGAAGACAGGTATCAAAAGAATTCTAACATCACCTCATGTCTTCTTTGAATTAGGTAGCCCTAATTTTAAATGGGACAAGCAACTTTTAGCTTTAAAAGGAATTTTATTATTAATTTCTCCATACTTCTCTATAGCACAGAAATCCCATTAATCATAGCGATGACTAATTTATTTTTAATTACACAACGAAATTGCTTAACTTCCTCTGAATTTTGGCAAGTGTTCTCCTATTCAAAGCAGCAATCTTTTTGAGGGGGAAAAAAAGATTTATTCTAAACTAGAAGCAGGTTTCTCTGTGGGTGTTCTAATATATTTGTTAGTTTCCAGTTCTAAAATGTTTGGCTTCGGGTTCTACATTTTGGCCTTTTATGGGTTTTTGAAATTGTTATCATATTTTAGAATTATTTCTCAACATCTTTGAGTTTAACCCAAAGAACTGAAATATGTGACAACAACACTTAGCATAAAGTTCAATTTAAAATAAATATTTGAGTCATGAGCATTTCATTACAAACACCTTTTTTAACGTGTGGAACTATTTCTTGTTTATGGGAAAAAAGAGAATGTAAAGGCAGATTCTGAAGGGAAAGTTTAGGTTTTCATAAAAATAATAACAATTCCTATTTCTCAAGAGTTTTAAGTTCTTCAAAGTATTTTCCACACCAGAATCCAGTGAGGCAGTTATTATCGTTATAATTATCATCCCAACTTTGCCAATGAGGAAATTGGGACATCATGTCACAGTGAATACAGTCCTGGCCTTGGAGTCAGGATTCAAGTCCCGTCTGTGACACATGAACTTGGTGACTGGGCAGGTCATAACTTCCTAGGGCTTTGTTCTCCTTTGTAAAATGAGAGGGTTGGTCTGGATGACCTGCAAAGTCCTCTCTAAACCAAGGAGGTTATGAACTCTGAGAGTTTAAATGGCTTGCCTATGCAATACAACTTGTCAATGTTTGGAGTGAGATTTGAACCTAGACATCCTGAACTTCAAGGTAAGCACTAAGATGCTGTCAGCTGAAAGGCTATGGAAGTGAATGAATGATGACCAATGCAAGACTTTGAAAAACTGAACAAATCATACTCACTTCGATTATTTTTTATCTTTCCTCTTGCTCTCTTCTGACACATTGTGTAGGGGACAGGTAGGTGGCACAGTGGATAAAGCACTGGCCCTGTATTCAGGAGGACCTGAGTTCAAATCTAGCCTCAAACACTTGACAGTTACTAACTGTGTGACCCTGGGCAGGTCACTTAACCCTCATTGCCCTGAAAAACAAAACAAAACAAACAAAAAAGGAAAGAAAGAAAGAAACATTTTGTAGTGGTAAAATCATAATGGAGGCAAGTAGGGGGTGCAGTAGATAGAGCAGCAGACCTGGAGTGAGGAAGACTTGAGTTCAAATCTAGCCTCAGAATTTTACTCACTGTGTGACCTTAGGCAAATCATTTAACCCTGTTTGCCTCGGTTTCTTTATCTGTAAAACTGAGCTGGAGAAGGAAATAGCAAATAACTCTAGTATCTTTACTAAGAAAAACCCAAATGAGGTCATGATGAGTTGGACACAACTGAAGAACAACAAAAAGCAAATTAAACTTCAGGCTACAAGGTCAAGGTTTGTGCAAATCCCTTAAACTCTGAGTCTCTGTTTCCTTGCCTATTCAGTGGGGATAATACTATTTATTTGCTTTGGGCAGGTATTTCCGCCACTGTTCTTGAAGCCAGGTAGATGTGTGATATATACTATAAGTGTGGCAACTCAGCCCCTCAATGCTCTAGTTTCTAAAACTATAAATCCCAGGGAAGGTATGGACTTACATGGGAAGAGGTGGTTTCATTCCTTAGAACAATAAAATCACAGCTCTTGTTCTTAACAACATACTCCTGGTCCAGTGTTGGTTCCAAGGCAACTACTCATTGAGAGTCACATCAAAAAGGTAACAATTAACTGACCAAAAGAAATCAGAATTCTGTAGTCTGTCCTTCTGAGCCTGGAGGAAAAGAGATGCAAGAAGGTACATGGCCTTAGAATTTATATTTTATCACATGATCAAAACAGAATGACAACCTTTTTATACTATGATGGAGAAAAAAATCGGGTTAAGGGAAACTAGAATATCACTTCCTTAGAGACAAATGAAGTGATAGCCATTTTCCATATTGAAACCCAGTGTTGGTTACTGATAGGCAGAGTATGACATAAGTCAAGAAGACCAGGGATCAGGTGCTTATAAGATTTGTAACATTGGGTAAGCCACAGTTTCTCTGTGTTCCAGTTTCCTTAGCTGTAAATGAAGGGATTAGATGGGATGGATTCAGTTCTATATCTATCATCCTATGATTTGATTCAGTTAATTATTTACTTTCCTCCTTTCCTTTTTTTGGCCAGACCTGTCATTTTATCCCAGCCCATTCCACTGTGCCCTTTGGAACATTCATTCATCTTTCCAAAATATTCCCCTATGTACTCCAACATTTTAACCAACATTCCTTCACTCTCCTTGCTTCATCTGAAACCAGGTGCTCCCCTAGGGACAATGACATACTTTGCTAATCTCTTTACCAAAGGTCCTTCCTCTCCCATCTCACAGGGTCAGCAAGACAGATAGGCATACTCTGTTGTCTAATGCAGCTTCTGCCAACATCCCTCAATGATCGTTCCTCTTTTGAGACTCATTCTGTCCATATATTTTTTTCAGTAATATAGCTTTATTTCTTTCAGTTACATGTCAGGATAGTTTTTGACATTCATTTTCATAAGATTTAGAGTTCCAAATTTCTCTCCCTCCATCCCCCCCTTTCCTCCCCTTCCACAAGACATTAAACAATCTGATATACATTATATATGTACAATTCACTAGTACTCTTTTTATCAGTTCTTTCTATGGGGGTGGATAGTATGCTTCATCATTAGTCCCTTGGGACTGTCTTGGATCATTGCATTGTTGAGAGTAGTTAAGTCATTCACAATTGCTCATTGAACAATACTGCTATGACTATGCAAAATGTCCTCCCAGTTCTGCTCACTTCACTATACATCAATTCATATGAGTCTTTCCAGGTTTTTCTGGCATCATCCTGCTTGTCATTTCCTATATCACAATACCATTACACTACAGTCATATACCCCAGCTTCTTCAGTCATTCCTCAATTGATGGATATTCCCTTGACTCCCAATTCTTAGCCACCACAAAGAGTTGCTATAAATATTTTTTGTGCAATTTTCTCTCTTTTCTCTTCTTCATGATTACTATTGTTAACTGTTTCCCTCCATCCTATTCCCTTCTCCATAATATTTACTCTAGTATCTATCTACTTTCACCATATCCCCCACTCTTATTCCCCCACTCCATAAGCCCTTTCCTGTTTCTTTCTTGTGGGATTTCACCTCATGCTACCTCTGCCCTTCCCCCTCCCCCAGTGCATTCCCCTCACCCCTCAATTTAACCCTAAAGATATCATCATGGGGCAGCTAGGTGACACAGTGGACAAAGCATCCACCATGGACCCAGGGGGATCCCAGCCAAAACCCGGCCTCACACACAAAACAGTCACCCACTGCACGACCCCAAGTATGTCCCCCAACTCCATTTTTTTAAGGTTCTCTAAGGTCTTGCAATTGAAATTCAAATTTGCCATTCAGTTGAGGTCTTTTCATCATGAATACCTAAAAGTCCTCTTTTTCATTGAGGTCCCATTTTTTCCTCTGAAAGATTATAGGCAGTTTTGCTGGATACATGATTCTTGGTTGTAATCACAATTCCTTTGCCCTCTGGAATATAATATTCCATGCCCTCTGGTCCTTTAATGTAGAAGCTGCTAGATCTTGTGCTATCCTGGCTGGGGATCCACAGTACTTGAATTCTTTCTTTTTGGCAGCTTTCAATATTTTCTCCTTGACCCAAGAGATCTGGAATTTGGCTATAATATTCCTAGGAGTTTTCCATTTGAAATCTCTTTCAGGAGGTGATCGGTGGATTCTTTCAATTTCTATTTTAGCTTCTTCTTCTAGAATTTCAGGGCAATTTTCCCTGAGAATATCTTGGAAGATGGTGCCTAAGCTCTTTCCTTGATCATGATTTTCAGGTAGACCAATAATTTTCAAATTATCTCTCCTGGACCTATTTTCCAGGTCAGCAGTTTTTCTAAGAAGATATTTCACATTGCCCTCTATTTTTTTTATTCATTTGGATTTGCTTTATTTATTGTGTCTTGGCTTCTCATAAAGTTACTAATTTCCATTTGTTCAATCCTAATTCTTAGGGAATTGTTTTCATCAGAGAGCTTTTGTACCTCCTTTGCCATTTGGCCAACTTGACTTTTCAATCTGTTGACTTTTTTCTCATGTCTTTCCTGCATCACCCTTATTTCTCTTTCCATTTTTTCCTCTACCTCTCTAACTTTATCTTCAAAGTCCTTTTTGAGCACCTCTATGGCCTGAAACCAATTCATATTTTTCTTGGAAGCTTTAGATATAGGGGCCCTGATGTTGACATCTTCCTCTGTGCACCTCGATCTTCCTTGTCACTAAAGAAACTTTCTATGGCCCTCACCTTTCTCTGTCTTCTCATCTTGCCTTTTTTTTCCTCGACTTTTAGCTCCTTAAAGTGGGGCACTCTTTCCAGGCTACACTATCCCAAGCTTCAGAAGGTCCCAGGTGGTATGATTTAAGGAGGATCAGGTTCTTCACTCACATGGCCTGATCCCTGGTCTGTAAATGACCCCAGACCAACTTGCTCATCAACCAGCTTTGTGTGTTGTGGTTGTCAGCTTCAACAAGCCTGTGCCCCTCCCCTACCTGGGCTACTGATACTTAAGCATACTTCCTGGTTCCCAGCAGGGGTGAAAAACCCAAGCTCTGCCTTAGCACCAGTATAGACTCCTATAATCTCCCTCCTGCCAAGGACTCAGCCCTCTCACCAGACTGTGAGCTTAGTTCCAGATGACACTGGTGCTTCAGCTGATTCAAAGGCTCTGGGGGTCCCTTTCACTGGTGAGATCCTGGGACTGGATCTGTGTCAGGGTGACTGTGGGGTTGGGCTCCACTACTGTCTCAGCATAGCAGCTCCCTCCTTCAGACCTTCCAAGCTGTACTTGGTTAGAAGATCATTTCAGCACATTCTTCCGTGGGTTTTGCTGCTCCAGGAATTGTCCTATGACATTATTTGGATGTTTTTTTAGAGAGATCATGTCATGAGCTCAAGAGCTCACTCCATTCTGTCCATTTATACCAGTTTTTCCTTATCCTTGTTTCTATAAACTTCCAAACTTCAGGTCATTCTTCCAACTTTATTAATGCCTTTAGTCTACCTGGCTAACATTATTCCTATATATGCCTTTACCTGTAATCATACTCAACGATTTAATATCTATGTTGGTGACCTCTCTAATAAACTGACTGCATAGTTTTCCAACTTGAAATCTTTCTTTATTTCACCTCAAAAAGGGCAAATAATACTTTGTATCAGCATAGCCATACATTAGATTTCACTATACCTTAGAATTATGCCACCTCAGATCTGAAATATTCATATTGAGTTTTTTCTTCTCCAGACTAAACATGCCAGTTCCTTAAACTGAACAACTTTCTCCATTTGGGTTTTTCTCCTCTGGATGATATCCTTGTTTATCTTTGGCAACCAAAACTGAACATAGGACTATAGATGAGGTCAGGAAAGGCCTGAATACAGTGGAACTATCACCTCCCTATTTCTGGAATCTAAGTTTCTCTTAGTATGACCCAAGACTGCATTATTTTGTCTGGCTTCCTCATTATACTTCTGAGTCATATTGAGCTTGCCATTCACTAAAACCCCCAGATTATTTTTAGACCAACTTTCTCTCCATGTCTCCTCTATCCTATAATTGCAAAGTTGCTTTTTTGAACCCAATAATAAGACTTTATATTTATTCTTACTCATTTTCATCTTTTAGAGTCAGCTCAGTGTTCTAGACCAGAGGTCAGAAAACTATAGTCGGAGCCCATGAGCTAAGAATGGTTCTTACATTTTTAAATATCATGTAAATATCATTCTTAGCTTGAAGGGTACAAAAAAATGTCATTGGCCAAATATAGCCCCAGGCTATACTATGCCAACCCTATTCCAAACTCTGAAGATCTTGTGGGATACTGTCAGTATCTACAATGAGTTAGCTATGCTTCCCACGTCTGTGTCTTCTTCAAATCTGCTGAGCATCAGATCTACACCTTTGTTCAAGTAATTGATAGAAATGTTAAACAGCATTGGAACAACCACAGATAACTTGGAATACTACATTGGAGATTTCCTACCACACTGACATTCAACTACACTTTGAGTCTGTTCATCCTATCATCTGATTGTTTTCTAATCTAGTCTACATATTTCCATCTTTCCCACAAGACTACTATTGGAATATTTTTTTCCTCAAACTTTTTGCTAAAATCTAGATAAATAAAATTTACCAGTATTCTTCTCATCTACTAGCTGTCCCCCCCAAAAAGAGAGAGAGAATGAGAATAGTCTGGCATGATATGTTCTTAAAGAAGCCAAACTGGCTCTTTCTAATCATTGCTTCTGTCTTCAAAGTCCCATAATCATCTGTTTTTGGATGAATTTTCCTGTATTTGAAGTCAAGTTTACTATCCTATAGTTTTTAAACTTTGTTCTCTTTCCTTTTGTGAAAATCTTCCACAAATTTGTGATGCCTCTCTAATTTTCCACAATATTTCAAATATTCCTGATTATTCAGAATTCACATCTGCTAGCTCTGCAACATCTCACCTCTGTCATTACTAAAACAATGGAAATATATGATTGGGGGCCTAGCAAATTGGACTTTGTGCATTTATCAGCCAGACAGGAAAGGTCTTATGAGAATGGGGAGTAATTGTTCAGCAACCTAAAAAGCCTTTTAATCCTCTAGGGGAAATTTAATGAGTCATTTAAGTAGTTTGTTTCTATATCTGTTCATGTATGACTTTGAGTTTTTTGGTTCTTAAGGGTGCTTTTGTTTATTTGTTTTGTTTTGTTGTTGTTTCATATCAGGTGAGTCATTCATCAAGCATTTGTTAAGTTCTTATATAATTTGGTTAAATAAAGTCTTTCCCATAACTAATACATACAGTATACACTGAGTGCCCTTCAGGAGTAGGGGGACACAAATGGGGAAACCTGGATACAACCTATACCTAAGCCTAATTTTAAAGATTTTCCAGAAAAACTCCATGTGAGGGCAAAAGCTGAAAAGAGAAACAATAGCTCAGTCAGAAAAACCCAGACTTTGGCAATCCCTGTGCAACAGGACACAAATAGTGTATCCTAGAACTTGGCGGTATGTATAGTCTATCTATAAGAGCTACTGGCTCAAAGGGTGTGGTGAAAAACAAACAAGATAGTGTACATAAAATTCTCTATAGGCTACTATATAACAGTTACTGTGATTTCATAAGTATGTCACTCAAGGAAATTTTTTGAGCTAATCTCTTAAGCACTTCAAGGAGAAGCCCAAAACAATAGACCCTTAAGGAACCTCCAATGTTGTAGTGAAAGACAGAACACACACATGAAATAAATGAAGCATATTTCTAGATGACAAAGTGCAAACCAATGTACAAATCGAGTACAGATGCCAGAGGCATAAAATAGGGGAAATTTTAAGACCGGAGAAGAATCATCATAGAAGTGTTTCTTAGAAGAGACATGTTTTAAGCCAGGTTTTAAAGAAGGTAGAGGAAGTGAATAGAGAAGGAATGATGGCAGGGCGTTCCAGATAGAGAGAAAGAAACAAGTCTCAACAAAATGATCTTGCCTCAATCAGCAAGTCCGCAGAGCTGAATATTTTTGAAAATTGGGTTAGTGAAATAACCATAAATCCTAAGAACTTTAGAATTTTAGGAAAGGATAAACAATATAGGGCAATACCTACTGGACTTAGGAGTGGATTTAGGAAAAACCTGGGTTCAAACACCATCTCTGATATTTACTAGTTATATGACCTTGGAAATGTAATTTGATCACAGTGAGCCTCATTTTCCTCATCTGTAAAAGGAGAATAATTATTTTCACTTCATTGCTATAGGCAACTCCCAAATTAGGAAACTCATTCTATATTGGCACCTTTTCAATTTCATTTTTAATATTTACCTGGAATACTAGGAGGTTAAGTAATTTGACCAGGGTTAATACCCACTTTATGGAAGAGGCTGGATTTGAACCCAGAGTTTTTCTGTATTTGATGTCAGGTCTCTACCTGCTGCCCCATACAGCCTCTCTTATCTACAAAATCTGACACTTAACAATTACTAGCTGTGTGACCCTAGGCAAGAATAATGGGGTTTTTTTACCTCACAGAGTTACTATGAGGACAAAATGAGATTGTAAAGTATTTGTAATGAGATGTAAAATATTTAGCAAAACTTAATGGACATAAATCATGTTTTTATCATCATTCAGAGAGGCTGAAAGAACTTCAGAGGTCACCCTGGTAAACCCAATCATTTTGTAGATGAGGAAAGTGAAGACTAGACAGAGGTGATTTACCCATGATCATACAAATGGCAAAAGCTGAGCTAGGGCTTGGAATTGAACCCGGTTAGGTGTTCTAGTCTCTGAGTTAGTATTTCTCTCACTATACTATGCTGCTTCCTCACTATACAACATACAATATTTTGATACAATCATCAATGGGCAATCACTGTAAGTTATTGGTATGAGAACCCAATGAAGAATGGTTTTTGAAGAAAACATTGGTAGCAGCCGTATGAAGAATGCGTGATGTTGAGAAGGCAAACTAGAAATAAGGAAGCAAGAATTTGGAAGAGTTCACTAACTATGGAAAAGGAAAGGAAGGAAATGACAGACATTGTGGTGGAAAAGTCAAGAGATCTTGGAGTTAACTTGAAGTAAATTACAAGATCATGATACTGGAGAACCAGGAGGAAAACAATTGGAGGAGAAAGTAATAAGCTCAAGACATATCAAATAGCAAACGTTTCGCTTGGTATCTCTACTGAACAGCAACATTATATATCCTTTAATTCAACTCATTTCAATCAATAAGATTTTATTAAATGCCTACTAAGTATCTGGTACTATGTTATGTGCTGATTCTATTCCCTCCCCCTTTTAAAAAAAAATCTCTTTGGGATACAGACATAGTAATGCTATTTATAGGTCAAAGGGTATGTACAGTTTTATAGCCCTTTGGGCATAGTTCCACATTTTTCTCCAGCATTATTAGATCAGTTCACAACTCCACCAACAGGGCATTGCTGTCCCAATTTTTTCACATCTCCAACATTTGTCATTTTCCTTTTCTGTCATATTAACCAATCTGATATGTGTGAGGTGGTGTCTTGGAGTTGTTTTAATCTGCATTTCTCTAATCAGTAGTGATTAGACGGGGCAGCTAGGTGGCACAGTAGATAGAGCACTGGCCCTGGACTCAGGAGGACCTGAGTTCAAATCTGGCCTCAGACACTTAACAATTACTAGCTGTGTGACCCTAGGCAAGTCACTTAACCCCAATTGCCTCAAAAAAAAAATAGTGATTAGAGTATGTTTTCATAAGACTATAGATAGCTTTAATTTTTTCTTCTGAAAACTGCTTGTTTAAATCCTCTGGACATTTATCAGTTAGGGAATGACTCATAGCCTTATACATTTGACTCAGTTCTCTACATAGTGGAGAAATAAAGCCTTTATCAGAGAAACTTCTTGTAACAATATTTGCCCCAGGTTCCTGCTCTCCTTGACATCTTGGCTACATTGTTTTTGTTTGTGTAAAATGTTTTTAATTTAATGTAATCAAAATTATCCATTTTATATGCTATGGTCCTCTCCATTTCTTGGTTGCTCACAAATTCTTCCCTTATCCATAGATATGAGAGGTAAATTTTTTTCATGCTCCCTTAATATGCTTATATCACCTTTTATGTCTACATTATGTACCCATTTTGACCATGTCTTGGTATGCAGGGCAAGATATTAGTCTATACCTAGTTTCTGCCAAACTACTTTCTAGTTTTCCAGTTTGTCAAATAGTGATTTCTTATCCTAAAACCTTGAATCTTTGGGTTTATCAAAAACTAGATTATTATAGTTATTTACTACTATTTCTTGGGTAACTAATCCATTCTACTGATTTACCACTCTTGTTAACCAGTACCAGATTGTTTTGATGATTACTTCTTTGTAATACCATTTGAGATCTAACACTGCTAGTTCTAGGGCTGCTAGGTTATTAAGTGGATAGAATGCCAGGCCTGAAGTCAAGAAGACTCCTCTTCCTGAGTTCAAATCTGACTTCAGACACATACTAGCTGTGTGACTCTGGGCAATTAAATTAACCCTGTGTGAGATTTAAAATTGGATACTGAGCATTAACCTCCCCTTTTAACTGTTTCCCTTATATAGTCTCCCAGATCAGTAAGTAAAGAAGCCTCTGGTCTCTAGTTAGAGATTTTATTGTTTGGTAGTTACAAGGTGATGTTGATTAGAGGGATAGGAAAGTAGAAATACAAAACAAATAGTCTTAAGTCTAGGCTTAGTCTATATTCTGTATAAAACTCACCAAAAACCCAAGGCCACCTTGTGGGGGGAGAGCCGCGTCAGGCATGTGCTGCTAACGGCGAGCCGGGCCGCGTCCAGCTCCAGTCAGCGTCTGTCTGTGTGTCACGCCAGTCCTCGGACCAGGAGAGCAGGAAAGACTTCCCACTTCTGTTCTCTCCTTGCCTTTTAAGCTCGAACCCCAGAAGTGGAGTGCTTAGCAGCCGGACTGACGTGCATAGCCCATGCATGGTCGTCGGTCTCCTCCCCAAAAGGGTGGTCCTTCAAAAACTGGCATCTCTCCATTATCGCTAACTGACTGTTAAAACTTTTACCACACCTGTTTGCCTCAGCTTCTCATTTATAAAATAGGCTGGAGAAGGAAATGGAAAACCACTCCAGTGCCCTTGCCAAGAAAACCTCAAATGGAGTCAAAAAGAGTTAGACATAACTTAACAACAACAAATAAAATACTTTAGGTAGTTCGATGGGTATGGCACTAAATATACAAACTAATTTAGATAGAATTATCATTTTTATTATATTGGCTCAGCCTACCCAGGAGTAATTAAAATTTGTCCAATTGTTTTAATATGACTATATTTGTATGAAAAGTGTTTTATAACTATATTCATATACTTCCTTAGTTTGTCTTGACAAGTAGACTTCCGAGCATTTATTTTATAATGAGAGTGTTCCCCTCTCCCCTCTGGGGCTCTGAGACCCCAGAAGGAGTTGCTTCAGTGCCTGGAGCAGAGGACTGCTAATGAGGGGCTGGTACTACTGGTACCTTATGAGGTGCCTGACTCTATCAGCCACTTCCCTCCTCACCCTTCACCCCCCAGGGGAGGTGAATGTACATTAAAACAATTACATAAAGGTAGAACTATCTGTACATGGTCAGTAGTTATTTTAAATGGGATTTCTCTTCCCATCTTTTCAAATGTTTATGATTTATGTGGGTTTTTCTAATACCCTGCAACTTTGCTAAAGTCATTTCAACTAGTTTTTTGGTTGATTCTCTAGGATTCCCTAAGTGTACTATCACAACATGTACAAAGAGTGATAATTTTGTCTCATTGTGGATTCTAATTACTAGTATCAAATTTGTTTATTATTAGGAATGTTTTCTTTATATTGTACTGAAATCCACTTTCTTATAACTTCCACCCATTAGTCCTTGTTCTGTTCTCTGGGGTCAAGCAGAATAATTGGAAAATGAAAAGCTTTCAAGTATTCAAGAATAGCTGTCACATCCTTCCTTTCTTCAAGCAAAATAAAAGACAGGAAACACATCATATACTATTTTTACTGGACAGGTAATAAGTGCTCAATAAATAGTATTGGAGTGAATTGATTTTAAAATTCATTGTTTTTTAAACTTGAAAAAGTCATGGGAAATTGGCCTGAGGCAGATGGATATTTTACAACACACTTAAGTCATTATACTCAAACCTACTATTGTGGCCATTCATTTCAATGTGTCATTTTTCTTCAATATACTATGTGCTTTTCCCGCAATCCAAATTGAAGATGAAGATCAGGACACACAACTTTAACTAGTAAATCAACTCAAGATGAGAGATTCTATCTAATCAATAATAGTCAAAGATGGTGAAAAGAATAGCTGACATATTGGGGGCAACTAGATGGTACAGTAGATAAAGCACTAGCCCTGGATCCAGGAGGACCTGAGTTCAAATCCGGCCTCAGCCACTTGACTCTTACTAGCGGTATGACCCTGGGCAAGTCACTTAAGCCTCATTGCCCTGCAAAGAATAGCTGACATATCTATAGCATTTTGAAGTATGCAGACACTTTCAATTCACATTTTCTAATTTTTATGCTCACAATTATACTTTGGAGGGCAGAGAATAGTTACTGTAGAGGCATTATTGTCTTTTTGGAGATGAAGAAATTTAGGTATGGTGATCACAATCAACTTGCTCGTGGGCATTTAGGCAATAAGCCTGGACTTAAACCCTTATTTTCTTGACATTGAGAATATCACTATATCTCCACTTTCACTTTACTGATAATAGTACACCTTTAATCAGTGTATAATATAACCCCTCTATATCCTATTAGATCTCTTTGACTTTGGACAAAGTAAATCATTATCTGGTGGCCAACCTATTCATAAACAAGGTAGAAGGAAACAAGTTTTTATTAAGTACCTACTATGTGCCAGGCCCTGAGCAAAGCACTTACAAATATTATCACATTTGATCTTTGCAACAACCCTAGAATATGAGTGCTGGTATTATCTCTATTTTATGGTTGAGAAGACTGAGGTACACAGATATTAAGTAACTTGCCAGAGTCACCCTCAGGTGACCCTCAAAGTGGGGGACGCGTATTATGATTGTCTGCTAGACACAGGAGCTTCTAGTTCAGTATTAGTGAGCAAACCTGACCTCGGATGAGCAGCTGAATGTAATTACTAGTGAGAAAAACTCACCCTGAATCACCAGCTGAATGTAATCAAATCAATGACACCAAGTGTATGAGCCAGATTTGAACTCAGTTTTTCCTATCTTCAGGCCCAACACTATCTACTGGGCCACCTAGCTGCCTCTAGGTGATAATGAATCTCATCAAATTGATAGGTAGATCCTTTGACAACCTGGTGAAATCTATCAGTGAGCTTCTAGTTCAAGTTTACACAAAGTAGTAAACTATACCACAGCCTGTGTTCCACTAGAGTAGCCTCTGAGAACTCAGATATTTGTAGTAGCTTCTAGCTCAAACTGAGTCAATGTACCAACAACCCATATGTGGTCAAAAAAGCTTACATAGTCTTAGACATACAGTCCAGAGTAAAGGATGGATAGTCTACTATCCTGCTGACTTAGTCACACAACATCTGGAAGGATATTGATAATCTGAAATTTATCCAGGAGAGGAGGACCTGGCTGTACAAAGTATCAATGATTATGCCATGCAAACATCTATTGAAGGATCCAGGAATATATAACCTAGAAAAAAGAAGACCTAGTTGGGGTAGGTATGGAGGGGAAGGAGGTACGGTATGAAGGGCTTTCTTTGAATATTTGGAGGTCTGTCATGTAGAGGATCAATTCAAATTATTCTCTTAAGCCTCAGAGGACGGAGGTTGGAGAAATGGACAGAATAGGTAAGGAGGCAGATATTCGTTCAATCTGAGAAAACAAATACTTTCTAGGGGGAACTAGGTGGCACAGTGGATAGAACACCTGCCCTGGATTCAGGGGGACTTGAGTTCAAATTTGACCTCAGACACTTGACACTTACTAGCTGTGTGACCCTGGGTAAGCTACTTAACCCCAATTGCTTCACCAAAAACAAACAAACAAAAACCCAATACTTCCCAACTATACAAACTACCCCCTCCCCTCCCCAGAAGGCAATAAAATAAACTATCTGGGGAAGTGGTAAGTTCTCTTTCCCTTATAGAGGTCTCTAAAGGCTAGCTAGATGAGTTTGGATCAGGAATTCTTCTAGAATAGAATTGATTGATGGAAAAATTCTGAGGTTTCAATTCTGTGAATCTACTATTCCATGGCTGATTTCTATGTCCTCATAAGAGATCAAGATAAGAATTTAAGATTCAGGTTTAATCAATATAATTATTAATTTGAGGTTGGTGTTTTACTTTATAAGATCTATTCTAAAGATAATTTTGAATGCCTATAGCTTAGAATTATTCCTCCTGGACTTACATACATCACTGTTTTGTGAGGTTGGGTGAGATTAATATCAAAGATTATTTAAATTAGTTTAGTTTAAATATTTACTGATAAGTAAAGTCCATTTTATTTTTTACCTTATCAATCACCTAATATAATTCTAACAGTTAAAAGTGAAGCAGTTTCTATTTCCCCAAAGATTTCCACTGTAAAATTGAATATGCCTTCCCAGTAGCAAAATATGCATTCTGCCAAGTCAGAAATGTTTAGAAATCTGCCCTATGGCATATTGAAAATTGCATTGAATCATTAGACTCTGACAATTAGAAGTTGTGTTCACTGTTAGTTCATTTTGGCCATAAGTTAGCTCCTTAGATTCCCTAGATTGCAGGAATACCTCACATGTCCAGAAATTTCTGATTTCATAGCCACAGTTTCCACAACTTTTGTCTGCAAATTCACACTTGAGGTATCTATGTGGTATAGTTGACAAAATGTTGGAGTTGAAGATAGGAAGACGCGAATTTAAATCCTGCCTCAGATACTTACAGCTATGCGATTCTGAGCAAAGCTCTTCTACTTTCTAACCCTTAGTTTTTCATCTGTAAAAGTGGTCATAATAATAGCACCTATCTCACCAGATTATTATTGTAAGGATCAAATGAGATAGCATATGTAAAGAATTTTTTTCAATTTAAAGTACTATATAAATGATAGCCGATAGCTATGAAGTTGATTCTAATATCTATATATTCAGCCCATATCACTCCCTGAGCTCCATTCTTATTTTTCCAACTGTATGCTGAGCAACTTTACCTAGATCTCTCACAGGACTCAAACCCAATATGTCCAAAACAAAGTTCATTCTTTCCTCCCTAAGCTCACTCTTACCCTTAACTCCCCTGTCTATGTTGAAGGCACTTGCCCCAAGATTGCAAACTAGGAAAACATCCTGTCCACATCAAAACAGTTCCCAACTCTTGTCTGTTTATTTCCTCAACATTTCTAATATCTTTGCCTGTATCTTTACTGATGAAACAATGACTCTCATTAAGGCCTCCTTGCATGGAGTATTGCAATAGCACCCTAATTATTTTCTCTGGTGAAGACAGCAAAAAATGGCGACCTAAGAGGAAATAGTGCAGTCAAGGGTCTCTTCTTCCATACTTACTCCAGCAAAGAATGAGAAAGAATACTCAACTTAGTAATGACTGGAAATTCAAGGAGAAACCCACAATGTGTCATTTTCCCAGCCCAAGTTTGCAGATAGAGCCCACAGGGAAGTTACCAGAGTTGAGGATGTTGCTCTATTACTATGATCCTGGAACAAGATCATGTATTCATCTTATGGGCACAGCACGGGGATGAGTGTACATTGGTATCTACTCATCAAATCAAAAAGGACCTCTTCCTATCATGTGGTTAGTAGACCAAAGCCAGTTACAGAATGGCTATACATGGTCCACAATCCCTCTGAAGCACTTTACAAGTGATTGGCATTATCTCAGAAACAAGTCCCTTAGGTCTTCCAAATGGAGAGGTTGCATCAGTGGATCAAGCTGACAGGGTCTACACCTGCGCCAGACTCCCATTAAACAGTGAGGTATTGAAGCAATAATGAAAGGATTGTGGAGCAGTTACATAAACGTTCTAAGCTTCACTTTACTCATCTGCAAAATAGAAATAATAACACCTGTGAACTTTAATTTTTAAAGCTGTTGTATAGAAAATGCTTTATGAAATTTTAAAGTTATAGGATAAATATGAGCTATTATGATTACGTTCAGATTTGAGATTCAAATGAAATACATGGGAGGGGCCCAGGAGATAAATTCTATTTCCTTGCTTTATTGTACTTTTAAAGTATTTGTCTATTCCCATGGATAAGACTATAAAGAGAGTTTAAATTTTGAATACTTATGTACCAAACTAAACTGCAGGGACTTGGACCCCATGACCCTAAAAAAGCTTTTAATTCATAGACCAACAAAGAATGGATTAAAAGAAAATTGCTTATGGTAGAAATGGTTTCCACTTTAGAGTGGTTTTGAAAGTGTTCTTTTACTGACTTCCAATTTTATCAAAATCCATTACATAGACAAGGAAGCATGCATGTTATTCTTGGGAACATGAGATCCATAAAAGTGGAAAGTTTGTCAATTTCTGAAAGTGCAATTGTGCCCTAATCATAGCTGCTCCTCCCTTTCCTATTTATTTATTTCTAAGACTAAAAATAGGTGCTGATTCACCAATCATGTTAAAGTCTTAAATCTTTTGCATTTTTATAAGTACAAAGCCACATTTAACCTACCACTGAAATTGTAGGAAGACACTTGCTTTAATGATAAAGATATTGAAAACTATTCCAGTGTATCAGACTCTGTTCCAAGAAAATACACACAAATTGAAGAAAATATTCATCGGCAAAGTATGCCAATCTCCCTTTCTGCCCAAATATTCAAATGTCAATTTAGTTACTATTTAAAATGGAGTTAACATTACAGTTTAATATAATAATTGCTTTGAAAGGAATGTTACTTAAGAAGCTCAGACAGCCTAATTTCCAAACATGGTATCCAAAATTAGATGAGTAGATTCCACATTTGGGATGAATTTAGAATGTAGGCTCTTCCTGGAAATGAAGGGCAGAGAATCCATGTTAGTATACCCTATCCATCAGTCGGGTCAATGACTAACATATTGTACATATTGAGTAATCAGTCCAGGAAGATAATGATGATTCTGATGAGATCTGAGAACTCATACTTACTCTTAGATGTCCAAATTACTATTAAATGCATTTATGCAATGTTGAGGAGCAAAAAGAACACTGACCTGGTTCAGAATCCATTGGTTTCTAGTTTTTGCTCTCCATTACCTACACTGGGTCTCAATTTCCTTTTCTGTACAATTAAATGATTTATCTTGATCTCTAAAGTTCCTCCTTATTCTAAGTCTTGAAATCCTATAATCCAATGACCAGGAAATAAAACAAATGTAACAAAATATATTGAATAAGTATAAATAGAAAACTTGAACCTTGCACTTGGAATCAAAATTCAAACTCAATCTAATTAATATTTAAAACCTATTGTACAAAAAAACCCCAAAAAACAACAAAAAAGTACAAATAGAGGAATCTTCCCACAGTTGCACACAGCCTCAATATAGTGTGCTTCCACACAATTAATTTTGACCCATTGCAATATGATTAAGAATGATTACCCATTCTATCCACAAGACTTAGGTCCAAAATGACTTTTAACCATTTCCAAAAATCAGATCAATTTTCAAAGGACAAAAATTGCTTTAATCCATATGTACTATCAAAATTCTCAAATTGTTTTCAGGAAAAACAATAATGCTGGGGCGGCTAGGTGACACAGTGGATAAAGCACCGGCCCTGGATTCAGGAGTTCCTGAGTTCAAATCCGGCCTTAGACACTTACTGGCTGTGTGACCCTGGGCAAGTCACTTAACCCCCATTGCCCCGCAAAAAAACAACAACAAACAAACAAAAAAAACACAATAATGCTAGTATAAACATTCACTTGCCAAACCTCTCTTAATAAGCTTTGATGAAGACAACCCTAATTACAATATAAAAGTGGCATTTTTATCTGTATCAAAAGGTGGCCTTCTTTATCGTGGGTTGGGGAAAGAGGTAGGGAGACAGTTTGGAACTTAAAATGTAACAAAAATATTAATATTTTCTTTTATTGGCTTTCAGTCATTTCAGCCATGTCCAATTCTTTGTGAGTCTGTTTAGGGTTTTCTTGACAAAGATATAGGAGTGGTTTGCCATTTCCTTCTCCTGCTTATTTTACATTTGAAGAAATGGGAGCAAACAAGATTAAGTGACTTGCCCAGGGTCACACGGTAGTAAGTGTCTGAGGCCAGATTTAAACTCAGGTCTTCCTGATTTTAGTCCTGGTACTCTATTAACCAAGCCCCGTAGCTTCCCTTTGAAAAAAAAAAGGTAGTCTCATTATTTTATTGCTATGCATCTGCTAATAGTTAAGACAGTGAGGATTAAATGGAATAACCAATACACAATTATCTATTAAATAGTTACTTTTTGCAAAGCATTCTGCTAAGTATTGGACTATGTGATTAAAGCATTAGAATATAAACTCAAAATTAAAAAAAAAACAATATAAACTCTATGAGGGCAGGAACACTTTTTTTGCATGCCCATCATTTACCACAGTGCCTGCCACATAGTAGGTGCCTAACAAAAGCTTGTTGATGATTGATACAAGGCAATTTTATCTTTAAACCTTAATAATCAACACAGCTATAATTGTTATGTCACAATTCTTCTTGAAGTAGTCTAAGAAGGCTCCTAAAGCCAGTAGGAACTAGTGCATTTGGAAACCTGATTTCATTCAATGGTATCATTTGGTGGTGTATAGTCAGACCAAGAAGATATTGCAGGGCACAATGTAAAGGACTCTGGATTTGTAGATTCAATCTCTGCCACTTTACTACCAATGGGAACATGGGTCAGCCAAATAGTCTCTCTAGGCCTTAGTTGTCACTTCGGTAAAATGACTGAGCTCAAAAATTTCTTCTAACAATTCCTGTAACATTTTGCTTTCACGGTTACCTTTTCTAAGGAGTTAACCTTTTGGAAAGAAAGGGTGGTAAGTGGAAAAATCATGCAAGCTAGGATTCTCACATGTTCTTTGTGGTAACAAAGAGATATGAAATATGATACATTTTTCTCTAAATATCAATGAATTATGACACTGGAAAGAGTTATCTTTTCAAAAACATGGTCATGGAAAGGCAAAAATAGTGTAGTAAAATGATCTCCATTTCTATGGTTTGACCAAGCAAGTTCAAGGTTGCTATCTAAATTTGAATCATGACTATGGTTCAATAGCAATATATTTGCAAAAATGCTACCAAATGCTAGCTATGGTTGAGCTTTAACTTCTCTTTTGACTTCCCAGGAATGCTACCAAACTTTGTAATATAGAGTTGATTCTGGATTACTTGGCAGAGATAACATGTATCCCTTCGAAGATCATTTTGGAATTAGTGTTTCTTTGCTCTGATTCGGAACTCACCCTTATATGGAAAAGAATGCAGAGATTCTGAAGAGATTGTTATAAACAGTAGATAATGCATTTCTTCCTCTTATCTTGATATATCCCTGTCCTACCCCATCTGTTTTGTTTTGTTTTTTTAAAGAATACAAAAGATAAGATTAAACTGAACCAGACACTGAAGGCTTTAAAAAATTCGTTTATTCATCAGCATTTATTACATGGAGTGTTCCCAGTGATGTGAATTTAACTACCAGGTACTAACACATGATTCTAAGCACCAAAAAGGGCCTGGCTCTGGAAGGTCCTCCTACTCACTTTGCCCTATAGGCCATCAACATGGAGTTCTGAGACCGCTTAATTTTCTGTAGTACTCAGAGAATAAACAGCCTTCTGACCGGCAGCTCTGTCTTTCTCTTGGTGGTCACCTTCATCTTATAGGATTTAAGTCAGGGGATTTTGCCCTGAGGTTCATGGAATCCAGTGGATTTCAGAGGGCCAATAAAGTTGGATTTTTAATAATTGCTAATTTAAATTTATCATTTCCTGCAATTATTTAAAACTTTATTCAAAGAAAGGAGAAATAGGCTTCACCAGTATGCCACAAGTGTCCATAACACAAAAATGGTTAAGGATTTCTAGTCTAAGGGATATGGATTTACCCAATATTGAGTTACTACCTATAGGAAACCTCATCTCCCTCATAATTCTGTTATCTTTCAGTAATCCCTCATAATATGACCAAAGGACAATAGAAGTGATCTCCAATGTGAAGTTTAGGTAAGTTTTGTTATCGTATACTGTATTTTATTACTTTTATAAAAATCAACAGGGGGAGGGGGGGCAGCTGGGTGGTTCAATGGATAGAGCATCAGCCCTGGAGTTAAGAGGATCTGAGTTCAAATCCAACCTCAGACACTTGACACTTACTAGCTGTATGACCCTGGGCAAGTCACTTAATCCCAATTGCCTCACCAAACCCCCCCCCCAAAAAAAAATTGACAAGTAAATTAAGATAGATGATAGAATGACAGATGGATAGATAGATAGATAGATAGATAGATACATACATACATACATACATACATACATACATAGAGAGAAAATCTACCACTTAACTGCATGGCTATAATTCTATAGTTTCTCCTGGACACAGGGCACTTCTGTATAGTATGGAACTCAGTTCATTTGCTTAATCTCCCCACTCTTGCTTCTCCTACAAAAAAGCAAAGAAGCAGAGGAAATACAATATATTTTCGAACTGATGTTCAACTCATAGTATCTAATATGGATAATCATTTGATGAAGCATTCAAGAACTCTATTGCCACCTTATTTATTTAAGTTATATGCCAAGTACATCATGTGAAATGCCAGTCTGGATTAATCAAAAGCTGAAATTAACATTGCTAGAAGAAATATCAACCATCTCAAATATGCAGATGAAAACACTAATGTCACTAGTTCTGATCAGAAAAGGAATTAAGCTTCTTGATGAGGGTGAAAGAAGAAAGTGTAAAATTGGACTGGAAATTTAACATTAAAAAAAAAGCTGGGGCAGCTAGGTGGTGCAGTGGATAAAGCACCAGCTCTGGATTCAGGAAGACCTGAGTTCAAATGTGGCCTCAGACACTTGACATTTAACTAGCTGTGTGACCCTGGGCAAGTCCCTTAACCCTGATTGCCCTCGTAGGGGCCAAATTTTAATTGGGAAGTGTTAGGTGGCTTGCCACAATATTGGGGCAAGGAAGGAGATTAACAACATCTTTCAAAAACAGAACAGGGTTTATTAATAAGAACGAACGTAAAAACACAAGTAAGATTAGTAGAATTAAGGAAAAGGGGAAAAAAAGGTATGGGGAAAGGAAGATAATATGACCTGAATTATACCATTGCCGGGGACTCAGCAGAATACATGGCTGTGTCCCATCTCTTTCCAGTTCCAAAGCCAGAATGGCGAATCTCCTCCCTTCTCCTTACCAGCCACCCTCTCTATCACAGGAAACAGGGCAGTCACACACACAGCCTGAAGCTAATTGGCCAGCCTCCAGCTTCTGTATGCTGAAGGTCATCTGACTGCCCTCACCTGTCCTCCCATCATTATAATTTGGTCAGACCCACGTAGGCATTGGCCTGAGGTGGGTGGAGCACTGTGCTGGCACAGAGATGTGCTGCCTGAGCCCTCTCCAGGGCGCACACTGGGGCTTCTAAATCACAATTAATTCTTTATACCCTGAAAAAAAAAATCTAAGATCTTGGCAACTGGCCCCATCAGTTTCTGGCAAACAGGGAGAAGAAATGGAAGTAGCATCAAATTTTATATTATTGGGCTCAAAGATCACTGCAGATGGCAACTTCAGCCATGAAATTAAAAGATGCTTTCTCCTTGGAAGAAAATCTATGGAAAATCTGGACAGTATATTCAAAAGCAGAGACATCATCCTGCTGACAAAGTCTGTATAGTCAAAAATATGGTTTTTACTACAGCATTGTATGGCTGTGGGAGTTGGACTATAAGGAAAGCTAAATGCCACAGAATTGGTGTTTTCAAATTATGGCGAAGAATTTTGAGAGTCCCTTGGACAGCAAGGAGATCAAATTCAGTCAGTACTTAAAGAAATTAATTCAGGCTATTCACTGCACTGTCAACTCTGCATCTAATACTTTGGCCACATAATGAGAAGTAAGTACTCACTGAAAGACATGCTGGTGTTGGGAATGACGGAAGGCAAAAGGAAAAGAGGACAGCAGAGGGTGATGTGTGTAGATAGTATCATGGAAACAATGAACATGAACTTGGACAGATTTTGAGATATAGTGAATAGAAGAGCCTGCCATGCTATGGTCCATGGGGTCATCAAGAATCAGACACAACTGAACAACAAACTACTCAGGAATTCTTGATGCCTATATTGGCTCCTCCTTGTCATACAGATAACATGGACTAACAATGGCAGACCTCAAGCCTATAGGTAGTTTCTTTTCATTTGGCATCTTTCCTAGGACTTCCAAAGCTTTCTCATCATAGCTAGCTCATCACCATCACTTGTAGAGCAGGAACACTATACTCTGGCAAGAAAAGCCTGGCTCCATAACATCTATGACAATTTTTCCTTTGGACTTTAAGTTTTTTTTCCCCTGCTGTATGAGAGAAATATTGTATTCCCTCTATGCATTGCTGGCTGTTATGTCAAACCATCACCTCACCTTAGACTCAACTAGAGACAGGACCCTATTCCCAAAAGCCATAAGAACAGCAATGGCCCCAGACCATTTCCTCTGCTTCCAATCCAACCCATAAAGCTACCATGAAGAGGAGCAGCATTCATAAAGGTATGACCTAGAAACTGATTCTGCAAATGCTAAATCCTTCCTCTACCTTATAAGTCATATTTACAGAAGATGCAGAAAAGAAATTCTTTACCACCAAAGTCCTTGGTACTGAAAAATATCAGAAACCAATGTGGTTTTATCAATGGAGATGACACTAAAGAAGATACATTAAGGTCTTCTGTACCTCTGCATCTTAAGGACCACTGGGCATTTCCCTCTGACTTGGTGCTAAACTGTTGTCTCCCCCTAAAGAATTGCTCCCTCCTTGAAAGAAGGGGCTATGCTGCTTTCCTATTTGTATTCCCAGTAATTAGGAGAGTGTTTTGCAAATAGTAAGCCCTTAACAGATTCTTCTCCATTCATTCCTTACCTTGGAATTTCTTGCATTTTCCAGCTTTGTGGGTCGGATGTATTATATAAACAGAGCTGTTGGAGTCAGAATGGATATAGATACTTAAACTCCAGTTATATACCTACTTATTACATGAACTAAGCATAAACCATAGTTCCTTCCATTAGAGTTTAAAGTTCAATTGATCATGGAAGATCTGAATTTAAAAATACATGACAATATCTAAATGAAGAAAAAGAGCTTTCCTAGGAAGTTACTTCTTTTTTGGAGGGGGGTGGGGGTGGAGCAATGAGAGTTAAATGACTTGCCCAGGGTCACACAGCTAGTAAGTGTCAAGTGTCTGAGGCCGGAGTTGAACTCAGGTACTCCTGAATCCAGGGTTGGTGCTCTATTCACTGAACTGCCTAGCTGCCCCCAGGAAGTTACTTCTTAAGGAATTTGGTGGGGGACAGTGAGAGGGCAGGTGGAGGAAGGAAAAAAATCATTACCTATGCTCTGCTACAGAGTTGGAGAACCAGAGTATGAAAGCATAAAACTCATTGGAAGCTGTTTCTTTTCCCTTACTAATTTCCAGTAGCTTAGGCCCAGATTCCACACAACCTCACAACCATTAGTCTGCTTCAGGTGTTGCTTCAAGAATACTCCAAGGAGGACTTCCTTTGACAAGATAGCCAAGTGAGGAAGCAACTCACTGGAGATCTCCCAAATTTCCCCTCCAATCTGACAAAACACTGCCTCTGAATCATCCCAAGGAGCAGGGAAACAGCCTACCAGCCTGGCAGGAAAGATCTGTCTTACCTGAGTGGGAGGGAAATGGGGTCTGGAAGCAGTGGGAGTTGGGGCAGCTTCTGGGCTCATGGCAGGGGGCCTGGGGCAGGGCTCTGAGCCTGGGGCAGTCTGCAGGTGAGGCTCCACCCACCTTTGGGCCAGCAGCTCTCTGGGTAGCATAACAGGGAACCTCACCAGGAATCCCAAGGATGGCGCAGATCAGTAGGGAGGCTTTGACCCTACAGCTGACCAATAGTGAAGCCCTGCCCAAGACTGGACAACAGCAAGTTCCCACCCCTGGGACCTTCCAGAAGAGAGACTGTTTCCAGGGCAAACCAGCACCAGAGAGGTAAGCAGATCACAGGATTACCCTTCCAAGGCCTGTTAGCAGAGTTACTGGTTACTATAGGAACCCAGCAGCAAGACCCCTATACACACACATACACATACACACACACACACACACACATACACACACACACACACACATTTGGGCAGAATGGAAACCAAATTAGCCCTCCTCCAGGGCCTGCTAACAGAGAAGCCCTGCTAACAGAGTAAATGAGAAGCAAGGCACCACCCCTGGGGCAGACCAATAACAAGATCACTCCTCCAGGGCCAACCACCAGAAAGACTGTTAACTTTAGCAACCCAGCAAAAGAAAGTGTCTAAGCCCTGAAGCCCAGTGAAAACCACCAATAAGACCCAGAGCCTCAGCAGAAAACTTGGGACAGTTTAGGAAGAGAACCCAACTCAAATAAAAATATCAAGGCACCAAAAAGGCACAAAAATGATCAAAAAACAATAACAAAGCTTGACAGTTACTACAGTGATAGGGAAAATTAAGGCATAAACATAAAGGAGGATAGAGTAACAAAATGGCTATAGGTGAAGCTTCAAAATTGGTCTTAGATCCATAAAGAATTCCTGGAAGAGCTTAAAAAGGTCTTTAAAAAGCAAATTAGAGGGGTAAGCTAGGTGGCACAGTGGATAAAGCACTGGCCTTGGATTCAGGAGGACCTGAGTTCAAATCTGGCCTCAGACACTTGACACTTAGTAGCTGTGTGAACCTGGGCAAGTCACTTAACCCCAATTGCCCTGCAAAAAACAAAAAAACAACAAAACAAAACAAAAAACAAATGAAAAAAAGGCAAATTAGAGAAGTAGAAGAAAAATTGGGGGAAGAAATAAAAATAAAGAGAACCATGAAAAAGAAATATAAAAATTTACTAAAGAAAATAACTCACAAAGAAACAGATTTAGCCAAATGGAAAAGGAAGTCCAAAAGGTCACTGAAGAAAATAATTCTTTAAAAATTAGAATTGAACAAATGGAAACCAATGACTTGATGAGACATCAATATACAATTTGAAAAATCAAAAAAGTAAAAAAGAAGAAGAAAATGTGAAAGTTCTCATTGGAACAACAACTGACCTAGAAAATTGATCCAGGAGAGATAATATAAGAATTATTGGACTACCTGAAAGCCATGACCAAAAAACAAAATCCTGGACAATATCACTCAAGAAATTATCAAAGAAAACTGCCCTGAAATATTAGAATCAGAGGAAAAAATAGAAATTGAAAGAATACACTGATCACCACCTGAAAGCGATCCCAAAATGAAAGCTCCCTGGAACATTATAGTCAAATTTCAAAGCTCACAGATCAAAGTTTTGCAAGCAGCCAAAAAGAAACAATACAAATACTGTGGAGCTACAGTCAGAATTACATAGGATTCGGCAGTTTCCACATTAAAGAATCACAGGGCTTGGAATATAATATACTGGAAAGCAAAGGAGTTAGGTTTACAACCAAGAATCACCTACCCAGCAAAACTGAATATATTCTTTCAGGGGGGGAAATGGACATTTAACAAAATAGAGGACTTTTGTGCATATATGATAAAAAGGCCAGAATTGAATAAAAATTTTACCTCCAAATACAAGACTTAAGAGAAACATAAAAAGGTTTAAAAAAAGAAACAAGAAAGAAAAAGTATAAGATATTCAATAAGGTTTAACTGTTTATATTTCTATATGATAAGATAATATTTGTAAGTCTAAATAATTTTATTATAAGAGCAATTAGAAGTATATGTAGAGAGAGGATGGGGTTATCAGGTAATGTTGAAGTGATGATAATATTTATGTCTTAACTTTATTATAAGAATAATTAGAAGGAGTATATGTAGAGGGTGTGGTTATATGGCGACATTGATTGAGTGACACCCAAGAAAACAAAATAAAGGGGTAAAAGTAAATTGCATGGAAGAAGAAAGAGAGGAGAAATTGAATGGGGTGAATTCCACACACACACACACACACACACACACACACACACACACACACACACACACACAAAGAGGCATGAAAGAACTATCATAATGCAGGGGAAGATGAGGGTCATGGGCAAAGATTAAACCTTACTCTCAACAAAGTTAGCTCAAAGAGGGAATAATAAACAAACTCAATTTAATTTAGAAATCTATCTTAACCTATAAAGAAGTTTAAAAAGGGATGGTGATTATAGAAGGGGGAGGGAGGACTGATATAAGGAAGGGGATATTTGGGAAAGGTGGTGATCATAAGTAAAACACTTATGAGAAGGGAAAGGGTAAAGGGTCAGAGTGAGGGGATAAACAGGTGAAAAATGGCATGAAGAGAAATAAACAGTCATCATAACTATAAATGTGAATGAGATGAACTCACCCATTAAAAGGAAGCAGATAGAAGAATGGATTAAAAACCAAAATCATGCAATATATTGTTTACAAGAAACACATTTAAAGCAGAGAGATACACAAAAGATACATGTAAGGGGCTAGAACAGAATCTATTATTCTTCAGCTGAAGCAAAGAAAGCAGGGGTAGGCATTACAATTTGACAAAGCAAAAGCAAAAACTGATCTAGTTAAAAGAGATAAAGAAGGAAACTATATCTTGCTGAAAGCTACCATAGACAATGAACTCATATCAATACTTAACATATATGTACCAAATAGTTTAGCATTTAAATTTTTAAAGGAGCAGTTGAGTGAGTTACAGGACAAAATAGATAATAAAACTATCCTAGTTGGGGAGCTTAACCTTCCCCTCTCAGAACTGGAAAAATCTAACCAAAAAATAAATAATAAAGAGGTTAAGGAAATAAATAAAATTCTTAAAAAGTTAGATATGATAGATCTCTGGAGAAAACTGAATGGGACTATGAAGGAATATATCTTCTCAGCAGTACTTGGGACCTACGCAAAAATTGACCCTATATTAGTGCATAAAAACCTTACAACCAGATGAAGAAAAGCAGAAATAGTAAAAACATTCTTTTCAGATCAGAATGTGATAAAAATTACATTCAATAATGGAAAATTGAAAGTAAGATTATGGACCAATTGGAAATTAAATAATCTTATCCTATCAAACAAGTGGTTCAAAGAACAAATCATAGAAACAATCAATTATTTCACTAAAGAAAATGACAATGATGAGAAAACATTTATGTTTATGGAATTCAGCCAAAGCAGTTCTTAGGGGGATATATATATATATATATATATATAACTTATTACATCAATAAAATAGAGAAAAGGCAGATCAATGAATTGGGCATAAAACTAAAAAGAACCTAGAAAATGAACAAATGAAAAATCCCCAACTATACACTAAATTGGAAATCCTGGAAATCAAAGGAGAAATTAATAAAATTAAAAGTAAGAAAACAATTGAATTAATAAATAAAACTAGAAGCTGGTTTTATGAAAAAAACAATAAAATAGATAAGCCATTAGTTAATTTGATCAAAAAAAGGAAAGAAGAAAAACAAATTACTAGTTTCAAAAATGAAAGGGGTGAACTCACTACCAATGAAGAGGAAATTAAGACAATTATTAGGAACTATTTTGCCCAACTATATGCCAACAAATTTGACAATCTAAATGAAATGGATGAATATCTACAAAAATATAAATTACCCAGATTAGCAGAAGAAAAATAAAATATTTAAGTAGCCCAATTTTAGAAAAATAAATTGAACAAACCATAAATGAACTTCCTAAGAAAAAATCCCCAGGACCAGGTGAATTCTACCAAACATTTAAAGAACAATTAATCCCAATACTAAGTAAACTATTTGAAAAAATAAGTGAATAAAGAATCCCACCAAATTCCTTTTATGAGACAAATATGGTGTTGATACCCAAACCAGGAAGAGCCAAAATAGAGAAAGAAAATTATAGAACAATCTTGCTAATGAATGTTGATGCAAATTTTTAAAATAAAATACTAGCCAAAAGATTATAGCAAACTATCACAAGGATCATACACTATGACCAGGTGGGAATCATACCAGGAATACAGGGCTTGGTTCAATATTAGAAAAACTATCAGCATAATTGACCATATCAATAACAAAAGCAACAGAAATCATATGATTCTCTCAGTAGATGTGGAAAAGGCCTTTAACAAAATAGTGCACTCATTCCTATTAAAAACACTAGAGAATATAGGAATAAAAGGAGCTTACCTTAAAATGATAAGTACTATTTATCTAAACCCATCAGCAAGCATTATCTGTAATGGGGATAAGCTAAAAGCCTTCCTGATACAATCAGGGGTGAAGCAAGAATGCCTATTATCAGCTTTATTATTTAATTCTGTATTAGAAATGTTAGTTATAGCCCTAAGAGAAAAAAATTAAAGGAATTAGTATAGGTAAAGAGGAAAGAAAACTATCACTCTTTACAGATGATATGGTATTATACTTAGAAAATCCTAGAGAATCAACTAAAAAGTTACTTGAAATTATCAACAACTCTAGCAAAATTGTAGGATACAAAATAAACCCACATTAATCATCAATTTTTCTATATATTACCAATCAAATCCATCAACAACAGATAGAAAGAGAAATTCCATTTAAAATAACTGTGGCCAATATAAAAAACTTGGGATTCTACCTCCCAAGACAAACACAGCAACTACAAAAAGAAATCAAAACTATCTATAATCATATTAATAAATGCTCTATATCACTACTGATCAGAGGAATGCAAATTCAAACTCTGAGGTATTACCTCACACCTATCAGAATGGAAAATAAAACAAAAACAGAAAATATTGGGTGCTGGAGGGGATGTGGGAAAGCTGGGATACTAACCCACTGTTGGTGGAGTTGTGAAAAGTTCCAAGCATTTTGGCAAACAATTTGGAACTATACCCAAAGGGCTATAGAACTCTGCATACCCTTTGAACCAGCAATGCAATTGCTAGGTTTATATCCCAAAGACATCCACAAAAAGAGAAAAAAGATCTATTTGTACAAAAATACTTAGAGCAGTTTTTTGTGGTGGCTAAGAATTGGAAATCAAAGGAATGCCCATCAATTGGGGAATCATTAAACAAACTGTGGTATATGATGATGATGGAATATTTTTGTGCCATAAGAAATGACAACCAGGGGGCAGCTGGGTGGCCCAGTGGATAAAGCACCAGCCCTGGATTCAGGAGGACCTGAGTTTAGATCCAGCCTCAGATATGTGACACTTTCTAGCTGTGTGACCCTGGGCAAGTCATTTAACCCTCATTGCCCCCCCCAAAAAAAATGACAAGCAGGATGACTTCAGAAAGGCCTGGAAAGACATGTATGAATTGATGTATAGTGAAGTGAGCAGAACCAAGAGAATATTGTTCACAGAGATAGCAATGTTGTTTGATGAACTGTGACTGATAACTATTCTGAATAACACAATGATCCAAGACAATCCCAAAGGACTATCCACCTTCAAAGAGAGAACTGATATTGATGTAACAGACTGAAACATGCTATTTTTCACTTTCATTTTTTCTTTTAAACAAGTTTTCTTGTACAAAATGACAAATATTGTAATGTTTTACACAATCATACATGTATAACCCATATCTGATTATTTGCTGCCTCAGGGAGGGGGAGGGTAGGGAGGGAAAGAGGGATAAATTGGAACCCAAAATTATAAAAAAAAAAGTTTATATAAAAAAGAATGCTCCAAGGTTTTTCTAAAAGCCCTCTGCCTCAGTGTCTTTCTTCTCCAGTCTTTTCCTGCATACCACTATCAGATTAATCATAGGATCACAACTCTAAACCTAGAAGGACCATCAGAGGCCATCTAGTCTCTCATGTTACAGATCTGAACAATGCTGGTGAACATACAAAATTTGTAGATGTGAATAATGCTGGTGTTCTCCCTCATTTTACAGATGAAGAAACTGAGGCTCAGGAATGGTGTCAATTCCCCAAGGTTGTATAGGTAAGAAAGAGTAGTTTTAAATCTACTTCCTCTGACTCCAGAGCTAGTCTTCTTTCCACTGTAACACTCTGGTTTCTAACTTACTGTAACATTTTTGAACTTCCTATTTCTTTGCTCCAAAACTTTCCTTATCTATTTGTGAATATTGTGGAAAGTGCCATTTAATTGTAGGCAAAAGCCTACAATTCTGAGTCCCAGCTCTGTCACCTACTCTCTTAGTGACCTTTAACAAACTTCTTAGTATCCACAAGCCTCAATTTCTTTCCTCTGCAAAATGGAGATAATAATCCTTAGACTACTTCTTTCTTATAAATTCTAGAAGGATCATTTGGCACAGATTACAGATCACATTGAGGTAGGTCCTCTTGAATATGGGCCCTTTGAAGATGATGTTGATGTTTCCTTATTTGGGTTCAGAATCTCTCATTTAGGGCAAGGATGCTAGCAATTTGGCAGATGCTATAAATGAATAATAAGGTAGACTCAGAAAGAAGAGGAAGAGGAAGCTGTATTGGTTTGCCTTTGAGAAATTACAGAAAGCTTTCAATGACTAAACTTATTCCTGATAAAAAGGGTTGTCTTTTTAATATCAATCTTCTTCTGGTGATATTGAATGAATATGAGGCAACAGAATACCAAAATCTCTTCATATCCCTGTTTCTGTGTCTCTAACACCAAAAGAAAAGATTGGAGGGAATTCTTTGCTGTTTGGTACTACTCATGCATTTCCCCCTTTTTCTTTAGAATCATGGATTGAAATAGAGACTAGACCTGTGATTTCATTGGTATAAGAAGCACCTCAGAAAGAAAATTTCTTCTCAGAGCAGGTCAGCACCTTTTTCTGCAACTACAGCCTTAGCGAGTTGCCTAGAACACTGAGAGGTTAATTGACTTACCCAGGGTCACACAGCCAGTATGTTTCAGAGGCAGGATTTGAACCCAAAAGGTCTTAATATCAAAGGTCAGCTCTCTATATACCAGCCATGAGTTAACTGTACTATTGCTTTCTTCCTTAAAAAAAGCAATGCAATTAGAATGCTGTTGGGAAGATTAATATTCCTGCTAAGAAACTTCCATGATTGCTATTCCCTAGAAAAACTCTCAACAGAAGTTCTTCATAATATTGACACACTAAAACATCACTTTCTATAAATGCAAATTCCACCATTCTGTGCAAACTGGTACATTTATTGTCATTTGGTGAATTTGTATGCTCACCAGCATTGTTTAGATCTATAAAAACCAATAGATTTCCTTTGTAAATTGCAGTGCCAAACTCTTACACTTTAAGTAAATTTTGCTGTGGTTTGAATTTAAAAACATTTCAAGACTGAGAAATACCTAAGCATTTAAAAAGGCTTAAACATCCAGTAACTTAATTATAATGTAATAGAAATAAAATTTAGTGTTCCTCTCCAAGGTACTTCTGCAAATATTTAACTTCATGTATTTTTTTAAGAAATAATTGAGGGGGCAGCTAGGTGGCGCAGTGGATAGATCACCGGCCCTGGAGTCAGGAGTACCTGGGTTCAAATCCGGCCTCAGACACTTAACACTTACTAGCTGTGTGACCCTGGGCAAGTCACTTAACCCCAATTGCCTCACTAAAAAAAAAAAAAAAAGAAAAAAAAAAAAAAAGAAATAATTGAGGATAGTAGCTAGGTGGTGCAGTAGCTAAAGCACTGGCCCTGGATTCAGGAGGACCTGAGTTCAAATCCAACCTCAGACACTTGACATTTACTAGTTGTGTGACCCTGAGCAAGTCACTTATACCCCATTGCCCCACCAAAATATAGATAGATAGATAGATAGATAGAGATAGACAGATAAAATAAAAATAATTTGAGCTATTATTCCTCAGGTGACTATTTGAAAGCTAAGCATCTTTCATATTTTTTAGTCAAGAAAACATTCATATGAAAGTACCAAGTACTACTACTCAGACAAATTCTTTTCACAAAAGCACTTCCCTGTCTGCTTCAACATGTCTTTTTAGACTATTTCTGGTATATAGGTTTTCATTAGTAGCATAATCCAATTTACTTATATCCATCATGCATCTTTCCATTGCCCTTTCAATACTGTAATACCTGTGCACAGTAACTATTCAGTAAGTACTGTTGCCCCATGATTGACTCACTCATCAAACATTTAATATGAGTAATAATAGCTAGCTTTCATATAGGGCTTTAAGGTTTGGAGAGCACTTTACAAATATGATTTCATTTGATCCCCAGCAATCTTAGGAAGGAGGTACTATTATTCCCATTTTACAGATGAGGCAGGCAGAGGTTCAATGACTTGCTCAAGGTCACATAGTAAATATATGAGTCAGGATTTGACTCAGCACCCTTACTCACTACACCACTAACTTGCCTAAGCATCTATCATGTGAAAAACAATGATTGGAATTTAGGAATCTCTTCAATGTTGGTACTATTGAGTGAACCATGATTTCATCAGTGTAGATATGTGCTATGCAATCACAGATTACAACCCATTCATGCCTTCTTACTTTGTTCAATCATTATCTCTCCCCACCCTGTAAATTATATCCAGAGAGCTATAGGTCTATCTCCTGTTGTTTTTTATTACTCTAAAGAGTGTCAGCCTACCACTTGGAGTGTATATTGCTTCCCTTTGATTTGTTTGTTATATGATTGATCCAATTTAATTTCTGTCTAATTTCTCTTTAATATATAAATACATATTAATGATGACCATATTGAAAGAAAAGTGAATGAGAATGAAAGAACACAGAAACCTGATAGACAATGTGAATATCTGGAAAGTAGTTGTGGATTTTGGCGGGGGGGGGGGGGGGGGGGGGGCGAACACATGGTTTCATTAGGATAGGGATCTTCTAAAAAGGAAACTCCCAATAATATTGTACCTGTTCTTTGACTTAGAGTCTTAGAGCACTGTCTGGGGATGTTGAGAGGTTAAGTTACTGTCCTAAGATCACAAGGACAATATTTTAAAGAGGCAGGGCTTTCTGATTCTGAGGCCAGCTTACTACCCAATATACCACACTTTTCTCGTCATGGCATTTTATTCTTGAAATGACTCCAATAATCTAATAGAGCTATGAAATCTTCAATGTAGGAATTCTCCCCTTCACAGCATATGACAATCCATATATTCAGGCTCATCCTATACAACTCTTATCCATGGCTTTCCACAAGTTTACCACACGGGGTTTCCTGGGATCCTTCCTCAGGCTATCTTAACACTATTAGAATAGCAAAGAAGCACTAAGATTGTTCAACCGTTACCCTCTTAGTCTTACTCTGTGACCTGGCCATCTTCTTTTTTTCATGCACTGAAATTAATTTACTGAAATGGAAATAGTTGCAAAGCAAGGTTAATTAGTGGTATTGAAGTTTTCACCTCTATAATTTATTGCTAAATTTTGTTTTGACTCAACCTAACCACCTTTATCCTCTCCCCACCAAAGTACAATACTTGAAAAGGAAGCAAACAAAAGAGTCCAAAAGTGATTGTGCTTGATTACTTGCAACCTTACACTTAAGTGGTTTGCCATTTGTTAAGGGAAAAAAAAAGGGAGCATATGTTAATTTTATCAAGTTAGTATGAATGTTGTCCTTTGTATTTGAACTGAGTTTTCTTGCTCTTTAAAGTTGTAGTAATTTACTTAGTTGTATTCCTCATAAATAAATATTCTCATTTCTCTTCTTCATTTGTATATTGATATTTACTATTGAGATTGTAATAATTTTTAAAAAAATAAATTAACTGCCATCCTGAAGGATATTTGAATTCCAGTGATTCTTGGGGCTTATTCAAGGTATAGATAGATGGAAGTATCCCATAGAAAAGCTTTAGACACAAAGGACAAGAAAATGGGTAGAGACTCAATGCAGACATTTCAGGTGCCATTGTTTTTCCCTACTGTACGTGGAAGTTTAAGCCAAGGAAAGCTTGGAGCCACAATTCAAGGTGGAGTAGTACAGCTAGCCAACCCAATATGGAAACCCTAAGAAGCCTGGATGGTGGAACTTGAGCCCAAGAGGGGTTTGTACTTGCGGCAACTGTGCTCTTTGAAACCAAACTAAACCTCTGAGTGATTGGAGAATAGAAAAAAATCAGCTGGAAGAAACATAAAGTCTCCATTTGTCGAGTGTTATCTGGTTCTTGAAGCAGAAGTAAACAAAAGAGATCAGAAGCTAGGCCCTTAATATTAAAAAATTTCAGTGTTATCAAAAATAAAATAAATCCTACTTTAAATTTAGTTTTCTAAAATGTCCATAAAGTGCTCCACACAGAACTACAAAGAATAAACCATGTCTTCTTCCATATGGCAATTTTCCACATATTTGGAATCAGCTATAATGTATCTTTGTGCATCTTAAGGATTCCCAATTAATTCATCCAGCACTTAGATAGTATGCCTTTGAGTCCGTCATCCTTCTCATCCTCCCTAAAACATCAGAGCAGAATAAACCTAGAGGGAAGAGGGATGTCATGGGTTATCTAGTCTAAACCCTTCATTTTACAGATGAGGAAACTGAGTCCCATGCTAGTTAACTGAGGGTACAAGCTTACACAAGTAATAAGTGGCAAAAGTGAAATTTGAATCCAAATCCTCATGCCATAGTCAGTGTTCTTACAGCTCGTATATGTAAAATATTCTCTGCTTATTTAGAAGCTCCTTAAAATGTGGCATCAAGAATTAAATTTTTAAATTCCAGGTATTATCTGATGATCATAGAATAGCATAACTCCCTTTTTTTATATGACCTTTATTCCATTGGCTTTTTTATATACTGTGTCAAAATACTGAGCAAATTATCTATTTGATTGACCTTGAATAGATTGGTCTTTTCTGTCTTAGCTTCCATGTACAAAGAGGGAATGATATCTCCATATTGCTACCAAGATCCCACATGTATTTATTGTTTGTTAATAGTTAGAAAATACTTGACTTGCATTGTGTATTCTTGAGGCTTCTCCTTAGACAAGATGTCTCTTACACTATATCAGAACCATGCGAGATTATAAGATATAAATTGAAGATGTTTTTCAGCATCATGGAGGACAAGCTACATAAAGTCCTGACCAAAAATGATTGCCTATTGACAATGAGGTCTTCCAAATGCTCCTATTCTAGGATGATATCATTCTCATTGAATATTAGTTCATTATAAAGCTTCTCACAATAATTTGAAGATTAACCATTCACAAGAAGGCAAAAGTAGATGAAAATGAGTATTTCTCAGAATACTGTATAAATTGGATAGTCAGCCTGCCACACTGGACTGTTAATTTTGGATAAGCATTAAAGTAAGATAACGACCTGGGCTTGCAACTGAGTAAGAGGGAGAATAGGGTTTTCTGCATTTGAGATGAAGGATGGGTTTATAAATATACTGTAACCTATTGCCAATGATAACTTGCATTTTTAAAAAAGCAACATAAAATAATACTAATAATAAAAGCTCACATTTACATAGCACTTTAAAATTTGCAAAGTGCTTAACTAATATAGTATCCCAAAACTCTGTATTATCTCATTGTATTCTCACAACAATCTTGTGAGGTAGGTGTTATTATTATCCCATTTTCCATATGAGGAAATTGTGGAGGATGTAGGTTAAGTAACTTGCTCAGAGTCACACAGGAAGTTTTGGCTCCTCCTGGCCCTCTTTTCACTGCACCACTGTATTCATTGAACCATCTAGCCACTCTATCAACAGATATGGAACTCAGTGTTTATGCAGAGAACCAGCATGCTATAGTACATGAAGTGCTGGATATGTTATCTGAAAATCTGGGTTAATATCCCCTCCCCCACTGTGACATACTAGCTGTGGGACCCTAAGCAAGTTTTAACCTTTCTGAGCACAAATTTCCTCATCTGAAAAAGGAGGGTGCTAGATAGATGGCTTCTAGCTCTGAATCAATTATCTTAACAAGCAAGAATGAGAAACAACTCAGATAAGTGTCTTGAATATAGCATTGGTATGCCCAATTTTGTAAAAGAATAAGAAAGGAACTTGCTAGAAGAGCAGATCCTCCATGGAGCATTTATCAGTGAAAATATTGTCTGATATCACATAAAATAAAAGATATGGAGGGATTTTGATCTGAATCAGAAAATAAAGCATTCATTTAATTAAATCACAAATAAAAACCTACCTTTTAGAGAGGGTATGTGAAAGTGCTTTGTGTAAAGTGAATGTAAGGTATTATAAGTGATGAAAACAACAGTTAAAATGTTCCCTGGAAAGACTTGGCTTAAAGATATGGAAAAAAGAAGAATATTCACTATGACTAAAACAATGCAAATGGAAAAAGCAAACACCATCAAAAAATCAAAAGTTCATGTTGGAAATTATAAAAGATAAACATTGCCTCAAAGAAGATCTATGAGAAGATACCCCTTCCTCACTCCTTTGTAGAGGAGGAAGATATATGATTGTGGAACATGGAAAATATTTTTAGACCTTCTTGATGTATTTGTTGGTTTTATGAATTTTTTATCTCTTTTCCCTCTCTTTATATTTTCCTTCCTTTAAAATATATGATTCATCATGTAAGATGGCTCTCTGGGAGCAGGGAAAAGATATAGGAAGAAAATCCAGTTATTTAAGGTATATAAATATATTTACAATTATATATTTATATTATATTATATATTTATTGTTATATATTTATTATATGTGATATATTTATAATTGTATATTTATATATCAATAAAATTCATTTTCAAAAAAGAAAAGAATGAACCATGGAGCAAGAGTTGAAGCAGTTGTTTTTGGGGGGATGGCAATGATTCCCATCTAATATAAATTGCTTCTGTTTTCTCTGGCTATAAAACCAACTTGTACTGAATAAGGCAATAATACTAATTTGCCTTAAGGCAATCATTTTCCCTTCTGTTACTGTTCCCAAAGGGAAGGGGTGGGGTATGACAAGGAAAAAAATGTATAAATTGGCAAAAATGTTGGGGAAAAAATGGAAAGTAATCTGTCAGAAACTAGCTATAGCCCAACATCTCATTTAATATACCAAGATAAGCTCCAAAACAGTCCAAAATGTATACCTAAAGGGTGATCTCATAATCAAATTAGAGGAGCAAGGAAGAAATTGCTATCATTACTTGTAGTACCTGTGAATAGAGTAAGAATTTATGACAAGAGATAGAGGGGATCAAAGAAGGTAAAATGGACCACTTTGATTACATAAAATTAAAATTTTTTTCACAAATCCAACACAGCTACAAGAGCTAGAAGAGAAGCAGTTAATTGGGAGAGGGGGAGGAATCTGCACTCTGATAAAGGTCTCATTTTTAAAATATATTGGGAACTGATTCAAATCTATAAGAATAAGATTCATTCCCCAAAAGACAAATGATCAAAAACATATGAAGAGACAATTTTCAGAGAAAGAAATCTAAGCTATAATAGGAATATGAAAAAAATCTAAATCATTAATAGAAAAATAAAACAGCTCTGAAGTTCTATTTCATATATATCAGATTGGCAAAGCTGAGCAAAAAGGGAAATGACAAATGCTAATGGAGCTGTGGAAAACAGGTACATTGATGTAGCATTTGTGGAACTTTGACCTGGTCCAGTTGGGAAAGCAATTTGGTACTATTCCCAAAATGCTATTTGAACTGTATATGCCCTTTTTTCCCGAGCAATACCACTACTTAGTCTATACCCCAAGGACATCAAAGGAAGAGGAAGAGGACCATATCTACAAAAAATATTTACAATATCTTTGTTTTTTGTGGTGGCAGAGAATTGGAAATTGAGGGGATACTCACGGGTTAGAGAATGACTAAATAAGATATATGAATGTGAGGCAATAACATGCTGTGAGAAATGATGAAAGGGATGGTCTTAGAGAAACCTGGGTATATTTGTATGAACTAATTCCTAGTGAAGTGAGAACCAGAAAAATAATATATATAATAATAACAATATAAAGATAAACAACTTTTACATACTTAGTAACTGACCACACAATGACAAATCAGGATTCCAGAGACTCATGATGAAACATCCTGTAAATCTCTGGATAGAAAAGTAACAGACTCAGAAAAGACACTGAGATAAATTTGGGGGAAAACATGGCCAGTCTCAGACTGCTTGACTATATAAATTCATAATAGTAGAAATAATACCTCTCACCACTGACACTTCCTTTAAGAAGAAGAAAGCGTGCGTATGTATACTGTAGCTATTACTTCACAAATATAGTTACTGGAAAATTCTTCTTGCTTTCCATACTTGTTGGAAATGAAATCCTTAGGAGTCCACTGTTTTTTTGTCTTTCTTGCTTTCTTTGTCATTCTTGCTTTCTCAGTGTGTTGGGGAAAGGGGATGTGGAAAGGAGAGAAGATGGATTTTTGTAAAAAAATAACATTTTTCATAAAAAGAAAGGAATCAGAAAAAAACACAGGATAACAATAAACAATCACGAAGAAGAGGCAAAGAATAGGATAGGAGGGTGGAACCAAGATTATAGAATACAGGCTAAGACCCAGCTGAACTCTTCCAACATTCTCCTCCAAATGGCTTTAAAAAAACACCTAAAATCAAATTTTTCAGTGGCAGAGACAACAAAAGGTCAGAGGAAGACATTTTTTTTCAAAGTCAGACAACTTAAGATATCCATTAAGAAGGTCTATAATACCAGGGTGGGCAGAGTCCTAGAGTATGGCAGGATCATCAGAAGTGGGCATTGAAGTCAGGAAGGAAGGAAGGAAGGAGATGATGGTGATGATGCTGGTGAAGATGATGAAGATGAAGATCACCTCCTGAAATATCTCCAAATGAAAACTCCCAGGAATATTACATTCAAATTCCAGAGCTTGCATGTTAAGGAGAAAATACTGTAAGCAGCCAGAAACAATTCAAATACTGTGGAGCCAAAATCAGGATCACATGAAATTTAGCAGGTTTAGCAGGAGTAAAGGGCTTGGAATAGTATATTCCATAAGGCAAAGGAGCTAGGAGGATTACAACCAAAAATAATCTACCCAGAAAATACAATTCTTCAGTTCCAATCAGAAAAATGGATAGAGAAGACTGCCAAGCATTCCTGATGAAAAGACATGAGCTGAATAAAATATTGGACATTCAAACAGAAGACTCAAGAGAAGCATAAAAAGGTAAACATGAAAGAGTAATCATAAGGGACTAGATGAGGTTAAACTGTTTACATTACTCTATGGAAAATGATAAATGTAAGACCTAAGAACTTTATCATTATTAAGTCAGATAGAAGTCTGCATAGACAAATGGCATGGGTGTGAGTGGATTATGTTAGGATAATCTCAAACAAAAACAACATGTAGGGCTGAGAAAGAGGGATGCACTGGGAGAATGGGGTAGGAAGAGATAGAATAAAACAAATTTTCACACATAAAGAAGGTGTGTATGAATGAGCTTTTATAGTGGATTGGAAAATGAGTGAGGTTAGGCAATGCTTGAACCTCACTCTCATCAGAATTGTTTCAGAGAAGGAAGAATATATGTGCACATTCAGTTGGGTATAGAAATCTTGTCTCATAGAAATCTACCCCATTAAGGAAATAGGAGGGGAAGAGAAAGGGAGGGGTGATAAGAGGGAAGGCAAATTGGGAGATACAGGAGTCAGAAGCAAGAAAGACTTTTGAGGAGGGACAGGATAAAGAGGGAGGGAGGGATAAAGAGAGGGGAAGAGGGAGAGAGGGAAAGAGAGAGAAGGAAATGGGATAAACAGAAGAAAAAGAGATAGAAGGAAATGCACAGTTATTGATCACACTGTAAATGTGAATAGGATGAGCTAACCCACAGAATAGAAGTAGATAGCAAAATGGATTGGAAACCAAAATTCAATATGTTGTGTGCAAGAGACACACTTGGGACAGAAAGAAACATACAGAGTTGAAATGAAGGCCAGAATCAGAGCATTATACTTCAGCTGAAAAAAGCTGAAAGATAATTGAAAGATAATCAGAGAGGGCAACTAGGTGGTGCAATGGATAAAACACCAGTCCTGGATTCAGGAGGACCTGAGTTCAAATCTGACCTCAGACACTTGACACTTACTAGCTGTGTGACCTTGGGCAAGTCACTTAATCTTTGTTGCCCCACAAAAAACAAAACAAAAAAAGAAAAGAAATTTTTTTTTTTAATTTTAAAAATTCAAAAAACGACTAAACAAAAACAAAAAGATAATCAGGGGAACTACATTTTCCTAAAAGGTACCATAGACAATAATTATTTTTTAATTATAGCAAGTTTCTCTGATAAAAGCCTCATCTCTCAAATATATAGGGAACTGAGTCATTTTTTTTTAAAAAATTATAAATAATCAAAGTATATGAAGTTTTCAAATGAAGAAATCAAAGCTATCTATAGTCATATAAAAAATCTCTAAATCACTATTGATTAGAAAAAAGCAAATTAAAACAACTCTAAGGTACCACATCACACCCATTAGAAATGACAAATGCTGGAAAGTATGAGCAACAGATACATTAATAACTGTTGGTGGAGTGGTGAATTGGTACAACCATTTTGGAGAGCAATCTGGCTATGCCCAAAAAGGCTATCAAACTGTGCATACCCTTTGACCCAGAAATATCACTACTAGGTCTATCCCAAAGAGAGCAAAGAAAAAGAAAAGTGGCCTATATGTACAAAAATATTTATAGTACCTCTTTCTGTGGTGGTAAAAAATAGAAATTGAGGAGATACTCATCAATAGAGGAATAGAGTTGTAGCAAATGATTGTGGTGGGGTACTAAGGTGTCAGAGGAAATGACAAGGCTAGGATGGTGGTGAAGGAGGGAGGCAGTTTCAGAAAGACACATGGCAAGAACTATAGAAACTGATGCAAAGTAAAGTGAGAAAAAAAACAGGAAATCATTGTGCACCATAACAGCAATGTTGTAATAATGATGAAGCGCAAAAGACTTGGCTGCTCTGATTACTACAAATGATCTAAAATGATTCCAGTGGACACATGATAAAACAATGTTATCCACCTCCAGAGAGAGAACTGATGAACTCTGAGTGCAAATTGAAATATAATATTCTAGCTTTCTTTATTTCTTTATAATACAGAAATATGATTTGCATGATTTCACACATATAATTGGTATATTGTTTGCCTTCTTAGTGGGATTGAGAGGGAAGAGAATCTGGAACTCAAAATTTAAAAAGAAAAGAATGTTAAAAATAAATAATAAATATTAAGAAGAAAAAGTCCCCAAATATTTATAGCAGAATTTTATCTGAGGCGGAAATGTGAAGAATTGGAAACAAAGTAGATGTCTATCAAGTAGAGAATTGATAAACAAATTAAGGTACTTGAATGTAATGGAATATTACTGTTTTATAAGTAATGATGTGTGCATTGAATACAGAGAAGTATGGGAAGATCTATATGAATTGATGTAGTGTGGAGTAAGCAGAGCCAAGAAAATAATATTCACAGTCACTACAAATTTTTTTTGGGGGTGAGGCAATGGGGTTAAGTGACTTGCCCAGGGTCACACAGCTAGTAAATGTCATGTGTCTGAGGCCAGATTTGAACTCAGGTCCTTCTGAATCCAGGGCCGGTGCTCCATCCACTTTGCGACCTAGCTGCCCCTCACTACAATTTTAATGGGAAAAAAACACTACCACATCAAAAAATCAAAAATAAATGTAATACAATCATACAGATTGAGACTCAAATGAAGATATATGATAAAAAATATCTCCTACATACCTTTTCATGGAGATGGAAAGTACACAGGTGTTTACATTGTACATATTTTTAGACTTTTTCAATCAGTTTTGCTGATTTTTTTTTCCTCTCTAAAATACTCTTTGTTATATGGGATAGCTCTCTGGGATTTAAAGGAGGATACATAGGGTACATTGGTGATGTAAGAGAGGGCAGCTAGGTGACACAGTGGATAAAGCACTGGCCCTGAATTCAAGAGGACCTTAGTTCAAATTTGGCCTCAGACACTTGACACTTAATAGCTGAGTGACCCTGGGCAAGTCACTTAACCCTCATTGCCCTGCAAAAAAAAGAGAGAGAGAGAGAGAGAGAGAGAGAGAGAGAGAGAGAGAGAGAGAGAGAGAGAGAGAGAGAGAGAGAGAGAAGATATCAATAAAAACTCATTAAAATAAAAATAAAATTTAAGAACTAGTAAAATAGGATCACAGATCTAGAGATGGAAAGTTCCTCAGAGGATACCTAATCTGAACCTCTCCTTTTACAGATGAAGATACTGAGACCAAGGAAGGATTATTCCGTGTCCAAGGTCATATATAGGTCATGAACATCAGAAAAAGAATTTGAACCTATGTCCTCTTATTTCCAAGCCAGTTTTTGCACACCAAGAGAATAGAGCCTTGAATGAAGTTTTATCAGCAGAAGACAGTAGACTAGGTAAGAAGGGGTACAAGCTGGTAATTAGATACTGTCTCATAGATATCAATTGTGAAAAGATTCTATTTACATCAAAGTTTTTTTTTTAAGAAGGTGAAAAGCACCAGTTTTTTTTTTTTAAAAGCAAGTGAGAATCATTTAGGGATTCTTCTAGAATAAAGCCTCACCCAGTGGTCCCCAGATATGGAGCATTCAGTACAGCAGATAGAGCAAACGGACATGAGAACTACACAGTTTATTATAGTCAGATGAGAACTGGCCAAAAGAACCACCAACAAGAATGACAGAGGGCAAAGGACTAAGGAGCAAGAAGAATTTTGCAGCAACTATATTGTGTTTCTGCCAATGTGAAGTAATAGCTACGGTATATTTATGCAAGCTGTTCTTCCTCTTAAAAGAAAAGTATAAGAGGTGAGGTTTTAACCCCAGAGTCACTGTTCTTTCTACTATACCATTTCACAGGATGAAGGAATATCATTTCCCAAGGCAATGAAGGAAAATTAAATATTTATTGGGGAAAAAAGCATGTAAGAAAAAAACTTTTAAAAATTAAAAGAAACAGAAAATGAAGGAAGGAGTGAGGAATCTGAACTGACATAGGGAAATCCTTGGTTCAGGGTTGGAGTTCAGAAGATTGGCATAGAGAAAAAAGGAAAGAAGGATTACAAATGTTTAATAAGTAATAGGTTTCCTGTAGATAAAAGAGCTGCACCCTTTCAAGAAGAAATAGAATCTTGAACTCCAGGAAGTAATGATATGGATCTATAGGGAGTATCCAAGGAGATGACATTCAATAAAGGAATAGAGGTCCTTGGGAGGACCAAAACAGTAAATTATCAGACTGACATTAAAAACAGATCCTTGTCTTTCCAAAATATGATGTAGATCCTCCTAAGACTTGTCATATAGTCAGAAAACATTTACTGAGTGCTTACTAGGTGCCAATCACTGTAATGAGTGCAGGAAAATACAAAAACAAGCAGAAAGAATAAAAGCCAGTCCTAGTCGGTGCCCTCAAAGAAGTTGTATTACAACAGTGGAAGTTGAAAGGGGAAGAAGGAGAGGAAGGAGGTGGGACAAGGAGATAAAGTCCTGGAGAGTCAAGAGTACAGCAAGATGTCAAGCGCAGGGGTAGAATAAGCTTCTAGGGTCAAGAAGTTTCTGAGACACTGGAAAGTCCAGGAGAGTCAGCAATGCAAGGAGCCTGGAGAGGAATGAAGGTGTGCCTAGTCTGGATCTCCTCATTTAAATGAAGGATCTGGGGAGGAACTAGCCAGTCAGAGGGTCATGGGTGGTAGAGACTTCTCATGTATAATGTAAGGCCCCGGGTAGAGTGAGCTCACAGGTTGAAGAAGTTGCCAGAGTATTGTTAAGTGCAAGTGGATCGGGAGTGTTTCTTTCTTTTTATCAAGAGGCAAAACAGTCCCTGGTCTCCAGGAACTCATGTTCTGATGAGGGAGACAACACGCCAATTATTAACCGCAAAAAACCTAAAAGATCTAAGTGGAAGGTGATCCTAGAGGAAGGGACTCCCTGTGCAGAGGGAATGAGGAAGATTTTCCTGAAGAAGGTGAAACTGAAGCAGAGCGTGGAAGGAAGCCAGGGAAACTCAGAGTTAGGGGCTAAGAAGAACATTCATTCCCTGGTAGAAAGCTAGTACAAAGGCAGAGCAGGGAAATGGATTTTTATGTGTGAGGAACAGCCAGGAGGCCTGTGCAGCTGGATCTCAGAAGCGTACATGAAAGACAGCAAAATGTTAGACTGGAAAGGGAGGAAAGAGCCAGATTGTGATGGGCTTTAAATGCCAGCTTCTGCTGCTTCCAACAGTAACAGGTGACATTGACAAAAGCAATAATGCGTTGTTAGGGATTGAGAAGTTCTAGAAAAGAACCTGAAGCCCTCGGAGATTTAAGAGACATTTTTATCCATGCTGCCAAGTGAAGGTAGGTACATCTAAACCGAATGGGAGTTTGGGGAAGCAAACAACTGTTTAAGACATTATGTGGGCATAGGCTTTGAATTCTAGAATGGTGAATTCTTGCCCAGAGATGGAGTACACTTATTGTGAGCTGGGAAAGAAAGGGAGAAAGAGATGGGGAGAGGGAGAGGGAGAGGGGGAAGAGGAGGGAGGAACGAGAAGAAGGAGGAACAGAAAAGGAAGGAAGGAAGGAAGGAAGGAAGGAAGGAAGGAAGGAAGGAAGGAAGGAAGGAAGGAAGGAAGGAAGGAAGGAAGGAAGGAAGGGAAAAAAGAAAAGAGAAAGAAAGAGAAAGAAAAGAAAAGAAATTGTGTGGAGTCTTATAAATTTCATTAAAGGGCTTTAACATAATAACTGAGAGGGAAGTAACAAAACTACCCATACATGTCTGCCAAGTGAGAAATGATAAAGGTATAGAAAGTTATAATATGGGGAAAAGTATAGCAATAGATATACCCAATACTTGACAGGAGAAAAAAAAAATCTGAGAAAGCAGACAGCAATCAAACCCACATCTGTACAAAGATTTACAGAGTATGGGTAATAAAGTAAAATGGAAATACTAAAGCAAGGAGACAAATCCAACCTGAGTGATACCCAGTTAACATTGAGACTTATTAGATTACAATGATGCCTGGAATAAGTCTAAGAGTTTAAATTTGAGATGTAGATTAGAATGATGGAAAGTGCATTGCACTAAATCAGGAGAGACCAGGGTGTGAGACTTGGCTTCCAGTGCTATCTATTTAGCCCTAGGCAAAGCACTTATCCTCTATGGAATTTAGTATCCTTTTCTGTGATATTGGAACAATAATACCTACCTAACAGAATTATTCTGAGGATCAAATGAGAGGATGTATATAAAGTGCTTTGTAAACCTTAGAGCATTATATTAATGTTAGTCATTACACTTTATTTGAAAGGAACAGAATAGATACAAAGGTGGGGCTCGGTAGAACTACATATCTAGAATATTCATTTGAGGAATCTAGGAATCCAAAAGAGAAGAGCATGCTGGATAGTATTTTGATAAATTTAAAAAGCAAGGAGGCAAAGTGATATTGTCACAGGTATATGCTACAGACAACCTGGACAGAAGGAGGAAATAGATGAATTTAGGGAAGAGATCCTGATGGAGAATCATAATATTATAGTAGTGGGAGAGTTTACTTTTCAGATTTTAATTCTATTAATATAGGAGTGAGAAATTTTAATTCCCCTCTTCTAGAGTTCTCTCTGTGCCAAGAGAAAAGTAGCTGATAATTTACTGTCTTTTCTTCATGAACCTTTTCCTTCCTTTCTTCTTTCTTTCCTTCCTCCCTTCCCCTTCCACTTCTTTCTTCTCATTTTTTTCTCTTTTTCTCTTTCTCTATTCTTTTCTCTCCTTTCCTCTCCATTTCTTTTTTTTGCTTCTTTTTTCTTGTAAATTCCTCCACTTGAAGGTAGAAAGGTAGAGAAAACAAAATCTTTGACCTGATGGAATGAACAAAAATGAAGAACCAGTTTCTGAAATAAAAAGAGGTGGATCCTTGTGAACAAGTGATTAATTTACCTGATAATTCATGATAGTAGAGAGGAAATCCAAGCATACACTAACATATACCCTAAATTTGGATGAAGATACTCCAGTGTGTTCAGAGAAATGATAGATAAAATCCACTGGTCTAAAATTCCCATTAAAGAAAGTCAGTTTCAGAGACATAGGGAATTGTCAAGAATTAAATCCTGGTGATATAAACAGAAACTATTCTGAGGGGAAAGAAAAAGTAGAACAACATAAATAGACCAATGTAAATGCAGAGTTAATTCTGAACCATCTTAAATTAAAACAACAATAATAAGTTTAGAGGATAAAGGTTATGTAATGGAGTAGAAACACAAAAGAAAGGCACAGTCTTGTAGAAATAGTGTTAAGTACACTAAGGTTGAGAATGAGCTAAGGTTTATTGTAATGAATACTGAAGATGTAAAAAAGGTGTGAGTTTTTTAATGTATAAGAAGCATATAAGAGAAATAGCACTGCTCTATGGGAGAAATACATAATAAAAACAGATACAAAAACCAGAACTACTCAAATTTTTAAAATGTGTTTTCTATTCCAAGAGAAAAAAAAAATCTTCAAACTGAGAAGGGCAGGAAAAATGGTTAATAAGGAGTTTAAGCTTAAAAGAAATGAGATGAGGAGCAACATGGCTTATTCATTAGAGAGCTCTCTTTGGACTTAGAATTCACAGTTAAAGCTCTGTCTCTGACCATGCTACTTGTGTGACCAAGGGAAAGATGCTAAGCTCTCAGGGATCTAAGAAACTCTCTGTGGCTGTAAGTTACAGAAAAGTTTCTAGTCAAGAGTAGTGGAGGAAATTTCTACACAAGAAGTCCTCATACCAAGTAAAGAAAAAGCCATAGGTGCAAGCCACCCACCCCAACTTCCCCAGAGCCCTTCTTCCCAAATCCCTCAGAAACCTTCTTCCTCCCCGCCCAAACACCCAAAAATGAGGAGAGAGTAAGAGAGCTCCTAGATGCCTTAAATTAATTGAAGTCCCCAGACCTAAATAAACTACATCCGTAGGTACCAAAAGAACTGTCAGGTGCCATTGCTCAAGCATTATCTGAGATCTCTGAGACCCTGGAGAAGAGGAGAATAGGACTAGAAAAAGGAAAGTGTTCTAATAGTTTCAAAAAGAGAAAAGGCTGGAGTTTACAAGTGATAGACCAGTGAGCTAGATTTTTATTTTCTCTTATACACCCTCTTTTCTTGTATGACACTGCCAATTCATAGCTCAAGTACAGGCCCTCATCACCTCACACCTGGACTACTGCAATAGCCTACTGGCTAATCTTCTGCTCTCAAATTTTCTCCCTACTCTTCCACTGAAATATCAAAATGAACTTTCTTTTTTTCCAAAGTGAACTTTCTAAGGAATACTTCTGACCACTCCACCCCTACACCCACTCACCCCAATTCAACAAACCCCTTTGGCTTCCTGTTACCTCCAGGTTCAAACATAATATCTTCTATTTGACTATCAAAGCCCTTCATAACCTTACTCCTTCCTACATTTCTAGTCTTCTTACACTTTACTCTTCCCCCTTCTCTGACCAAGTGCTCTATGGTATACTGCTGCTGGCCTCGATGGTCCTCACCCAGGACCCTTCATCTTCTGAAGATCCCTGGAATTCTCACTCCTGCATTCTGGCTTCTTTCAGGTCCCAGGTAAAATTGCATGTTCTATAAGAAACTTTTCCCAACCCCTTTGATGCTAGTGCCTTTCTGCTGTTGATTAGCTCTAAATTTTTTCCTCTCTACAGCTTGATTGGAAAAGGCTGTTTACATATTATCCCTCCCCCCCCACCTCCACCCCCGCCCCATTGATCTGTGAGCTCCTTGAGAGGAGGAACCTTTTTTGGTATGTGTGACTATATGTCTGTGTGTCTGTGTGGTTCCAATTCCTAACACAGTACCTGGCAGGTAATAGGTGCTTAGAAAATACTCTGACTTAACCACCAAACTTCTGGAATGAATTGTAAAAGGAATGGTTTCTAAACAATGGTTTCTAAAAAATAAAAGACTTTAGAAACTGTCCCATCTCGTTCACATACTCACTGTATGAACCTGAGCAAATCTCTGAATTTCAGGAAAGGCTCCAGCTGACCTATATTGGTAGAGGAAGCTTCTCCTCCATGTCAATGGAATTACAAGACCAGTTCCTTTCACTAGAAACAAAAACAATGATAATTGAGTCAGAATGGCTTCTCACACGTAGGACATAGGAGGTAGGTATGGTTCACCTAGATTGCAACTAATCATCTGACAAAGTCTTCCATTCTATCCTCGTGGACAAAATGGGGAGATATGGGTTAATGAAAATACAATTTTGTGGAAACATAGTTTTGGGTGTAAGGACCAGACCAAAGAGCTGTTAGTCATTAATAAGCTGGTATCAGCTTAGAGATGGGCCTCTGGTGGAGCATACCAGTAAATGGTTCTTGGTCCTATAAGTACCTTTTAACATTTAGGATATTTATAAATAACTTGAAAGAAGATATATAGAATCTCCTTGTCAAATATGCAGAAATCTAAAATTGGAAGTGATAATTAACAGATTACAGAATCAAAAATATCTTGGCGAGCTGGAATGGTGAGCTAAATCTAATATAATGAAATTGAATCATTTTAACTATAAAGTCCTACAATCAAATTTTTTTAATGAATTCTGTAAATATAAGAATGAGAGACTTGTCTGTAGACAAACCTTTATATGAAAGAAATCTGGGATTTTTTTGTGAATCCCTAGGAAAGTAAGAGATCTGTCCACAGAAGGAAGAAAATTGAGTGAAGGTTCCTCTTCTTCTTCTTCCTCTTCTTCTTCCTCTCCTCCTCCTTCTTCTTATCATGGACACATTGGCCAGTGTGGTGAAGTCTGTGGATCCCTTCTGAAAGTAATGTTTTTAAATGCATAGAATCAAAAGTATGAGATTGCAAATGAAACCAACTATACAAAAATATAGTTATCAAAATATTTTTGAAACAAGGCTAAGAACCCTTAGTTTGTGCAATAGATGGAAGTTGCAGAAAGAAAGGTAGCCTCACCCTAAAGAAAAATTTCTTTACAACTAGAGTTATCAAAGGTTAACCAGATTGCTTCAAGAGACATTGGGCTTTGGAGCAACTAGGTGGCGCAGTGGCTAAAGCACTGGCCCTGGATTCAGGAGGACTTGAGTTCAAATCCAGCCTCAGACACTTGACATTCACTAGCTGTGTGACCCTGGGCATGTCACTTAACCCTTGTGTCCTGCAAAATAAAGAGAGACAGGCAGACAGACAGACAGACATTGGATTTCCCCCAACTAGTTTTCAAGCAAAGATGTGTTGTGGAAGGATTTCTCATTTAGATGTTGTTTATACTGCATAACCTTTGTGAACTTTTCCAACCCAGAGACTTTGTGATTCTGTGAATGAGGAGTGAGCTAACAATGCCCTGAACTTATTCTTCTGCAACAGCCCCTATGTACAGGAAAAGGTCTTCTAGCTCTGTCTAATTCCCCATTGGCCACATTCCAGTTGCCAATGTATCCATCTCATGTCTAACCTCTCCTATCTTCTGGTTGTAAAGAAAGAGTTCACTTAACTATAGTCCCATCAGCATTATAGATAAATTTGACTTCCAGGTAATCTATATAAAGGAGTGTTGTTTGTCTCTCATTCTTGAAGAGGACCATGACATCAGGGTGATGTCATGACTTGTACTGAATTGGGTTTAAGTGAGAGAGGACTGTACATGGTCACCAACCTCACACTTTCCTCCAGAGCATCTGGGTCCAGTAGCAAGATATATATCAATATAGCTGGTGATGGCCTGGATGTTTGAGAAAATCGGTTAAGTGACTTGCCCAGGGTCACATGACTAATAAATATCTGAGAGAATATTTGAACTCAGATCCTCCCAAATTCAGGGCCAGTGCTCTATCTCCCATGCCACCTAGCTGCCCAATATAAAGGTTAGGATAGTAACAAAAGATGTATTCTATTCAATAAGAACTCTAGATACCTCTCTCAGGACTTTGAAAGAGATGTTCTTTGTCTACTGAGGTCTGAGTTTAAAAAAAAAAAGTATACTTTCAGGAAAGTCAGTTCTGGTTAGAAAATCATCATGCATATAATAGAAATCAACACATTGATTCTCAAAGACTACAACAAAGATCAAAAGATACTTCTTGCCTATTTGCAAAACTATATGAAATGTCATTATCTAATCTCTCTCCCCCTCTCTTTTTTTTTTCCTCTCTCTTTTCACACCTGTGATTTCACTGGTGTAGTAACTCTGGTATAGAAACACAAGCTCATCTGGAATTTACAATCTTAAGAGTATTGCCTCAGGCATTTAGAGGTTAAAGGAGTGTTGCTGTGCTAATAATATTGCCTGAGGCAAGATTTGAATCCAAGATTTAGAAACCAGGAAGACTTGAGCCAAAGTCCTCCTACCTCTCAAATATGTTGTGGTCAAGTTACTTAAATTCTACATTCCCCAAGCAATAGATACACTGCCTATCTGCAACAATAGAGGGAATTCCCTGGACCAAGAAATCACTGTCTATAAATTAGGCCAAAATAATGTCTCTATCTGATATTTAGTTAAATATAAAAAATAAATCCTTAGGTCAAAATTATTTCATGCTCTATACTCCCTGTTAGCCCAAAAGAAGACATTAAAAATGTATTTTATATAAATAAAACACACACATATATGCCTAATCCTCACCAGAAATACACAGCATGGTGCATTGCACAACAGAGTTGCTTAATGAATATTTGCTGAATGAATGAATGTTTGAAGGACCATGTGGAATGAACCATTTTAATATGTGATAATTTTGACATTGGAGATCATTTGCCAGCCTAAGCAGATAAGCAGATTTCTCCATTAAGTTTGAAGCCTTCACTTATCAATTTACCAAGTACTAGAAGGAGACATTTATTGACTTTGTAGCCCCAAGGACTTATATTGATTATTGAATATTATCTCAGGAGTTAGTGCACGCCTAATTTAATAGTTGTTATGATTAAATTCAGAATCAACAAAAAATGTCCTGTGGAAAACAGGTTAAAATTTTGAATTCCTTTTTGTACTAGGAAATGCAGTAATTACATTTACTTCTGGTGACAATGATTTTCAAGTAATTATAGCAAAAATAGCTTATTCTCCGCAGCCTCTCCTCAGGATATTTGGCAACTCTTCTCAGGCTTTTGGTTACTTTCCCAAAACAGCGGGAACTAAATTCTGAAAACATATAGAGATAGCATTGTCCTACTGCTTTTGATTGCAAATTAAGCAGATTTCAATTTATGAATTCATTTCATAAGTGATTAAGAAGAAGTTTTCAAAATATAAAAGCATAAAACCACATGTGGAGAAGTCTTTTTCATTTATTTACCTGTGTAGAGTTAGGGTTAATAGGCTCTAGTCTCCAATTTTGGAATATAAAGCTACATTGTCACTTATATGACATGAGGGGGGGGAAAGGCACAGGTGTGTCACCAAACCTAATATTTTAAAGATTGTGTAAGCTGAGAAGTAAGCTCAAATTGCTATACATATATAGGTATGATTTGGTATCATGGTCAACTGGATGGAACCATGCTTATTGGATATAAATCTTACAAATTCACAAGGGCATAAATAGCTTCTGTGTAGTTAAATAAAGGGTACATAGTTTATTATTATTCAAACAAATCAACTTTTAAAAGTCATACTAGCCTAAGTGTGGTCCAATTTGCTAAAGAATTTTTACTGAAACTTCCAAGGCCTGTGTACTCTTCTTGTGTAATGGATAAAGTGTTGTTCTTAAAATAATGAATTAACACCTAGGTTCAAATCCAGCCTCTGACACTTAATAGCTCTGTTATCATGGATACACCACTCATGCAGAGACTCAGTTTCCTCATATATGAAATGAGGACAATAATAGCTGTAGTACCTACCTCATGGGGTTGTTGTGAGGTTCAAATGAGTTAAAGGTTTAAAGTTAAAGTTGTAAAGAACTTTGCAAACTTTAAAATACTATATAAATAACAGTTATTATAGGCCCTATAAAGTCAATTTACTTTATTACCCCAATTTCCTTATTGCTTGGCCAGCAGGTAAATTTTTTCTACATTATATCAAGCACAAATTCTAAAGATCCAAATGTCACATTTGCATGCATATTTTCTCCCTCCACACATAGTCCTCAGCTTTCCCTGGATCATGATTTTGAGGATGCAATTAATCGTTGGGTTTTTCTTCACTTTGCTTGTTAGCCATAACAGGGATTGTTCTGAAGATGAGGCCAGAGTGGTAGAAGATGTGAAAAGAAAAAGACTGTTTAAAGTAAGAATACATAATGAGATACTGCAAATGGTAAATTGCTCTGACCAGGTCAAGCTATGAGGGCAGGCTTGAATAGTGGGGCTTTGCCCCTGGCATGGCCAAGTCAATATCCCAAGGATGAAGAGAGAAGCTATGGGTTCCTATAAAAGTGTTGGAGGGTCAGGATTGCTAACTAAACAGGCTCCTCCAGGAAATGAAGTTTGTTTGCCATCGTCCCCTCTTCAGGACATGAACAAGTCTGTACCAGGAAACATACTCCCTTTATACTGGGGCTCCTACATCTTGGGTGCTCTTCTTCTAAAGCACCAAGTGGGAAGGAGTTGTGGAGTTGAGAAGTATGTGCCTGGAAGAGGAGGAAGGGGTGTCTTTGAAATCATTAATCTTCTGAGTCCTTGGGAATAGGGAGATATGTATGGGAAAATGTGGATTGCCACCAGTGTTCAGGATATGAAGAAGGCTTGAGAAGATCCCTTATGCTATAAGATGGAGAAAAGGGGGAAGATGGAAAAGACCTTCCCATTAACGTCCCCTCTAGATGTCATAAGCTTCCACCCCCTTAACCACAGCTATCACCCTCCCTGCCAGTTTTGGGGTTTTTTGTTGTTGTTGTTGTTTAATAATTGACTCCATAGTCCCTGGGGCTGACATTTCTCTCACAACTCGATTCAGACTTATTTTTGGAGAGGGATGGTCTTCTGCTCCCAAAACCTTCATTTCTGAAAGTGGGATATCACTCTTTTTCCACCCCTTCCTTCCCCATCATATCAAAAGAAGAGGGCAGCGAGTGTGTCAGATAATTGGAGTCTTTGGACAGGGAATGTGATAGGAAAAAGGGAGAAAAGGTATTCAAGAAGATTGTAGTGTAAGAAGTCTCTTCCTCCCACGTACAACATTTTAGACAAGGGAGGTATGTCTAGTCACTAGTTACCAAGAAAAGTTAAAATCAGATGCTATAAATTTACATCTCTCCTCCCTACAGACAAACTAGAAAAAGCTATCTACACTTCTTATTTCCATTTTCTTTTCTCCCACTCAGTCTTTTAAAATCCCATTTTCTACTTCACAACTCAACACTGTTCTCTCCAAAGTCAGCAAAGATTTCTTACATACTAAATCCCATAGCCTTTTCATTGTTCTTGTCCTTCTGACCTCTCTTTAGCTTTCCACATCATTGACCACTCCCTGTGTCCCTGTGGTCTTTTTAGAGTGTAGGTCTCACCTGTACTCAAAGTAATTTCAGTGCTCCCTATTACCTCTGGGATCAAATATAAAATCCTTCATTTAGTGTTCAAAACTCTTCACAACCTGTCTCTAATCTACATATGCCATCTTTATCCCCAAGATACCCTTTGATCCAGTGGCACTGGGCTCCCCAATGTTCCACAAACAAGAGAGTTCATTTACTGAGTCTGGTCATTTTCACTGGCTATTCTCCCTTGCATGGAATTTTCTCCTCATCTCTACCACTTGGATTCCCAGCTAATATCCCACCTTCTACAAGAAACATTTCCTTTAATATTAATGCCTTTCATCTGTTGATTATCTCCAACTTATCTTGTATCTATCTTGTTTGTACAGATTTGCTTGAATGTTGTCTTCCCCTTTAGATTGTGAGCTCCTTGAGAGCAGGGATTGTCTTTTACCATTTTTTTTCATTTGTTTGTTTCCTGAGTTCTTGAAACAGTGCCTGGCACATAGTAGGTGTTTAATAGATTCTTATTGATTGACTGATCATTCCTTCAGCATTCTTTATTTTTCTTTCTTTCTTTCTTCCTTTCTTTCTTTCTTTCTTTTTTTAATTTGCAGGGCAATGAGGGTTAAGTGACTTGCCCAGGGTCACACAGCTAGTAAATGTCAAGTGTTTGACTCTGGATTTGAACTCAGATCCTCCTGAATCCAGGCCTGGTGCTTTAGCCACTGCACCACCTAGCTGCCCCCAGCCCCTTCAGCATTCTTAACACTATTCTCTTATGGTTCTCCTCCCACCTGACTGACCATTCTTTCTCAGGCTCTCTTCTCTCTTGGATTTTTGATTGCAAGTGTTCCTTAAAACTCTGTACTGGGATTTCCTTCTCTCTCTACATCTTCTCTCTTTGAGATTTCATAAACTGGGGACTGCTAGGTGGTGCAGTGGATAAACCACTGGCCCTGGATTCAGGAGGACCTGAGTTTAAATCCAGCCTCAAACACTTGACACTTACTAGCTGTGTGACCCTGGGCAAGTCACTTAACCCTCATTGTCCTGAAAAAGAAGGAGAGAGAGAGAGAGAGAGAGAGAGAGAGAGAGAGAGAGAGAGAGAGAGAGAAAGAGAGAGAGAGAGATCACAATTTCATAAACTTTATGGGTTTAATTATCACCTGTAAGTAGGTTCTCCCAGTGTCTAGTTCAGTGTCTATTCAGTGTGCTAATCCAGCATCACTAACTGCCTGTTGGTCACCACCAATTGGATATACTGCAGACAAATCAAATGTACATGCACAAAATGAAATTCATTATCTCCCCTGATAATGCAACTTTCTCCAAGATTCCATATTTCTACCTAGGGCTTCACCATTCTACCAGGTCCCCAGTTTTGTAACCTCATAGTCCTTGACCTTTTCTTATCCCTCATCCCCCATATCCAACATCCGTAGTCTTGTCATTTATATATTCCCCACACTTCTCCCACTCATCCTCTTTTCTTGAATCATATTGTTATTACCTTCATTTGAAAATCCATCACCTTTCTCTCAACTAGTGCAATAGCTTCTTAATCTGGATACCCAGCATTCAATCTCTCCTCTTTCCAATTTATCCACCACACAACTTCCAAAATGCTATTCCTAACTCACAGCTCTGTCTGTGTCACTTTCCTGACTCAAGAAACTTCACATACACTATTCACATTACCATTTTAAAATGCTTTACAATCCATCTCCTGCCTACCTTTCAAGGTTTATTTCACATTATTCACTTTTGTGCACTCTGCATTTCAGCAAAACTGGCCTACTTGCTGTCCACTAAAATCAAAAGCCCACTTCCTATTTCCATCCCTGCCTTTACAAAGATTTTATCCCATGTCTGGAATATACTCCATGCTAATTTCAACACCTTAGAGTTTTTGGCCCCTGTAAGGGCTTATCCTGGTTGTTTTCTCCTATGGGAAGCCTTTCCTGATCCCAGTAGTTCAGTGTTTCTTCTCTGTGTGCGTGTGTGTGTGTGTGTGTGTGTGTGTGTGCATGCCCATGCGCATGCGTGTGCTTGTTCCACTACAAGTGCTGAACCTCTATGGCAGTCTGGTATACTGTAGTGATCTGTTGCCTACATTCATTATTGAAGTGAATGTTAAATTTCTAAGTGAAAATTAAGATCCCAAGTTCACTGACCCCTGAAATGCATTCCAATGAGACCCAGGTTAAGAGCCCCTGCCCACTAGCATTCTCTCCCTTCCTGTCTATTTTGTTTTGTTTTGTTTAGTTTTATAAACTCTCACTCTCCCACTCTCACTCAGTAAAATGTATGCTTCTTGAAGGCAATTACTTTTTTTGGTGTTTTTTTTTTAATCTTTATAAAACCTCAGTGTCTATCCCCTGCCTTGCACAAATTAGGCATTTGAAAAATCCATCCTGGATTGGATCATAAACTCATAAATCTAAAGCTAGAAAGGACATTAGAAGGATAATCTAATCATCTCATTTTACAAATGAAGAAAGTGGCATCCAGGAGAGCTAAATTGATTCGCCCAGAGTCATCCAGTTAATAAGTGTCAGAGTAGGAATCTGAACACAGCTCTACCAGACCTTAAGCCCAGCAACCTAACAATATTTTTACTTACTTAAATTTGCATTCATATCCTGTCTTGAGGAAATTGACAGAACACCAAAATGGCTGGGCTATCTTCCTATTCATTCAATAGAGTCATACTGCTATCTTATACGCCAAGGCTTTGTTTTTGTTTGTTGCTGTTAACACATCTCAGTTCATTCCTTTCCCCCTTTGCACATCTACTCTGTGGTTTCCATTGCCACTGTTAGAACACTCAAAGCTGCTGGGTCTCCCCCCTCCCCAATAGCTGCCAATGTTTATTTCATTGACTCATCAGTGATTTTCAGAATAGACTGAATATTTCTGATTGATCACTTCAGAATAATAGCATCATGGGATTTAGATGTTGAAGAAACCATATAGATAGAAGAATTAGAGCTAGAAGGAATTTAGTGAACATCTAGTTCAACTCTCATTTTCAAGGTGAGGCAGCTGGGGCCCAGAGAGACAGAGTGGCTTGTCTAAAGTCCCACAGTTAATTATAATGGTAGTGCCAGGACAAGATGCCAAGCCATCTCCCAAATGGCCAATGCAGTATCCATTCAAATATGTAGCCTCTTATTGCTGTTCCCTGCCCCCTTGGTGCTGACTCAGCTCCTCTTCCCTCCTTTTCCCCCACCCCTCCCCCACATGCATATCTCTTCTTGGAGTTTCTCTCTGGCTCAGCCCTCAATCAGATACTCCCTTAAACCACCACATTGGCTTAGGTCTTTTATCAAATACTCTTGAAATCTTTCCCAGATCCAGATAGCCCACCCCACCCTCCACCCCAACACATACATGACACACACCCCTTCTGCGGAATAACAGTCTTCTTCAGTCTTTTCTTCTAGTGCAGCCTTAGGTCTTTTCCCCACCCCTCCAAGTTCCTCCCATGCCTTTCCTCTCCCTCCCTATGTTCACTCTGACAATCCCCTCCTTTGGTACTCCATTATGGACCCCTGAGGACTCCTTGGGACTCTCCCTCCTCCAAAGGCCCTCCCCTCTTATTCCTTAGGTCCCTCTACTCTCACACCCTCCTTTCACAGTCAAACTCTGTTAGACTTTCTGTCGCCTTTGTGCCCAGTGGGAACACTAACCTATTGGTCAGAGATTAAAGGAGTTAATACCTAACATCAGATTCCAACCTTATTTTGATAGGGTATGCGCATATGAAATTGGTTAAGCAGAAGAAAATAGGACCCAACAAAAGAACCCAAGGAATATATATAATATATATGATTGGGGAATATGTACAGAAATATTCAAATGAATTTCTGTGTTGCTAAACTAATTCACAGCTAGAATTCATAATTGTATCACAAAATATAGCAATCTGGAATTATTAAACTTTTAAAGTGACATTACCAACTATTTTCTATTTTGATGTAATTTCCCCTTTTTTAAAGATGCCATTAGAATTCAATTTTATTTTATATAGTTTTTCATTCCATTTTATTTGAGGGATAATTATGTAGCAGCATTTATCACTTCAGTTTTACATAGTCAAAGGAAGAATCATACAGTTTTATGAGTTGATCTCCAAAAAACAAGAGGCAATTAAAGTTAGCAGAAACAAATATTTCTATAACTCCAGGTTCTATGCCATGTATATTTATTCAGATGTTGGATTCCTTGAATTGTATTCAGAGATTCCTTTTTATAACCCAATTCTCCCTAGATTTACATAGCCCATAAACTTTTCATCTTTCATCTCCCTCATGCTTCACATCACCCTTCCCCCCAAAATGTAATGGGTCTGTGACAAAATGTCTGGGCTGTTTGAAAGGAAAATATCTTTCTTTTGTTTTGCCTAGAAAAATAAAGGTTATCTCTAGGAATAATAATAATAATTTTTAAAAACTACCATGGTAATGGAGTGTAATGTTCTAATATTAAAAGTAGTTCTATTTTTATTACTTGTATAATATGACATATTGGATAGAGAAGTAGGCCTGGAATAAGGAAGACCTGAGTTCAAATCCAGTCTCAGATATTTACCAGCAGGGTAACCCTGGGCTAGTCACTTAACCCTGTTTGTCTCAGTTTGCTCATCTGAAAAAATTGCCTAGAGAAGAAAATGGCGAACCATTCCAGTATCTTTGCCAAGAAAACCCCAAATGGGGTCATGAAGAGTCACAACTGAAATGTCTGAACATCATAATGTTTTAAAACTAGTTCACAAAGGCCATTATTCAAACCAATCTTGTGATGAAGGTGGCACAGAGAAGTTAAGTAATTTGCCTGTGGCCCTATAACTATTCAAAGTCTTACAAGGAATTCAAGTCCCCTACTGATTACTCCAAGTTTGTGTTCTATTCAATACATCTCTCCCCAGCCCCCCATTATAAGTAGTAATCATGAACTGTGTCTATAATTGTGATTCCCAATATTTTTGGACTTGTGACGGCTAATGTTTATTTGATTACTTAAGTTTTTATTCTTTTTTCCCAGAAAAGTGCCATATGATATATGCAGTCACAAAACCTCTTGATAATTCAAGAATACAAGTTCAGTGGCTAGACAAAGAATAGCAATGGGTAAGAAGTTGATTTCTGCCACAAAACAACTACTTTGGGTTTCATAGCTTTTAAGCCTGTACCATCCCTCAGAATTTCTCTGTGGGGAAATGTGATATACTGCTCTCCTCCCATGTTTATAAAACTGCTTCAAAATAAACTACAAGGTGCCCTTCTTTGTATAATATTATAGTAAGCTCATGCTCAAAAGGCCATGTTCTTAGGTTTATTTTCTAGTTGTGGTGATGGTCTTGTATTTATTCATTGACATTCTCACATGGGTTCATATTTGCTGACCAAAACCATGAATTTATGAGTCATTTGAGATATAGTCAGCAGCATAGACCAAAATCAACTGACTTTTACAGAAATTGAACTGGCAACCTTCACCTTATCCATACCCTGATTTTATTCCTGGTCCTTATCTGTCATTGAAGATTGGGCTACAATTTGGGTTTTTATTGGGACATCTAAATGTGATTGAAGAAAAAAAAAATAAGCCTTTATATGGTGCTTAAGGATTGCAAAACATTATATAAATATTATGTCATTTATCCTCTTAAAAACTCTGGGAGGTAGATACTATTATTAGCCCTATTTCACAGATGAGGAGAGTGAGGGAGACAGAAGTTAAGTGAATTGCCCAGGGACACAAAACTTGTAAGTAGCTAATCTTGGATTTAAATTTAGGTCTTCTTACCTCTAATTCCAACACTCTACCTATTGGAACAATTTAACTTTTCTCAGTTCTTTTCCTATGGAGTGATTATATCAGTTTTAGATCCAGACTTTGGGATTTGCATGCACACAGAGAATAATATTTTATATTAGCCTCCTATGTGGACTGTGCCACATTTACTCTTTAGTGGGACTTCAATATCTCAGATTATTGGATGCCTATATCTTATTTTCTTTTATTTCCTTTCTTTAAATTTCTTGGACTTGTCTGACTTGTATTTATCTTAATTTGATCACTGGGCAGATATCCTTTAGAGATATATCATAAACCTGGAGTAGAAGTAAAAAGACCTACATTTTGTTTAGCTGTACTACCAGCTAAGCGTTTTGAAAAAAAAATTCATAGTTTATTTGTCCCTCAGTTTCCTCATTTATAATACGTAAATGACATCTGTCTTGCTTACATTCCCCTCTAAAGGAATATCAGGGGCGAGATGTTTCTCTCTGTTGAAGAAATATTGTTAAGTTAATTAAAACAATATGATTTTATGGGATCACAGTGTTTAGAGATGGAAGAGAACTTAAGAGGTCATCTAGTCCAGTTTTTTATTTTCATTTTACAAATGAGGAAACTGAAGTCCAGAGATGTAATGTAAACTCTTTAAGAGCACATAGTTAATCAATAGCCCCAATGACTGTTTTTTTTCCTTTTATGAAAATAGGTTCATCTCTTTAGATGTATTTAACTTAAACCCTATTAAAAACCATTAGAGATGAGATAATGAAGAGCAAATTGAGTAGAACCAAGAGAACAGTGTATGCAGTAACAGTAATATTATTTTAAGAATGACTTTGAGTTAGTTAGTTATTTTGACTATTATAAATACCCAAATTAACTGTAAAGGACATATCAAAAAAGAAACTATCTGTATCCAGAGAAAGAACTGATAAATAGAAGTATGTGTAGAATAATTTTACATATATATAGCTATTTGTGTCTAATAGTAGTCACCTCTATGGTGTGGGGAAGGTAGAAAAAAAAGAAATTTACATGATAATTTTGTTGTATATTTCAAAGGAATAGCAAGTCATACATTGTAGATTTACAGGTTCATATACAATCATCTTTTTATTGTACTATGTTATGGAAATGCTTGTTTTATTCCATAAATTAAAAATAAAATAAAATAAAACATTAGAGACATTGGCTTGCAAAAAATGTCCTCATGGTTTTTTTAAATTTTTGCCAGTATTACTGATTTTATTTTCAAATATATCTTCAATTTCACCTCCCTTCACCCTAGAGTTTTAATCAGGATTTTAAATTATTTATGAAGAATTTTCTATTGAAATTGTTTTGTTCTCTAGCATTCTTGAAGGGTTTACATAGTTTTGAGGCCCATAAATTTTCTTTACTCAACTCACCAGTCTATCTTCTACTAGACTCTTCTTAGGCTGTGTATCCTAAGCCAGACAAAGCATTATGGGTTTATGCAGCATAAAACCTTTGACTAGAAATTATACATATACTTTTTGTTTTTGTTTTTATTTTTTTGCGGGGCAATGGGGGTTAAGCGACTTGCCCAGGGTCACACAGCTAGTAAGTGTCAAGTGTCTGAGGCCGGATTTGAACTCGGTACTCCTAAATCCAGGGTCGGTGCTTAATTCACTGTGCCACCTAGCCACCCCCTATACATATACTTTTAATGATTTTCCCCTGCAAGTGATCAATTTGAAACCTCACAGCTATAGAAACAAAGACGGGTTTATTTTCAATTCAAAAATCATTTATTAACTACTTGCTATATGCAAAGCACTATGTTAGGCACTGAAGATAACAGAAAATAAAGAAACAGTAACTACTTTTTATGAGCTTACCTTTTACTAGGGAGATACAACCCATGCAGAAATAAGTATAGTACAAAAAAAATTGAGAAGATGGAATACTAACAACTGGGGGAAATGAGGGAATGTTCTGCCAAAATGGCAGCCCTTGAATTCAGTCCTGAATGATGATCAAGGGGAGGGCATTGAATAGTTCCCAAACACAGGGAAAAACTTGTGGCAAATTCATGGAGGAAGTAAATTTGTTAATGAATCAGAGAAATGGTTAGCAATTTAGCTTTTTAAGGGATGTAATATGAAATGAGGGTGGAAATGTTAGTGGGATCCAGATCTTGGAAGTCTGATACGATCTCCATAATATCCTCATTCATCACCTTGCTACTTACCTTCTCTCTTCCTAATACCTCCAGTTTTGCAATAATGAACCATGATTAAATAAGCTCTAACATTTGCCAATTCACTCCTTTATGACCTTACTCATTATCTCTATAACTTTTAGACTAAAGTGATCCTTTTTGGTCACTAGTTACCTATGTATTTTGTTTCCCGCTTTAGAATGCCTTCTTTGAGGGCAAAGATAGTTTTTGCCTTAGCAAAATTCTGGACAAACAAGTAAGCACTTAAAGGTGTGTGCTTAAAAAAAAGTCAGCCCCAAGCTAAGGAGTTTGTGTTGTACCAATACAATACAGTCGTACCCATTGAAGTTTGTTTGAAAAGGGGAATGCCATGGTCAAACCTTAGGGTCTTGGTTAAGGGTGGCAGACAATGTAAAGTTGAATTGGGCTAAGACTGAAAAAAAAAGTGAGGCTAGAACAAGGACAATGGGCTGGGATTATAAGGGAAGAATGGAGAGATTTGAGGTTTCAGTGAAAATGAAGAATAGGATTAGGAGGAGTAAAGCAGAGGGACAGATGGGAAAGAAAAGATATTGCAACCAAAGAGGGGTATATTTGAGTTCCATATCACAAAATCATGGAAGTGATAAAGTTCTAAGTGATGATAAACTCTAAGAACAGCTTTGTCACCCAACAATGAGATAAAGGGAAGGACATGGCTGTTTAGGATGTTGACAAACTAGGAGGCCCAAGTCTTTGAGTTTTTTCACTGAAGTTCTCAATTGTCAGGGCAGGAGCTGAGTTAGAAAAAAGAAAGAGAAAAAGAAAAAGACTAGAAGCTAGATACTGATCTGCAAAGGAGAGAAATTGTGAGCTGGAAGCCTGTAGATCACAGCCACAAGCACTTGAAGCAGATGATATAAATTGGTAAAGTGAACATCAAAGGAGTGATGATGATAAATGCAGGGTCTGGAAGTGGCTGTGAAGAGCAAAGAGTGAATTTTTTTCTTCCTCCTGGTCTAGCGTATTAAGGAACATGAAAGAAGGAACAACCAGTACTGGATCCCAAGGATGTTGTATTCTCTGGGAGGAGAGGAGAGACAGAGACAAAGAGACAGAGAGATAAAGACAGTGATAGAGACACAAGCAGAGAGAGCATTCATGAGAGAGAAAGAGCACTATGCAGTATTGAAAATACAAGTACAGACATCAAAATAGGAAACTATAAAGAGTGAATGTAAACATTGGCAAGGTGTGTCCATGGTTGAGAAATGGAAACCTGTTTTCTAGTAAGATAAGGTAAAAGCTCACTTATTCAAGCTGATTTACTCAAAACATAGTCTGAGGTTTCAGTAAACTGGAGAAAGTGGAGAGAGATGAAGATGATGGTTGGAGTGGAGGTAGAATGGAGAGAAAAATGACCAAAAAGAGAGAAAGAGACAGTTTCCTAATCATTGAAAAATTGAATGTAAAAAGAAGAGATTAAGAATGAAGGGAACGGGCAGCTAGGTGGTGCAGTGGATAGAGCACCAGCCTTGGTGTCAGGAGGACCTGAGTTCAAATCCGGCCTCAGACACTTGACACTATCTGTGCAATCCTGGGCAAGTCACTTAACCCTCATTGCCCCGCCCCTCCCCCCAAAAAGAAAAGGAATGAAGGGAGGGGGCAACTAGGTGGCACAGTGGATAAAGCACCAGCCCTGCCTGGATTCAAGAGGACCTGAGTTCAAATCCAGCATCAAACACTTGACACTTACTAGCTGTGTGACCCAGGGCAAGTCACTATACCCTTGTTGCCCAGAAAAAAAAAGAATGAAAGGAGGTTTGTTATCTGTTAAGTAGGGCCCCAGAGGGCACAAGAAAAGGGAGGGACCAAGGAAGAAAGAGGTTGGGGAATGATAGGATTGAAATGGATGAGGACAAGAATCCAGAGAGATATAACAAGGAAAGGGGTCTTTTATTTGGGAGACATGGACCCAGTAGGACTGTGATTAGTGTAATAGTCTCTCTATCTTCCAAGATTTTGTGATAATACTTAATGGCCCAAATCCAGTGATTTCTCTCTAAACCTTTGAGTGCTGAAGTTGATAGTGTGGTACCTGGTTCAGCTGCCAGTTCTAGGTCACACATGTTAGCAACTTAGTAGTTTTACTGTGAGATGTCAGGGGATAAGACACACAACATTTCCCGAACTTGGATACTACTTGAATCTGTGTTTGTTTGGTCCAACGCACTGATCAAAACGCCAGTCTTTTCTGTAGATTACACTACCGTATACATATTTTGAATTTTGTTCTAGAGTTTGAGTTTCTGCCCTGGTTAGGAGAAGGGGATTACCGGAGACCTCCAGTCTTTCCTGCTCCAGGTATAGAGTCTGAGGCCTGACTACTGGGAAGTACTAGGACTTTGCCTGAATTCCCAAGGCTTGCTAAATATGATAAAAATTACAAGGGCTTGGTCCCCCTCCACTATTTGCTAGACTAGTCATGGGGCCAGCCTGATGATTTTTCTCTAGCATCCAGAAGATTAGAGATGTTCAGATCATGCCCACTTAGAATTCTCCACCTATAACAGGACTGCTATTTCCTCCTCACACCCCAAGACAATAGAAGATACTTAGGATAACTGGTTTAATCACCATTTATAACACATAAACCAATATAGTATCCCAGTCTTAAAATCTAAGAACAAATCATAGCATCAACATACCACATGCAATTCATATAATGGACTTCATGGAAAACTAATTAAACTCAGCAGTGCCCTTTCTACTTCTGATACAAATTGGGCATGATGTAGTGACAAGAGAGCTGGATTTAGAATTAGAGCACCTGGGTTCAAATCCTGGCTTGGCTACTGTGAGATTTTGAGCAAGTTCTATCACCTCACTGAGGCTGTTTCCTCGTCTGTAAAATGAGGATGTTGGAATAAATTATCTATAATACCTCTTTTAGCTCTAAATCCCATGCCTGAGTCATTTAGCCCCAGTTTCCTACCTAAAAAATGCTCTTCCAGCCTTGGAGTCTATCTTAAGAATACGATACACCATCATGGAGCTGCCTGGTAAAATATTTTGGTGCCCCCTAGAGGGTGTCTGGCATGTGAAACAATCAAAACCCCAGTGAAACTAAAGGTACCAGGAGAGTCCAAAAATAACAGAAAAATTTATATAGCACTTTAAGGTTTGCGATTGGTTTTATGTGGGTGCCAAACTGTAGAATTAATTTGTCTATTTTTTGTCTACCTCTCATCACCACCACTCTCAAATACTTGCTTATATACCACTGCTAGGTTTATATCCCAAAGACATCCTACAAAAGAGAAAAAAGACCTATTTGTACAAAAATATTTATAGAGGCTCTCTTTGTAGTGGCTAGCTAAGAATTGGAAATCAAAGGAATGCCCATCAGTTGGGAATGGATAAACAAGCTGTGGTATATGATGGTGATGGAATATTATTGTGCTATAAGAAATGACAAACAGGATAATTTTAGAAAGGCCTGGAAAGACTTGTATGAACTGAGATATAGTGAAGTGTGCAGAACCAGAAGAACATTGTGCACAATGACAGCAATGTTGTTTGATGGAGAGCTGTGAATGACAACTATTCTCAGCAATACAATGATCCAAGAAAATCCCAAAGGACTAATGATGAAACATACTATCCACCTCCAAAGAAAGAACTGATATTGATTGAACACAGACTGAAGCCCACTATTTTTCACTTTCTCTCATTTTTTTCTTTTATTCAAGTATTCTTATATAAAATTACAGATATGGTAATGTTTTACATAATTGCACATGTATAACCTATATCTGATTACTTATCACCCCAGGGGGTTGGGAGAAGAAGGAGGGATGGAATTTGGAACTCAACACTTTAAATTAAAATGTTTATTATTATTACTTTTAAAATTCCTTTAGTAAAACAACAACAACAAAAATACTTACTTATTTCAGTAGTTTCTTTACTGGTCTAGTCTAGTAAAATTCTAAAGATCTCCAGATAAACTATTTTTAGGGGCTTGCTGGCATTTCCATATTTATTATACTAAAATGGTCTGGGATTTCTCCAACATGACCACCTTCCTGCCCAAAGCTTTAATACTTTAATAAGTATGTGTGGTGGTGGTGGTGATGGGGGAGACTGGGTAGGAGGGAAGCTGAAGCAAGAGGGGGCAGAGAGGCATTGGCTTTGAAGAATTTGTATCTCCACCAACCCAAGTGAGATTGAAGGACTGCTCTGACCCCAGGTAAAGCAGTGAAGCTAACTCCATTGTTAGGAGACCCTATATGTTCTTTATGTTGATGGATACTGGAAGGGCAAATGAGATAATAGACATAAGAATGTTTGTTGTCCTTGTTTTGAAGAGACAAGCACAGGGTATTTTGGTTTTAATTGAAAAGTGTCATGAAGATCAATCCTGAAAAAAAGAAAAAAAAATTAGTTTTAAAGAGTAATGCTTTCTGCTATGAATCATAGACAACACTGTCAATTCCCTTAGTCCCTTTTTTTTTTTTTTTAGTGAGGCAGTTGGGGTTAAGTGACTTGCCCAGGGTCACACAGCTAGTAAGTGTTAAGTGTCTGAGGCCAGATTTGAACTCAGGTACTCCTGACTCCAGGGCCCGTGCTCTATCCACTTCGCCATCTAGCTGCCCCCCTTAGTCCCTTTTTAAAAAAAATGAAAGTGAAGAAAAATAACTTTTTTAAAAAATTCATTTCATCCTGAGGTGTGAGTTGTTGGGAGCCCTGTATTATTTTTTAAATTACTGTAGTGACTGGATCCATTCCCAGAATAACAGAGAAGTCTTTAATGTAGACTACAGCCAATTCCATGTCTACTAATCCAGGTCAGGATTTATGGAGACCTCATGTGGTGACAATAGGCACCACAGACTGTGTTAGCCATGTTGGGTATTAGAGAATCAAAAAAAAAACCACTGAGATCTCAATTTTGTGGTGAAGTTAAACACACAGAATTAGGAGTTGGCAATTAATGTTACTATAGATTATACTACCTTCTACACCTTTCAAGAACACTGCAAAAATGATGAAATAAATACTTTTAAAAAACCAAAGTAGCCAGGTCACGCATACAAATTTCCATTTAGTTAACTTAAAAGTCGATGACCCAAGAAGATTAACATGCCATGTCTTTCAAAAAATAATTAGTTACAACTTTGCTGTTTTCTTAATGACCTCCACTCAGAATGGTGGTACCTTCTATGGCCAACTATAAAACAACTACACTTCTGTATGCATGTGACCACAAATTATGTCAGTTCTTTATTATCAGAAAAACATAATACCAAAATTTGTGATTGTGACTTTTCTTTACATTAAAACAAAGATAATGCATGGAACATGGGTGTCATTAAAATGCATATATATATATATATATATATATATGCATAGACAAGTAACACATTAGACACTGAAATTCTGTGTCACTGATGAACTGTACTCCAAATGCAGGCAAGCAGTACACTTAGAGGTCTCAAAACCATATTGTTTAGGAAATGACTGAGGGAGGCTTAACTGGAAGAAGATAAGGAAACAGAAGAAACAAGTGGCTGTCTCCAAATACTTAAAGAGCCATTCAGTGGACAAGGTAAGGTCCACTTACTGTGTGTTAATTCAAGGGCAGAACAGAAGATACTAGGGAGGGGAATTTTGAGGAAGGAAAATGTTGATTCAATATAAGAACTTCCTAATAGCTGAGGCAATCCAAAAAATGAAATGGGCTATTTGATTAGCTATCTTTCAGTTCCCTGCTGGATCACATCTTCTCCCTCTACTCCTTGTATTTCACCTTTCTTTTATGTCCAGTCTTTCCTAAATAAGCCCTTTGAGGGCAGGAAATGTCTTGGGGATTTGTTTTTGTTTTGTGTATATTTTTATTTCCAGGGCTTAGTATAGTACCTGGCACATAGTAAATGCTAAATTAAAGACTTGTTGACTGACCTTTATTCCTAGATATATTCACAAAGAGGGCATGTTTGGGGTGATTTAAAAAGAGGAAATTCATTAATTGGGTTGGAGCATATAGATCTTAAAGGCTGCTTTATGTGACTGTTTTTATCTAGTTCTCTTTGGTAGTTGACAAGGTTCACAGGTGTGAAGTAAACTACTAAGATCATATTTTAAACAATTTAATTTATTTTATTAGAGGGACAAGCCTTTTTTTTTCTGGGTGACATGTGAAGGAGGACTCCTTAGCACCTATGGATACTTACTATTTAATCTTGAGCAAGATACTCTTTCTGTTTTCCCAGTGTGAGAGTAGGAAGAACACTAAATTTACTTACAGAAGATCTTTGTCCATTTCCCAGATGTTAGTACCTATGTGATATTGGACAAGTTACTTCGTGTTGCTGGGCTTCATTTTTCTTTATATCTAATATGATGACAGCCAGCTAGGTCAAAGCTTCTTAAACTGTGTGTTGCTACCCCATATGGGGTCCTGTAACTGGATGTGGGGGTCTTGAAGAATTTGGCAACAGTGAAGGGTTATGTATACCTATTTTATATACCTATATACCCAGCGTGACATAAGACTTTTCTCAGAGGGGAAAAGGGTGGTGAGTGGAAAAGGTTTAAAAAACCTTGGGCTAAGTGATCTCCATAGTTCTTTCCAATACTAAATCCTGTGACGCTGTGTGTGAAATGAGTGTGATAAACTGATTCTTTCTAATCCTTAAGGATATTATAAAACCATACCCTGAAATATGATTAAACACAAATCTGAAGGGACAAATCAGGTAATAAGTGTTGTGTGTTGAACTCTTCAAAAGAATGAGGCTGCTGGGCTATGGACATGAGCATTAGAATGGGAATAGCAGGTGTTAACCCAATTATTATGCACATAGCCAAAAAAGGGTCATAGAATCCCAGAGTGGCAAAGATATAGCTAGCCCTAGCTTATATGGAAGGATAATTTGGTAAGTTTGGACAGGGGAGACCTAGTAGGGCATTTTTGGGAGACCCTGGTTGAGCATATCTCCACAAAAGGAACGAATAAATTAATCACTGAGAGATCTCCAGTAAGTCTATAAAAGTAATTTGAAAGCGGCAGGATAAGATTTCCCTTTCTAGTGGAAGAAGTCAATTCATTTCATAGAATCATATCCAATCCAATTCACTCAAAGACTGTCTAATAAGTACCTAATATGTGCAAGGCATTCTACAACTGGATGACTAAGACACAAAAAGAAAACTTAACCCAACCCTGAAGGAGCTTACGTTCTACTAGTGTTGGTGGTGACTGGGGAAAGGGATGTGATTAGACCTGGAAGGGATTTAAGAGATTATCTCCTCCAACTCTTTGATTTTATAGAAGAGAAAACTGAAGCCCAGAGTGTTTACCACTAAGTAAATACACAACGCCAAAGTTCATTTGCTAAGATTCACTCATTGATTAAACATTTGTCAGCCCTTTATTGAAATTGCTCTACATAAAGCTTGTTCTAGGCAAAGGGGGAAAAGTTAAGTGTTTTCTAATTAAAACTTGTTTTTTTCCCTGTCTAGAATTTACAATTTGGAAGGTGGAGGGAGGGAGGTGGGGAGATATACACATAAGCAAATATGCAATAACTATACAGAATAGAATATGATCATAGAATGAAAGGTACAAAGGGCTCTGCGAGAATAAAGGTGACTGCTGCTGTCCTTGGGCCATATTGCAGACTTGGACTTATTACAGAGAAAGGAAGAGGCAAAGAAACTCTTTCAAAAGAGAGAGAAAAAAAAAATAGAACTACCCTCCTGAGATAAAGGGTTGAATGGCTACAATGATTTGCTAGTTTGTTTGTAGAGAAACAAAATCCCTAGCCCTTCATCAATGTCCTGATTTTTAAGACCGTCCTTCAAAAGGAGTGCTGTTAAGTGTATGGATATAGAGAAGGGGTTAAGCGGAAGAGGGTAACATGTAGAAGGAAAGAATGGGGGGGTGGCATAGCTTTTGAACTTGTAGCAACCTTAAACTTTAAAGCTCTCCAAAACATACACGTGTGTGTGTGTGTGTGTGTGTGTGTGTGTGTGCGCGCGCGCGCGCGCGTGTGCTCCCACAGATCTACTTCTGTAAATTTGTGTGCATATATGTTTGCCAACACTGAGCGATCCCCTTCAGGAACATGTGGTAAAAGCTGCATTATTGACTTCCCCGTGTATTTCTTCGCAGTAGTTCAATAAAGCTCACTCCTTTTCTCGCTAAAGCAACGGCGATTTCAACCATTGCAAACCATCGGGTCACCTCTCTGAGCTGGGTGAGCGGGAGGTGGGAGGTGGGAGGTGGAAGAACCTCTTTTCTACCCCTAACTTGATGTACGTGTGTTTGTGCGCGCGTGTGTTCGTGTGTGCCCATCCCCGACCTTGCTCAGCTGCCCTCCCTACCAGCTCCCATCCCCTTTCTCCCTAGGGCTCTCACCTCTCTCCCTGCGAGGTACTTGGGCTTCGGAAGCTGCCCAGCCAGTGAGCTCGGCGCCTGTGGCTTTGGGCGTGGCCGGAGGGGGTGGGGGCTCCGCAGCTGGTATATAAGAACAGAGCGTGGTTAACTTCTCACTCGGTGTTATTTATTTGAGAAGTGCCCGGACGTCGGAGGCGGCTGTTGTGGTGGCGGCGGCGGCGGCAGCGGCGGCGGCGGCGGCAGCAACAGCAACAGCAGCAGCAGCAGCAGCAGCAGCAGCAACAGAGGCAGCAGCGGCGGCGGAGGCGGCAGCCCAGCAGCAGCCAAACGTGGTCAAAAAGAGGAGGAGGAGAAGGAGGAGGAGGAGGATGGCAGTGGTGATGGGGTTGTTGTTCCTGGACGCAAGAAAAAGCTGCTGCTCTTCCCGGGCAAACCCTGTGTGCTGAGAAGGAAAGCGGAATCTTTAGAGCGGGCCAGCAGGCTTGATTGAGAAGCATTTGCCAGCTTTTTTGTTGTCCTTTTGCGAGACACGCACAGTGCAGCGCCAAGCTGCAACAGCGAACAACTCCTACCACAACAAACCCACCTTTGCCTCTTTGGGGAATCGGAGACTTGGCCGCCTTGTGTATGCTGCGTCCTATTGTTTAAACATTGACTGGGGTCTAGGGAACCCGAAGAGCGAGCCCCCTCCCTTATTCCCCACCCCACCCGTGGACTACCTCCCTTTTCCCAAACTCCCTTTCCGGAGGAGGGAAAAGCTGACTGGAGAGCTGAAGGGGCTGGAACCAGTTGGGCTGCTCTTTATTGAAACCCCAGAGTCAGGTGCACCGTCGGGAATTGCGGACAGCCCATCTTTGTGGGGCATCTTTCTTGTATAGGGCTGTGGGCCGGCAAGATCAAACGTAGGGAAAAGTTCCTGGACTTTAAAGGGACCACCTTATTTTTTCCCCGGTGACTGCAAAGGGATCCTCTCGGAGGGCCAGGAACCCCTCATCTGGCTCAACTAGATTCAGTTTCTACCTTTCCCATCAGGTGTGTGTGCAGAGCTACTGTATCCGGGAAACGAGGGGGGGGGTGTCACACACACACACACACACACACACACACACACATGCATGACATTCAGCTGCTGTCTTTTCTTCTCAGTTCATTTCATCCCCGCTTGCCATACACCCCGGAGCTGTGGATAATACTACCACTATAGACCACAGGACTACTCTGGCCGGATGCTCAACCTGAACATCTACACTTCTTGAAAATAGCCCCTGCCTGCCTAATTAGGAAACATTCTCAAAGCCTGTACTCATTCAGTCTTGAAGATTTCTTGCTAAACTTGGCCTTCTCATCCCTCCTCCCAAAGAGTGGTGGTAGAGAGAAGGAACACCAAGAAGCCTCTTTGGGAAATGACTCGTCCTTCCTGTTTGATTACCATTTGACAATTTTCCTTGCCTCCAAACTGGGTCTTGAAGAGGTTTGGGAGGTTGATTTGCGGAGCCCTGCTTTTCCCAGAAGTGCATGTGCGTTTTACAAACCGTCCTCCGGCTAGTGAACGCACTGCTCAGTGCGGCTGTGGCTGCAGGTTGGGAGAAGAGTGCGTGAACTGAGCTGCGGTTAGCCCAGGCGCCCACCCTCGCCATCCCCGGCTGCTTGTGTGGTGCTCTGTGGCGGCCACTGGTCGCAATGCAGTTTCGCAGAAAGCGTGCAGTTCTAGGCAAACGCGGATAGTGTGGCTGGTAGCTCGCTGGACTCGAGTTTGTTTCGCTGGCGGGGGCTTTTTTTTTTTTTTTTGCCTCTCCCCTACCCTGTTTAAGTTGACCTCTCTCCCTCTCCTTCCCCCCCACTTCCCTGTACCTTCCCTGTCTCTCATAAAACACGCCTCCAGAAATCGATAACCGGAGAGAACCTTTCTGGTTTGTAAGGGGTGAACGTGTGTGTTTTCAGATAACACACACACACGCACACGCACACACAGCCTCGTCCTGCACCGTCTTTGCCGTCAGGAGGAGAACGAGGATTCGGCTGCTTTTACCGCCAACTTGATCTTTGGACAAGAGGGGACGCGTACAAACCTTCGGACTTATTGCTGGACTCTCCAACCTTGGTGTTCAGTAAAGTCGGGCACTGTACTGTTTGTTCTGTGATCTTCGCAGATCTAAACTTCCCGAAGTCGCGCCTGCCAGGAGGAGGGGTGGAGATAACAGGGGGTGGGAGACGTGTGTGTGTGTGTTGCAGTGCATTTATTATTATCTTTATTACTATTACATCCCCCCCTTTTTTGGAGGGGGGGCACTGTCGTCTGGCTCGAAGCTTTGAATCTGTACCTCCGATTTTTTGGATTGTTCCCTGGGGGCGCGGGCGGAGTGGTATCTTCAAGGGCTTGTTGGAGGAAGGCGAGACAGGAGGAGGAAGATGTGTGGCTTCGGCTTTAAGAAGCTGTCCCTGTCGTTGGGATTAGTGCTGCTAGTTCTGAGCAAGGTGGCGCCGCAGTCGTGCCCGGCGCAATGCTCCTGCTCTGGGAGCACCGTAGACTGTCATGGGCTGGCGCTGCGCAGCGTGCCGAGGAATATCCCTCGCAACACCGAGAGGCTGTGAGTAACGCACCCCTTCCTACTCCTCCCGCGCAGCCCCCCTCCCCCATCTTCCTTGCCATCCCCTGAGCGACCAACCTCTCTCCTCTTCCACCAGAACCCTCCCCTCTAAGAGTCTGGAACGGGACAGTTCTTAGGATAGTATAGGTAGAGCCGGAGGGGACCCTCCAATTCATTTACAGATGATGAAACTGGGGCCCAGGAAGGATAAACGGTTTGCCCAAGGTCAGTTCCTAGGAATCCTCAGGCATGATCCAGGAGAAGAAAATGTGCCCCTCCACTAGCTGGCATTCCCTCTTTCCTGCTTCCTCCCCCCTACTCTGCATTCCCTACCCAAGGATGGGGAGAGAAGAGGGCGCGCAGGCCATGAGGATAGCCTTGGAAAAGGAATGAGGGCCAAGTGCTGTCGAGTTGGTCTTGAGGTTTATGGGATGTGTAATAGGCTTGCTTCTCTTTGCTCTCCTCCCTCCACTATCTTCTCCCTCCTACTTTCAATCCCGGGTTGGCTATCGGGCGGGGGCAAGGGGGGGGGGGTGCCAGAGAGGGAAGTGGACTCAATGAGGGAAACGTGACATTTTTACACCAGATCCAGTTGCCCTGTTGTTGTTGACACTCGCGGTTTGGTTTCAGGTCCCCCTCGCTGCTATTCTCATCATGGGCTTGCGCAGCGTAATGTTAGGCGACATGAAAGAAGTTAAAACATTAGTCCCACTGCTTTGTGTTTCACACTAGAAAGAGGAGGGAGGGATAATAAGGGAGTAATGAGGTTGCTGGTCTCGCTCGGTCTGCTGCTTATCAAAGGACCGTAGGAGGAGTAAGAGCCCGATCAATGAAAGGCTGAAAGTCGCAGGATCGAGGAGAAAGTAATTCCCCCTCCGAGTCCACCCCTCTCCCTTCCCAACGTCCTCCCCTCCTCCTTCTGTTAAGGTCCAGGAAGAGGGTGTTAGGACGAGGCATGCTTTACTATGCAGAGGGTCGACCTGAAAAATGCCAAACAATTTAGAGTGAAATCTGTTCATACCTAGACGAAGTTTTAAAACTGGGAAAACCTGAGCCTCATTGTAACTTATGTGGAGCAGGCACTCCGGTGACAAACCATTGGCCTCCTCTGCTCCGGGCTGCCCCCAACACCAAGTCTGTCCGATTCCTCACGACCTTCCGCGGCCGCCCGCCCTCCACCCCCTCCCCCAGCCACTGCCATGGCTGTCTCTCTTTTATGTGGCAGTTCTGTTTTTCTCCATCTCTGCCCTCCCCGTTTTCTCCTTCTTTCAAACCCCTATAAATCTATAATAAAGAAATAAAGCCAGAAACCGTTTTGAATGGTCCACAAGATCATTGTATAGGTCTGCCCTGGTTCAGTGAAGTGAAGGATTGAGGCAATTATCTGTAATAAGCAATTAGGCGATGCTCCCCCTTCTTTCTCTCCGCCACTCCCATTGATTCCCCCCACCCCAACAGTCTACCATCCTCTTTTTTGTCAGTTATTTTACTTTTTTTTTTTCAGGCAAAACTATGTGCTCTTGGGGGTGGTGGTGGAAAGAAAAGCCTGAATTATCCAAGTAATTACCAAACACTTCCCTTCAGTGGCCTGTGTTTGTGGAGCAGATGGGAAATTGGCATTTACAACTGTTTATCTTTTCCCAAAATCTCTTTTATGACATGCAGAAATGGGCAGCTTTTTGAAGCACTTGCTTGTACAGGGCAACATTTTTTCCCATATAGGAACTATATTTCTCATGAATTACAAATTATTTTCTGACCCACACAAGTGAAGATGCCAAATTTTGCCCTCCCCCTTTTCCTTTGTAAATGGCTTCCATCAGTACTGGCCAGCCCCCACTACTCCTCTATGTGACGTCTGCAGTCTTCAGTTCTGGGCAAGTTGTGCCCTATCAGGGATTTTCTTGTCAATATGTGATCCACCTAATTTGTCCCTGTGAATTTTGTGTTAAAGTACTTAATAGATCAACTGGAATAGTCTCTGAAAGACTGGTAGGCTTAAGCAAACAACCTACTGCTAACTTTCTGTGGAGTGGGACAGGGAAGGGCAAATGAGAAGACACCAGACCAGATTCAAAATTCTTTCTTTAGCACTTGCCATTTCATGCTGTTCAGAACAATTTAAAGATTTAAGTACAAGCATGTCTTACTCAACAAAGAGGAACTGCACTTATCAAAGAAATACCAATGAATTTCAGGTCTCTGATTTTTTGGGAGAGGGGGAAGGAAATTGTAAAGTGGTTCAGAAGAAAGGTTACTTAGCTAGACTTTTAAATACTAGTATTAAAAACACATCCTTTGTGCCGGAGATAGAACAAAGTCAAAGGTAGGGCTCACTGCAATAGTGTTTTCTTCTATCAAGGAGCACATTCAGACCGCAGTAAAGCCTGGTTTTACTTGGAATTATTGGAACCAGGGAGAGTTTAGATTTTGACCTAAGAGTCAAGAAAAAGAGGTAGTAACTCCAGAAGGAAAAATGGTGCTGAAATCTGAACAAAAATGTCAGGGCCTGAATCCTATTTCCATTATTGCCTCTGCAAGGAGTTTTCACTTTACAGTCACAGTGGGGTTCCTTGGGCTGCAAATGAAGAGTTGAGTTTTCATACAAACATAGGATTGTTGGAAGGTAAATGCTTGTAAATGCAAATCTTTGAAGTTCATTCCTTTTGATGGCATTTCTTGGACTTGCCTAGGGAAGTTTTTGCCACAAGGTGTTGTGTGCTTTTCTAAATGTATTTTTAAAAGCTCTACCGGGTCTGTTTGAACAAATTGCTATTTTGACTTCTTGAAAAGTTCTTAGGATTTGCCTAACAGTAACAAAGTTACATTATATTTCCAATTTAAGTGCAAAATTTCTGAATGACATCTTTAAGAATCCTAGAAGAACTTTGCGATATAGTAAGGCTTGAGTGATATCAATCCTATTACATTTAACGTATCACAGGCATATCAGAATGAATTAACTTTACAAACTTCTCTCATTAAAAAGTTAGGAAATACTTTCTAACTTCTTTCCAGGTTACCTCCCCCCACCCCCAACTCTACCTCCTAATTAGTTCTTAAACCAAACAAAATGAGAATTGGCTTTGTTGTACATTCAGATTCTTGCTATTTTTGCATGATTTTTTAAATGTAAAATGAAGTGAAAGAAAATTGAATTTTGTTCTCACTGCTTTTATTTCTCTTAGGGATTTGAATGGAAATAATATCACAAGAGTCACAAAGACGGATTTTGCTGGCCTTAGACACCTCAGAGTTCTGTAAGTGTGAGTTTGATGCTTTGTGAAGATTTGCTTTTGAGTTGTATATTTTGTGGCAACCTTTAAAAGTCTTGTCAATGCCACAAGCATATCCTTTAAGAGAGTTATGTTTCCTTTCTATTATTCCCTTTTCTAATATGTAAATAACAAAATCATTTCAATATATTATTATAAACATTGGAAGATTCCTATGTAGTACAAAACCATAACATCCCATTATGTTTTAAGGTACTCACCATCAGTATATTTTTGGTTCTTACAGAACTAGAAAGGAAAATAGTTTGTGACTGCAGCTTATGTAGTTGAAAATAATCAGTTTCCTAAAGTATATAGGTTTTAGCAATAGGAGAATTGCTGGTATGCACTTTATTCCTAAACTTGAAACAGTCACTTCATGAGCTTTTCAATTAAAATATAATTCTCCATATCTATTAAGGAAATATCCTTTCTTAACAGTTCTTTAACTTTTAGCTGTTCCAGAGGTAGTATTTATAAAATTTGGTAAATTGTGGCTTTTAGGGCAAAATATAGAATGGTGAATACTTCTTTATCCATTGGGCTTATTAATTGTGAGTGAGCAGTGATGCAACATTAAAAAATAATTTTACCCACAGAAAAATTGTAGTTATTTGCAATTATATTAATTATGTACTTTTGTTAAGTATGTAACTATTTTTAGTTTTCATGTTTTAAGAGATAGGGTTTTACCATATTCATTCAAGTGCTGATGTGAAACTGTGAATTAAGAATTGTGGTAACTGTGTATTCATTTTTTGGTTACAGAAAACAGAATGCATACATATATACACATGCATGTATATGTACACATACACATATATCTATATACATATGTACACACATTTATACCAACCTATCTTTGCATATATGTGTATATATGTCTGCCATGCAACAATCACAAAACAGCACTTTGATTTCTTGTTCTTTAGGGCAAACAGTATTCTTAAAAGAAGTTTGAGTATTTGAACTGGAAAGGTTTTGAGCAACAGAAACTGGCATTAGTGTTTGCCATTAAATTTGTAAGTTGTAAATGTTTCTTTTGCTTTATTCACCCCAAAGTGCCATTATTAAGCTGAATAGTAGATATTAAAACTAAATAAATAAAAGTGAGAAGATTATAAGCTACTAGTTGCTTAAAATATAGTGTTTGACTATTCCTGGTGGAATTTAAATTTACATTTTTTTTTTATTCCAGTCAGCTTATGGAGAACAAGATTAGTACTATTGAAAGAGGAGCATTTCAGGATCTTAAGGAACTGGAGAGACTGTAAGTACTTTTAATTTTACATTAATGAAAACATAATTTGTTAGTCTTTCTTTTTTACTTGTATCCTAAGCACTTTGTAAAAACTATAGGCTATGACCTCTATGCTGTTTATTCTAAAGGGAAAAGAATATATTATTTTTAAGATAACTAGACAATAGGTGAAGGTCCAAAATAAGAATTACTAAATAAAAGTAAATATTGACAATAAAGACTAATTTTCTTAAGGAGGATATTGATTTGGAAGTCAGTAGTCTTATTTTCGATACTCAGATGTATTGATATTTTCCCCTTGTTGTCCACAATATTTTATATTATTTGCCTACCCTAGGATGCAAGGTTAGTTAGATGTTTCTTCTCATCATAATTGATTAAAATATTTTGTATTCTCACTTAGTGAATAATATGCTTTAAATTCCTACTTTCTCTTAAAGTTTTTTTTTTTTTCCTGTGAAAATTCACACTTGGAATATATCAGTCAATTGTCACAATGTTATTGCACTCTTATTGCAGCATTTGACATTCCTAGTTGGTAGGAGAGGGAAAAAATGAAATACATGGGTAGAAATGTAAGTGAAGTCTATTGATATTGTGAATTAAATTTTAGGTAATTTTATAAGTAGACCAAAAACAGAAGTCAGACTTTAATGTGATGATTTCCTCCTAGTGTTCTTATGTTTATAGTAGCTAGATAAATATGTTTAAAGTACAATATATAATGTATCTTGATATTTATGTCTACTTGTTATATACCTGATTTGATCTTTATCTTTAGTATTCTATACATTACTCTCTTTTTTTAGGATAAAAGGATATATTTTTCTCTTTTCATTTGGAAATGATGTTATCAACTCCCAAATTGGGAACTTGAGTTTCAAATATTTTTATAAAATTTCAATACTTCTGCTTTACGGAAAGAATAATTTCATATAGTTGGAAACATGAATAGAAAATTCTTACTGAATCAGCATGAATGGCTTCATGTAAGATCAGAAGTTCTTGGGGTGGGGTAGAGTGAGACATGTTATTTGCATAAGATACAAGTACACATTCAAGTTCGCTGTGGGCCCACAGGCAAAAGTTATAGTCTTATCATTACCCCAAAGTGAAGAAGAATAAATTGATCATTTAGAAAGTGTTGATAAACCTATAGAACATATTTTTTGTCTTAAATTTAGCAAAACAGAAAAAATACTTCTTTCAGTACATTATAAATTTTATATGATAATTTGTATTTATATTAATATACTTGTATAGTTTGAAACTAATTTAATTATTACTACCTGAAATTGACTTTCAGAAAAATCATAGCTAATTTTACAATAAACTCTGGTTACTGACCAATTATGAGACTTCAGAATGTTCTTGTGATGCTAGTTGAAGATTTCTAGAATATATGGTTCTAGATCAATCATCAGTAGTCGCCCAAAGTCATTTTCAGGCCATTTTTTTCTTTTAAAATACTTTATGTAGGGATTTAGCTATAAGATATTCATTCAAAATGAGCAATCATCTTCCTTTGTAATGTGCAGTATTTTGGACTTAATCATAAGTAGTCACTTGTGATGTTGAATTAATTTAAATTAAGACTCCAGATTATGCATGATTTAAAAGTGCTGGTAAAAACGTAATGGCTTAAAATGGTACACTTTTTTTTTCTTCTTTTACAGTTTAAATAAGTACAAATCAATATGATAACATGCATAAACAGAATCCTTTTCTTGTTCTTTTTCAAGGTGGAGTTGTGTGATTTGAATAATTTTAACTGTATATTTCTTTAAAAAAATAATTAGTTGCTTTTGTTATGACCTGAAATTTGATTAGGGTTATAAGTAGGTCCTATTTTTTTTTCAACTTTTTTTTTCTCCTGGGAATTTCACTTCATCCCAGAACAATTTTCCATTATACTAAGACTCAGTCAGATGTTTCAGGGTGGGAGGAGGATTTGTAATTTTGAATGAAAACTAATATATATGCAGGACCTCTTTAAATCACCCCAGCTGTTGGCTAAGAGCAAATATTTCATATTTGTGAGGAAAAGCTGAGAAAATTCCTTTTGTTTACAACTGCCAAGTCCATCTGATGGAGGCACATTGTTATCTGACAGCCAATTCATCTCCTTGGGACTCTGGAATTCAAAACCATTTCTTAGGAAACTTGTGGATACACTTTTCAAATATTTCTCTTTTTGTATGCGGATAGTTAGTAGTTGTGTGGATGCACACATTTCTCCAAACTATGTAAGCGCCTTTGAAACCAACCATTTTTGGTTTAATGCAGGAGTTTTCTAAGCACAACAAAGAGTTGAACAACACTGAGAACATGGTCTTTCCCATTTAATTTTATGTTTCATTTAGAGCCAGGAGCTTTTAAAATTTGATTGTTTAGAGACAAGTTTGAAAGATTCAAAATGAAATCTTGAAAAAAGAGTACAATGAGTTAGCTACAATCATTGCATGATCTTGTATCCTTCCTAAAAATCTTAAGGTGAATTTTTTAATTTGTCACATTCATTTTCAATAGATTAAGCTTTGGTTACTATAATTATGACCAATTTTATATTGTAATTATCATTCATGTTTAAATAGTGCAGTGACTTGTTTGATTGTCAATGTTTAAAGAGCAGATTTGAATAAAAACAGTAAAGGTGTGTATAAAGTATTCATTCTCAAATTGTCTTCATTTTTACAAATAGGTGGGAAACAAAAATAATTACAAATGAATTCTTAAATATATTCTAAGGTGCTTCTTTTTCTCTCTTTCTCTCTGTCTCTCTGTCCCTCTGTCTCTGTCACTCTCTCTGGTCATACTTTTTTTGTTGCCTTAGTTACAACTTTGTCCAGGGAGAAAAATAGAAAAATAGAAGAGAAGCAGCACATCTTATATTTTTTTTTGAGGGGAGGAGGGGTGTCTAGCATTTGTGTACTTCCTTCCAATTGTTTATGAAAGTGACAGTATCTGCAACCAACATGAGGTATCAATGTAAATCTCCAGTGTGTTTTCTTATTGAGAAGAAAGAACACAAACTGAAGAATTTCAGTAAGATTTTGGGTGAATAGCAGGATGAGGTTTAATTTCAATGTCTAATAAAATAAAGTATCCAGAATCAGGTGGCACAGGTTCATCATTAACATAGGGGGTTATGAAAATGAAATAATTCTACTGCACAACATATATCTACATCACCAGGGTTCTAATAGTCTGATGATGATGATAGCAAATAGTATTTATGTAGTACTTTAAGTTTTGAGTTTTACTGATGTTATATCTTTTTATCCATACACAATAACTCTGTAGGTGCTATAATTATCCCTATTTTATAGACGAAGAAACTGAGGCAGACAGAAGTTCATTAACTGGCACAGGGTCTGGATTTGAATTCAGATCTTTCTGACATCAGGTACAGCATTCTATTCTCACAGACCCATTGCGGTAGCAAAATTTTCAGGAGATGGTATATAACCAACAATTGTAATAACTTGCTTATTTGACATTAGAATGAAACCTTAAGTGCATGGCTCATGTGGATTATATTCATAAATCTAATGTTGTTTAGGCAACATGTTTTAAAACATCCATTTATGTGATTAGGTGAAAACTCACACTGTTAACTTAATAAGAATAAATTAAGAAAAAATGGACTAAAACCTTAAGAGCAAGGACATGCTTTTTTGGTGACTATGTATTTGTATATGTGTTAGAACACATAAGAACTGATAATTTTTATCTGAATGAATTTTCAGTGAAAAAATATACAAGGGAGCTTTTTATCTGGCAGCTTATGTTCTTTATTGATCAAAAAATATTCTCTCCTGTCACACTGTATTTCATCGGACTAGTAAAATGCAGTGTTCTTCATTTATAGTTTTATAGGATACTACTCTATGTAGTAAGTTTTATTTCATTCCCTTTTCAGGGGATGCTATCCCCTTGAGATTTTCTGGTAGTGAAAGTTAGGCTTTCTTTTTCCCATTAAGTAGAACTGAAAATGCTCCAGTAACAGCAAAGAGTATGGGAAAGTTTTGAGGTTTTTCAGGATTTTCATTTCCTTTGACAACATCATATTTTTTTTGAAAATTAATTTGTGTGACAAATATGAAATGTGTATTATTGGGCTACATAAATGAAAACCAACACCACACTGGAAAATCATGCAAATGGAAAATCATTAATATTAGACTTTGGTGATCTTGCATTACTTCCAGTCTATATTCTTAAAGAAGAGTTTAAATGTGCAGCAAAAAGGGTAAAACCTTAATAAGTGTGCTTGTATTTTATAATAGAAAACTTATTAATACATATTGTCAATATCAATATACCTATTATAGCATCTCCAGATTTAGTAGCTTTATATTTTCTATTTACAAGTTTTTTAAATTAGTGTTTTGCCTTTGAGATGCTGATTTTTTTTTCCTTAGAAAAAGGATCCTGACAATTTTTTACAGTAATCTATTTCAAATAATTATATAACCTAAGAAACTGGTTGATGCACTTTAAAGTGTTTCTTAAGATGACACAAATATTCACTTTCATCTTAAAAATCAAAGTAAACATACATAGAATGTTGAATCTGGATTTTAGTGGACATGATAACCAGGATGGATACCAAAATAATTCCATTTCTTTGAAAAATAGCTTTTAAAAAATCTAAATATATGCACTCTCCCATGCCTGATGACTCAAAGTATAGGACATGAATAACTACTTCTTTCCTGAATTTTTGTTGTAGGTAGCTCATAGTGCTCAGTGAGCTCAGGGGAAGAGTATGTTGTGGAACAGGTCTGAAGGAAAACACCAGTTATTCCTTGTTCACTGACGATATGGAGAATCCCTCTTCTTATAGCTAATCTTACATCACTTCACAGAACATGTTTATTTTCTTGGAGCAAGGACAAGCTCAAAGTGCTAATCTCCTTGCAAACAAACAAACAAACAAAATACAAGTTCCGTCTAAAAAGAAATGTGCCTGGACACCTGCACACCTGGGTTTTAAAACAACTAGCCATTTTTAAGGGATTTCTTTAACAAATTAGTTAGTTCTCAAATAGTGGTATGTGTTGAAGATATGAGGCAAAAGTACTTTAAATCATCAACTATGTATCATCGCTTTGACATTTATGAAATATGGGAACAATTTTCACTGTAGAAGTATGAACAATATTGCAGTAGCCTAAAAAAATTCCCACTCCTCTGTCTGACTTGTGAGCCCCCAAAGCTTTTACATTTACCATGTTTCTTTAAGTAGTATATTTTATTCATCTATGAGAGTTTCTCATGGGACCCTTTTTATAGGCCTAGAAGTTAAATTGTGGTGAGAAGACCTGTTTGCTTTTTGCAGACCTTTTTATAAATTCTAAAGCAGCAAGGCTGTTTATTTTTCCCACATCTGTTTTGTGCTCATCCTTTGTGAGGATCCAGTGTTTGCTGGATGCTCTCTTTTATACTTACTCTGCAACGAGTGGTTTAGTTTGCACTGTTACAATATATGTGTAGAGGCAGAGATTGTTAAATGTTGTACGTTTAATTGTATGTTTCACTAATTTGGAGTATCTTTAGATTAAAAATACTGTTGTTTGAATTCTGCTTTCTTGACTTAGTTTCTCAACTTAAAAAAAAACTGTTGGGGAGCTTTTCTGCCTGCTTTTTATTTTAGATTTGATACATATTATTTCTATTTTTTTCTGAGCAACTTTATCTGCCAGTCTGATATAAATATCGCTAGACTCAATTGAAAGAGCTATAGCCATTATTGGAGAAAGATATGTACACAGAACAATTTATGAATAAGATTCATTCAAAAACCTACCTGTTAAACAGAGAACAGTAAAATAAATGTCTTCTCTTTGTAACACATTCAGATAGTGCTGCCACAGTCAGTGCATCAACCTATGGGCAGACGCACACAATTGATGATGATTCTAGATAGGTGAAATTTTCAAACTTGATCCCCCAAAAGAGTTCATAGAATGGGTTGGATGTGGGACTTCATTGAGTCAATGAGGTTACCTTCTAGGTCTTGGAAAAATTCACTTTCTTTGTTATGTGACATATGATCAAAAATTATATACACTTCACCATGTGTCTCTCCATGATGTTTCATAAGAGATGTAGCTCTAGAAAGCTATTTAGAATTTTCTGTTATTTCAGTTACTGAAAAAGTAAAATTTGACCCTTAGTTATGTATATATACACACATGATTTTCATTCTTCTTTTTCTTTTTAGTAGTATATGATCATTAGAAAATGAAAATAATTTTCAAGGATAATTTTTAAATCTTTTGTTTGGGTAAAAATATTAATGGAAAAAGACAGAACAAAGACCAACATATACTGAGAATGGATGAATTATGATAGAGGATGAAAGAAAACAAGTGTAGTTCAATAGCAGATAAAAGTTAGCCTTGGAGCCAGGAAGCAGTGGGTTCAAGTCCTAATCATTGGTTCAAGTCCTAAATGGGTTCAAATCTAAAACATGCTGACTATGTGACCTATGGGCAAATTACTTACCTTTTTAGTATCTGAGGCAACTCTCTAAGACTATACTACCCACTTAGTCTTACAAATAGCAATTGCTGACCTACATCAAAAGAAATAATTTAATTAACATCAGTTCCCCACCCTAATGAAGTCATAGGCCTGGACCAAGAAAGAAAATAAATAAAATAAAGCACATTTTTTTTAGCTTCTCCACCCAGTGGTAAAAGGGTAAACTTACTCCGTCTGAGTTGCTCAGAAATGCTCGTGGATTTTTTTTAACATCAGAATTAAAAGCATCTCAGAAATAATAATTCTGCAGTAATTAAAAGTGCAAGAGAAAATAAAGTAGGTGGAAACTTGAAGCTTTCTTTCCATATTATCATAAAGATGAAGTTAAAAATATGGGTCATGAGAATGTAGTAGTTGTTTTAACTTTATTCTTCAAACAAGGCTAAGGTCAGAAAGGAAATAAGTATTAGAAGTTATTTAAATATGCACATCCAAGTAGCAGGAGCAGTTGGCAAGGAATAGTTAAAAGACTGTTAGGGGCAGCTAGGTGGTGCAGTGGATAGAGCACCGGCCCTGGAGTCAGGAGTACCTGAGTTCAAATCCAGCCTCAGACACTTAATACTTACTAGCTGTGTGACCCTGGGCAAGTCACTTAACCCCAATTGCCTAACTAAAAAAAAAAAAAAGACTGTTAGCATCTCAGAGGCTGGCCAGTAAGATCTCTCAGAGTGAGTAACAGACCCAAAAAAGGCTCAGTGAAAAGCAAGAAATTATTAGAGTGCTTTCTCATTTCTCCTGGTGGACTAGGACCAAACATTTCCATCTTGCCTTTATGTGGGAGAACGAGCTGGGAAATTCATGTTGCATACACTTGCAGATGCTGTGAATAGCCATCACAAGGGCTATGAATCAGTCATGGTGTGTACATGATATGGCAGTAGACTGTTTAGGAGGCAGAAGGGAAATGCATCAGTGCCATGCATGAGGACATAATTTCAAGCCATTTACTGAAGTGGGATGTCAGGATGTCATTCTCCATCTTTGTACATCTTGCCTTGTGCATAATTGAGTATGAGTGCTCTGAACAATGGATAATTGACCCACCTGGTTTGATTAAATGGAACTCCTGTAGGTTTCTATTTGTTAGCATACATTCCCCTGGCTGACGCCCTTAGCTCATTCTGCGCTGTTTCATTGTTCTGTGGCAGTCAGTCCAATTTTAAACTTCATTGAGTCATTTAAAGTGGAGGGATTCTTTTGATATAGTACTGCCTAGGATTTAGCAAAGATGTATTTACTGTTATAGATAATGTTGTTTTGTTGTCATGCTCTAAATTGGCTACTAAAATATTCACTATCTTGAAAGCTTTGAGAGGTTTGTTTTGTTTTGTTTTGTTTTGTTTTTACAAACATCAGGGAATAGAAAATACCAAAAGGATAGAGGAAAAAATGCAGAGAGTTGTTTTTCAAAAAAGTCAATCAAGAGAACAGCCATAGTTATTGATCCCTTAAGACTAATGATTAATCTTTATGAGCATGTCCTATACACATATTAAGGGTATCTTTGATGAATACAGGTTTTCACAAAGGATTCTCTACTGCTGTCCACATCTTTAAACATGACTGACCAAAAATTGCCAAGAATACAAGACCCTATTATGTTTGTGTTCATTGGTCACAAAAACATTTCATGAATTAAATGAAAATGTGTCTCATACATATGTGTGCATGTATATGTGTGTATATATATATATATAATATATATATGTCCATCCCTACATATGCAATAGTATAAGACTACATAGGTAAAACCAGAATGATGATTGTGTTTAATTATCAAGCAAGGATTAAAACAAGTTTACCACTTTCCTGAAGAATGCTCTTCCCAAAACCTCAAAGGCAGAGAGATTGTATATAGATAAGGAGACCTATCTGATGCTACCTTTCATCAATTATCTTGTACCAATTGCTTCAAACTCCAAAACATTTTAGGGATTCCTTAATGAAATATATAATTACTCAAGAGACATTTTTATAGTTGTAAGAGATAACAAGAGATAAAAATATGCTTGTTGTGCAGACTTTGACAGGATGGCTTGTTTATCCAAATTGATATACTCAATATTGAATATGTCAGTATTAATAAAGAGCAGTTGTGCCCCAAATTGAAAAATAATAAGAGTGTGTTGGATTGCATTTGGGAAATTACATAATGTTTTTCAATGGTCTTAAACTGCTTTCCTATAAAAAATGTACCAATAAAAATGGAACAAAAATATTCTTCCAGCGATGTTATATGTTTGGGAATCATGGAATGCCTTGGTGACTGAATAATAATAATCATAGTAAACATTTATATAACTTTGAGTTTTGCCAAGTGCTTTAAAAATATGAGCTCCTTCTAATCTTTTCAACAACCCTGGGAGGTAGGTGCTATTACCATTATTTCCATTTTACAGATGAAGAAAAAGTGAGGCTGACAGAGATTAAATGACTTGCCTGGGGTCACATAGTTAGTGAGTGTCTGAGATAGAATTTGAGTTCAGGTCTTCCAGGCTCCAGGTCCATTGCCACTCAGCTGCCTCTGAAGAATCAAAGTTGCATTAAATTCCAAAAGGCAATGGACAGAAACATGGTAGCTACAAGTATGCTATAGCATATTTCTAGTGTTTAAAAGAAATGATAAAAGGGGAATGTGCCTATGGGAAAAGTGGAGAGCTGGTTATGTGACAGTAAAAAGAGATCATAGGTTGCTAAGCTAGGTGAGCACTTTGTAACCTATAAAAGTTATTAAAAAAAAAAAAAGGAGGAAGCTCTACCACATCTTGGGAGAATCCTCTGTGGAGGATTTGTAGGGGAACATGGCCTAGGTGTGAACAGGATAAAAATCATGGTTAGGTTGCCATCTACTCTAATGGATGAAATAAACTGATAAAATCACAGAACCATTAAAGTATACTGAAATAAAATATCATTGGGATCTTTGCCCTCACTAATGACTCTATTTCTCACACATATTTTACTTGTTGTGTTGATGTTTTCTTTCCTTAGTTCTCCCTTGCTTTAAGGCTGTGTTCCAATGATTTTACATTTTATATTACTAAATATTTTGTACCAAATTCTTCAGTTTTGTCTGAGTATTACATACTTATACTTATAAACTTATTGAGGCCAGTGGGGAGCAGGCAAGAGAATGGGGCCCAAAATATAGTGGTAGAAAAAAGGATAATGTTTGTCATTGAATTCGATTGAAAATTGGTCTGCCATAGCACCTGTGGTCTCATATCAGTTTTGAGTTCTGTTTTCCTTTCTAATGAATCTTAATGCTGAAATGTGTAATGCTTGACTTGAGGCAAGACATGAAAGATATGTTTAATCAAAGTTTCAGTAAATGCAATCTAATTATAATTTTAAACTGCCTGAGATGTGGAGAAACATGTTTTAATGTAAACGTTTTACATTTCTTTCCACTCTGGGATGGGTTCTAATTCTGCCTCAGATAATTATTAGCTAGTGATACAGGGCAAGTGCCTTTTCCTCCTCTGTCAAAGGACTTGATTATCTCTGGGGTCTTGTCTACCTTTAATTCTCTGATCCAACAAGTCTTCCATTTTAGGTAATTGGAACGTGACATGAAGATGGAAAACTGTATATAAAGGCACTATGAAGAATCCCCCCCTCTCGTTTTAGATAATCCATTCATGTATACAATTATATACTAGCTTCTATTACTTGAGATTCCTTGCTTAATCACCCTAAACACCCTAAAATTTTACCAGTTGGAGAAGAATTACAGGCTAAAAACGTCTCTATGAAAAGCAAATACTCCTGCAAAGGGTGACTATTAGTTATAACTTAGGTAAATTGTATTTGTCAGACTAATTCTATCCTAATGGCTAGCTGAGATTATATTGGAATATCATGGACTTCAGGAAAGAACAGGCCTAGGAGAGTTAGTAAAATGTAGAGCTGTGGGCTGCCAGATGAAAACAGAAGGAACAGAGCCCATGGGGCACTGTGGGCAGCAAGTAGAGAAAAGAAGCTGCTAGGTAGTGAAAGGGGGAAAAGAAGAAGAAATGGGAGAATGATGAAGAAAACATATATCTTTGAAACTTACTCAGGATTATCTTTCTATGAAATATGCCTCTGTAAGATATAATTCTGCTAAATAAGGAAGAAACCCAAAGGATTCTGGTGAGTTCTCTTGAAAGTACCTTCTTAATATTAGTGATTATTTGCATACTTTGAGGGGAATTGTGAAGATCTTTAATGATTTATTAGAGAAAAATTCTACTGTCTTCCTTCGGTGCCTCCATGTAGTGTGGAGGTAACCCTGGATTTTGGAAGGCTAGATAAATAGAGAAGTTCCTCCAAGAAGTTTGTGCTTCCTACCAAGCTGGGGAAATTTCCAGTATGGACCATCTTTTCTGTTTAAAATTGTCACATGTTAATATTTACAAGTCTTCAACATGGTGGTTACAAAAAAAGGGATCCAGAATTATCAATTGTTCTAGAATTGCTAATAATTCCAGATGTATAAGGGACCTCAGAGACTACCATGTCTCAATTATCTAGAAGAGGAAACAGGCCCAAGCAGGGTAAGTGACTTACACAAGGTTACCCAAGCAATATATTTCGAGAGGGATTAGAACTCAAGTTCTCTTCACAGGAGGACACCACTTACATTGTCATTTCTTTTACACTTTTCATCAACAAACTTTTTTTTTTTTTTTGGTGAGGCCATTGGGATTAAGTGACTTACCCAGAGTCACATAGCTAATAAGTTTTAAGTGTCTGAGGCTGGATTTGAACTCAGGTCCTCCTGACTCCAGGGCCAGTGCTCTACCCACTGCACCACCTAGCTGCCCCACAAACATGTTTTTTTAAAAAGCATTGAACATCTTTCCTGTGTATGGCTCTATTTTATAATTATTTACATAACTTAGCATGAAAATCATACCTGTTTTCTCTTTCGTCATAGAATCTAAAAGTTGGAAGGATCTTCCTATCTCCTACCTTTTGCTGTAAACTCTGCTATAATAGTTTTGATAGGTAATCATCTAGCTTTTTCTTGAACACATCTAGTGATGGATGTATCATTGCTTTCTGAGGCTAATTTTTAGGTTTCTTTTTTCTTTCTATTGAGTCTATTGCTGTCATCTGGCTATTCTGGACATATCTAGTCCTTTTTTAGATGACAGATTTCTAAATAATTGAAGACTATGATCATGCTCTGCTAAAGCCTTACTTTCTTCAAGCTAAACATCTTCAGTTCCTTTATATGATGATTTCTGGATACTTCAGTACCCCAGCCATTAGCCTCTTCAATTCTACTTTTTTGTTGTTTTTGTTTTGGGGGCAGGGCAATGAGTGTTAAGTGACTTGACCAGGGTTATGCAGCTAGTGTCATGTGTCTGAGGTCAGATTTGTACTTTATCCACTGTGCCATCTAGCTGCCTCCAATTTTACTTTTAAAAATATATTTATCTTTGTTTAAGAAAATCACATGCATGGCATTGAAGTCAGTGATCTTTAATGAAATGTTAAATTGCAAATTTGAAGTTCACAAACTTGGAAAATGACTAAGTTTAAATCAAGGTTTGTCTATTCTTTTGCAAATACATGTGGATGAAATGGGTGTAGTTATGTAATTCCAAAGAATTAGGGCTTAAGTGGCACTGAATGTAAATATATTTGAGATCAAATCCTTTTGATATTTTAAAATCTCATTATGCCTTTCATTCAGTACCAAAATCTATAGATTTGAATTGAAGATCAAGATTAAAAACTAGATTTATATTACTTGGGCGAATGGTCCTCAAAATGCGTGCCCTAAGATTGATATTTTATTGCAGATAAAATAACTTTGTAAATAATCTTGTCCAATATAAATTTACTTTCCCAGCACGTATAGCATGATAAGCATAGTATTCACAAAACAAAATCATATATTACACATAACATACTAACCTCAAAACACGTCAGATGTTGAACTCGCCAAGAACTCAACAAAACCAGCTGTTCATTTTGAAGGGAAACTTCCCAGTCTAATTTTTTCGAATTTTCCCTTAGTGTACCAATTTAATTTTTCAGTGTGTCAAGATTCCTTGTGACAAAATATTTGTGATATGAACCCCCTTGCCCAAAATTTGAGAACTGGTCATTTAGAAATTGCCTCTTTGGGGATTTGTTTTTTTTAATACCTGAGTAATCATGATTTTATTGTGTTGGTGTTGATGGACTTCAATGTTGGTGACCACTTATTCAGTTGTTCTTCATTTTTTTACAGCTGAATGTGAGGTTCATCTCTGAATTCCCTAATTGAAAGATAGCCACTTTAGACTGGAGGTGAACTTTAAAAAAAAGTTTATTTCATTTATGGCTACAGCAGTAAATGGAATGCAGTTAATAAGGGGAGTCATTGCAACAGAGGTGTACTGGAAGATTATTAAATTTTCAGTGTGAGCATTTATACCTTGGAAATTGCCAAATGCTACAAATGATACCTTTTGATTTCTTGTTTTGTTTATGGTCTAGACTTAAGAAAGTGATGGGAGAAATGTCAGTAGACAAGATTAAACTTAAAATTGTGTTGTGCTCGCATCTCTTTTGTTAGAGAGGCAGCTGTTAAATGTTTCCAAGCATATTCTTACATTAAGGAGACCTTGACTGGAATCTAACTGATGGTAGCCTGTAGTTCCTCTGCTTTTTTCCATAGATAGACATTGTAAGGTTTAAAAATTAGGTCTTACTAGTGGTTGGTTGCTTCATGTAGACTGAATATCATTTTACATAATGGAAACATTTTAAAAAGTCACACAACAAATGGTGCATCAAATTTTTAATTTGTGATACTTGAATTCTCCTGATTATTTATCATTCATGTTTTCCTTAAAATACAGGATGAGCTATGATAATACAAAGTCACTGTTTCATTGTTATATTTTAGCTGTAACATAAGTTTTATTTTTATTTTTGTTTTTCTGTTTTTCTCAAAAGGCGTTTAAACAAAAATAACCTTCAGCTGTTTCCTGAGTTGCTGTTTCTTGGGACTTCGAAGTTATACAGGCTGTAAGTAGACACAGTTAGTTATTGTTGCTTTGGGTAGTACCTTGCATTTTATTAAATGTACTTTGAGGCCATTAACTTTGCTTTCTTGGAATCTGTCCACTGATAGGTTTCCACATTTAAACTTTTGTTTTGTTATTTTTCTTTCTTTTGGAGTTATATGATTAGTCTTTGTTGGTTTCAGTTATTTTTTAGGTTAGCCTACAGTGGTTTATTTATATATCAGTTATAATACAATTGAACAGATATAGTCATGTGTCTACTGTTGAAGTTTCCTTAATATCTCTGTCTCTTGAAGTCTTTTAATTGAGTTCTGACTGGAAGAATAGATAAGATTATTCTTATGTATTTTATTTTTGTAGCAACATAGTAGTTTAAGGGGAAGTTGGCAAGATTATTTTTCATAATTGGGGATCCATAATTTGGTTTGTAATATTATTCTGTACTCAAATAGTGATCCTTGTTGGTTTAAAATGTTGACACAGCATATATAAATGGATCATAATAAGCTTAACTGTGTGAATGACTAGAGTGTAAGATTCGAATTTTTGCAGCATTTTTAAAAAATTGTTTAAAGCACAACCTGCAAGAAAGCATCTATTTGGGAATTCTCCATAATTTGAATATCAAACAGAATGTTTTTAACTCTCCCTAGACAGCTTTTTCATTTTACCAAATAATGATCTCATTTATTAATGAATGTGTTAATTTTTTTCAGTGTGGGCACCCTCTATACCAACCAACTTTGTACTTTTCTAGGCAATCTTTGAAAGTCTTTGTGGCTTAAAAAAAAAGGAAGAAAAGAAAAAGAAAAATTATTACCCTCCAGCCAACTTGGTTATAATTTCCTCCATGTTTATCTAGGATGGTCCTCAAATAACAGCCATAGTCTCTTTCAGGCCTATATTCAATGCCTTTTCAGTTTAGTAGACCTGATTAAGCATGCACTGTGATGAGTGAAACTTTAGTACCGTAGAGTTTACCTCCATGTCTTAGTAAGACATAGGAGGATTTTTGTGGAAGATAAAATAATAGTAAACCTCCCCCAAATAAAAAGAAATCACCATGGAATTTTAAACACTAGTTTTTCTGGTCATAGAAGTATGGCATCATAAAATGGAGGGGAAAAACAAAAAATAAAATAAAATAAAAATTTAAATTTTTTTTAAAAAATGGAGCAATTTCATTCAAGGTACTAGAATTATGAATAATGAAATATTTTACAAAAGTAAAAATACCTTTTTGGGATGCATGGGCTGTCTGAATATTTGGGATGATCTCAAGTGAGTATTTGGATGAATAGCAAACAGGAAAACATTCAATTTCTTTGGGGATGTGTAGAAGTGACCCCACTATCTTTGGGTTACTTCAGCAATCCCAGTAGCAGGAGGGATGAATCATTTGTTTACTTCCCTGGCCAAGCTTTCTTCCTTACTATATTTGGTATATGCCTTAATTCATTGCATTCCTATAATTTCAGAAGAAGTTCTATTCAACTGAAATCCCTTGTCTTCATTCCAAATTCTAACTTTTTGCCACTGTTCCAGAAAGATGGAAAAAGAAGTTTGTCTAAATGAGGTAGCCTTTTTTGGATTCTATAGGACTAAATGCTTCTGCAGGTTAATTTGACTCATTTATTCAATAAAGTTGACTAATTTTAAATAAGTAAAAAACAAAACAAAACAAAATCTTGAGAATCAACTTTTATGTGTACCAATTCGTTTGATAGGGACCATTGTGGAAAAGGATGGAGGTCTAGAGGATGTAGCTTGTTTTAAGACTTTAGTCCTTTTATATCCAAATATGTTTATAAAATTTATGAAAGAGGGAGGAGACAAAAGTGGCTTAAAGTGTTCTAACTGCTGAGAATTTTAGGGATTTTAGAGATTTTGGAAATTTATTTTAAAAGTAATAGTTACACTTCATTGAACCATTTAACCTTTCATTCATTCAACAACCATATAATAGTTCATATTATATACATATAATTGCACTAAATATTGAAGAAGATAAAGTTTGTGGACTAAGAGATAATGTTGTATATGTAAAGCCTTTTGTAAACCTTAAAATGGCATATAAATGTCAGCTATTATTACTATAATTATAATTGTAGCTTAAGGAGTGATAGTTGATGGAAAGTCTTGATTACTACTATTTTATGAAATTATTCCATTATTATTATAGATATTTTGGCTGTTTTTAACTTGAAATTTTACATTTCACTGAGAAACTAGATTACTAGTAACTACAGTATTCTCATTTCAGAAAGTTATTTCTGAAAGTTCATAATAATTGTCTTTTGAAAAATTTAGACAGTTTGAGTTGTTAGTAGTAGTACATCTCATTAATACCGTGAAAAGTGGAAACTTCACTTTTCTATGTGTTAAGAAGACAATTAGTATCGTAAACCTGGAGTCTTCCGGGTGATGAACATTAAGAATTGGTTTATCATCATCATTAGCAAGGATTTATCAAATGGGTTTCCAGTTTAGTATAGTCATTACCAGTAGGAAAAATAAAAAGGCAATCCATATTTTTAATAGTATTTTAGGATTGACTAAGCCCCAGTAGTACCTGTGTAAAGAAGGTGCTAGGTAAAGATTCCTTTCTGGAAACTTGAATTTAAACCTGTGAAATATGTACCCTTCAGTCTTATAATATGTTCTTCATGTTTTTTTTTTAATTTTAAAAAATGAATATTTCTTCAGGTAGGGTGGTAAATAACAGTAAATGTCAAAGAAGCTCTGATAAAGAGCTATTTCTATAGCATTAATTTACTCTGACCAAGGATAATCATTGATCTATGAAAGTATACCTTGTTGTTATTCGTGGATATATGAAAAAAAAAACAGACTTGTACTTGAAATCTCTAGTTTAGTAAAACCACTTATTTGGAGAAATTTTGTCCCATTCAAAAATTACAAATAAGAATTTCTTTTGGACAGGGTTTCATACTGTCAATTGCCATGATGCTTTAATTACTTTAGTGTTACTAGTTTTCCAATTTAGTGATATTTCTGCTTCTGAGGAATTATCAATTAAAATATTAATCCATTTTATGTTTCTAGAGACCAAGTTTGCACTTCTTCTTTTGTGAGTTTAGCAGTTTAAAAAAAAAAAAGCTAATTGGATGGAGCATACATTCTGTAAACTTTCTTTGAGCTTCTGTGAAGAATGATCACCATTTGACTGACTCCTGACTGTAAATGAGATGCCCGGTGAAGAAGCCCATATGCTCACTGCATAGCCTAAATGCAATATAAAAGAAAAAGAGGGTACACTGTATATGAATTATGATTAGACATGGTTGGTTGCCGCCAGCGGCCAACTATGCTTTCCCTTTGCTGTCTGCTCCAATTTCTCTTTGGACGGGTTGAGAGAGCACTACATGTTCAGGTCAAGATGTTTGCTCAGAAATAGTAGTACAGTTGCAGCTGTGTTTGTTGGAGCAGGAGACTAGTTTAAATAGCATTACCATTTATCCAGTCCATTAACAGAACTCTGTAAAATAATACCAACTCTGCATAAACTACAGGACAGTGTAATAAAATTACAAGCACTTGTTGACAGATGGGAAGTGTAAGTAAAGGAAAGTGATAGGTTGAGGAGTTTAAAAGAGACAGTACATAATTTTCTCTGCTCAACTAGATATTCCACACCCTCCCCTACCTCCCACCCCACTCCCTCAGAAGCACCCATACTTATTTCTATTGTATTCTTCTGAGTGGGGAAAATCATTTTCAAAGCAACCTAAAGATGATTGTTACCAGTAATATATCACAGACTGCGGTTAGGTGTGCCTTTTTTTTTTTTTTTGGTCATAGATCATTACATATGACTAGTATTTGTGAATTCATATATTTGCTAGATTGTTCTTAAACACCTATTATATGTAAGGTATCTAGTTAGTTTAGTGGATGGACACAGTTAGGTGCTCATTCACATAATTTAATTACTTGAAATTTGATTTACTCACAAGCAATTCACACTTTCAAGTTGAGTTTTCAACTACAAACCCTGGCTTGTTAGAGAGGAATTTCATTTGGTGGTGGTGTGGTTAGCCTTTTGGGTTACACATATTTGTTTTGTGGTTTTTAGTTTATTTTTTGAGCATTATTATATTTACCCAGCCTTCTAACATAAACTTAAATATTCAAAGCACTTCTTTGTTAACTCTTTTTCTCTCTACCACTACAAAAAGGATATAGGTGCCACATATATCCAAGTGACTCACTATTTAGTTTTCTTTAAATCTTTGTGAAAGCCTTTTTTTTTTCCTGTTTCCAAGTGGAGTTTATAGTTTTCAGATACATAGATATTCACTATTTGGAATTTGTACATTATTATCAATAGTAACTATCATAAAAGCCTACTTAGTGAATGTTTAACTGAAACAAATATTTTTAAACTTTAATTTTTCAAGATTATAGCTTTTTAGTTATTTACTGCTGGATAAATGCCAATGTAAGAACTTGTACTTTTTAATCTTTCTTTATGCATTTTTGATACCTCTATGGTATCTCTATTTGTGAAAAAAACAATGTAGCTTTTTTCTTTGAGAACCTTTTAAAAATAACTTGATAGGAACAGAAACTCTAGTAAAGAAGACTTTATTTCTTAAATCTCTGTCACTTTCAGTGTATGCAAGTTGATTGAGGTAACATTAAAGCCCAGAAATCATTCTAGATAATGGAAAACTCAATTAAATAGTTAGGAAAAAAACCCAAACTAGATTAATTACCTGTTTTACCCCCTTAGGGTTTTCTAAACATTGAAGTGTTTTGAGAGATACAACAGGGTACACAAAACCACAGTGGGTTTTTTTTTCCACATAAAAATATACCATTATTTAATCTAATTATATATTTTTAAAAAACCTTCTAACTCCCCAAACAGTTCCCTCATGTCAGTTTAGTTACTTAAAATCCTTGTAGTATAGAATAAAAGCAGAACACTGCATGGGGAGCCCTTGCAAAAATTCCTCTTGAATTAATTTCTGCCAGCTATGATTAAAGTGTGTGGTAGTAGATGTGTCAGATACCATAGTTCCCTGCTTCATTTTACTCTTGGCCTGTTTGGCCCCTGCCACAATAAATCCAACAACGGTTACGCAGGAATTGCAGGTTACAGTTGCTACGGTTACCGTTGTCCGGCCAGATCGACATCATTACTCATCTAGTGAGTTACCATGATAGCTACCGCTGATTTCCATTCCTGGGAATACTGAAGATCTTTCATGCACTAAGGATGAAAGTTCTTCAGATGGCTGTCATATCTGTTTTGTAATTGTTAGAAAGAGAACCTAGGATTTACACTGTTAACACTGGTATTTTGTTAGCTGTCTCAAGGTAGCTTTGTTGATGTCTGAAAACAAAGAAGCAGAGGGGTGAGGCTCAGAAAGGTGTGGAACATGGAAGTGATTGGAAACACCAACTTTTTGTTTTGTTTTGTTTTCATGTTTATTAATGCAGAGTTTGGGGTATGTTTTCCATTTTGTCTTCCTTATTCTGTGTTGCCATGGGGTGGGGGGAAGAGGAAGAAAATAATAAAATAGATTTAACAATGCCTATCCTGCCTTGAATGTTTATCCTTAAATGTTAATACTCTACAAGTAAGGGTTTATTTTTAAGTAGTCAGATAAAAGGTTTGATACATTCTAATCCTACCACCTACTTCCCCAAAGCTATCAGGAAAAGTGGGACCTTATTGAACCAGCTCAAGCTTTGAATGTTATTCAAATCAGAGTTCAAACTCCTGGTTTAGAGGTTAGAAATCCAATAAAGAATGAGATTGTGCTAGGCTTGGCTGTTGAATGTTGTTGTATTTTTTCCCCCTTCCAATAGATGGTTAGGACGTGACTTGTTGCCGAGGTGCTGTTAGGGACCGAGCAGTAATTGGCAGGTTTCGGTTGTTAGAAATGCTACTAGCCACTCTATGACTTGATCTCTGATCTCTGAGCAGCAGTCCAAGAAAGAGTGAATTCCAATAAGAAAAGCATGTGTATTAATGTCTTTCCATTTAAATATATTGCATATATATATATGTATATATATATGTCAGCACTCATTCTTGAATTGTAAATAGGTGTGTGTACTATGAAAAACAAACATCATATGCAAATTAAAAACTATTAATGTTTGTATTATATTATAGAGAGTGTGACATAGTATATAGAAAGATGGCATTAGGGATCGGAAGGCCAAGGTACAAATCCCATCTCTGACCACTAAAGCAGTGTGACCCTGGGCACAGGCAAATTTCTATAAATTGTAGAAAAAGTGCTCACACTCATTGGTAGGCAGTTCCCTAGAACAGTTAAACCACAGATGCAGTCCCATTCCTCATTCTCTTAGGTTATATTAAACACCTGGGAAAATAAAGTGAATTTATCCTATGAGAGAGAGTATCCTAGAGAGAAAATAATATTAGACTTGGAGTATGGAAACTACAGTTTTAATCCTGGATTTGCAACTAATTAACTGGCTTTGTTGCCTTGGTTGTAACCTTAATTCCTTGTTTCCTTATCTGAAAAAATAAGGGATTGGTGGTTTTTAAGGACACTTTAAAACTTTAAAATCATCCAACAATTTAACCACATGAAAGAAATATCTTTTACAAATGAATGTAAAATTATTTAGATCATTTGTAAATTTTTGATGGGCATTCTTCTTTGATAAAAATTTTTTGTAATCCTTTTCCCCATAAAGTAGTTTATGACACCCCCCATCCTTTTCCCGCAGTGTGCATTGATATTCCTCTCTTCCCCATTTCCCCATTATTAGAAAAGGGCAAGAATAAGGGGAATCAGGCCTATTACTTAAAAATTTTCTGGCACAAAATGAATTGGGGTGGGAGCAAAGTAACTCAAGATTTGTTTAGGTTAACAAACATTCACAGTGTCACTTTTCAAATATGTCTTTACAATAAAAATCAAGTTTCAGACACAGTGACAGTCTGAAATAAATCCAGTATCTTAAAGGTAAAGGGTATTCCTATGCAACTTCTGTTAGTAAAATCTTAGCACAAATTTTTTGATGATAAGTTAAATTATGATTATTTTTAAAACAATGAAACTTTTTTTGGGGGGTGGGTGGGAGTACTACTAATAGGAGAGAGAGTTAGAGTTAGAGTGCTAAGCAACCAGTTTTTGGTTTTTTGGGGTTTTTTGTTTTGTTTTGTTTTTAATCTCTTGTTAGTAATAAGAAGTTGGGAAGTAACAGGAACTCTAACAATGAATCCATGTTAACTTGTTTATTATACTTTTATTTCCTTGTCATCTGCCTCACTGCTCTTCCTGGGACCTTTTGTTAATTCTGTCACATTTTAAACTTCTGCCATCATGCAATTTTGTCTGCCCAGGAAACATCAGCAAATAATAGTGAACATTGGTGTAGGCTGATGGGGGTGTGACCGAGTTTGGTGACTTGGAATACTTAGATGTCTTAATTCATTTCAAAGCTGCCCTCTTTTAACTTGCTAATACCAAATTTATCATGAACCAATGCCTTGAAGGCATAATAATTCTAGCCCCACTTACTTGCACTATTCTTTCCTCTCTGCATATTGTAGAATATTTTTCTACTCATAGGGATTTAAGGGGAGAAAAGAAAAGTAATTTCTTATGCTTAAAGTGCAAACTAATAAGGGTTATGGAGTTTAGAAGAATAGTAGTAGGCTTCTTTAAAAAAATGAATTACCTACAAATGTGTGTATGGAGAAGAGAACATATTCTGAGCATTTTCCCTAAGAGTTACTTTCAAAGAACTAATGTGGCAAATTAAAGTTTGAGCATTAAAATGTATGTGCTTGCTCCATGGGAAGAATTTCTCAGTAATTCTGTTGCTTCCTCTCTCCCCTGAAATTGCTATGTTGTGAATGTAGTCATTACATTAAACTATTTCTAAATTGCTAATGTTATTTACTTTTTGTGCAAATTCATTTTATGTAGTAAGTACCATTTTGCCTCTTTTAATTGCTGCTCTGTTAAAATAGAATAAATTCATTTATTCCATCTGGGGGAATTAACATAAATAGGTTAACATGGTTGAATATGCAGATTATTTACAAACTGCTGTATGCCTTGTTTACATGTGTTCTGAGTGCTTGATAAAATAGGCAAATCTAGGTAAGAAATGATTCCTGTCTTTCTGTAGCTTATTGCATTAAAAGGGGCAGAGGACACATTCAGATACTAACAACGTGAAATAAAACCTGATAAGAACATAGGAGAGGAGTGATTAAAATGTTGTATGAGGTTTCAGTGGGAAAAGGTCATCATTACCTGCTGGGAAGGGTGAGGCAAGGACTTCCTGGAGGAGGTGGTTTTTGAGCTGTCTTTCATCATAATGGTTAGATGCTCAGCAGAAGAGAATAAGGCATTCTAGGGATGAGCCTTAGCAAAAATAGATATGGAAAAGAGTGGCACCACTCCAGGGAATGACAAATAGGAAAATCTGGCTATAACTTAAAATATGTAGTGAGGGTTATAGTTTGATCTGCTCCTTAAATATGGCAATGAGTGAAAAGAACTATTCCTTCAGCCTATCCAGCCTCACATAATGATACTTTTAAAGAATTAATAGCATTTTATTTTTAGTCAACTAATTTTGGTAGAGAGATTAGACTGAAGGAAAATTACTTTTAACATGTGTTAGGTTCCCAACACAAATACCTGTTTTGTTGTTTGTTGTTCTAACTCTACAGGAGTGGGGACTGAAAGGTATAAGATTTTTTGACTTAGTTCCTTTTTCCTCACTATTTATAACCAAGTTAACTGTCAAGGTGGTTCCTTCATTGAGTTCTTCCAGGAGCTAACCTTGAAAGCTTGGGTAAATTGTGATGTGAGAAACCTTTTGGACAGCAGTTTAAAAGGAAACAATGCTAGAAAAGGAAGTAATGAAAAGTAAGAAGGCATTTCAGAGTTTATGTCACTGGGCTGTGGTGTAAAAACATGGGGTGCAGGGTTATTAAGGGAACATCTGTGGCTCTTGAATCTTCCCCCAAGTGAATGTGTAAGCCTAAGTATGGCATCTTGATTTAAGTGTTTAAAAAAAAAAACTTAAAGAAAAGAGAAATAAATAAGTCTGGAAAGAGAATGGGGAGAGATAGCTTTGCCCTATCATGATAGGTTTCTTCCACTAGTGAAAGATTAAAGCCTGAAGTAACTGAATAGCTGAGAAAAGCCCAGAGGAAGGTTGATTGCTTCCCCTCCAACAGTTCCAATTGATTGAAAAAAGACTAATTTAAAGTTCTGTTTGTTCTACGTCTTAAACCATCAGAATTCTCTTTTGGAACTGAAGGAATGCTCTGGAGGAAAAAGAATCCAAGGATAAAAAGTCATTGCAGGCCAACAATTGTTCCTAATCCTCACAAAATGCTGGAGAAATTAAATTTATTCTTTATTGCTCCAAGTGTTACCTAGGTCACTGGGCGATGGGAAAATTGAACTGGAAGTCGAGCAGGCGCAATCTTTGTTTTGTGTCTAGATGCTTAACCTTAGACACGACAAGGCATCTTAGAGTGTTGTGGGAACTTGGTTCAGAGTATTAACACCAAGACTTTTATTGCCCTGGATTTATAATAGGCTATGTTGTCAGTAGATGAAAATGCAGTGTTTACATTGCAGTGTTAAATGATCATTTAATTAACACCTAAGGAAAAAAAAAAACTTGTGAAATTCTTAGTGGCTTTTATTGTTGGTTTCCTGGGACGTTTTAATATTCAAGTTTCATTGCAATTTGTTTTTAAAAGTATAGGTACAAAAGGCATTTATAAACTTTTTTTTTTAGGAAGACAGTTTAACCCTGTTGACCTTTTATCTAAAATGTTAATTTATATTACATTTTAGATTAGACTAACATAGACTTCTTAATTGGAGGCCTCACTTTTGTGTAAAGAGAATTGTTAATAAGTAGTTTAATTACTATTTTAGGAAATGACATTCATGTAGAAGATATATGTAGCATCTGTAACTGGTTGATTATCTTAAGACAATTTTGCAGCAAAGTACTAATTGTATAATTTTTAGAAATAAAATATTACATCATTTAAAAACATCTGTTTTTAAGGATGTAATCACTTGCAGGGAATATTCTGGGAAATACTTATTTTACTTGATGGAGAATCAGTATTATATATGACTTCATAAAATCTATCAAAGACTGGGAAGAAAGTAATGAAATTATTTTTAAAAATTAAAATAAAGAGTAAGCCAATAACCATTTGGTTTGTTGCAGATACTGGATTCCACCAAATTTCTTCACCTGCTCTTGCCCTTTTATAAAGCAATTAATTTTTTTAAAAAGCATATTTTTGTAACATAGGACTAATACTATATAGGATGTTACCAAGGAAAGCAGCTGCCCTGCTCTTTAAAGTACTTTATTAAAAGATAAATTAGAATTAGAATGAAGGATCCACTTAATCCACATTTTATCTGCATGCCATTTCCTTTTTAATATATTAGAAAAAAATGAAAAATCCTAAGACATTTACAAATGCACCTGTTGGATGAAAATCTCTGTACATTTTCCCAGAGCTGAATAAGTCACTGAATTGTGGCTTTCCTGAACTCTCTTACTTACCTTAAAAATATCTTGTTCTATTTATTTTATATTTTGTAGGTTTAAATCATATGACATTTTCTCTCTCTCTGTAGCCAGTTCTTTTATTAGTCATTGTAAAAGGGAACGGGAATGTAAAATATAATCAGAATCCAAAGATAAAGCAAAATCCTCATTTTAACCCTTAATAATAACACATTTCCCAAAACATCTTTAAAAAGAAAGATTGATGAGTAAAATTTTGATTTAATTTTATCCCCTTTTATTTCTCCATTTACTCAACCGGTGGTAATTGGGGAAGATAATAAGATATTTCATTTAACATGGACAAATATTATAAAATTATATCATAAGGGATAATTTAGTTTTCAGATACAATGATTATTAATAACAACTTAAATCTACCAAATAAAGTTTGGAGGCAGCTAGGTGGTGCAGTGGATAAAACATCGGCCCTGGATTCAGGAGGACCTGAGTTCAAATCTAGCCTCAGACACTTGACACTTACTAGCTGTGTGACCTTGAGCAAGTCACTTAACCTTCCTTGCACTGCCCCCCCCAAAAAAAAAAGAAAAGAAAAAAGAAAGTTTGTAGGATTTAGTCTGAACTAACTCACTAAAGAAGTCTCAGAAGAATAAAATTATTCTTAAATAAAAGTACTATGTTATAAATATTTTGCTTTATATTTAGACTCCTAGAGTGATTGTTTGCCATCTGTTGTAATTGCAAATTGTAATTCATAAAGCCCTGGGCATTGAAAGGCAGGGTTGCTATAGGCCTCCCAATTTCTTACCAGTTACTGAATGTCTCAAACTTGCCCAGGGTCACATAGCTAGTAAGTGTCAAGTGTCTGAGGCCGGATTTGAACTCAGGTCCTCCTGAATCCAGGGCTGGTGCTGTATCCACTGTGCCACCTAGCTGTCCCCTCAAACTTCTTTTTTCTGACTTTCAGTGACCTCCAGAAATTTACCTTATCTTACCCTTTTTACACTAGTCTTCCAACACACACAATCTTCAACATATATGATCTGTTGTCTTTATAACATTTTTTTGGCATGTCCAATATGGGAATTTGTTTTGATTGTATATTCTTCTTTGAGAGGGGTTTTGTTTTGTCCTTTACATTGGGAGGAAGTAGGATGAAGAAAAATTAATAAATGCTTGTTAATATAATAAATTAATTTTAATTTAAAAATTGCACGCAACTGTCTTCAATGGTGTTTTCAACTATACTTTAAGGTCACTAGGAGCAGAGGCCCCAATTCTTTTAAATTTTTTTGTAACTTTAAGTTACTAAACCAGTGCTTAGTATATAATAGGCTTCAAAAATTCTATTTAGCTAATTAAAATTAAATTGAGAACATGAAAATGAAAATTCAGAATGCATTTGAAACTGACATAGATATGGTTGGAAAAATCCTGACCCAGGATTCAAAAGAAATAAATTATAATTCAACCTTTGTGATTAACAAGTTGTGTGATTGTGAGTGTACATCAATACCTGTGTTGATCTCACTTCCTTTGCCTGTAATATAAGGAAATTCTATTAGATTACTTCTGTTTTTTAAAAAATTATGATTTTGGGGGCAGCTAGGTGGCACAGTGGATAGAGCATCGGCCCTGGAGTCAGGAGTACCTGAGTTCAAATCCGGCCTCAGACAGTTAACACTTACTAGCTATGTGACCCTGGGCAAGTCCCTTAACCCCAATTACCTCACTTAAAAAAATATGATTTTGGAGGGGTCAAGACATGAGTTTACTAGGATAAAGACCATTTATTGTGTGGAAACTCCCTCCACTGAAATATATAGGAATTCATCTATAAATTATAATCTTTGGTATTTGCTTGGGCCACTGAGAATTTGTTTTTCTCAAGGTTGCATATGATTCAAGGATAGTACCTCAAGGCAGCATTTGTAGTACATCCATCAGGTGCTAGACTTGGAGTAAAACCTAGGCTTAAATGATGTCTCTTGAGTTTACTAGTTGTGTGATGGTGGGCAAGTCATTGAACATTTCTGCACCTGTTCCCTTACTGGTAAAATAGGGGTAATAAGAACTTCTATCTCATAGGGTTATTATGTAAGATCCAGTATGATAATTTATGCAAAGTACTTTGCTACCCTATAAGGTATAATTTCGTTATTTACTACCCTTTCTTCATCCTTTTCTCATCTTGTATTCAATTGAGTTTGGACAGAAACATTTTTGACACAAGTGAGTATTCAAAAAATGATTTTACAAGTAGATAAAGTGACACTTTTATGATTGGATAAAAGGGTTGGGATATAAGCTCACCTTTTATAACTTCAGTACAAACATTTTGTTAAAAACTCCAGTAGCACATAGGGTGATGGTAAGCAATGATTCCATGCTGCCTCTCTCTATCACTAATATTAAATTTGAAATTCTTCACAGAATTTGGTAATGACTGTGAGTCTTTCTAATTGTTCATGTTCTGCCATAGAATGATGATTTATACCACAAGGTGCAATCAGTGATTTTCACTACTTTAAAAAAAATAATAAATGGGTTACTTATTCTATGTTTGCTTCTTGTTATATGTTGATGTAAAGGGAAACTTATACCTTTCACAGTATTCTGCTGCAGAGAAAGAAACTCCTTCCTCTCAATTTCATTTTGTGCTTGAGTAATATGCCCTAGTATTTGATAAATCACTGGCTTAGTTGAAATAATTCATCTTTTTCTGCAGCTTGAAGCATATTTTTATAATACTAATAAATTTGAATTGGAAATGAAAACTGTAATAATTCACAATAAATTTAGGACTTACACAGGTTAATGGGGAACTCATTTGGATGAATTCTCTGACTTATTAGAAAAAATTTTTTTAAAATTTAAATTTTGGAGAACCATCAGGATAATATAAACTCTAAGTTTTGTGGCTTTAATTTACTTTCTGCATGATTTGAAGAGAAGCAATGCTTAAATTATTATACAAAAGAATTTTGGGGGGAAATATCAATTAACAGATATTACATAGTAATATTCAAATTTGGGGATTCTGCACAATGCATACCAACAATTCATTATTAAAATTACTTTGCAAACCATATGCATATGCACATATATTTATATGTGTGTATGGAAGGCAAAAAATAATTTTAGGCTTAAAAGGTAGAACAATTAACTTGGTTTTGTATATATATGTGTGTATATGTGTACATATATATCTAGATCTAGATATAAATAATTCATTTTTTTAAACTTCTCTTTGTTGAAGAACCTGCTTGTACACACTGTTTACTTTTTGTCATGGCTTGGGACTCATGATTTATTATTTTCACATAGCAAATACTAGAATTTACTGGATTGGAATGCTTTGAGATTGTTGTTCTTTTTCTTTTACTCCTAATAATTAGTCATATTTGGAAACTGGTTAATCACAAATGGATGAATTGATTATTGTGTGTATATTCAAAGGATACAAGTAATTATTTACTTCCCTTTAAAAATCAAATGAGAAATTTTGATTTTTTTTTTGAGGGGCAATGAGGGTTAAGTGACTTGCCCAGTGTCACAGAGCTAGTAAGTGTCACGTGTCTGAGGTCATATTTGAACTCAGGTCCTTCTGAATTTAGGGCAGGTGCTTTATCTACTGCACCACCTAGCTGCCCCTTGAATTGTTTTAAAATAATGAATGCTTAGAGAAAAAGTAAAGGTTCTTTCTGAATGAGTCCATTTTCTTGCAAAGTTTTCATCATAGGATGAAAAATTCACCCTAGGAAAAAATGTTGATTTTAAAAACACTTCTCCAAAGAAGTCAAAGCCTAAAATAACAAAATTTCAGAGTTGGAATGGTCTTTAGAGATTATAGAGTTTAGTCTTCTATTTTTGCAGATGAGAAAGAAAGTAGGGATCTATAACTCTTTCAATCTCATGTAGCAAATTAAGTCTCAGAACTGGGAGTAGAGCCCAGATTGCCACATGCTCAGACCAATCATCTTGCTACTTACTAATTCTGTAGGCGGGTATAATTCTAGCTCCATAAAATACTAAGATATTAACAAATAGTCAGGACTTGATAACCAATTTTAAAATAAGATATCATAAGGTCATAGATTTAGAGCTGGGAGGGGCCTTAGGAAACATCACATCCAAACACCATATTTTATAGATAAACTAAGGGAGAACTAGAGGGGTTTGTTAGCCCAGTGACTCATATAGTTGTGTTCAAGATAACTTCACATAATTCAGATTTTCTTTCAAATCTCTTGATATTTTCACTATATTACTAGAAATAAATAAATAAGATGTTAGAAATGCCACAGTGACACTAAGGAAGACAAAATGAATCAAATTTTCCCTGGCCAGATTTTAAATTCACAGAGTTCTAAGCAAAGAGCTACTGAGAAAAATACAAAATATTTTATTTTTATTTGTACTGATCGCTGTAAAATTTGTATTTAAGTCATTAAGTCAACAAGAATTTATTAAGGGTTTATTAGTGCCAGACACTGTGCTAAATTCTGAGGTTACAAAGAAAGGCAAAATAGTCCCTACTCTAAAAAATCTCACAATCTAATTCCATTGGAAAGTGTAATGTCTTTGAGAGTAAAGACTTGGGGCAGCTATGTGGCACAGTGGATAAAGCACTGGCCCTGGATTCAGGAAGACCTGAGTTCAATTCTGGCTTCAGACACTTGACACTTCCTAGCTGTGTGACCCTGGGCAAGTCACATAACCCCAATTGCCTCACCAAAAAAAAAAAAAGAAAGAAAGAAAGAAAGAAAGAGAAAGAAAGAAAGGAAGGAAGGAAGGAAGGAAGGAAGGAAGGAAGAAAAAAAAAAGAAAGTAAAGACTTGTTTGCATTTTTGTTCTTGGATCTCCTGCTTCTACCACAACGATTTGGTGTGAACATTAACAAGTGCTTGTTGAATTGAATTATGTCTTAGTCGGCCCTACCATCTTTTGTTAAATGATAACCTGTTAGAGGACACAAATAGTAATTTCATTTCAATGCAGTAAATATTTATTAAATACTTATTGTATGTATAAAATTGTTCCAAATTCTAACAGCATAGAGAAAATATAGCCCCTGGCCTCATGTAGCACGTAATCTAGTAATGAGATACATGTATAATTACATGTAGCTAATGAGATACATGTATAATTACAGTATACATAATGTATAATGGAATCAGAAGTTTGAGCAAAATTCTATGAGACTTCCAAATGGGGAAAAATCATCACCACCCTAACTTTAGGACCTTAATAGGTGAGGGAAGATTTTCTTGGAGTTGCAGAATTTTAGTTAAGTTTTAAAGGACTGGTAGAAATTTGTTCATGCCAAGAAAAAAGGGTGTGTGGGGAGGGGGAGGAATGGGGAGTCACAGAAAATAGTTTGATCAAAGGCATATGGGCAAAAAATTTTAGAGTAGTCCAATTTATCTCAAGCTTCTAGGATATGGAAGATAGAAAGGAGCTAAAGGAGAAAGAATGTTTGAAGGTTTGTGAAAGAGTTGCAATGGCTGTTGAAGCATGATTCCATATGGGTCAGGAGGAGATGGGATCAAGAATAGATCTAAATATTAGTTTCAGCAAGGAGAAGTGATACCTCTGATTATGATGTGGGAGGGCAAAAGACTATCCAGAACCATGAAAGGGTTAACTTGTAAAGTGTTCCCTGCTCTGACTAGATCTAAAATATTACAGAAATATTCAGTTCTGAGCGCCACATTTTTAGGAGGAAATTAAAAAAAAAGTGGGAAAGCTTAGGGTTGGGGGAGAGCAAAATGCCAGAAGGCCTGTAGATCTTGCTATATGAGGATCAGTTAAAAGAAGTGATGATGCTCAGCCTGGAGAAGAGAAGATAGGGTTTAGACAGGATGTCTTTCTGTGAGCATTTGAAAGTATGTCTTATTGTAGAGAGATCAGATTTCTTCTGTTCAGTCCTAGAGGCCAGAAATAAGAACAATGAATGGTCCAATATCACAAATAGAGAAATTTAGTCTTGATGTAAGAAAAAGTGGATCTATTCAAAAGTAGATAGGCTGCCTTGGGTTTCTCTTCACTGGAGTTCTTCAGCAAAGCCTTGATGAAAACACGAGCTTGTTGTAAAGAAAATTCTTGTTTCCAGGTAGGAAATGAACCAGATGGCCTTTGAGCTGCTGAGATTATGTGATTTGGGAAAGAGAGTGGGTGATGATGCCATGAGATTTGGAAGATAAATTTAGGGAAATTGAAAGATCTCCTTTCAGGTGGCCTCAGTCTCTTCAGGAAGATCATGTGGGCCCAGAAATACTCCCTTAGGGCAGGGCTTCTTAATTTTTTTTCCACTTGAAACCTCTTTTGGCCAGAGAAATTTTTATAAGCCCCTGAGTGTAATAAAATAGGTATACAAATAAAAAATTTACTGTCATTTCTTTTGCATCTTTCAGTTACATGACCCCATATGGTGTTAAGACCCACAGTTTAAGAAGCCTTTCCCTAGGGTATGCATCCAGGTTCTACCTGTTAGAGAAAATACAGGTTGCCATGATAGTTAAGTTTTGAAGGAATGTTTGGAAGTAGGACACTATGCTATTCTTTGTATGGATGTGGCATAGAATATATATTTGGATCCTTTATGGAAAAGGAAAAAGTTTCAAATGGTGTCAATGAGAGAATGCATTAAAGTTAGAGCAGAGGATTGCATCAAGGTGGTATGAACCATAAGTTTAAAGTGAATGAAATCAGTTCAGCTTTGTGATTACCCTCAGCAGTGCTAAACAACCCTGATGTTGCTGCTGGGTTGTTGTTGTTTGTTTTGGTTTTTTTTTGTTTTGTTTTGGAGGGCTATGAATTGCTAGATTTTTAGGGGGATGGCAAGTCAGTTTTTAAGTGGCAGATAGAAATAGACTAAAGAAGGACTAGAAGAATAGGAATAGGCCAGGAGACTGACTGAAAGTCTTGATGAGGATGAAAAGTGAGTTTATTTTTAATGAGGGAAGGGGAGAGTTGAAAGACTAGGAAGTTGTGACCAAAAAGGAAAATAGCTATGATCCACATTTTGGAGGTCTCTCATTTCGTTGAGATGGTAAAGTACATATTAATAAGCCGGTGTGACTAAAGTGAAGAGATCACTGAAGGTGAGAAAACTGAGGAATTAATGGTGTGTGTGTGTGTGCGCGTGTGTGTGTGTGTGTGTGTGTGTATGTCTTTGTAACATCCTACAGCTCAGCACCTTGTACTTAATGAGCACACAATAAATGTTATTGATTCACAGTAGGACTTCTGAAGTGTCATTTAAATAGCATGAATGAAATTAAAATCAGGAAGGAGATTTGAAAAGTTTTTTTTGTTTTGTTTTGTTTTTTGGTCCTTTAGTGAGTAGAAAAGGAAGGAATTCCACACTTAATAAAGTGTACAAAGGAGATAGTTGTTAATCAGGTCCTCCTAGTGACCACCCTGAAGTCTTCTTTTATCAGACAGAAACCTGGTGGAATTAGAAGACTGCAAAGTTACAGTTCATACAGAAGACAGACTTTTTTTCTCCCCATTCCTCACCCACCATGTAATCCCTTGGAATTTAGTTGATACAAGAAACTATTGAAACAAAGAGTCAACTGAGATTCAGACATAGAAAAGTTATATGAACAAGAATAGCTCTTGTAACTACAATAGCTAGGTTAAAAAATTGTAAGCCATATCATTCATCATGCTTTAGGGCTTAAGCTTCTCAACCATTGTGGGAGGAGGATAGGAATCAGATCCAGATGGAGTTTATTCCTTCCAAACTTATTGTATGACATTTCTTCTTGTCTGAATCATGAAGTCTCAGTTAGTTCTGGCCAAGAGTGAGGTGGATACCAGATTAAAAAATGAGATAGAGACTCATACATTGTAAATTAATAAACATCCTATTCTATTTCTCTAGTTGGGAACTTTAAAAAAATTAATTCAATCACTTTCATTTTTCTGTTTCTTTTCTTAAAGCAGAGGGTTCTATTGTGACCATTACACTTTAGGGAAAATGGCAGCCTAAGGAACCAAACACATTAATAGAATATCATCCATACAGAACTCTGGCCTTTGGAACATATTTGAAGAGCATAGTCTGTTTGGGATGCTTATACTTACATTGATAAAGGATTCAAAATGAAGTCTACATCCCATGTGATGATTGAAATCATGAGATTAGAGAAAAGGGCATTGGAATTTTAATATTGTGAATGGAATCTGAGTGTGACCTTGAAATTAGAAGATGCTTGATGTTTTAACTACAACCCATAAAAGAATCATTATGTATCAATTTAAAAGTGAATAGCCCTGTAAAAATGTTTCCTTGTTAATGCATTTAACCAATTCATATGATTAGAGAATATGTTTTTATTTTAGGTTTTATCGGTATGTTTCATTATTATACATAGGCATCTCATATTTCCCACCCTCTCCAACCTTACTTTGTAACAGGAAAAGTTAAGCAAAGATAAGATGGGGACTGTTCTCTTTTTTTTGTGGTTGTTTATATCCAGTGTCTAACATGCAGTAGGTGTTTAATAAATTCATGTGGACTGATTGATTGACATCTGTTAATACATAGAAAAACCCTCACAAAAGTCCTTGGTAGAAGGTAGATGCTATGTTTAATTATTTGTCCCATGAATCCAACTTATTCAATGACTTTATTCTGAGCCCAATTTCATTTGAGTGATGAAAACATCTCTTTTGCATTTACATTGACTTTTTTTTTACAATTTATACTTTTGTAGTTATTGTATATTTTGTTCTGCTTCTCTGTCTTTGCTCAGAATTAGTATATATAAGCCTCCCCATGTTTCTTTGAAATCTTTTATTTCATATGGTAGAATACTGTTACATAAATGCCTTTATTTCTTTGTCCATTCACTCATCAAAAAGATATCCACTTTGTTTCTAGTGTTTTACTATCACAAAAGTGCTGTTATGACTATTTCGTACACATTGGATCTTTCATATTGTCTTTGGCTTTCTTGGGTTACATTCCTAGTACTCGATAGGATTCCTGGGTCAAATGGTATAAAAATGTCATAACTTTTCTTGCAGCATTCCAAATTATTTTCCAGAACTATTGGATCAATTCATAGCTCTACCCACAGTGCGTTAGTGTACCTGTCTTTCCACAGCCTTGACACCGATTTCTCTTTTGAAGAATGGTTCTTAGGCTTATGTATTTCTGTCAAGAACTTGTGTAAATTGGATATCATTCTTGTATCAAAGTTATTTGATACAATACTCACCCATTTGACAATTTATTTTATGTTTTATTCTAAATGCATTGGGTTTTCCCCTGGCAAAATATTTGAATTTCCTAAAAATCAACATTGTCTCATTTGTCTTTTTTGATCTCTGCCACTTGTTTTTTTATTCATATTCTCCCTAACTATAAATTTGTGTGATATCTTCTTTGGTCTTTTCTCTTTCCCTTCCTTCTTTCTTTCTCTTCCTTCCTTCCTCCCTCCCTCCCTCCCTTCCTTCCTTCCTCCTCTCCTTATGTATTTAAAACTTATTGTGATACATAGTATAAGAGAGTGGCAATGTAAAAAACAATGAGAAAAGATTTGCCCTCAAAGCAGGTTTTGGACTCAAGTCCTGCTTTTGATAGATACTGGCTCTGTGACCCTCAGCAAGTTCCTTATCTTCTCAGTGCTCTAAGTCTATAAAATGAAAAGAAGGTATGAACCTATATTGTAAAAGGAAGTTTCCTCCTCAGGGCATTTCATATACCAATGAAATCACAGCACCCTTCCCTTCCTCTGGGTTGCAATATATTGAACCAAACCAATTTTCTGGCAATTTGCTTTCTAGTTTTCTGTGTTTTTGACATTATATTTTGAATAAATCTCTTACCTAATAATGTTGTGATACTGGAATTTTGACAAGTATGTATCTTCTTTCTGTCCTCTTCCCTTTTATTGTTTGGTAATGAAATATGTCTTGCTTAATGTATACTAATAGTTGTTCTTTTTAGGAAAGTGTTCTATCTCCTAGTTCAGTGCCTCATCATAGTCTAGATATGAAGCAGAACCTCGGAAGATTATACCAGGGGAGTATAGGTTCTGGCACATCCTATGAAACTATCAGTGCTTCAAGTATTGTTCTGCCAGTAGGCTGTATGTTTGTTGCCTAAGGTTCAGCCTACCTGAATTTCGAGAGGCACATCACCAGATGGCTTGTAACCCTGTGATATTTTTTTTCCTATTCCATGAAAACACATAAGATGACGTTATTATGGTCATTGTGGATGGGGAAACTATTCCACAGAGATTAAATCATAGATCCCTGAGGTACTGAACCACTTATATTGGAAATGATTGATATTTTTTTTTAAAAAAAGGAAAAGAGAATAAACTTTAATATTCCTTCTTTACAGTTCTTGTAGTCTATGAGATTTCAAGTGACTATTACTGCTTTATTTGTATCATGTATATTTTCTAATGAATCTGACTTTGGCAAATGGATTTTGAGGATTTTTTCTTTTAAAGCCAAAAAAATAGCATAATATTGTAGGCATATTCAGATAAGTTATAAGAGACTTAGAACCTCTATTTTCTGACTCTTTATTCTTTAGTCCCAGTCCTGCACTTTCAGAAGTGGTATAATACAAGGAGCTTATTCAGAAGAAGATAAAAGTGAGAACTCTTGGTTTAATATTTACCAATATCAAGTAGACTATGGCCCAAAAATATAAAAAATGTATGTGTGTATAGTCATACACATACACACATACAGACACATAAATATATATATAAATGTATATGTATATATACATACTTAATCCATATATAAATATAATGAAAACATAAATAATGTAAACATAATAAATAGTTAAAGTAATATATAAATTTTTACCATTACATAAACAATACCTATAAGTTTGGCTTAACTATGTAGACATATGTACGTATGTGGGTATGTATGTATATTTTTGTATATGCATGTGTATGTGTATATATCTGTATGTTTCTCTATATATGTAACTATATACAGATACCTACACATATACATAGAAAGAGATGGGACTTTTGCCCCAGGATCTATCTTCCTTCAGGTTTAGGTGATCATAGACCTTATAGGTTTTAATTTAGGAAAAAGCTAGTAATAAGTCTGAAGTCTACTTTCACATATCATACAATCAGGTCTAAAATGCAGAACCATTGAAGAACCAGGAGAATCCTTTTACTTGATTGCTATCCTATAGAGAATATTTTAAAATTGCCTCTATTTATTGGTCTTTCTGTCCTCATATTTGTTTTCCCTTGATCATGACTTCATTAAAATAGCAGAGTAATTAATAGGCCTGCTTAATCTATATATTTCAGGCAAGTACTTACAAAAATGATTTTCTCACATTGATATTAAACATCTTTCCTGTCTTTAAAGTTCCATATAAAAACGAAATTCTAGAGCAACCTTAAATCTTTCCTCAGTGTTTTCCATTGCATTTCTATATAATTTTTTTCTTCCTTAAAAATTAAAATTCCTTCTCAAGAAGCAGTTTTGGCAAATGGGTTAACCAAATCCCTAACACTGATGAAGGATAGGAAGGTTGAGATGGGTGAAGCTGGGTGAAGGTTGATATTTGGCTTTAAGTATTTGAGGGGTTGTTATAAGAAAGGGGGATTCAATTTATGTTGTCTGTAATCCTCCAGAATGGAACACTAGAATCAGTGAGTGGAAATTGGAGAGAGACACATTTCAGGTTTATATGTTGAAAAATAATTCAAACAGAATTCCTAAAGTGGGATGGATGGTGTCAAGAGTTGATGATTTCCCTTTACTGGAAGTTTTTTTAGTAGTGATTGAAAGACCATTTGTTATGGATTCTGGAGAAAGAATTCCTATAAAGGTGTGGGCTGGCTAGATGACTAATGATATCCTATGATTTAAAAAAATATTTCACATTTAAAGCTAAGAAAAATGTTTTATGCATGTTGACTAGGTGACAAGACAACACAATTGTTGGGTAAATGATCATTTATTGATAATTGTATCCTTAGGTTTTTAATCAATGTTTTTTATTATAGTCTAATACTTTTGAACCTTGATATGTGTTCCTAAAATAATAAATTGTGCCGCGTTTTGGAGTTTTATACATATGCATTAAAATGATAGCTTTTTTCTTCTCCCCATGTCAAAGATAGCAAAATAAATGAAGGGAATGGTCTTTGTTTCTGAGTCATCAAATGTATTAAGAAAGTTTTTCCTTATCAGTATTGGTTCTTCAAGTCACTGGGCTTCTATATAGTTTCAAAACTGTTTACTTTAAGAGGATTTTCTTTGTTATGCAGAATGTTGGTGGTAAAGCAAATGAATAGAAAACAGAGTCCTACTTTCAGAAGTATTTCTGGTATTTTGTGTATCATGCTAAATGTTTAGCTCAGTTGGTTGGAATAAAACACTAATGAGGCTCAATCCAGACTGGAGACATTTAACTTCACACTGAGAAGACTCTGTTACAAAAGCCTAACTAGAGCTTGCAAATTGATGGCAATGAACACAAGCGCACAGTATGCTGTTATAACAGTGTATGCCTTATTTTTCAAGCATATCATACTGATCTATTGTTGGAATTAAGATTTCCTGGAAAGGGAAAGTGGCTGTCAATAAAAATATTATTTTTAACTGGACAAGACACAAGGCTCCATAATCCAGTATGATAGTCAATTAATGAACCTAAAAAATCTTTCAAATAGGAGATCATTGTAACATCTCAGGGGGTAGCAGTTTACCACTTGAGTTCTCTCTTGTTAGTCATACTTGATACGTAGCAGGATACCCTCATTGACTGAATAAACCATTCTTTTAAAGATGGTATAGATAAATAAAATATAAATGGTATGGGGTTACTAATGTTGCTTTGTAAGTCTTTTTTATAACTTTGAGTCATCATCATCATCCTCAATCACCCAACATCATTGCAATTATCGTTTCTGGTAAAACAGAAACATAAAACAGTTGTTCCTCAATCACATTTCCCTAGGAAATTATATTAGTCAGAGTCTATGTCTAATGTATAGATAACACATATATAATGCATTTCCCCTTCCCCAGAAATGTCTTATGTAGTTGTGTGTCATTTGGGATTATGTCATGTGAGTTGTACCTATGCACCCTGGACTAAAGTGTATCTTTCTAGTAGTGTCTATTGCCAGGAAGCCAGTACTCCCAAACCAAAGGCAGGAATAGGAATTGAGAGACATGACCAAGATCATCGAATGCACTGCTGATACTTAGTTAGGTAGTCAGCAAGGATTTATTTAGAGCTTACTTTTTGCTAGGCACTGTGCTAAGGTTTGGGGAAACAAAGAAAAAAACTATCCCTACTCTCAATAAACCATCTTCTAATGAAAGAGAAAACATTCATATAGTTATATACAAAACACACGTATCATAAAGATATAAGGTAATTTCAGCAGGGGAAGCCCTCACAGGTCCAGGAATTAGGGTAGGCTTCCTGTAGAAGATAATATTTGAGCTGAGTCTTAAAGGAAGCCAGAGATTGTAAGAGGCAGAAGAGAGAAGGGAGTGGATTCCAAACACAGGAATAGGCAGTGCAAAGAAATGGAAATGGGAGATGGAGCTTTGGGTGTGAACGACATTCTTACCCAGTATGGCTGGACAACAGAGTGCATAGAGGGGAATAATTTATATGGAGACCAGAAAGATAGGAAGGTACAAGATTGGGAACAAAATGAAATACTAAATAAGGCAGTTTTCTATTTTGTCAGAGAGGTAATAGGGAACTATTGGAATTTATTGAGTATGAGTGTGACACTGGGAGCTATATGGAGTATACATTAGAGTGGGTGGAGACTTCAGGCAAGGAGATCAATTAGAAAGCTATTGGCCAGACAAGGTAATAGGTGATAAGGACTTGAATGAAGGTTATAGCTCTGTGAGCAGAGAGAAGGGACACAAACAAGATATTTTGAGGAAAAATATTATATAATTTAACAACTTACTATATATGTAAGATGAATGAAAATGAGGAGTTAAGAATGAGACCATGGTTGAGAACCTGGATGATTGGAAAAATAGGTGGTACCCATAAGATGGAAGTTTGGAAGAGGGTTGGGTTTTAGAGGAAAGTTAATGAGTTTAGTTTTGAATGTGTTGCATTTGAGGTGTATATAGAATTTCTAGTTTGAAATATCCAATAGGGAGTTAATGATGAGCTCATAAGAGAGAATAAAATTGCCTATATAGATCTGCAAATGACCTCCATAGAGATGATATTTGAACACTCATTCTGAGGGCTGTCACCACTAGGGTCACAAGTCACTGTTTTCAGGATTTGTATACTCCCAAAACAAGTGCTGCAATTTCTGGTCTTGTACACTCTATGTCTGAAGAATATTGGTTGTTGTGGTGATTCACTTTAATTTTATGCAGTTGATTAAGTGATTTCCCTAAAGCACAAGTCTGATCATGTCATTTTTCTCTTCCTACTGCCCTTCATCTTTCTCTATATCCAGGACTTCCCTATCACATTTATGATGAAATATCATTCCCTCTATTCAGCAATTAAAGCTTTTTACAACACAGCTTTTCCCTACCTTCCTAGTCTTTTTACACTCTACTTCCTTCCATGTATTTTATTTTTTAAATTTTATTTAATGAATTTATTTTTGAGACTCAGTCTCCCCATTTCACTCAAACTGGAAGTGCAGCAGCCAACTCATTAGCCTGATACCACCTCTGATCAGCAGGGGAGCTTTGACCTGCTCAACTTCTAACTTTGGCCAGTTTGCCCCTTTTAGGCAGTCTGGGGCTTCCCCCATCTTGGTGGGGGCAGGGGTCACCAAACTGGTGCCAGCTCTTGTGTACACACTCTCACTTGATAGGCTTAAGCCTATTTACTGCCATTCAGAATTCTAAACCTAAACCATCCATCAGGTTCAGTCTCCTGACTAACAGAGATTATAGATGAGAACCACCAAGCCCAGCATTTCTATATACTTATAATCCAGTCCTACCAGTCTACTTGCTGTGCCTCAAACATTACACTTCATCTCCTAGCTTTTGCCCTAGCTGCTCTAAAAATTAATTATTAATAACTATATCTAACCTGGAAAATATATAATTTTGGATTTATGAAAAATTATAACCATATGAAAAATTATAAGTTTAGAAAAATTATAATTGGGCCATAAGTCCCATCTGGGTTGCCATTCAAATGTGAAAATATTTTATTAATGACTAGGCCTAATTTGGGGGGGCTAATCTTATTGGGGTACTAATCTGGGATTTATGACTAACTGGCTATCTGACTGCGTTTAATTTAATATGGGCCGTTTATAAAGTTCCACCACACTGCTCCCAAATTGATAAGCTAAAGATTAAGAAACCTCTTAACCAAATAATCAAAGCAGAGTTTACTTATGAGATCCTATTTAAAATTAAGAATAAAGGGAAATAAAATGTACAACCTGACTGCATTGCAGTGTGTCTCTTTCTACTGCGTCTCTTTTCCACCTGCTGTGCCTTGAACCTTTTTAATACAATAAGGGCCTTAGCCACCTCCGGCCTCAGGGCATGTCACACTTTCCCTGCTCAGCTACTTTCTTCTAACTCCTCTTAATCTTCACTTTCTCCAACCTGTACCCTGTGCTGACCGCTTCTGTGCTCCCTGCTGCCTCCTGGTCAGTCTGTCTGTCTGTCTGCTCCGTCAGTCTGCCCTCTGCCGCCTTTGCTGCCCCTCTAATCTTGTCCTCCAGGCTTTCCTCCTTGCTCCTAGTCCTTGTTACTGTTCATCTGGTCCCCCCCTTCTAATCTAACTCCCAGGTCTATATATACCTTTTTTATCTCCACTCAAATCTCGGGACTTTTTGCACCCACACACCAAGCTAATCCGCCAGTCAGCACTTCGGCTGGGGCTGGGGCTGGGGGGAAGCTCCAGCATCACATGCTACACCAGAGCCCAGCCTGGACAAGCCCAGGATCTATCGGATACCTCCGCTCAGGTAGGAGCTGGGGGCTTTTCCCCCCAGCTGTCTGACCTGGCATCTTGTACAGCACACGGGGCTTTTTGGCTCAGCTGAAGCTAAGGGGGAGGGGCACCAGCCCCTCCCACACAAAAGAGACCCTGAGGGCCTACTGCTTTCTAATCTCAGTCTAAAGGTAGGGTCCCCAAATCAAAATAAATTTCCACACTGCCCCTCTGCCTGTAATGCTTTTGTTCCTCACCTTCCTCACTTGTCTTCCCAGACTTTTTTCAAGACTCAACTTAGATGTCAGCTTCTGCAGGAAACCTTTCCTATCCCATCACCCCACAACCTTTACTGCTAGTGCCTTCCTTCTGTTCTGTACATATCTTGTATGTACAGTTTTTATGTTGTCTCCTCTATTAGAATGTGAAATCCCTGAGGGAAGGGACTGTATATTTGCTATTCTTTGTAACTCCAGCATTTAAAATAGTGCCTAGCAGATTTAATAAATGCTTGTCCACTGATTAACTGAGTCTAGGTTTAGCTATTTAATGCAGATCATATGAATTTATGAATAACTAACTTCTGTACCTTATATATTTGGGTAAAATTTTAGTAACCTATTATGTATTGTCATGAAAAAAGTGATTCACTCAGTTTTATAAGAAGATAGTCATAATTTTATGTAAAAAATGTGAAAGGGAGGGCTACATAGGCTAAGGTCCACATATGAATTCCACATTTTGAATTTACTATTTCTAGATTATAAAGTGTTTTAACAACTTTTATTTTAAATGCAGAAAAGAACTCTTTTCAATTGCCATTTATTTTTCAATTCTCCTGATAAGGAACACTTTCTTTGTCTTTAAATTCCCTAGATTTGAGTCCTGAGCTTTCTTCCATGTGCAAAATCAGTCCCATTAGCTATTTTAACATAATCTCAGACTAAATGTCTATATGTCCCAAATAAACTTATCTTCTTACTCGAATAAACACTTATATGTTGTTTCTTGATTCAGCAAATTATTTCAGGCCTTTCTGGCTACTAGAAATAACTATGCTTTTATATGTGGTCAGTACTTTGATCATTTTCATCAATCTTTTTCAGCTGTCAATTTAATAGGAAATAAAATAGCCTAAAACCTCCTGGGGTCCCACTTTTTGAGAGATGTGGAAAGAGTGGGAATATACTCTTCGATGGCCTCAGGTGATCTGGCTTGCCTAATGGGAGTGGGAGGGGAACTTTTAAAACATATAATCCTTGAGATCTTAGGAAATGGGTTGGAAGCTATTGATACCAGAGAGCTTTGACCTGCTTACAAGAGAGCTCTTCTTCTTCTCACCCCCCCCCCCCCTTTTTTTTGAGAGCTCTTCTTAACCTTTCTTTCCCTAGAGTTGAAAGTTTTACATTTGTTTGACATTTGGGTAGGAATGAGGGTTGGGTTTCAGGGAAAGAACATTGAAAAGCATGCTAAACTCTGAGTACCCTGGACTTGGTTCTATTACTGAAGTTGTATGACACCTTGTCACTTACACTTCTTAGGATTCAATTTCCTAAATAACATATTGGGAAGATCAAGTAAAATAATATCTGGATTAACAGAAGCTTTCAAATTGAAGTGTTTTCTTTTTAAATCACTCAGCATTGTACTTTTATGAAATATCAGTTAAATAAACTAGTATCAGGGAATTAATTTTTTTTTAAAGTCTGAGGCAGATTAAGAAATAAGTACATTTAGCCCACTTTTCTATACTTTCTGCATAGTCTCATCAATTCATTTATTCATTCAATGAATGTACAGATATTTATTGAATATTTGTTATATACTTTGGACAAGTGTTAGGCATACTGAGGAATACAAAAATGAATAAATTTAACATTTAGCAGTGGAGAGAATAAACATATAATAATGCATATTATGCATGTGCTAGGCATGTGCTTTACAAATATTTTATTTTTTTGATCCTCTCAACAACCCTGTGAGATAGGTACTGTTATTATTCTCTTTTATAGTTGAGGAAACTGAGGCAAATAGAGGTTAAGCGACTTGCTCAGGGTCACCTAGTTAGTAAGTGTCTGTGGCTGCATTGAAACACAGTCTTCCTGACTCCAGGTCCAGTGCTCTATCCACTCCACCATCTAACTACCTCAAGAAGTTTACAGTTGAAAAGGGAAAATGGCCTGAGCACAAATGAAATTTAAGGTAGGGTTTGAGAAGTACCAACTATGAGTATAAATTAAGTGTTATTGGTTGTTATGGTCATGGAAGATATCACAGAGGTTGTGACATTTGATGATCTTAAAAGATGGGTAAGATTATTACAGTGAAAGTTGGAGGAGATATCCATTCCAAAGGCACAAAGGTTGAAAGGTATTGCTGTTTAGTTGTTTCAGTCATGTACAACTAATTGTGACCCCATTTGGGATTTTCATTGCAAAGACACTGATGTGGTTTGACATTTCTTTCTCTAGCTCATTTTATAGATAAGGATGAGTCACACAGAAAGTGTCTGAGGCCAGATTTGAACTCAGGAAGATGAGTCTTCCTGATTTCAAGCCCAGTGCTCTATCCACTGTGCCACCTAGTTGTCCGTAGGAAGGTGCAAAGTATGAATAAATAGTGCAGTTTAACTAGAACATAGGATTTATTTGGAAGAGTTGTTGGAACTAAAACTGGAAAGTATGGATTTAATAAATGTTTATTTTAATTTTAAAAATAGTTTGAAGTCAGATTATGGATTGCTTAGATGTTTGGACTTTAGTTGGTAGGTCTGAGGAAGCAATTAAAACTATTGTAGTGATGTGTAGTACAGATTCTAAAAGAGAGATACCTGTGATGAAGACCAGTTCATTGCTAATACAGGATATCATAATGTCTAGAACCAAGGTAGTGGTATTTGAAGAGAATCTTGAAAAATGATTGTTGGAATTATTGTAAAAGAAAATAATATAATATATATAAATCATATAATACACACACACACACACACACACACATATATATATATAGGTGAGGCAATTGGGGTTAAGTGACTTGTCCAGGGTGACACAGCTAGTAAGTGTCAAGTGTCTGAAGCTGGATTTGAACTAAGGTCCTCCTGACTCCAGGGCCGGTGCTCTATCCACTGCACCACCTAGCTGCCCCCATCATATATAATATTAAACAGGTGACCCTCAGGTACAGCTCAAGATTTCATATCCTCAAAAACAAACAAAAAATACCTGATTCTGTTTTAATTTTCTTTCTAAGACAGAGAAATGAATTAATTCATTTTAGAAAGATTTCCAACAAGAACAGCTTTGCTCGCTGAGTGAATATTCTGATTAATCAAAGTTTTAATGCTTATTTAGTGAAGTTATCAAACAATTTTAATCCTGTGTAAATCATAAAGAAGCATAAAAGTCCCTATGATCTTTTAAATTTTTGTAACACCCATTGTTTTAACTGCTAATTCAGACTCGCATTTTCCTTGTCCTTTTATTGACTAGGTCAATAAAATTTTGATCATCTAGAAGCTTGTGGACATTGATGCTGACTTTATTTTTCTTTCCTAAAATAGGAATATTTCAGAGTTGAGAAGAACATTTTATTTTAAAAAATTCACTTGATATGCATTTATATTCTGTCCCTTCCACTAGAACTCCACTCTGAAAAAAAATAGACAAAAATTGAAAAAACCAAAATCTCGAACATGTTTGCATAGTTCAGCCAATCAAAATCCCACATGGACTATGCCCCAAAATGCATGGTTGTTTTTTTTTTCTGGGTTTTAAGTTCATCTTTACTTTGGCAGCGGATAGGTAGGTGTTTCAGCTTCAGTCCTCTGGACTCATGATTTATTGTTGCATTAACCAAAAATTCTAAAGATTTAGTTTCAAATGTTTGACTGTTATGAAAATATATCACACACGTATGTGTGCAGGTGTGCACACACACGTGTGCATATATGCATACATACATATATATGCATGTGTTTATGTGAATATATGTGTATGTGTGTATATATGCATGCATATATATATATATATACACAAATATACATACATACACACATACCTATAGATCGTTTGCAAGGGATCTTTTAATTTGTAATATTAGAATATTGAGAGTGGAAAGCAATGTACAAGTACAATTAAATAACACAATGCCTCAAGGAGATGACATTCTAAAAGGGGATGGCATTACATAAAGAGGAACTAGAAAGTGAAAGCCACATTGGCAGCCACAAAGGGGAGTGGAAGCCTGGCTACTGTTAAGACAAGGCAAATGCTTCCCATAGCAAGTTAGGGGCATGGAGCAGAATGTGGTAGTAGGGAGATGGGGATGGTGTTGGCAACATGGTGTCAAAATAGTTGGGAAGTGAAGTAGATACTGGATTTTAAGAAAGATAAAGAAAAAGCTCATCAATCACAAGAGAACTTGGATTAATTGTATGTAAAGTTTTAGATTATAGAACTAAAAGAGACAGATTTCCACTGAAGAAGAACTTTCTAATTGTTTAGTGCATTGTTGTTCTTCCTTAGTTCTTTTTTTTTTTTTTTTTTTTTTTTTTGGTGAGGCAATTGGGGTTAAGTGACTTGCCCGGGGTCACACAGCTAATAAGCGTTAAGTGTCTAAGGTCACATTTGAACTCAGGTCCTTCTGACTCCAGGGCCGGTGCTCTATCAGCTGCGCCACCTAGCTGCTCCTCTTCCTCAGTTTTTTTTTTTTTTAAGTGAGGCAATTGGGGTTAAGTGACTTGCCTAGGGTCACACAGCTAGTAAGTGTTTAGTGTCTGAGGCCGAATTTGAACTCAGGTACTCCTGACTCCAGGTGCTCTATCCACTGCACCACCCAGCTGCCACCTTAGTTCTTAATTTTTTTTTCTTTTGGGTGAGGCAATTGGGATTAAGTGACTTGCCCAGGGTCACACAGCTAGTAAGTGTTAAGTGTCTGAGGCTAGATTTTGAACTCAGGTCCTCCTGCATCCATGGCCAATGCTCTATCCACTGTGCCACCTAGCTGCCCCTTCCCCCTTAGTTCTTAAAAAGGACTAATGACAGCATGAGGGTGATGTCTTGACTTGCACGTAAATTGGATTTAAGTGAGGCAAAGATGAACCTCACTCTTCTCCTCCAGGGTCATCAAAGTCCAATTGCAAGACAAAGGTCAAGAAAAATGATGATGGCCCAGAATGCAGTGGATAACCTTGCACTTTCTAAATTAAGGTCTTTTCCAGGCCTCAGTTTGATTATGTATAAAAACTTGGTTTACTTTATAAATTAGTAAAATCTTGTTAGTAGAAGTATTTAAGTAAATGTTTGATGAGCATGATAGGACTGTTATAGAAAAGATTGTTGCTTTGGGTGGAGGTTGGTCTTCATGGCATGTGAATTCTGTTCCAACTGAGGTTCTGTGAATCTGTGAGCCACCTACCCAGTCTCCCATGTCCAAAGTGCAGGGGTTATATTTGAGTTTTTTTCTCTATCTCAACTCTCATATCTAGTTCATTACCAAATCCCGTTGGCCTCACTTTTATAGCATATCTTTTCCCTCTTCAATTCTCACCATTACTACCCTATTAAAATACCTCATTATCATTTTACAAATGAGGAAACTGAGTCAAAGAGGGTTAAGTGACTTGCCAATGGTCACACAGCCTAAGGCTAGATTTGAATTTAGGAATATGAATCTTTTTTACTCTAGGCCCAGAACTCTATCCACTCCATCACCTAGCTTCCTGTATTCAAGGACCATTCTAGCCAAATTTGGATAGGCTCATCACCAGTTTGGCCACAAGTTGGTTATTGTTTTAGTTGAAGGGAGTAAGAAAACAAGCAATGTGTTCCATGGAATATCTCCATTGATGAAATTAAAGTTTCCTGAAGAATTAAAAGTATCAATCATGTAGTCCAAAGAGGGCATATAATTTTTGATCCTCATCAATTCTGAAAAGCCATTGAATTAATTATTCATGGAAGAAGGTTCACGATAACTGAAGCGTATGGATAGGTTTCATGTTACACAACCAAAGTAAAAGTAGAGATGGTTCCAAAGAATTCTTTTGCTTAAAGTGGACAGATGCATGTATTGTCTACAAAGTAAAGCAACCTCACTTTCTCATGGGCATGGATGCTGAAAGAAAGAAATTAGCTTTGGACCAGAACGCAGGAAGGAAGGGTGCAATGGCAATCCATATGTCGAATGCCATTCTTCAATATTTTAAGAATCCATCATTTTATAGGTATCAGCACTCTAATAATAATAATAATATCCTCTAATAATAAAAATAATAACCTATAGCACATTAAAGTTCTCTATTATTTGTGAGATTGTTTTTGAAAGTTGCTGAGCGTGGAGAATTACATCACCCTTTGGCCAACCTGATAATGATAGTCTATTGCTAGGCCATAATCAAAGCCTTTCAACATTAATAGGACATTCCAGAGTTTAGCCTCTGCTGGCATAATCTAGTAAATTAGTAAGAACCGCCCATCCCTCCCTATCTTGGACCAGAAACAGGAATTTGTCCTGTACTTCTATATCGTGTGTATGTATACCTTATTGTATATTATAGTAATCTTGGTATCTAACTGGTGCCTCCCCCAACTGCAATCCCAGGGAAGCCAGGCATGATGTCTTCCTTGTTTGAACTTGGTCTCTATCCCAGTGCACTGAACACTTGTTAATGGCTTGTTCAATTGAATTATGAAATCCACACAGAAATGTGCTTCCCAAATGACCTTATACTTTATATTTTATAGGCATCTTTTCCCAAATGGTTTGGGTTATATCCTGACTTACCTGCTAATACCTGCACACCTGGTAATGCAGTCAGGATTCTTTCAGTTGTATATTTATATGACAGATGCTAATCATAGAGGGGAGAAGCTTGGAAAGAAAACCTAAAGAAAGCTTAGCTATGAGATAAAGGGGTCTACTTAAGGGTGACAAAAAGCTCACACTTGCCCGTTTTATTTCCCGTTCTCATCTACTCTTCTTCCACAACACCTTATTTCCTTGAACTTCTTGTGGCCTAGACTGACTAGATAGCCATTTTAGAGTTATTTAATTTTTTGAACTATCATGCAGTGTCTCAGGATAACCTATCTTTGAAAAAAAATTTCCTTCTTGTGAATCTAGTAAACTCTTCATTACAAAATAAAGTAATCAAGGAAGATCAAAGGGGGGAAACACTCATGATTTGATCTTTGATTTTCTTATTGAAAGGTCATTCATAAGAATGAAGCAAAGTTTCAAAAAGGAAAGGCTAAATTTTAATTAATGAACTGTGAGTGGAAATGGTAAATTTCACAGTACCTAGCACATAGCAGGCACATAATAAATGCATATTTATTGATTGATTACATGAACTGTATACTATTTTTCCCCTAGGTCTCTAGAGAAGATTTATTTAAGCATTTATTTAGACCCCAACCTATTTACTACTTAAGTCCTCGTTGGAGATTGTCATCGTTGTTGTTATTTGTCCCTCTTTCTTGAAGAGGGCCAGTGACATCAGGAAGGTGTTCACTTGTCTTGCAAGTGAGTTGGATTTAAGTGAGACAGGGCTGTGCAAAGTCACCAGCCTCACTCTCTCCTCCAGAGCTATCTATCTGGGTCTAGTGGCAAAGCAAAGAATAGGACAACTAGAGATGGCCCCAGATGCAGTGGGAGACCTTGGCCTTTTTAAGCCTTGGTCTTTCCCAGGTCTCAGTTTGTCTGAGGCAACACCCATTCAGTGATAAAGGCTAGGTAAGAAATGAAGCAAAAAAAAAATGGCCTCTTTTACCTACTCAAAAAGAAATCAGTTTGGGAGGGGAAGACCCTCAGGGTTTCTGGCCAGAACAGAAACATTTACTGTTAGTGTTGGGTCAAAGGCAAAAAACAAGTTTAAGCACATTTTCTACCAACTGGTTTCATTTAATTTAGTGTAAGCTAACAAAATGTTTTGTACACAGTAGGTTTTACAAATGTATCATCCAAATTTGACTTCACATTTTTTACATATGTTTCTAAAAATCATCATTACAGGTGTCTTACTAAATAGTACTAAACAGTAGCACAGAAATATCAGAATACTTATGGAACTGTCATTTGATTACTTTATTTCCTTACAAAATTTGAAATACATCAAAACACAGGGATGATAATTTCTCTGATTTAAATAGTTACAGAATGTTACATTGTAAATCAATTATCAGTATGAATTCTGGAACATACAGTTTACTAGTTGAATAAAAGTAACCATGATACCATTTTTTTGTGTGTGTGAGTGGTTTTAAATGAGTAGTTTGGGAAAATGTGCCTACCTCAGTGGTAAAAAAATTCTAATTACAGCAACTGGCAAAGGAGTTTCTAAATACAAGGGTTATTTGTAAAAAGCGGGGTAGACTGACAAGTGATAGACAGGGTAAACAACCCCACTGTGTTCTGATATTCTCTTCTGTGATGCAACCCTACAAGTACTAAGCCTCAGGAAGTAGCCACAATCCAATTTTTATTAAATGCTTGGTGTCAATGGATGTAGACAATATTGTTTATTGGCCGACAACCTGTGCCATTGTCTTTTCTGCTTCTATGCCTCCCTTGGTGGGGTAGAGTTTCTCTGAGAGTGACCAAAGGGGCACATTACTCAATATTTTATTTAGAGTCTCTAAAAAGAAAGGGGAGTTAAAGGGTTAGAACCAAACAATTCAGGGAATCAGGATAGGATTTTTAACTTGAGTTTTCCTGTTTTACAAAGCTTACCAATGTTATTGTAAAGTTGCATATTATTTTCTACTAATGCAGTGACTGACAGCCCAACATGAACATTTTTTATGACATCAAAAGGTGTTCTTTCTTTCCTTTTGTGACAGGGTGGTGCCATGCTACCTCCCATTACAAATGTATTTTTGTCTGATTATGTACTACTTTCTAGTAACAAGGGGATGGGAATGTACTGTTCCTTGTGGATAGTGTTATTATTACTATGTTTTAATTTTTCTTCCTAGTTTATAAAGTTTTCAGAAATAATTGATAAGCGTGACTGCAGACTAAAGTGGGATGTAAATGTTTGCATGGGCTATAGCAATTTCTTTTTTGTTTTTTTTGTTTGTTTTTGTTTTTTTGAGGGGCAATGGGGGTTAAGTGACTTGCCCAGGGTCACACAGCTAGTAAGTATCAAGTGTCTGAGGCTGAATTTGAACTCAGATACTCCTGACTCCAGGGCCGGTGCTTTATCCATTGTGCCACCTAGCCGCCCCCTGGGCTATAGTAATTTCAAGGCAATTCTCTTTGAAATGTGTCATGTCAAATTATAAAACTAAAATTAAACTATTAGCAGTAATAACTGACCTTTATATAGCACTTCATGTTTTGCAAAGTCTTAAGCATAAATTATCTTATTAAATCTTCTAAAAACTCACCAGTTAAATACTACAAAATATACTGGCTTAAAATCCCTCACTAAGACTGAGGATCAACATTTAAAAGTAGAATTCTTACCTTTCCCCTATTTTATATACCTGAATTGTTCTTCTGTTCTCCTTAGAATTCAGAGGTAAACTTTGCTTAATGTGTATGCTTCAAAGCAGTTTCACAATGTATTCACCAAGGGCTTAATTTTTTTTTTCAAACTGAGCTATTTATTAGTGAATGGTTCTAAAACTAAGCTATTTATTAGTGAGTGAATTCCAAGTAAAATAAAAATTAAATGTACTAAAGTATGTGTTTACTAATTGGCAGACTCAAGAACCAGCATTTCTAATGTCCCTTAGGAAAAATGATCCATCTAGGAACTGGCATAAGCTAACTGAAATAGTGTTCCAACTGTAATGGAATTAGGTTAAAGTTGTTAGAAATTTGTTATGTCTACTATTTTTGGAAGTCCCCTGGGGCTTTTACAAATAATGATCATTTACATTTGTAAATCACTGCCCTTTCATCCACTGGTAGGTCCTGGAGGGGATGGCAAGGAAAGTGGTACAAGGGAGACCACCTGGAGCAATAGAAATTAACTCTTAGTTAACCATAATGGAAAACTTTATTTCCAAAGTACACTAGATAACAAAGGTCTGTGAGGATTCTCTACCTGGCTCTGTTCCAATTGTTCATTTGTAAGTTGGCTCTAGGTTAGCCCATTTGAAATGCAGATTTTTCTGAATATTCTTCAATTTAAAAGACTAATTTTAAGAGCATTGACCTGAGTTCTGGGTCCCAGTTGTTAGAAGGACTTGTGATTTTACATTTAAGAAGAGAAAGGGTATGACAGTTTGCTAATTTTCTGGTTTAAGGTTAACTTTATATGCAATTGCAAAATAGAGTTCATTCTGGTCACTTTCCTATCTTCCTTTCAGTATACTTCTCCCACCTGCTCTAATTGGTATGATTTGAAGCCAGAATAGCAGTAAAAGAGATGCCTGGCAATGAACAGTGGGAACTACATTAGGCAAACTATCCTTTTCTAGAAAGGTATTCCCAATGTTATCTCCCTAAACCAGTAGGTGGCAAAGCCATTATTGAGTGTGGCTTTAGTATTTATTTTATTGCTTGCTTTATGAGTTGGGTGTTTGTAAATCTGAGGCTGCTCGTATATAGAAAAGGACTGCACAGGTAGTGTGGTATAGTGGAAATATAGAAAGAGTACTGAGTCAGAGACCATGGGGTTCAGAACCTCCTCTGATGGGCAAACTTGGACAAGTCGCTTCACCTTTCTAAGCCTCTTTCCTCAAATAAAGATGTTGGACCAGATGACCTCTTAGATTCCTTCCAGCTTTATGATCTTATGATGCCCATGACCCTATGACCCCATGACCCTCAACCAATGACTGTGGAAGTACAAATACTGCTGAAACTAAAGAAGCAAATCATTTTTCTCTTCCTATTGCAATCTTAAATTCTGGTCTACCCAAAGAACAGAATTGCAAGTAGGAATTATTTCTCCTGGATCAAATTCGCCTGAGGCAATAGGAAAGGGCATAAAGAACTGCTCAGCTCTTGGTGTAGTTTGGGGATAGGGGTGTGATGTTACCCAGAAGTGTAATTGCTCTGGCAGGAGTACACTGTCCCTCTCATCACTGAGAATGTTTTTCTGAGGAGGGGAGGGACCCTCTGGAGAGGGACACCATGGTCATGTGACTGATCTCTGAGGTTGGTGGCTTGGGAGCATTTGTACCTCACTGAAGCTTGGGCCAACAATAGATGCAGGGAGGAAGTCTACTTCCCAAGTAATAGCCCTGACAAGGACAACCAAAAATTTGGCAGGAAGTAAACTGTTACCCTTGTAAAATTTCTTAATTCAGCTCTCTTAGGTCCTATAGAAAATGTATATATCAACTAAACAGACACGCAAAAAATGTTGTAGAACATTTAGAGCTCTAAAGCAAAGCTTCTAAGCTGTGGGTTCATGCAACTGAATGTGGGGATCACGAAAAATTTGGCAACAGTAGAAGGTTATGTATACCTATTTTATATACCTTTATACCTGGGGTGTTGTAAGAATTTCTCAGGTAAAAAAGGGGTCACGAGTGGAAAAAGTTTAAGAAGCCCTTCCCTAAAGGACATGAATATTAATTAGACAGGTAGAGGAAAGAAGGTCAGAAAATGACAAAGACAGGCTTAAAGGATTTTGAAATTTTGCCACAATCAAATCCTCTACAAAGAGAGACAGTGGTAGCAACAGTAAGAAAACCCCAGCAATTCCTTCCCCGCCATTTGTCTTTATATATCATTCACATAAGAGTTGACTTTGATGATCTTTAGAGTTCCTTTTAACTTTTGCATGATAGGATTAAGAGCTAGCAGATATTTCAAAGGTCATTTAGGCCAATCACTTCATTTTATTGAGTAGTTTTATGGGTCAGAGAGACTCATTAACTTATCTAAATTTACATAATCAATTAGTGACAGAGCCAGCATTACACCTCAAATTTCTTGGCTCCTAATTTGGTGATATTTTTAGTATATCATATTATCCATCTATTAAAATTTAAGTTTTGACTATTAGGTAACATATATATGTGTGTACACACATACATATATATATATACTTACATACATACACACACATATGAACATGTGTATGTGTGAAGAGGTTGGACCTCTGTTTTCTTTGCTATTAAGACCTCAAAGTGAGGAAAAATTCCTTTAATATATATATAATCAGCCATTGTTCTATGGCTCATAGTCAATGAGATTTGCTTGTGGCCCACTGAAAAGGTAAAGAACATCAATCTGGTCTCACATAGTATAAGTCAGAGGCAGCATTTGAAAATGAGTCTTCCTGACTTCAAGACTGCTCTCCATCCACTATACTGCATTGCCCCACCATATCATTGATAAAATATATTTACTCATAAAATGATATACATTAAGGAAAAGAACTAGAACATTGACTATGGTGGGTCACAGAGACCTTCTGCTAAAAAAAAGCATAGGGGAGCTGTGATCATCACAAAACAAAGGAATAACCAAGCAGCTGAAACCATTTTCTTGAAATATTGCATTAAGTAATTTGAGTGTGGATTCTAAACCACTTGTTATTATTAATAAATACGTTTTAAATGTTTGCCAGAATATTAAAGTTCATCAGTAGTCTTCAGTTCTGTGGCATGCAAGCAGTTTGGTACTTCTTTTATTTCCCTGCCAAAGCAGTTTAAATAAAACACCATTCACCTCTAGGGTTTGTGAGGTTGGTTTGAAAGTGGCTGGTCAATTTAAGTTAGTGTGAGGAGATAAGGTATGAGTAACAAAAATCTTAAAAGTTATCATTCCTTCCTAACACCTCCCTAACTCCCTTATTTAAAAACATTTTTTCTTAAATCTCAAAGTGTATGTTTGAGGAGAAAAAACACACAAACAAACAACAATCTAGGTAGCAATGAAGAAGTCAATATCTGGCTGTAGACTATCTTTTAACAAGGGTGGGATGTTGATCAAGGCAAAAAAGCACTTTGGGGCACAAAAATTAGGAAAACTTTGGGTAACCCCAAGCAAGTATGTCAACAAGCTATGCTATATTGAAGATTATTAATAATCAGCCATTTCATTTTATATTATTTCCTTTCATCATAGCTTTACAGGCTTTTCTAAGATATTTCAAACAATTTATTATTTGTCACAAGCAATTTTTTAATTGTGTAAAGACATAATTCATTAGACATCTAGACATAGGTTTAGAAATTTAAGATGTTAAAAAATGACATCATTAGACATGTAGACAGATGGGTTTAGAAATTTAAGAGGTTTTTTTTTTTAAATGGCAGAGTTCAACTAAATCTGTTGTATCCAGAGTAGAGAATGAAACTTATTATCGGAGCACTTTTCCAAATAATTTTTAATGCAAGGATTCCTTCAGCATTTTCAAATTAATTTTATTTAAAAGTCACTTGAGACATTTGCATGTGAGAAAGGAGAGATGCTGCTATTGTAGATTACTGACCATAGTGTCATAGTTTTGATTTGGAGGTGACATAATCAGTCATTTGTAAATTCATTCCATATGCAGTTTTAAAAAAAAAAATCCAGTTTTATTATTAAAAAAAAAAAACCAAGGGAGTACTTACTTACAACAGTTTCAAGCTTCCTGTTGTAAAACTTTATTTTCCTTTAGACAAGGCATTCTTAATCTAGGGTACATGGATCCCAGATTTGAAGGGTTCATGAATTTAGATAGTTTAAAAAAAACTCCACATTTTTATTTTCACTAAGCTCTAACTCAGAAATTCTTAACCTAAGATCCATTAGCTTTTTAAAAATATGTTGATGACCATATTTCAAGATTATTCTTTTCACTTGTTATTTTGATAGCCCTATTTTGGCATAATAATTTCCTCATAATCCTATTTACTGTATTTTTATGCATTTAAATATATTATTCAGGGAATGCATAGGCCTCACCAGACTGCCAAAGGGATTCATGACCAGAAAAAATAGTATTCCGAACTCATTCCAACTGAAATTTTCAGATCTTCTTCAGTTATTTTAAAACATTATCCTAAAGAATCTATGGGCTTCTCCAAATAATCACTGAAGCTTATTAAAAGAGAGATCTTGATGGTCAAGAAATATGGACATTTTCAGCCCAACAGGGGGAGCCAATTCCATGTGATAAGGACCCTCTGCTGAGCTATCCTGGAATCCTTTCTGATCCCAGTCTCAGATACTATAGAGTTTATCGGTGTCCTGTTGTAGACAAAGAAGGATATGATGTTTGTGGTCAAATATTTCGACATGGCATGCTTGAGTAATAATTTTTAATGGTGATGCAAATAAAATTCTGCAAAAGTTAATTAAAGAAAGACATTAAAGATACAACTTTACAAAGAAACATCTGTTTTCTGCAGTTATGATATAGATAGAAAAATATAGGCTTTTTGGAGCCTAAATTAATCTCAGTAAATTATTTTCCAAAAATGTGCAGAATGCATATTAATAATATGTTTTATGTTAAATTTGGGTAGTGATGCCTTCTTATGTACTAGTTATATAAATTTCAATTTAAAAGAATTAAAAACATATACTTAGTAAACCGTTAATCTCCTTGAACATCTTGCTTACTTTATTTAAAATAAAGCTCTGAACCTAAATTTAAGGGAATTTACCAAGACTGATACTGGCCCTTCATAACTTTTTTAGTTCTGTTTTATACTGTAAGTTAAAAAAAAGCAACATGTAGACACTTTTCTGTTTGATTGGAAGAGGGTAAATAGCTAAAGATTTCTTCCTCTTATCTTTTGAGATGAAAAGATGTCAGAGACTGGAAAATCTTTTAATCTTCTAATCATTTGCGTTAACCTTTTCCCAGAACACGAACTATTATTGAACCAGGGAAATTGATTGGGTTGATTTCAGAAGTTTAGAATACAGCCTTCCACCTTTCCTCTTTCTCTGATTTTTAAAATAATAATTACGGCATGTTTTTTAAAAAAAACATGTATTTGTGGCTATAGTGCCAATTTATTATGCTTCAGCAGTTTCTCTTCTAAGATAGTGTATTGCCTAGCACACATTAGGCACATGTTATGTTCGGGGGAAAAAATTGTTTAGTTACATTCAATTTAGGATGAAAGAAATTTCCAAATCTTTATTTGAAAATAAAGTAAAAAAAAACAACAACTATGAGCTGTTTGGGGGAGCATTTATCATTACCAAAATTTGAAACTTATAATTAATTCAGGTATTAGGAATTGGGAATCTGTGCTACCTGCTGAATTTGGTAGAATAGGAAGAATGTATTTTGAGTCAAGAGAGCTCAGTTTAAATTCTAACTGACATTTATTTGCTCTGTGGAAATTCACTTAACTTCTCTGAACTTCAGTGATTAAAATGGGTATAAAGAAACTTGGGTTACCTGTTTTATGCAGTTGTCATAAGGAAAGCACCCTGTAAACCTTCAAGAGTTATTATGATCTAAAGTTTTATATCTGAAATTAATCTTTAAATTCTCATAGAAAAAACAAAATGTTAAAAATATTCTATGTTGGGGGCAGCTAGGTGGCGCAGTGGATAAAGCACTGGCCTTGGATTCAGGAGGACCTGAGTTCAAATCCAGCCTCAGACACTTGACACTTAACTAGCTGTGTGACCCTGGGCAAGTCACTTAACCCTCATTGCCCTGCAAAAAAAAAAATATTCTATGTTATGGAAATGCTTGTTTTATTTCATAAATTAAAAATTAAATAAATTTTTAAAAATTCAAAAATAATGATGGACTTAGGTTTTAAAGTTATCTTTGCTGTGTAAAGTTTTTACTGTCTTTTATTTAAGCATAAATACACTTTTGTATCACGTGTTAAAATTAGCTGAGTCAGCACTTCTTTTGGAGGAGGTTCTTTACATTGTTGCATATTCAGGAAGTTCAAAACTTACAAATGCATTGCATCCTAAAGTCTTATTTGTAAATTTCATAAATATTTCTTCAAATGCATTTTCCCATAGAAACAATGTTATAAATAAACCATAGTTATTCCAAGGCAATTCAGTGCATTTAATTTTTGTTTATTGGAAAGAACTTGACACTTGTAACCAGGAGGCCTGTGTTTGAATCTTTGCCTTCAGTTTCTTGTGTTTGTAAATATGGGTGAGTTATTGTATCCTTTTGAGTCTTACTTTCCCTGAGGAAACCTTTTTAAAGCATTAAGACTATAACCCTCAGAGATTGAGGACATTTCCTTTTTTTTTTTTAAACCCTATGATTTCATCCATGTCAGGACCTCCCAATATCAAAAATCTTTCTATTAATAAAGATATGCAACTTGGCTATAAGATTTTTTTTTTTGAGAATTGCTTGCACATTGAGAAGTGCCTAGAGTTATAAAGCTTGTCAGAGGCTATAACTGAACCCAGCTTTTCTTGGTTCCATAGGCACCTTTTTTCTCCACTACAGCATACTGTCATTCTTTTATTCACTCCAAATTCACCTCAAAAATTATATATTAGATATAAATTTTAAGGTAAATTTGTATATACACACACACATACATACACACAAGTATGTATCTGAAATTAATTCAGGTATATATGGTAAATCTGTGTATATATATATTTGTATTTCTATTTCTCTCTCTATATATAAATACAATATGCATATGTAAATTTAAGGTAAATTTGTATATATATTTGTATCTCCATTTGTATACACACACACACACACACACACACACAGACAAAAGGCAGAATTGAGAGGAAATGCTACTAGAAACAAAATTTGATTTCATGGGGATGTGGAGGTGTGTGTGTGTGTGTGTGTGTGTGTGTCTCGGGGGTGGGGTGGAGTTGCAAAGATCATTCGGTCAAACAGGTCTTTGTGCTGACCATTGGGTGGCAGATTTGGTCCAAGACAGCTTGGTTGTGGTGCAGAACCACCCCCAAGGGAAGCTGCATACAACAGATTGTTCATTTGTATGGAAATTTCATAATTTTTCCTGTCTATAACTGGGGTTCTTAACCTTTTTTATGTATTGGACCTTTTTGGCAAGCTGATGAAATCATTTTTACTCCTCCCTAATTAACCTATTTAACTCACTATCCTACTCACAACAGTGTCTTTTCCAAACCTTTTGATCCCTCTTTAAAGCTCCTTATCTCCATCTCCTGTCTTCAATGACTTCCTTCAAATTCTTGCTAAAATCACATTTTCACAAGAAGCTTTGCATGATGCTCCTTGAGGCTACTAGCGTTGATTACCTTCTGTTTATCCTGCAAAAACAGGTAGGAGAAATAGTGGATAGAGCACAGGGCCTGAAATTAGGAAGATGTGAATTTAAATTCCCCCTCAGACACTGACAAGCTGTGTGTCCCTAGGAAAGTCATTTAACCTCTGTCTGCCTTAGTCTCCTTGGCTGTAAAATCTACCACACATGATTGTTATGAGGACCAAAAAGATGATATTTTTGAAGAACTTGGCACAATTCATGACACATAGTAGGTGCTTCATAAATGCTTATTCTCTCTATATATCTTGTTTGTTATTTTCATGTTGTCTCCTTCATTAGGCTATGAGCAGAGGGAGGACTGTTTTTTGCATTCTCTTGTGTCTCTAGTACTTAGCATGGTGCCTGGCATATAGGAGGCACCTAAATGCTTATAGACTAAATGAAAATAATATAATTAGATTTCATTAATCTTTTCCCCCACTAAATCAGACTCTTGGACGAGTCAAATTGGTTTTCATGGCTATCTCATAAATGAATCAATGAACATGGAATTAGAGAATATTTCATCAAACTGTAGAAAAATTGCGTTTTCACCAAGATTGGAAGCATTTTGCAACAGAGTAACCCCTTTTGTGCCATTGGTTGAAGTGATATACTTATTATTTTCCATTTTTCCCCTTATTTGTCATGTTGTAAAATTCCATCTTTCTCGACTAGTTGGACATCATTTAACATTTAACAAATTTAGTCAATGTCTCAAATGCAAATTTGAATTATTTTTATTTCTTAAGTAAAATTTGCAAAAATAATGCTAGTTTACATGCAAAACCATTTAATTGCATGCAATTAATAATTTAACAATCAATGTACTGTATTTATCTAGCTTTTAATTGACGGGTAATTTGCCTAATCAGCTTCCAGCTGCATAGGAGTCATTGCTAGTGTCAGGGTGGATCTCATATGAGATGAAGCCAAGCTTTAACTAGTCCAGCTACTTGTGGCCAAAACGACAGTTGCTTCTTCTCTTTCTAGAGCTTGCTCAGGGAGGCACTAATCTTATTCTGTCATGCATTTGCTTCATTTCAGCATAATAAATAAACACTCCCCATGCATGCAGTTATATAAAATTTTCACCATTATTTAAAAAGAGGCAGAATTAGGCCTTAAATTAAATAGGGACAATAGAGAAGGGGCAGATTGAAGTGCTGTCCGTTATCTCAAGCTACTTTCTGCCCTGCCCCCCCAAAAAAACCCAACAAAATTCTTTTTAATTCAAATATTGTTCTGGACATGTATATTTATAAGTCTTGAGATACCATTGTTTCTAAATGCTAAAGTTGGGGGTGACCCCAATGGCCATGGAGAGACACATGGCCTCTGGGAGGTTGTAACATGTTTCCCAGAATGGTCTATGTGGAAGAGTTAGAGCAAGGAATATCATGGTATGAATTGAAAAGGAGTTGGGCAATCCTGATGTAAGAATGAGGGATAATAGATTGAGAATTTAAAGTTGGTACTGACACCCTGCCATATAATAAAATCTTGGAAGGAGGCCTCTAACACATTGGATAGATTCTCTGTGAAATATGTATGAGGGAAAATTATTTTTTTAAAAAAATTTCACCAATGAGAAGCAGTCTGGATCACAATCTGTCCTGATGGAGGGGATATGTGCATGTGCACACACACATATACATATATACATATTACTATAAATCCTTTCATTTTATGTATGTGTATATAAAGATGAAGTAGAAGAAAAAAATCTTGTTTAGAATCAAAAGCCTTGTATTTTAGTCCTCACTCTGCTACTGATTGGCTAGGTGATCTTGGGCTAATTATTTAGCCTCTATTAATCCCAATTTCAACATTTGTAAAATGGGGGCAATGACACTATCTATTGTGAGGACTAGTGGATATAACATGGATGAAAGTGCTTTGTAAATTATAAAGTATTATAAAATTATTATTTATTATATCAATTCTTTGCAGGGAGAATATTAATGTGACAAGGATTACATTTTTATAGTATTTATTAGTGTTTTCAGTCTTCAGTCAAGAAATCTTTATTAGGTCGTTTTAATTTAGGAAAAAGAAATGCACCTAGTACTTAACTTACTATGCAAAGGGTGGTCAAGTCCATGAAGCTTCATAAAACATTGTCCATGTCCTTAAAGAGATTATGGTCTAGTACAGCAGATTGGTGGGAAATGATATGATATGGCATATCGAAAGCAAGCCAAAATGTCTGAATAATACAGGGTCAACTGCTAGCTCTGTCACATTTTGATTTTGTTTCCCCCAGGTAAGACACTTTCCATTAGACTGTAAAAATACTTGAAAGCAGGCGAGTGTGGTTATTGCTGTTGTTGCATGTTCCTTTGTCATGTTTTCCACAGCACTTGGCACAATGCTTGACACACAGGAGGTACTTAATTAGTACTCCGTTGACTGACACATTAACTTAGCATAGTAGTCACACCAGGCTACTGTCTAAGACTATAAGTTACAGATAGTTGCCAACCTGCATTTCTGAAAAAGTTTCCGTAACTTCCACAAAATCATGAAGCCACAATTCTGGACCAAAATAAAAAGGCTAGGGGGAACTGGATAGATATATACATACATATTTATATTACAAGAAAAAATAGAATGTGGTCAATGCCGTAAGAGACGTACAAAACAAGTGTTTTAGGAGTTCAGATTAGAAAAAAAGCAGTAGGTTAAGGGTATCAGAGAATACTGAATAGAAAAGGCAGTATTTGAGCTGGGCTTTGAGTAATGGTTAGAATTTGACAGGTAGATACAAAGAAGGAAGAGAGGTATTTCAGGCAAAATAAACCATAAAAGCAAATGTTATGCAAAAAAGAGGTTTGAATGCGTAGGAAAAGGCTACAGTGTAATATTTATGAATGTGAGCCATGTGAAATTAAAAAGACTGGTAGGATAGGGTCAGGTTATGACTGATCTTTCTTCATTTTTCAAACAAATTTTTTAAATTAGAATTATTTTATCACTTAAATTGATGTTTGCATCTGTGAATGAATTGGCTTACTAATTCAACTAGTTGTTATCCAATTGCATGTAATTTAGAGGTTGCATTATTGTCACTATAATAATTTTTAGAGCTTTTAAATTCATAGTGCTTATTCTTCCTGTTTCCAAGTGAGACAGATGTCAGTATTATTAGCCCCATTTTACAGATGACAATCAAAATTACAGAAGCTAAGTGACTTACACACCCATTGTCTCATAGCTAGTAAATGTTGAAATAAGTTGGAATATGATCTTCTGAATCCATGTACAGAGTGATTATGTTTCATAATGGATTTGTGTGAGTTGGTTCAACATTTATTCATTTGTTGCCACTGAATGACTGTATTGCTTTTACCATTCACTCCAAGGAATAATTTATAACTTTTGTCCTTTGAAAAGCACAATGAAAATATTTTGAAATAAAAGTACTATTATAGTTGAACAATATAGTCTCATGACATGCAAAGCTTATATTTAATGCTAATTCACTGTTTTTATTCTTATAATAAAAAGGTAAAGTTTAATTCAAGATTTTCAGCTGTTGGATTTATTGAGTACATTTTTTCCTATGGCTGCTTTTGGAAGACAGCCATTTTGCTTATTATAAAGAATCACGATCATTATGTTGTGCCCCAGCTAAAATGATACAAGCCTCCATTTTTTCATTGTATATAAGCTGATTTGTTGGACCATATCATATTTCAATTAGCTTATTTGTGTGAGTATTTGTGCCAGGGGTGCAAATCATACTCTAGCCCACAGCATTTCATCCTAAGTAATTATTTTTTCCCCTAGGTAATTCTTATTAATGTTTTTTTGCATATATTTTCCATAGATGATCTATCTAATATGCTAGAGACCTTCATTTGCTTCTTATAATATTTGAGGGAAATATTTTGGGGATACCAGGACATGACTCAGTGTATCCATCTATTTTCATCCATTCTTGTTACATGTCTAATCCATCTCATTTTGTTAATGAGATATTTTTTTTTTTGTGAGGCAGCCAGGGTTAAGTGACTTGCCCAGAGTCACACAGCTAGTAAGTGTCAAGTATCTGATGCTGGATTTGAATTCAGGTTCTCCTGAATCCAGGGCCAGTGCTCTATCCACTGCACCACCTAGCTGCCCTTCTTAATGGATATTTAAAAAGAGTTTGTGTATGCAAGAGAGACAGAATGGCCTAGTGGGTAACTATCTGACCTTGGAGTTGGGAAGAATGGTGTTCAAGTTCTGCTTATGATAGATACAGAACATGTGATTGGGGTAAATCACTTAATCACTCAGTTCTAGAGACAACACTTGAAATCTATAACTTCCAGAGAAGAGGCTCATCTGTACTGGTGGGAGTTTCTGTATCCAGGATGGAGTATGGTAAAGGATACTTATGAAATTACAAGTCTAGTTACTATCCCTACACCTTGCATACAAATAATGTTTGGTTTAATGTTGCAGGCTGCTATGGTATCTTATATGTAATTTCCATATCACAGAGTAATTTATTTTTAGAATACCTTTCATTTTTAAGGATCTCTCTTGTATTTCAATGGGGGCGACAGGGAGAAGAAACTATTGCTATTCTACTTGTTGTGTTAGAATAATCAACAATAATCATGAACTTTATAAGAGAGGAAAAGCAGTTGTTTTTAAGAAAGCATACAGGTAAAGAAAAAAGGAAAGCATACAGGTAAGAGGTATTTGCTGGCTGGTTTTGTTTGTTTTGGTTTTGGTTGTTGCTATGATTTGCTTTAGGAAAGAAATCCAGGAGATTTTTAACTAAACTACCAAACTTAAAAAGAAACAAAAATTCTAGTTATCTGCTTCTCAAGGATGCCAATTTTTACATGACACATTTTGAGGATGCTGACATCATCATGAAATAATACTATCAAAATATCATATGTTAGAGGCATTAAAGGTACTAGAGAGAACACACAAATCTTTTTTTACATTAGTTTTTTTTTTTTTTTTTTTTTTTAGTGAGGCAATTGGGGTTAAGTGACTTGCCCAGGGTCACACAGCTAGTAAGTGTTAGGTGTCTGAAGCCGGATTTGAACTCAGGTACTCCTGAATCCAGGACCGGTGTTCTATCCACTGTGCTACCTAGCTGCCCCCATTTAAAAAAAAATTTAGTCCATTAGCTTTTAATTAAATGTTCATAGAAATTTATGTTCTATGGGAAATCCTGCAAAGATCTGCTAGAGATAAAAGTTTTTGTTTTCTTTATGTTTGTTCTTCTGTAAGATTTGGTCTCAAACACTTGGGCCCTTATATTTATATTTGGCACTATTTAAATGGCAGCAATGCCATTTTTTTCAATGGCAAGTGATGGATATTTTTGGTAGAGTATGAACAGCCTATGTCTTCATTCTCACAATCTGGGATTAGATTTGGAGTGAATTATTGATACTGGTATTGTATAAACATTTAGTCCAAGTGTACTTTTTGCAAACCTAAAAATTCCTTCTACAAACTCCTGAATACTATTTGCATACCCATCGTTGCATGTTAGCCATGGAACCATATGTTTTATTTCATAATTACTTCCATATTTCCAATAGTGTAAGACTTCATTGATTGGGTTCTCCTTTGATGCATGCAGATCCCAGGATTCTATGAAGCATGGCTCATAGTGTTTTCTTAGATTGCTGAATCCCACTCCTTTCAGATTATTATCTGACAAGTGAGCAGTCTGTTGAAAAGCTTCTTTGCCCAAAGCTTAGCTAAACCATGGACAGTACACATAGCTGAACAAAACTAAGGAAACTTCACCAGCTTGGCAGGTCCTACCAAAGTTTGGATTACAGTTGTTAAAAACCAGAATTTAGTTCCATATCCCTGAATGCAGAACTGAATTGAATTGTGTGAATATAGTAAGGAGACTGGAGAGAGATTGTAGGGGTAGAATTGATAATACATGACAACTGATTGCATAGTATAAAGGAGAGGAAAGAATCGAATATGACTTATTTTCATTTTTTAATCTTTTTTAAAAAATTTTTTTTTGGTGAGGCAATTGGGGTTAAGTGACTTGCCCAGGGTCACATAGCTAGTAAGTGTTAAGTGTTTGAGGCCAGATTTGAACTCAGGTCCTCCTGAATCCAGGGCCGGTGCTCTATCTACTGCGCAACCTAGCTACCCCTTTAAATCTAATGTTAATACTTTTCCAGTTAACAGACATTTATTTTCTTTCCCTCCCACCCCACTTTATAACTGAACAGTGTTTAAAAAAATTAAAAATGCCAGCACAACAAGTACACATAGTCGAGTCAAATAAATTTCCATACTGGCCATTTTCAAAGCTGTGGCTCAATCTTCATTTTGAATCTATCATATCTCTGTCAGGAGGTAAGTAGCTTGCATCATCATTAGTTCTCTGGAATCATGGTTGTTCACTCTTTTAATCTGGATGCTAAAATTACATTGAGATTTCAAGACCATGCCATTGTGTGGATAGGGATATCAATTTAAAAAAATGAGAAGTTAGGAAAAAGAACAAATTTTGGGGGAAAGTGTTTTGGGTTTGGCACATGATAACAAATTTATGTGCTTAACTTAAAGATTCCTAAGGTTTTCAAGGCCTAAAGTTTTAGGTTTCCTTAAATAAGTATTCCAATCAAGGTTGTCCTCTTTAGAATAAAGAAGTCATCATGCTTTTCAGATGTGGAAATTTTAAAAATTGTACCTATTGGCACTTAATGCTGCAAAAAATGTTTATTATAGATAATATTACTTATTTAAAAGGTTTTTTTGAAACAACCTTAATTTTCCAAGGCTAGGAAATTATCTAGCATGGGAAACTTCTTAACAAAGTCAGTCTGTGGACATAATATTTTTGGACTGTACCTTTGATTTCATTGGCACTTGGAGGACTTTGGTAAAGGACTTCCTCTACCAAAGCAGATTTGTACCTTTCTTGCAATCCTTGAGAGATGCCTGGGTTTCTGAGCATTTAAATGATTTGCCCAGTCATAGAGTCAGTTTGTATCCAAGGAAAGACTTGAACCTGTATCTTCCAGACTCTTCAACCAGCTCTTTAGCCACCATGCCATGCTGCTTTGAAGTAGACATATTTTATTTATACATAAATAATTGAGGCAGCAAATTTTATCACATACAAAGTATAAGTCAAGTTATTTTCTAGGAAAATAAAGGATTTCTAAAAGATCATCAAGCTTGCCGATTTTATTTCTACTTCAGCAGCTAAATTGTGAGGAATATTTTTTCAAGTTAACGAGTTGATAAGCTCATTGTAGAAGTATATTAATAAGATCTGACAGCCCTGGTGTATATATATCCATAGGTTTATGAGTAAAAATATGACTCTTTAAATTATTTTTAAAATATACTGTGTTTTCACACTTAGATATCATTTTTTTAATTGGATATATGTTTTTCATCCATGTGGGAAACTCTTGGGTATGGCTCTTTCCGGCTCTACACATACAAAATTTTGTGGGGGCACTCTGAGGTCTTCATAATCTAGTCCCCTCTTAACTTCCCTTACTACCTGTCATGTATGCTTTGTGTCTATGTGCAAATCACTTAAGCTCTCGGGCTCTCTGATTCTTCACCTAAAAAGGGTAGGAGGAGGAGCAGAATATCAATACCCACAGTATCTACTTTAGAGCTTTATTCTGAAGCTCAAAGCACATTGTATATGTTCTTTGCAAATCTGCAAACACAGTATTACTGTAAGTTATTAATCTTACAAAATATTTTCAATTGAAACATTGCCAAATATACATCTGTAGTAATTCACTTTGCAATGTATTAAATTTCTCAAATTTCTAAGTAGCTTAATTTCTGTGACAATTTTATACTTTCTCACGTAAGGAATGTATTTACCATTAAAGGTCCCCAGTTATTTTCAGGTATAATGGAATAATGGTGCTTAGTCATGGTGGCATGTTTGAAATGCATGTGCCATATTTCAGGACTAACGTTAGCCCGGGAGTTCAGTAACATTTTATGACCATGTCCATTTAGTTGTGCAACTTGAGAACTTAGTATTTTCAGCCACAGTTTCTCAGGGTGTTATTTTAAAGAAAGTGAAACTCTTTCTTATAGGATCAGATATTGGGTTTCTACTAACTGTGTAAAATATATAGTTTCAAGTTACACTAAGGAAAACTTAGGATCGTTAGACATTCTAACGTGAGTCAGTCAGTATTATCCATACCATGTGTGTGCCCTAGTTGGAACACTAAAACATTGACCAGGTCTACAATATATCAAGGATCTGGGATGTTTGTCACTGTGGAAACTCTCCACAAGGGCAGATCACCATTGCTCTATGATTTAGAAAAGGGAGAGTTACCTGAGGCTCAGTAAGGTATAGTACCTTTCTCACCTTCATATAGCCAGCAAGTGTGAAAGATAGGATTTGAAAACATCTTTGGGTCTAGCTTTCAACATATCTACTACACAGAGCTGCTCCTCCTAAAATTGAAATTATTAAATTAAACTGTAACTACAAAATAGCATTTTTAAATGGATGCATCTTTGACATATATAGACTTTTTCTAGTCAAGGTGGAAGTAGACCAGGAGAGTTATCTGCATTTTTTTAATGTTAACTATAACTGCTTCAGTTTGGAGATAACAATATGCATTTTATTGAAATGCCGATAATCTATAAAATTCAGAATGCATTCAAGAGATATTTAAAACTTCACAGGGAGAAGCATAAATTACATGCACCAAAATACTCATAAGACTGTTGGAAGTGTCTCTAGGCAGTAAATGCTACATACAGACTTAGTCATTTTCATGTTTTATTGAATTGGCACTAGTACATGAACATTAAATTGTAAATTACTAAAATAAAACATTTAGATGAATTTGTGAGAAATTAGTTTATGTTTTATAAGACTATTTTTATGATTGAATCATAATTTAATCATTTATACTTTTGACTAATGAAATGCATTTTACTCAGGGTTACTGAATGGACACAGTAAAGCTTGTCCTCATTACAAAGTCACTTTATAAAGTTAATGCAAAAGCATCTTGTGGATATATTTTTATTCCTTGCAAGTAGAAATGTCTATCCTTTTAGTGAGTCACAGATTGTTTTAAAATTATAAGTATTCTTTAAATGAAAAAATTATCAAATATGTTTGGTTTTACATTTGATAAACTATAGAAATAGTCAATTTATAATCTTGTATTCACTTAAATTTAATAATTAAATGTAATATATATTATTTAGCAAAAAATGTATAATTAATATTTTGTGCCTTTTCAAAATGTCTAATTCTGTGTATCCTTTTTACTATTTTATTTCCAAAATTTAATACAACTTTAGTGTATTTTAGCCACATTTTATTTGAAGACTGTTCTGGAAGGGCCTCTGACTGGCATAAAATGAATAGCAATAGCAATGGACATTGCATTTAAAAATGAAGTGTTCTGATCTTTAAAGAATTTACTTGGTCAAGGTTATTTCATCACCCTTAAACCAAGATTTCTTGTCTTTTAAGAATATTCTTTCACATAGAAGGTTTATTGACAAGGAACAGAAGAACTGAATTGTAAGCCTGAAGAAAGGAATAACACCAAAGGTTTTGAATTGCCACAGGAAAGTATGTGGTTGCTGGGTGGGAGGGCTTTTCATTTAATAGCATTATACAAGTGATTCAGTGACAATACTTGTATTATGGCAATGATTATGTGTCAGTCTCTCATAATGAACCAACTCTGATAACCACTGGTATTTTCTACAGTAGCTCATTATATATGTGTCTGTCTTCCATTTTTAAGTCTTTTCCTTGGGAGAATTTGACTTTGGCCATAAAATTTGGCAGTAGGATAAAACTATTAATTTTAATCTTGTTTCTAAAAATTCTTTTAGAATGATATCATATTGTAAATCTAGAACAGATAGATCTCAAAGCAGAAAGGAAATGGTATTGCAATTCAGATTTGTATCATTAGTCAGTTTCTGAACCTCACTCTTTTTTCTCAGAAATATTTACTACAAAGACTTTCCCCCAATCTCTTTATTTTCTTTTTGAAATTTTTTCTTATTGCTATGCAAAATTTTATTATATATATATATATACACACACAAGCATGTATAATATAGATGCATATGTATGTATATTTATATACAAACCCCAGATTTACATATATATGTATATGTGTGTATGTCTATCTGTAATCGATATAGTCAAAACAATCTGTTTTGTCTCCAGCAACTTGTAATTAGGAATTAAGAACTATTAGGAACTATTGACTCATAGTAGCACTAATTAGGGGAGCCTTTCTAATTTGATGAACCCTTCCTAAGAGTCCAGAGCATATGGCCAGATGGAAAGGACCAATGTGCATGTTCATGCCCTGGCCCCTTGAGGAGTACCCCCAATGCAGCAGATCAGAGGGGTTCCCCTGATTAACATTAAATATACAGACATAGATACAGACACACAAAAACAAAGTGGCACACCTCAAGTTGTATATCATTCTAACTGGCAAGTTATTTCTTTATTTCTTTCAAATTCATCTTAAAGTTGACAGGGAGATTTATATGGAGGCCAGATAGTGAAAAATTTCTCCTCACTACATATGACATAAATAATGTTTTCTTCTATCCACCATTTTTATCTTACCTTTTATTCCTAGCTACCATACTTACAGTGTTTAGATCATCAATGTAGGTGGAAGTCATTATAATATATGGTGTGGGTTGTGATCTAAACTATTTTTTTGAATACTGCTAGGCAAAATTTTTAACAATTTGTGTAGAAAATAATTTCTCATGTATGCATAAATTGATAGATGATAGATGGATAGATAGATAGTAAATAGATAATAGAGGATAGATAGATGATAGTTTTATTAAGAGTTCATTATACATTAGTCACTGTGCTAATTGGTGTGGTTACAAAAACAAGAAAACAAGACAGTCCTGTTCTCAAGGAGCTTACATTCTAATTGGGAAAGATGGGAGGGGGAGGGAAGGATGGTACTCTCATGGGTGCCAGGCAGCTGATGTGGAGGTGGAGTAGACCGGAGAGGGAACCGGAAGTGGAGAGTGAGAACAGCATGGCTGGTACTTCTCATGATATGGCAGTTCCAAAAATATGAATCAATATTTAAAAATTTTCTTTTTTGTCCTACAAATAAGCTTTTCTATTTTTAAAACTAGAATAAACTGCTTAATAATATAATTTTAAATCTTACAAAGCAAATTCCAATTAACTTCTTTTTGGTAATAGTTTAATATTCTATTATATGATCAATTATTGGTATTTTCATTAATGCATTGAATCTATAACAATCTGGGACTGCTAACTTTTTACCATATGATTTTTTTCTAATCATATGTAGGAGGCACCTCTCAATGTAATTATTTTTTCCTGTCAAAAAGGCATCCTGGGGGGCAGCTAGGTGGCACAGTGGATAAAGCACCGGCCCTGGATTCAGGAGGACCTGAGTTCAAATCTGGGCTCAGACACTTACTAGCTGTGTGACCCTGGGCAAGTCACTTAACCCCCATTGCCCTGCTAAAATTAAAAAAAAAATAACAATTAAAAAAAAGTCATCCTGAACTTCTCTTCCTGTAAGTCTCTTGTGCGTCTTGGTTGATGGATATTCCAAATTTTGGTTTTATTGTAAATAATATTTAAAATTGCCTTCCTATTCAGTTAATGATTAATTTATTTTGTGGACTTATTTATTTTATATTATAATTTGCTATCCTTACTAAAATGATTTTCCTTAATTATTTTTAACATGTTGGCTTTTTGAAATAAGAAAAGACATATAATTAACTTCTTTATTTCCAGATAACTCTCTTTTTTCTTACCACTTTTGATGACTTAGTTTTATACTATAACTAAAATTTATAAAAATTATGATAAATAGAAGAAATAACAATAAACAGCAATATTTCAGGCTTTCTTTCTGTAGGACTGTTTCTTTTTCTACATCATATATATGATGCTAACAATTCATTTCAAATCAATGTCTTTTCATTACCATATTGAGGAAGAATGTCCTATTCTTATATTTTTGTTTTACTTTTTTTAACAAAAAGGATATTATTCTTTTCAGATATATATCCATATATCTTTATCTATTTCTATATGTTCATACAAAGAAAGGTATATAAATATATAGAGGTACATATGTATATATACATACATACATATGTACACACAGGTATACGCATGTCACATAAATAATTGTATGACCATTTTTTTTGGTGGGGCAATGAAGGTTAAGTGACTTGCCCAAGGTCACAGAGGTAGTTAAGTGTCAAGTGTCTGAGACCATATTTGAATTCAGGTCCTCCTAAATCCAGGACTGGTGCTTTATCACTGTGCCACCATCTGCCCCGACCATATATTTTAATGGTATTTCTTGTTGATAACTCTGCTGGAGTTGTGCTCTCATTGTTATGTTGTATTCTCATCTGACTGATGCATTTGATCCCTCACCAACCCTGTGAAGTGGGTACTTCAGGTATAATTGTGCCTATTTTAAAGGTGAGGATAATAGTGCTGAAGTGATGTGCCCATGTTTGCAGAGTTAATAAGTATCAAAGATTATATTTTTCGGATTCAAAATCTACCATTATCTCTTAAACTAATCTGTTTCCCTCACAATAATCCTACAAAATAGTGGGTGTTATCCCATTTTATACATATGAAGAAACCGGGATCAAAAAACTGACTTAAGGTCTTGAAGCTGGGTAAGTGACCTGGGAATTAACCCCATGTCCATTGTGCTTTCTTCTGCTTCACACTGCTTTACCCACCTAGTTACAGTGCATTTGGGGTTGGTATGATTGGGGTTTTAAAGAGTTAAAATGCTTTCCTTGCTAAGTACATAGGTCACACTTATGTAATAGCCATTGCACTGGACATGCACCAGAGATTTGACTTTTAAAAGATCAAACTTTTCTATGTGATGCCTTCAAATAGCATATAGCTATTTGGTTAGCTTAGACTTATTAATATTGCTAATAAAGTTATAAATGAAGCTTTTAAATTAGTTGACATCTTTGAGTTTGATGGTCATTTTTATTTAGTTCTTAAGGATTCCAACTTCAACAAAACAATACATTTCTAGTTGAGAAAATGATATTCTACTTAATGAAGCTCCAAACAATACCTTTTATTACCGTGAATTTATCACAGAACATAGTACCAGCAGAGTGACGAGGAACTTGCTATCTTCTGAGTCATACAATTTTTGTATAATTCTATTTGTTAGGAAGGTTTTGTATATACTTTCTATCTCTTGCTCCATTGCTTTCATTTGAAGCCAAAGAAAGTCAGTAATAACCATTTTGCACAAAACAAGTTTTAAAATATTTGAAAATACAAGTAGAACTTCGTTCTTTGGCTAAATTTTCCAGAAAGCTTAAGATTACTCCTTTAAGTCATATATATATATATATATATTTCATTTCAGCTGTTTGAGTGTATTTGTGAATTTAATAAGATTGTGCTGTTTGGGATGTCCTCAATTGGGGTAACAACAGGTCCAAGAACAAATGATAGAAGGCAATACTAGGAGAGAGGAAAATAAGCTTGTCTGTTATCATAGAGAAGTGGTTATACTAGTGTACGGAAAAAATGGATTATAGGTGAAAAAATGTCTGCAAAATATAGTAATAGATTTGATAATGTGAGAATGATGGGCTTCAAAGACAAGGTCAAGGGACAAGCTACATCAAGGTAAACTTCTGGAACAAAGAGCCAAGGAAGATATCCTACCTACCTGGCCTTTTTAAAAGCTTTCCAATATAGGCAACTGATAGCTTGCATTCTCTTGTACAAATGGGAGGCCTCTGTTTTAGGGCCAGTGGTAGATATTGAAATTATTTTTTTTTTGGCGGGGCTATGAGGGTTAAGTGACTTGCCCAAGGTCACACAGCTAGTAAGTGTCAAGTGTCTGAGGCTGGATTTGAACTCAGGTCCTCCTGACTCCAGGGCTGGTGCTTTATCCACTGTGCCACCTAGCTGCCCCTGAATTTATTCTTTCATGAGCAAAATAATAATGATCATTATTTTCTCACAAAATTCTATTTGGTAAGTAGAATAACTATTTCCATTTATTGATGAAGAAAACAGGTTCTAATATTTGATTGCCTTGCATTCTTATTAAATTAAATAGTGTCAGTCATGGCTTTGCACCTAGATGGTACAGTATATTTTGCACCAGACCTGAAGTCAGGAAGACTCATCTTCTTAAGTTCAAATCCAGCCTCAAATACTTAGTAGCTGTGTGACCCAGATCAAGTCCCTTAACCCTATATGCCTTAGTTTCTTCCTCTGTGAAATGAGCTGGAGAAGGAAATGGCAAACCACTCTAGTATCTCTGCCAAGAAAACCCCAACTGCAGTCACAGAGAGTTGGACAGGACTGAAAACCACTAAATAACACATGAGTTTTGCTTTTGTATTTACCTCCTGATTCTCAGCTCTATTCCAGATAAATGAAGTTGGCTAATCAATGGATTTTGAAGGAGTAAAGTGTTAATATAGTCAAAATTAAAAGTATTATATATTTCTCTGATACCTACTGAATGTGTAATCAGGGCAAATCCTTTTACTTTTCAGTGCTCTAAGAAGTATTCTAAGATTATAATTTGAGCAAAATGTGCCAACCTACATTTGTTGAGGGAGGTTACAGTAATAATGAAATAACAGGTCCAGTTTCTATCACAATAGATTTTGAGCCTTCAGTTTAGAGGTAGAAATTGATGCTACTATTTCCTTAAAGTACATAATATTCTCCGAGTGTTCTTAATGATAGGTTTTAGGTGTAACATGTATCTGAGAAACAGCCTGCTGAAGTTAATAAATAGAATGGGTCCTTATTGATAGATGGGATCCTATTCAAGAAAGTTTAGTTGAAGCACACCAAAAGCCTCTCATTAGATGTTGGTTCTGTGACATAGATCATAATTGTGAAGTCTCAGTGAAGAGTAAAATATAGTATTTTTTCCATAACATTTAAATAGAATGATTAACCAGCCTAATCTTGTCTTAATATTTGGATACCTTCTTATAAAAAAAATTAGCAAGTGGTTTGAAATTCAGTTATGGCATATTATCAAATTAAATTTAGAATTTATTTAAAGCTATATATAATCAGGTACCTTAAATGAGAAATTCTGAATATTGGATAAATGCATCATTCATTGTCTTCCACCGTGATCCAATCTTGAGAGCACTGTTTTACACCAGGAAAAATAAATGTGGTGACTATGTTTTAATAATGTGAAGCTTAATATCATTGCATTTTCAGCAAGAATGAAAGGGAATTAAAAAGCAAAAAAAAAAAAACAAACTTTCCCTGTGACTTACAGAAGCTTGTGGGTAGTTATCAATCTAACTTTGTGTTGGGTCCATCCTCTCCCATCTCCTCAGATCCTGATGAGCTCTTTGAGGAATCAGTCCATTTTCATGTATATATCAGCATGGCTCTAGAAATGTAAGACTGTATGAAAAGCATGTAGTGTTTGCCTTGTTCTTACATCAGAAGAATTTTTTCTTTTGTCCATTTTATGCTTGTTTCCAAAGGCTTAAAATGAAAGCTTTGTTTCTGCAATAATGGCTTAGTGTAAGCTTACATTGTTGATCCCCTCAGTAGATGCAATGTAATCCACTTTGGTAATGTGAATTTTTAAACGCTCATCAGCCTCTTCCATTAACCCTTCTATACGAATAGTGATACTTTACCAAAAAAAAAAAAAGTAAAGAAATTCACTACCCTGGTTTAACAGCAGACCAACAGCACCCTTAACTGAATTTACATTTCTTACTTTAGTATCAGTGAATAGCTATTGAACTTCACTAATACCAAATGGAACATAGCTGATTGAGAAACCAATGCCCAGATATCAGAACTTTAGACACAGATGCTAGAAAGCTTGGCATGACAGAGATAAAACCAGTCAATTCTCTCCCATTCAAAATGACCCTCAAGGCAGCTTCTACTGCTGTTGCTGCTGCTGTTTTCTTCTCTGCTGCAGTATTTTAAGTTGACCTGTTCCCATACTCAGCTTGTTTTGATGCACGTCTGTTAAAGATATCCTTGAGTTGTTTTTCTCCAAAGTTCAGCTCACTCTGAACACAGACATCAGAGCCTACTTAATGCTTCTTCTATGAAGCCTGAAAGGCCTTATTTAACACTTCACATGTTCCTTTAAAGCTGAGAAATTGGTAAATTGGCTAAGAGTAATTTTACTTCTACATACCATATTTCCTAAGCAGCCGAGAACAAACACATTCTGCCTTGGTGTCAGCATTCTACTTTGGGGATTCTGAGAAGGTTCCACATATTTTTTCCCCCTTTTAAATGAGCTCTCTGGCCCTACAAGCTCTTTGTGGATTTGTAGACATTGAATTTTTTTTTAACCTAAAGTCAGAGGAACTTGCTGAAACTCTGATTGCAGCACAGGGCTGCATGCCTTCAGGCCTGTGGATTTAGTAAACAAAAGATCTGTCACTGCTCTTGGTTCTCAGTAGGGGGTACTTGTAATTATATACTTTAAAAGGGAAAAGACTGTTGTTAGTATTTTACATTTATTGAGTGCCAGGATTTTGCTGTGTGCTGTAACTAACATAGAATTAGACACAGTTCTTGCCCAGTGAACTATCTATCTAAATTAGAGGCGATCTAAATATTTCTATTAAGTTGTTCCTATTTTTTTCAGATTGGTCACAGTACCTTTTAAGGTAGTCATTATATCACATCCATATATGTGTGTAGTCATTATATCACATGCATATATGTGTGTAGGTAGATAGATGGTAGATAGATAGATAGATAGTTAGATAGATAGATAGATAGATAGATAGATAGATAGATAGATAGATAGATAGATGGATGAAAGAATATTCATATAAATATCTTCTTTCTCCCTCTTAGAGCAAAAGCCACTTAAAAGCAAGGATGGGTCATTTTTTGTTGCGTTTTCAACACCTAAGCACAGTTCTTAGCAAAAACAAACACAATATGCTTAGATACATATTCTGATTTATTTATATGTAAAGTAATTTAAAAAAGAATTTCCCAAACTGCAAATGTAAATGGCAAAATGGGATATGCTTATTAGTCTAAAAAGTTATTCATATATCACTGCCAAGTTTAACTTATCATATATAGATATAAAATAGATGGTATCAAAAAAAAAAAACAAAACAAAACCCTGTACTAGGAATTAGTTCCTGCAGCTATATGATAATTTTCACTGTGGAAAAGACAAAATTTAGAAAATCTCTGAGGTGTGGGATTCTATGGTGTTGACAAAGTAACTCATGCAACTAATAGTATTAGAGAGTAGGGGGGAGGCTTGGGAAATAAGTAATCAGCTCTAGATCAGATGGCTAGTAAGAGTTAGAAATGTGAGGGGAAAAGGCAAGGGGATAAGCATTTATCAAGTGCCTACTATGTGCAGGGATTCTGCTAAGCTCTTTTCAAATGTCTCATTTTGCTTGAGCCTGCCCCCTTCATTACAATGATGCCAACTCTGTATTTGTTGCTCCTTCTATTCTTTTAAAGTCAAAATTATTTGTATTTATGTTTTATTTTACTAATTTTGGTATTACTTTTAGTGCTTAGTAAACTCTCATTTATTTGTATTTTATTGATTGCATTTATATGTTGTATTTTTCCATCTCCACCCCTATCCCCCACCCAAGCTCCTTGAAGGCAAGGACAGTTTTTCATTTTGTTTTTGTATCTGAACAAATGAGTGGATACTTTTATTATACGTAGTAAGCACTCAATCAGTATTTGTTGAATGAATGAATAAAGAAAAATATGTCTATTCCATAAGATTTTGATGTTCTTACTATTCAAGAATCATGTTTTAGATTTAGGCTTCCAGTTTTTAGAATATTCATGGACTTACATTTTATGTGATTAAAGAGAATATTTTAAGAAATGTGGATGTTTGCATTATATCAGATAAAATAGCACATTTTGCTTAAGTATAAGCCAATCCTCACTGGTGAAATGAGCCATTCTCTTTATTAAAGTAATTAGAATGACTTAACTCAAAAAAAAGATAGGGGGTTGCATTTGTTTGACATGTAATAGAAATAAATGAAAAAACTTATTACAGAGTCATTAGAAAAAAGGGGTCTAAAATAGTGTAAAGACCTTTTTTGTGGAAACAGAACTGAAAACACAGTATATGGATATTCAGTAAGGAATGGCTAAACCATCTGTGGTCCATAAAAGTATTAGAATAGTATTATAGCATAAGAAACAGTAAATTTGAAGAATTTAGAGAAACATGGGAAATTTTTTTATGAACAGATACCGAGCAAAGTAAGCAGAACCAAGAAAATAGCACACATAATAACCAAAAAAAGGTAAAGAACAAAGAAAAATACCCAAATCTGAACACTGCAGTTAAGATGGCTAACCCTTGACTTGTAAAAGAGTTGGGAAAATGTACCTTTCTTCCTTCATTGAAAATATAGGGGACTATGGTTGTAGAATATTGCATATACTGTCAAATCATAGCTAGGGTAAATGTACTAGTTGGTTTTGCCAAATTGCCTTTAAAAAACTATATTATAAAGGAATCCTTGCTGGATGTGGAATGTAGCATACATTTGTAAATAAACATCATATAAAAACAAAAAGGTACCAATAAAGACAAAATCATACTTACTGTGAAGCAATTCAAACCATTCAGATCCCTCATTTGATTTAAGGAAGGGTTATCTGTTCAAATAAATTGTCAGTAACCCAATCAGCAAATATTTATTAAGTGCCTACTCTGTGCCAGGCAAATTCCATGTTCCCTTTGTTCAGGGAATCCCACATTAAGCCATTATGTATTGCCATATTGGCTTGAGTTAGGCTAATGTGGCATTTGACAATGTTGGCCAGCCTCTCCTCCTCCTCAATTATCTTTCTTCTAGGGTTCTCAAGACATTGTTCTCTCTTGGTTCTCCTGTCTAACAACTATTTTTAAGTCTCCTGTGCTAGTTCATCATCCAGGTATTCACGCCAGGATCCTCCAAGCCTGGGTATACCACAAAGCTCTGTCCTGAGTGTTCTTTTCCTCTTTCTTTTACATGAGAGTGCTGTGAGAGAGGTGTCCCACATCTCTAGCCTTCATGTTGCTATTGAGCACCATAAACTGTACACAGTATGGTTATTTTCCACTTTGCTGTTCAGTAGACATCTGAGATACATAATAAGCAAAATAGGAGTTTTTTCTTTCTCTTTAAATGCATCCCTCTTCCTAACTTGCCCATTCCTTTTTTTGTTTGTTTGTTTGTTTGTTTTTGCAGGGCAATGAGGGTTAAGTGACTTTGCCTAGGGTCACACAGCTAGTTAAGTGTCAAGCGTCTGAGGCTGGATTTGAACTCAGGTCCTCCTGAATCCAAGGCCAGTGCTTTATCCACTGTGCCACCTAGCTGCCCCTTGCCCATTCCTTTTGAGAGAACCAATATCTTTCCATATGTCCAAGTTTGCAGCCTGGACCCAACCTTCAAGTCATCCTCAACTCTTCATTACCTAAGCTCATCTTTGCTCCCCCTCCATATCCAATCAGTTCCTCTTAAACCTATATTCTTTCCCAAAAGATAATGACTTTTCTTGAATTGTAATTAATAGTTCAGGATAGTTCAGTAATAATTTTCAGACACCACAGTGTCTGCTAATAATCTTATTCTAGGAACAAGCCAGACCCTGACAGCTGGAAATCTTTTTACAGCACGGGAAGGAGAAGAATCCATTCAGTTCCCACTCCCAGGCTTTATCCCATTACACACATTTTGTGGGAGTAGAGTTATGTTTGTGATTGATCTAGACCTGTAATAATTGCAGAAATTTATTATTGTTCATATTTCTTGAAAAATTTACAAGGATATCAAAGAATTTGAAATCGAGGGAATGCCCATAAATAGGGGAATGGCTAAACATGTAATGGAATACTATTGTGCTGTAATAAATGATGTGCAAGAGGAGTTCAGAGAAACCTGGAAGGACTTACATGAACTGATGCTGAGAGGAGCAGAACCAGGAGAACATTGTGCACAGTAACAGCAACGTGTGTGATGAACATGGCTCTTCTCAGCCGTGCAACAATCCAAAACAGTTTCAAAGAACTCATGATAGAAAATGTTCTTAACATCCAGAAAAAAAGAACTGTGGATTATGAATGCAGATTGAACCATGCTGTTTTTACTTTTGGACTGTTTTTTTTCTTCTTTTTTGAGGTTTTTTCCTTATGCTCTGATTCTTCTTTCACAAAATGACTAATGTACAAATATATTTAATGTGATTGTACATATATGACTTATAATGCTTTACATCTTGGGGAGGAGGATGGAAAGGGAGGGTGGTAGAAAAATTTGGAACTAAAAATCCTATGAAAACAAATGTTGAAAACTATCCTTATATAACTGGAAAATAATAAAATACTTTTTTTAAAAAGATAAATTTCCAAGGAGAAGAACCATCCTCACACCTTTTCCTCATTATTGTGTGTATACTTCTCATGGGTGATTTTTGAAGTGTCAAAGATGGTAGCCCCATAGGCTACCAGCCTACAAAATGTGATGCTTTCATTGAACCACATGGATCAGAAACTAGGAACATGATTGTTAATTTTTTTTCTTATTTTATGACTGGTGTCACATCCCATTGTACACTGTGGAAAAAAGGAAATATTTGGGTGAATTTGATTAGTCTTTCTGTCAAACATTTTTTTTCTGTACATCAGGCAAATATTTATATTTCATATGTAGTTTAGTACTTAGCTATTTAAAAAAAATACTGATGAATTTACATCAGTCATTTCCAAACGTACAAGTTCATTCTCTATCCCTTCTCCGCTTTTCCATTTTCTACCTTGCCCAGTTTTCAATTCATTATGACAAAGAAAGAAAAAAGTCAGTAATACCAACCACACATGTACCATGCCTGACATGGTTACAGGCAGCTCGTGGCATAGTGGATAGAGTGGTAGGCCTAGAGGTAGGAAAAACTAGATTAGAATCTGACCTCAGACACTTAAGAGCTCTGTGATCCTGGGGCAAGTCATTAAATCTGTCTTCCTCAGTTTCCTCAGGTGTAAAATGGGAATAACAATAACAGAACCTACCTCCCAGGTTGTTGTAAGGATCAGATGAGATATTAGTAAAATGTTGAGCACAGTGCCCAGCATAGAGTATCAGCTTAATAAATACTTGTTCTCTTCCCCTTTTCTTTCCATGTAGTTTATAATGCAGTGGCATTACAGTAGATGCTTAATAAATGTTCATTCTCTTACACCCACACCCCCATAGTTTTACCTTTCACGTTCTATGGTCCTGCCAAACTGACCTTCTTGTTTCTCACACATGGAATTTCATCTCTCATTCCCCTGCTTTTGTCTCCAATTCCTATAATGTTGCGCCCCTTCCTTACCCCAGACTCTTAGAATCCCTAATTTCCTTCAAATCCAAGATGAAGTGTTATTACTTACATAAGACCTTTTCCTTTCCACCCATCCTCCTTGTCTTCATTTACCTTCATTCAACCCCTTGGTGTACCAACCAGCTCTAATGCTCAAATTTGCAGACTTGGTACTGATCTTCATAAATAAAAGCACTTGCCTCAAGAGTTGTTTTCTACATGAATGAAATATCAGATGAATGAAATCATGGATGGGTCCACTATGGGAAGGGGGTAGGGGATATACACATTTATACACACACACACACACACAATATATATATATATAAATACATCCATGCATCAGTACTGCAACACATAATATGCATGCATGTGCATATACATATACATAGATGCACACATACATACCACCAAGTTTACAAGGCCTGGGTTTATGAGTCCTAGCTCTGCTACTTACTAGTTGTTTAATTAAGGAAATTGAGACCCAGGGAGGGAATAGTTCAAGGTAAAAGAGGTAGTTAATAACAGATCCCCAAACTTCACATTCATTGCTCTTTCCATTATGCCAGATTTCCAACACAGCTTAAATTCCTATAGCACTTAAAAGTTTAGCAAAAAAAAGTGTAGGAGATATGTAATACAAATATAATAGTTACTTTACAGATGAGGACACTGAGGTTGAGACCCTCCCAGGACCACACACAATCAGCAGATATCAGAGGCAGGATTTGGCCTCTGTGTCTCCTAATTGCATGGCTAGCATTATTTCCCATGTGGAATAGTGCTTCAATAATTCACATCACATATTATCTTGTATTGTAACTTAATTACATCTCCCTGGTTAAATTAAAAACTGCTTGAAGGTACAGGTCTATGTCTTTTACATTTCTGGAATCTTTCACATAGTAGGTACTTAATAAAATTTATGGCATGAGGAAATATTTACAACTAGTTTTACCCTGGGTTATTTCCCAGAGTAGGATAAAGCACTTCTATAGAGTGGCAAACAGTTGTTAAATAGTTTATACCAAAGAAACCTAAAAAGAAGATTTGAGGTAAATAGGACAGTAGAGGCAAATCAAAAAAGAAAACAGAGAAGACAACATAGAGATGGAGCAGGGAAGAAAGCAAGCAGGAGCTCATATGGTAAAACAATTAAGAACTCAGCCTAATGCTGGTCAGTCTTCTTTGCAGAGACAAATCAGTCCCAGGACCAAAGCATGTGAGCCTTGATATTCTCCAGAGAGGAATCCCTGGAGGGGAGCTGTACATGCATGGCAGGCCCGGTATTTCTATCTCCCTGTCTCCAGTGTATAAAAGCAATTTAGATGAGCCTCAGAGAATCCAAAAGACTGAATCTTTCAATTCCACCTGGTTTAAATTCCTTGAATTCACCTGGCCGAAGGACCTGTCATTCAGTCACCAAGTAAAAGCTAAGTTCAGTGGGAGTTATCATGGGAAGTTTTACTTATTTTTAGAAGATTTTTCTTATACTTTCTTGGTAATGAGGGAGACTGTCTCCCCTGCTTGCTAACCCTGTCATCACTTCTTTATATTTGGTCCACCATAAACAGTAAGAAGTACATCTTTTTCTCAATTGGTCGCAGCGTTAACAGCTCTGTGCACCAGTAAAAAGCAGAATAAATTCAGTTCTTTCCCTGATGTTTATATAAACATTTAAAAATATATATGTATACCATATATATATATATATACACATATATGTGTGTATAGTATATATATGCATGTGTATATATGTATACACACAAATGTGTGTATAACATGCATAAAACCTCCAATAAGAGAAATTTGAGGTCACTGACATGATCATTAATTTAAAACAAAACATCTTGAATAGTGTTGCATCCAAAAATGGGATTTTGATTTTATTTTTCCTCATAGGTAATGCGATTAGCCTTCAGAATTCATAATAAAATGTTTAGTTTATCACCATTTTTGTCCATGCCCTAGGACAGCATCCAGATTTTGTGATGCTTCCATAATGTCTGACTTGTCCAAGGTTATATAAACTCTTTCTCATTTTAGTTTTTCCAGCAATTTTTCTTTCTGTTGGAATGTTTAATTATGGGAGACCTAATGTTTAATCTACTCTCCTTGACTTTTAGAAACGCTTTTCTCCTAGTCCTTTTCCATTATTACTCACCTGAAAGATACATACTTTAAAATTTTTCTTACTATTGTGTTGTGTTAATATTATCAATAAAAATACCTGGTTGTGTTCTTTTGATTATGACTACTTTCATCATGGCGTGAAGTTGCTTAAAACTCACATAATATCAGTTCTTGTTATTATTAATGTTTTTGCTCTTATCTTTTAAAATGCAGTTCATAAAGAAACAGTCCTGAGACAAGCTGCTTCTTTGCTATTGTTCTTTTAAATTTAATGTTCTGCCAATTACTGCACAGGTGGATAAAACAACTATTTTTATAATTGAATAAGAGCATTGAGCTATAAACTCACCTTTTGTAGATTTGGAACAGCTCTGTACACTTTTGAAGAGGAAGTGTTTATCTTTCTTTAGATGCCTGTGTTTCTTTAACATTGTATGCTGTCAATTTTTTGACATATTTATAGGTTTTGCTGACTTTTTCTCTTATTTTCATTATTTTTTTTTTTGTTTTAAGGGTTGGGTGCAAGGGAAAGACAGGAGGATATAGGAGAAATTTAAGTAGTATAAAATCCAAGAAGACATCAAAATTATTTTTTTGAAAAAAATATTATATGGGTATTCTTTGGGCAACCCCTCTATCTACTGTCGATACTGTACTAAAAGCATGCATGAACACTTGTATTATGTAAGTGTTAATTACTTTAGAAGCTATTTCTATATTCCATGTACACATAGGGTATTGATATTTCTCTTTTGTCCAGATCATTAATACCATTTTTTGGTAACAGAGTAAAAAAGAGTGCCACTTGTTTTGGTGTTGTCAAGCCAATCATCCTGATAATTTTCAATAGGTATAGTCGGTGGTCTTATACTGCTCATTTTCTTAGACTCCTTACATTGCAGTGGGTGGGTCAAATCTGTCCAATCAATGATAAAGCCAAAGCCTTTTTGACGTAGTATTACAGAGTTTCTGCCATTTCAGAACAATTGAAGTATCATTTTGCGTATCATCCCGGTTGAAGTTCACTTACTTTACTTCCAGCCCCCATGACATGAATAATGAGGTTGGGTTTAGAGGAGATTTTTATTATTGTTGTTATCTCAATATCCTCATGTTTTATTATTACGGGGTTCAGATAGAAACATTTCTGGGACAATTTACCATTTTACTATCATATGTTTATATTGATTGTTCTTTTGTTTTGTTTTGGTTTTGGGGTTTTTTTGGGGGGACAATGGGGGTTAAGTGACTTGCCCAGGGTCACACAGCTAGTAAATGTCAAGTGTCTGAGGCCTGATTTGAACTCAGGTCCTCCTGAATCCAAGGCCAGTGCTCTATCCACTGTGCCACCTAGCTGCCCCTTGATTGTTCTATAAATGATTGCATGAGTGATAAAATGACTATATTTTATAGTCGAATGACTGTATTAGGGTATAAGCCCATTCCTCTGAAGGTTTACTGAAAGCATCCATATTACAGTTTCAGTATCAGACAAGAAAACAGGAATGATGTGTGCCTAATCCTGTTTCCTCATGATTTCATCTTCCTTGGCCAACTCTTTATATTTTGAAAGCTTTTTAAAAAAATTTTATCATGTGGCTTGAAGATTACGAGTAGGCATAATTTATTAAAAATGTTCTTCTTAGGTTTTTATGTAGGCAATAAGTCTGTAATGATGTTCCAATTTCTATTCAGTAAACTGGTTGAGTTCTCCAGGATATTTTGAGGTTTGTATTTGCATTATGGTGATTTATTATCTGTCAGGCCATGAAAAATTGCATGCTTCTGATGTACAATTCAAGTTACCAAGTCATGCCTTTCTAGGTATTTTGATAGGTACTAAATTGGTGCAGCTTGCATTGATGTGTCATGCTGTTTCCACTATTTCTTTCACAATCTACATTAATCACCGTCTGTGCCATTTAAGGGTAAGTCATCCGTAGTTTCTGGTGTCAGTGAGCTGGTCCTTAATTGTCATCATAAACACCTCTTTGTACAAACAGATCCACATGACAGCAATTTGATGCTTTTTTGTTTACATATTAAATATCTGACCAAGATGATGTGGATCATATGGCTATTGCTCTTGGGTGTTAATTTCATAGTCTTCATCCATGAACACTTTACAAAAATCCAATGGCATATACTTATTATCAGCCATCATTGTTACTGAAGAGATATCTATTCTCCAAGTAGAGGGAGCAAGATGGCACAATTCTAGGCCTTATTCAGGAAGACCTGAATTTAGTTATGGCTTCAGACACTTACTAGTTATGCGACTGGAAAAGTCACTTAACTATTGTTTATCTTAGTTTTCTCAAGTAAAATAATGAAGATAATAATAGCACCTACCTTCCAGAATTGCTATGAAGATCAAATACAATACTGAAGTGTTTAGCACAGTTATTGGCACGTACTAACAAGTTGCTGAATACATTTCTATAGTTTTTTTAAACCTTTTTGTGTGATGGGGTCTTAGAATGTTTATAAATTCTTTTCCTCCTTTTTGACATGAAAGTGTTAACATTTCTTTGACTGCCTCAGGATTATAGACTCTCTGTTTTATTAGTATAATACAGGGTTTTGTTATTGTTATTGACATGAATATGTAATGACGCAGCAATTGGAAATTCTGAGCTTTGTTTTCATGGGTCATTGTCAACTGCCTTGCCTCCTTCCTGTAACTTCAAGATTATGTCAGTTTACCATCTTTGTTATCATCTTTGTGGACTCTCTCCTCTAGCTAAGCAAGCCCACCAGCTAGTGCTTCCTGATACTTTGATAGATAACATTTTGTCCACATGGAAAGTGCTCATTTTGTTCTTAGACATTCCCTTCAAAAAAGCATCTCTTAAGTGATTTACCATACCTAGATTTTTTAAAAAAAAATCTAGATTCTATCAACATTTCCATATGTATCTTGCCCTATTGGATAATTATAGCATGTTAGTGTTAGAGGGGATCCCAGGAATCATAAGCTTTTAGAGATCTAAACTCAGAAGTGATCAGAACAGCTTTATTTTGTGGATGAAGAAGGAAGCCCAGGGAGATTCAGATATTTGCCCAAAGTCTAATGCTTAATGAGTGTCAGAAGTAGGAGCCCAGTCCTAAGTACAGTCAGTACTTTGTCTCAATTCTGCCAGGTAGTAATAAAATATTCCCTCTTATACCTGAATAAAAATCTCCTTTACAATATCCAATATCTGGCCTGTATCTGAAGAACTCCAGATAGGAAAATTACATAGTAATGCAGTAGTAGCAGCAGGAGCAGTACTGATAATAGTGGTAGTAGCTGTAGCAGCAGCAGCAGTAGTCGTAGTAGTTGGTGAGGTAATAGTAAAAGGAGCGCTTCAGTAAATAATAACAAAGACAACAATAATACACAGCATTTGTATAGTGCTTTAAAGCGGCAAAGTGCATGTCTATTATCTCTTACTACAAATTGGATAACAGAATTTTCTTTTATCTTCCTCTTGTCCCGAACATACCTAAAAATACCCTTTCTGCTGTTGAAATTCATTGACAATTCCAACTCAATCTGCACTTAAGTGTTGCTGGGATTATTTTCACAATCTTTTATATCTAACGCCAGTTAGTACCCTTATTTTCATCTTCTGTACTTAAAAAAAATAAATTGGCTTTAAAAAATATCTAAGTTGCTGGGTTTTAACAACGGAATGCATCTAATAAGAAATTTAATAAGGATTAACATAAACCCCTATACTTTGGCTAAAAAACAACCTATCACACTTTAAGGATGGAAAGCTAGATTATGATATGACTCTGTGTTAGCATGTGTTCTGCCACCCTAAATAAACTCCTTGAAGCAGACTCTAGCTTTTTTATTCCCTTTTTAAGACCCTTATAACACATATCTTTCAGAGCTCTGCTTTGTGAGTGTTCAGTAAACATAGTCAACAAAAAAGAACAGATTAAAACTTCTGTATTTATAATATATTCATGATAATTACTGAATATGATTACAATCATTGATGGGTACCTTTCCCTTTTTGAAATTTCACCTCTTAAATATTAAAAATAAACACTCGATGTTTTCTAACAAGCCATCCATTTTCTGAACCAGATTATTTTTTTCTTTTAAAATACTTATTCTTTCCAGATTGATTGCATCATATGGCTTTGATTATCAAGCACATGCTGATGACACACAGCGATGCAATAATTTCCTGACTTGTCCTAATGATGCCAGCACATAACAGCTGCATTTACCAGATTATTTCATTGTTTTTATGACATTAAACATGGACCAAGCAGAGATCTGGCTAATTGAGAATGATACCCAGGTTTTGTTTTTGCTCTACTCAGTTATTTTCCAGGAAACTCATTTTGTTCACTTTTACAGTAAAACCTCACTGCATCAATATAAATATGGTGATATAGGAAGGCTGGATAAATGCTAGAATCATAGTCTTATATGATTTAGATCTGAAGAAGCCTTTAGAAGTCAGACTCCCAAACCCTCATATTTGTTGATGATGTTGAGCCCTCTTCTAGTGAAATGACTCCCAAAGCATTTCAGTAACTTTTTGACACATCTGGGACATCTGGGACTCGAACCCAGGACTTCTTTTCTATGTGTTGTGTTCTTCCCACAGAACTACATGTTAGCCCTCTTTATCACTAACCATTTTGGAAATAATAAATAATTTGAAAAATAAAGAGATGCAAAAAATTTACAACTATAATAAGGAAACATGCATTTATTAATTACCTACTATGCATCAAGCACTCTGTTAAAAGCTTTACAAGTACTCCATTTGAACCTCACAACAACCCTGAGAGGTAGATGCTGTTATAAACCCCATTTGACAGTTGAGGAAGCTGAGGTAGACAGAGGTTAAATGACTTGTGAAAGGTCACATAGGGTATGCCTGAGGCCAAATTTGAACTTAGGTATGACTCCAGGCTCAGCTCTCTATCCACTTTGCCACCTAGCTGCCTCTAAGAGTACATTGTTGTCTATTAGTCCTGGTTTTATTTTCCTTCTTTAATAGTTGATATGAATCATTTGCAATTAAGAGGTCATTAAACATTTGGAGGCAAATTGCTGCCATTATAGTGGTTTTCAAATTGAAAGCAATGTCTTTAGTATCACTGTAAAATAATAAATCCTTCCCATGCTTATATTGTTAATTTATGTAATAGTTTTCTTAATACAAATGTACACTTGCCTTGTTTTGTTTTGTACATAAAGATTAAAGGTGCTGATTATAATAGATGGTTGTTTCTCACTGAAACCTTTGTGAAATTTTCCAAGAAATGTGTCACTTTCTATAACCCTTTTCCTCCTCATCGTGATCATTCTTTTCTCAATTGAATGTTGCTGTTCTGATTTCTAACAGAAATCTTTGTCATCCCAATTTCGCCCATTCTGCCTCTACTCTTCCTAGTGCTTCAAAGTTTTGTGATTTCCTTAGCGTAGGTTCTTTACCATTCACACAGATTTCAGCCATAGCTATAACTTAGAATATGAGAGTTGCTGTTGCCAACAGATTCATCACCCTCTGGCCTCCTCTCACTTAGCTAGGTTAGTTATGGGACAACAGATATACAGTCTATCTCCTGACCCATAATTGTTGTCTTATCAATTTGCTAAGATTTTTCAGGGGTTAACATTCCAGCCTCCTAAGTTCAAAAGGATTTATGGTTATTTAGGAATAGCTAAAAGAATATGATTTCCTATTTAGAGAATCTTTGCTTGTGACACTATGACCACATTCTGTGGCTACATGGAGGGTATTATGGCAAATTAACCATAGGCGATATGACTCATTGCAATTTTATAGCTCTGATATTCATCAGATCAGATAGGTGGAAGGTTATACAGTTTGTTAACTTTGTGATTCTAACATAATAATTATTAGTAATAGTAAACATTTCAGAATCACTTTCCTCACAAATCTCTAGGTTATAATCCCTGATCTATAGATGAGAATACTCAGTCTTTAAGTTAATTAATAACCTACTGTGACTTTGGATTCTTCATTTCTTAAACCCATTTCCATGAGAAGTACTTCTTACAAGAAGCTGTAGGTTTTAGTTTTACATTGCCTAAAATTTTTATCTTCCTCAGCTTTATTGCCAAGACTATACAAATAGGAGAACAAAGTTTAAAGCAAAGTTTTACCACATTTAAGCTGTGACAATGATCATCTACTCTTGACATCATTAAATGAAAAAGGATCAGTGTCTACCAGAAGAGGTTGGCTAGGTATATCAAAGCTTTCTTGCTGTTTGTCCCAGACATTCCATGATCAGAATAGACCTTTCTCTTCCCTGCTTCTGTAGTTTCACAATAGTTCAATTGTTTCACTTTGTCCTTTTCTTACTTTTAAACTCTCTGTCCTTTCCTTCTTAAACTTCTTTAGTATTTTTAAGGTATTCAGTCTTATTCAACCATTTTCTCTTGAAGATATCTTCATTATTCAGGCATATTTTTCTTTGTTATATTTGAGATTTGTTTATATTAGACCTAACCAAATTCAGAAAAATCAGAAGAGAGGGTAACAATATGTCAGCTAAGAGAATGTAAGTTCTTTGAAGTCAAGGGCTGTTTGATTTTGTATTTTATGTTTCCAGTACTTGATCCAGTTTTTGACACCTTGTAGGTGCTTTATGGCTTATGTTGAATTAGATTTGATTGATTGACTTCAGTGGATTATAAACTTCTTGAGAGCAGGGCCTCTGTCATACATAACTATCTTTGCATGAAGCACAGTGCTATGCATGTTGTGGGAACTTAAAAAGTGTTTGTTGAACTGAATATAGTAATTTTTTTCAATCTGTACATAGAGTAAATCAATACTTAGCACAGCTTAAGCAGTACATGTAGCTTGTTCATCTATCACATTACAAAACAGTGCAGAAAGTGAACACAGGTTTGTCAGAGGTCTCAGATGTCACTGAAATTTTCAACGTGCCCATCTTAAATCTAGAAGTAAACTATATTATTTATTTCATGATCATATTATAGATACTCTATTTCCTGATAGGTAGAATCTCTCTCTGAATTCTGTTTCCACCCTGTACTATGATATAATTTCCTGCATGGGTAAGTTATTCACTTTTTTTTCCTTGGTGGATGGGGGGAATATAACATGGAAGGATGGCTGATATACTGACAGATGGCTTGATGCATAGCCTGTTTGACAAAGAAACCTAATTAATAGCTTTGCAGCATTCAGAAAGCATAAAGTGTTTACATATAATGCTTATGAAATACCCCAAGATAATTATTTATATTTCTTGATACAGACAGTCTGTAATTTCTTACTCTGCTTTGGTGCTTCCTTAATTTGAGAGAAATGTGTTTTCCATTAGGAGGACAATACATATTGGGGAAACAAAGGTAGTAGAAACACAATTTTTCTAATATAACTTTTCAGATAAATTATGACCTTTTCCTCCACTCTTAATATCTAGAATTCTAATTTCCTGCAGCTTGACTTCTTTCTTTTATAGCTTCTCTAATTTGTAGAGGAAAATTACATTAATATCTAGGCAGGAGAGGGTGGAGGTCAGTTGTTGTTGTTGTTGTTTTTGGGGGAGGGGGGAGACTTCAAATGAGTGGTAGTGCCTGATGTATGCCTTGAATGAAATTAGAGATTATCAAAGGTAAAAGTGAGAAGACTGTTCATCAAGGTTTGGACCAGCATGTACAAAGGCAGAGGGATGGAAAATGGGGTACTGAGGTAGAGAAATAGTAGCCCTTCTAGAATATGGGAAGGAGTGCTTCACAAAACTTAAAGCACTTATACAGGGTGGGCCAAAAGTCAGAAATGTTTTACTAACTTTTTGAAAATAATTTTTTTACCATTTATAAGATTTAATTTTTCACATATAATATCATTTCATTTCTTATATATCCTGTATATGATGTGTAAGAGCTAAAATTCTAGCTAGTCTGTTTAAAATCTAATAAGTAGTCGCCAATAAATTATAAGCTTTAGCAAGAGTTAGACTTTTAAGCATTTATTAAGGAGAATAAGAATTTGGTGAAGAGAAAGAGAAAGAGAAAGGCCTAGATTCATCTATTTGTTAAAGGGAGAGAGCATTCCTAGCTCCACTTTCCACCAGAGTCCACAGGAAATAGAGAGAGTCAGAGCACCAGCCTCCCCCTTCTTCCTCCCTCAAGCAAACGTCACTTCCTGAAGCCAAAGAAAGACGCATGGTCTTGCCCTCAGAGACCTCCTCATGGTGGAGCTTTTCGACAGTAAGTCTCCAGCAGGTGGCATCATTCCAATAGTTCCAGATGCTCTGGTAGTGTAAATTAAAAACAAAAAATAAAGGAATAATTAAATATTGAAACTCCTTCATGACTTTTGGCCCACGCTTTATAAATGTCAGCTGTTAGGGTTCTTCAAGATGGTTGAGAAACTTGATTTAAAAAGAGATTTAACAAAAACAAACAAACAAAAAAAAGATTTAAATGCCCAGCTGACACAGTGTGTGGTATAGTGGAAGGAGCATCCTGTATCTCTAGGTTAGAACCTGTGTGACTTACCTTCCCTGGGGCATTGTTTCCTCATCTGTCTAGTTTGGGGTTGGACTAGATCAAAGCTTCTTAAACTGTGGGTTGTGACCCCATATGGGTTCATGTAACTGAATGTGAGGGTCATGAAAAACTTGACAATAGTAAAAGGTTATGTATACCAATTTTATATACCTATAAACGGGGTTGTGTAAAAATTTTTTGGGAGAAAAGGGTTCCTGAGTGAAAAAGTTTAAGAAGCCCTGAACTAGATGGTCCTCAGAAGTCCCATCCAACTCTAGAGTCTTGATTCTATGCTTCTCTTTATCTTAGATGCAAGAGAAAGCCAGTCCTTAAAGATTTTTTATTATGGGGATTATATGGTCAGACTCTTGTCTGAGGAATATTCATTTGGCAGCTGTGTGGATGATGGATTGAAGAAGGAAGAGTTTGTAAGCATTGTCAAAACAATGATGATCTGTTTAAAATTCCACAAGTATGTTTTAAGTTTGCATGAATTGCCTTTTCAGCTGTTTCAGTAAATATTTCCATATACTTAAATTTATATTCAAGACATGGGTCTCAATTAACTTACGAAACTATTATCCCTTATGAAAGAGCCACACATAGGATCCAAATTAATGAATATAGTAGTGACATGAAGACAGAAACATTTCTATAGCCATTGTTCTTTTAAATTTATTTATTAAGCCATCAATTTCAAAAGTGTATTAAGTTTTCTCTTTTAGTAATGATTTGGCCCATTGTAATACATTGACAATGGAGTATTTTTTTAAAAACTCCATTTGGGATCTACTAATAAAGAAATTCAAAATTTAAATTCAAACTTAAAAGCTTAAAAATGTATTAAGACTTTTTGTCTTACAAGATATGTGTTGGAGAAATGGCTTTCCTGTCTAAAAATCTCTTCCCTAATAATATATTATCTAATAATCTGACATAACATGTTCCTCTGGGGTAAGAAATAGAGAACTTAGTAAACATATGTTATGGTAGAAAGGTGGGGGGAGGGGAACAGGCTTCCATAGGAGGGAAGAGGAGGAGGAGGAGGGGGAAAGAGTAAGACATAAAGCCATGAATACTTGAGCTCAAATGAATGCATTAACTTACTAGGTCTCTGAGGGACTGGGGCACAGGACAGGTAATTTCTAATAATGGAAGAGTCTTAGGATGTATTACATAGAAGGGCTTGCCTCAGAGGAGCAGCAATTGAAGAGTTGAGAGTATTTTTCCTTGAAAATATCATTTTGAATCTAGACTTTTTATACACTATGCTTCTCAGTGAATTTTCAAACAAATTTGATTTGCAGGTTAAAACCTAAACATTTATGTAGTTATTATAAATACTCTTCAGGTATGGGAGTGAAAAGAATATGTACTGGGGTGAAAACTCTCTTAAAATTAAATATTTTAATGAGGTTTTTAAATGTGCTGCTAGAACTTTCATTAAGAGAATCCTTTCTGATCTCCATTGATTATAAATACTTGGTGAAATGAATTGTTTGAGGTGCCTTTTGAGTTTTATGATGTTAGTTGAAAACTGAGGAAATACACTCTGGATGTCATCAGTCCTTTTCGTTTTTGTTTCTGTTTTGTTTATTTTAGTGGAGTAAACTTGAATGTACAATTCAGTAACCCCTTTAGGAGAATGGGCCCCTAAATCAATTAAGCTGTTAAACACCTTTTCTTTTAAGTTGTTATGTCATAACTTCCAGCAAATTTGTCTGCATGTTTCACACCTTTTCCCTCCCTACTGAGAGCAGATTGATTTTGGAATAGTCCCAACTTGCTTTGTCTATCCAACTACAGCTACTGAAGATAGTTCTTGATCTTCTTTGTCCTATCTATAACTGCTACAAGTCAACTCTCCTTAGATACAGAAATGTCAGGTCAGTGTGCTGAGCATATTCCTGTACCTTAATGTATTAACAGACATACCTTGTTCTATGAAACTCCCTTTTATCTGAAGAATCAGTAGTTGTTTTGAAGATCAAGTGACATAAGATGTAAAGAACTCAAAGGGTAATATAAAATAATAATAATAATAATAATAATAATAATAATAATAATAGCCAAAGTATTCTGGAGAGATTTTATTTATTTTTTTAACCTATAGAAAAAATAGCTAAAGGTATGATGTATGGGACTGATTACTCAGGTACATATAGGTTGCTCTTTAACTTTAACACATCACTATCACATATTTTGGGACAGCTAGGTGGTACAGTAGATAGAGCACTAGGCTTGGAATTAGGAAGTCTCCTTTTCCTGAGTTCAAATCTGACCTCAGACACATACTAGCTGTATGACCATGGGCATAGCAGAATTCAAACCAAGGTCCTCATGACTCCATCTATAGCTCTTTATTCACTATGACACATGGCTAGCTAACATGTATGTATGCATGTATGCATGCATATCACATAGGAACACATGGATGTATGTATCTTCATTATGGAGATTAGTGATTATATGTGCTTAAAATATTCAGAAATTGTATGAGAAGAGGAATGAGACTGGTGTCTAAACTGGATCTGTATTGGAATACCCTCTGACATAATTTTTTTTAAAATTTGTAATAAATAAATTTTTGTAATAAATTTGTAATAAATTTGTAATAAATAAATTACTAATTTGTAAAAAATAAATTTTATTTTTTTCCCATTACATGTAAAGATAGTTCTCAACTTTTGTTTATACAAGCTTTCCAATTTCAGATTTTTCTCCCTCCCTCCTCCCTCCCCTAGACAGCAGGTAATCTGATATAAGTTTTATATATATATATATATATATATATATATACATACATACACTACATACACACACACATAATAACATTAAACATATTTCTGCATTACTCTGACATAATTTAAATTCAGCACTAGCAATAGTGGACTTAGCCAGCAGTGTTGTATCAAACAGTTATAAAATGATTACTTCCGGGACAGCTAGATGGCACAGTGGATAGAGCACCGGCCCTGGAGTCAGGAGTACCTGAGTTCAAATCCGGCCTCAGACACTTAACACTTACTAGCTGTGTGACCCTGGGCAAGTCACTTAACCCCAACTGCCTCACTAAAAAAAAAGAATGATTACTTCCAAGGCAAGCTCAGAAACTTACAGATTGTCATGTGATTATTATTTTTCAGTTGTTTCAATCATGTCGTACTCTTTGTGAACCCATTTTGGGGTTTTCTTGGCAAAGATGCTGGAGTAGTTTGCCATTTCCTTCTCCAGCTCATTTTGCAGATGAGGAGACTGAGGCAAACAGGGTTAAATGACTTGTCCAGTTTCATACAGCTAGGAGTGTCTGTGCTTGGATTTGAACTCAGACCTGGCACTCTATCCATGGAGCCACTTAGCTTCCCAAAGATTTATATAACAATAGGTAAGTGGTAAATTTTAAACTTGTAAGAGAGTGTTTTAGATTGGTTATGTTTGCCCAACAAACCCAGGGTCAAAGCACCCATCAAGTCCATTTAATCTATGTGTTACCAGGATTTATATTCAACTTTCTTCTATGAAAGCAAGTCTAGAGATTTTTTAGGGGTGGTTGAGAGTGTATCTGCTAGAAAAATATCAATATAAATTGTTTTAATTTTGTGAAGCTAGGTGATACAATGTATAGAATGCTGGGTCTGAAGTCATGAAGACTTGTGTTAAAATCCAGTCTCAGATACTTCATAGCTGTGTGACCCTGGGCAAGTCATTTGACCATTGTTTGCCTCAGTTTCTTCAACTGTACCATGGGGATAATAATAAAGTCTTTTTCTAAAGTGCTTAGTACAATGCCTGGAACATATTAGGTATACTTATTTCCTTCCCTTTCTCTTTCCTCCTTATTATGTCTGTATCATTACAACTAATAAATATTTGTTTTCATGAATAGAAATTATGGATGAAATTGGTGTTTGAGTTGAATTAAAAGTGGTCACTAAAGCTATGTCACAGAACCCAATTTTCATTCTGACAACATTCATGATAAATTTTTCATCCTGATTCACTACTAATTAAATGTTTGTGAAGGAAGCCTTTTTCTCACTGCAGAATTAACCCTAGGATATAGGTTCAAAGATATTTTTTCATGGAATTGTTTTATCACCTTTCCAAGAAGGAAATAGGATATTATTAAAGAGAAACAAAGTGTTAATATTCCTACTGACATGCCAATTTGGAGTCTTATTTTCATTCCTTTGTGATAGTAGAATATGCTCCCTTTCTTCCATGCCCCTTTAATCATTGACTAAGCAAGATACAAATCTACAGAGTTATAGAAAAGGGAAGATCAGCCCAAGGGTAATGGAAACAGCTCCAGATTTTGAGTCAGGAGACCTCAATTTGAATTCTGGCTCACTACTTACCTGTGTGACCTTTTGAAAAATGAGGGACTTGGATGAAGTCAGAGGTATTAAACATACAGCACTCTCCAGGGTGGTTAAAATCAGATTAAAATGTAATTGAGAAATACTTATGGAATAAATGAAAATACAATAAAATCACAAATAGCATTACATTTTAAAAGTAAGTCAATATACCACACACATGGATCCCTTATTTCTATTTGCCTTTGGCACTACTGGTTTAAGTGACCTCTAAGGTCTCTCTAGCTCTGAATCCTGAGGATTTTGGTTGATTCCATATTTGCCAGTTGATTTAAGCTGCCAATGAATCCATTGTTGCACTTTATGAGCACTTCACTTTCAAGTTGAGTAGAATACTGAACTTGGATACCATGTCCCAGTGGGATCATATTCTACACCAGACCTTCTGGATGACACTAGTAAATATATAACTTTTCTATTTGATAGATTTAGACTTGGAAAAGAAGCACATCTGGCATTTTGATGAAATTCATCAGTATCTGCAATAAACCATAATTAACATTAATGTCCAGTCAAGATTAGCAACAGTGTTTCTGAAAAAGCCTTGCTCTTAGCTGGAATGTGGTTCCTGGTACTTTAGTCTTCTGTAGAATAATCTTTTTGGTATTCTTTATTCTTATCCTCTTGGGATGAAGCTATTAGACCCATTGAGGCTGCATAAACACAAATTCAGTCCTGTCCCCCAGCATCCAGTCACCCCTCATTTACATCAGCCACCTCTAAGGTCTCAGACCTATGAGGTCCCAAGACTTGTGGAATCAGAAGCAGTAATGTTACATTAATGAAGGAACTTATATGCATCTGAGATCATTAGCATAGCCAATACAACCTTAATCTTAAGAGATAAAAGGTATTAGAACAAATATTTTTAAATAGTACTTTTTCCAATTACATGTAGAGATAATTTTCCACATACACTTTTGTAAGATTCTGACTTCCAAATTTTTCTTCTTCCTTCACTTTCCTCTCCCCCTCCTGAAGTCAGCAAGCAATTGGATATAGGTTGTACTGTATGATCATGTTAAACATATTTCTACATTAGTCATGTTGTAGAGAAGAATCAAAACAAAAGAGAAAAAGCATGAGAAAGAAAAAAACAAAAAACAACAAAAAAGTTAAAATATTATGATTTGATATGCTTCAGACTCCATAGTTCTTTTTCTGGATATGGAGAGTATCATGAGTCTTTTGACATTGTCTTAGATCATTGTATGGCTGAGAAGAGCTAAGTCTATCACAGTTGATCATCATATAATGTTGCTGCTACTTTGTATACTAATCTCCTTGTTCTTCTCACTGCATTTAGCATAAGTCCACTTAAGACTTTCCAGATTTTCCTGAAATCTGCCTGCTCATCATTTCTTACCACACAATAGTTTTCCATAACATTCATATACCACACCTTGTTCAGCCATTCCCCAGTTGATGCACATCCCCTCAATTTCTAATTCTTTGCCACCACAAAAAGAGCAGCTATAATTATTTTTGTACACGTGGGGCATTTTCCTTTTTTTATGATCTCTTTGATATATAGACCTAGTAGGGGTATTGCTGGGTCAAAGGGTAGGCACAGTTTTATAGACCTTTGGTCATAGTTCTAACTTGTTCTACAGAATGGTTGGATCAGTTCACAACTCCACCAACAATGCATTAGTAGAACAATGATTCTTAACCATTTGTGTGTGTGTGTGTGTGTGTGTGTGTGTGTGAGTGATCCCTTTGGCATTTTGGTGAAACCTTTGGAGCCATTTTTGCAATAATGTTTTTAAATATATGAAACATAATACATTACCAAAGAAATCAATTGTACTGAAATACAGTTATCAAGATGTTTAGAAAAGTGTTTGGGGGAAGCTAGGTGGCGCAGTGGATAGAGCACTGGCCCTGGAGTCAGGAGTACCCAAGTTCAAATCCTGCCTCAGACACTTAACACTTCTAGCTGTGTGACCCTGGGCAAGTCACTTAACCCCAATTGCCTCACTAAAATAAATAAATAAATTAATTAATTAATTAAAAATAAATTTAAAAAAAGGGGGGGCAGCTAGATGGTGCAGTGGACAGAGCACCGGCCCTGGAATCAGGAGTACCTGAGTTCAACTCGGGCCTCAGACACTTAACACTTACTAGCTGTGTGACCCTGGGCAAGTCACTTAACCCCAATTGCCTCACTGAAAAAAAAAAAGAGAAAGAAAGCAAAGTGTTTAGACAGGTTAAGAACCCCTGCTGATGGTCTAAGTTTCCAGGGCTCAAAGAATGGAAACTAAGTATCTTCATGTTCATGCAAGGTTATCTTTGGATATACATTATCCTTCCTTCTTTGAATTGAGACTATAGGACTGCTCCTCAATTTGAGTTCATTATGGCCTAGGTAGCCTGAACACGAGGTATTCAATCACTCAGGAGCCCAGACAGAGCCTCCTGTCACCTCTGTGTCCTGTATCCATTCCCACCTCTTTCTTGTTTTAAGTTATAATACAGATAAGGGGATACAACCATTCTGATATGAAAGCTGTTCTCAGTCACTGTAGGACCTTTAGGATTTATTTATGCCTTGATCAACTTGATCCCCTTCCATCTAGTCCTTGGTCCCTTCTTACTTCTCTCTATACCCTAGTACCTGTCCATCTCAGCACTACTGTCCATACCCTTATATATCCTTTCATTTCACTGTGCCCTTTGGAATCCCTAATATATTATCAACAACCTTCCCTTCAGCGTATTTTGCATCATTTCACATTATTTCCATCTTTAGGTGTTAATGGAAGCCTAAATGCATCTGAAATATATGATATCCCTGGCCACCATCTTGCAGTACTGGATTTATATCCTCTTCCCCCATTCAACTTCCTCCATGACTCTAAACTGAGAGTTACCTGTTCTTCAAATTTCCAATAGTACTTTACCAATGCCTCTTCTTTGCACTTAATTCATTACTTCCTGTATCATAATGTTATCGTTTTTGTTCATGAATTTTGTTTGTTTGAGTATGTATGTGCTTAATAGTAGCACATGTGCCATATCTTACCTGAACACCTAGCACAGTCCCTTATGGATAGTAATTGATTAATATATTATTAATTAATTCAAGTGGGTATTAGTGAATATTATTCATTAGCATCTGACAAATGAGAAAACAATATTAATTAACATACCCATAGTCTGATAGTTAATTCCTGATTAAGTTAAGAGAAGAACCCAGGTCTCTCAACTCCTAATTTAATAGTTTTCCCACCACTTCAATATCCTTTAAGGCAATAACTATTTCTACATAAACAAAAGGAAGATTAAAACCCCAACATATATGTAAGTTTATACACTCAATATGCCCGAGGAAGTGATAAGATGTAGTAGATATTCACAGATGGAAAACATCTTAAAACCTCCTTCTGCCAGTCTCTCACTGTTCTTTATTGTTTTTCTCAGGTAAAAGGAAACCAAAAGTTCAGGTGGGGGATACCATCTGCTTTCTAAGATAAGTGTTGCTAAGTATGCAGATTTTTTCATTAGAATGAAGCTCTAAGCCCATAGAAATTACTTGAAAGTATGCTTAATAAATTGGTTGTAAATTTACAAAGAAGTGGAAAACTTGCCAATTGTAACTTATTTTGAGGGAGATTCTTGTTCTAGGTGAATTATTATGTAATTTTTAAGTATATTGTTCATAATCAAAGGTTTTTTTCTTTATATCTAAAGGATTCATTGTCAATTTCTCTCTTTTTTAAAAATTGCACTTAGGTTGTCACAGTTTGACAGGCCGTTCATCTGAATGTTTCTTTACATTTGAAAATTAAAGAATTTCCAAAATGGTAGATGTCTATTTAACCTAAAACTGAAATTTTTACTCTACAAAAATATTTATGGTCAGTATGACTTTTAAATTTGCTTGATAGCATAAGAAGACATCTTAGCAAAATGAAAAGGAAATAGGAAGGGTCTAAAATCACAAATAGATTTAGAAGATGATTTGTGGATGCCGATACTGTGGCATCATGTTCCTTAGGATCAAGTTTGGGCAGAAATACAGAGGATACATGTAATGTGATTTACATGGCCCACTCATTGAGTAATATCACAGTAAATAATAAAAATGGGCAAGAAGCCTAATGCCAAGTGAAATTCACATTATTTCCTGACATACATAGAATAGCATATTTCAGGAAAAAGGCCACATACATTCAGGAAAATTGAACACACAAGCCAATTGGCTCAATATCTTCCAGGACAATGGATGTCAAGCTTGCTCGAGAAGATAGTTATAACTTTTTTTTTTAATTGAGGAAGTAGAGGCATAACAGTGTTCTGATTGGTACATTTTTTTTTTTCTCATGAGAACAGACACTGTCACTTATATCATTCCTGGAATTAAACGTTCAATTATCTAGTATGACCATGAAATGGAGGAGGACAGGTCCTGGTAAATCAGATACTCAGTGAGTGACCATATATACCAAATGTTGATTGTCAGTTTTAAAAGATCTAGAATGCCTACAGTAGCATACACTTAGCTATTAAACTATGCTCAGAATGATCTTCCTTCTGTTAATCAGAAGGCACTTTAGGATATTCCAGCTTCCCTAGCTTATCATCATTAACAATTATTGCTATACCATGGATTGTGGAAGGTCAATGAATACAGCATTCCAACTACTGGAATGTTTACAAATTAGAGAGTTGCCTGTACCTTTTAATAACTACAAGGCAAATTCACATTTTCAGATTAAAGATTCCCCCCCCTTTTTTTTAGTGAGGCAATTGGGGTTAAGTGACTTGCCCAGAGTCACACAGTCAGTAAGTGTTAAGTGTCTGAGACTGGACTTGATCTCAGGTCCTCCTGACTCCAGGGCCAGTGCTCTATCCACTATGCCACCCAGCTGCCCCTCCCTTTTCTTTTTTCTTCTTTCTTTCTTCCTTTCTTCCTTTCTTTCTTTCTTCCTTCCTTCCTTCCTTCCTTCCTTCCTTCCTTCCTTCCTTCCTTCCTTCCTTCCTTCCTTCCTTCCTTCCTTCCTTCCTTCCTTCCTTCCTTCCTTCCTTCCTTCCTTCCTTCCTTCCTTCCTTCCTTTCTTTCTTTCTTTCTTTCTTTCTTTCTTTCTTTCTCTTCCTTCTTCTTCTTCTTCTTCTTCTTCTTCTTCTTCTTCTTCTTCTTCTTCTTCTTCTTCTTCTTCTTCTTCTTCTTCTTCTTCTTCTTCTTCTTCTTCTTCTTCTTCTTCTTCTTCTTCTTCCGCCACCACCACCACTGCCGCTGCTGCTTCTGCTGCTGCTGCAGGGCTATGAGGGTTAAGTGACTTGCCCAGGGTCACACAGCTAGTAAGTGTCAAGTGTTTGAGTCCAGATTTGAACCCAGGTCCTCCTGAATCCAGGGCCACTGTGTCACCTCCCTGCCCCCAAGACTTCTCTTTTCTGACTAATAGATAACATTCTAGCACAGAGATAGGAAGATTGTTAACTCTTTTTTTCCCCCTATTCTTTCTTATCTGGGAAGCCTGAATGCTCTTATTTACTAACAATGCTACTTTAGTTTCTGGATCATGGAAACACAGGATTTCAAAGTTGGAAGAGAATTTATAAACTTCCAGTCTGATGTAACTCTTCACTTTTATAGATGAGAAAACAGAATAGCAGAGAAGTTAACTGATTTTTTTGAGGTCAGTTGCAGAATTGGAAATAGAGTCCTGGTCCCCTGCTTCTTAGTGAAGTATTCTTTCCCTCCAACACTCCAACAATACATTTTCTCTGACCCCATACTGATTGCAGGCTCTGCTTGCCTCTGACCCTGATGCTCCTCTCAGCTTTGACTTTGCTCTAGGATGTGAAAAGATTTTGCAGTCAATTAATCTACCCTATAGTGGCAATCCTGTTCTTACTTGCTGTCGAATTATTCTTTTTATCTAATAAGATTCATTTCCCCATTTCATAGCAAGAGCTTGCATTTACATAACACTTTAAAATCTACAAACCATTTTACATATGTTATGTCATTTTATCCTCACCAACAACCCTACAACATAGGTACTGTTATTATGTCTAGTTTGTAAGTGAGCAAACTGAGGTACAGATATTAAGTGACTTGCTTAGGTCCCAGAACTTGTAGGTGTTTGAGAAAGTTTCCATTGAGGCCTTCTTGATTCCAAGTCCAACACTGCTAATGACTTGACTGCCTCGCTGCCCCATACATTCTCTTTGGAATGTGAACCCGGAAATGCTTCTCTCTTTTCCCATGATCTAAGGCTATAGAAGACTTGACTATGGATGCTTAGGAGACTGCCCTTCATGCCTTTGATGGGTATGAATTTCTATATGACTAATTCCAGAATCTCAATTTCTCAGTCTAACTTCTTATAATCATTGATGTTTTTATTAGGGTAGAAGAAGGAGTCAGTAGGTTCTCCTTTTGGTTTTTCTATTTTGAGCCTCACATAGACCGTATCTCTTCATTCCTGTCTCTTCTTGTTATATTGAGACTTTCAGTTATCTTGGGTAGGAATGCTGATTTAAGACTTTAGCCCAGATGCAGTTGTAATGAAAAGAGAATCATATTGAAGATAAATAGCATATATAAGAGATGGAGAGTTTGCTTCACATGAACTTATTTCCTGGGCACAATTATTGGTCTATTATACCAGATAGGGAAAGGAATTAATCATAGACAAGAAGGCAAAAATACAGTTAACAGAAGCATGATTTAATGGGGAAGAATGAGTAACCCTTGCTGGAAGAAAGGTAAGTTTAGATTGTCCAACTAGTCAGCACATATGATTTGAATCTATCTCTTCCCCTTGGCTCTGTCCCTGTTTTAAATATTCCTCAATGTCCTGTCTTGAACAAGAACAGCAACAAAATCACTACACACAACTAGATTTGACTTTGATGTCACCCACTACCCTACTTTTATCTTTAATGTCAAGACCGGCACTCTTAAACAAATTATTTACATCTAATAGCTTCATTTCCTCGCCACCCATATCATTTTGCAGGAAATTGATCATGTTTTCTCACATTACCAGAATGTCAAATGAGAGTCATGGAAGTCCTATGGAAGACTTGCCTTCTTTAGCATTTTATTCAGTTTTATTCGTTATCACGTTCAGGTCTGCGTCCATATTTACTGATTTGAGGAATTGCTAAGTAGACTTCTCAATAGCTTTAAATTGCATATGTTGTTGTGTTATCAATCTTTCAAAAAAATTTTAACTATGTACTAGGCACTGAATGTATAAAGAAAACAGAAAATAGCTTCTGTCTCTGGGAAGTTTACATTCTAGTGTAGAAGGTTAACATGTATATGCGGAGGTATATGCAAGATATATAGAGTACTTGGAAGGTAACCTGATCAGGTAAGGCCTTCACAGCTAAAGGGACATGGAAAAGCTTCCTGGAGAAAATGACATTTGAGCTAAGTCATGAAGGAAGCCAGAGATTTCGAAAAATGGAGGTGAGAAGGCAGAGAAGTCTAGAAATGGGTGACATCCATTACAGGGTACAGAGATAGGACAGGAAAAGTCATATGCAAGAAATAGTACAGTAGCATGGCTAGATCATAGAATTCAAGGAGGAAATTGAAGTGTTAGAAGACTAGAAAGATAAGAAGAGGCCAGGCTATTAAGAGTTTTAACTGCCAAATGAAGGACTTGATAGTCATTTCTTCTGAGAAGCCTTTTCCTGACATCTGATCTTGACAGTGATCTCTCTTTATTAAAAAATCTTAAAATATTTTGGTTTTATTTCTACATATTACATATTTGACTTGGCTTATTTGTACATGTGCCCCTACTAAACTGTAATCTATTCAAGGGAAAGGACAATAACTTTATATCCACAGCTATGTTTCTTCATAGTAGATGTTTGACAAATATTTATTGATTACATACATGTGTGTATGAATAAATAAATGAAATAATTAAAGATAGGTATCAACATTTTCCTAACAGGTGTCTTCAAGAGCTAAGTATGTGCAACACCAGGGAGAGTAGCAGAAAAAATGAGTTTCCTTTTTCTCCTGGTGACCAGGGAATCATGGGTTTTCCATTGTGCATGGGAGAATTAGATTATTTCATTAACTAAGATTTTGGCTCAAAATAACTAAATCTTTCACATTGACATTTTAATTCAACCTAAAGCTGCTTAGGCGTTACCACCTTTTGTTACCTTTTATTATAATTTTTTTAATGCTGTGTAAACATTTTAAAATGAGTTTTAATGGACTTGTTTTCAAACAGTATGAGAGAAAAATTCTTCTTGGTATTTGGCATTCATTGCTTTGACATGAATCAGCAGCAACAGAGTAGTGAGTGGATAAAACGAACCTTTTTATCCAGTCTGGGAGTTTAATCTAGCGGAACACCCCTGATTGCCGTCATTTGACAGGAGTAGTAATTATATTTAAGGGAGGCATATTGTTTCTTTCTACTACTGTGCAACAATAGGCAATAGGCCTTTACTTTGTGACAGAAATCCTGCAATTGTAAAACTGAATGAGTTAAAAAAGAAAGTGCAGCTTCTAATGGGAACTTAGCATTTACTCAGTAACCCTTGTATCTCAAGAGATTGAACTCTGGAAGTCATTTAAATTGTGTGTATACTTTGGATATTTGATATTTTCAAAATTTCTCCAAAAAAAACCCCAACCAAAACAAAGCAGATCCAAGTCTATTAAAAAAACATCCTCCGATTGTATTTTAATGATTTATGAATATATTGGTTATATTCTATTGTGGGTAATATTTACTAATTATAGTACTGAGTAATGTATCTTTTGGCATGCCTCTTTCGCTTTGTGGTGTCTATCCCTCTTCCCAGAAATCAAAACCTAAGAATTCATCAGCCGTCAAAGTTCTCCAGAAAGAGCTGTCAGTGTCAGGACAAACTCTGACATTTTCTGAGCTGCTGGTAATAGGACCTTGCTAAATTAAAAACAAAAAACAAAAACAAAAACCCCACAGTCTAGTTAGGACATGATTCTTAAAAGTGTGAGAATTATATCACCATTTAGGATTAATAGCTCTTTAAAGAAATTATATTTTCACCTTTATTTTTATCTTCATTGCCACCAAAATACAATAACTGAATTTCCTTATGTGTCATCCTTTGTGGATAATGATACAGATTTGTAATATTTTCCCCAATTTGAACATTTAAAAAAGAAATATAAAGAAGGTAATGACAATTGAAATATAAGGCAAAGAGTATTAAGAAACTTCAAATAAAGGAAATTTGACTTAATAGCTTAGTCACTGAGATAACAAATTAAAGCAATTACGTTGGTTTCCCTTTAAAATTCTGGTCTTGGCCAACAAGCCTGAGACTCATCTGAAAGTTTTGTGATACCCAGCTTGTATTACAGGTACTCCTTTTGTTTTATAGTACGTTTAATTTCTACTTATGATGTATCCCAAACCTTGTATTGATAAATTGTGTTATAGTGAAGTTGATATCTGGGATTTCATTGTGAAATCCCAGTATCTCATAATCCATGACCAAATCTATTTGGGTTCTTATGTGTTTATAATTACTATAGTCTTTTTTCTACTGCTACTACTGACTAGTTCATTTGCTTAGTAGTCCCCTTAAAATAAACCTTTAAGGTAGGTAGTGAAGGTAATACTATTTTAGGTAGGGAACTTGAAGCTCAGAGAGATCCTATGACTTGGCTCCAAATGTGATGCTCTTTTCCATGACTCCATGCTTCTCATTCATTGCTTCACTAACTTCCTCCTCCATGTAGTCTCTTGAAGCTATTTTCTCAAGTTTCTTTAGCTAACAAGAACCAGTAGCTTCAGTCTAAATGCTCTATTTTGTGTCTTAGATGAAAGTGATGATGCTGTTCCTAGTAACTCACAGTTATGTGGAACAATGAGGTTTGCAAAGTACTTTTCTCACTGTAGCCATTCATTCTTCCCTCTTGACCCCATGCCTATTTTTTGAAATGCCTTTTTAAATTTCTGTGATGTTGCAATACTCTCATTCATAGATTTATAGGTTTTGAGTTGGGAGAGATCATCTAAACCATCACTCTCCTTACTTCTCATTTCATTGGTGAGGAAACTGAAGCTCCGAGAGATTACGTGACTTTCTTAGACATGTACTAAGTCAGGATTTGAACCTAAGTCGTTCCATTCTAAATCGACTGTTTTTTTCATGATAAAATGTGATCTCCCCCTTTTTCCCCCTCTTGCTTTTTATACACTCTTTTCTCCTTAGCCAACTTTGTAATTTATTCAAGGTCAGATCATGATTTCTGCTAATCTTGCATTATTCCCTATGGTGCCTAAAGTGCCGAGGAAATGGAGGCCAGTCCACAGATATGAGTGGATTGATTTCTTAATTCATACCAGTGATCCACACAATTAGTGCTTAATTGAGAGTTGAATGTACTTCAGTGGATACATGATCTCATCTGTGGGTTCTCCCTTTACTGATGTAGTCAGTAAACATTTCTAAAGAGCCTCCTTTTTACTAGGCCCTATGCTAAGCTGCTGGAGATAGAAAGGAAGGCAAAAGATAGTGCCTTCTCTCTTGGTCCAACCTCATCTCATGAAGTTCTTGTCAGTGTTCTCCAATAAATTCTCCATGATATGCCTACTCAGCATACTATAGCTACTTCTCTCAGTTTTTTATAACATTTTGTGGCTACTAGCACAGCATGTGGAGACACAGAATCATAGATTTAGAACTAGAAAATACCTTAGAGGCCTGCTAGTCTAATCTTCTTATCTTTTTTTTTTCTTTTTCTTTTTTGGTGAGGCAATTTGGATTAAGTGACTTGCCCAGGGCAGTAAGTGTCACATAGGGTAGTAAGTGTCAAGTGTCTGAGGCCAGATTTGAACTCAGGTCCTCCTGAATCCAAGGTGGGTGCTCTATCCACTGTGCCACCTAGCTGCCCCCCAATCTTCTTATCTTAATAAAAGGAATTGGGGTCTAGAGAAATTTGGTGACTTGCTGAAAGTCACAAAAGTAAGGAGCAGAATAAGGATTTGAACCCAAGTCATTTGACTCAAAATCCAAAGCTCATTCCACCATGTTATAATGCCTTTTCTGTCCATCCCTCACTCTTGTGTATGCAAACTGACCTTTTTAAATTGCATCTGTCTTAGATTATCATTTCTTATATATGACTCCTCATAAAATATCACTGGTAGTGAGCTATAATCTATTTATATCTGCAATGAAGCTCTCTATTGCCCTTTGGGTTGCCAACAGTTTTCATTTTTTAGGGATCGTGATGTTCCATGATTTACAACCTCTTAGCATCTTGTAACTTTAATAAGATAGGTTTTATACTTGGGAAAGTTTCATTCATATCAAAGAAATTGCAGATTTCTTTTTGGTGAGGCAATTGGGGTTAAGTGACTTGCCCAGGGTCACACAGCTAGTAATTGTTGTGTCTGAGGCTGGATTTGAACTCAGGTCCTTCTGAATCCAGGGCCAGTGCTCTATCCACTTCACCATCTAGCTGCCCCCAGTTCCAGATTTTTTGAATGAATTTTTGTAAGCAGTGCTCATGGTGCATAGGTCTTTGAATCTTCCAGGGGACTGCAGCTCTTATAGAAGATCTTGTCCTAGTTTGTGGACATGCTTTGTACAGTAAGCAGGATCTAGGATATCCCTCAAAAACTGTACTCAATAGTTGGCTGAAGCATGAATTATTTTTTTTCTTATTAACAGGGATATAATATAAAATATTTTAGTATCTGTGCATTGAATTAAAAATATCTCCAAGACACTTACAGGTATGGCAGTGTAATTGAGGACAGTGATATGAATTTGGAAAGCATGAAGCAATCGAGTTGTTATTCTTAGCACAATTTCTCATTCAGCGTGTTGGTGCAATTTCCCACTCATCTTTTGAAACTTACCCTGGGTTCTAGCACAATTATCCCAGGGAACTTCAAGCCTTGGAAGATTCTGATTTTGAAAGTATATCTCTCTTTGCTTTGAAATAGCACATTTCCGATTAATATCGCCCAACTGTAAATGGGTCCCCACTTTGGGATGAAGAGAGGGCAATGCTGAATTAGACACTATAGTTTAGATTCAACATATTCAGTCATACTGTAAAGTAAAAGTTGGGAGAAAACCAAAAAGAAAGAGTGAGAGTCAACCTTGACCTTTTTGTGCTGTTTATATGGAATCGCATCTTCCAGCAGAAGTTGAAACTTACTGAAAACAAATGAGATTTGACCCCAAACAGAGTGAACAAAACCAATTGGTAATATAATCTTGAGGTGACAAAAGATTGTTGTGGGGAAAAGATATATACTTCATGGTTAGATAGATAATAAGAGACTGGCTACCTGAAACTATAATACTCATCCTAAAGACATATTTCTGTTTGCACATTTAAAATGTCTTCTCTTTATGATTTTAGTTCATTTGTTGTTTGAAGTTATTCCAAGCACAGCACAGGCTTTCTGATAAGAAGAACCCCCTCCCTCTTACCTCCTAAGGCCTGAAAGTGGGATTGTTGATGTTTTTCCCACAAACTCAAGTTTTCCAACTTATCATTTCATTTCCCTCACCTGACCTGTCCCTTCTGCTGTTCACTCTTTAGAGACCTCTCAGAATTTTAATCTTCCTTTCAAGTCTCATTCAGGTGCAATCTCATAAAAAAAGATAACAATTTCATTTCCCCACTCTCCAGTTTTTGATGTTTCTCTTCCTTATTTTACCTTCTATTTATTTCCCTGTGTTGTCTGTGTGCATGTGTGATATCTCCCTCCTAGAAAGTTTCTACCTGTTGTTTTTTTTTTATTGCTTGATGTGTGTGTATATGTATAGTAATGTATTAGGCATCAGAAATATATATATATATATGTACATATATGTGTGTATGTAACTGATGACATGCATATTTGTGCACAATAGTCCTTAATAAGTGCTTAGTTAATTTAATTTAATTTTTGTAGAAGACTTTTGTAGCTCTATCATTTTTAATTTTTTTTTGGTGGAGCAATGAGGGTTAAGTGACTTGCCCAGGGTCACACAGCTAGTAAGTGTCAAGTGTCTGAGGTCAGATTTGAACTCAGGTCTTACTAAATCCAGGGCCGGTGTTTTATCCACTGCGCCACGTAGCTGCCCCCATATAATTTTTAATTTTCAAAACAATTTTTTAAGATCTAGCTTAATTCTTTTTTTTCTTTTCTTTTCTTTTTTTTTTAGTGAGGCAGTTGGGGTTAAGTGACTTGCCCAGGGTCACACAGCTAGTAAGTGTTAAGTGTCTGAGGCCAGATTTGAATTCAGGTACTCCTGACTCCAGGGCCAGTGCTCTATCCACTGCACCACCTAGCTGCCCCTTTAGCTTAATTCTAAAGTAAATTCCAGATTCCAAGGAAACCATACCATAGAATGAAGAGCATTGGACTAAAGTTTAGAATATCTCCAACATTAGAATGAAAATTCCTTGAGGGCAGGGAATTTTTTTTTTTCCCTTCGTATCACCAGGACTTACCCCAGTTTCTGGCTCATAGTAAGTACTCAACAAATACTTGTTGATTGTTTGATTGAAAAACTGTGTTTAAGTCCCATTTCTGAACATTACTAGCTATGTAACCTTGTAAAATTAATTTAATTTTTGTAAAATGGTTTCCTCACTTATTAAATGGGAATAATCATATTTGTAAGGCTTACCCAATTGGATTGTTGTGAGCTCAAATAAAATAATGTAATAAAACATATTATGACTCTAAAGACCTATACTAATATTAATTATTATTAATAATATTATAGGAAAATTATGAGTACATAGCTTTAAAATATGTTAGAGGGGAGGAAGTAAGCAAAGCCACTTCCAATGAGTATAATAATACAAAATGGGAATAAGATTTTATTTTTCATGGCTCCTATTATGTACTACTTTATATTTATTTGAATGATATTCAGTATGATTTCAATGTATATATTATCACTCAGCACAATGTAATAGCATGATGTAATTGCTCAGCTGGGTTTGAAGTGAGATGTCTCAAGCTTTGAATACTTTCTCTGCTCCTAATTACATTTGTGACTTTGGATAAGACTGTATCCTCCCTGGGACTCAATTTCCTCATCTGTAAAATAAGGAATTGGACTAGATGACCTCTGAAGTCTATTCTGTTCTACCACTTACAGGATCCTGCTCATGAGGTCCTACTAGATTATAAAGATCTTTCATAGTAGCAACTTGGATATGTGTATATTTTATTATTATATTGTGTTATGTTATATTTTATCATACATAATATTATATATAATAAATATTCCAGAAACGCAGCACATCATAGTTGCCTAGATATTCATGAATGGATTGAATAAATGAAGGTATACTCTCTTTCTCTCTCTCTTTCTTTCCTTGTACATATAATTATATCAAGGTATTACATCATTGAGGTACACGTCCATCTCCTCACTTGTGTATGTTTTGGGGCAGAGGGAGAGATATAGAATCAACAAATAGTCATTGAATATCTACTACAGGCAAAATACTATGTGTCATACAAAGAAGCATAAGATACACTCCCTTCTTGGCTCATTCCATTTCTCAGATGAAATGGGCTTATAGAATGGAAGGCCCATGAGCCCTTTTTTTCTACCCTTTCTTTGTTTTTGTTTTTGTTTTGTTTGTTTTTTGGGATGGAGCAATGAGGGTTAAATGACTTGCCCAGGGTCACACAACTAGTAAGTGTCAAGTGTCCAAGGCTGGATTTGAATTCAGGTCCTCCTGAATCCAGGGCCAGTGCTCTATCTATTGTATCACCTAGCTGCCCCCTCTACCCTTTCTTTAAATCTAACCATTTCCCTTTTTCTTCCCCAATTTTAAAAGCATTTCTTTTTATATACCCTATGCATGATGAATTTCCTACCACTCCACAAAGATTAAAGTTTAGCAAAGTCTGAGCTTTATTTGGAAGATGACATATTTTGGGTGCATGCTAAAATTAACCACATCAAATTTGAGCATTTTTAAAAGTTCTGCTACTACTAGTTTGATGCTTTCATAATGTTTTTAAGCTTTGCTAAGCACTTTACACACATTAATTTCTTAGATCAACAAGCATGATAGGGAAATAATATCTCCTGTAGAATAGTTCCCTCACTTCTTGATTCATCATTTTTGTAGGTGTTGTTTAATCAAGTACTTATGTCTGACTCTTCACAACCCCATTTGTGGTTTTAAGACATTGGAATGGTTTGCAGTTTCCTTTTCCAGCTCATTTTAAAGATGAAGAAACTGAGGCAAACAAGGTTAAGAGATTTGGCCTGGGTCACTTAGCTGCTAAGTGTCTGAGGCTGGATTTGGATTTTTTCAGGTCTTTCTGACTCCAAGCACAGTCTTCTAGAATATCTTAAAATAATGTAAAGACTATATATCATTCACTGTTACCATGTATGTACAGGATAAATTACAGAATCTTCAAGCTGGATTTGAGATTCTTTAGTCTGAATTTTCAGTGCAGAAATTTCGTCTTTATTTTCCCTGCCTTACTTAGCAATTAGGTAACATATTGGATAAAGCACGGGATAGAGAGTCAGGGAGACCTGAGTTTAAATTTTACCCAGCCACTTATTAGCTATGTGAGCCTGAGCAAGTCACTTAATCTTTATGGGCCTCAGTTTCCTAATATGTAAAATGTGGGATAATTATAGCACCTAACTGACAGAGTTTTTTGAGGAACAAATGAGATACTACAAGGAAGTGCTTTTCAAATATTAATGTTCTTTATAAATATTGTTATTACTACAATCACCACCATCACTACCACTCGTCCTTGTCCTCCTTCTCCTCTTTGTCTTCCTCTTCCTCCTCCTCCTCCTCCTCCTCTTCCTCCTTGTATTACCACCACCACCACCAACACAATAGTGTGTCCTTAGATGCTAAATTGCTATTTAGAGAAATAGTTCCATCAATTGCTGGGCAGCTATCATTATTATGAAGTTCTTTCTTAAATTAGACTGAAATCTTACCTTTAATTTCCCTACATTCTCCCTGAAGCTAAATAGAATAAGTCTATTTCTTTTTTTTTATCTTACAATCCTGCAAATATATGAAGATCATAATGAGATATACCCTAACCTTTATCTTTTCCCTCACTGAGTTTCACCAGTTATTACTACAGAGGTTATCAATAGTGTTAACCATAACAATATTTTACAGGCTTTTAAAAATACTTTTATTCTTAAATATTTCTTATTTTCCCATTTTAATTTTTTCCATGTTTCATTATTCCTGTTAACTTAGTAAATAATCCGTGTAGAAAACAAAGCCCAGGGTGTTTTTTTAAATGTATTTTCAAAAACTAGCAGTAGCAGTTTTTTTTAAATGGCTAGATTAGTTAATTTACTCCTTTGTTCTTTTTTATTAGTATGGATAACAAAGAGTTGACCACAGTTTATTTTGATTTCACCATTTAAACTGCAAGTTCTTTTAAAAAGGCAAAGATTTTATTATTACAACTAGAATAAGCAATATAACTTAATAAATACTGATTGAGCTGGGAATACCTTCAATTTTCCTTAAAGTAATTATTATTTTTTGATACTCAAAACCATATTTTGGTTGTTTCTTCTTGAGTTTTGTATGGTTATCATATCAATGTGATCAAATCTTATTGTTCTTATCATTTCGTTTTAATCTGAAACCTGTACTTTTTTCAGAACATTGCAAGTTCCAAATTATTCATAATAATTAATGACATTTATATTTTTATAATTAATTTATGCAAATTATATGCTTCCAGATTGTACAGTATTTCAGATGAATGAAATTTAGATACTTTTTTTGGTTCCACAACAAAGATAATTTTTTTTGTTTTGTGACAGTTATTATTTAGCATGTGTAATTATTTTATGAGTTGAGAAATGAAAGCTACTAATCATTCCAAAGTTAGGAAATAAGTACTTTAGCTTTTTTTTTCTTTTCAATATTTAAATTATATCATTCCTTGTACAATAAACATGGTATGAGCATGCTGGGTTTTAGATGATTTTTTTAAAAAATTATTTTAAAGGAATTTAAATCATGTGGATCAAATGAATTATGGTTATAAGTTATTTTCTTTTAAAATCATCGTTACTTTTCAATGCATACTTTAAAAGAAAATGTTCCTATAACATTTGTGTCTGTTTTCCTTATTCTTTGAACATGTCAACTCTTTTATGCAAGTTGAGATTTGAGGGTTAGTGTATATTTGTAAAATAGCATAAACATTGTTAGATTATGACATGTAGTTTTAACCCTCATGTTATAGAGCATGCAGCAATAATAACTGTCTTCCTGAGCACCTATCCCATTAAATAGACAATGGACCGTTGATGAGGTGTTGAAAATATCCTTTTTGATGCAGCTGAGTTTGTCTGTGATCATAGCTTTACAAAGTTCCATAAATAATACTGCACTTTGTGTTTTGTTTCTTTTAGTTATTGCCTCTCCATTTATTAAAGATTGACACCTGACAGTCAAATTCTTGGGTTCTGTTTGTGTTTTCAATCATGCAGATCTTTCTATTTCTTTTATAGGATAAGGAATGTCATTACATCTGCTGCTTGTTGAATGGTTTCTCAGTTGATTCTGGCAAAATGTCAATTCTGGGTGCCTCTATGTATGCAATTTTTTCTTTTGTGCCGTCATTCTTTCTCTTACTTGTCTATTGATTGATTGAGCCACTCTGGTATAGAAGTACTTAAATGGGCCACTTACTGGACTTAAAATCATAACTATAGCTCATCATCTTGCTAACCTGTTATAGTTCTGCTCACTCTGATGAATAAAAGCTCCTCTTTTTTCTCTTGTCTTTTCCCTAGAATAACATTTAAACTATTATATATCCATATTTTAGCTGTCATGTTATCATTTCTTTTGTGTGGGTTATTAAAAGTTAGACATTTTTTTTACCCAGATAATGCAAAATGAAGAGGTCAGGCATTTATTTTGATGCCAAATGAAAATGAATAATGATGACCAGAGGTTTTGTCCATAGAAATATGTCAAATGGGGTGAAAAGTACTTCAGTTAAAATATGGCTATGGTCATGAAAATATGAATTTGGTCTATTCAAATTTTATTATTTTTCAAAATATTTACCTTATGTCAAACTTTAGAAATGTTTTACTGTTTCAAAAAAGGCCTCATCTGGAGAAGTAATCTTATCCCCTCCCCATATTGCTATAAATAAGATTAAAGTAAATTGCATTAACTGAATGTGCTTTTTGTATAATCTGGTTATGTCATGTGACCTTTAGCAATACAACAGGGAAGTGTCGGATGAACTGTCAAGTTCTATCACAATGTTACTTATTTTGTGAATAAGGAGTTTCTATCCTTCCACCCCTTGGGATTTTATTTTTGAAAGTTCGTGTTTATTTAAAAGAGGGGGAGGGGTTGCTTTCCAATTACATGATACTTGGCAGTGGGTAGATACTTGGCAGAGTGAAATGATTAGGCCTTCAAGAAAGATAAAAATAAGTCTAGTGGAAAGTATATATCTATTTCTGTTTAAACATAATACAAATTGCAGAATCATATATTTTAATTACATCTGCCTCAAATGATTATAGAAGATCAGATTTTACCCAGACACCAACTGAAAGAATGATCAGCTCCAATGATAGTAGACTGTAGTTTGATCATGATGTAAGAAAGCTGAACACTATCTTCAGGCCTTTTTCCCATTCACTTTTGTGCCTTGACAAATTACCTAGACACGAACAGTCAGAGTCATTGCAGAAAATATAAACATCTTACCAAAAAGGGAAAAAAAAATCTTATTGAGAATAAACCATATCCTATTTCCCTTGTGTTGGATAAATACATTCTAAGGATTGTTTTGACTGTATTAACCAGCAGCATTTTCTGATGCTTGGAGAGCTTCAGGTAGGACTTAGAAACTATATGGGACCAAAGCGCAGCTGCAGATATTGTCACTTACAAGGTATGGTGCAGCTGGGTTCTCAGTGTTTTCTTTGCCAGACAAGGAAGTGACTTTCCTTAGAGAAGAGGTTTGTAGTCATTGCCTTAAATGAGGAAAACTAGAACCAGATTTCTTTGAGGAGTTGCACTGGGGATACTTGACTACTCATTGCTATTTGTGAAGGAAATTTTTTTTTGTTAAGTTGTAAGAAGCTTTAATTCCAATGTTGTAAAAGAATAAGACTGGTTATACTACATTTGCATGATTATTTGAAAGAGAAATGAAAATAAAACAAAGAAAAGGACACTCTTTGACTTCATATTAATCAAAATCATTATATTCAGAATCAGTCAGCTTTTTGTGAAGAGGCGAACCAATATAGACACTAATGGGAGACATACATTATCAGTGTTATTGAAATTGTTTTTCCAAGCTTTTGAACATTTTATAATGATAATTACATGTTTGTCATGAAACTTCCAAGATGGATGAAAATTAGTCATTTTAATATTTTGGAAGAATTCATTTAACCCAATTTAGGGGGGAAAAGTATTTTTTGTCCAACATTTCTGGAAAAAAATAAAATATTTATCAACTTCTTTCTATTGTCCTCTTTAGAAAGTAATTTGTGGTCAGTGGAACTCAGCAGGGAAGCTCCTTTTCCTCCAGATGGTTATGACATTTGAGTAAACCTTAGAGGATTAAAGGCACTTGAGTGAACACTCAGTGTAAAGGCCTGACATAACCTGACACTCCTAATCTGGATTCTGGATTGATTGGATGGCTAAGGGTACCAAACCAAACCAAACCAAACCAAACCAACAAACAAAAAACCAAAACAAAACACCAAACACATCAAGCAACTGTGCAATAGCTGTGTATAATTTTTAGAGAAACCAGAAAAGGTTCCTAAGTATAAGTGACACGTTTTCCAAGTCTAGAAACTTCTCTTAGTGGCACATATTCAGATAGTCTCATTTCTATATCTTGGTATAGTTCACTTTTAAAATAACAATATTTTTGCATGAATGAGCACAGTGTGATATAAATGTCTTTGCACTTTATTAAATACGGTTTGCAAACAATCTAAATGGTTAAATGGTGGAGGAAACTAAAGAAAGTGAACTTTGTGAGCTAAGCCCACCAAATCTAATTATACATTATCACCATCTGCTGAAATATGATAACAGAATAAACATCAGCACTTTCAGCTTTTGAAAGGAAAAAAAATATTTGTACATGTGGGATGCTTATAAGTATGTCTGAGAATCACACAGAAAGAAGTAAGGATGTGAAGTGCTATATCTGAATTTAACCAAGCTGATTTGTTTTTCCCTATCCAATTACAGCTCTGAAACACTGAATATTTTAAACGTCTTTTTTGGTCTCACGTTGATTAAAGTTATATCAAGTTTTGGTTAAGGTGATTTGTTTGTGGCTAGAATTTTAATTCTTTCTGTTGCAACTTTCAAAATTACTATGGCAACAGGTGTGTAATTAAAAACACGACATATGTCTTCTATGTAATGATTTTTTTTCTGGTTAAATAAATATTAAATCATACTGCTTAACACCTCTTCTGCTGGTAAACAGAGAATGCTTCATTCAGCCTTGGCCTGTAAATTGATCTAACATCTATAGATAGCTTTTACTGCAGAGCAATTGACTGGGGGTAATTTGTTCTTTTGAGTGTTTTCTCACTTTATCAGGGCATGACAGAAAATCTAGTTTTATTTCATTTAATGCAAAACAAGGGTGATGTGGTTAATTGCTACTCACATTTCTTTTCTTTTTTTCCCCCTTAGAATTCCATTCAAAAGGGCATGGTACTTATTGTTTCTGGTTTGTTCAACAAAATGTGTGTTCATGACAATTAACGTTAAAAGCAAAGAAACACAGGGTCCTAAATTTTTATTTTTCTAGTACATTAGCACCTGAACATTTTTTTAGGGGGGGGGCATTTCAGAGAATCATTCAAACTGGAACATAGACAAATTTAATGTCCTTTAGAGATGATTTTTCTTTGCAATTTCATTGTTATAGATCTTACATTTAAAATGTAAGTAAACTTGAAGGTATTGAGACTTAAGATTATTCCTTTTTGTTCTGTGATGACACATTCTTTAGATATTTGTGGGCATTTTAATGTCTACAAGGTTATAGGAGAATCTCAAAATTATGTGATTTAAAACTACAGTAATACCTTAAGCCAATGGAATGAGTAAGAGGGTTTTTTAATATTTAACTTATCATTCATTGTCATTTACAAATATAATTACATCTTTTGTTTACTGAGGAAACAGTATAAGGAGTTTTTCAATTGGCTTTCCAGCTTTTCAGACATCTCATTAAGAGGAAACAAGGTGTTCTGATTAAGAAAATTGCATGTCTTTTTCATGCAAGAAGATGCTGCTTTTGAAGAAAAAAAAAGTTCTTATAGGCTGCTACTCAATACCAAAGATTGATTGAATTTATTAATAACAAAATGTATAAGGCGTGTCAGAATGAAAACCTGCATGAGAAACTAAATGTGAAGCTTTGAGAATCCAATCATCACATAGTTCTTGATTGAAGATTCAGCACAAGGTTAAAGAAAGGCCATATCGGAACTCTCCCCACGTCTTTTTAAAAAGTTCTCATTTAATTTTTCTGATGGTATGGATTTTAAATTTGGAGTTCATTTTTTAAAGGTACTGTAACCCTGAAACTACTCCTAGTGCAAGACCAGATCACTTGTTTACATGACAGAGCTTCACAAAATGTATTCTGCTGTTAAAATCTCCAGTGAGAAGTGAAAGCTGTATTCTTAGCTAAGAATGTCCCTCAAAAATGTGCATTGTGTCAAAATTTAAAATGCATTTCCCATTTTTTGTACTATTGGTCTCCCCTGCCTTTTACTCACAGTTTATTTAGTCATCTTTAATTGGTGGCTAGGAAACACACACACACACACACACACACACACACACACACACACACACACAGATGCACAGACACCACCCAAGAAAACACAACACCGTGTTCTGGCAGACTTTCCTTTAATGGATCACTGCCAATGTTAGCCATTGTTTCAGTTGCTTGTGGCTGCTCAACTGTGTAAGGTTGCTTGGAAACCCTCCTTCTACTGAGTAATGCTCTCCAATCACTTTCCATTCCTCTCAGTCCAGTGCTTAAAGATTCTATAAACTTCAGCTTACTGGAGTTGTTCTTTGAGACCTCCTTAGGAAACTAATGATGTTGTAAATGGAGAAAATAGAAAATCACCTAGCTGTCCATTCTATTGAGAATGGTAGTTGGAAGAGAAAACAGACATATTTGAAATAAAATATTGTTGATGTTGCAAATTAAAGTGATAGGAAGATACATTCAGAAACATCACCAATAATGAGATTGATGCAGAGTTTTGAGAAGTTTATGTCTGCTTAAAATGAGTGGCTCCTTCATTGGAGATGTATTTATTGTGGACTTCTTTTATGACCTTTTATGACCTTATGACCTTTAGTTTTGACATGAATTTCCCCAATGAAAGGAACACTTCAGTATAATCCATATCTTTAAATTTTAATAGGATATGCAGTTGCATTTTAGATTTTATTATATTTAAATTGTAGAGACTTTTTTGAAAATAAAGTTGTTGCTTTTTTCTCTATTTCTGAGCCTAAGCTGCTACAACTTATTTCTGAGAAGCTGTGTGACATTTCAGAATAACTAATATGCAGTTTGCTAGATGTTACCCAATATTTTTTTTTGAGTTTCATTGATGCCATTGCAGTTCTTTCCAAATATACTTCCAACTACTAAGACCCCCCCCCATCACTTTTTTGTTTGTTTGTTTTTGTTTTTTGGTGAGGCAATTGGGGTTAAGTGATTTGACCAGAGTCACACAGCTAGTAAGTGTCAAGTGTCTGAGGCCAGATTTGAACTCAGGTCCTTCTGAATCCAGGGCCGGTGCTTTATCCACTGTACCACCTAGCTGTCTCCCATCACTTTTTAAAAAAATAATAAACATTTTTATTAATAGTTTTGAGTTTCAAATTTTATCCTTAGTTCCGTTTCTCCCCTATCCCTTCCCTGAGGTGGTAAGCAATCAGATGTGGTTTATACATGTGCAATTATCTATTACTACAGTAGTCATTTTGTATAAGAAAACTTGAATAAAAGAAAAAAAAATGCAAGAAAGCAAAAAATGGCATGCTTCAGCCTGTATTCAATCAATATCAGTTCTTCGGAGGTGGATAGTATGCTTCATGATTAGTCCTTTGGGATTGTTTTGGATCATTGTATTGCTGAGAATAATTGTCATTCATAGTTCTTCATCAAACAATATTTCTGTCACTGTGCACAGCATTCTCCTGGTTCTGCTCACTTCACTCTACATCAGTTCATACAAGTCTTTCCAGGCCTTTCTGAAGTCAACCTGCTTGTCATTTCTTATAACACAATGATATTCCATCACCATCATATACCACAGCTTGTTTAGCCATTCCCTAATTGATGGTCATTCCTTTGATTTCCAATTCTTAGCCACCACGAAAAGAGCTGATATAAATATTTTTGTACAAATAGGTCTTTTTTTCTCCTTCTTGGCATGTCTTTGGGACATAAACCTAACAGTGGTATTACTGGATTTAAGGGTATGCACAGGTTTAGAGCCCTTTGAGCATAATTCCAAATTGCTCTCCGGAATGGTTGAATCTATTCACAATAGCAATAATGGATTAGCATCCCAGTTTTCCCACATTGCCTCCAACATTCAATATTTTCCTGTTTTGTTATATTTGCAATTCTGATAAATGTGAGGCAATACCTCAGAGTTGTTTTAATTTGCTTACCTCCCCCCATCACTGAATCTTCCTTTATTAAAAGAAAAAAAAAACTGTTGGGCAAAACCAATTGACCCAGACAATTATATTTGATAACATGCAACATGCTATATGGATAGTTCATCACCTTTCCAAGGAAAGAGAGGAGATACATAACTTTACATCTTAGTTACACCAATATTGACCATTAAATTCCATAGCATTCGGCTTCCTTTGGTGTTCTTTTTGTTTTTAGTGTTATAGTTGTTGTGCACATTCTTGTTCTGGTTCTGTTTACTTCACTGGGCAATAGTTCATATAGTTCCCCTATTTCTAGGAATTCTTCCTATTCATTGCCTCATACAAGGAAATAATAATCCATTCCATTCACATACCACAGTTTGTTCAGCCATTTCCCAATTGATGCATTCTCACTTTATTTCCAGTTTTATTTGTGTGTGGGAGTGTATTTTCTACTCTAGAAAGGACTACTATTAATATTTTCACATATTTGTGATCTTTTTTCCTCTCTTTATGGTTTCCTTCGGGGTATATGCTCAGCGGTGGCATTGGTGAGGCAAAGGGTATGAACAGTTTAGTTACCTTTCTTACATAATTCCCAACTGTTTTTAAGAGTGCTGGGGCCAATTGAATATCTCCATCAGCCATGTGCCTGACTTCCCACGGGCCATACATGATTGACTATTTCTTGACTATTTTGACATCCTTGCAGTTTCTCCAATGTGAAGCTAAATGTCTGTTGTTTTAAATTTAACTTCTCTAATTTTCACAATTTTTGTCTTTTGAAGATTGTTTGCATATGTCCTTTGACCAAATTTATTTAATAAACATTTTGCATGCATGACTATTTGCATAGATCCTTTAACTAAATCAATAAACTTGAAAAAAATTGGGTTCACAGTTTAGCAGTTGTTTGAAGGTTATGCAAATTAAATTAATTTAAGAAGCCACATGGTATTGTCAATTCTGCAATAGATTTGATTTGGAGCCTATTTGTATTTTAATTCTTATATTTACATACTCAGTGACTTCATAATTTCCCCAATTTTTCTGGTTTTCACATTCACCACTTCTAAAAAAATACACTTCTCAAATAGGTGTGTGAGTTAAAGGTAGAATGCTAAAATATCTACATTGCTTTACTTTTATAGAGTACTTTTAAATCTATGTAATTTTTAGTGTTTTGCATTGACCCTTCATTCTAACTCTTGTAAATGGTTGGTATGTAACCTGGGACAGAGAAATCAGTATGTTCACTAAGTATGAGTCGAACATGTGAATTTAAGCAGTATAAACATGAGTTGTTATTTAAATTATAATGCAACTTTGCTTCAATATCTATCATGTTTTTCTGCTTACTCCCCAACTCTAATCCCTCAAAAATATTAAATGCAATGATGATTCATCCTTCACCTACCATTACCCAATTCTATATAGATAAAAACTAGCTATTAAATAACCAAGCTTCTCTATCAGTATATACACCAAAGTGGCCATTTCTTTAGAGAAGGGTTTCCTTACTCAAATAGTTGATACATTTTTCTCTTGTATTATGTAGACTTAAAATGTGACAAAATGTTGAGTTCTAAATTTATGGATTTAGTTAAATAAGCATTTAGGTATTACTGAGTGCAAATAAGGCACCTTCTTAGACACTGAAGATACACAAATACATAAAGTGCTTTTTCTACTTCCATGAAGTTTACAACAACTTTTTTGCATAACAATTTACTATTTTACTTTTACTGTTTACTATTTACCATTTTACTTACAGTTTACTATACTATTATTACTTACTACTGATTACAAATCACTTTTACCAATAAACATTTTATAAATTCCCACCCCATACCGATGCTTTAGGGTAGATAGGGCAAGTGCTATTCTGCTAATTATATAGAAGATGAAATAGTCTTATGACACCTCAAATCACACAGTACTTAGTGGCAGAATCAGGACTTAAATTGGAAGCTTTTGGCTTAAAGGCCAGTTGGTAAATTTTGATGCAGAGTTGAATTCTAGAATGAGATATATCCTTAGGTACAAAAGATAGGTGCAAAAGTAACTCTAAGATGAATATTGTTTTGATATGTACATTATCTATGAATCATGATTATAGCAACATAGATTTAGAGCTGGATAGAACCGTAGAAACTATGGAGTCTGTTCTTATTTTATAGATGAGGGAATTGAAGTCAAAGTGATCATCTTGCACAAGTCATGCAGTTAATAAGTGACTGAGGCAGGGTTCAAACTCAGGTGTGGTTTTTTGTTTTGTTTTGCTTCATGTTCTCATTTCAGGTGCATCAGTCTGGTTTTTACTATGCTCCTGGGACAGTCCTAAGTGCTAGAGATACAAAGGAAAATAAAAAGCAGTCCTAACCTCATGAAGCTTATACTCTAAGGGGGTAGATTACCTCTGCATATTTGTGTGAGTATGTACATATATGTGTGGATGTTCAGAGGACATACAGAGTAAATGCAGTCAAACTTTCAAGGTGAAGACATTAGGATCTAGATGGAGTGACTGACCAAGTCTGCTTCAAAAAGTGGTGTTTGGGTTTAGACTAAAATGGGAGGGAATCCAACAGCTGCATTATCTCATATAAGAAACACAATGGGCTGTGAGATATAGGAGGCACTGAACTTTGCTTCTAAAGCCTGAACTCTTCAATCCTGGCCCCAGCTCTTCCAAACAGTATATTCCTAGGTATGTCACATGTTCTCTTAACCTCAGCTTTCATATCGACAAAACGAGGATCATAGCATTTTTATCATATACTTCACAGAGTTGGAATGAAGGAAATATTTTTGTAAACTGTGAAGTGTTATATGAATATTTTAAATTTTAAAGTTCATGTAAATATAAGCTCTTCTTGTTATTATTCGAGAAGGGAGAGTAAGAAAACCCTTGTGACTTGAACTCTAGTTCATGTATTAATATGGTTTGATTTTCCTTAATATTGTATTTGCATGACTGAAATTCACATTATTCTTAGGCTTAATAGAAAAAGGTTCAAGTATTTTGTATTCATATTATCTTTCCTTCTGTGTCTCATAAGTCTTAATGGTGGTCTTAGATATCATAGAACCTAATTATAAACAACTGACTAGACCATGAGCCCTATGCAGGTCAGGAAGCAGCATGATATCTAAACTTTGTATTCATTTGGACACCTCCTATAGTGTTCTGGGTATTCTTCTAGTATTTAAGAAACATTTGAATGAATGTATAAATAAGTGATTTCTGCATGTAAAATCAAATAAATTGATTTTTGGGAACTTATAGATATCAAGGAAAAGTGATAAGAACACAGACAGCTTGCCAGAAAAAATGTTGATAACAACAAGGAGAGAGCTACATGTTTTAAAATTATTTTTGGCCTTTACTATTGGATTGAAATGCCTTGGACTTTAGTTAATTTCAAGTAGATCCTTAAATGAGTGTGTGTGGACAGATAAAAGTTATTTTGAATCACAAATCTCAATACACAATTCCTTTTTTTTCTCTCATCCACTGTAATGAATGCTAATATACTGTGGTTTATGAAGAAAGACATGGCAACCAAACGGCTGGGGTCTCCTGTCTAAGAAGTATTTTCAAGTGTCAGCGTGATCAGCATAGGTTTTCCCTCTCCCCCATTCCTGCTTCACCCAAACAAGATAATATCTTCGTTTAGGTAGGGTGAGAGTGCATGAAACTATCCCACTAAGTGAGATCATTAGACCAGAACAAAGCATATATTGATTTCACTTGAAGATTAAAACGTGCTTTTTAAAGACTACCCTGCTCGCCTCCTGGAACTTTTTTTAGGAGGTTGGGGGATGGGGAGAGGAAGAAAGAGAAGAAAATGCCATAACAAGAAACTGAATACAAGTTGCAGCTCTGACAGTGCCGAGCAGAATCTCAAGTGAAAATAATAAGGGGTATTGGGTACTTGAGAAATGGCGGGACCTAATGAGCACATTTACAGAAGCCGTGAGAAATGGAAAGAAGGAGCAGCTTTATTTTTTTTTTTTCAGCACAAAGTCAACCACATCATTTTTGTTTTGTGAGCAGGTTTGCAAATTATCACTGTCTTAAATTGGATTATTAAAATGATAGCATGGAGTTTGTTGTGGCTTCTTGAAAAAATTTAGTTTTCCTCTAAGATTTTTTGTTAGGTAAATATTTGTTATGTCTTCCTTTGAATATTTTCAAATGAACATTTCCTTATTATGGCAATAGGCACTATTTTCATTTTGAAAGTCACTTATGTATTTATTATATGCATGTGAAGTTTATATTTAAATGTTCCTTCTAATTTAATCTTGTAAATGTTGATATCTAGTTGATTTTTACACATTAAATTTAACTAATTAATCTCTGGAATTAATAATCACACTTAAATACTTAAACTCTTCTCTTGTAGTTGTGTCAGTTTAAAGAATTTTCCTCTTTTTCATTGTGGTTTCTATTTATTTTATTTTTATTTGAAAAATGAATTTTCTAAAAGTATCTCCAATAAGAAAGAGAAATGTTCGTGCTACTGTCATTTCTGGCTCTATAACTGTGTCCATAATTGAGATGTACTTTCAGAAATGAAAATTAATACCAAAAGCTCTGGTCTACTCAACTAGAATATTTTTTTTAAAGAAAAATAAGTTCAATCATTGGTTTCTGCCTCAAACTTTAAGGAGATGTTAATCATGAAAATATATACTCTTTACACTTAAGAACAGTCCTTTGATAATAAAAACAAAAATTAAGTTTGAATAAATCTAGTTTTCAATTAATAAATAGTATATATTAGAGCAAAAAGATAGTACTTCTCTAACTAAAAAAAGATATATTCTTTGAAAATGAATAATCTATAAAGTGAATATGAAAAAGTGTTAGTACAGACTAAACAATCATGACTTTAAAGAGAGAATCCAAATATATGTGATTTATGTTTTTTTCTGGTAATTTGAAACACATGTATAATAGTTAACATGCAACATAAATCACACACAAACAAACCAGAAAATCTTTTTTTAAATAAGATATATAGTATACATACATACACATATACAATTCATACAAATTTTAATTGGCAGAAGCCTGTTATGCCAACTCTTGCGTAACTATGATTATTTCTGCAGACAAAAAAGAATAAGATAAAGAGAATTTGCATTTATTTGCTATTAATTTTGCTTTTGTCCTTGAGTTGCAGTTGTGTCCCACGGTAATATGTAAAAGTAAGGCCACCTGTTTTCCACTGGGTTTTCAGTTTGGGTAAATTCATAACATATAAGTATTATATTACTATCAAAATTCTTTTGTAAATCTGGTGTGAGTTAATAAGAAGAAGAAATTTCAGTCAATAAAAATGTTTTAATTGTATTCCAAGAAGATAAAGCATCACAGACTTTCTGGTTAGACTCAAATCTTAATGACATAAATTTTTGAATAAGAGCAACCTGTTTACTCTCATCAAGAAGCTGAAGTTAATGTTTACAATTTTTAAAGATATTAATTGAATAAAAAACATTTTAGTGGCATTTATTTCACTAAATAGAATACAAAAAGCTGTGTAATGCATTGATCTTGAGTAGCTTGAAATAAGTCCCACATCCAAAAGAAAATCTGAAGATCTATGAATGTCATTTCATGTGGAAGGAAGATGAAATGTTAATTTCTTTTGGAAAGTTTTGAATAAAAGTAAATACTTTATATAAATATTTCTGCTAGTAACTACTGTCCATTTTGAGTCCTTAGGTGTTTTTATAATGAATGGCCTTTGGAAATATTTTATTTTTTGCTCAGTTTACAGGAAAGAAAATAGTTATGTCAGAAAGTCCATCTTCCATGGATTTTCCTGCATTGAAAAGTGCTTGAAGTGAAAGTTGGACTTTGCTGCAACTAGTTAGTGTCAGCTTCTGTACAACTGATCAATTCACAAAGACAAACTTTGTATTTAGAGAATTACAGGGATATAAAATAAGTGCCACATATAGGGTTCAAAAATGAAATTCTGTGTTTATAAAGAAAACTGATATATATATATATATATACACATATATATACATATATATGTATATATGTGTGTGTGTGTATATATATATATACACACAAATATATACACACACACCCCATATATTGCAATTATGCAAGTACAGGCATTCCTTTGCATTACTTGTTCAAATGATTCAAAGATAAAAGATTTTAGATTTCAGGATGGTGGGACAGTTGTATATCTTCTCACTTCCATGAAGAGGAAAAGAAAACTAAACTTCCTGGATGTGTAAACTTTGTAGCTATTAGATTAAGAGAAGGCAATGTGAAATACATTTTTTCTTTGAAGTATTGTTCTATTACATAAAAATCAGGAAATAATCATTCTTTTTTCAGTTTACCTTCTAGTTTTCTTTTTCAACACCTAGCCATAACAATCTTTTCCTCTAATTGTCACTCTTGATTTTACCAGCTATTTTCTCAATTTGTTTTTCAAAATTACTGTAGGATTTTCTTATATATCATTGTGATTTTTTGAAGGCTATTTTGAGAAAAGCCATATGTTTATTTTCTTCATATACATCTATCAGCAGGGACAAATTCTGCTACTTTGTGAACAAGGAGACGTCTGCATTTTTCTCAAGAATCACTGGAAAAAAATAATCCTCCAACTAAATTTAAAACTTTATTGATTTTTTTTTAAATATGTCATCCCCAACTTTTAGAATACAAAAGGGCATCTTTTGAAATAGGATACTAATCACTAGTCCTGCACATTTGGGTATAAAAATAATTTTGAGGATTTTTCTTTAAATCTCTCATTCAAAGCCATCAATCTAGAATTGATCTTCTACATGCCATGACCTTCAGAAAATGGAAATAATATTTCCAGTAGGACTGCCACTAAATAATTTGATTAAATTATTATTGAAAGCCATGATACTTTAGGTAAATTGATTCATGAAGCCAAAGTATAAATTAGAACTCATTTAAAAAAGTATAGTCTTCAGATTACTGCAGCCTCTCCTATGATCTCTTCTGATCTTAGAGATGAGGATTTATCTATGCCATTAAGATATCCTAAAGCTGACTCATCTGAATTCTTAAAGGCCCCACTACTACTTGTGCCTATGAGCTAAAATGACAAGAACTGGGCAAATATATTACTTTCAGAATCAGACTTAGTTGAATTACTATGACTAAATTATGTGAATGATAACTAACATCTGTGTTAAGGACCACCCTTTGAATTATTCTAAAAGGTGCTGCCATCTATTGCTAGAATAGAGTGGAAGCACTGAGAAATTGAAATGGGGGAGGGGAGGAAAGTTAAATAACTTTCCAGCTTCTTGTAAATTCAACTTCATTTAAGTTAAGAAATGCTTTGAGTTATCAGACGATTTGGCATATTAACATCCAAATAAAATCAGGCATATTTACATAAAAGTACAGTCCAAATTAGCATAAAAATGTTGGTACAATTTTTTTAATTCTATTTCTCCCAAATTAATAAAGATATTTGAATTAATTTTATAAGGTTATTTTTTTAATGTAAAGACAATAATGCCCTAATTAAATGGGGGGGGGGAGAGATTTTGTCAGAAACAGATAAAATGTGTGGCAATACCACTATCTCTTTAGAGCCAGTCAGAATATTTAATCATGATGGTTTCATCATTGAAGTAACAAAGATTAATTCAAGCATTTCAGCCAAACATATGAAATTCCAAGGAATGAAAGGTGGAAGACACCACAATATCTCTCAAAGAAGTAGTTCTAAGCATTTATAACTTTTAGAAAGGATGTTGAACTTTGAATTATTTTAAAGTTCTGTGTAGTTGATTAGGTCAGACAACTTTCATTGGAAGATATTTCTGTTCGATTTTCTAGAATGTCAATTTTTGTAAGTTCATTACTTATTCCTTTCTGACTGGTTAACTGGTGTTATCCTGTATCTCTCCTATCAGTGTGTAAGGCTAAGAAGAGGATGGATTTTGGACTATGATCGACTCTTTTTTTCTTTTTTTTTTCCTTTTAAACTGCTTCATCTAATCATTATCTCTTCAGAAAGCAGGTCAATTCTGTCAGTGAAAAGCTTACAGTGAAACAAGTTCTATTTGACTCATTCTTTTTTACTTCCTAAAGTGGTATTAGGGCCAAGCTTATTTCAGGGAAGACTGTGTTGTAAGAGTTTTCAGCTTCTTTGATGACAGATTGTTTCAGGGAGGAAGAAAGTTACACACACACACACACACACACACACACGCAAACACACATATGATTACCTTTTACACCACCAGACCTCTTAAAACTATTCAGTTATTAGTCTTTTACACAGTATGATGGTTCTTATATAACCCTCTGACAAGAGAATTCTGTGGTTTCAAGAAAATAAATAGAAGTCTATAATTTTTAGGACAGAACATGAGGGCTTTCATGTGATAGAGTCTTCAAAATATATCAGCAGAAGTTATATAAGGACATTTTAATATTCTGATTTCTCAGGACATTTTATTCCATTTGGGGGACTTCTGTGCTCTTCTAGAGCATCATAGTGGGACTCTTTTGTTCTAAACCTCCAGTGTATTAACAAGCAATCTAATAAGGTTCATAATATAAGCATTTTCACTAGCCTTTCAAAGAGCTGTGTTCATAGCTTCATTCACAGTATACAACAGGTTAGAGTCAAAAATATTTCTTTCACTTTACACGTACTCCAGTTATGTGGCCTAATAACTAAATAAATAACACTGACAGTTTTTATTTTTCTGACTTCTTATTAAAGATGAGTTTATTCTAATTTACTTTAATTATGAGAAATAACCTAATGAAATGATCTACTCAGTTCTATTAAGTGAATCATATATTTGAAGATTTTAAAAGCAAAATGAGCAATTCCATTTCATAGAATTTCAGAATTAATATTCATTTAGACTCACTCCTTAAATTTCATGACAATGTCATGGACAAGTATTTATATGTTGTCTAATCACTATGTCTGGAGCTTGTTCATCCTACTCAGAGGCAGCTGTCATTGTTAATATACTTATCCTTATATGGAATATGCTTCCTTGCATTATTCCCAGTTCTGTCCTCTGGGGTCAGGCTGTAAATACCAAATCCTTCTACATGGCTGTCTGAATATGTGAATATTGTTGTCCAACTCCCCAATTCTTTCCTTTTTCAGGCCATTATAAGAAGCCATATTCTTTAACAAAACATGCATTTCATAGTTCCAAGCTATGTGTCATGCTAGATAGAATATTGAACCTGGAGTAAGGGAGCCCTGAGTTCAAATTCTTACTCAGACACTTGCTAGATGGGTGACCCTAGGCAAACAGCTTAACCTTTCTTCACCTCGATTTCTTCATCTGTAAAAAAGGGGATGATATGGCTAATATGGAAATATGTCTTGCATGACTTCACATATATAATGGATATCATATTGCTTGCTTTCTCAGTGGGTGGGAGAGGGGCTAGAGGGAGGGAGAGAATATGGAACTCAAAATGTAAAAAATGAATGTAAAAATAAAAATAAGGGGGGGAAAGGATGATATTAGCCCTTACATTAGCTGGCTATTGTGACTATCAAAGGAAGTAATATATGAAAAGCACTTCACAAACTGTAAAATCCTTTATAGGTTCAGGCTACCATCATAAGCTTCTCATTTGTTGCTTCTGATCCTCCTTGCTTTTTTTGTTTTTGTTTTTGCTTTCTTTTTTTTTTTTTACCATAAATTATATTGTCATTACTTGAACCAAATTATGCAAAGAATTAAGATATAGACATAAAAGGTGACTCATTTGATTTTTTTTTTTTTAGTGAGGCAGTTGGGGTTAAGTGACTTGCCCAGGGTCACACAGCTAGTAAGTGTTAAGTGTCTGAGGTTGCATTTGAACTCAGGTACTCCTGACTCCAGGGCCGGTGCTCTTATCCACTGTGCCACCTAACTGCCCCTCATTTGATTTTAAAAACCCTTTTGAGGTCCAAAATTATGGTTCTGTCCTTTTATCTTGATTTTTTTTAAATGTATAAGGTATTTTATTTTTTTCTGTTACATGTAAAGATAGTTCTCAACTTTTGTTTATACAAGCTTTACAATTTCAGATTTTTCTCCCTCCCTCCCCTCCCTCCCCCCTCCCCTAGACAGCATGTAATCTGATATAGGTTATGTCTATATATCTATATACATATAGTTATAGATATAGATATATACACACATATATATACACATAATAACATTAATCCTGTTACAAGAGAAAAAATCAGAGCAGTGATGCAAAACCTCAAAATAGAAAAAAAAAAAAACAACAGCACCCAAAACAAAAGAAATAATATGGTTCAATCAGCATCTATACTCCACAGTTCTTTTTTTCTTTTTTTTTCTTGGATTTGGAGATCTTCTTCTATCATGAGTTCCCTGGAACTCTTCTGTACCATTGCATTGGTGAGAAGAATATAGTCCATCACAGTAGGTCACCACTCAATGATGATGATACTGTGTACAATGTTCTTCTGGTTCTGCTCATCTCACTCCTCATCAGTCCACCCAAGACCCTCCAGGTTTCTCTGAACTCCTCCTGCTCATCATTTCTTACAGCACAATAGTATTCCATTGTATTCATATACCACAACTTGTCCAGCCATTCCCCAATTGATGGGCACCCCTTCAACTTCCAATTCCTTGCTACCACGTAAAGAGCAGCTATAAATATTTTTGTACATGTGGGTCCCTTTCCCCCTTCCATGATTTCTTTGGGCAAAAGACCTAAAAGTGGAATTGCTGGGTCAAAGGGTATGCACAGCTTTATTGCCCTTTGGGCATAATTCCAAATTGCTCTCCAGAATGGTTGGATCAGCTCACAGCTCCACCAACAATGCATTAGTGTTCCAATTTTCCCACAGCCTCTCCAACATTTATTATCTTCCTTTTTTGTCATTTTAGCCAATCTGATAGGTGTCAGGTGGTACCTCAGAGTTGTTTTAATTTGCATCTCTCTAATCATTAGAGATTTAGAGCATTTTTTCATATGGGAATAGATAGCTTTGGTTTCTTCATCAGAAAACTGCCTGTTCATATCCTTTGACCATTTCTCAATTGGGGAATGACTTGGATTCTTATAAATTTGATTTAATTCCCTATATATTTTAGAGATGAGGCCTTTATCAGAAGCACTGGCCTCAAAAATTGTTTCCCAGTTTTCTGCCTCCCTTCCAATTTTGGATGCATTGCTTCTGTTTGTACAAAAATTTTTTAATTTAATATAATCAAAATCATCCATTTTGCATTTTATAATAAACTCTATCTCTTGTTTGGTCATAAACTGTTCTCCTTTCCAAAGATCTGATAGGTACACTATTCCTTTCTCTCCTAATTTACCTATGGTATCACCTCTTATGTCTAAATCATGTATCCATTTTGACCTTATTTTAGTATAAGGTGTAAGATGTTGGTCTATGCCTAATTTCTGCCATACTATCTTCCAGTTTTCCCAGCAGTTTTTGTCAAATACTGAGTTCCTATCCCAGAAGCTGGAGTCTTTGGGTTTATCAAACACTACATTACTAGTGTCATTTACTACTGCATTTCCTGAGCCTAGCCTATTCCATTGATCTACCACTCTATTTTTTAGCCAGTACCAGATAGTTTTGATGACTGCCGCTTTATACTAAAGCTCCAGGTTTGGTACCGCTAACCCACCTTCCTGTGAATTTTTTTTTCATTATTTCCCTGGATATTCTTGATTTTTTGTTTTTCCAGATGAATTTTGTTATTATTTATTCTAGCTGTATAAAATAATTTTTAGGTAGCCTGATTGGTATGGCACTGAATAAGTAAATTAATTTAGGCAGTATTGTCATTTTTACTATATTAGCTCTGCCTATCCATGAGCAATTGATATCTTTCCAATTATTTAGATCTGATTTGATTTGTGTGAAGAGTGTTTGGTAGTTGTGTTCATAGAGTTCCTGGGTTTGTCTTGGCAAGTAGACTCCCAAGTATTTTATATTACCTACCGTTACTTTAAATGGAATTTCTCTTTCTATCTCTTGCTGCTGGACTTTGTTGGTCATGTATAGAAATGCTGATGATTTATGTGGATTTATTTTATATCCTGCTACTTTGCTAAAGTTGTTAATTGTTTCAAGTAATTTTTGACTTGATTCTCGAGGATTCCTTAAGTATACCATCATATCATCTGCAAAGAGTGATAGTTTTGTTTCCTCCTTGCCTATTCTAATTCCTTTAATTCCCTTCTCTTCTCTGATTGCTAAAGCTAACATTTCTAGAACAATATTAAATAATAGGGGTGATAATGGACATCCCTATTTCACCCCTGATCTTATTGGGAAGGCCTCTAATTTATCTCCATTGCATATAATACTTGCTGATGGCTTTAGGTAGATACTGTTTATTATTCTAAGGAAAGCTCCCCCTATTCCTAAACTCTCTAGTGTTTTTATTAGGAATGGGTGCTGTACTTTGTCAAAAGCTTTCTCTGCATCTATTGAGATAATCATATGATTTTGGTTGGTTTTCTTATTGATGTGGTTGATTATGTTAATAGTTTTCCTAATGTTGAACCAGCCCTGCATTCCTGGTATAAATCCCACCTGGTCATAGTGTATTATCCTGGTGATCACTTGCTGTAATCTCCTTGCTAATATCTTATTTAAGATTTTAGCATCAATATTCATTAGGGAAATTGGTCTATAATTTTCTTTCTCTGTTTTCGCTTTGCCTGGTTTTGGTATCACCACCATATTTGTGTCATAAAACGAATTTGGTAGAACTCCTTCTTCACCTATTTTTCCAAATAATTTGTATAATGTTGGAATTAATTGTTCTTCAAATGTTTGGTAAAATTCACCTGTAAACCCATCTGGCCCTGGGGATTTTTTCTTAGGGAGTTCATTAATAGCTTGTTCAATTTCTTTTTCTAATATGGGTTTATTTAAGGATTTTATTTCCTCTTCAGTTAACCTGGGCAGTTTGTATTTTTGTAAATATTCATCCATTTCATTTAGATTGTCAAATTTACTGGCATACAGTTGGGCAAAATATTTCCTAATTATTGCTTTAATTTCCACTTCATTGGTGGTAACATCACCCTTTTCATTCTTTTATCTTGATTTTTAAGAAAGATATAGAGTATCACTTATTAGTATCTGACAAAATGAGCCAGTCTTGTTATTAAACCTCTTCTATTGTACAAATGTTAGCATTAATGTGAGCATCCTATCAGATAAGCTCAATAGGATAGAGCAAATGCTTTTTGACCAACTACAATATATTTTACCCAGTTACCTTGTCAGTCCTTTGTATGGAGTGAGTGTTAGAAGAATGTTTGTTGGTGATAAATGTCATCATGTTTATGTGTGGAAAACTATCATATCCAGGTACTTAGAACCCCAAATCATATCTTTCAACCAATGCATCTACCTCCAACTTCTTCTTCCCATGGGTGCTCATGCCTTTTGGGGATTTTATGTGTAAAATTCATTTGGCAGCTTCTAGAGATCTAGAGCCACTTATTCTGCCCTACAAAGAAGTGATGCTACTTCCTTTCTCTGTCATCAAGCCCAAGAACCTGCTATTTTGTTACTAGTGTCTACCTATCTCGATTCTTTCTACCTTAAGTTGCTTATTTGCAAAAGTTTGACAACATTTTTATTCAGTATCAAATTTCTAGGAAACGGATTTAGTAGGATGTGAAAATTAATGAGATCACCCATTTTAGACCTTTGGGGAAAGAAAGACTTAAGAAATTAAGATAAAATACTTTACTTTTGCATCTAAATCACATTTTCACATGCTCTTCTACTAACCATACATCTTTATAAACACATTAAATTCTTAGGAATCCATCTTGCTCATTTTTTCACCTTCTCTAGCATTAGGTATTCTCTTGCTGTTGAAGAGTCTTTATGATAATTCCTGTTAAGACCAACGCATTGGCATCTGCTTCCTATCTGTAGTAGGTATAACTGTGTTGCAGCAGAAGAGTTATGCTCTTCACAGGTATTTTTTACTTAGCTTGATTGAAAATATGGTTGCTGTTCTGTTGTTCCTTAGACTGCATTTCTCTGGATCGGGTACCACTTACTTTAGAAAAATAGTGTGATCACAGGGCTTCTAGGTGGCACAGTGGATAGAGCATTGGCTCTGAAGTTGGGAGGACCTGAGGTCAAATCTCACCTCAGACTTGCTAGCTGTGTGATCCTGGGCAAGTCACTTAACCCCAACTGACTTAAACATCCGGGGACATCTCCAGTCATCCTGATGTATGTCTCGCCACTACACCCATATGGCTCTGGAGGAGAGATTGAGGTTGGCAACCTTGTATATAGCCCTCCCCCACTTACATTCAATTCAGTGAAAGTCATGACATCACCCCAATGTAATGGTACTCTTTCGAGAATGAAGAACAAACAAGTGTTATCACCCTTTAACTTTGGAAGTTTAAAGACAGTCTGGCCCATATGCTTTATTTCAGAGATTAGGAATACAGACCCAGAGAGTCACTCAATTACCCAAAGCCAAATAACTACTTACTGACAAAACTTTCCTGTTCTGAGCACTTCCCAGGAAACATAGTGCCCATTGTGTTAATCCTCTCCCAATCCCTAATCTTCACCTTCATTTACTGAATTGCTTTCCATATAGAGACATAAAGAGATTATCTTCCTTCCCCCTCCTGAAAACTAAGTGCTACCCTAGAAGCACATTTTATCTACTGAAGTAGCAAATAATGAATATTTATTAATTAACTATTAAAAGCCCAAGTCATTTTCCTAAGCCTTTTCCCCTTCATTTCATCTTCTGTTCAGTTCCCAAACTGATTTCTCTAATTCTAAAGTCTGGGTATGTCAACTTCACCCCCTACTCAATAAACTACAATGGTTTTACATTACTTTGAAGATCAAGTATAGAATCCTCAGTTGGCATTGAAAACACTTACTTCCTGGACTTTTCCTACCTTCCCAGTCTTCTTAGACTTTACTCCTCTCCGTGTGCTTCCCTAGAGTCAGGTAGGTGGCACAGAGGATGATATTCTGGTCCTAGAGTCAGAAATACTAGAATTCAAATATGGTTCCAGTCTCTTACTAGCTTTGTGACCTTAGGGAAGTCATTCTACCTCAGTTTTCTCCCTGTAAAATAGGAGTAATAATAGCCCCTACCTCATAGGGGTACTTGTTTTCTTATAATCTTTTTTTTTTTTTAAGTGAGGCAATTGGGGTTAAGTGACTTGCCCAGGGTCACACAGCTAGTAAGTGTTAATTGTCTGAGGCCAGATTTGAACTCAGGTCCTCCTGACTCCAGGGCCGGTGCTCTATCCACTGCACCACCTAGCTGCCCCGAGGGGTACTTGTAATCAAAGGGAATAATATTTGTAAAGTTCTTAACTAGGGTGTCAGTCATAGAGAAGGAGTTTAATGAATACCTGTTCTTTTTCCCCTTCATTTCCATGTAGTATGTGATCCAGTGACATTGGCCTTCCTGCCATTTCTCATATACGACATGTTTGCATGTTGCCTTCTCCATTAGAATGTGAGTTCTTTGAAGGTAGAGACCATGCATTTTTCTTCCTGTTTGTTGACTGCCCAAAGATCACCTCTGTTTTTCTAATATTTCTTCCTTTTCTATAGGAATGTATAAAAGGCCTTTGTTTCAATTTTTACTATGCAATTGTTATTAGATTGATAACTATTAAAATTCAATAATAATAAATTTTTAAAATCCCCTTCAAAAAGGGTATTCTTTTCCATGGAATGACGACTCTGATGCCTTCTTCCATGGAAGTGATTCTTGGCTCTTGAAATAGGAATTCCTGGAGCTTCATCAAATGAGAAAGACTTTCTGTAGGATGCCAGCACCAGAATGTGTCTCCCATTCAATGCCTCACATAGAAAAATATACAGATGTTCAGTCCCATTTAGACAATGAGTTTTTCAGCTGTGCTGACCTATTAAACAGATGAAAAGATAAAAAGGCCTTCAGTTTTTTATGGTCTTGTTCTACTTCCACAGTGACAATTCTGGAGTTGAGGAAAAGGGGACAGAAAGTGAAACGAATCAAAACCTCTACAAATATTAATTTACTGGGGGTACTAAAAAAGTACAATTTCTCTCCAGTGAGCAACAAGCTGATACATACTACTGGTAGAACTAACCTATATCCAGATAAATGAAACAAGAAAAAATGCATCTAAATGGAAGGACTGTGTACAATTTCTCCTCAGAGAGAAAAATAAAGAAGTTGGCAGACTTGATTTCATCATGCACCTGAAGGCAACAAAAAGAACACAATTTCATGGTACACTTGGGCATATTGCATTGCAGCCCTCACAATAAACAAAAGCAAGCTGACAGCAATGAGGATAATTGCAGCTTTTATACTAACATGCTTTGCTGAGGGTGAAGTAGAGAAATCCTGTGTAGAGCTTAGCAAAACTCTCTGAACCATATCAACACATATTGATATTTGGGGACTTCAGTGTGAAGGAGGGCACAAGGGAAGAAATTGAAAAATATATTGGGGACTGCACATTGTCAGCGATGACAACAAAAATAGGAATATTCTGAGAGTTTGTGGGAAAACAGGAACTGTTGTTAGAAATATGAATTGGCCTGTCTTTGATTTTAATTTAGAATTTTAAAATACAAATGATTAACCTGTCTATACCTTTTGATCTAGCCATCAATCTAACCCATTTGTTCCAAGGAGGTCAAAGAAAGAAAGCTTTATACACACACATACACACACATACACACACACACACACACACATACAACTACACATTTGTAGTAACAAAGATCTGGGATGGGAAAATGGTCACCCATTGTTAGAGAATTGCTGAAAAAAACCAATGGTTTATCAATTTAATGGCATATTATATGCAGAAAAGAATGAGTAATTCACAGTAACATGAAAAGACATATGGGAACTGAGACCGTGCAATTAGCAGAACCAAATAGAAAATATACACAACTCCAACAATTTGACCAAAATATGAGTAAAAGGAAGTTAAATTCCTGAGTTATGGAAAAATGCCTTATGATCTGGGAGACCAGATAATGAAACATGATTCTCTCAAGATGAATAGGCTTCTAAAAGATAGTTGTTACATTTTCATTGCAAGCATTTGTAAATGCTACCAAATAAGGGCTTGATTTATTGTTTTTTTTTAATCTAAACTTAAGAAAGTCTGGATAAAGCATGTTAAACTTAAAATGTGTCATGCATACGTTTTTTTTTTTAGAAAGGAGTTTGTTCAACAGGTAGCAGCATACACCACTGACTCCTTCCTAAATATGATGCTGAATACATTGTCAGATGGGGTGAATACTTTCTTCCAAAAGCAATTTAGAAGGTATTAGAAGTGGTAGACACCAAATTACCACATCCCCACTTCACTATCTAGGTACCTTTTAGCAAAATGTAGTTTCTTTTAAGTAGGTCTGTTTTTGCTTTTGCTTTGAGATCAGGATTGCTATTCCTGCTTTTTTTCACTGTAGCTGAAGCATAATAGATTCTGCTCCAGCCCCTTACCTTAACAACTTGTTTGTCTCTCTGCTTCAAGTGTACTTCTTGTAAACAATATATTGTAGGATTCTGTTTTTTGATCCATTCTTCTGTCTGCTTATTTTATAGAAAAGTTCATCCTATTCACATTCACAGTTATGATTACTGTGTATTTCCCTCCATCCTTTTTTTTCTTTCTGTTTTTCCCCTTTCTCCTTTTCCCCTTTCCCTCTTCAATAGTGTTTTTTGGGGGATTTTTTGGTGAGGCAATTGGGGTTAAGTGACTTGCCCAGGGTCACACAACTAGTAAGTGTCAAGGTTCTGAAGCCAGATTTGAACTCAGGTCCTCCTGAATCCAGGGCCAGTGCGCTACCCACTGTGGCACATAGCTGCCCCATTCAATAGTGTTTTGCTTATGTCTACTACCTCTCCTGATCTGTGTTCTCTTATCAGTCCTCCCTCCCTTTTATTTAATCTCCTCTCCTTCTACATCCATGTTGAGTAAAATAGATTTCTATATTCAACTGATTGTGTATATTATTCCCTCTTTGAGCGAATACTGATTAGAGTAAAGTTCCAGTGAGGCCTGTCATCCACCCTCCCATCTTTCCCTCCATAGAGAAATTAGGCTTTTCAATTTTCTTCATGTGAAATAATTTACCCTGTTCTACCTGTCTCTTTCTTCTGTACCCAGTCCATCCTTCGAATTTTTATTTGGGGATCTCTTTCTGCATGTGATTGGTGGAGTTGTTCAGTGCCTATTTTGCCTTCTGGCTCCAGAATATCAGGACAGATTTCCTTGATAATTTCTTGAAAGGTGCTGTACAGGTCCTTTTTTTAATTATGGATTTCAGTTAGTCCAGTGATTCTGACGTTGTCTCTCCCGGATCTATTTTCCAGGTCACTTGTTTTTCCAGTCAGGTATTTTATATTTTCTTACACTCTTTTTCATTCTTTTGAATAATTGATTCTTGATGTCTTATAGAATCATTAGCTTCCCTTTGCCTAATTCTCATTTTTAAGGAGTTGTTTTCCTCCATTAGTTTTTGTATTTCCTTTTCTGTTTGGCCAATTGGACTTTTTAAGTCCTTAAAAAGTCCAATTGGCCAAACAGAAAAGGCACTGAACAACTAAGTTTTCTTTTTTCTAATTCTCTTACATCACTCTCATTTATTTTCCCAATTTTTCTTCTACTTCTCTTATATGATTTTTAAGCTCCTTTTTGAGCTCTTACATGAGTTCTGTCTGGGCCCGAGGTAGTACTTCCTGGTTTTCTTTGGGGCTTTGCACATAGGTATTTTGACATTGTTGTCCTATTCTGAGTCTGTGTCTTGATCTTCTCTGTCACCATAGCTTTCAATGGTCAGATTCTCTCTTTTTTGGTTGACTTTTGTTCATCTTGTTTGGCCTTTTCCCTTTCTCTTAAATTTCAGTTCTTGGAGGGCAGCTAGGTGGTGTAGTGGATAAAGCACCAGCCCTGGATTCAGGAGGACCTGAGTGCAAATTTAGCCTCAGACACTTAACACTTACAGCTGTGTGACCCTGGGCAAGTCACTTAACCCTCATTTCCATGGGGAAAAAAGCAAAAACCAAAACAACAACAAAATTGAATTCTGCTCCTGAAATGAAAGGGGCACTGTCTCAGGCTTTTTATGCCAGGGGAAAGAGGCCCTGACTGGTTTATTTGGCCCTGCGCTGATGTTACCCTGGGGTCCCAAAGGAATCCCTCATTTCTGGTGATGAACTGAAGGTGGGGGATAGGGGTGGTTGGTGCTGTTGGAAGCTATAGTGGTCTGGCAGCTTATCTGATACTGAGTCAGGATCCTAGTACTGGTGTTTGACATGTGCTGAGGCCAGTGGGACATTACAGTGTTTTCCCAGGGCTACACTGAAGCAATAAGAGGTCTGGCCACTGGCAGATGCCTGTTTGCTTAGGCACTCATAGGGTTGGCTACCTGTTTGACCAGGGCTATGCTTAAGCACATGGTGGTTCTCAGAGCTGGAGTCTGCCCGTCCCCTGACTATGTGGAGGCATGTGGGAGGTTCTGGTGTTGGCATTTGCCTGCTTCACTGAACTGGGGCTCAGAATTTCCTGCTGGTTTGCTGAGGTGGGGCTTGCTGTTGAATTGCTGGGATGCTTCCTATCCTGGACTGCATTCCCCTTTTACCTGAGTGGGACAGACCTTTCTTGCTGATCTTCCAAGTTTCTTGGACTGAAAGATTGTTGCACCCCATCTTTTTGTTGGTTCTGCTATTCCAAGATTTATTTTGGAATTGTGCTGTTTTATGAATGTTTTAGGTGAATATGGGAGAGTTACAGCAATTTTACTGCTTACTCCACAATCTTGACTCATGGAACTCCATCCCCATGACTCCCTCTAAGCGACATACTTTCCTGGCCACTCTTTCCAGTACTGGCTATCCCTTTTCTCACTGGTGCACCAGGAATCAGAATATACTTGCTTCCCATGGCCATTTCCAGATTCTCCATCTACTGCTTTTACTAAGGCTCACACTATCCAAAAGTGACACTCAAGCCAGATCCTGGTGACTTATCTATCAACCCTAGCGCATTCTCCTGCTTTATTCAATGAGTTCAGTGTCTGGCTAATGATTTTCTTTCCTCCCCATCCCATTTCCTACTTGAGAATTTTAATGTTTATTTTGATATTTCCTCAAAACCCTAACTTAAATCACTCTGTTCCCTTGACCTACTCTCCCATTCCACCTCATCTTCACAAAGTGTGTTATTCCTTTCATCTTGCCATTACCCACAAGTGTGCTACTTCCTTGTTCACAAACTCTGAAATTCCTTTATTTCTGATTGTAATCTTTTCTCATTCCATCTTTTTCTATTCCTTATGACTTATCCTCGTTAATTATGGTCACTATTCTCTTCGACCTTCGGTTCTTCCTTAAGCTTTCATCCCTATGTTAGCTGTACTATTCTCCCTTCCCTGAACTCCTTGATTAACCAAGAAAAATTATAATACTCACTTAGTCAACAAGTTAGCACGTAACTCTGTGCCAGACACTGTGCTAAGTACTAGGAATATAAATATAAGCAAAACAGTCTATGCCCTGAAGAAAAAGATTTTAACGAGGAAGACAGTATATAAAAGGAAGCTGAAAGGGGGGGTCAGGAGAGGAAGTACCCATGCAGGAGCATAATGGCAAAGTTCAGAGAATCAGAAGCAGAGCTGGGAGAGGAATGAAGGGTGATTTGCCTGGATCCTTCCTCAAAATGGAAACTCATAAATGGTGGAAGGATGATGGAAGAGTGGAGAGATGTTCCAGGGTGAAGACCACAACTACTGAAGGAAATGCCAGGGTGAGAATGCAGCAGAGGAATGGTGGTAAAAGCTGGGCAGTTAGAAACTGAGTCATGAGAAGCATTGCAGTGGATAATCCAGATCTATAAATTACCCAGGCATTGGTGATAAACAGCAATTTTGGTTCATAACTGAAAGTCATTCAATGGATGGAAAAGCATTTAGGAAATGATAGATGACATTTGATAGACCTGAGCTTCTCTCTGCCACAAAACACATCTTCTTACCATTGGTAATGCTGGTATGGCTGCAAATTATGCTACACCTGATATAAATCTCCTGGCAATTTATAGCTGTAAATTATACCACACCATAAATATAGAAAAATTTGACATAGCCCAAAAGATGACTAAAAGAAGCATGGTAAGTATAAGTAGGCTGTAGTATATTGCAAATGCTTACTTACCCATTTAAAGTAGCATTAAAAAAATTGATGGCAAATATGATTGGAAAAGGACCTGGTTATATAGAAGTGACATATTAGAAATAGACATCTTAAATATTGAGTATTTGGCAAACAGTAAATGTTTAATGAATGCTCTTTTATTCATTGACAGGGATTGACAAAATATGGGTAAACCCAGAGGAAGACTTCATTGTGTTAGACAAATCTTTTATATGGGAAAAGATAGATGAGGATTTTAAGGATAAGAAGGCATGAAAAGATTATGATCTGATTGATGGTATCATGGATCCATTGAGCTAACAAAATAGTAGTAGTAGATATATTATCATCAATTTAAGAGGCTGATTTGATTTGAATGTTTTCATCTGATGATGTTATATAAAATATGAAGGAAATAAAAATATGATAAAATATAAATTTCATAAAAGTATAAAGACAAAGACTCATAGGATTTAGAGTGGAAAAGGACCTTAGAGATTATTTAGCCAAGCCCTTCATTTTACACATGTAGAAACCATAGGACAGAATGGGAAATCTAATGGTACACAGGAAAGTAATTAGTAGAGGTGACATTTTAATCCTGTCATTTATCTTCATGATTCTTATTTCTTTTATATAAATTTAATTTAGTTGGGAAGATGGGATGTTAAGGTTGCATAATTCAGTGGAAATATATTCTTTTTAGAACTCAATTTTCTGAAAGAATTTTAGTAAAAATGGGTAATAGTGGCTAATCTTACTTTCCTTTGGTTATATTTCTTGTGTTCATTTTCTGACAATATTTATATGTCTACATAACTTATTATTTGTTCTCCTTTTTACTATTACTAACTAGTTCAGTTCTCTGTTGTCTTATAGGGGATACATATATTGCATTTCCTAGCTGCTTGACTGTAAATACCATTTCCTTTTCCTTTGCACATCACCGATCCTTCTTTTATTCTTCCTCTTTTTTATCTTTCTTTGTTTTCTTTCTACCCTTTTTCTTGCTCCCTGTTCTATTTCTTTTCTCCTCACACTTCCCCCATTAGTTTTTTTTCTAATCCTTCTGCTTTTAAGTAAATGGATGAAAATAAAGAAGGAAGGAATAGAGGTGAACATCGAGAAACTATAACTGGGGATTTTTTTTTTCAAGCCTGAAGATTTCTGTTGACATGCTAACTGTCTTCAAGTATTTGAAAAGCTGTCATGTAGGAAAGGGATTAGACTTGTTCTTCTTGGTCCTGGAGGGCAGAATGAGGAGCCAGGAATGGAAGTTGGAGAGAAACAGATTTCGTCTAAGGAAGAACTTGTTAACAATTAGAACTGTCTCAAAGTGGAATAGATTGCTCTGAAAAGAATTACTCAGCTGACTCCAACTAGGACCTGTCTTCTATGACCTCACCTCCATAGCATCTGTCTTGTGGCCCCAGTTAACTCCTTGTTTTCCAGTTTGAGTTGAAAAATACTGAGTTTTTGCTTGTCTAAAGGTTTCCCATCATAGCTTGTAATTAAATTCATACATCTAAATTTCTGTCTCTATCACAAAACTGGCAGAATCCAAGCCACCTTGCCATTGTCTACATCTGACTTTACCAATAACAGAATGTAAGAGAATCAGTCACCAATTTTCTGATCTTTTCTAAGTGTGTACTGTTTATTTTAATTTTAATGCTAAATGAGTGTACTTATTAAAGAGTCTTTCAGAAGTTGATTTCGAATGGTCTCCATACCACCTTCATAATTCTGCCCTCAGTTAATATAGTCTAATGAGTAAGGGAATATCTCCTGCAGAGTGATGCGTTCTAGGTCATCTATGAATAGAATTCCTAAGTGAAATAATGGCAGAAATTGGAACTGGATGAGGAATGAAATTGGTAAATGTTTATTATAATTGTTCTACATAATGGCTTACTATATAGTTCATCCTTTCAAATAATACTTACCATCACTACTAGGTGCTGTGTGGAATTTTTTTTTTAAATGTGTAAAATTCATACCTTGCTCCTACAGAAGAGTCTAAATTCTAGCAGGAGAGATAAAACATGGGATATTTTTAATAGTTTGCATTTCTCCAGCACTTTAAGGTTTGTAGAACACTTTGTTATTTCATTTGATTCTTAATCATCTCCATTTTATAAATGAATAAGTGAGAGTACAGAAGAGTTTATGTGACTTGCCCAGGATCACACAGCTAGTAGATACCTGAGTCAGGATTCAAGCGCGGTCTGCCTACCTCTAAATCTATTACACTGTTCTCTCAGATACCTACCTACCTGTCCCCAGATAAGCTAATTAAAATATATTCTACATAGTGTTCCAAAAGCCTTAGTGCAGTTTTAAAATTACAACTTATATATCATGCTGGTACAGAGGTAACTTTGGGTTCTCAAAGGATGGATTAGCAGAATACAAACTCTGTTAGAGACTACCAAGGTACCACTTCAGTTGTGGACAGTAGTACATTCAAGACCAATCCAGAAATATTAAAATGGGCTTGTAATCTGAAGCTTGGTCACCAAGCTATTTTTTTCTTTTTTCTTTTACTTTCTTTCTCTCTTTCTCTTTCTTTTTCTCTTTTCTTTTCTTTTTTTTTTTTTTTGAGGTCAATGAGGGTTAAGTTATTTACCTGGGGTCACACAGCTAGTAAGTGTCAAGCATCTGAGCGTGGGTTTGAACTCAGGTCCTTCTAAAACCAGGGCGGGTGCTTTATCCACTGCACCACCTAGCTGCCCCCACCAAGTGATTTCTAAAAAAAAAAAATACAGTAAACCATAGTAATGAAATGGATAATAACTTGAAAAAATCAAGAGGCTTTGGTCACTAATTAAAAGTTGGAAGTGAGGAAGAGGTAGGAATGAAAAAGATCATGCTGAAATTAGGATCCTAGGCGACTTGTAAATGTTAGTGGCATTAATAAGCATGGGAGGTCAGGAAAAGAATCTATAAAGCAAAATGATTGATCCACTTTTAGACACATTACATTTTTGGTTTGTTGTCTGTTTAGTATATTGTCCACCTGAGTAGAAAGGAAGTAACCACTGAAGAGGGAGAGTTTTAATACTGAAGACAGAGGGGACAATCAATACAGCAGAGTCTTAGAGGAGTGGGAATGAGATGCAAAAGGGGGCATAGTTTGGAACTAATCCTGGCAAAGGAGGAGGGACCCCTCTTCCTTTGAAGCAGTGAGCCAGTACAAGAGCAGGCTCTATTGAAAAGAACTGAAGGGAAATTGATGTTGTCTAAGGAAAGCAAAGATTCAATTAAGGAGAGAGAGGGGTAGAGGAACCAGTCAGGGAAAAGTCTAAGAATATAGAAGAGTTTGCCAATAATGAAACAAGAGTTCCATGGAACACAGAAAAAAGGAAACATTGAAGAGTGCTACCATATGGCCCTGCCAGACCCTCTATTATCTGTCCTGGAGCACCCATCCTACTATGTCTCTCAGTCCCAAGTTTCAAATCCTTAAAGAGTTGGTATAATTGTGGATGGAGGATTATTTTTTTCTAGTCCTGCTGTTCAAGATTTTGTGTAAAGCTGTATAATGAATCATAACACTATTCTACATTCTAGTATAATGAGGTGATTTACTCTTTGGGGAATTTAGTTCTGGTGTACCAGGTTGACACCATTTCTGATTGGGGCAGCTAGGTGGCGCAGTGGATAAAGCACCAACCCTGGATTCAGGTGTACCTGAGTTCAAATCCGGCCTCAGACACTTGACACTTACTAGCTGTGTGACCCTGGGCAAGTCACCTAACCCCCATTACCCCGCAAAACAAACAAACAAACAAAACACCATTTCTGATTTAGAATGATAATACTGAAGGCATAGTCAAAAGACATTAAAGTGGCATAATAGATACCATGATAAACATGGAGTCAGGAAGACCCAAATTCAAATCTTGCCTCAAATAATTAGTTTCTGTAAGATTCTGGGCAAGCATTTTAATTTCTCAGCCTCAGTTTCTTCATCTCTTAAATGAGGATAATAACCACCCACTTTGGAGGTTGTTATGAAGATCAAATGAGATAATACATGTGAAGAACTTTTCAAACACTGAAACACTAGATAATTGCTAGACATTATGACAGTAATTATTCAGCAATAGGGAGTGTTTATGTCTCCCCTTCCCACATTACTCTGTCAGATGGCTTTGTACTTCTTGTATTATTGCATCTTAATTTAAAGATAAGATAAAGCAGAACTTGGCGCACTTTGGAGTTTGATGCACCAAGATGGTGACCACTTTCTGTCCTTATGTCAGGGTGGGAGTAGGCAAAAATTGTGTAAGAAGATCAGATCTCTGTGGTGTAGGGGGGAGCAGTGATTATTAGTGGAAATGACACACAGTAGTTTTCTTACACTTGCAGACAAGGGATAAAGGTCATAAGGATGCGTACTCTCAAGACCAGCAAGATAACTGACACAAAACAGTAGGAAGAGGAGGGGTGACGGCTTTGTCAGATAGTGAATTTGAGAGCTTCTGAGAGTTTCCCATACCACTTTTCTTTGGTGGGTTTCAAAGGAAATATCATTGTATTTATGAGTGGACTCTCAAATGCTGCAAGGAAAAGGGTATGGATTATATTTGTAGTCAGTTCATCTGCCTGAAACTTTGCTTCCATGATTTTTTTTTTACTTTTGAAAATAATTTGATGTGAGCAAGATAATTTTGAGTTATTTAGAAAATTAACTTTGAAATAATTTGATTTTATTATGGAATTATCTTTGGCTTGCTGCTTGTAGGTCAAGAATGCACATATTCTGACGCTGGTCCTTTATAGGTTTTTGCTTAGGACCACATTCTCTTAATGGTTTAAAAATCGTGTACAAAGAATAACTGCAAATAACCTTAAGATAGGTGACGTTTCCAGGAAGAGAGAACATCTGGATCCCACTTACAGACGTGCACAATTTCATACCTATGTGGCATGTATAACTTTCTTTCTTTTTCCCATAAAGGAAAATAAAGGTGAATGTTAGTGAAATGCTATTCTACTCCAAATTGATTCAGTTACTGCAATAACCCATCTCTAATAGATTAGAATCTAGTTCCTCTTAAAGTATAGGATGTTACAGAAATCTTAGTACACTTTTAAGGAGCTAAAGCTTAAAATTGTACTTGCTGTTTGTCCTTCATTCTTTTTTGCAGGGCAGTGAGGGTTAAGTGACTTGCCCAGGGTCACACAGCTAGTACGTATAAAGTGTCTGAGGCCAGATTTGAACTCAGGTCCTCCTGAATCCAGGGCCGGTGCTTTATGCACTGCACAACCTACCTGCCCCACCCCCACCCCCCCCATCCTTCATTCTTAAAGAGGACTGTGAAATCAGAGTGATATGATGACTTGCAATGAATTGGATTTAAGCGAGGGAGGGCTGGGAAAGGTCACCAATCTCACTTTCTCCTTCAGAGCCATCTGAGTCCAGTGGCAAGATGGACATCAGGATGATTGGAGATGGCCTTGTATGTTTTAAGACAATTGAGGTTAGGTGACTTGACCAGGGTCACACAGCTAGTAAGTGTCCAAGGTGAGATTTTAACTCATGTCCTCCTGACTCCAGTCAGGGCCAGGGCTTTATGTCACCTAGAGATTTTTCAGTGTTGTTTCAAAATGTCGTATCATTCACATAAATCTCCACATTCTCTTTGGAGAGTTTCTTTACGTCATATCATTCTATACCTTTCAAAAATTTAAGCAATTTATCATGGGAGGACTACAATTATAATATTTCTTATACCTTTATCCCTCCAAATTAAATAAAGAGAACCATAATGTTTAAAATTTAAATAAAATAATTTCATTGACTTCTTTCTCTTCTGTATGTTTGTTTCTACTTCCAAAAGAAAACAAAAAGACGTAACAGTAAACCTAGAGTGCCTTCTGCCAGATATTTGCAATCTGCTTGTCATATGCTATTCTAGTTCTATGACTACTTGCATATAGTAAAGCATTAAAGGCTCATCAGCCAGTGTATGGTCTGGTATGATCTCTCTGTGGCACCTAATATTCTGTTAATATAAAGACATTTTTTACTTGCCTACTTATGCATTATATACTATTTAGTATCAAAGAGAAACTTTAATCCTTGATTATGTACCTTTCAGTAGAAGTATTGGTTGTCTTTACCAAAATTTCTTACTTGGCTAGATTGATTTGTCAAAACAAAGCTGGTATCATAGAATTCTATGAGCCTAGAATTGACTTCAGAGGTCATCTGGCCTAGCTCGTACTTGAAGAACAAATCTGTCAAGTAGACATCGAGTCCTTGCTCGAAGATGTCAAATGATAGATCAGTGATGGATCCTTGGAGGGTGATCCATTGCATTTGGGACGTATCTTCTTCCTTATGTTCAGCTGAGATATGTATCCCTGAAACTTTCATCTAGTAGTATAATACTGAATTCTAAAATAGACTTGTACTGTATTGGATATAACAACAGAAAGCATATCACTTAGTGTCAGTCAAATCGTTCAGCTCAAAAACAAGGTATTAAATGATTTCCCAGAGTGTTTTTACAAGTATGATTAATGGCACAGTCAGAAAAAAAACAAGCTATTGACCTAGTAGGAGTCAGGAGACCTGAGTTTTGCCACTTTTTTCTGAGAATTTGGTCATCACACTTCCTTTCTGCTATTCCATTTTCTCACCTATAAAATGAACGGAACAGACTACATGATCTAGCCAGTTTCAAAGTCTATGAATCTGGATGCATAAAGGAAGCGTGGCTTTACTAAGAAACGGCTATTTGTGGTAATATTAATTTACCTTTTAGGTTCCATGCAAGGGTTAATTTGATTTTCTGAATAGTCTGCAAGTTCTGTAAGACATTACAGAAGAACATGCTACCTACACCACAGGGATTTAAGTGTTTAATGTTGGAGTTAGTTCGCTTTGGAATCAATTTAATAGATGTTTCCTGATAAAACTTATTAAGAGATATTCATTCTAAAATTAGGTACAGTAATGAGGCAGGCACCTTAGGTAAAGTATTTTAAGGCATTTCAGCTATAATATTGTAATTTTAGGTGTTATTAAAATAATAAAAATATATAATGAAAGATTATACTTCTTCAATTATCTCTTAGATAGTTTCATATATTTTAAAAGATACATGTACTTGGAGATATTTTGACAAATAATTGTTGCACAATATCTTAGGTTATATACATTAAAAAGATAACTAGGGGGGTAGCTAGGTGGTGCAGTGGATAGAGCACCAGCCCTGGAGTCAGGAGTACCTGAGTTCAAATCCAGCCTTAGACACTTAACACTTACTAGCTGTGTGACCCTGGGCAAGTCACTTAACCCCAATTGCCTCACTTAAAAAAAAAAAAAGATAACTAGGGGCAGCTAGATGGCGCAGTGGATAAACTACCAGCCCTAGATTCAGGAGGACTAGGTTCAAATCCAGACTCATACACTTGACACTTACTAGCTATGTAACCCTGGGCAAGTCACTTAACACTCATTGCCCTGAAAAAAAAAATAAAAAATTAATTAAATAAATAAAAAGGTAACTTAATCCAAGCTAAAACACTAGATTGTTTAACATTTGATGTAAAAAAATAAAATAAAACAAGTCTATGGACCAAAGTTCAAGTGCTTATCTTAATAATACTGTGTATTTTTATAGCATGTTTCAAGGTGTATTCATATTCATTATACCATTCTCCATGTCACACTAAGATTATTCAGTTTGTTTAAAAATATTGTATCTGAGGATAGGTAGGTGGTTCAGTGGATGGAGCGTCAGGCCTGGAGTCAGGAAGGCTCATTTTTTTCAGTTGAAATCTGGCCTCAGACACTTACTGGCTGTGTAACCCTGGGCAAGTCATTTAACCTTGTTTGACTCAGTACCTCATATGTAAAATGATCTAGAAAAGGAAATGGCAAACCATTCCACTATCTTTGCAAGAAAACCCCAAGTAAGGTCACAAAGAGTTGGACGTGACTGAACTTATTCAACTACAACTACAACAACAACAACAATAACAACAACAGCAACAGCATTTCATCTCTGAAGCCTAAAATCTATGAACCTATGGACAAATCATTCTACCTTTTGGAGCGTCAGGGTCTTCATTTTTAAAAGAGGGATAACTATAGGTGCTATAGTGCCTATCTCTAAATCACTGGATCATTCCAAGGCTCAAGTGAGATAACATATGTAAGGTATTTTTCAAAGACTAAATATTATATAAATATCAGTTATCACAACCCTGAGAATAATAATGTTAAGAATCCTCTGACATGAATCCATTAGTGACTTCCTAAAAAGTCCAAACTTTCTAGCCATACTTTCAAAGCTTTCTGTAGTCCAGTTCCTTCTAACCTTTTAGGTCTTATATTTATCTCCATATCGGATCAATAGATGAAAAATGAGATTATCTCATAGTTATTTCAATGGCAGTTTTAGATCGTTGCAGAATATGAGGGTGTAGCCAGGAGAGAGCATCCTGAACTCATCTTGGCTATTTGAAACAGCCCTGAAAATTGACTTTTATTCTCTGTATAGATAGTCCAAGTGAAATGATTTGCCAATGATGAGATTGTGTTGACTGTGGCTTTTTTATTGCTCCTTATCTGCCTTGTGTATGAAAAACCTGATCCCTATCAGCTTCATGGTCCCATTTGACACTTTGGCCACTTGTTGCCTCTGGGTTTTGATGTAAGTTTGATTACATTATCTGAAATTCTGATAAATTAAGGATTATATAGCATACGCCTTAGTACTAATTCAGAATAGGGTGCTTAAAGTCTTGTCCTATCATTGCCATTTTTTCCATAATATTATAATCTAGCTTGTTAGTTGAACCTTAGTGATTTTATGTGAACTATGAACATTATTTATATTGAACTTGATACTTTGACTTTTGGGCCGGGGGCTGAGATTTTATAAAGCTACATAGAGAAGCCTTCATAGATTTATAGATGAATTAGAGAATTCAATAAATTAACATAATATATGTAAAATACTTTGCAGAACTTAGAGTACCATATAAATTTCAGATATAATTATTAATAGAATTAGTCATAAGGATGTAAATTCCATTCTGACAGAGGCTGTCTCATTTGTCTTTAAGTATCCTTTGGTGTCCAGCATATTTTGCACGTAGTAGGCTTTGAATAAAGTGAATTTGAATTGAATGAAAAGTTGTACAGCTTTGGAAGTTGGTGTACCCTGACAACAATCAACAAGCCTTTATTAAGTACTAACTGGATAGTAGCCCCTGTGCAAAGCTCTAGGCATACAAACAAAAGCAAAAACATAGTCCTTGCTCTCAAGGAGCATATATTCTTTTTTGTTTTGCTTTGTTTTGTTTTGCAGAGCAATGGGGGTTAAGTGACTTGCCCAGGGTCACACAGCTAGTAAATGTCAAGTATCTGAAGCTAGATATGAACTCAGGTTCTCCTGAGTCTAGGGCAGGTGCTTTATACACTGCACCACCTAGCTATCCCCAAGGGGCTTATATTCTGATGGAGGAAGATACTTAGAAGGAGAGATGAAAAGCAGCTGAGTCTAGAGATTAAGGGATGGTTGGTTTGGGGCCTTTCCCTAAAACAAAGGTTGTGGGGAGAATTCAGCAGTGGGAGAAGAATCCCATAGGAGTGGAATCAGTACCCAGCTGAGGCGGCTAAATTCAGAGGATAAGGGATATCTAGTCTGCGGCCCTGCTCCAAAAGGAAGATTCTGGGAAGAACAGACCAATGCAAAAGGAAGAAAGAATGGGATTTACTAGGACAGTGGTAATGATGGTCATGTTTTACAGTTCTGTTAACGAATGTGGAATCCCGTGTGTTAAAGCATTTTTTTTTGACAGCCCAATTCTACACTCAGATTCTTTTTTACATAAGAATTTTAGATAAGTGTAGTACTTAAGATTTCTTAAGATTGACTGTCATGTTTAGAGCTGGTAGGGCAATAGGGATTGTTCAAGCTCTTCATTTTACATGAAGAAAATGAGGTCCACAGTAGGAGAATGACTTGCCTAGGGTATCAAAGACAGATCCACCTTTTTGACAATAAATCCATTGGTTCTTTCCATTTTGCCACTTTCCACTATTCTCTGCCATGACCACTATGCTATAGCCAAATTTAACTAACTTCCTCTTCCTGGAGCATTGTATGCTCTCAGTGCCCTTCCTGTTGAATTCCTACCCATCTATCCCTTAAAGCCAATTCATGTTTTCTGTCTCCAGTCCTCCCCTCCACAACTTCAAATCAGCACTGTTTTTTTCACCCATGGAGCTCACATAGCACCTTTTTAAAAAAACAAAACAAAACAAAACAAAACAAACCTCTCTTAATATACATAGAGCTTTCTCCACTACCCAGTAGACCAGGGCTTCTTAAATCTTTTTCACTTTAACCCGAGAAATTTTTACATTTTTACATTTTATATAGGTATATAAAATAGGTATACATAGCCTTTTACTGTTGCCAGATTTGTTGTGACTCCCACATACAGCACAGTTTTAGAAGCATTTTACTGAACTACAAACCCCATGTAGGAATGAAAGTGTGTTATCTAAACTTTTTATCTCCTTGATATATAAAACCCTTAATCTGCACCAAGTAGATATTCAGTAAATATTTGGTGAATCATTAACAAAAATCTGCTAAATTACCAACCTCTCTCCCTCTATGCCTAACATACTTTCAGACAATTTTTTATTCCTTTGGTTATCTTATCCTTGTTAACAGTATTAAAAATTCTTGATTAACATCCCTTATCCCTTTTGTCTCTTCTCGTATTGTTGGCTAGGTTCAGTTTAGTTCCCTTACTTATCTGTTCCCCCTCCCCATGCTGCTGCACCCCAACTTTTATTTTATATATTCATTTAATTTATTTGGGGGGGGCAATGAGGGTTAAGTGACTTGCCCAAGGTCACACAGCTAAGTGTCACATGTCTGAGGCTGGATTTGAACTCAGGTCCTCCTGAATCTAGGGCTGGTGCTTTATCTACTGTGCCACCTAGCTATCCCTGTTGAAACCTTTATTAACCCCTTTCACTCTATCATAGGGAGCTCTTCTGGTGGTGTCAGCAAAATCTGGTAAATTTACAATCTGTTTCCTTCAATACTTCTTGTACCTCTTCCCCTCCCCCTCCCCATCAAACATCCAAATACTTAAAACAAGAAAAAAAATGTGAGCAGAGACCAACTGTTTTACTTAGGCAAACTTTTAAAATAAAAATGAAGGCAATTTTGTAATGATAGAAGGAAATGGAATTTTTTTAAAAAAAGATTTATTTAAAGAAAATCAACTTCACGTTTCTAGAGCATAAAGTGATACCCTTTGAGAAACTCAGAACACACTATATTTTGTTTGACCAGAAGGAAAAAAAAAATGCTAGATTCATGTAAAATGTTTTAAAATGTAACTGCATCTGTCTAAACAAATCCTCAAGTCTCTCTCTCTCCGAATAAAATGGATGATATTCTAAGTAGATTATATTAAAACAGTGAAATTGTCTGTTATTATTGGAGAACATTTTAAGAATGCTAAAATAGGTGAAGTAAGCTGTTTAATGGATTTTAAGGTTCCTGTTTTCAAAGTATATTATAAACACAGAATAGAATGATAAAGAAAATCAGAATAAACTGTTGCAATATTAGGATGCAAAGTACGTATCCTTTGATATCTGCTGACAGAGGGGTTCCAGGACATGGATTGCGTTCCTAAAACCACCTGGTAGTTTGAGTTGAAAGGCCTTTTGAAAAATACATCACAAAGGTACTATGGCACTGCAGGGCAGCGTCTGCATTGAAGAAAAGAACTAGTTCAAGGTTCTGTTGTGCAGTTCTTCACCCATCAGTATTGGGATATTGGAAGGGCATTTTGGTACTCCTAAGGCGCTGCTGTTAAAACAGTTAACTCAGAAAACTACCAACGTTGACTTTTTTTTTTTAGACTTGTCTATAGATGTAAGAAAATCAGCTACTCTATATACTTTATAATTGTACTAAAAGCATTAAAAACTGTACAACATTTTAACATATTAAAAGTTACTTTTATTCATTCTAAAAAATGTATTAAGTAATTTTACATTATATTTATGCATTGCCATAACACTTATCATATGTCATTAATTTCATGGAAGAACTTAGTTTATTTCGATCTAGATTTGGAGTGAATTTGAAAAAAGACGTTTAGACAGTTACCTTTTTCTACTGCTCCTCAGTCATTCTAAATTTTACATGTATATGTGTGTATATATATATAATCCATTGTAACCTGGAAAAAATACCAGGAATCAGGAACTGGCCAAATGATGACTTTCCATTATTCATATCTATCTATTTCCTTCTGGCACCCAAACACCTTTTGGGAAAAACCTAATTTGTTCCTTTTTTACAATAAAATCATAAAAATTTTATTTAAAAATATTATATCAGTTAATCTGCTTTTTCTTTGGTGATGGTAACAGCAGTTATTTGAAGAATCTGCCACAATGAACTAAATCACTCAAGTGTCATTACAGTATTCCTGATTCATGAGATGACTGGTTGGAACAATAGGCATAATGGATAAGATGGAGATGTAACTGGCAGGAAAGAGACATGATCTGAGACCACCAGGAGAAGTGCCAAGGGCTTTATTACTTCTTACTGTTCCAGATAGCATGTATATTTTTTGCAAACTTATTGAACTATTCAGTACCTAAGGATTCAGAGATTGTATCTTAAATCGAAGGGGAGATTTTTACAAGTTTTATTTATCTAACCTGTTATAGCTCTATTAGCTAAGGAATCTAAATGCCATTTTTACTAGAAGCTCATAATTTTTCTGGCAACCTGGTTTATAAGTTGCTTAGTAACAAAAGCAGAAATTATTATTTCATACAGCTGAATGCCACTTCTATATCTAATGGAGTTGAGCAAAATCAAAACAAAACAGAAAACCATGTTTATTGTCCTGAGTATCTTGGCACATATAATGTAAAACTGTTGTTGTTGGTCCTTCAGATGTCATGACTTGCAATGAATTGGATTTAATTGAGGGAACACTATGCAAGGTCACCAACCTCACTCTTTCCTCCAGAGCCATTTAGGTTCAGTGGCAAGATATACATCAGGACAACTGGAGATGGCCTCAGATGTTTAAGGCAATTGCAGACTTGGCCAGGGTCACACAGCTAATAAGTGTCTGAGGTGAGATTTGAATTCAGGTACTCCTGACTCCAGGACCAGTGTTTTATCCACTGCAAAACCTAACTGCCCTTAATGTAAAACTAATTAGTTCTTCAGCATCCAGACATTTGTCCTTCAGTACCTTTGGAAGACATTGATTTTTCTAAACTTAAACAAAAATAATGGTAACAAGCAGGTAGAAGTTGTGGTGGAATTTGTTAACAACCCCATTATTCCAGTGGAAACCAAATAATATATAATATGGAGCATAAGAGATCAATGAATCACTAAGATATTACTGCATAAACACATGAGATACTACAGATTTACAGAGTAATTTCAGAGGGTGAAGAAGCAGTAGCATTTGGAGCACTGGTGGATTCAGACCTCAGGTAGGAGGGGACACTTGTGAACTCTGAAGAAAGCTATGGATTCTAAGAGGTGGGGACAATTAGGAACTGCATTCCATGCATAGATGATAGACAGCCAAGGAAAAAGCCTAGAAGTTCTGAGGGATGGAACGTTGCATGAGGGAGAAGAGGCCAGTTTGGCCGTAGCTTGGAGGCTTTGAAGGAGAGTCAAATATAATAATCCTGGAGAGGTAAGTTTTAGTCTTATTGTGAGGAACCAAGCAGAGGAATTTGTATTTGATCCTAGAAGCAATAACATAAAGGATATAAAGTCTTACACAAACAGTCCAGTGATCATGTTTCATATATATGAAATGGAGATGACCTGGGGTTTCTTAATGCCTGGTGCATTTTGATGCAGAGTTTCAAGAACACTTTTAAATATTTTCTTGGCACCATGTTTTAGGTTGGCTTCAAATTTCTCCTATTGCTTTTCAGAAAGCCAAAAGGTGAGGCTTAAAATAGGTCATTCAGTTTGTTTCATTATTCGTATTTTTCCCTGAGGTTTGGAAAAAAAGCAGCTTGCAAATCCAGAAATCCAATAAATTCCTTCAATTCTGGATATCCCCCATCTAGCACAGAGCACATCCCTATGGGATGAGGTCTGTGAACAATGAGTAACCATGGACCTCGTGTGGCAGGGTTTTGTTTTTGTTTTTGTTTTTGTTTTTTTTATCTTCCAGCATGAATTATCTTTATCACCTGCTGTTAGCAAGATGTTTTCCATATATTGCTTTACTTTTGTTATGGGATCTGGGGGGAAAAATTTAGGAACTTGGTTGTTTGGCTTTATTATTTTGTTTGCTTGCTCTCATTTGATTCACAAAAGGCAATTCTGGCTTGTTTGAATCCCACCTGACTCTACTGCTTACAGCTGACAACATGTGCATGGTCGTATGGAATGTAGATTGAATTGTTAAACCATGTAAGCTCTGGGTTAACTTTGCATAATAGTTCAGGTTTACATTCTACATATCATTCTGCTTATTCTTCTATACCCGCCCCCCATTCTTTCCACAAGATTACCTACTTAAGATAGTGAAGTCATAAATTTTGTCCTTTGTAAATTCAGACTTGTTACAGACAATTAATGTCTTGTCAAGCTGAAAGTAGATGAGAGGGTTTTTTTTAAGGCATGTACATTAAAATTAGTTATATTGGTTATCTCTGGGATTTCGGTTACTACTTTTGAATGGGAACAGCCAGTGGTATCCAATAAATCACCTCTGTAAGATGGGACTCCCATGGTGTTTAGATCTATATGCAAATTTCCCCTGCACAGCACGATTTAATAAAAGATGATGTTGTTGATATTATTTTATTATACTGAATTTGATGACTTTTCTTTGGTGATACTTGGTCATAGCCTAACAATAAAAGCATTCATGATAACTGCCAGTGGGGAGCACTGAGAACTGGCATCTCATGACTCTTTCAGATAATGTTCCCAACTCATGGGTTAAGATCAGGCAAGTATTAAGGGTTTTTTATGGTGCCATGTAAGAAGAATTAGGCTTTAAAATGTAATGAAAAATAATGACTAAGAACAGTGCAGCTTTGCAGTTATCTGCAATGCTATCCACATTTCATAATGACATTCAAGATTGTGTTTTACTAATGTTTCAAATTCAGAGCTTTGTTCCATGTGTAGAACTGGGCTGAGAACTTTATTAAGTTTTCCCTTCAAGGAGCAGAAAGTTGAAGTGGTACATCTCATTGCTGGGAGCTGTGGGGGATTAGTGTTTCAAACTAATGAAGTTTTAACTGTATAGACAAGATGTTCTGTAGCATTACTTATGTCCTAGGAAACTACTAATCTCCTATCTATTCAAACTGGAAAATTAAAAAAAATACAACAGGACTATGTTCTCTTGTAAATAGAAAGGCTACTGTACGCATATTCTACTATTCTTCAAACTGTAGGACCACATGGAGAGAGAGAGAGAGAGAGAGAGAGAGAGAGAGAGAGAGAGAGAGAGAGAGAGAGAGAGAGAGAGAGAGAGAGAAAGAGAGAGAGAGAGAGAGAGAGAGAGAGAGAGAGAGAGAGAGAGAGAGATCCAAACCATCAGAAAATACTTAAGCTGCAGCTTTTTTCATGCTACTCAGGACTGAATCCATTAGAAGCCAAACAAAACACATCTGTGTTATTGTCCCTCCTGACTGTCAGCATACAGTACATTCAAGTATTGCAGCCAGAAGGCATTTTTTAAAAACAGCTTTCAAGATCTACTCTTGAAAATGAATTTGTGTACTCATTATGCAGTGCTATCTTTTATCAGTAGGAAACTTGGTAAATAAAGTACTGAGGTCTAATATTTTAGTAGCTGATGGCAGTAAACTAGGACAGAATAATCCCTATTTCTTTATATATCTTGATAGTGTACAGCTGTGACCAACCATGGGGGGGGGTGGAAGGGAATCATTTCTCTCTTTCTCTCTCCCTCTTTCTGTCTCTCCAATAAAAAAGGATAATAATAATTCTCAGAGACATTCTGATGGAAAGTGTAGGTTCCTCTTCCACAAATCTGTTGTACTACTGATGTGCCCAGTAATGTGTCTTTCTATCATTTTTATTATAATAAACAGGTCAATCTCTTTATCTTTCATTAGGGTGACTTACATATAGTAGCCATTCTAAATGAACTAAACTTGAATTTTATACAAAGTTTAAATCTTGAATAGAATGTATTTTGTTACAGTTTTGCCTTTCTGTGTATGATGGTTTACTGTCTTATGAAGAGCCAAAACTAATAAAGGACAAATATGTCTTTGCTTTAGGTACTAACACCTAGGAGGGCACATTTCCTCCCAAGAGGAATCACTTCCTTCCCTGGAAAGTGGATTTCCTTCCTGCACTGACTGCTGTCTGTAGCCAAAACCCCAGGATCCCATAACTATGGTCCCCACCTTGTCTCCCAAACCTTGCTTGGATGGTGACTTAAATCTCATGGTGGGGGAGTGGAAAAGGAGAGACCTGCCTCTTCTTTCTGAAAGAATGCACCCATAGTCAGACTGTACTCTAAGCTGCCACCATATCCATCTCCCTCTCTCCTCAACTGGATTGCCCCAGGTGGATTAATTCTTAGTTAGAATGATGACATGTGTGAGCGTTACTGCATCTTTCCATATGTCACTGTCACTCATTACAGGATGTAAACTACTTTAGGGCTGTTATTCTTCTTGGAATTTTATGTAGGATTTAGCACACTGAGCTGTATACATTTGAGTCTGCTACCAAATTTCTGCCCTTTCATAGTCATGAAAAATCTGAACTTGATTATAGGCCAGGTAGATTACAATAGGTAAACATCCTTAGATTTTCTTGCATGTGCAAAAAAAGAAAAAAGAAATTTGAAAAATAAAGATCAATTCTATTTCCCCCCAAAAAAGAGGGGACATAGTTAAAAATTTCACTGTGATTGATCCATTTATTTCCCACAGCTAGAGAATCCCCATCCACTAAGACTCTGTTACTGGAATCACCAGTTATAAGTTCTTGATCTATCTCAAAATTATTTTGCATTTACTTGTAGTTATTTTTGCATATGTTGTATCTCTTAATAGATGACTATCCATGACGGCTAGGGATATTTGTTGTTGTTGTTGTTGTTTTGTCATCATTTACTTTCCATCTAGAGCAGTGCCTTCAAAGTAGTATACCCCTAATAAGTATTTTTAATTAAAAATTAAATTCCCCTCATACCAATGATACTTTTGTTAATGAGATTTTTATAGGTATGCCAGATATACTCTGTAACCTTATATTAAGTATTTACTAAAATGAAGCATTTTATAGCCAAGTAGATCTATTTGGTTTCACTAGAGACTGGGCTTACTTATTCTTTCTCCCTCTGCCTTTGCAGTCATCTAGACTATATCTTTCACTCTTCTACCTATTTAAATCCTATCCCAACTCATAGGGAGAGAGGGGGGAGAGAAGCAAAATACTATGTGCTAAATACTGGGGACAGGGGGTACGAATACAAGCAAGACTTCTACTTTCTTTCTTTCTTTTTGGTGAGGCAGTTGCAGTTAAGTGACTTGCTCAGGGTCACACAGCTAGTAAGTGTCAAGTTTCTGAGGCCAGATTTGAACTCAGGTCCTCCTGAATCCAGGGCCAGTGCTCTATCCACTGTGCCACCTAGCAGCCTCTGCCACCTAGCTGCCCCAAGACACTTTCAAGGAGATGTCTAATGGGGGAAGACAACACAAATGGAATATGGAAAGGAATAGGGAGTCTGCACTGGGTTTGCCTTTTAAATTGCTTGGAAATGGCTTAGAAATGATGTTGAGATCTGGTTTCAGAGATGCTTAAGGCAAAAAATCAGAGCTCAGGATGGTTCTAGGGGAAAAGTCCATTGGTTCATTTATTCTAGACAATGACCTGAGTGGAGAAGAGGACATTTTAAATAGGACAGGACTTTGGAGAACATCACCACCACCATCACCACCACCATCATCATCACTATTATCACTCCTAAAATTTTATAGCTAAAGAAACTGATGCCCTTTGTGGTAAAATCACTTTCTAACCATTCTATAGCTATCCAAGCTGAGATAGGAACTGAGTCTTCTGACTTCAAATCCATTGCTCTTTCCACTAGGTTGAACGGCCTCCAAGCTTAGTTTGTGCCCCACATCTTTCATGAAGATGTTCTTGACCACACTAGTGCTTTTTTTTTTTTTTTTTTTGCAGGGCAATGAGGGTTAAGTGACTTGCCCAGGCTCACACAGCTAGTAAGTGTCAAGTGTCTGAGGCCGGATTTGAACTCAGGTCCTCCTGAATCCAGGGCTGGTGCTTTACCACTGCGCCATCTAGCTGACCCTCACACTACTGCTTTTTAAACTGTTTGCATACTGCTTTTGAAATCTTACCTTTCCTTCAACTCAAATATCCCTTCACCTATGAGGCTACTCCCTAACCTCTCCACTGCAGCCAGAAGCAATATCCTCTCAATTCTCACACCACTTTGTACTTCTCATATTTTCTGACCATATTTTGTTTTATTTTGCTTATTTAGTGGATATTTGTAATTCACTAAACTATAAATCCTCAAGGGCAAGAGTTCTGTCTTGTTTAGATAATTAAAGCTTCCTTAGGCCCCAACGCTTTTTAGGTACTTTGTAAATGTTTGTTGGATTTTATTCCATTTGTATTCTTTCTACCATAAAGAAGCATGAGATTTAGGTTGTAAATTTCTAGAAGGCATGGAAATAGGTCTACGGTTATATTTAATTTCATTTATTATATGTGGATAATTACGCATACCTTTAAAAACATCACTCACCTTAGATCATTTTTATATCATACAATAATTTGAAATTTTCCTTATAGCAAACACATTAGATTATTAGTAGATCAAAATGTACTTAGTACTTTTACTAGAGTTAGTTTATTAAAATTAATTCTAATATTTATTTAGTACCAATATGATTTGTGGCATATTAATAATGTTTTATTTAAATGCCTAGCCTCTTGCTATTGAAATGACCATATGAAAAACTCATTATAGCAAAAAAAAAAACTCCAGTAAAAATAAGGGTCCTAATCAACATGTTCCACTAATAGGAAAATTGAACTTTAGTTCATTGTTTTTCTAATTTTGAGTTGCTTGAAATTTCTAAAGACAGAAGCATGCTGAGAGCATTCAAGGCTGTGCTCTTTTTAAGAAAATCTTTTGTCCCTGTGATAGGAGACAAATATTAGCAGGAATATTATAAGAGTTACTCTAATCTTCTGTCACTGTTTTACTTGTGTCCTGTGTAAACCCAGCTGTATTGTATTTGAATACTATCATATTTATCATTCAAGTCAAGTCATTCACAATTTATTATGTGCCACCTGTGTACCATGCACTTTACTAAGCTCTGGTAAATCACTGATGCTAAACTATTCCTCTTACAAAAAAAAAATCCCTTCTCTACCTGTGACATAATTGTTAGAATAAGGACACAACAAGCTGGATTATCTTATGCCATGCTCCATTTAAATCGATAGAATGGATTTGATCACTTTCATTAGATCAAAGATTTTTCTCTTGTCTCCATTTGCATCTGTAATAAAAACAAATGGGGTTAAAGGCATGTAATTTAAGATTCTAAATGTGGATTCTAATCTGTTGCCCCAGTTTTGGGGGAAATTGACTAAAATCACTGATAAAACGAGTTTAGGTTTTTAAGGGTTTATTGAAAAGTAGAAAAAGATTGAGAACAGAATTCCAACAGCCTGGCATTCCTATCTTTCCTCAAATTTCCTGTGTAGTCCTCTGCCGCCACCACCACCATCAAGTCAGGAACCCAAAAGAGCGAGAGCTCTCCGCACAGGCCCTCTTTCCTCCTTCCTGTCTCCTCCCAGAAAATAGGAGGCTCCTCAAATTGATTGGCTGGTAGCCTTGATAGACAGCACCCATGAGCAAACATCACTTCCTGACGCCAAGGAAAAGCCACATGGCCTTGCCCTCTGAGGCATTTTCCTCATGGCGGAGCTTTCCCACAGCAAGTCTCCAGTAGGTGGCATCATTCCAATCATTACAAAGATAAAAAAAATGTGAGACAAATATATGTCATCAAGACATATTTCCCATTACTCTGAGAACTGTGATCATATCAATATTGACATTGTTACTAGAAACTATTTATATGTTAATTAACTCCCCTATGTTTTCACTTATCATCTCAGTGACTATCCATAACAAAATAGGCCCTGGTCACTACTTCCTTTTCTGTATTTTCCCCCTTTTTGAATGTAAGTTCCTGGAAGGCAGGGGCTATTTTGCTTTTGTATTTGACTGATCGATTCATTTATCCAAAATAACTTTGTTTTCTTTCCTTATAATGAATAAAATGGGATTTTCATATTAATAACCACATTACCTTATTCATTTTCTAGTATTTCCTTAGTAATATTGTTTACTCTATCTATATAGCAATGTTTTACCTTGAGCCCTCAACATAATTTCATAAATGGTGATTTTAAAAATTGTGAACTATTGTCTCTTAGTGAAATAGATTTTAAAAAATAGAACCTAGAAGGCAGAGTGTTTATTCAGATGATCATCCCAATATGCCTCAAAACTTCATTACCTTCAAATAAAATGAGAATAATGATGTTGACCAAGGATTGCCATTTCCATTATTATTGTTTTCTCATTCTTTTCAACTTTCTCAATGGAATTCAGATAGAAAGGGCAAAGGTCAAGTCACTATGCTGCTATTATTACTATTTATTCAGTGTTATTGGGCTGTTACATGGATGGATAAAACAAATGCTTTTTGAATTGAATTTGGATTAGCTAAATAGGTACTATTACTGCTGGTAATAATAACAACTACAATGACCTGGGGTCAGCATTATTATTTTCATGTTCATTTCTATTTATAATTATAATAATGCTTAGGCAATGTATAAATACAGATTGTCCCAAAAGTCTCGGTGCCATTTTATGCTATTTAATCTCTGCACTAAGGCTTTTGGAACAACTTTGTAGAATCATCTGTATGTTTTTCCATTTTTAATTTAATGAGTCACATATGAAAAATGAACTAAAATATCAGTAAGATACATAAAATTTGTATTCATTTTGAGATTAAAATTTTAATTCATACCTAATCAATAAAGCCTCTGAGGGAAACAAAATCCCAATTGCTTTAAAAAACATAATTTCCCCAAAGTTCCACACTAGATTATTAACTGTATGTAAAAACCATAATTCATTTATATATATATATATATAAATACATATATGTTTATGTGTGTATATATGTGCATACATACACACATAAGCACTTACAAATGGCACAGTAAAAATGAAACCCAAGAGAAGATATAATTGAAATTTGGGTTTTTAAAAAAAGACTAATAGAATAAAATACATAGTGTTTATTTTTTACAAATATTGTTGTTTTCATGGTAACTAAATGAAAAATAGGCTTTTTAAGGGAAAAATGAGTATGACATTTAGTAAAGATCACACATTCTCATAAAATTGCAACCAATAAATTGATCTAGGTACAAAATAATGTTCCATTTGATTTTTCTGGATCCTTTGCTGTTCATGCACTTTACAATGTGACAGGGTTAAACTATAGACCAGTTTTGAGTAAGAGCTTCTCCTGAAAACAGTATTACATTCAATAGGCCATTGCACTTCCCTTTCTGGACCCTTTGTCATTGGGGCATTGGTTTCTGGATAGCTATTCTGTGAACATGATGAACTAATTGACCTAGCAGGCTTCCCCACAGAATAGCAGCTTCTGCTTAGATCATCAGGGGTATGTCTTGTTGTTTCATTTCCTCTTCAGGGCCCGTCGGGGAAATTGAATTGTGAGAAGACTACCTACTGGGAGCATTCAGTCCTCATGACTGAATAAGTAACTTTATTATTTTTTTTGTACTGTCTTAATTAACAACAACAACAAAAAAGAGGGACTTTATTAGGAAGGAGTCTGCTGTGATTCTGATACAAAGACTAACTGCTGTTAAAGAAGGGCTTGATCTGCAGGACCCTCTGTAAGTTGGGGCCCCATGCAGGTGCAATGTTTCCACATAATTTCAACTAGCTGTAGAAGGGGCATTTATTGATGATCCTTTGTCATTATTAGTTGAGTTGCTGAAATTAAAGAGAAGTCCACAGATAGTGGCTGAGTTTTAAAAGAAAATCCCACATCATAGGAAATATATTTTGATCTACATAGAAAAGAGCTTCTATATTCCAATGTAATTGGTTTCCTTTGAAATTCTATGAATTTTGTTTTGCATATTAAAATATTATCATGAGAAGGGATCCACAAGTTCAACAAGATTGCCAAAGATGGTCATAGCACATTTAAAAAAAAAGGTTAAGGATCCATGTTTGTTTATAAATTGAGATGAATTGCATGCATGTGCCAGTGTTCAGAATAGGAGCTTGAACATGTTTAACTTTAATGGGTCAGTGTAAGCTGTATGAATGAGACTCTCTTTTTAGTTAGTTCATCATTGGTCTTGCTGTAGCTTGGTACTACTGTATGTCCACGTCTGGTGATATTACTTTAAAGCTTTAGGATTAACATTATCTTCAAGTACAGTCATGCACATCTCTTAGGAAAAGAGCAAGAAACAGATTTTGCTTCTGTGTGGTCTTTGAAGAACCATAAAGCAGAAGATTTCAAATGTAAAAGGCAGTATGGTAGAGTGGGGAATGGGAATTGGATCTCACAGGGTTGACAGCTAGAAGGGAGCTGAGAGGTGGTCGACTCCAAATCCCTTATTATACAGATGAAAAACTTGAGGCCTAGAGAGTTTTAAAGTAACTTAACCAATGTCACAAAACTAGTAAAAAGGGGCACAACTGGGATTCAAAAGGTTTGCCCTTATGGTTCCAAATCCATTTTTTTCTAATTGCTACATCAATTTGCCATCAGGGTTATAAATTGGATTTCTGTCTATGATACTTACTAGTTGTTTGAGCTCAGATAAGTTGTTTTAACTCCTAGGCCTGTTTCCTCATTTGTAAAGGGGTAGAATCAGGGATTTCCAAAGTCTGTTCCACTACAAAATCTATAATCTAGAACTGTATCCAGATGCAGAAATGACTACTAAAGTACAAATACTACATCAAATTCTTAACTGTGTAAATAAGTAGAGAGTACAATTCTACCAGAAATTAGGATTTGTCCACATATTTGATTTATATAAGGTAAAAGAACATTTATAAATAAATCAAGTGATAGCTTTAAAGGCCTATTTAATTTTTTGGTGTGTTAGCCCTGAATTTTTTACAGTTAGCATCCAATTAGTATGAATAATGAATCCTGTGAAGTGGGAATATTTGAGTTTGCACTGCTTATATCCACTGAACTATTAAGATTGAAGCTTAATTTTCTTCTCTATCTATCTTTTCTAGTCAGAATTTTATATTTATCAAATGCAAATGATATTTTGGTGTCACTGGACAAAGATTCCATGCAATAAAGGAACTATTTAATGTGTTTTTCAATAGAGCCATATTGTAATCCATGTATAACAAAAGTGATTAGTAAGATATTTTTGTTTAACTCTTTAAATTGGAAGCTATACTTAGTTTATTTAGGACAGATGTACAGGGAGTTAGATCTAATCAGAACTATAATGGACTTAAGCAGTGTTCTTGAAAAAAATGTCATATTTCATAGCAATAGTTCTTGACATTATATTATATTACTGGTATATTTTATAAAAACTAGTTTTCTATGAGGATATCAAATACTTTAGTGCTGTTACTATATTTGGGTCAGTTTTATATATTTGTAGTATGTAAATAAGCCATGAGTGCAGAACTGAGCGAAAGGTTTTGGAATAGCACACAGTCAGTATAAATGTTCGTGTGTTTTCAAGGAGCTTGCTATTACTGAATTGATAACAAGTTATTCTTTATACTCTTAGGACCTTTTTTACTCCTCAAAGAATATGTTGTTTTCTTATGAACGTTTATAGACTCTTTTTTAGTGATAAGAGCTGTGAATGCTTTTAATAAGCTACATAGACATTCAACTGACCAGCATTTGTAGGGGTTACTGGTGTTGAAATCTTTGAGTAATAAGTATGTGATAGTTTTGCTAAGAAAGGTGGGATCAGTCCTGGGCCTGAAAGGAAGCTGGTTAAGTATCTGCTAATAATTCAGATACCCCTGTGTGAAACATTTGAGGAGTTATAGATCTTATATGTCCCTGCTAATTTACAACTTTATAAATAAGCTGAGTTTGTCACCTCCTTTAATGCAACTTGTCATTTATTATATTAATGATGCATAAATTTTTGGTTCCTTGTTTGATACCTTTTAACATTTTTGTTGTGTTGGACTTCTTTAAATTATATAGAGAACCAGAATTTTCCCACATACTCCTAAAAAGACTCTTTTTTTTTTATTTTAATTTTTTTTTTTTTAGTGAGGCAATTGGGGTTAAGTGACTTGTCCAGGATCACAAAGCTAGTAAGAATTAAGTGTCTGAGGCCAGATTTGAACTCAGGTACTCCTGACTCCAGGGCTGGTGCTCTATCCACTGTGCCACCTAGCTGCCCCCCTAAAAAGACTTGCATCTGAGTTCTTCATTTTTTAAACCTTTATACTTTTTTTGAATTCTGAATTATTTATTTTCATCTTTGTACCACTTTTACTCCTTGAATCTCCTTAACCTTTTGTTCTCAGAGGTGATCATCCTGCCATATTGCTTCAACCTTGGTACTCATACCTCATCAGTACTCTCTGCCCCTCTGACTAAAGGGGAAGAGGAAGAACGCTTCCCAAAACATCCATGTGTTTAGGGCACCCAGGCTACCAAAAAGATAAAGTCTACTCTAATTAGTGTCCTATTCTCTAGTTTTTGTTTTATTTATGTTAGCTTTTCCTTTGTCTATTTTTCTGCTTTTCCATTTGGTATATTCATATTGAGCATTTATATGATTTCATTAACTTTGCTATCTTTAAGCATAATGTAGTTTCCCTGTTTATCCCTTTTGAGCTAACTATATTTACTGTTGTGTTATCTGAAATCATTGCAATTTATTTTTTTGTAGAATTAGCATTATATATTTTATTGGAGCTGATCACTTTAAATATTAATGTTTCAAAGGATGATATTCTTTCTGTAGGAGATATATTGTTGAATTTTAAAATGTCCTTCCCTCTCTAGCAACTTTATTAGTCTTTATGCGTAAGTTTAATTCATTAATCTTCAGGTTATAATTTTAAAGTTTGATTTCTTTCAGTCTTATTGTTACAATTTTTAAAAGTTAGAACAACGTACAGTATTAGAGATCTAATAATTTTGAGGTATTGTTGTTTCTTTCTAAATATGTATCCTTGCTTTCATTTACCCTCCAGATTGAATTCAAGCCTTTTTCTTTATTCATTGAGGCAGGTTGGTGGCTTAATCACAGAGTGCTTGACTTGGAGTTAAGAACAGCTAAGTCCAAAACTAGACTCAGATTCTTACTAGCTGTGTAACTCTGGGCACTTCACCCAGTGTCTCTAAGCTCCAGTTTCCTTTCTGCTAAAATAGAGACAATAATTCCATTCTTTCTCAAAGGGTTATTGTGCGACCAAATAAGCAAACATTCATAAAGCATTTTGCAGACCTTAAAAGCATTATATACATGATAGATCTTATTAATTCATTAGAAGCAGCTAGATGGCTCAGTAGGTCAGTTAGGTGGCACAGTGGATAGAATGCTGGGCCTGAGTCAGGAAGATCTCTTGACCTCAGATGCTTAGTAGCTGTGTAACCTTGGACATCATATAACCCTATTTACCTCACTTTTCTCATTTCATCTGTAAAATGAGCTAGAGAAGGAAATGGCAAACACACAAGGATATTTGCTAAGAAAACACCCCAAAAAGGATCACAAAGAATTGGACACAACTGAAATGACTTAACAGCAACAATATGGTTCAGTGGATAAAGGAAAACCTAAATTCAAATCCAGCCTCAGACACATAAAAGCAAATCACTTGATCTCTGTTTGCCTGGGAGGCCACTAGTTGGTTTAGTGGATAGAATACTGGACCAGATTCAGGGAGACCTAAATTCACATCTGGCCTCAGATACTCACTAACTGTGGGCAAGTCACTTAATCTATGTTTGCCTTAATCCACTGGAGAAGGAAATTATAACCACTCAAGTATCTTTGGTAAAAAAAAAAAAAAACAACAAAAAAAAACCCTACGGTAAATATAGTCAACGGGGTCATGAAGAGTCAGACACAACTGAATGACACAAACATTATTTCAATATTACTTTTTTAATGTAATGTTTTCGCCTTCTGTAGAGGATTTCTTCTTTTTTCTTTTGTAATTTTATTTCTACCATTTATTTCTATCATCTCTTTTCTGATGTCTAAAATGGTATTCCTTTATTTACTTTATAATTTCCTCTTGTCCTGGAACATTTTTAAAAGGATTATATTCTAGGTTCTTATACAGTGGTGGTATTCCATTTGCCCAGGAAGTAGGCTCCCCAGTAGCTCCCTACAAAACTCTTTCATTTGGCTGAAGGGCACTTTTGGCTTGCCTGGATTAAGAAAACAGGTTTCCAGATTTTCCATTGTGTTTGCCCCTCCTTCTTTCTTAAAGTTCCTTAAAGGGGCTTCTTAATGTTGTCCTTTAATGTGACTAATAAAAGAATGCCAGATATTCAGAACAGGTGCAATTTTTGCAGCATACCTCAGAGTTTAAGTATATGTGTTATCCACAGGGTTTTAACATTCCCTTTAATCATAAAACCCATGCTGTCTGAACAAATTTTTAAGCCACCCATTAAATAGTCTTACTTTAGTCATAAGGATGAAAACCATAAACCTCTGTATCAATTTAAGTACCTTGAAATATTTAAGAAATAAATTAGGGGAGGTTAAATTTGGTCCACAGTATATAGTAGTTAGTTTCCCAGATTGCTTCCACTTCTGCGGGCATGTGATACTGCTTTAGGAAATATTAAAATATTTCAAAGGGTAGTATATATACTATGAACACTGGCAGTTCATTTCTGGGAAAGATTGGCTAAGGACATAGACTCCTGCTCAATTTTCCTCCCTTCCCCCCTTCCTTTCATTCACTTATATAAATTAGGGTTTCTCCTTTTTGCAAAGAAGAAGGAGAAATGCATTTGGAAGAAAATTAGTGGATACATGTGGTTAAGTATGGTATCTTAGAATGCTGCTTATTAGAATTTGGAGTTAATTATTTTTCAAATGGTAAAAAAAAAAAACGACAGAAAATTTTTCTAACTTTTTTCTGACCTTTTTTATTTCTTTTCAGCATAAACTAAAAATGATATCTTTCCCCAACTTCTCCAGCCATCTCCTGACTATCCTAATTCAGCATTGTTTTTTGGCAATCACTGCTATAAGACATTACTTCTCTCTCGCTGTAGACATAAGGCAGGGGGACACCGTGATTCTCAGCTGGTTAGAGAGCTTTCAGTGAGCTGGGAGTCATAATGCATTATCAATTTCTTTGTGCCACTCTTTGGTTGTTTAGGTAAATCAAAATGGACAATAAGTATGAGAAATCACAGGAATTTCCCTTCCTAATAAGTACTTTAGTGGGTCATAATATAATATGGCAAAGATAGAGACAAATTCATTACTAAATCTTCAGCTCTTTAGAAACCAGCTATCTATAACACCTGGACATCTGGAATGGCTCTAGATTTGAAAGTAACTATCTAAAAAAAACCGTAAAATATGTAGCTGTGAAGAAATGATGCCATTACAGATGAATAGTGCCAAATAATAATAATTTCTTTTTTTAAACATTATTTACATATGTTTTATGGGAGGCACACCAAGAAGGTCAATGTTGATGGATCACAGAGTAGATGTAGGAGAGTCAAGGGTAAGATGATTGGAAGGTAGCTAGGTTGTGAAGGGCTTTAAAATGTGAACAGAAGATTTTGTATTTAATCCTAAAGATAATAGGGATGACTATAACTAGCATAATGGAGCTTGGTGAATCATAAAAGCCAGTCTCAGGGATGCATTTCTATTTTTGCCTCAAGTCAACAGCAATGGGGAGAGCATAAAATTAATATTCTTTTAAAAATACAACTTTTGTACTTAACAAAATCTTCCCAAAGAACAATTCCACTGAGACATCCCTAAGTTAGTGTGGTTTTAAGGCAGGAACAGTTGGCTGGGTATGTTCTGCCTAGAGATGTAACTTTTAACAAGTAATTCGATCTTTTTGGTCTTACTTTTCTTATCTGTAAAGTGAGTAGAGTGGACTAGATGATTGCCAAGATATTTTCATTTTAAAGTTCTAGAATTACATATATTTATATTTCTTTGTAACCACAATGAATATGTAGTTCAGGAGCACCTATAGCCAGTGGATGTGACATGGATGGATGAAGATCCAACAAAGATGATTGAAAAAGAGACTGGTAGCCCAAAGGGCGATAAAGCTGTGCATACCCTTTGACCCAGCAATTCCACTTTTAGGTCTTTTGCCCAAAGAAATCATGGAAGGGGGAAAGGGACCCACATGTACAAAAATATTTATAGCTGCTCTTTACGTGGTAGCAAGGAATTGGAAGTTGAGGGGGTGCCCATCAATTGGGGAATGGCTGGACAAGTTGTGGTATATGAATACAATGGAATACTATTGTGCTGTAAGAAATGATGAGCAGGAGGAGTTCAGAGAAACCTGGAGGGTCTTACGTGAGCTGATGATGAGTGAGATAAGCAGAACCAGAAGAACATTGTACACAGTATCATCAACATTGAGTGTTGACCTACTGTGATGGACTATATTCTTCTCACCAATGCAATGGTACAGAAGAGTTCCAGGGAACTCATGATAGAAGAGGATCTCCAAATCCAAGAAAAAAAAAAGAACTGTGGAGTATAGATGCTGATTGAACCATACTATTTCTTTTGTTTTGGGTGCTGTTGTTTTTTTTTTCTATTTTGAGGTTTTGCATCACTGCTCTGATTTTTTCTTTTGTAACAGGATTAATGGTATTATGTGTATATATATATATATCTATATCTATATCTATATATCTATATGTATATAGATATATAGATATAACCTATATCAGATTACCTGCTGTCTAGGGGAAGGGGGAGGGAGGGGAGGGAGGGAGAAAAATCTGAAATTGTAAAGCTTGTATAAACAAAAGTTGAGAACTATCTTTACATGTAACGGAAAAAATAAAATACCTTATACATAAAAAAAAGAAAAAAAAAGAAAAAGAGACTGGTAAGAATAGAACCAAGAGAGAAGTGTCAAAAAAAAACAATTTAGAAGACTGTATCAAGTTGAAGATGGTGTTGGACAGTAACAAAGGCTGCACAAAGATGTCAGGAAAGATGAGGATTGAGAAAAGGCCATTGGATTTGAAAATTAAAAGGTCACTATTAACTTTGGAGTGAGTACCTATGGTTGAATGATGAGGTTGGGAGCCATATTGTAGAGAGCTATGAAGACTTTGAGAGGAAAGGAAGTGGAGGCATTGATTGTAGACAGGACAATAGCTATAAGGGCTATTAAGGTCAAGGAAGTATGGGCCTGTATGCAGGACAGTAGTGGCAACATTCTGGGTAGTATTGTCCCTAGGATAGCCTATATTTGATGAATAATTGATTTTCTGGTTTATTCAGATGATAGCAGTATTGTGTTAAATGTTGACTTAGAAATGGCAATGAGAATAGTGGAACACCTCCAGGAACAGGGCCTCAAGTCAGGAAGAGCTGAGTTCAAATTTGGTCTCACTTTCTTAGCTCTTCAACCCCTGGCAAGTCACTTAACCTCTGTTCACCTCAGGATCCTCAGTTGTAAAATGGAGATAATAACAGCACCTGCCTCACTGATGATGTTACAAGGGTTAAATTAAATCTTTGTAAAGCATTTAACACAGTACCTGGAATGTAGTATTGTTGAGTCATTTTTCAGTTGTGCCCAGCTCTATGTGACCCCATTTGGAGTTTCCTTGGCAAAGATACTGGAGTGGTTTGTCGTTTACTTCTCCAGATTATTTTACAGATGAGGAAACTGAGGTAAATAGGACTAAGTGACTTGCCCATGGTCATACAACTGGTAATTGTCTGAGGCCAGGTTTGAACTCTGTTTAAATTCTTATTTCCTTCCCTCTCTTTCCCTAAAGCAGTACTGTCTCTCAAAGAAATAGGGATCTGGATTTCTAGAAATTGGTGGACGCAGGCACTGGAGAAAGGTTTGCTCCAAGGGCTACCATAGAGATAATTTGTAAAGGAAAGAAGAGAGATCCAATAGGAAGGGAAAGGGCTAGGAAAAAGAAGATTTTTTTCTCCGTAAGGAACCATCTCTTGAGAGACATTTAATGTGCATCTCACCAATGAGATTGCCTTGACTTAAGATGACATGACTCATTTACAGATTTAGTTGTGGGTGGCTTTTCCCCCTTTGTAGCAATTCACCCCCTTTGAATGGAAAGGGACAAGATGCTTATCATAGCATTGAGAAAAATCTCTGCCGTGTGTTATCATTGTAACTGTCATTATAACAGGCTCCAAAGCTGGAGTTTCCCTTCAGATAATTAATCTGATATTCTAAGGGGGCACTTGCTATTAAAATGTAAACAGATAGGGGGTGGGGAAGAATACATTCCATTAGAATTTTGATTTAACATTTTCCCAAGAAGCCGTTACTGAGTTGCTAAACACAAATGTTGTGGTTATGAATCATGTTGTCTCTTTTGCAAAGATAATTGTCCTCGAGAAGATGAGATAAAAATTATTTCTTTTTTTTAAAGTAAAATTAATTTATTAAAAATTAGTGGGGCAGCTAGGTGGCTCAGTGGATAAAGCACCAGCCCAGGATTCAGGAGTACCCGAGTTCAAATTCGGCCTCAGACACCTGACATTTACTAGCTGTGTGACCCTGGGCAAGTCACTTAACCCTCATTGCTCAAGGGGGAAAACAACAACAACAAAAACAATGTTAAAATCTATTTGGGGTCAGCTAGGTGGCACAGTGAATAAAGCACTGGCCTTGGATTCAGGAGGATCTGAGTTCAAATCTGGCCTCAAACACTTGACACTTACTAGCTGTGTGACCCTGGGCAAGTCACTTAACCCTCATCCCACACACAAAATAAAGTATAAGTATTGGAGGTAGCTGGTGGAATAGTAGATAGCATTGGAGTCAGGAAGACTGGTCTTCAGACACCAAGTGGTGTGACCCTGAGCAAGTCAGTTAGTTTACTTCTGTTTCTCTCAGTTTCCTCAACAGTAATAGGAAGATAAAATAATACCCACATCATAGCGTTGTCGTGAGGATCAAATGAGATAATATTTTTTTAAATGCTTAGAACAATACCTGACATGTAAGTAGATGCTGTATAAATGGTTATTTTTAACTCTTCCTCCATAAGAATTATCTTCTCCTAACTTTTACATGCCATATACATTTTAGTAGGTTATAAATCTAGTCTCCTTGAAGGTTAGTTTTAGAACAGATATAAGAATCAAGCTAGAGCCAAAAAATTCATGAAAAAGGGCCCATTCCTAAATGTATCATTGGGTCATAATTCATCAGTGTTTTGTACCCAGGAAGTCTTGGGTTCAAATACCACCTATGACACTTACTGGTTGTATGACTTTGGGCAAGCTGCATGTCTTTGTTTTTTATCTCCCTGAGTTCTTGGGATCATAAAATGAGATCAGATTTATCTCAGTGACCTTATTTTTAAAATGGTTATAGGGATACAGTAGTAGCAACTTCACACGGTTGTAGTGAGGGAGTCTCTATGAAGCACTTTGCAAAGGTAAAAGCATTTTCATTATTAGTTCACATAAGAATTGTTTGGAAATTTTAGCCCCTTTGAGATTAAAAAAATGTTAAAGCAAATAGCCTATTTAACTTGGCTTCTGTTCTGTATATTTTTTACTTCTTATTGCAAATTCCTGTCTCTTTCTGCCAACCATTCAAATATCTACTGAAATAATTTTGTTTAAAATTTCAGGGTAAAGTAGTTTGGGGACTGACTGTTTATTATCTAAATTATACATATATATAATCTAAATTATATCTATATATATGTCATATATGTGTGTACATATACACATAGACATACATATATATTTATATTACCCTCTACTGTTTTATTGTCTTGCAAGATCACGTTGTAGAACTGAGGGGAGATTTGAATGAGAAGGTACATAGTTGCTCTCCTCTCATTATCTCCTCCCTGTCACATAACACGATATGGGGGTGGGTGGAGTGCCACAAAAGGGGAAGAAATAAGAAGATCCATAACCAATCATTCTCAGTCAAACTATTTTTGATTCAAAAAACAAAGGACATTGTGATTGTAATAATTTTTATTTCAGTGAAGAATCTATTTCCAGAGGAAATAATTCTAGCCAACATAATAAATCTAGGCAAAAGGGAATTATATTAATTGGATTTTGTGTGTAAGAAAAGATTATACATACTCTTTCTTTTGATATCATTTTTGCCCAATAGCTTCACATAAAATAATGACACTTTTCATTTGGTTAGCAAATTAAACTTTTCAAAGTACTTTTTAAAATTTTGCATGCATTTTACAGATGTAAAAACTGAAGCACAAGTAGATTGTGACTTGTGCAAAAAATAAATTACACTGGAAATATGCGTTGAACCATATTATATAGAACCTTGAATGTAATACTGAGGAATTAGAATTTCATTTTCTAGGCAATGGGGAGACACTGAAAGTTTTTGAGCATGACGGTAACTGTATTAGAGGGTTTCAAAACTAACTTACTAGCTACTGGGGCCGCTAGGTGGCACAAAGCATAAAGTGCCAGGCCTGGAGTCAGGAAGACTTATCTTTGTGAATTCAAATCTAGCCTCAGACACTTACTAGCTGTGTGAACCTGGGCAAGTCACTTAACCCTGTTTGCCTTAGTTTCCTTGTCTGTAAAATGAATTTGGAGAAGGAAATGATAAACCCCTCCATTATCTTTGCCAAGAAAAACCAAAATGGAGTAACAAAGAGTTGGACATAACTGAAATGACTGAACCTCACTACATATATATGTGTGTGTATATATATAGATATATATATAGATATATATATACACACATACATATACATACATGTATGCATATGCATGTATGTATATGTGGATATGTATATATGTTTGTGTGTTTATATATATATATATATATATATACTCTTATGTAAGTATCATCTTTGCATTGGATACTATGCGGGGAATGGAAACTTACAGGGCAGCAAGTTGGCTAAAGTTGGAGAAAATGTTGGACATAGAATCAAAGAAGACCAATTTACCTAGAGCGACTCTATGACCATGGGCAAGTCATTAGACCTGCTGTCTGCCTCATTTTCCTCATCTACAAAATAAAGATAATAATAGCACCTACCTCCCCAAGTTTTTGTTTTTGTATTTTTTGTTGTTGTTGTTGTTTTTGCGGGGCAATGGGCGTTGAGTGACTTGCCCAGGGTCACACAGCTAGTAAGTGTCAAGTGTCTGAGGCCGGATTTGAACTCAGGTCCTCCTGAATCCAGGTCCGATGCTTTATCAACTGTGCCTCCTAGCCGCCCCCCAAGTTTTTATAAGTATAAAATGAAATAATATTTGTAAATTACTTTGAAAACCTTAAAATTCTTTATAAATACTAATTATTATTATTGAATTATGTGCTTCCCATAAAATATAAATCAATAGATGTGATTATGAATACAATTATCCCCAGTAATGTATAGGAATACCTATTTTAATTTCCCATAGTAATGGTGGGAGAGTAAAAGATGATCATTAATTTTAAAATCATAAATTTGGTTTTAATTTCTTCATTGTATTATTCTTACACAGATGTTGGTTCGCTTTCTTGAAAACACAATAACCTAAGGTACATATAAATGATGGATAACAGTATTGGGTGATGGGGCAAACCAGACTGATGTTATAAATATTCCATGGCTTCCCCTTGAAATAGGGTATAGACATATACAGATACATATGCTCGAAGGTAACTGGAACTTTGCTATTAATCTATTGGGGGGTGATTAATAAATTTTCCCATTGGAAATTTAGAAATTGGACTAATGATTCCATTAGGCCTATGCTCAGATAAACCTAGTTATACATTAAAGGTAATGATCAGATTCATTACAAGAAGAAATGAATATTGAGTTTCATTCTTGTGTGATTTGACCCTAGTCCTATAAGAGTCTTTAACAGATGGCAATGTGAGCTTTAGGATTATTTCACCAATTCCAACTGAATATTACAGAAATCAAGGAACCAAAGCAAAGTTTGAGTGGTATTTCCAGGGATCAATAACTGCATTTTAGATACAAAAACAATTGTAGTGATCATCCAGAGGAGGGCATTTGTTTCACATCCTTGGTTTGCTACCCAAGGAACGAGGAAGATCAATTTGGAAGTGCAGCAGAACTACTAGAAGGGAGGAAGTAAGACCAAGACAACATGAATAATTCCTAAGATTCCTTATCCCTCTAAATTTTATAGTCCTGTAAATATATGTACACTAGAAATGTTTTCTGGGAAGTGTTGGATACTGAGTGAAAGACTAATCATACCAAATGAATATGAACCAAACACAAAATACCCCAAACAAAAAGCAAACCAAAAAAAAAGCAAAAATGACATCAACCACCCCATCCCACCCACAAAAATCCTACACCATCCAGGAGATAGTCACTGATGTAAGGGCTCTAAAATTGTTGTTTTGTTATCCTTATATATGTTGCAATCCCTATTTTTAATAATCTGATGGTATCTTCCCAGTAGATGGCACTGGTGTTACTAAAACTGTTGCTTGGCCATGATAAATGAAGTAGCTGCAAAATCATTGTAGTCGGGAATAATTTTGAAATCGTGTATGTCTAAAAGAAAAGCTACAAAATTTCAAAAAATACGTTGATGGTCTAAAATTTCACTCTGGTGTCCATGAATTATAATATGGTGCAAACCCTAGAATGGGTTTTATTGCATAATTCATAATCTACCCTAGAAAGGAGTGTACCTGCACTGATGAGTTCGTGAATCCATTGAAATATAAATTCATAATTTGCATTAATTTTAAATCGTTTCTGTAGGTGATCTTCAGGTTTTCATGTTCTGAATTCTTTATTTCCTTCGTTTCTGCTTTCTGCTACAAAGTGAATTTGGGAAAGATCACTTATTTCTTTGTTGGCAACACCTCCACATAATCTTACAATTTCACTTCATCATAGTATAATGCAAAAGTATCAAACACATGGTTGTGGCCAGCAACACTCACAAATGTGAACCAAACCTGATTAAAATGTAATTGGGAAATATTTAACAAAATAAATAAAAATACAGTAAAACACAGGTAATGTTAATATGTGGTTTTATGTCACAGGGATCTTTTCATGTGGTATTGTGTATCCTGTATCAATTTGAATTTGACCCTTCTGGTGTAGTGAATAGAAAACTGGCCTTAGAGTTCAACTGGCCTGCATGTGTTCAATACATACATTTCTGACACATACCAATTGTGTAACTCTGGGAATTGCTGGACCTCTCTGTGTTCTGGGTACTTCTGTAAACATAAAAGTGGCAGAGGAGGTACCAGTCTGCATTGGTAAAAGGATATTCCTTACTGGGAGTCCCATATGTTATACTAACAAAATTATATGTCCCTTCAAAAATAGCAACAACAAAAATGTGATGTTATATACTTTACTTTTTCTGCATTTTATATCATATCATAAAGCTTATTACATCAGATTGTGCCAGACAGCTATGTACAGTTCCCAAATAATATGTTTTAAAAGTTCATTTATATGGTAGTTGTTTGAGCCCTGGAATATGTTTTCCCATAGAAACATTATCATAAATGATGCTTGGGATCCCAGGGTAGGCAACAAAAGCCTCTTTAACTCAGAACTATAGTAAGAATAGTAGCCCCGAGCACACAACTCCCCTCTGAGCCCAGAGCCCTATGCCCTTCTCAGCCTTTGTGAGACAGGAGCCCAATAGTGGGAGATTCAGAGAGGGAGAGGGAGGAGGATGAGAACAGACTGTGGGACTAGGAAATTTTCATGTAGAAGATGATTTTCTTGTTGTTGGTTTAGAAATAGGCAGCTCCCTGTGATTCCTGAGCTCATGTAGTTGTTGAGGTTTAGGGGACATGCTGCATGTTCTGCTCTCTTAACTACCATTGTCTTCATATCAGTTTCAGCCACAGTTTTAGATTAATCAGGCAGTATATATGATCAGAGCTATGGTCTCTACATGAAGCTTTCTCATCTTACCTCTTACTTCTTTCCTAATAGTGGATTCTTATCAACTAGAAAGTGCCTAACAAGGCGCTCTCCAGATCAATGTATAAAAATACTGTTTTTCCCCTGTTAAAAAACATTCATTTTAAGCCAATAGCCAAATACAAGGACTTAAGATAGTGGACATTATCATGAAAACACTCAGCTGTAGGAATATGGGAGGGGATTTTAAATGATTTTTATCCACTTTGTGTGAAGTGGTCAATATGAATCCCTATGAAGAACAAAGCTCAAAATAGTTTGAAGTTATGCCTTTGGATTACAATTGAAAAAGCTTTTTAGTCAATAGAAAGAATAAGGTGCTCATATAATAATTCTTGATATGGAAGAGAGAGATGAACATGGAAACACATGACTGAATTACACAAATTATCCATGTGATATGTTGAGATATCTCTGCACTCCCAGACATTCTGAAGTAGATAAATACATTTTAAGGTGAGATGGAGGGTTCTGAGTTTTCAAGGAATCCTTAGCTTGGGATCCTGACCTCATTTGGCCCATTGGCTCCCATCTAGTTTCATCTTGTAAAGTGTCCAAAATAAAGATAAGACTTAGGTGTAGGTCTTGTAGAGGGTGTCCTAAATATATGTGGCAGGGTCCCCAAATTCTGCAAAGGCACCCAGTGTACAATGTGATTTTGTGAGTTGCCCAATTTTATTTTATTTGACAGTAAGTGCATAAAATTCTAAAGACTCATAATATCCTGAATATGGTAAACAGATGCATTCAGCACATCAGCTGTTGAACTTTGGCTTGCCCAACCAAAAATCCTTTGTAATTTTACCGATTCCTTCCTTCCCAGGGGTCCACTGTGTATTTTTAATTCTGATAACTAAAACTCCTTGGATAGTGTTAGTACTTCCACAAGATAAGACTGGTTTAGGGAGTGTGTGTGTGTGTGTGTGTGTGTGTGTGTGTGTGTGTGTGTGTGTGTGTTTGAGACAGACAGACAGACAGACACCTTGGGCTGTGTCCGAAGCCTATGAACCTTTTCTCATAATAATGTTTTTGAATTCATAAAACAAAATACATAGGGTTAATAAGGAGACCATTTACATTAAAAATAAAAATGGACTGGAGGGAGGTGAGGAGAAAACAAAAGTGGTAAGGAATATTGTTAGTAAGCTTATTACCAGTAATCCAAGGTAATGACAATGGGAACAGAGAGGAACAGAAAACTTCAAGGTAAAATTGAGAGAAAATTATTTGATATGAGGAGAATGAGAGAGAACAGTCAAAGATAAAACCAAGGTTGGGAGATGAGTTGAAAGGTGGTAACACAAATTTAAACAATGAGTCAGGATGGCGAGCAGGATTTTAGGGGAAAGTGGTTGCGTTTTATTTTAGAAATTTTGCATGAAAATTCTTGCATTTAATGGCAGCTGGCAATTCAACTTTGCAATCTGAATAATAAAATGAGTTTGTTGTATAAAGTATCTGAGTGATCTTAGTTTTTGTTTTTTCTTCACATTCCTCTGCAACTCTTAGTCCCATTGTTGACCTATTTTTAGCAACATTTTATATTTAAGGCTATTTTTTCTCCAAATTTGGAATGCTGTTTCAGACTTAGTATCATTGTTAATCCCTTCATATATCTTCTCCTCATTGTTGATATTAAAAGGAGTATTGCAAGTGGAAGAGATGGAGAAATAACTTAAACTTGACTGTGACCATTGGTATTCAAGGTAGTTCAAATTCTGTGTTCAATTACTTTAAAGAATTTGTTGGTAATCCTTTCTTTAATACTGAGTAAGAAATAAGCATAATTAAAAGTTGGCCACAGTTTTAGGCCATTTTCCATAAGTATGCACAAAAAGAAAAAGATTAAATTTTACTTTGTTTGCAGTGGGGAAAAGATGTTTAAAGGAGGCAAGTGCCTTGAGATACAATAACAACCAACATATCAAATCCATCTTCAATAGAGTCTTTAAGTGATCTGTAATTAGCTTGGGATTTCCCCCCCTTTTGTAATTTTTCCCTTTCCCTGATTGACAGTGCTCATACTTGCTTTTATAGGATTATTTGGCATCTCCTTGCTTTGATTTCAAAAGTAATGTTTGGTTGACTTCTCTGATATGAATCAGACCAGTCTTATCAGAATCCCCTAGGAATTGTCTTAGGGCTCTTCTAAGTATCCCAGAGATCTGTGGTATCCCACAGATGGAATTCTATCAGAATGTGCTCCTTTCACACACCTGCTGTGTGAATACAGGAGATAAAGTCAGATTTAAAACTGTTTTTAGTGTTTGGTATAAATTTGCTTTCTTTATTGCCCTTCTTCTCCTGCCACTAGATTTCTGTCGTAAGAGTTGGCTTGTTTATAGCATGATGATGCATTCAAAGCCCACTTAGCCTCTAAAGAAAACTTGGATTTTAATCCTCTAATTTTTCCCCAAAATTTATATGCCTCCATGCCCAGGTTGCTGGAAAGTTGGGCAAATTTGTTTGATTTTTAAGTGAAGTATATATTAATTGTTAATGAAGATATAAAAAAGTCAGACACCATCAAATTTTACCACACAGTCCAAATCTTTAGTTTGAAAAGAAATTTTCATGTTTGACTCTGTGCTTAGGCATATCCACTTAGTTCTCTGCACATGTATAGATATTGGTTAGAGCATTCAAATTTAAAATTGTTTATAACCAACTAGTGGCATTTGGAATATGGTTCATTTTGAGAGTGGTTTGGGTTTCCTTAGGGCAGGCCTTATGATTTCATCTGTGTGGGGACCTCAGGGCATGGACATTTTCTTCATTAATGCAGATTGGCATGCCACTTAATTTTTTTTAAATAAAAGTATTTTATTATTCTCCAGTTACATGCAAAGATAGTCCTCAGCATTTGTCTCTACAAGATTTCCAATTTCAAACTTTTCTCCCTCCCTTCTCTCCCTCCCCCCACCAGACAGCAGGCAATCTGATAGAGGTTATATATAACATTAAACATATTTCTGCATTAGTTATAAGAGAAGAATCAGAGCAAAAAGGAAAAACCTCAAAAAAGAAAAACAATAGCACTAAAAACAAAAGAAATAGTATGGTTCAATCAGCATCCATATTCCACAGTTCTTTTTTTGTTTTTCTGGATTTGGAGAGCCTTTTCCGTCATGAGTCCTTTAGAACTTTCTTGTACTGTTGTATTGGTGAGAAGAATCTGTTCTGTCACAGTTGATCAACATATAATGTTGATGATATTGTGTATAATGTTATTCTGGTTCTGCTCATCATCAGTTCATGCAAGTCCTTCCAGGTTTCTCTGAATTCCTCCTGCTCATTGTTTCTTACAGAAAAATAGAATTCCATCACATTCATATACCACAACTCATTCAGCCATTTCCCAATTGATGGACAGCCCCTCAATTTCCAATTCTTTGCCACCACAAAAAGACCAGCTATAAATATTTTTGTACATGTGGGTCCTTTTCCCTTTTTATGATCTCCTTGTGAAAAAGACACAAAAGTGGTATTGTTGGGTCAAAGGGTATGCATAGCTCCATAGCCCTTTGGGCATAATTCCAAACTTGCTATCCAGAATGGTTGGATCAGTTCACAGCTCCACCAACAATGCATTAGTGTTCCAATTTTTCCAAAGATTCTTCAACATTTATTATTTTCCTTTTGTGTCATATTAGCCAATCTGATAGGTGTCAGGTGGTACCTCAGAGTTGTTTTAATTTGCATCTCTCTAATCATTAGAGATTTAGAGCATTTTTTCATATGCATGCCACTTAATCTTAAGGAGTTGCCTTAGAGTTTAGGTGACTTCCTCAAGATCAGACACATCTTCTGTGTCAGAGGTAAAGTTTGGATCTCCATCTCACCCACTCAAAGACCAGCCTCCTATCTGTTACACTCTGCTCATGAAGGCAGTGTTGTATTTTTTCATAGTTAAGTGTTTTCACTGGCACACTTGTTAAAAGGAGATGCTTCTCAGAAATCACAACTGTTCATCTTTTATGTAAATATTCCTACAATGTTCACTGGGTTAAGAACCTAGGGAATTTTTTGCTCTTTAATTGTATAATCGTGCCCAATGAAATTTGAGTAATCCATTTAACGTAATGTTGTTTGCTCTTGGCCATGGACCCTTAACATCAATTAGTCTATCAGCAGAAGAGACATGTCAGCCTGTCATCCCAAATCTAAGGGATCAGTTCGGAAATTAACATTAATGATAGATTTTTAGAAATATCTAGAAGAAGGACTGGCACATGCAAGTAGACATGTGTTTGATATGAAAACTAGGCTCTTTCTCATTCTTTTATGTCTAGTCAATAAGCATTTAGTAAGCACCTACTATGTGCCAGGCCCTTTGATAAGTACTGGGGATACAAAGAAAAAAAGAAAACAAGTTTGAACTCCAAGGAACTCCATCTAATGGGGAAGACGACGTGCAAACATCTATGTACAAAATAAGGTATAAACAGAATAATGGGGTTTTTTGGGGGGTGGGGCAGGGCAATGAGGATTAAGTGATTTGCCCAGGGTCGCACAGCTAGTAAGTGTCAAGTGTCTGAGCCTGAATTTGAACTCAGGTCCTCCTGAATCCAGGGCCGGTGCTTTATCCACTGTGCCACCTACCTGCCCTCCAGAATAAATTTTAGATAATTACAAAGGGAAAGCACTGTCATTAGAAGGGATGTGGTAGGTGGGTTTTTAACTGGGACTTGAAGGAATCTGGGAAATCCAGGAGATAGAGATGAGGAGGTAGAGTCTTCCAAGCATGGCAGACAATCAATGAAAATGCAGAGTAGGGAGATGGAGATGAGTTGTTGACAGAACATGCCTTTTGGTTTATAGTTTTACTTATTCAGACTGATACAATTTTTATCTACTCATGAGTAGTAAAAACAAATCTGGGGGCAGTTAGGTGGCACAGTGGATAAAGCACCACCCCTGAATTCAGAAGGACATGAGCTCAAATCTTACACTTGACACTTACTAGCTGTGTGACCCTTGGCACTTAACCTTCATTGCCTTGCCAAAAAAAAGAAGAAGAAGAAGAAGAAGTGATAAGGCATCTGTGATTTCATTAGTGAGAACATCTTCCACCTGTGTATCCCAGATCCTTGGTGGACTGCTTGAAAAATTCCTTGACTTGTGGTCAACCTAAAGAGGAGATTCTCCAGACTTAGCCAGGCTGGGCCTTGAATGACAGATATACAGTCTATTCCCTGGGCCTTCATGCAAAATATATGTGTATACATTTTTAATCTAATGAATTTACCAAAGCAATGGAAAAAGATGAATTATAGATACATATTTCTTTGTATATTGTACCAAAAAAGGTATAGCCATATATATTTTAAAGGAAATTGGAGATAGATTTTCCTTAATCAGATTCCAAACTATCAGGCAAAAATTGCAGTGATCTAGAGAGCAGAGATATTATAGGCAGTTAAGTTTTAAAGAAGTAGTTACCATATGTTAATGATCTGTAGAACACTTGAGCAAGAAAAAAGCCACATTAAATTGCACACATCTATAAATATAGCTAAGGGATTTCAAGAGCTGCATGAAATTAAGAAAAACTTGGTCTTGTTATGTTGAGAGGAAGACAATGAAAACTTAACATCCATATGAAGGAAGTTTGGAGTGTAATAATCAGCACAAAAATTTTATTTAATTCAATCCAGTAAATATGTATTAAGCACCTACTACAAAGCAAGAAATTGTGCTATTAAAGGAATAAGTACCTCCCCTCAAGAAGCTTAGATTCTAGTAGAAGATACAAAATGTCCAATTTTGAGAATAATGCAATTTAAGTTAGGTGAGTGAACACTAATTGGAGGGTTGAGGATAATTTCACAAGGTAGGGGCAGTTCAGCTAAGCCTTAAAGAAAGTGAAAGGATTCTGAAAAGTAGTGTGAGGGAAGAGGGAATTCCAGATATGGTATGCTTTGTGAGTCTGCAGAAAGGCAAGGAGAAAGAGTGTTGAATATCAGGAGCAGCTAGGTATGCAGTTCTGCTAGAAAACAGAATTTGTGATGGAAAATCAGGAAATTAACTTAGAAAGCTGATTAGAGCAAGGTTGTGGAAGGCCTGAAATTCCAGACTAAAGAGTTTGTATTTTATCTGGGAGAGAAAAGGAAACCACTAAAAGTGTTGTTGGTTTTTTAATGTTTGTTTTGTTTTGTTTAAGCTGGAGAGTGACATAATTGGTGTCTTCAGAAAGTTATTTTGGCTGCTTTGTGATGGAGTAAATTGGAGAAGGGAGAAACTGGAAATAGGAGACTAATTAGGAAGCTTTTACAATGGTCCAGGATAGAGGTGGCAAAGGGCCTCAGCCAGGGTGGTGACTGTGTGAGTTGGAAAAGAGGAACAAAATACAGAAGCTGTTGTGAAAGTTACAACACATGACAACTATAAGATATCGGGGCGGGGGCCAATAAGAAACTAAAGATGATTTTGAGATTCCAATTCTGGTCAACCAGAAGAACTACAGGGCCTCCAATGAAATCAGGCAGTTTGGAAACAAGATAGTTTGAGGGGAAAAGATAATTAATTCCTCAGAAGTCAAAGGTGAAGAGCCTGTTCCAGAGACTGGACTCATACATAGGATGAAAAACTACATACAAATAAAGGAGAAAAACAGAAGAAAGACCATTAGCCTTAGATTTTTGGTCTACCTTAGGCATGGGTTGGAACAAGGGAAGAGAGACAAGGTGAAGATTCACAGAAATTCTCAAGTGTGGAATAGAAACAAAAATGAAGCTCCCTACAGGTTGTCTTAGTTTTCTGAATAAAGAAGAAGGTTAAAATCTTCTCCTTAAAACAGGTCATCTTAACCTTTTTGTGTGTTTATGGAGGGGGGTGTGTGTCATAGACTTCATTTGACTGTCTGGTGAACTCCCCCCAAAAAACATTGTAAATAAATGCATAAAATAAAATACAAAGGACTGCAAAGGCAAACAGCTATATTAAAACTATCAACATTTTTTTTTTATAAAATAAGTTTTCAGTGACCCCAGTTTAAGAACCCTACACATTTAGAGGCATGTGAGAAGGAAGAAGATTGAATAAGGGAGTTGAAAAGAAAAACCCTGGCATTCCTCTCAGCTGGGAGGATAGCTGTGCATTTTTGCTATCCGAGTTAGGATTACATAGTACAAATTTGTTGTAGACCCAGTCAGCACAATTGTGTGAATTTGCCCAGCAGTATCTGCATGACGATGAAAAGACAATGGGGCATGGTAAAAAGAAAGCAAGTGGACAGTATAGAGTAAACTGTTTCATTCTAAGATCAAGGCAATGTGGAAGCATTTTTTGAAGAGAGGAATGTACAGTAGGGTCTTGATAAATCAAAGAGCATTGATTAAGCACCTTTTATATGCAATGTACTTTGATAAGCAATAGGAATAGAAAAGCAAAAATGAAATTGTCCCTATGTTCATAAGAGCCAGAGACAGAAGGAGGCTGAAGAATTTTGTGGGGATTTGTCTAGCAATTAAAACTCTAAGGAATAGATTCAATAAGCAGTTATTAAGCAGGAACTATATGTAAGACTTTGTACTTCGAGCTGGGCACCCAAGGCCAAACTGAGAAATGACTTGTATTCAAGAAGTTTTTCTCAGGTTTGGGGGGGGGGGAGAGGATGGGCACATTGTGTAATGGAAGTTAGATAAGCAGGTTTATCGAATTTGCCTTCAGGAGAGGACAAAATATATTAATTTATAATTTGGAGCCTTGAAAACTAGTAACGCATACCTGTATGCTTTTTGATTATTGAGTAGAGTGGGTGCTTCTAAAGGAGGCACAGTATTTGGCATGGTGATTCAATATCTTATTTTGCTTATAGGAACAACTAGAGGATATGAAATATATTTCTTTTATGATTTTATTGTTATTAAGTGTGACAGGGAAATACAAGTTTATATGTACAAAGATTTGTACATCCCTAGTAGCTAAATATCTTTTGAAAAATTTTAACATTGTGGGTTTAAAAAGTTTCAAGCATGTGGTAGCAATTTTTTAACCTCTCTACATGAGGCACTTGTGTGTATAGGTCTAAGCATCCAAAGCTAGTTAATAACAGCTGCAGGCCAGTGTTCCAAGGTTTTCTAAAGCTTTGGAACAAGTGTAATCAGCCACAAGGGAAAGCAGTGGGTTTGCATCCTACTTTTAAAATGAACCCGTTTTTTAAAATGGCAGAGAGTCTTAACATTCGTCCTATAAAAATTACCATAAAACATTAGATATAATTAGCTAGAAGAATACTAAAATTTGGCACTTAAACCCAAATAGGTGATTCCTTTCCCATTTCTCTAATCCACCCTTTTCTGTGAAGTCCTAAGTAAAAGTGAAACTAAGAATGAAGGAATGAACTTCCTGATTTAGAAAAAGACAGGAAAAATAAAAGGGAGAGATGGAAGGAGGAAGGGAGGAAAAAAAGAAGGGGGAGGGAGGAAGGAATAAAGGAAAGAAACAGGAGGGAAGGAGGGAGGAAAGAAGAGAAAGAAAGGAGGGAGGGAGGAAGTAAAGAAGGAAGGAAGATGTGTGAAGGAAGAAATCCTTTATTAAGGACTACTATATGCCAGGCACTGTGCTAAGTGCTTTATAAATATTACCTCATTTGATCTTTACCCAACCCTGGGAGCTAGGTGCTATTATTATTATTCCCTTTTTAGAGGTGATGAAACTGAGATAAACAGAAATTAAAGGACTTGTCCGGGGTCACATAGCTAGAAAGTATCTGAGGTCAGATCTGAACTAAAGACCTTTCTGACTCAAAGACCCAATGTTCTATCCACTGTGCCACTTGGATATGAAGAAATGAATGTAATTGGGAATTTGATGTTGAGTTTCTAGAATTGTTTTCTTTTCTTTCCCCCTGTTTTACTTCTAACCTTATTTGAATATTTTATCAGGAGTTTCCCCTTGAGACTTTCTTTGCCCTGGATTGTCTTAATGTATAGAATGTTAGACATGGAAATTGAGAAAACCTAGGTTTGAATTATATCTCTGAGACTAAAAGTTGGTCCATGGTACTTAGGGTGGCAGAATTTGGAAAGATCCAGAGATACTATTTAGTCCAGCTTACCCATTTTACAGATGAAGCAACTGAGTCTAAGAGTCGATAATTGATTTGCCCCAGGTCATAGTCAGTGCCAGAGCTAAATTTCAAAACCATGTCCTTTGACTTCCAATGTAGAATGCCTTATGGGGCGAAACACCTGATTTGTGGAAAAAGTTTCTTACTTTCTCTGAGGTATCCTGGGGCAGCTAGGTGGCGCAGTGGATAAAGCACTGGCCTTGGATTCAGGAGGACCTGAGTTCAAATCCAGCCTCAGACACTTGATACTTAGTAGCTGTGTGACCTTGGGTAAGTCACTTCACCCTCATTGACCTGCCCAAAAACAAACAAAAAAAGAAGCATCCTGACTGACTTATTTTATAGAATGGAATCTATTATTGTTGTAGGGTTGATTTTTTTTTCACTTTAACCATTTTTCCATTGGTTTCCAAATTTCCTGACCCCAACTTCAAATTAACCTTAAAGGAGGAAGCATAATATGGTAGGAAGAGATTGGACTTGGAGTCAGGTGATTTTAATAATGCCTTCGACACTGGCTAGCAATTTAATTGTGAATTCATTTAAAACTTTCAGCACCTGCATTTTCCTAGCTACAAAATGGTGATAAAATGAGAGACAGGATGGTGTAGCAAATAAAGGTTAATCATCAAATAAAGTTGGAAAGAGCTGGGTTTAAGTCCTACTTCTGACACACATTAGTTGTAGGATCTGAAAATGCTCAGAGCCAAGTGGCAGTGTCTTGTCCGTGGAACAAGCGGGAGGTCAGTGTCAGTGGACTGGAAATTATATGATGGGGAGAATGGTATAAGAAGAGTAGAAAGGGAGGAGGGAGCAACGTCATGAAGGGCTTTGAACGCTCAACAGGATTTTGTGTCTGATCCTAGAGGTTATAGGGAGTCACTAGAGTTTAGTGAGTAGTGAGATGACTATCAGCAACTTGGACTTTGGGAAAATCACTGTGGTGTCAGAATCGAGAATGGATTGGGGTGTGCAGATTTGAATCAAACATACCTCTTTGGGGCAGCTAGGTGGTTCAGTGGACAAATCACCAGTCCTGGATTCAGGAGGACCCGAGTTCAAATTTGATCTCAGACACTTGATACTTACTAGGTGTGTGACCCTGGGCAAGTCACTTAACCCTCATTGCTCTGAAAAACAAAACAAAGCATACCTCTCAACCAGCAGGCTGTTGCATAGTCCAGGTGTGAGGCGATGAAGGCCTGCACCACAGTGAAAGCAGCATCAGAGGAGAGAAGGGGACGCGTTCAAGAAATGTTGCAAGATCGTGTTCTTGTAATTCTCAAAGCCCTATGTAAGTGTTAGTTGTTTTGATATTACCCATCTATTTATTTTTGCATTTTCTTTTATTCATCTTAAAACAGCTTCTTGGGAAATACGAAGAGAAAGCTTTCAGATTTATTTATAAGCTATATGTTTGGCATTTATTCTGCTTTGATACTAATGCACTCCCCCAAAGTGGCTAAATATATCCAAATGCTAAAGGGGGGGGGAGTGACAGTACTCGAAAAGGTATAATAATATATTGTAGCCTTCAGGGGAGGTTTTGCAAGGCAAATAATTTGAAGATATATACATTGGGTACGTTCCCATCAGAGATATTGGTTGTTTAAAATATGGAATCTAAAAATTGTTTCTAAGCCTTTGAGTGCCCCTAGGTGGACAGAACTAAAAATACAGCCCATTTCAGCTTTGGGGTGTTTATTGCTTTCCTGCTTTCTGAGAAACAGTTAACTTCTTTTGTCCTCTGGTTACTCTTCTCGTATTTTCAGTGGCACGCTTTCAGAAGGCTTTTCTATTAAACAAGTGCTTCTCTTGCTTTGATATAAGTCTCAGCTTTACAGAAGGGCATTTGTGTGGCATTCATTTTTAATCGGGAAATTGCTGACAGACTGAAGTGGCAGTCTATCATTACTCCCACTTAGGACTCCAATTTAGCCCTTGCCATCACAGTTGTCAGTATCAATTGGGGATTAGATTGGGTTATGGCATGCAGAGCTGATGGTCAGTGCATAAGCACGGCTTTTTATGCACTCTGAACACTCTCCTGTATTAGGGAGAAAGTCCATTTGCTGTAGCTTTGTTACCTCTTGTCAGATCTCTTAATGGCACAGATGAAAATTCTGACTTTTACTTTCATTTGAAGCTTCTTGGTGGGGTCATGCTGCTTTGGAACAGATGGAGATTGTTTTTACATATATATATTTTGCAGAAATTCTCTCTAATAATGAAATGGAAGTAAATGGATACCACTTGTGATACCTACCTACTTTGTCTAAGAAGCATGCACCAAATGGGGCATTGTGGTTCTTGCCCTAATTTAGGCCTCTAGGCACACTTTTCTCGGGTAGATCTACAAGAAGCTACATATACACTCTGTTTCCACATTTTTAGGTAAACGTTTGTTCTTATTAGCATAATCACTGTGTTTTTACTAAAAATGAAATAATTTCTAAGGGAAAACAAGTATCAAGGGTGTAGGTGGATTTAAAAAAAAGATCAATTTTTAATTTTGATTCTCTGAAAGAAAAACAAAATTAGTTCATGGTAAATATCACATTTCATCATATATATATATATATATATATATGATGAAATGTGGCTATGTTTTACTCTGTACCTTTTAGGTGATCTCCTGTGTTTGTTTTGATGGGGGGAGATGGATGGATGGGTGGATGCGAAACTGGGAAGGCACTGGGGAAAGTATGCAGCTGTATGCTATTTCCTGTAAGCATATAGTACAGTAGAACCCTTTATTTACATTAATATAATTTATAATTTTCCCACAAATTACATTTTTTTCTACTAAGTTCTCAAAAGTCTCAATTCAGCTGAACAAGAGATAATGGAAACCAAGGCAAGGCCCATTGGTAGTTGTTTATTCTTATTTTTAAAAATGATCCTGCAGAGACATCATGGAAGAAAATGGTTTCTTTTAGACCAAGGGGTAAACTGCCTTTCAGCAAGTATTGTAAACCTGGTTCTAGTGATTATTCACTCCCCTCTGGTGTGGCCAATAAAAACTCACTCCTATCTTCAGAGTAGCTTTCTTCCAAGGAGACACTGCTCTCATCCAAAGATAGTACTATTTGATTTTCATAGTTCAGCTGTTGTGTCATCTTCTTTGGGAAAGTGAGCCCCAAGCAAGGTTTGTCCCTTTGCTCTATAAGATTTTACAATCGTGATGTTCCCAATAAATGTGCAGGTTGTCTGTGCGATCCTGGGCAAGTCACTTAACCCCAATTGCCTCACCAAAAAACAAAAACAAAAACAAAACTAAACTAAAATATGCAGGTTGTGATTGCATAAAAACATATAAGGGAAGGGGGAGAGGAGAAGGAAGAAAACAAGCATTTATTAAATGCCTACCATTATGCTAAGTGTTTTTACAAATATCTAATTTGATCTTCACAACAACCACAGTGTATGTAACAATAAGATCTTAAGACTTAAAAGCTGGAAGAGACCTTAGAGATCTTCTACACCAACACTTCAGTTTTACAGATGAAAAAACAGGCCTGATCCCTCTCAGTAATGATTAAATTCCTAGGTTGGATAAGTAGAGAGTTGTTGTTTGTGGTTCAGTCATTTTCAGTCATGTCTGATTCTTTGTGACCCCATTTAGAGTTTTCTTGTCAATGACACTAGAATGGTTTGCCATTTCTTTCTCCAGGTCACTTTACAGATGAGGAAACTGAGCCAAACAGGGTTAAGTGATTTGCCCAGGGTAACATAGCTTTTAAGTGTCTGAGGCCAGATTTGAACTAAAGAAGATGAATCTTTCTGACTCCAAGTCTGGCGGTCTATCCACTGTGCCACTTATCTGACCTTAAGTAGAGAGACCAAGTCTTTTTTTTTTTTTTTTTTTTTTTTGTTGTTTGTTTTTTGCAGGGCTTTGGGGGTTAAGTGACTTGCCCAGGGTCACACAGCTAGTAAGTGTCAAGTGTCTGAGGCCGGATTTGCACTCAGGTCCTCCTGACTCCAGGGCTGGTGCTCTACCCACTGCGCCACCTAGCTGCCCCGAGAGACCAAGTCTTAAAAATGATGATGATGAATCATGTAAACTGTCATGGATGTTTACTAATGCTTGGTGAAAGTTCCTGAATGATAACTAATTCCTTAAGGTGATTCATGATATGATAAAGAAGCCACAGTGTGATGTCTTAATAGAAAAAATGAAGTAACTGCAATCAGGGCAGCTAGTCTCAATCCTGGTTCCACTTTTAACCACCTGTGTTACTTTAGAGACATCACTTAACGAGCTTTCTGCTCTGTTTCTAACCTGGGTTCTTTTGTCCCTTCCCAGAGAACATGGTGACCCTCTCCCCCAATTGGGTCACTATATTAATACCAAACACTGGGTGGACACTAGTCTAGTTAACCACTCCAGCTCATAACTCCCAAACTCCAAGAGATCCATAAGCCTTAGTTTCCCCAATAGCAGGTAATATACATGTACCCCACCACACCCTGCCCTTACATGTGTACTATGAATTTTGCCATTTACCTGGGAGCAGCCAAATCACCTTATTCCATTTTCCCTGCACTCCAACTTTTGTCTGTCTGGCTGCCGAGCTGATGAATTTTTTTTTTCCTATCTTACAATATACCTGAAGTCTCCTGATCAATTACTCCTCCTTTATGCTCTGCTGAATTTAGCTTATCCTCCTGTTCCCTCCTTTCCAACATCAGTGTATTGTCTGTGGAATGTACTCAGGTCAGTTGTTTGAATGCAATTATGTTCACCACTGGAACCATTCTGAATCCATTGCACAGTCCAGCAATTCCAAATACTGGGGAAATAGTGCCATTGTTTACTTGTTGAAATGGTCACAAGATTTTTTCTAAATATACAAACTTATGACAAATGATTAGCATTTTCCTTAGAGTTTCCTGGCTTTCCCACCAGTAATCCTAAAACATAATAAAAATTACTCCTTTACCAAATAAAAGGTAATCAAGACCCCTACCACCAACAAAGAAGGTTGAGGTTTGTCTCTCGAGGAGGCTCTGGTTGATTTCCTAGAACCAAGACATCCATGATATCTAATTTCAGGAAAGAAGGGACTGTTACCTCTTTTTTTTTTCAATGTTCTTCAATGCTTAGCATAAAGTTGTCCTACAGTAGGACATTGAATAATGCTTGCAATGTGCTTTAATATTTATTGATGTTGAGTATACAGGTCATATTCTAATGGATAAATTTCCAGTATTGACACTTTACTATTTTTGCATATTTGCTCCCAGTCCCCAAAAAAGTTCAAGAGGGACTTTTCACGTATTGTTTCCCATTTGATAGAATTCCTAGAAATGTCTTCCTTGGCTACCAATTCAAACAGCCTTTATATTTGTCACTTAAAAACCATAATTGCTTACATGTCAGAACAATTCTTTGTCAAATAATGATTCCTTTGTGATATAGTTATATATCTTTTCCAGGACCACAAATGATTTTCCTACTGGGAGAAAATAACAAACAGAAAATTTGTTTTGTATTCATTAAGAAAGAGAAGGGGGGCAGTATGCAGATATAAGGAGTGGTGAAACATAGTGGAGACGATCCTCCTAGGCAGCTTCATCCATCCACGTTAAAAGCAAATATTTGTTTTTAGGGGAGAGAATAGCTATCCCCAAAGCAGCAAGCTTAGCAAAAGGAGGAATTGAAGGGCCCAGCTCATCTTTTATGGAAGTCAGATAAATTTCATGCTTTTTAACATCCACTGTGACTGCAGGCTTTTCACTAGAGTCTGGCTCCTTCCCCAGTGTGAACAAAATAGGAAAAGTGATTAAAGTTCACTCAGTATTGGACAGCAGGAGGCAACAGCCTTCCTATCTTCAGCAGAACGAGAGTCCTTTAATATGACTTGGGAGGATTCTTTGAAGAAAAGAAGCAGGGCTCATGTGGCCTATAGAACTCTGGTCTAACATTTCTTCATTTCCTGCACTTCATATGACTTCTTTGACATGTTGTAATATTGTCACCCTCTTCATTAAAATGTTCATTATAAAAGGAGAAATAAGTCGAGCTGTTAGTTGGGGCCAGGGTTCATTCAGCAAGATCTACTGTGAATTAAAGAGTTCATAACTTTATTTTTTACCAGGAACTTCTAACATATAAACAACAGCTGAATCCATTTCTGAGATAGTAAGAATTTTCTCCCTTCTCAGCACTTGGATGTCTTTGCTGTATACTAGATAGTTTGGAATTTGGGGTGTCTGCTTCATTAGACCAAGGAATAGACTGGACTCGTAGATTATGCTATTTGGATCTCTCTGTGTGTCTCTTTGTCTCTGTCTCTCTCTCCCTCTGTGTGTGTGTGTGTGTGTGTGTGTGTGTGTGTGTGTGTGTGTGTGTGTGTCTGTCTGTCTGTCTGTCTGCCTCCCCCCCCCTTTCTCTTTCTCTCTGCCTTAAAAAAGTTGTGCAATCCTTATTCAGACATTCTTATAACTAATAGGATTAGGGGCGTTACAAAGGGATTTGAACAAGATAATTAGTTTACTGCTTAGTCCACAGTAGAGTAGGCAAAATCCTTCTGAGAAAAGGCAGACAAAATAGGTCAGAAAATGTGTGGGAAATGAGGTAAGACCTCTCAAATAGGGCCTCAATCAACTCTAATGTTATGAAAGGGTCCTAGAGTTTTCATTCATTGCTTCAGACTTTTTGACTTTTCTTGACTTTGCCACCAGAAGTGTGAAAGAAAGAGACTTAGTTAATTTAACAGTTAAGGCTGTTCCTGTGTTCTGTTTCAAGTACATAAATGCTGACTTCAAAGTCTTTGTTACTGTATGATATAAAAAGAGTGTTGGAAAATCTGAAGGGCTCTTATATATTTTACGAATTGCAAAAAAAAATTCAATTAGAACAACTGTTTAAAAATTCAACACTGATTTCTTGAACAGATTCATTACTTTAATTGCAGGGAACGTGAAAACAGAAGTGGAGGGGGGAGGTACTTTTAATTTTTAAGTATTGCTATTCTTGTTTGGATAATTTTAACTTCAGCAGATTATGTTTTAGGGAATTCATATGCATTAAACTTTTTAAAACAGAAAATTCCTTCCCTTCACAATCCTTTCCTCATCTTCTCTTAGATAACTATACAAAAAAGATTCAAAATTCTTGAAGGTATTGTTATATTGTGTGCATTAGAGTAAGTCTAGTTTCTGAAGGAATGGCAGGAAAATACTTCAAAATTCCTTCCCAGTTAATTAAAAAAAAATACTTGCCCAGAAATCTCAAATAAACCACTATCTTGATGAAAAACACCAGATGTTAAAAAACATCAACTTGACCTTGACCTTATAGTCACTTAAATCTAGGAATTTTAGAATGAACATCAGACTAATGAAAGGAAAGTCCAATGGCACCAGCCAATGAGCCCTTCATTGTGTATTCAATCAGAATTGAAAGAAAGCTAATCCACAAAAGAACAAGTCTCTTCTACCTTCCCAACGTTTCTTTCCTCCATTTCCCTCTGCCCTGAGACTATATCCCTAATTCATGCTCTCATCAAGTCTTGTCTGGACTATTTTAATGACCACCTAATTGCTCTCTAGGCTTCCAGACTGTCCTTTCTCTGATTCAAGCTTCCTACAGCTGATAAAATAATTGCCTCAAGGCATAAGTTTGACCATGTAACTCCCTTCCTTAAAAACCTTCAGTGATTTCCCATGGTCCTTAGAATAAAAAAAAAAAACTTCTGGTTGGTATTCAGCATCATCCACAATCTGACTTTTATCCTACCTTTTCAGACTTATTTCAGTTTCCTACCCTTCTTGTACTTTACATCTGAGCCAAATTGAACTAATAGCTTTTTCCTGACACTCCATCTCACAATTCTATGCATTCACAACAAACTTCACCAGTCTGGATTGCACACTCCATCCTCATTACAGCTTTCAGAATCTTTAACTCCCTCTGGAGAAAAACTCAGACAGAACTTCATCAATGAAGCCTTCAGCAAACCAATCCTCCCTCCAATTTTCAATGCTCTCCCCGACCTCAAATTACTTATCTCGTTATAAAAGAAAAAAAAAATCACACCAATACAATGTAAGCGTCTTGAGGGTAAAAGCCATATTTGTGTGTGTGTGTGTGTGTGTGTGTGTGTGTGTGTGTACCTGAATTCCTAGTACAGTTCATTGCACATATTAGGAACTTAATATTTGTTTGAATTCTGTCAGGTCAGAAAATCATAATAAACTTCTATAATTACTAAAAAAATCAGAGTCAAAATGAACATCTCCAGAACAGGAATTGTTTTTTTTTTGTTTGTGTTGTTGCAGATGTGGTAGTTGTGTCTTTCTTTGTATTCCTAACACCTGTTATATAGTAGGAGCTTAATGCATGCATATTTATGACTTTAATTTCTCACATAAACTGATTGTGTAACCCTAAGCAAATTGTTAAATGCCAAGGAAATCTTGATTTGTGGATTAAATTTCTAGATTAATTTGCTGATCTACACTGGTTCTCTTCACACTGATGATTCACAAGTATGTGACTCATTTTTTTTTTTACTTTTGCAAAAAATGGGAATTTAAATAGGATTAAATTTTTCAAATGCATTTTAATTTCAATTTTCAAGATTTTTATTTATGATCATTTTCTTTTCATGCTCTTGTGGATTGTTACTAGAGGAGCTATACACTGATTTGAATATAGGCATCACTTTTCCTTCCAAATCTGCCTTGTATAAAAACCTAGTGTGGCTTATAATTATGTTTTTAGTATCAGAGACAAAGCTTAAGCCTCCCTGGTGTCCTCAACAGCGGGAGGAGCAGTAGCAATATCTTTGCCACTGAGCAGTCAGATTGCTTGAAGGATCCTCAGGACTCTCGAGTTCCATTGCCAAGGAAGTCCCTCCTGCTGCTGCTTGTGAATGTCTGGGTCCCTTAGAGAATGTGGACCTCGCTGCAAAGCTGATCAGCTCTCCCTCCCTCCCTCTTCTGCAGGGGGTGGGAGGGGATCTTAGGGGTTTGTAATTTGTCCCTCCATTGGGGCTCTGCTTCCCACTTGCAAATAGATGACCCCAGGAATGTTGCCTGCAGCTGTACCAGCAGCTCTATGGAGCACGGTATGCTGGAATGGGAAAATAGGGACTATTCTAAGAGTATATACGGAAAAGAGGGGAGAGGGGAAGAAAGGAAACAAAAAAGGGGCTGATGATCTGTGTTAACTTACTCTTTAGCCATTAAAAAAAAGACTGTTGAAGTTTCTGGATCTAAGTACTCTGTCTCCAAAAGTGGGGCAGTGGGGATTAATTTTGCATACAGGGAATTTCCAAAGTTTTAATGTAGTTTTTATCTTTTAAATATCTATACTTATATTAAACATCTAAATCTATGCATGTATAGATACAAGCATCTATATCTTTTCATGTAGATATAGATAGACATAAATATATAGAGATTTAAAAGAGCTCTCATTTAGAGATGTGACTTATATTTTGGTGTGGTCACCCTGTACTCATTTTTGTTTTTTGTTTTTTGTGGGGCAATGGAGGTTAAGTGACTTGCCCAGGGTTAGACACCTAGTAAGTGCCAAGTGTCTGAGGCTGGATTTGAACTCAGGTCTTCCTGAATCCAGGGCCAGTGCTTTATCCACTGAGCCACCTAGCTGCCCCACCCCAATACTCATATTAATGTCAGTATGTGATTAATTGGTTTGCCTTCTGGATCAATGTGCTTGCTTTTATATACTTCTCCTTTGTACCATACATCCTGCCTATTTTAATTTCATATGAAATTGATGGCAAATAGCCCATTGGTCTCTTTAACTGATATTATGCACCTTGATAGAGATCATACAGCAGCCATATCTTAAAAGATGATGATGTGAAGTGGTGTGGATATAATCAAAAATTGATACCTCATTATATTCTGTATTATTATTACTTGAGAATTGCATCTAATCACTGGAATTGGTGGTTATGAATTATCTTGATTTAAGCACATTTTGACTACTTAATATTAGAAGTTCTGAATCCTTTATAAGAATAACTTCCCTATTTTTCTGGGCTACAGCTTGGACTCTTATCCCAGAAAGGGAATGGGGGGAGGGGGGTAAATGAATCCCTGGAGTCATAAGATGTTCTTCCTGGTCAGTCATAAATCAAGGGTTGCTTAACACTGGACTTTCCAGAGAATGTTGATTAACTCTGTTGTCATGAATCTTGGAAATCCCCTCCTGTAGGCCCATCCTACATCTTTACCAACTATATAAAAGACCTCTGTTTACTCTAATGCATTCCTGGCTACTGAAGTTTGTTGGGCTCTCACTTATTGGCAATTGCTAGCTTGCTAATAAATATTCCTGCTCAGACTTTGTGCCTCAGTTTCACTTCATCACAGATCTTTATTGCAACATGTATACACACATATATATATATTGAGAACCAAGTTCATCAATTAGATAATGAATGTTCATCAACAGTCATTAAGATTATAGGCTGGGCATGGTTGATGCCTGTGTTCTCAAACTAATGATAACTACCCTCATCAAGGAATCTTACTTAGAACAAAAGATGTGTATGTGCGATGTGTTTTTAAGGGTTTTGTTTTTTTTGAGGGGTAGGGTGGGTGGCTAATATCTAGGTTCAGCTCAAAAGCCACCTTTTTCACAGAGCCTTAGCTAAGCCTCATAATTGTTAGTGTCCACTGTAACGATTGGAATGACACCACCTGCTGGAGACTTACTATAGAAATGAGGTGAACATCTCTGAGGGCAAGACCATGCCTCTTTTCAGGAAGTGATATTTGCTGGTGGGAGGAAGAAGGGGGAGCCTGGCACTCTGTCTCTCTCTCTTTTCCTGAGGACGCTGGTGGAGAAGGGAGCTAGAAATGCACTCTTCCTTTAATAGATAGAAGAATGTAGGCCTTTCTCTTTCTCTTTACCAAATTCTTATTCTCCTTAATAAATGCTTAAAAGCCTAACCCTTGTTAAAGCTTATAATTTATTGGCGAGCACTCATTATATATTTTGACAGACTAGCTAGAATTTTAGCCCTTAACACCAAAGTACTTTATATTTGCTGTGCGTGCGTGCATGTAGTATTGACTTATAAGAGTGTGGGTTTCTTGGGTGAATGGACTTTCATTTTTCCTAGTTGAATCCCCAATGTCTCCAAAGTTCCTTGTACAGTGTAAATGTTAATAAATGCCTACTAAATAAAGGAATACTAACAATTAAGAATGTTATTATCATTCATTTAAAATCCATTAAATTGAAAAAAGAAGTAAAAACACTGATAAAGAATATTCATTTATTGTTCTAAAGAGGACTATGGCAAACTAGAACTCTGACATGCTTGTAATTAACTAATTCTAAAGCCCTCTGCTTTATAATTATGATTTCTTATTACTCTTGCATTGTATACCTTAAAAGGTTGAAGTTATTTAGAATTTGCCAAAAATTATTATTATCGTTTATCATCTGTTTAGTTACTCTGCTTTAAATTTTGTGGCAGAAATACCAATTCATTCATTAATCTATTCATGTATTTGTCAGGTGCCTACTCTGTACAGAGTACCATCTTGGATGCTGAAGAGGATATAAGGGATATATGACTATAATTTCTCTGAGAATTTACAGATTAATTCAGAAGACAAAGAAAGTAAAATATTTCAAAATGTAATACAGCACATTAAATTAAAATAAATCTAAGATTAAATCTGAGAATTAGTGATACAGAAAACAAGTTCCATTGCATTCAGGGAAGGGGGAGCTCACATGAAATGTGGTAATTGAGATGGACACTGAAAATTCAGTAAGGATTTCAAATTTCAGAGTTGGAAGCACCTAAGAGGTCATCTAATCTAAGCCATAGCAGAGCAAGTATCCCCACTATACTATAACCAACAAGTAGTCATTCAATATCTTTTAGGAGATTTTTAATGAAAGAGAATCTCCTGATGCACACCCATAGTAGCCAGTTCCACTTTCTTAAGTTCAGTCATTTTTTTCAGTCGTTTATGACTTTTTGACTTTGGAATTTTCTTGGCAAAGATATTGGAGTGGTTTGCCATTTCCTTCTCCAGCTCATTTTACAGATGAGGAAACTGAGGCAGACAAAGTTAAGTGAGTTGTCTAGGGTCAAACAGCTAGTTAGGCCAGATTTGAACTCCCAACTCCAGGCCCAGTGCTCCACCTAATGTTTCATCCAGCTGCCTAGTTCCATTTTGAGATAACTAATTTTTAGGAACTTTTTCCTCTCACAAAAGTAAATTTGCTTCCCTGCAATTTCTACCCATTATTCACAGTTCTACCCTTCAAGGACAGAGTGTACCAGTTTAATTCTTCTAACATAGGACTACCATTTAAAGATAACTAGTATTTCCTCCTTAAGTACTTAGTGAAATCCAATTTCTTAAATCAATCCATATATGGATCATGCTGGTTCCCTTCTCTGAATACTTTCCATTCACCATCATATAAATGTCTTTCCAAAAACTTGGCACTTCTAATTTAACACAAAAATATATAGGTAATTTGTTGAGGGCAGAGTATAATCATAAGGCTGCCATCCTTGTCTTAAATCTTCTACCTGTCCTGATGAAGCCTTCCCTCCCCCACACATCCTCCCAAAAAAAAAGGTTTGTGTTTTGTGCATACAGGTGTGATCTTGATGTGGTAAAATAACACTAACTTAGGTTGAAAACCTATCATAACACTTGAGAAAATATTACTGCTTCCCTAGTGAATATTAATTATTTTCATAAAGATCAGTATTTATCATTATGAACAATAAATGTTGGAAATCCATGACATTCAAGGGGGGGGGTGTAGGAAAAGTAAGCCCTTGGCTAGTGACCAGTGAATTTGAAAAAAAATAGAATTGATTTTAACTCTTAGACTTATTTAGATACTTCCATCTATCTGTGATTTCCTCAATGCAAGATCCTCTCTCCAGTGATGCAGATTTCAACTCATCTACACTTTTTCATCATTTATCGCTTTTCTCCATATCTTTCCATATGTTCAACACAGGAGGCCCACCCAATATCCTCAGGGCTGTTTCACACACACACACACACACACACACACACACACACACACACACACACACACACACACACACACGCTAAATTTTTCTCTTACTTCCATTACTTATGATCTCTGTCTGATTCCAGCATAGTTTAGGTGTCACCTTATATACTAGGTCTGTTCTGCTCTACTTCCCCTTCCCTTTTAACTCCATTGAAGGCAATATAGTTGTGCATTCAGATGATTCTTTGCACACAGCTTTGCACAAAACTTACTGGCTGTGTGACCCTGGGCAAGTCACTTAACTCTCATTGCCCCGCGGGGGGGGAGGGGGGGGAGACTGAAATAAAGTTCTTTCTCAAGAACTATATATAAGTTCTGCCCTGGGATCAGAAAAGGAAACAAAAAAGCAGAATGATATGGCCAGGAATTGAAGTCCAATAACTGCCCCTACCCTGTTTCTACCCTGTAGTTTAGTACCCTGTAGTAGTTGTACTACAAAGTAGCATTTCTGGTTTGGGGGCTCAGAGGAAAAGGAGAAATCACTTTCCTTCTCTCCCATCTTTGCTCACTTCAGATTTAGAAGTACAAGAATAAGAGAGAGAACAGGGAAAGAAACGGTGTTGTTGTCTTAACTTGCTTTTATATACCATAAGAGGAAGGTAAGCTCTTCCAACAAAAGAGTATCTCCCATCGTTTTGTCACCAGCCGTCTTGTAGACGGTCTTTGTGAACCAGCCAGAGGAGTTCCTTGTGTCCTCTCAAAAAGATGCTAGGGTACCTATCTACCTCCATGGGAAGTGACTTCAGAAAAAAAAGTTCACATCTGGAAATCTTGAACTAAAATTAACCAAGGGAACTCATCAAATTGATCAGGGGTATGGGAACATGATGCAATAGATAGAGTGCTGGGCCTGGAGTCAGGAAAACCCGAGTTTAAGTGTAGCCTTAGATACTTAATAACTGTATTACATGTGTGACATGCTTCTATAGCCTGAAGTGACAACTTCTTTCTGCCTCATCTGTAAAATATCACCTAACTTCCAAGGTTGTTGTGAGGATAAAATGAGATAATATCTGTAAAGCTCTTTGCACACCTAAAGTACTATATAAATGCTGGCTATTGTAGTTAGCTATCAATTGATAAATCCTCATTTATGATAAATTTCTACAATTTGTACAAATTAATACATTTTCTTGGTCATTGTAGTTTTTGCTGACCTTTGTAAAAGAGTTAATATTTCCAATAATAACTATACTTTTTATACTCAGTATAATGGAAATAATTTAAGTATAACATATTTTTTAAACTTTTTGGCAGATAAAACTTATTAAAACACCCAGAAAGCATCACACCTGCCCATTTTAATTGTATAAAACTTTATATCTATTAGGTTTCTTCTGCCAGATCATTCTAATGAAAAAGTTCCAGTTTCTAATTTAATTTTCAATGGGTTTGCCAGAAGTTCAATTAATTGTTAAAACTTCCAACTATTAAGTTTTGCTTTGGAAAGCAGTCTGTCATATCTTTATATGCCATTAAATCTGATCATATGCTTGTCTCCCTGGTAGAATATCTTGATATGCTTGAAGTGTAGTAGGGAATTAGAGAAATGCTGTCAGTGCTACATTTTCAGGTTGATAAATAAAAATGTTCATATGATTGGGTTATTCCTATTCATCATTAGAGTCCATCTCTCCAGAGGGAGAAAGACATACAAGCCTGGCAGAATTGTGTTATCACCCAACCATGTGGGATCCATGTGTCAGTCTTCCAACAAAGATATATAGTCTTATGTAGAAATTGGATTGGATATGCTTATGTTGCAGGCTTTAAATCAATTTCTGGAACATTTTCTACAGATGTTGGCTGCTATATGTCTGTAAAATAGCATAGTGTATTGTGAACTTCATTAGACTTATGTTGCCTAAGATATCCTGAAACATGTGGTAATATGAAGAATTAAAAAAAAATAAAGATATAACCCCGACATACATAGTCTTATGTCTTTACATATTTTACAATATTATCAACTTATGGTATAAATTTTTCCTTGTTCTCAGCAAAATTGTTAAATCTTTAAAGAATTCTAAATTTCTAAATTCTCTTTTCAGTGAGAACCTTATTTCAGTTGCCTTCAATTTCTTGGGTTAAATATATATATATATATATATATATATATATATATATATATATATATATGTGGAAATAGCACTTTTCTTTTTAAATTCTAATTTTAAAAGGCCAACCGATATTTAAGTATATTTTAATTTTCAAGGGAGTCATTTGAGAACTTTAAACAGATTATGGTATACTGAGCAAAACACAGAGGTTTCTCATCCTGTATATGATTTATCTTGGGAGCTAAAAGAAAAGATTAAGTTGTGTTACTATATTGCCAAGAAATTCAACAAATTTTTAAAGGGGTGTTGAGATGATCTCTTAAGTTGAGTTTCTAAATATTTTTCTAGGTAGTGATTAGTGTTAGGTTGAGAATTTGTTTTAGATGAAGGAGGCGACTAAGGAAAATAAAGAAATGGAAGATAAAAATTGTCTCTATAAGATTATGTGGAATGAAAGACTTCTTCCCTTTGTTTCAGTAGCTTTTAAGTAGCAAGGATAAAAAATAAATAAACATCTTTTAATGCAAAATAATTTAGTTTGACATAGGTCCTAACATTCCTGACAAGATTATATGTTTCTCATAGTTGCAAATGTAGTGAGACATTTCAATATCGTACTTTTCACATTACATGTGCATATAAACAAATTGGGTGATTAAAAATTTTTATTTAAAAGAAAAACTTAAAGATCACATCCATTCTTTTATAAGAGGTATATAAGAGTTTTGAAACATTAGTGTTATGATCAGAGATAAATAGATTCTTTTTTTTCCCTCAAACAGGAACATACTACCTCCTAAGAGCTATCTGGGCAAATTAATGGGGATAGAACTTTGAAGATTCAAGCTTTCAATATAAATGAGTTGGGGGAGGGGGATTGACAAGACATAGAAATAATGCTTTCATAAAGTTTAAATTCGTTGGAGGATCAAATAATTCTATTCATTAATTATTGATTGACTTGGCAAAGATATTCTACATATATTATATTCTTAAATCACTAAAAAGATTTAATTTGTTTATTTCTGGAGAGATTGCATTCTGTTTTTCAAATATAGTTGTCCCTTCTCTATTTCATTAAAAATCTGGACATCTGCAGGCAGCTAGGTGCCTCAATGGATAGAACACTGGCCCTGGAGTCAGGAATACCTGAGTTCAAATCCAGCCTCAGACACTTAACACACACTTACTAGCTGTGTGACCCTGGGCAAGTCACTTAACCCCAATTGCCTCACTAAAACAAACAAACAAACAAAACAAAAATGTGGACATCTGTATGGCCCCTATGTAGACTATAAGTTACTTTTCTTTACCAATCATTGTTTGGCAGTTGTATAGGGAAAAGAGCCCAGAGCATGTAAACTCCACATTCTTCAACCCTAGTTCTCAATCACAGACCATAAGTCAGTGTGGGTACCTTTCATGCATCTGTAGCCTACTCCTACTCTAGTACAGTCCAGGATATCCTAAATATATTCTTGAGTGAAAGTTTAGCAAAGATTATACATCAAATTCATAATACTTGTAAGAGTCCTAATGAAATTATGCCTTACAAAATTATATTTGGGTATTACATTTGCAATGTGGACAGAATTATTTGCATTCCTAAATTACTTTTTCAGGTTAATATGGACAACATCTTTAATTTCTAGGATCTGCAATTTCATCAATTTGGATATGCTAATAGAAGAGATAGTAGCTGAGCTGGATCTCAAAGGAAGGGAAAGCTTTCAGAAGGGAAAAGGATGTTCTTGTACTATTTGTAATCACTTTAAGCAAGTCATATGACTTCTCTGATCCTCAGTTTTCTCATCTTTAAAATGCAAGTATTAGACTACTTTGCTTGAAGTCTGTTCCAATTCTATGATACTATTATTTATTTTCTTTTAAAATGAGTCTTAAAAATAATTTATTTTAATTTTTTTCTATAGAAAGATACATACACTTATTTCCTATCGAAGAGTATACCGAACATAATTTATTATTTGAAAGCTAAAAATCTTCCAATATTTAATGATAACTCATCATAAATGTTACTTTTTACTGGAAAGTTCATTAGACATGGAACTATAGGAAATTGGGCTAAATAATGTCATCCATTATGAAATCTGTGATGTGAAGAAGAGGTAGGAAAATAAGTTGTGGGGGAGACAGAGGTTCAAGGTTCTACTCTCAATTTATATTTTGAATATTATTTTTTGTTATAGAGTTAATAATAAAATATTCGAGAGACACTCTTGTCATGAAAATCTACATTTATGTCCTGAATCTGACACACACCAGCTGTGTGACCATGGGAAAGTTGTTTAACTTCTCAGTGTCCCAGGCAACTCTCTTAGACTCTGTTATAGTTCAGTTCCTTATATACCAGTTTTCCCCAAGGAATTCCCTACACTAATAAAATCACAGATATGAGCAACTCTCCCCTTCCCCCTCCCAAAAAAAAAACACAACACAATGATATTTATGTGGTATGCCTTTAATTTATCAAATTGATTTCTGAAAACTATGCAACATGCAAAACTATCTACAATATCAGAATTATTTAAAATTTCTGTACACTGAGAAGAATGTAGTACCTCTCAAATGCCTGAGAAAAATGCATTGCTACTTTTATGGGTCCTTGTAATTTAAGGTTCAAAACCCTCTTTGACTATTGGGCTTATTTGTTTTAGCTGTTGATCTGTATGTTAATAGATATAATCTTCACCTCCCAATTAGACCTCAGTCAGGTAGCTGAGCATTAAATGAACCCAGATTGTCGCATCCATCCATGTTGTACAAGAGAAGTTAGAACGAATAAATCTCCTGAGAATCTTATAATTGTAAAAATAGAAATAATTGCAAACTGAAAATTTTTGATTTCTAGTTTTCTGTAAAGATAATAAAGTATCATAAGAAACAAAAAGATATAGTGAGACTTAGATAAATGTATGACACCACCAGCGAAGATGTACATTTAAAAAAATGGAAACCTAATGTGTTGGGTTTTTTTTTTACATCTTCACATCCTGTACATTTTTGTCCATGTTTTGCTTTAAATATTCCACAGAGAATCTACCCAATGAACTGTAGGCCTCCCTCTGTATCTTTTATTAATATCTAAAGGGAACCAATAAAACACTTATTCTCCCGTCTCTTGAGATACAACTGACCCAGCTCCTTTTCCAGATCTCCTTGATGACACTTTTTATACGGCTTTTTACTGGAAGTCATCATTGGTAATGTGTTACAGCTTCTTTATACTCCTCATTTGTCTTTTCATTGCCCTTTGGGTTGTTTGTAATTTTGTTTCTTCAGAGACCATGGTGTCCTATTATTCATAATCACATAGCTTCTCTAGGAGAATATTCTTGTTAAAGAAATGTCATTTATGGGGGCAGCTAGGTGGCGCAGTGGATAGAACACTGACCCTGGAGTCAGAAGGACCTGAGTTCAAATCTGTCTTCAGACACTTGACACTTACTAGCTGTGTGACCCTGGGTAAATCACTTAACCCCAATTGCCTCACCAAAAAAAAAAAAAGAAAAAGAAATGTCATTTTTGGTATTAAGCACTTTGGGATCAAACTATTTGTAGTTTTCCATTTGCAAGCCAACTACCCAATTCTAAGCCACTTTCCCTCCACATACCCCCACCCACTGAGAAAGCAAGAATTACATATTCAACATACATATAATGTTGCAAAACTTATTTACACAATAGTCATGTTCATTCTCCTCTCCTTCCTATCCCCCCCAAAAAAAAGACAAAAAAAGAGATATGATTTAATCTGCACTCTGAGTCTATCAATTCTCCATCTGGAGATGGATGGAATTTTTCAGCATGACTTCTTTGGAATTGTGGTAGGACATTGTGTTGATAAGAGTTCACAGTTGATTATCTGTACAATATTGCTGTTAGGTCTCCATTGTTTTCTTGGTTCTACTCACCTCACTCTGTATCAGTTCATTGAAATTTACCAAGATTTTCCTGAAACCACATCTGTCATCTTTTCTTACAGCACAAAATTGTTCCTTCACATTCATATACGATAATTTTTCGGCCCTTCACTTGATGGACATCCCTCCAGTTTCTAATTCTTTACTGTCACTGAAGGAGCTGCTTAAATATATATATATATATATATATATATATATATATATATATATATATATATATATATATACATACATAAAGGCTCCTTTTCTTTTTCTTTGATCTCTTTCATCTATAGACAGACCTAGTAGTGATATTATTGGGTCAAACTGTATAAATAATTTTATAGCTTTTGGGGCATAGTTCCAAATTGCTATCTAGAACAGTGGGACTATTCAATAATTCAGTAAATATTTATTAAATGCCTGCTACATGCTGAGCACTGTGCTAAGCACTGGAGATATAAAAAAGAAGCAAAAGACAGTCTGCTCTTCAGGACTTTACATTCTAGTTTACAGTTTTACCAAGTGTGGTTTACTATAGCTACTTTCCCATAGTCCTGAGGACATTTATTATTTTCCTTAAGTATGAAGTGCTAGCTAAAAGTTATTTTAATTTGTATTTCTCTAATAATTAGTGATTTAGAATATTTTATATAATTATGGATAACTGATTTCTTCCCCTGAAAATCACCTGTTCACATCCCTTGACCATATATTAATTGTGGAATGGCTCTTATTGTTATAAATTTGGCTGAGTTCTTTGTATATCTGAGAAAAGAGAGTTTTATTGGAGAAACTTTCTGCAGATTTTTTCGGTTTCCCTTTTTTTCTACTTTTAGCTACATTTATTTTGTTTATGCAAGGACACTAATTTTATGTAATAGTTTATCGTATACTTTTTTTAAAACTATGCAGTATGAAATGGAAACTCAGTTTCATAGAGAATACTCTTTTTGTGTTCTGAAATATGTATGGAAATATTCATTTATTTACATAGCAAATGTCGGGGAAATTTTTAAGTCCAACCAAAGAACAAAAACAACAAAGTTTCCAGACTGAAGCAAATAGGTTTATTGAGAGAGTTTTAGTCCCCCAGTAAAGCCGGTCATCCAGGCGTTGGACCTGAAAGACCCAGAATCACAAAATCCATGGGTTTATATACCCTTCCAAAAGTTACACTTCTACAACATTTTATTAATCTCTATTAGTTGTGCTTCTAAAATTAAAACATACTCTTAAAAATATGAGGAACTACCTAAATAACCATAAATGTCAGAATTATGATGACAATAGGGTGGGTCATTGTCAGGCCACTGTTCAGCAGCATGAACTCTTTTAAGAAAAGTATGTCACTTGTGGTTACTAAAATATAGCATTGCTGACTACTATATCTTGTGATATTACTTAATGCTTGACATTGGAAAGTTAGACAGAAGAAAGACTTAACCTTTTGACCTTATATAATTGTAACAAAATAATATCTAAATATAATAAATCACAATTTTTTAGTTAATATATTGATTATTATCTTAATCAAATCACTTATAACTATGGTGAATCTCTTATAACTACGGGATGGGGAAAATCTCACTCACACAAATGAGAAAAAAAATACTACCTGCCTACCTTATAAATGTACTTATCCAAATATCATGTTTTAAGATTTTCTATATTAGTTTTTACCGTTTTAATAAAGATAATTTATAGAAATTTTTAGACAATCAAAAAGCTAAAACAAAAAACAACAACAAAAAAAACTTGGGCCTGTCTTCCAGGCATTTCTGCATGTAATAAAGTAGCTATTTCCTCTAGAGAAGAATCATTTATCCTGAAGGTAACCTAGTCCAATGTTTAATAGCTTTCCCCATCAGAAAGTTCTTCCTCTTCCTAAACCTCATTATTCCTATGATAGAGTAACTCCATTTCCTCTTGTTCTTTCTCCATTGGAGATTGAAAACAGCTGGGCATTATTCTCAGAATAATAGTCATGTGTGCTTAAAGAACATACTTATGGCAGCCTTTATCTTCTTAACTTCAGGTTAATTCCTTTGACCCTTCATAGTTAGAATTAAATAATCCTAAATGGTTAGAGGAGGATATTCATAGTGGTCTGAGGCCTTCTAGGTAGTCATCATAGAGTTTGAGAGTCTGAAGGTGTCACTTCCCAGAGTTTTATCTCTCAGACTTGTTCACTTTACTAAATCACTGCCTTTTTTCAAGTGAGCTTATAAGAAAGGTATCACAGTAGTGAGTGTATATTGTGTTGCAATACAAAGGCAACATTTGCCAACACAATACACAGGCTGCATTGCTTGAGTCATATAGTAAAGTATGAAAAGGAATGGCTGTTTCTCCAATTATATAATGACTAAATGAATTGTGACATATGAATGTTTGTTATAAGAAATTATATACCTCATAAATAGAGAAACAGAAAAAACTTACATGAAATGGTGCAAACAGAGCCAGTAAGCAATACCTACAATAACAGCAATATTATAAATGTGAACATATGTCAAAATTATTTTTAAAAGGAAAAGAACGACAACAGTATTAGGGAGAATTGTCTGGAGCACTAAGAAATTAAATGGCATATCCAGTATACGTGAGAGACTCTACTATTACCCAAGTCTTTCTGTCTCTAGGTCAGCCCTCTCTCCATTAGGTAACACTGCCAATATTTTGTACACACACACACACACACACACACACACACACTATATATATATATATATATATATATATATATATAGTGTGTATGTATATGTATATCTGTATGTATTTATGTATATATGTATATATTTTTTTTACTCTGTTGTTGAATGGTTTCCATTCTCTGGATTGAGAAAAACTATCTTTGATAAAGTCTTAGCTAATTGAAGTCAAATTGGATGTCAAGCATCCTGAATCTTCCTTTATTTTTATGCATACTTTGTGATCTCTGGAAAACAAATCGCCAAACTGTGCAGTTCCTTAATTTCTTTATCTGTCAAGTGAAAGAAGGCTTACTTGCCTGCTCCAACATGCTGTTATAAGAACTATACAATACTTGCTACTTTTAAGGCATGTTCAAAAATATAAAGCTTGAATAATTAGTTAGGCTTACACTATATTGATCCAATCAACAACTCACTTTTTTCATTTTTCTAGATTATTAAGAAATGCTTTTGTTAAGTATTTTTTCATCATGGTGTTATTATCAGATATAAGGCATTTCAGATAAAGTTGTATTTGATCTTACCTCAGTCCCACCTAGCCTTTAAGTTCCTATCAGGAAAAATTACTATTGATAAATTTTCAGTTATCATGTAGAAGAGACTTTGGCCATAGGATCGTAAAAGCTGGGATTTAGAACTGCTTGTAATCTTATTCCTTTACCTGTAAACAGAGTATAGCTAATCTTTTCCATGGGGCAGCTAGGTAGCACAGTGGATAGAGCACTGGCCCTAAAGTTGGGAGGACCTGAGTTCAAGTCTCAACTCAGACACTTACTAGCTATGTGACCCTGGGCAAGTTACTTAATCCCAATTGCCTCAAACATCTGGGGCTATCTCCAGTCATCCTGTATATCTTGCCACTGGACCCAGATGGCTCTGGAGGAGAGTGAAGTTGGTGACTTTTCACAGCCCTTTCACACTTAAATCCAATTCACTTCAAGTCATGACATCACCCCAATGTCATGGTCCTCTTTGACAATGACAGACAAACAACAGTCCTTTCCAGACAGATGAAAGGAAAACATTTTTACTGATATCTTTAAAGGGTTCTTCATGTAGTTTTGTTTTAGATTAAATCTAATAAGCACTTATTATGTGCTTACAAAGTATAAGTCATTGTGCTGAGGTATAGATATCAATTAACTAGACCCCCAAATTATGTGCTGATATTGCCAGTAAAACAAAACAATCTCTGTAAAGGAATGGCTCCTATATCATAGTTTTGGTCACTTACCTGGTAAAGTAGGGACATCACAATATTTATTTTGGTGTCTCTTTCTTGTTTGTTACCTTTAAATAAAGTGTGAATCTGACATTTGCCTCAACATTCTCTCCCTTTATATATCATGATAGGTAGCAATGTGTAACTGATATTTTACCCTTGCAATCAAATGATTGAGTAGTAGTATCTAAAACTACATTTAGAAGAAAATGGTTAACTTGTATTTTAAAAAAAGAAAGAAAGAAAAAACAGCCTCTGGAATAGAACTCAGAATACAGAAGAACATTAATTCCAATTCAGCTGCATTACAAAAATGGCAATGAGCCAAACAGAAACCTTTAAATTTAAAAATATACATATTTGAATATATTGCTTTCTTTGAAGCCATAGTGAAGGGTTTCTCTTTATACTGCTAACAGTCACCTCCTCATAGGAAAGCTTTAGCTAAGGTTATAGGTCAGTAGTGTCCTTACACTTCCCAGCTGTGCTGTTATCTCACCCATCATCAAGGGATCTGCACTCCCATTACAAATACTTGACAACAAGCTGTCAATAGCTGTCACTCAGGTCCCTCTATTGGTGTGACCAATGTGACTCTCTCTATTGGGGGAGAAATAAGTCTAATTTCCCTCTCAATCTTGAGAGTTTCAAGTTCTATTTTCTACAGAACTAAGGCATTGACATTCTGTCTGAATCTGCCTAATTGCTGTTTCCTTTGCAGATGGTAAGAGGTTGATCCTTTTGTTTTCTGCCAACACAGCAAAAAGAGATAATGTAATCAAGAAAATGATGCATTTAATTTTGTAGTAGTTGAGTTAAATTTATAAAAGAGTATTCTTTTTTATTGTGATTTCTGCCCTAATGCCAAAATGCATATGTCTGGATTCTGCTGGAGATTTTTTCTGACTGAAGTATTTTAATTTCATAATTACCATATGTCACCCTGAGACACTTGAGAGTCCTGAAGTATGAGCAATTAATCTGCTTAGTTAATTGTTTGCATATAGTAACAAAGTATATTTTGCATTTATTAAAAATTTTATTCAAAGCCTTTGTAACAAATTGATTTAAGTGCTCTTTTGGAACAATTGTAAGATGGAATTGATTCTGTGGTCGATACATTGACTTTCAAAGCAAGACTGAGGCTTGTTTTATTTTGACATCTAAATACAGTTTTAAATAAATGGCAAGGGTTGAAAATTCTGCAATGCAGTTTTCTGCCTGACCTAGAGGTGTACAGGAGGAAAGCATACCGGTAGCATTCCAGCAAAAGAAATTAAGTCTTAGAATTATTATTAAAAATTTGAGACAAATTTACTTGAAGTTCTATGTAAAAAAATCACTGGTAACTTGACATGGAATATAATTGTTGTCTGAGGCCAGAATCTTCTACTATGAGTGCTACCATGGGTGAAAGGGTGGAGACAAATAGGCAACTTCAGCTCCTCTGGAAGAAGCTAACCCTGAGGACTTCCTTCTTCAAGGCATTTTCATGTCACAACTGTTCTATCCTGTTTTCTACTGATTACTTCTGTAGCACAGATAGGTACTAAGAGTGGCATTTGTTCTCAAAGCTCCCTTTTATCCAGATGATATTGACATGAAAACATTTATTCTGAGTTTCCAACTGAGCCACTTGCACCCTCAGAAATGCATACACACACACACACACACACACACACACACACACAAAACCACACGCACACACCGATGCACAAGATAAAAACTCAAGGGTCTCTGAGAAACCAGTGGTGTCATTACATCTGGTCACAGACTGCTCTATTCCACATTGTCATGGGGTACAGAGCACCCCAGAAGTTCTCTGGGGCACACCGAGGAATCTTGTCCTTGAGAGGCTAAACCAGAGGACAGATATGCCTAGAGAGATAAGCAGAACCAAACCAGACTGAGCTAGCTTCAGATTCCCACCCTTCATTCTGGTCTTCCGTAACCCTGGGGAGATAAATTTGGGTATGGATGTGGCCTTTGTGTCCTGAAGAGAGATCCGTAGCCACCCCTCACCCAATTCCTCCAGTCACTGCCAGTGGGGGATGGTCCTCCCTCACTAAAGGAACTTTCCACAGGCAGATGGTCCACCCCCATCAGTCCTCTATAAAAGTACCTGCTAGTCTCCTGCTCAAGGAGATTGGTACCTTTCATGGTTTCCCTTCCCTCCCCCCTTCCCTTCCCTTGCCCCTAAATAAACCACCACCTTCTTCTAACTACTTTTGTGTGCAAGAGGGTGTAATTCTTTAAAGAGGAATTCCTAAGAACCCCAAATCCAAACCCCATTTCCCCCATTATAACATTTTGACTCAATAGAATGGGGTGGCCTAGTTCCAAATTACCATTATCCCCATATTAACATATGGTAGATAATCACCAAACCCCCTATTAAAGCAATATTCTCTCTAGATAGTCTTCTCTAAACTAGCACATACTCATTGCTTATTACTTTTCTTATTCTGTAGTGGGATATGATTGCCAAGTTGTATGTATTACTGATGATAGTTAGATATGTTTAAATATATAGAAAACAGTAAAAAGAGATTGAGGGATCTATTGATCATGTTGCATTAATTTAAAGGGATTAAATATCTTTGAGAAGCATAGCTGGAGCATGGCTTTTCTTTCCTCAAGAAGCCCCAGTTGCCTCTGAGATAAAATACAAGGCATCCCAAAAAGTCTTAGAGGAGTTTTAAGCTAGCAAATTTACAAACTGCTCTCATACTTTTGGGACACCCTAAATGGGTTTCTCTGTGTGACATTTAAAGCCCTTCACACTCTGGTTTCAGCCTTTTTTTTCTGGTTATTGAATACTTCTCCCTTAAATGCCAGCCAAACTGCCATATTTGATGTTTCCTGTGCGTAATATTCCATCTTCAGAGTCTGTTCCTTGGCATAGATTGTCTTTAGGATCCTTAGGCTTCCCAGCTTCACTCAAGGTTTAGTTGCCTTTCTCATCCTCTCAAATTCTTAGCTTACTCCACATATGACTTTGTCACAGTTAAAGAAATACAAAATATATTCAATGTTGTGTACCCTCAATACAATACAAGCTCCTTAAGCTCAAGGACAGGTTTTTTGTTTGTTTTGTCTTGGTATTTACTGTACTTAGCATGGTACTTGGCACTCAATAGATGCTTAATGAATGCTTGTTAAATTAATGAATCAAAATCAAGAAAGTAAACAACTGAAAGGCATATAGACTCAGCCCCACCCATGTGAATCATATACATCATTTCTTCTAGAAGATAATCAAAAGATTTGGTGTTGACCAGATGACATAACAATGATACGAATTTTATTATTTTTTTTACAAACGGTAAACAAATGGTAACAGGCTGAGTAGTCATTTCAGAAATGACTATCTGTGCCCAGTTAAATACCTTCCAACTCTAGAATTCTGTTTTCTGTGATTAACAGAGTAGGATCAGATAAAGGAGTAAATGAGAAAAAGAATAAAGATGAGGCAAATATTCTTTATATGAGTATAGTAGCTATTCACTGATATATTGACAAAAAAAAGAAAAACAAGGAAAGACATTGATTCTTGCAGTACTTAGATCAGTTGCACCTGTCCAAACAATCACCATAATGAGGAGGATGAGAGAGCTCATAAAACACTGCAGCAAGCAGCTTACAAACTCAATCTCCTTGTCACACAAGGAGACATGTCCATAAAGGATAAGACTAGGTGAGAATACAAGCTAAATTGGGCAAAGGATTATAGAAGACTGTTAACAGTGTTGTCTTATAAATAGTAAAAAGGAGTTGAGATGAAAAACTTACATAAAGCTTGACATAAAGGCCATCTAAACCAAAAAGTTATCATAGATAAAACATAGACATAGGAAAGTTATAGTAGATAAAACATAAGACATAAATAAAACAGGAAGGAGGGTGAAAAACATTTAAAATGAAAGAGATTTACCTGTGCTTTTGTAGTGATATATTTTAATCATAGTGTAACCACCACAGTTATGCTTTACCATCTCAACTTTATAATGCATTTTGGGAGGAAGTATCAATATCACTTGAAAAAGTGAAGTTAAAAAGAATGGTTCAACCCGACCAAATGTATATAAAACTAAGAAGATACTGGATCCAACACATTTTTAAAAGGTAGGTTTTAGCATGGATTTTAAAGAGATACCAAAGTTATGAAGACTAAAAAATGGGGGGCAGAGAACACCAGGAAAAAGGCAACTTAGATGACAGAAGCAATGAATTGCCCTTATAACTGCTTTCTCATTTCCATAAAATGTTTATGAGAATGGATTATGTATATATTGATGAACAGAAAATAAGGGAAAAGGCAGGTTTGTAACAAAGAATTTTCTATAGCAAATTACATCTTAGCGGTTACATAATTGACTAAAAGGTATAGACAGTATAATATCCTGATGTTTATATTTTGTTGTTAAAAGCATTTTATTCAGTACAATATATAGTCCTCAATGTTTCCCTCGAACCCACCGTCTCCCATGCATACATTAAAATTATATAACACTTTGTTATATATGCTCCCACATAGCTAACTTTATTCAACTCTACTGTGGTTGTTAACACTCAGCAAGGTATAAAATAGTTAGTTACCTTACATTTTGGCCATAATGACAGAAGATCTCCTGAACAGAATTCAAGGAACAAAAAAAAAATAAGCTATCAATTATGAAGTTCTCCAGCTCTTCCTCTTTTATATTAATTTTAAAGTAATTATCAAATCCCTAGCTATTCTGATCAATACAAATGAAAAATGCAATTCACCTCCAAAGAAAGAACTAATGGTCTAAATGCAGTTTGAAGCCTCTTTAAAAAAAACAACTTTATTTTTCCTGGTTTTGCAACATAGATAACGTGGAAATATGTCTTGCATTATTTTACATATATAATTGTAATCACATTTTTTTGCCTTCACAATAGGTAGGGAAGGGAGTAAATTGGGAATTTAAAAAAGCTTTAATGTTAAAATAAATAATAAAATTTTAAAAGAAACTGTCTATAGGAGTAACATGTTTTTAAAAAAGTAATTATCAAGTTCCCCTTGAACACAATAACCACTCAGTGAGATCCATTCCAGTCCAAGAGATTTGTCTGCCAAACCCTCCTAGAGAAACAGTATGGATAAAGGACATAGTAGAGTCTAAAATAAAAAATGAGGAAGTAGCTTATTAAGTTGGTGTTTATACTCACAATCACAAACACATGTGTATATATTATATATGTATATATACATATTATATATTACATATATGTATATGTAATCTTAGGCTACATATATGTAGTCAGGTATTTCAAATGGCTTATGAATAGAGAAGAAATAGCAGACCAGGGCAAATTGCATTTGGGAAATTCCATGGTATATTCAATGTCTCAACCTGTGTCATGCTAAAAAGCCTGGCTTGTTAGCACCAGCAGTCTCCCAGGGAGGTTATTTGGCAGTGAATCAAGAAGAACAATAATTTCAGCACAGCTAAAATTATAAGGAGCCGTAAGTATAATCAAGAGACGCATTGGGGGTGGAAAAACACATGGAAATAGACTATAACATGTTACCTAGAATGACTTGTGAGAAAGAAATTGCATAGGAAAAATCATTTTAGACATGCTTGACTGGAAAACGAGGTTTGCTGGTCATAGAGTGAGAAGAAGGGCTGGCATTTGGACAATTCAAGTGCTACACTGGTACTTCCAATATATTTAAAGAATGAGAAAAGACATATAGCCAAGTATGAAATGTATATATTAAGATCACCTTATAGTGAAAATTTTCAGCAGCATTTATTGATTATAGTACAACACATTAGGGGGGCAGCTAGGTGGCACAGTGGATAAAGCACTGGCCCTGGATTCAGGAGGACCTGAGTTCAAATCTGACCTTAGTCACTTGACACTTACCAGCTGTGTGACCCTGGGCAAGTCACTTAACCCTCATTGCCCCCCCCCCAAAAAAGATAAACTATAGTACAATATATTAGATGCTCAGAGTGGGGATAACTGAGAGACACAGTCCCTTGTCTTTGAGGAATTAGTACAAAATTCTATGCAGTATCTTCATAGATTTATAGAATTAGAAATGGAAAGAATCTTTGAGATAACCTAGTTCTGCTCTTTGATTTTGCAAATCAAATAATCGTGTTCCGGAGAAGTTGTAACTAGTCTTAAGATCACATGTAATTAGCAGAAAAACCAGGGTCTTAACCACCGAGGGTTTAACCTAACTCTACTACTCCTATATATTCTGTGCCACACTGTTATAGAAACTGCTGGTTATTTTTATCAACATGGGCATAGCAGATTCCTTTTATGTATTATCCAAAACATCTTTAACTAAAAAGTGTGGCTAGGGATGGGGTATGGGGGGTGGAAGGAGAGAAAAGGGATGAGACTACTAATTCTATTCTGGTATTCAATGTTTTTTAAAGGCAGAATAACATAGTGGATAGATGGCTGGGTTCAAAGTTGGTAAAACTTGTATTCAAATCCTGCCTCAGCCACTTTGTAGGTTTGTCACTATAGGCAAGCCACTTTACCTCTGTCTATCAGGCATTTCACCAAGACATATCATACTTAGATAATAGAGCCTTGGCACATATAGTATTTTTCTTTTCAAACCTAGAGAGTCCTCAGCATCCTCCTTTCGTACAGGATGGTGCCTCATGTAAATGTGATGCATTTCAAAAGCTATGAGAACAGCCTGGCCAGAAGGAGTAACCCAAAAGCCATAATGACTGATCCTGGACCATATGTTTAAGTGGGTATTGTTGGAGACCCCACTGGTTCTATTCATTCACCTAGGAGTAATTGTGGAAATATTCGGATGTGAGAATAATTAGTAGCACGTCATTGAGGAAAGAACACAGGTCTTGAATTCATCAATTAATTCAAAGGTGAAATTTCACCTCATAAACTTAACTGGTTTATATGATGCTGGGCATGAATCACTATACCTAATAGAGGCTTAGGTTAATCATCTGTAAAATGGTGCTAATTAAATTTGTACTAACTATCTAACATGTTCTAAAGGAACTTCTAAACAATCATGAGTCATAATTACTTTTATATATCCATGGACCAACTAACATTGGTCAGAGAGATCCATGCTACTTAGACAGCATCATTGTTCTCCTTGAAATTAAACCCAGAGTTCCCCTTACCAATTTTATATGCATCTGAATAATAAGGTCCATGTTGATCAAGTCATTGAGTCTAATCCATGTGGTCTCCTCAGGCAAAGTCTTCCACAATCTGGTTGCCACATAATTTTTCCAGTATTATTTCATATTACTCCATTACATGTATTCTCCATTTGACTCAAACTGTCTGGTCACTTTTCTATGTACGTTACATTCTGTCTTCTACCTCCTTTCCTTCGCATAAGTGAGAGATACACCATTTAAGTCAATTTGTCAAGAAATATGTATTAAGCACTTACTCTGTAATTGTCTCTTGGCATTTCAGTTTGCAGTTCATTTATTTCTTAACAGAAATCAGAAGTCAAATAGCTAGGGAAATAGACTTTCATAAATGTCTCCCAATTGAATGTTTGGGATTGTTGGTTATTTTACAGTGAATATCTTAACTCAGTTTTGTGACTTTAGTACACTATTTACTTTTTTATTATAATGTAGCTTCATAGTGATATTTAGAACATTCTCAAGTCTTCAGAACTGAGTAATGTGTTTCTTGCATTCTTTTTAACTTAGGAATCATCTAATAGCTTTTCCAACTCAGTTGTTTGTTGCTATTATTTCTCTATATTGCTCCTGAAATTAAAAGGTCTACAATTTAAACTTCCTAAATAAAATATTCATGTAATGAATATTTTACCCTTTGTTAGTGATGACAATGATTGAGACAAGTATTTTTCCCTACCATTATTTTGTTTTATTTATTTATTTTTAGTGATAAACATTATTATGTATAGTTTGGGGTTCCAATTTTTATCCCTCTTTCCCTCCCTTCCCTCCTCCCTCCCTGAGGCAGCAATCAGATATATGTTATGAATGTATGATTATGTAAAACATTACCATATTTGTCATTTTGTACAAGAAAACATTATTAAAAGAAAAAAAAGTGTAAAATAGTATGCTTTGGTCTGTCCCATCAATATCAGTGATTGTGAAAAGTATTAAGGAAGGTATAAATTAGGTTTAAATAGTACGTTGGGGTTTGTCCTTGTTTCTTTCATGTAAGTGGAAGCAAAGTATGACATAGAAAGTAGAGAGCTAGCCTGGGAACCATGAAGACCTGGGGTCAAATCCTGCCTCTGACACATAACGGATATATGACCCTGGAAAAGTCACAACTTTCCAGTCTATACAATTCTCTAAAACCATAAGTTTCTGAAAAGATGCTGTCTTGCATTGGAAAAGGGGCCTCCCTCACTCAGGAGTTCCCTATTACTAATGTAATCACTGGTCACATCCTTATCTTTAGCTTCATATTAATGGCTAGAAAGTTAACAAATAAAGCATAATGATTTACTTGAATATTTTTGTTAACTAATTAAAGTGTCTGGTTTACTGTCATTTGTACACAAATGGGTGATCATGGTAAAAATACAGGATGTTACTGGAGTAGACTTGACTGTAACAACCTCATTTGGTATAAATTGTTTTTTTCCCCTTAATTACAAAGTATTAAGCATGACACTTTCTAAGATACATTTTCTGAATGAAAACAAAATTCAAATCCCACGGATTTTTTTATGCAATTCCATATCTCTAATTCACTGTAAGGAAATATATAACCAATTGATGGTGAGGCAAATGACAAGATTTTGCTAGTTTCCATTTCATACTATTCCCAAAGAGGAACTTGAGATAAGTTTCACGTTGTATACTTCAGATTTAATTAACATGAAAATATGCTACTTGCCATGTTCTATATACCCATTTCATCTTTTATCTGTAAAAATGCCCACTTTTTGTTAAAAAGAAGCTTTCAAGAAAGGAAAGGAAACAGGACTCCATTGATCTGTACTCTCTCACACTTCCTAATATTCCATCCCAGTTCTGCATTGAAATCCTGAAATAGTTCTCTGATTCTGTTACTCTAAGATTCTATAACTCCACTGAATAATTGTATATGCTATAATAATGTCATTATTTCTTTCGAAATTGACCCTTGCATCTCACTAATATATGAACCCCAAAGTTGTTTCAGTCCCTAAATGCAGCTCTTAGGAGCTCAGATCCCTAAAAGCAATTATTCCAATAAAGATTTATTCTCCATTTACATATCTATAGAGAGATTTAATAAATGAAAATTTATAAGGCAAACTGCGTATCATATCATAATGGGGAATAATAGCTTTTACAGGCTGCCTTTCAAATTTTCCATCTACATTCACATTTACACTTTTTTTCTCTCTTTTAAAATCAGGGCACATTACTCATTACCCATTACCCAGTACTTTCTTCAGTAGTTTCTGAAGTAGTCAATGGCAGTACAGATTTATGGTATTCCTGGTCAGACTCTAAGGGAGGTTAAACTATGGAGGAAAATAAAATTACCAGTAATTAAATTTACAAGCAGGTTTGCCATCTAAAACAAATTTATTGCCTCAAAGTGAAAGATAGTTTATATTCACACACAGAAAGAGCAGATCCATCCTTACGTGATATAGGTATTATACATTGCTATTTCAATTTATATAATTAAAATGATATCATTATGCTGTAAGGTTAATGGTATACTCTACTGGAAACCGTACGTAGTGAGTAATGAAATAGCGCATTGCAGTATTGGCTCCTTTTGTTAAGAGCTGCTGCCAACTATCAAAAGCTTTTGTACTAACTTCTGCTGCTTCTTTTTCTTTAAGCTAAGTATGAAACTAAGAAAGGGCCAATGACAAGATCATGCTCTTGAAAGTTGTTTTGCTGGTTAACATAAAACATGAAGAGTCTCTGTAGGAGAAACATAACTGGTAGTAATTCCCCTTTCCTCATTTTCCCAATTGTTCTGCTATATATAAAACATTTTTAAAAAATACTGTTTGGACTTCTTAAAGGATTAGATAGGTCTTGAAACTATTAAATCAGATTATCTTCTTTGAGTTTTCCATAGGCCTATGCATATCATATTTTGCATTATAGTCTCTTTAGGTACGTGTGATTATATATGCAAATCGTATAAAATGTAGTGTTTGCTTCATCATTTGTATGTGTATGATAAAAGATGCATAGTTTTAAAAATTCTTTTATGCCACATTCAAGCCAAATCTAAAGCTGCTTCTGTTCTTTTATCAGTCCTAAGATTACTATTCTTTATTGTAAAAGGGTTGTAGGCAAATGGAGGAAATAAAATTATAGTAGAGAGTACACAATTCAGGAACTAATGGGTTTGACCCAAAACAGTCTTAGTAACCTCAGGTAGTGTTGTATCTTAGGTCAGAGACTGCTTAAAACAGTTGAGTAATTCTTGATGATTATGGTCTAATCATTTGACTTCTGCAGTATTAGGAATCACTAAACAGAGAGCAAATGAGTTACAAAGGGCCCTTAGGGCATATTGAATCAACTACACATCAGGTAAGGTTGTTATTGATTTGAATATGCTCCTATAACAGCCTTTGGTGAAAGTGGGTTCACATTTAGAATCCTTTCCGATTGAGTTCTCCTACACAAGAAATAACAACAACAACAACAAAACAAATTTGTAGCAATGCATATGGGATAGACAAAAGATTAAGGAACACAGAGTGATGTTGGATTAAGGAAGGAATATATTTCTCAGAACCATGATTCTTAAACTGGGTTCACAATACTGGAGGTCATTCCAATGGGAGAGAATATTGTGTCAGAAGGCACAAAGGTGGAAATAAACACTTTGTGAATAAGACTTGGCATTAGCATATAATGTAGAGGAATCAAAAGGAAAGTTTTACATATTTATTCTTTCTTCTTTGTCACTTTTCACTTAAATTTTTTTTCTAAAAGACACTTTTGGGAATTTTTCAAATATACTTTTGTATATTTGTATATCAGTACAATTGTACTGATTTTAAGACTTAAGCTTTAAACCTAACAGCACATTTAATTTCCTTCATTAGATAAAATAGATCTTTAAAATGTGAAAAGTCTAGAGAAAACTACAAATAATCATATCTGTATTGCATAGCCTTTTGGGACTTAGCAAATACCAAACACAATTTGGAAATATTAACAACTCCTGAACAAGACATTTGATCAATCCTCCAATCCTCCTCAATTTGACATACATATTGTCCTTCCTGAAGAATGTGAGCTCTTTGAAGCCAGTGGTCATTTTGTCTTTGTACCTCTACGGCCTGGCACAAAGCCTTGGACAGATTGTATACTCAGTAAATGCTTGTTGAATACAGCATTTATCAAGTAAGTAAATAAGCTATGAAGTTGAAAAGATAAATGTGAATAAACTTATCCTAATGATTTGAGGGTTATTGATGGGTGCTAACTGGTGAGCATGTATTAATTTTTTTAGCATGTATTAATTCATTTATCTCTTTAATTTAGTCATAAAATCACGAAGTTTTAAGTCATGGAATCCAACCCATACCCAAAAAGGAATCCCTGCTCCAGCATTTCTGATAAATGTCAGCCTGGCTTCTGCTTAAATGCCAGGGAGGAAGAACTTACTACCTCCTAAGATAGGACTTCCGGTCTGGAACAGTTCTGATTTTTAGTAGTTGTTTCCTTACACTGAACTGAACTTTGTTTCTCTTAAATGTCTCCTTATTGCACCCAGTTCTACATAAACAAATTACATCTTATAGTACTATAGTACTTCTGTATGACGGCACTTCAAATGCTTGAAGTAAGCTTTCCGTGTGTCTCCCTTAATCTGTCTCTTCTGTAAGCTAAACACCCTCAGTAATTTAAATGCATCCTCTTGTAAAACAGTCTCTGATCCTCTTGTGATCTTGCCTGAACATCTCTGGATGTGCTCTAGTCTCATGATATTTCTATCCATATACTTATTGTACTTATTCTGTATATACAGAATACATTTGTTTCCCTCATTAAAATGTAAGCTACTTGAGTGTAAGGATTGATTCATTCACTGTACTTGTGCTCACAGTACTTAACACAGTCATTGCCTGGACATAGTAAATGTTTGACACTTATTCACTGATTGATATCTGGGGATAAATAGGTACATATCCTTAGATTAAGATGGTACTGATAGCTCTGTCTTGGGCATGATTAAAGAGCCTATTTGTTTTATCCAAACTATCCACAAATAAAAATGGTTTTAATTTCTGAACACCAATAGAGCTTGCAATTTGTCATTTTCTTGTCAGTTTAAACAAAAGTAGTTAGCCCATTCTGTATTTTTTCAGTCATGTCTGACTTTCCATGACCCCTTTTTGGAATTTTCTTGCCAAAGGTATTGGAGTGGTTTGCTGTTTCCTCCCCCAAAGGTTGCCTAAGGGCAACTCAAAATGTGGGTTTAGATTGATGACAGTGATTTTGACAACTCTGAAACAAACCTATGACTGACATGATTTGGGGGAGAAAATAGTTCCTATCTAATAACAAAGAGGCTTTATAAAAATCATTCTCAATTGTTTCTAGATTAGTACAACTAATCAGAAGATATTGTATCCTATAAAGTTTTAAGTAGCATAGATTTTGACAGTTTTCACCCAGAGAATGAGATTTCTTATCTTTTTGATTGAAGCAGGTAAATTCTTTCACCCCCACCCCAATAATCACCAGCAGCTCTAATGTACTCATGTAGACAAAGTATTTTCTAGTAACATGGCTGTGTATTAGTGTTAGCAACCATGTTAGAGGTTGTCTTCCCTATGTTAAGGCCACTTAATCTTTTACAAATGTTTTTGACACTTCCAAAATAACTGGTGACAAGGATAATTTCCAGAGGGGACGAGGCTAAGAAATTACTGAAAACTCATCCCTCCAACAAGCATTGACTGTGAAACAGTCATGGTCATAGAACTTTGCAGGAAAAAAAAACTGAATAGGATTGTCTTTGCCTTAAGAAATAGAAGTTGAAAGACTTACATGAACTGATGCATAGTGAAGTGAACAGTACCAGGAGAGCACTGTGCATAGTGACAGCAATAGTATTCACTGAAGGATTGTGAGTGACTTGGCTACTCTCAGCAATGCAGTGATCCAGAGCCATCCCAAGGGACTGATGATGAAGTGTGCTATCTGCCTCCGGGTAAAGAGCTGACGTTGTTTCAATATGGACTGAAGCATGCTAATTTTTACTTTATTTCATTTTTTCCTTTCATTTGAGTCTTTTTGTACAAAATTACTAATATGGTAATGTTTGACATAATTGCACTTGTATAACCTATATCTGATTGCTTACTATCACTGGGAGGGGATAGGAGAGGGAGGGAGGGATAAAATTTGGAACTGAAAACTTTGAATAAAAATGGTTTTAAAATTTCTTTAAATGATAGGTTTGAAGTAGATGGTCTTTAAAGTCCCTCCCAGATCTAATTAAATCATAGAAAAATAAGCATTAAAAAATAAATAGGGCAGCTAGGTGGCCCAGTGGATAGAGCACCGGCCCTGGAGTCAGGAGTACCTGAGTTCAAATCCGGCCTCAGACACTTGACACTTACTAGCTGTGTGACCCTGGGCAAGTCACTTAACCCCAATTGCCTCACTAATAAATAAACAAACAAACAAACAAATAAATAAATAGAAGTCTGTGGTGCTGACTGAAGTATGTAGAACCAGGTGAACATTGTACACAGTAACAGCAATATTGTGTGATGATCAACTATGATTGACTTACTCTTCTCAGCAATACAGTAATCCAAGACAGTTCCAAAGAACTCATGATGGAAAATGTTCTCCACATCCAGAAAAAAGAACTGTGGATTCTGAAGGCAGAATGAATCATAATGTTTCTACTTTTGTATTTGTATTTGTTTTTTACGGTTTTTCCCTTTTGTTCTGATTATTCCTTCACAACATGACTAATGCAGAAATATGTTTAATGTGACTATACATATATAACCTATATCAGATCACTTTCTGTCTTGAGGAGGGGAAAGGGAAAGGAGGAAGAAAAATTTGGAACTAAAAATCTTATAAAACAAATGTTGAAAACTATCTTTACACATAACTAGAAAATAACAAAATACTTCTATGATTTTTTAAAAAAGAAATAAAGTCTAGTGAGCTAATAATAGACAATGCGATGTAAGTTGAATAACTCAAGAAATGTTATAAGACAGAATATTAAGCTTAATATGGGGAACAGAAGATGGAACTTGGAGTCACAAAAACCTGCTCTTTGTTACTTAACTTCTATGCAGTGTTAGACAAGTCATTTATCTGCTTTTGTCTCTATTTCTTCATCTGCAAATCTATTCACCTGGCGCTCTTCATGCTTTTCTTCAGAGCATTCTTTTTTTTTTTTTTTTTTTAGATAGGCAGTTGGGGTTAAGTGACTTGCCCAGGGTCACACAGCTGGTAAGTGTTAAGTGTCTGAGGCCAGATTTGAACTCAGGTACTCCTGACTCCAGGGCCGGTGCTCTATTCACTGTGCCACCTAGCTGCCCCTCGTCAGAGCATTCTTACTGCTCAGTTGAATTTTACTATACATACTTGAAAGTTCACCTGTATCCCCTGAAGACTTCTCTATTCAACCCATAGCAAAATTATTATTCCCTGAAGTCCTATCGCAATGTTTTCTATACATAAATATCATCTTATATTGTAGGCAATATGATCATTGAATCTTTACACTTGTGACCTGGGTTTGAGTCTTAGCTCTACCACTTATTACTTAGGCAAATTACTTAACTTCACTGAATAACATAACAAAGTTATGAAGAAAACACTTTGTAAATCTTAAAGTATAATAGAAATATGAATGGTGACACTAAAGACCCTCACTACCACTTACCTGAATGATAACAAAAGCTTCCTGACTAGTCTTCCTGCTTCCATCCTCTCCACTTGGACAGGTTAATGTTAATTAAGTACCAGTAGGATGAAGACTCAAGACTTCCCAATTACCTATTCTATAAAATCAGATCTTATTACCCTGGCATTCAGGAATCACTATGTCGCTTAACTCTCCAACATATACTCCCCCCCCCACCCCCGAAAACACACACACACACCCAAAAAAAAAAAAAAACAACCAAAACAGTCACACTGTACTGCTTGCCATCCCTTTGAAATGTTCAGCACTTTCCTATGTCAGTTTTTTGGCTTGCTTGTGACTTTCTCAATTCCTGGAATGGTCTCCTTGCCCATCTCTATGCCTGTTGATATTTAACCCCTACTTGCAAACTCACTTTAAATGCCACATCCTTCTTGAAGTCTCCCTTGATCTCCCCAGTGATATTATTTTTCCCAACTGGTATCTCCTTTACTGAATAGTATTTTTCTTATTTATGTATTATGTTTTATTTTGTATTATTACTATTTACTACACCGAAAGTTTCATTTGAAGAAAAATAATTCATTATATTTATTTACATTTGCTTCAGGGCTGAGTACACTGTCTTGTACTTACCACATTCTTAATAAACAGTTATTGAAAATAAATATACTACATGCATGTCTTATTTTTCCAACTAGTTTATAAGCTTTCTGAAGACAAGAGGCTGTGTCTCATACTTTATATCACCCACAGTGATTAGTCAGGACTCTTCCATGTAGCAGGTATCCTGTAAATATTTGTGAATTGTTGCTTTCTTGTTCATATATTATAGCTTGAATATATTAATCTATACCAAAAGAATTTGTCCTGTTTTTTTTTTTTTTTTGCAAAATGACCTAAATTAAACTGTTGGGTTTTTTTCTTAATCTGAATTCTTGGTCTTAAGGGGGGGAGGGGGGGAAGCAACAGGCTATACTGAAATGCCTGAAGGAATCCTTGGAAACATTACATATTCTTCTAGAAGAATTTAAACCACTCTCTGACTTTTTTTCCCTAATAGTTTATATTATTCATATTTATTCATGCTATTTCAGTCGAGGGCACCACCATCCTTCTAGTTACTCATGTTTACAATCTTAGTCATCCTTGATTTTTCCTCTCTCCTTCTTCCCTCTAATCCATTTAAGGGGACAAGTCTTAACCATTCTCTTTACACAATATAAAAGCCTCATTAATTTGCCAAAAGGCAAAGGAGGAACAAGTTCATAGAATCGTAAAAAAAAAAAAATAGAGCTGGAAGGTACATTTCAGACCATCTATAACCTCTTGATACATGCAGAAATTCCCTCTACATATCTTTTTGAAGTCAGAAGGAGGTTTTTAACCTTTTTTTTTTAATGTCACAGACTTCCTTTGACAGTCTGGTAAACCCTGTAGACCTCTTCTTATAATAATTAAAAAAATAATTTAAATAAATACTAAATTTCAGTTAGACATTAGTGAAAATAAAGTTGCCATTTCCCCCATACAATTCAACAGGGGTTTAAGTGTTGGTCTTCTAGTGTTGGAGAACTTGCTTGCTAAGCAACCTATTCCATTTTAGACAGTTTGGACCAACAGTTATTTATATATTAAACTATAATTTCTTTCCCCCAATTTCTACTTCTTCATGATAGTTCTGTCCTTTAGCAGCACAAAGAATAGATCTTATCAATTCTTCATGTGACTGACCATCAGAGATTTGAAGCAGCTTTCCTGTCTCCCTTGTGTTTTCTCTTTTCTTGTCCACTTTGGATTAATGAAAAATTTGAGTAATTAAATAGTTTTAGGGACATGAAACATGATAGCTTTCAAGTAATTATAGTAATGACTGACATGGAAAGGGGTGGCAGGATTATGTCTCTTCAAGTATTATTAATATTTGTCTACTTTTTTATTTTAGCTTTCTGTTAAGTGGTATTATCATATAAAAAAGAAATATCAGATTCCTGCTTAAATAACCCAGATTTAACATTTTTAAGACTTGCAAAGTGCTTTCCTCACCACTACCTCTAGAGGTAGTCTATGCAAGTGTCATTGTACCCATTTTATTCATGAGGAAACAATCTCTCCAAGGTTCAAAAACTTACTGAGGGTTATATAGCTCATAAATGACTAAGGCATGATTTGAATTTCAGGAATCCTCACTCATATTCTAATACTCTATTGTGCTATTCTTCTGGTGTATTACTTGTTATATTCTTGTTGCTGTTGTCAATCACGTCCTACTCTTCATGACCCCTTTTGGGTTTTTCTTGGCCAAGATACTGGATTGGTCTGCTATTTCCTTCTCCAGCACATTTTACAGATTAGGAAACTGAGGCAAGAAGGGTTAACTGATTTACCTAGGGTCACAGAGCTAGTAAGTGTCTGAGGCCAGATTTGAACTCAGAAAGATGAGTCTTCCTGATTTCAGACCCAACAATATACCTACTCCACCACTTCACTGCCCTAACTTCCTCTAGTGTAGTACTTAGCTACACAGTTATATAACTTTGTAGAAAGATTGAGAAAGTTTAGATGAGCTCATGTAGAAACATGTGCCTTTATAATAATGACCTACTTCATGGGATAAGAATGATTTTTGCTAATCTTTCATTCTATCTAGGAGAGCTATTTTGCTTTCCTCAAATAGAATTTATTTCTCAATTAGAATGAAATGTAAATATAGTTATTCTGTGTTTATAGTTATAAGAGAATTTCTAAAGAAAGGTTTTAAATCAGCTTATTGTTAATATTTCATGCATAGGCATTGGGTTTATTGTCAGCTAGTGCTGTCATGTTCTATTTCCAAGATTACTTAAAGTTCTATGAAAATTTAATCACACTGCATAGGTTTAATCTGTTTTTTCCCCTTCTTCCAAGATTAGTTAAACTGAATTGTGTGTGTGTGTGTGTGTGTGTGTGTGTAGTCAGATAGTTCAATGAAATTGGAGAAACACCAAACATCTAAGCCTCAGTATAAGTTGAAATTGAGTTATTTGCTCTTTAGAAATGTTTTAAAGGAATCATTTTATTACAGTGCCTCAGATAAAATGGAACTATATTTTCTATTGAATTATGGAATTAGAAAATTAGAAATACTTCAAGGCCATTTAAGTGCACATTTCTTTTTGCTCTTCTTTCTTTTTTGAATGTTAAAAAAAATCTACATTACCTTACTAGATTCTATGCTAATTGGGGAAAAATTCTATTTTTTATTATCCTTACTCTTTATCTATATGATGATACTTTGTATGTGATAGTTGTTTTGTCTGTGTTAAATTGAGTAATACTGTGGACTTACATTTATTTTGTATACTTTTCTGTAGTAATTTAATGTTTCTAACATTTTGATTTCATAGAATTCTAAAAGTGTCTATTTGTTAAAGCTCATTCTTATATGTTTCTTTTTTGCTGTTGTTTTTAGTGATCTCAGTGAAAATCAGATTCAAGCCATTCCAAGGAAGGCTTTTCGTGGTGCAGTTGATATTAAAAATCTGTAAGTACATTCTTATGGAATTTTGTGCTGAGTTTTCTGATACACACATATTTATACATACATACATACACACACACATATATATATATACACAAATATATGCATATATACACACACAAATATATGTATATAGTAGTAGGGCCTCCACCAGTCGTGGACGACCATGGATCAGCACCTTGTAGAGCCACAGGCCACAGTGTGGCTGTGCAGTCCGATGTGGGAGCCGCAGCTCCTGAGTGACTTATAACTGGTAACTGCCGCATCCTGTGTTGTATCTACCCCATGAGGAGTAGCTGGAGTGTCCTCTCCAGGGAGCTGGCCTGGGCAGATCAATATGGAAAACAAGCTGTTGCCCATGCAGCAGGTTTCCCCTCTCTGTGACATTGGTGGATCCAAAGGAGAGGCAGAGGCAATACAGTTTGGCACCAGTGCCCCGCAGGAGTTGCCAGAGGGATGTGATGTCCAACATCCAACTGCCTAAGGGACTCCGACTCCTGATTTTTCCTCAGGGTTAACTCCTGAAACCTTTCCCATATATGGGTATAGCCGCAAGGCAGCAGAGGTTTAAAATCAGGGTTTCCTTCCCCTAGGCTTGCCTGTCAAGGCTAATGAGCCCCACCTGCCTGAAGTGACTGGTTTTAAGGTGCCAGTGACTCACCTTAGCCCCTTGTCCTGTTAGTGAAAACAGTTCCACCACAAGAATCTGGCCAGGAGTTGGGCTTCAGTTGTCAGAGGCTATTTGAGACACACGCCATTGGAGCATTTTATAGAGAGTGGGAGCTCATCCGCACTCCCACCCCGGCATGACAAATATATATACACGCACACACCATAATGAAAACATATTGTAAGTAATATATCTTAAAACTGGCCAAAGAATCCTACTATATTCTGATACTTTGGAAAGTTGGTAACTGAGGAGTTTTTATAATGTGGTTTTATAAGCTTTTCAGAGTAATGCTGCATATAGAAAAGGAGGAATTTACTTGTTATTAATTGCAAAATGATTCCTCAAGGCATAAAAATAATGTCATGAGACCCACAGTGTGACTTTGATTAAAAGGTATTGCTAAAGTTGTATTTTCTTCCCTTTTTTCCCTCAGCCAAGTTTAGTAGCCACTTGCTCAGTTGGTATAGTTGTTTATTATTCTTTCTGGCCAGAGTGGATAACAGTTTTCTTTTAAAGATCTGTGTTGCCTGGAGCTTTCAGTAATCATTTTCATTAAATTCTATAGGCTTGAGGAAGAGTCCACCTGAGCCCATTTACATTTTTGTGAGAATATTTTTTCATACCCTATTTTAATATCTTTCATAGAAAAATGAATTTATGCCCTGCTTTTTTTAAAGGCCTGTGTCAGTCTTTTTCTTTGCCTTGACAAATCTTTAATCCAACATCTCATGTATAAGTGTTTCCTTTAAGTGCTTAGAGCTCCTGAAGTATGTACTTTTTATGATTTAAGATAACTCAGTGACAAACCAAGTATTTCTAAATGGATATCTTTTTTAAAAATTTAAAGATTTTATTATGCTGTAAAAGTGATTTTGTTTGCTCTCTAGTGGATGCTAGGAAGTAAAAAAAAAATATTCCTTGATTTCAACAATAGTTTGGAGAATAAGTAGAAAATAAATTTTTGGAAAATCTTTCCTGAAAATAGCACCAGGACTGTATTTTTTCTTATCTGGTTATAAAGTTACATGATACCTGCAATCTATTTTAAAGGGTTAAATAATATGAAAATTTTCTATGAAGTCTAATTTTCCTCTTTCTCTTTAATTAGGGAAATGAGGTGTTTTTTTCTAAGTTAAATAAGATAACTGTTTTAGTGTTATGTTTAATAAAAACACATTTACCTAATATTGCAGTGTTTGCAAAACACTTTTTTCTCCACAACCTTGTAGAGTAATAAAGGATTATTCCACTAGTACAGAAGAGGAAATGGATGCTTTGAGATCAAGTGACTTGCCTTTGAACATGTAGCTAGGAGGTATTTGAGATGAGTATCAAAACTCAGGCTCCAAATTCTTTTTCTGAATTATGGAATCTTAATTTGAGGGCCAGTGGGCTGGCTATCTGTTATACCACACTGTCTCTCACTTGTTTTCTTGAGCACCCAGTTCCCAGACTTTTTCCTCAGTATAGGCATATTATACTTTGTTATATATTTTATTTAATATCAAAAGCATGGGTTTTTAAGTATGTTGAAGATGCTTTGAACTTTGGCCCTGTTGTTCATTAGGTCTCTCTTGATATACTTATCACTTCTTCCTTTGTAATTTATTTGTGTGTTATTCTAATTCTTTCTCTCTATTATAAGCTCTTCAAGCACAGATGCTAATCATTTTTGTATGTCCTATGGCACCCAACAGAACATTTTGCCCAATTCATGCACCCAATAAGTGTTTGTTGAATTGAATTACACTGAACATTACAAGGAGAAAATGAGCTATGTATTAGCCTTTTCTAAGTGACACTGAGAAACAGCATGGGTCAATGCAAGGAGAGATACAGTTGGAATTATGGGAAATGGGAAAACACCATGGCCATGATAATTACTTGTATTTTTACTGTGGGGAATCATTTACCTTCCCTGAGTCTATGTTTTCATCTATAAAATGGGGGCGATAGTACTTGTACTTGCACTATTTTCCTCAGAGATTATTTTGAAGAAGAGTCTCTGTAAATAACCAAAAATCTATATCTGTGACTTATTGTAATTATCATCATAAATATCACCATCATCTCAGCATTTCTCAGATGGTAAATAAATAAGAGGGGAGATATTTTTTGCAGAGAAACTGACAATTCAATCTATTAAAAAAATGGGAGCAACAGTATATTTTGGAGAAAGACCATCAGATATGATGCATAAAACATATATTATATAGAGTATAGATAGCATGTCTGTGTGTACATACACACACACACCATTCTAGAACATGATATACACATACTTTATTATTAATTGGAAAATAGTCACCAAATCTATGATGGAGAATACATGAAAAGTTGGTTGAAACCCTTTAATAATAATTTTCTTGAATCATTTATAATCAGTCAATCAATGAATAAAGCTATTTCTTCCTTAATATGTATAGAACACTATGCAAAGTTCTAGGGAATACAAAAAAGGATAGTAACACAACCTCTGTTCTCAATGAACTCAGATTCTAATAGAAGACAACAACCCATATAGCAGATTTCACTTATTTGTCTATTGATGACAGCTGGTCAGTAGTATTTGTTCATGGGGGAAGGAATGCCAAGGCCTTTCTCTACAATGATTGTTAGGATGCACTGAGAAAACCACAATGTTTAATTTGGGAAAGAGAGAACTTGGGGTAAGCGTCATGGTGAAAGTGAGGACATGTTAACTCTTTTAACTAGACATCATGGAATCTGACTTTAGTTTGATATGAAACAATATACTAATAATAAGATCAGTATTAAAGTAGAATGGAATATTTCAGGAAGCATTTGAAGTCTTCAAGCAGGGACTAAATGACCACAAAAAAAAAAAAAAAAGAGGGGATTGTCAAAGGGATTCCTGCTCAGGTTTGGGGTGAATTTTGGAAATTCCTTCTGTTTCTGATATTCTATGATTTGATTTTCCTGAGATATCTTTTCCTGGCTGGAATATGAGAAAAAGCATTAGGAAGGTAGTCATATTTCCCAAATATCATGGGGACATGGGGTTGTAAGGAAACTTAGAAATCATCTAATCTAACTTTTGTTTTTATTTTACACATCGGGAAACTGAGGGCCTGCAATGTTAAAAGACATCTTAGGGGCAGTTGGGTGGCTTAATCATTAGAGCACCAGTCTTCAAGTCAGGAAGACCTGAGTTCAAATCCAACCTCAGATACTTACTGGCTATGTGACCCTAGGCAAGTCACTTAACCTCAATTGCCTAAAAATAAAAATAAAAGACATCATAGAAAACATAAGGTGGGGTTGGAGGTGTGGGGACCAATTTTTAATTGGGGAGTGCGAGCTAAGCAGCTCCCCGCAATATTGGGGCAAGGAAGGAGACCGGCAGCCTCCCTTGAAACAGAACAAGATTTATTTTAACAAGAACGAACTTAAAAAAACAAACAAAAAAAAAACACACACACACAGGATCAGTAAGATCAAGGGAAAAGAAATAAAATGGGGAAAGGGAAATTATAATACCTGAAAAATACCACTGTCCAGGAATCAGCTGAAAATACACAGCAGAATGCCTGCCGCCTTCCAGCTTCCACCTAGAATGCCCAATTCTCCTCCCCCAAACCTAGAAACACCCCAGACAGGCCCAGCCAATGGGATGGCTGCTCTGACAGTCACATGACTGCCCTCACTAGGTTTCCAATCATTATAATTTTCCCAGGCCCATGTAGGCCTCAGGGAGTGGTGAGGAAGTGAGCTACAACCAGTGGGTGGAGCACTGTGTGGTTTGCAGAGCCCCAGGCCAGTATTGGGAAGGCATAAAAACCTCAAATAATTCTTTACAGAGGTATGGGGGGGGGGTAAGCTAGATGGTGCAGTAGATAAGGCACTGGCCCTGGATTCAGGAGGACCTGAGTTCAAATCCAGCCCCAGATATTTGACACTGTGACCCTGGGCAAGTCACTTAACCCTCACTGCCCTGGTGGGGGAAGGAAGGAAGGAAGGAAGGAAGGAAGGAAGGAAGGAAGGAAGGAAGGAAGGAAGGAAGGAAGGAAGGAAGGAAGGAAGGAAGGAAGGAAGGAAGGAAGGTGTCATTGTAATATATTCTACCTCAACATTCTAGCCTTTTGAGATGGATGGATTTGTAAATGAATGGGAAAGGGGGCATTTATTAAGTGCTTATTATATACAAACCTCTAGGGATACAAATGAAAAAGAAGTCAGTTCATTCTCTTGAACAGTTTACATTCTAACAAAGGGAGACAAGATTTAAAGGAGGTTTCAGCTCGAAATCAGATGAAATGGCCCAGTGGACCTTAGACTACAACAGGAAATCAAATGGTAATGCATCTTCTCAGCATTATTTCCATTTATGAAACCATATCTATCTCTATTTTTAAGCCATTGGACAGTGACTAGGCCTCTGTCTTGAGAACTTTCTTTTCTGGTCTTCAGAAACTAAAGCTTCTGAGAAGGTGGGGCACGGGGAGGGAGTGTACCTGCAAAACCAATTGCCTCGTCATTTCCACATTGGAGGTTGCTTTCGGGGAGGTTACTTCCTTACATGATGGTTGTAGGACTGGCTAAAAGTAGGGTTGGTGGTCTTGATAAGGTGGAAGTGTGGAGCTGCTCGCTCACTTGCCCATTGCAGTTGGTTGGCAATTGCTTTTAGTGATGAAAGAGATGGAAGTTCCCTTCTCCACATTGGTTTAGTCACTCAGTAATTATATCCACTAACCTTTTGTACCCAAGAATGTAGATCGTCAGTTGGTGTTTTATTTTGGTTTCCCTTCTTCATCTGTTTATCAGATCTCTATTAGCAATATCTATTCACAAGAAAACAGGCAAAATATGTAAGTTCACCATCACAACCTTCTCTCCGATATCATTGTCCTATCTACCCTAAGCAATGGTCATATCCCTTCTTTGATCTTGCTCTTTCCCCCACAATTTATTATATTGTGCTATTGGGTTTAATTTTTTTTATTTTACTCAAAAAGTTGATCTATACTATAAACTATATGATCAAGTTTATTTTATTTAGTTGGATATCAGTAAAGATACTAACTAAAACTTGCCTTCACTGTGAAGATTTTAATCACTAGTTTCCTAAATGAAACACATAAAAATCATCCCTTAAAAGAGAATACACTTTTTATTTCATTTCTCATTTCTTGCCTTAAGAAAAAACAAACATGCAAAAAGAAAATTAACTTACAGAGTAGATAAATTAATAAAATCTTTCAAATTATATACTTATTATTTGCTTTATAATAAGATTTACTACAAGTTCTTTTAATTAATTAGGTCTTTATGGTTATTAAAAATTGTAGAATTATTAAAAATAATGAAGAAATTCCATAAAGTAGGGGACATGTGTACTTAAGTTCATTCAAGTTCTCCTTATGTGCTTCAGACTAAAGTAATAATGGATATCTCCTCTTAACAGTTCATGATACCTTGCTTTAATCATGATCTCATGCATGTGGTTTCTACTTGTATGAGATTCATCAATACAGATGCTATTCTGTAAACCATCTATTGATTATCCAACGAATGCACCAAAGGTCTTTCACTATTTCATGGATACTTATTCAACATCTGATTATCATTCCTTGATGTCTTCTTCACTATTACTTATACAGAGCTCATTATTGGTAATATGTCACAAACTGATTAACTATCTTATTATTTCTTAGATTGTAGTTATTTACGATTCCCAGTTGTATAGTTCTGCTGGATGTTTTAATATTTAAAAAGTTATGTTTGTAACATGTTGAATTTATTATATATTTAAAGACTAGCTATACATTATTTTATATAAAACAATTTTTTAATCTTTTTGGAAATCATTATTATTATTGGTCAAATTCAGGATGAAGATAATAATTTTAAAATAAAATTAAAAGATACCTCTGAGTATTGAAAGCAAAGTGAATTTCTTAAATGTGATTCAGCTAGGTCTCTGTTGAATTCTGGACCAAACTAATTGTCCGTCTACAATACATATCTACATGCATGTAGTGATCAATTAACTAAATGAACTACCCATCCATCCTTCACAATCTAGGTAACAATAATTCTTTATATACTTTGTTTTTTTGCTGTGTGAATTATTCAGCCAACATCTTCTGAATGGTCCTAGATCTCATGTTGGAGAATCCATAGCATTCTAAAACTCAATATAATGAGAGTAATGACACATGGAGAAGTATCTTACAGGTATCCTTGTTCCATTTAGCCTTTATCCAGGACATCTTCCATGACTATGGAAAATAATTTTAAGAAGCATTTGTCTCCTTGCTATATGCCTCATTTGGTGTTGCTAATCAGAGAATCATTAGAGAAAGGCATTTCATAAACTAATTAATGGTCTATATAATTTTAGTGTATGATTTAATATCAGAAGTACCTTTTTGAAGATATCCATGAAAACTTTATTTTGTTCCAGCTAGTCACTTTTTTTGTGTTTTTCAGAATTGATAAATAATAAACACAGTAGGGTCATTGGCATGTATTGCAAGTCTAATGACACACTATGGGAAGAAAATGACCATTTACTTTTAACTTTAGGAGGAATTTGGTGATAGAAGGAAAGGGGAAATGATAATGCTTTCACCCCAAGGTGTGTCAGCACACCCACCACAATCTTTACATATGTTGATGAGTGCTAACTTTTAGTTATGAAATATTTCAAATGACTGTGTGCCTGTGAGGTTATTTACTTTAGAGAATCATTTGGATACTGTAATTTTCAAGAATATTTTCATATATAATTCTTATAAAAATTTTATAAGGATGAGAAGCAGAGAGATGTAGGTCATTTATTACTTCTTACTTTTTTTGGATAATAAAACCATCCATGGTAACCATTCTTTTGAAATTGTTAAAAATCAGTCTCTCTTGGTGAAACGTTCATTGCTCCAATCATTCAAAAAATCAATTTGGAATTATGAAGATGGGGACAGTAAATAAAGTATCCATACATTATGATGCAAAGAAACCACTGATGTGGGTATATAGCATGTACCTCCCAAGAAGATTAAAAAAAAAAACAGCCAAAACCAGAAATATTTCATATACAGCAAAATATTCATAGTAGCACTTTTTGTGGAATCAAATAAATAAAAACCAAGTAGATGTTGTTTGATTGGGAAAAGGTTAAACAAATTATTTTGCATAAACATAATATATTATCACTGTACCTTAAGAAACATTGAATGTGAAGAAATCAAAGATACATGGGAAGATTTATGTAAACTGATGCAAAATGAAGTAAGCAGAACCAAGAATACAACCTACATAATACATATAACTATGAGAGTGGAAGACCAAAAGCAAAATCGAATAATATATCATTAAAATGATCAAACTTGTCTGCACATAAAGGAGAACACGCATCTCACTTATTTCTTTGAAGAGATGAGAGAATGTGGATTTTGATATGTTGATTAGTTTTGCTGAACTGCCTTTTTTGCTTTAGAAAATTCTTTGCTACAAGGGATGGTTTTCTGGAGATGAGAAGGAAGGGGGTATATATGGAAATTATATAAAATTATATGGAAGATTATATAAACAAAAGATACCAATAAATTTAAATAAGCAATCAAATAAATAAAATGTCAGGCCACCAATTAACAAAATCAAAAAGAAAAGTAGAACTAAAGGTGGCATATTCTACTCTCTCCACTCAGGTCAAGTCACTCACACCACACCACCCTTATCAACATTTTCCCTCATACCCCGGTAAAGACAATGGAGGATTCAGAGTTTAAGAACCAAAACAGTGCACATAGTCATTATAGAAAGAATCAAACCTTCTTGCACTTGGTCCTGGATGCTACAACCTCACTTCTTCACAAGCCACAGCTACTAAAGATACAGAAAAGAAAAGTCTTATCATCAAAGTCCTTGGTACTATGAGGTGGTCCAGTGTCAGAAGCAGATGTAATTTGATCAAGGAAAATTAAATTAAAGGAGATGTAATACCATCTGCTTTGCTCCTGTACTCAATCTTTCCATATGACTTGAGGCTGAAATGGTGTGTATGTGTGTATAACACATATTATATACATATACACAACTACATACACAAATAAGATTTTAGATGATAGACATAGATCAATGATAGATGATAGCTAGATAGACAGATGTTAGATAGTCTCCCCCACTAAAATGTGAACCCCTTGAGAGCAGAGGTGGTCTTTTTTTTGTTTGGCAAGACCAAGTTTTAGCAAAATCTTTGCACATGGTTAAGTGCTGAATAATTACTTCTTCAATTAATTTCTATGTATCCTAATAATTATTGCCTAATGTCCTATCCTCAGATACTTGTATTATTAACTCAGCCCTTTCTTGACATCTGAAAGGTAAAAATATCTTATGCCTAATATAATATTGATAGTTATCAGTGCCTCCCATCTTTCTGATAGAGCCTTAGTTCCTGTCTAAGCATATTTTGGCTTCCTGATTGGGGATATTAGATGAAAGGAGTGGAACAGACAAATTCCGGCAAAAAGGCTCATGGCTGTTTCACAGTACCGGAATCAACAGTCCATAACATGATCCCAAAGGATTTCCTGATGATATAAGACTGTATGATGGGCCCCAAATCTATCTGAAGGCTGTAGTTCTGATTTTGAACACTTGCCATCAAAGTTATGAAGACACTGAAGCCTAGAGACATAAAATAACATTTTGTTAGAAATATTATTCCTTATACCAAGAAGGTCAGAGCTACATAAGGCTCTTTTAATATCTAGAAAGTTTTGCTTAGGGGTGAGAATGAACTGGATATTTTTTTCAGTAGCAAGGGATAAAAAGGCTTCAGAAATCATGCAGCTTCTAGAAGAGTAATAATTCATATGGGGAGCTATCCATGGTCCCGTGATTGCCTTACCAATTACCTCTACTCTTCATTTACATTTTTTAAAGTTTTGATGCCCTAGCCCATCCACATTACTATATTTCCTGATCTGTCATATCATTCTAAGTAGAAATTAGAGGATTTTTTTCTTTCTTGATAAAGGAAATTTTATAAAATTATTACCAAGATTTTGAGTCTCCGTAGCATAAAAGTGGAGCCCTAAACAAAACAAAACAAAACAAAAACCAACAAACGAAAAAACCTAGCAACATCTTTGACCTAAAAGATCTAGTATTAGGACACATCCGCTGTTAGATTCCTTGACTGGTATCTTCTACACTTCGTAAGAATTTAATTACCTTTAGCAACCCCTTTAAGGATACTGAAATTTCTAACATAGGTCTTATTAACTTCTATACTTATCTCTGAGTTGCAGGTATATTGAAACTATAACAATTACATGACCAGTAATTTGGAGCTTATTGCCTTAAGAAATAAGTAGTTTACCTCTGAGAAATATGAGGTTATGCACTGATTATTCAATTAATTAATTTTTTAAAAATCTGGTCAGTTCTGTTTATAATGCCCGTTGCTTACACTTCCATCTAGTCAATTTTTGAACCTCCCAATTTTGGTGATCACAGATCAGTTGAACATATTTGAGCAGAGCTGGAGGATTGAAAGCAGTTGGAAATTGTAGGATGCAGAGAAGGGGGGTGGGGGGGACTTCTTTTAAAAGGATACCTCTAAAGTATGAGGAGAAAGAAAGATGAATGGGAGGATTTTAAGGAATCTATTTGGTGCATGAGAGTAGGGTCAGGGAAGAAATGTGTAGGGATTCAGTGAAAAAGTTTCATCTCTAGAATCAGCGCACCTAGATTTAGATCTCATCTTTGTTACTATCTATGTGACTTTGGTCCAGTCACTTAACTTCTTTTCGCAACCTGAAGAAACAAATGTCCCCTAAAGTAATTTCTGATTTTATATGTATGATGCATAATCTTATGAGAGATAATCACTGGCATTCCTAGCCCCTGGATCTACCTTTATACTTTCTCTTCATAAATATTCCACAGCTGGTAAGGGACAGAAACTTTAGAACTTTTACTCCAAGTCAGGGCAGGACACCTGAGGCAGGTTTAGAGGGGAGAGATAAAATGAAAGGAAACTCTCAGAGTAGGATCAAGCTACCTCCCCTGATATCTAAAGGCCCAATGGCACAATGCACCAATGCTTGGAGACCAGGGTCCTTCTTACTTCAAATTGTGGTTTAGTTGCCAGGTTCTCTGAGTGGACTTTGGACAGAAGTGGGCAGTGGTCTTCATTTTTGTCCCTAGGTACCCTTCCCCCCCTACCCCTTCCCACCACAATCTATATAACTTCATATCTAGTAGGGAGTAGTTGAAGGATACTGAGAAGAATAGGAAACCTGAAGTATAAGCTGTCTCTCATACAACCAAACTACTATAGAACCTTTATAATTTTTCCTCCAGCCTTAGCCTGTCATATATTTGTTGCAAATTTCCACTGGACTAATAATTGAGACAGTGCTTTCATCATGCCATTCCCTTGCTTGAAAACCTCCAGTGATTCTGTATTATAGAATCACGTCAAAATTACCTACTTAACTTTGTAAGCAAGGTCCTCCACAATCTGAACCACAACTATCTTTTTAACATTCATGTTCTAGCAATCTCTTATAATAACTCTCAACTCTAGCTGACTGTTCTACTCACTATCCCCCCCAGACATGCTCCTTCCTTTACACCATCACAACCCCCTATTTAGCATGCCTAATGCTTCTTCTTTATTTGTATAAATGCTGCTTTTTTACCCTGCAAATACCGACTCAAATTTGACCTCTCCTATAAGGCCTCCATGACTCTTCAATCAAAAAGGACCTCTCTCTCTAAAAGCCTTTCACACTTATCATCTGCTGGCTTTTGGTCTCCATTTGGACCTTTATTCAGATTGCTCTATACACACTTTTAAGGATCTAGAGGGAGACCATTTCATTAAGGATACTTTGGTTCCTCATCTGAGGGTAGGGGCTTGAATTGCAATTAACCCCAGATCTTGGTTGGGGTAACCCCAGACAATTTGGCAGCCCATATGAGACTGGACTAGACTGCTCTAAAAAAATGTATTGTTGTTTGTTTTACTTTTCCTTTTATTCTAATTGTGTTTTTTTTTCTGCATTCTTACAGAACCCTACAAACATAAAGACTTAGCTTTGTAATTGAATTTGTATAGCTTTTTATTTGGCTACAAAATAAGTACATATCACATCGATTATGAGGTTCTTTCTGGGCAAGATATCAATTTGGGGGGGTATCTAAGAATTGTGAATCATGGACATTGGCAGGGGAGGGAGGAAGGGGGATGGGACCTTAAAAATACAGCTGGTAGAGCCCTCCTAATTGACCAGAGAGTTGTCCAGCACTGGGGATGTGGACCAATATGTCCCCAAAACATCCCGGTTTTATTTGCTGTGACCACAAATATTGAGCTGGAGAAAGAATGTAAAGGTGGTTATCAGAAGAATTCTTTGTCCATTTTGAGAAGTTCAAGGAAATTGGAGAAAATGATAGGATGTGGGCCTTTGTTTAGTAGCACATTGTTTAGAAATTCCTTAAGCAGGCCTCCTGGTGACTTACTGAGAATTTACAAGGAATAGCTAATAATTGCCTAACTGGAATTTAGGATGACAGATTCGCTACGAAGGTAATCTTACAGACCCTCCCTAGGATGCTTTCTAGGATTCCATTTTTCCCTTTTCTCTCTTGCAAATTCTGTACAGGAAGTGTAAAAAGGTGCTATGTAGGATCATAGCTCTATAGTTGGAACATATATTCGGGCTCATCTAATACAAACCTCGTGTTTTACAGATGAAGAAATTAAGATCCAGAGAGATTAAATGATTTTTTTTCAAGGTTTTACAGATTGTAAGTGGCAGAACTGGCACCCAAATTCTGGACTGTGACTCCAAACGCTGTACCCTTTCTTTGCTTTCAGAATACGTGCCTCTCTGGGCTCCAGATGCTGTATAGAATAGGTTTCCAAGCATTTTTGGAGGCCACCTTCTACATCACCAAATCAGTTTTCCTCCAGAACCAGAAATAATATTGAACGTGTGGAGATTATAACCCAGGCAGTGATATGGAGAGCAGGTGGTGGTGGCTCTTTTTTTTCTCTCTAGTATAAAAGGAGTGCTTTAAACCAGTTCCTTTCCCTTGCCCAGACCCCAGGCTGCTACTCCACAGGTTCTAGTGGCTTCCTCCTAACTTCCCTAAGCTACCTGGCCTGGGTATCTCATTTAAAAGGTTATCAAGGGGCAGCTAGGTGGCGCAGTGGATAGAGTACTGGCCCTGGATTCAGGAGTACCTGAGTTCAAATCTGACCTCAGACACTTGACAACTTACTTGCTGTGTGACCCTAACTGCCTCAAAAAAAAAAAAAAAAAAAAGGTTATCAGGCTCAGAAAGAGCTCAGAATGGGCAGGGATATTATCTCATCTACAGAGATTCAGGACTAATCATGCCTCTCCTCCATAACTCATAGTAATCTCTTACTAATTTGTAGAATGAGAATATACTACCAATCTTGAAGCGTTATTAGGAGGAAAATACTTTGCACACTGCAAAGGCAAACTTGATATGCTATATCCTCAACCAAAGTTTTAGAAAAAAGCACAGGTAGAAAAAAGTAAATAATATGTGGATGTGAGTAAAAATTCCCTTGAGTTTATAAATAAATCTGAGACTTCATAATCTAACCCAGGGTTGTTGTTTTTTTAACATTCTGTGTGTCTTAGAACCCTTTGGCAGTCAGGTGAGACCTATGGATCCCTTCTTAGAATGTTTTTAAATGCATGAAATAAAATCCATACGATTTCAAAGGAAACCAATCTTATTATTGTTGTTGCTGTTATATGTTTACTACAAATAATAACAGTAACTAGTATTTATATATTGTTTTAAAGTTTGCAGAGCCTTTAAATATTATCACATTTATTGAAATAAAGATGTATTTTTTTTTCCTATTCAAATTGACTGACCCAGTAAAATCTGTGATTCCAGGTTAAGAAACCCTAAACTAAACTACTTGTTTGAAAAGAATAAATTGAGGGCTACAGTGGTGACTTGACTCACCCAGTATTATGCAGCCAGTTATACCCAAGATACACAGGTTCCAGTCCTTTTGGCCCAACCACTCTTAATCATTCTCACCTCAAAGCATACTTGTAAGATAAGTGTCACAGGCTGCTTTACCATCTAGTCCTTTCATTGGCTGCCACCTTCTTTATTAAATTGTTAGCAGGAGCAAGAACTTGCACACAACATATGCTCAATAATTTTTTTTGGGTGAATGAAAATGAATGATAAAATATTGTTTAGGCAGATAATTTCTTAGAATGTTCATCAAGCGTTTGAAAATTTTATCCCACCATTACCAAGAGATAAGTAGAAATTGATAGAAAAGTGACTAGTTACCAACTCACCATTGTGATTAAGTGGTAAACTTGATCTGGTTATTCTTACCACTTCTCTTCTGCTAGTCATTAGAAAGCCATCTTGTTAAGAAGGCATTCTCCTTCCAATGTAGAGTTTGATCAGTTTCCTTGAACCTAACTCAAGGTTCCTTCTTTTTCTGTATTTTGATATTCTTAAAATTGTGAAAAGCACTGAAGCATTGGAACATCTATGTCAGTGAATAATAACAATGGTACTGGGCTTACTCAGAGGAATTTCAAAGATCTGTGATTTTGCTAATGATGTAAATTCCTCAACACAGTCATTCCAGATTCTTTACAGTGTACCAGGTAGCTTTGAAAGGCATATTATTTAGGCCCCCAAATTCATCATCCTGAAGCTCACCTGGTGATGAGCCCAGTCTATCACTGGGAGACTCTTATATAACCTGACTCTTTCCTCATTTTAAGGCAGAGTTAATTCTGAACCATCAAAGAATTTTTCAGGAGAGTGCAGTCTCTAGGAGGGCCTATCAAATCAGAAATGCTTTAAGCATGATTAGAAAAAATATCTAATTTAATATTGAGTCCCTGGAGCATATAGTATAAGTAGAATTCATCAGATCTATAAGTAGGACTCAGTTTAAATTACTCTCTTGAGAAAAGAATCTCTCTTAGCTTTAAAGATTCCTAGGTAATAAGACACCACAGTATCACTAAGGGAAGAGGGGAAATGTGGAAGTGAGAGGAGGAGGGAGTTGTAGACCTTCCCTCAAAAGGTCTAGGATTGACAATAAAAATTCACTATACCTTTTCTAGACCCTTTTTTGCTGTAACCTGTGGAACTCCAGGTCACCTTTCATGCCCCCTAATTAATTCAGTACTTAATATATTCTTCCCTGTTCCACCCATAGCTGTTTGTATACCCAGACCTTCCAGTTTTCTTCTATCTCTAGTCTACCTCTTCCAGAAATAGGAAGTGTCAATACCTAGAACTACCCATACTATATGTCTCTTCTCCCACCCCCAAGAGTACTCAGCTGAATTTACCCCAGGTGGCAGAATACCTAGTGTGAGGTCCACACCACTATCCCCTTTTTATCACCATAAAAACATTGAATCACATGGACTGTTTAGTATTGGCATTTTGATAAGGCATTTCTTTAAGGACCCTGTGACTTCCACCCCCAATCTTTCCATTTACTTACATATATGGCCTCCTGTTGCTATCTTCAGCAAAAGCCTTTCTGCTTCTTTATCTTACCCTGATTAAAAATGTCCTTCATGCTTGGATAAATTATTCTCAAAGATTTCCTCTTGCTGCACATTGCTAACTGGGATGTCAGGTGCTACATGTAGTGGCAACCTAAAAACAGATCAGAATTTTTTAAATGGCTCCAAAGGTTGAGCAGAAAGTGCTAAGAATCACTGTCTGTTAGCATTCTACATCTCTGTTAGCATTCCACATCTAAGAGACACAATGGATAGAGGGTTTGTCCTAAATTAAGGAAAACTTGAGTTCAAATCCAGCCTCAGGTACTTACCAGCTATGTGATGCTGAGCATGTCATTTAACCTCTGTTTGCCTTGGTCTCCTCATGTATAAAATGGTAATAATAACAACACTAATCACTCAGGGTTGTGGGATACTATAAAAAATATTTACTTAGGGACTTGGGAATCTTAACACTCTATATAATTGCTACCTATTGTTATTATTACATTATAATTCTATGTTCAGTCTTTATCCATTGACCATCAATGTAGAATCAGTATACCTCTTTCAGTCTCAGTTTGTTCATCTGTAAAATGGACGTATTATCCTAGGTGCCCTCTAAGATCCCTCACAACTCTAAATTCTTTGACTTCTGATCCTGTGATGCCTAAAATATCTTGCACCACATTTAAGAGGCAACGGGCTTAAATACAAAGAAAGTCATTCATACTCAAGTGTATTCAGTCAATCCACAAGGGTTAATGACTTTTAATATCTTTCTTTTATGTTGGGGGTTGATGAGCAGGAAGACACTGGCTGTTTGAAGGTGCTGGTGGTTGTGGATGGTGGGAAGATGATATCAAGGTCAATCACAGCCACCAGGACCACCAAAGGGTAGAAAGGGACACCGGACTCCCCACAAAAGTAATACTTACAGATCTCTATATCCTAGACATGCAGACACAATAACTTATCAGGGATACTACCACTGAACTGTAAGTTGGATCCTAACCCTTACCTGATTTATGAAGATTGCATTAGTTTGTTTTGATATTTGCAAAATGGTTATAAAGGAACATCATTCTGAGAGGAATGGCTAAGTAAGGCTGTATCATATTCATAATATCCCCAAAAGTCCATAATACCCTAGTGATCAAAGCTATGGAAAATTTTGATGACCAGCAGTAACCTAAAGGACCATGTATTGTGCAAATATAGACATAGTTAAAGGGAAGAATAGCAACAGCAAACTTTTTCTGAATGGCCTCAACTTGTGCCCATTGAATAGAAGTCATCTGCCTTTCAGCTACTTCTTGTAGGACACGATTTGCTTCAGTGCTTTCTCTCACACTAAGCTTTCCCTCTGTCTATAGTCTGGTTGATTTAAAAGAAGCTGCATCAGCACTGATTTATACATTGACAGCTAAAGATAATAAGATATGGGCAAACACAAGGCTCACCCTTTTACAGGTTAACCTGCAGGCTGACTGCATTAGGCAAATTTGATGGCATTAAAAGATTTTGCCAATTTGTCTGGAAACAATTTCTCTTTTGTACTGTGTCAAGGGTAACATTTCATGCCATTGTACTAATTTAAATGGCTTTGATAAATTGTACTAGAGGTTAGAGAATGGTACTATGGATATATTTTAGCACTCTAAAAAAAGGCTATTAACTTAATTGTTAAAGGAGATTAATCTATAAAAAGCAAGAGAACTAGGGAACACAAACTTTGTCTTTTAATGTTGGGCTTCCAAAATCTCATGTTTTTTTAAAGGTACCTTAGAAAATAAAACTATTCTTCATGAATTCAGAATAAGGAACAATGCTAGTATACTCTATCATAAGTTGTACATCTCATTTTGGATAGCCTTTTCCTATAAAACAACAAAAACTATGACTTCCGTCTCTCATTCCTGATCTTAGTTTGCATAGCATAGATTATACTGTTTGCATAATGTGTGCTCATTCATGATTGTGGCCACTGTAGATACCTTTTAAAATGAGATGTATCTTGATGTCATGAAATTATAAATCAATCTATCATCTACCTCTATCATTTGTCTATCTGAACATACATGTATATACAGACAAGTTATATATGCACACATACATGCGTGTATATGGATGATGATGATGATAAATGTGTGTGTGTGTGTGTGTGTGTGTACATAGGGGTGGCAAATACCTGTTCCTCAGACTGCAAATACACTCCAAACCAGATTAAAATGTACTTGGGAAATAATTTACAAAAAAATATAATAAAACATAGATAATATTCTATTTTAAACTAAGTATATGACCCACAGGGATCCTTATGTATGGTTTCATGACCCCTGTTACTATTTGAACTTGACACCACTATATATGTGTATGCATATGTATGTTTGTGTGTGTATATGTAATATAAACCATGTCTACTTCCTATATGTATATATATGTATTCTATTTGTGTATATATGTACATACATACATATGTGTGCTTCTGTGTATATGTCTAAGAAGGGCAAGTCAAGAAATGTAAAGCTTACTGAGGAGACACTAGCTTCAATTATTGAGCTGGTATGTAGTATTTTAATAAGGAAAACACTTAGCCTGAGGACAAATGCTTAACAATGCTTCAAGAATGGCTCTCAAATAGGTGTCTTAGTCCAAGTGGCTAATACAGAATTAGAAATGTGAAGGGCAAGTGTATTCGTATTGTGGTCATATTCATAGCCCTATAAATGGCATTTACTCTTCTAAACATCTGAAGCTGATACTTCTTTGTACTAGTCCGGCAACATTTCATTACTCTTTCAAGTGAAGCACTGAAATACTTCCTTTCCTGATATAATCATACCCTCACAAACCTATTCACCTGCTTTAAGCAACAATTCCTTAGGCTACCTTCCTGAAAAGTGATTGTTCGTGGTAAAGCTCATGTTGGTTCTGTACTTGGCTGCTTATTTCAACAAAGGGGATTCCTATTTATGTAAACAGAATTCTTGTTAATTCAAAAAAGAAAAAGAAAAAAACAGAAAGAGGATGTTTCAAAATGACTAGGTTTGGATTACCCTTTAATTTTATAATCAGGACAAACAATTAAGGTCTCTTTTCAACAGTTACTTTGAAATATGTGCTATTTAAAAAAAAAAGTGTTATATTTAAGTTTTTATTCTGCTCTGGTGTGTGTTCGTAAACTATGGTTTAGCCATCCTGATGTGGAATATACTACATGTGAGTTTGTAAATGAAGTCACATCTTCCAATGGAAGAAATTATTTTTCAGATTTTAATCATTTGAAGATTATTAAGATAGACTCTAGATTATATCGTAGACTTTTAAATGACAGAATTCAAAAGTCTGCCATGTTGAATGCAGATAATTAAGAAGGATTCAAATTAAGTGAAGAATCAAGTTTGATACTGAATATGTGCATACTTTCTAAAATATATTACTTCGGGGGATGGAAGGTGTGTGTGTGTGTGTGTGTGTGTGTGTGTGTGTGTGAGAGAGAGAGAGAAGGGTTCTTCTGTTTCTGGATTTGGAGTTCTAGAAGGAAACAGCTTTTTAAAGAGCAAACTCAAAGTATTCTTGCTTTTTCTTGCCAAGGATAGTGAAATTAACATGCAGCTGGGCTTCTCTGATAAATGGATTCTGTTAGGTCACTGAGGGGATGCATGTGACATTAAGTGATTTACAGTCCTTTACCTTAATGAAATTGTTTCAGCAAGATGACGCTGAGAGCTTTTAATGGATAGCTTTTCTTGATGTAATGAAATTGCATTCCTATGGCATTTAATATAAGGTGGAGTTATTATTTACTGGAGCTTTCCCAAGGCTGCTGTTTGCACAGACAGTTCAGAACAAAAAGAGATTTCAGTGGCGGCATCAAGGCCAGAATGGCGTGTGACATTCTTAAGCAGATGAGTTTATTTGGGAAAGCATTTCAGTTAGTGAGGCCTGGATTCATAGGATCTTGAGGAGGCTTTCTTAGGCATAACACGGCCAGTGTTGCTTCTCTTTTACTTATATCCTCCTAATCTGTTTAACAGGCAACTGGATTACAACCAGATCAGCTGTATTGAAGATGGGGCATTTAGGGCTCTACGGGACCTGGAAGTGCTGTAAGTACTGCTTGTCTCTCTTACTCTTAAGAGAAGCTTTCTATCTAGGGAGTTCTAATGTAAGAGCTTATCTCTTAGCAGAAATCTTTGTGTCAAAATGGCCTGGTGAAAAGACACCTTAAACAAATCAGTGACCTGCTGTAAAAGATCCGTAAATATTAGTATGGACAACATATGTATATGCCAGTTTGTATGTTGGGAGAAATTCACAAATATACACATATAGTCTGCCATGAAAATATCCCTTCTTGTAACAGGATATATTATTTACAGAATTATTTCATATATAGCCAGAATTAGTAAGTATTGAGAATAAATGCAGTTAACCCAAAGTGGGGGAAAAATTGCAAATGAAGCTTTTTTTTTATCAAAATATACCATTGTTTATATGATACTTGTCATTTTCAACAAGGTAATATAACAGTATTTTGAGAGAGTTAATTGTTTAGATCAACTCTGTTATTTTCCAAACTCCCTGATCAGTTTGTTATGTTTTTTTTAGGGACCATCTAACTACTGTTAAAGTAGAAAACACACATACACAAAAATTGATATTCTATTGCAATCTTTACTTTTTATTTATTCTTTTAAAATGTCTGGCAAATGAGTAAAAGTAACACAATAATGTAAACTCTTAATCCTTCACCTCAAAATGGGAACTTCAATAAAAATGAAATTATAATTACCAAGGATTTGAAGCTTCTCATACATTCCAGGAATTTTTTTTTCCTGCCAGCTTTACAATCCTGGCTATTTTTTTACATTCAAGAAAGGCGAAAGAATTTTGCCCTCTCCCAGCAGAGCATTCCCCTGTGTTTTAAATCATCCGCAGCCCAAACAAAATAGTCAGAAAATCAAAGAGAGCCTTTGAATTTTCAGTCTTTTCGTTGGAATTTATCCAGAATTCAGAAAACCCTCCTGACTAGTTTATAAATTGAGTTCAGGGAACAGAATGTGGTCAATCAAATAAATTGATTCAGCAGCATTTATACAACAACAGTAGATTTCTGCTCAGTGTCAGTGACTTATTTGAAGTATATTTTGTACTTTTCCCCAATTTGGTTTCAACTTTTTAAGTAAACTAATGGAATCAGTTAAGTTACCAAATATAAATATAAATATATATGTATATATATATATATTCATCTCTATGTAAGAATGTGTTAATCAATGGTAACAAAACTGTTAATGATTGAGATGTTTAATGTTCCTTAGTTACTTAACTTGTTCTGTATATTTCTACTATATTTTTGAAAACCTGTTTTTAAAATCCTGAGTAGCACTGTAATTTTACCTCCAAGAAACAGATCCAATGTATTCATGATTTAAATTTCTTTTATTATGCTTATGTTCTAGCACACTCTCTGAATTAATGTTTACAATAAAACTATTTGACAACAATATTAAAAACAATAGTACTCCTGGTGATACTTCAAAAGACAGTATACTTGAAGTTCAACCATGATCCCAGAGTTAGTAGCATTGTGTCAAAAAGGAAGACAAATGTGGAAATATTTTAAATTACTAGTCTAATTTGGGGGGACTAATCTGATTAGGGTACTTAATTTGGGACTGTTGACTGACTGGCTATCTGACTGCTATTAATTTAATGTGGGCTGTTTATAAAGTTCCACCACACTGCTCCACTCCCAAAATGATAAGCAAAAGATTAAGAAGCCTCTTAACTAAATAATCAAATCAGAGTTTATTTATGAGATACTATTTAAAATTAAGAATACAGGGAAATAATATGTACAACCTGATTGCACTGAGGTGTCTCTTTCCACCTTTCGTGCCTGGAACTTTTTTAATACAATAAGGGCAGTATGTTCCACTTTCACTACTCAGGTCCTTTATTCTAACTCTGAGCCCCTTTCACTTTGTCTATCACCCTGCTTCTAACTTTCCTCTCCTTACTGTTCTCTTAATCTTCACTTTCTCCAACCTGTACCCTCTGCTGACTGCTTCTGTGCTCTCCACTTCCTCCTGTTCTGTCTGTCTGTCTGCTCCCTCAGTCTTGTCCTTTGGCCTCCAGTCCTCTCGTCAGCCCCCCTGAGTCTAACCCCCAGGTCTATATACATTCCTTTTCTCCACTCAAATCTCGGGGCTTTTTTGCACCCCCACAGACCAAGCTAATCCACCAGCCAGGGCTGCGACTGGGGCTGGGGGGACACTTGAGCATCACATGCCTCAGCACAGGCTACACCCAAGCCCAGCCTGGACAAGCCCAGGATCTCTGGGATAGGTTCACTCAGGTCAGAGGAGCTGGGGGCTTTTTCCCCCCAACTCTCTGACCTGGCGTCTTGTACAGCCCCTGGGGCTTTTTGGCTCAACTGAAGCAGAGGGGGAGGGGCACCAGCCCCTCCCACACAGAAGAGACCCTGAGGGCCTAAGGCTTTCTAATCTCAGCCCAAAGGTAGGGTCCCCAAATCAAAATAAATTTCCACACAAACTAAGCTAACTTTGTGCACAAGTGTGTTTGTGTGTATATATATGTATGTATATATGTTATTCAGTTCAACGTAGCCTCCTCATCTTCCCCCCAAAATTTATAATTAAATGAGATCCGTAAAACAGAATCAAAATTACCTTAATGAATTTCATGCAAACATGCTAATTGGCTAACTAAATTAAATCCTGTAAACATATATGTGTGTATGTATGTCTAAATATTAAAAACCCTTAGATGTGAAATATAAATATATTTGCATTGTTAAATAAATCCTTGTTCCTAATTATCATAGTCATGCAGTCTCTTTATTGAATATATCTAGATTTCCTAAAATTTAGAAACATAATTTTGAAAAGTCAATTATTGGAAGCACATTCATTAATATGTTTTGTTTGGCATGGTAGCAGATGCTCTAAATAGTGATTCTACCTAGAAAAACTGGCATAAAGCTTAAGATAAAATGTCCTGTTTATGTTCCTGGAAAGATAGCTGATTAATGGAACCAAAGAGAAAGTTTGGTTAACAAAATGAGTTTTCAACATATCGATGTTATACATACATATACATTCACTCATGCATCTCTATACAGTGCTAGGGTGACAGCTTCAATTTGAGGACCCCTTGCAATAGCAAATATTGTAACCTATTCATGCTTTCCGCTCATATGTAACTGTTTATTTCTTCCCCCAAATGTTTATCTGTTTATCTATCTATCTATCTCTCTATTTATCTAAAATTCTTCACCAATAAATAAGGATTCTAAGTCATGTGTTCTGTGAAACCACAATGATTGTAACATCCTATTTTTACATTTAGTTCCATAAAACTCTTCCAAATTTAGTAACAATTTTTGCCTGAATTTATCATTGCAAGTTAATAATATGGTGGAGATTCTACAATCTATACCTCAAACCCAGTGGTACTTTGTATATTTAGTACTTATATGTAAATATATATAATATTTGAGTGAACGATAATAAGGGATACTTTTGAGTCTTGAAATTATGAGTAACTATGTAGCTAACTTCCCCTCTTTCCTTAAACTTTAATGTAGATTTGAATTTTCATTAAGATAACTTCGAATGCCAAAGAAGAAAAAAAATGTATAATATAGAGTATAAAGAATAATTTAACCAGGATTTCATACCTATAATAATTTTATTTTGTCATTCACTAAAATCTGGTTGATATCAATTTACCTACAGTAAAGACAAAAAAACAGATATTAAATGGAATGGTACAATAGAAAGAGAAATGGCTCTGGAGACAGATAACTTGGGTTCAAACCCTACCTTTTGCAAATCGCTGATCCTCCATGGAACTCAGTTTGCTCACCTAGAAAATGAGAAGCTTGTAAGAGATGGCCAGTTAGGTTCCTTCAAGCTTGCAAGTATTATCTTACAATCCCATGAAATAGGAATTGGAATAATTAAAAGATTAGAAAGTATTTATAACAGTTATAACTATTATAAATATTTTATAATCTTTTATCTGAAGTCAAAACATTGTCAATGAAATTCATATGGAAGGAGGACTCTGAGTTTCTGTGTGCGTTTGGAGAATTTGTATTCACTGACCTTCACATAAGAATTTCTGGAGGTGGATGTTATTTTTCCCCCTTCTTCTCATAACTCTAGAAAATGTGTCATCATGTGCAGAATCAGCAAGTTCCTCAAAGTAGTGTTTTTAACCTTTTTTTCTACTTCAGTACACTTTTCATTTTGAGCATTTATTTTGACAAACCATAAGACAATAAGGAGAACAGTATGATTGTTTTAACCACAAGCCATTGATGACAAATGGTACAAGTGGGCCATGTATTGATGCAGATACATATTGTGAAAAGAGTAGAAATTTCTCAAGAAAGAAACTGTGATTTACCACAATATTTCACTGTATACTGATTGATCTCTTCAGACACCATGGTTGGCAAAGAAACATTGTTGTAGAGATGTAAAAACATCTTCATTCAATACATTTATTCCTGCATTGTTCTCATAAATTACCTCCATCTCAGAAATAACATTATGAAGAGATTGTAAAGTAAGGTATTAAAAATAAGACTGCCATTATTTGGATTGTCTTAGAAAGTAAAATGTACATAGGAGAGTATCTTTTGAATTAGAGCTACATTGACAGCAAACTTGAGAATTCAGCACCAGAAGTCTAACTTTCTAATCACAGGTATTTCCCTTTCGAATTGTTTCTATAGAACTGCACTACCCATAATCTCGAGAATTCATCCACATTTCTTATGTAAGCATGCAGTAGATAGTTGAAAATCACAGATTTGCTAGGCTGGTATTGATTTCAGGAAAAAATGAGACCATGATCAGTGCCTTTGTAAGGTGTCCTCACATTGAATAGATTGTAGAACAGTTAGCCAGATTGTCCATTCTTATCTGAAAAAAAAATATGAAAGACATGGTCACCATAGACTATCTGCATTGTCACAGATGTCTCCTTCCCAAGAATAATATTAATATCAAAGCAAAATTTATGCATGTCCCACTACAATTTTGCTTCTGATCTAATGTTTTCATGGAGAGGAGTACTTAATACCTTAATCTAAACACTGAAAGTATTGTTAGGGTATGGTTTAAATAACTTATTAAACATTAATGTGAGATTAAAATTAAATATAAATAATATCTGGATTTCAATATAGAATATATAAGTACTAAGTTTATTGTTATATCAAATATAGAATATGCATGCATTCTCTTCTATATTGGATATTTGCTCGGGCATTTTGCAGAGGGAGTTAGTATTCTTTTTCAAATTACATAGTTTTGTGAAGCTAATATAAGACCACATATGTGAACTTTGTTATATTATTTAACTTTTTTGAACTTCTCATCTGAAAAATAGGGGATCATAATAATGATATTTGCACTTCCTAACGTAGATTATTGTAAGGAGAGGGATTTAAATGTATTAAATGGCTACATAAATGTAAGCTGTATTATTCATAAATATTACTTCCATTCATTATGCATAATATTGAGTTTACTAATTATTAGCACAAACAGAATTTTATAGAATACCAACACTAATTGTAACCTCCAAGACTATATATTTTGCTTTGCTTCTTTAACTAAAGCAGAAAATTTGAGTGTCTTCAAATTCTATTCCCCAGATTTCAACATAAGAAAACATTTATGAAAGAATTAAATTTGCTTGTAATGATAAGAGGCACCACCAACCAAAACTAAGTATCTAATTTGTACTAATAATTTACCAATTTCATTCCCAGTCATATTTTCACATTAGCTCTTCTGAAGATGTTCATTGTGTTCGATTATCTCAGATTTTCATAGTGGAAATAGAAGTTATTTAATCAACTCAGTTCGTTATGATTTGACATGGAAACCTCCCTAATAGACACAATAGTGGAAGCAAAACAGTGTAGTTTCTAGAGAACTGGACTCAGAGTCAGAAAAACAACCTATGTGAACCTGAACATACACCTTCACTTCTCACAGGCCCAGGTAACTCTCAAAGACTTTAAGTTGCTATGAATTATTTTCATGATTCTGCTTTCATATCTCTATATCATTTCATGTAAGTCTTGCCAAGTTTCTATGAAGTCTTTGTATTTGTTATTACTTATGATTAAATATATATAAATGTGTGTGTATGTGTGTGTATATATACACACACATACACACACACACACACACACACATATATTTTTTCATTGCATTCATATACTACAAGTCATTCAAATATTCCCCAATCATCCATCCATGGATATTAACTGTCCTTTCCTTTTTTTTTTTTTTGCAGCTGCACAAATGCAGCACATATGTATATGTGTGTATACACACATGTCCATATACATGCATGTATAGGCATTATACAGGTATAGTGCATATACATACATGTGTACAACAAACTAGTCCATGTGTGATACATGCATATATATATAAATGTACATATATTTCTTTCTGGGTATGAATATATTAAAATATTTATGTGTGTGTATATAAAGATATATCCCTTTATTTATATTTATTTATAACCCTTTCCTTTCTTTGACTGGCTTAGTATATATGCCTTGAAATAGTATTGTTGAATCAAAGATTTTATACGTTTTATTGCCCTTTCTAATATAATTCCAAATTGTTTTTACCAAAAAGTACCAATGAGTGCACATATCCACCCACTATATATTAGTACTCTTGTCCTTCCATAGTCCCTACAGCATTTAGTATTATCTTCATCATCTTTGCTACCCACAAGGAAACTCAATAGAGTAAAACATACATATGGACACATCCAGATACTTGTATATTCATACATACCATATTCATATCTATGTGTAAGTTTAATTGAAATAAGCATTTAATAGTTCAGAATATAAATTGATAACATGTAGTCAAAAATGTTCAATTTGCCTATAACATAACAAAGCCTATGTTTCTTCAGGAAAACTGACCATCAAATATGTATTTCTTTAGTTTTTATTTTGTTCTAGAACTGGAAATATATGAATATGTATATCTTTATTTCTAAAATAATCTAATTTATTTCTTCATCTTTTACAGCACTCTCAACAATAACAACATTACTAGACTATCAGTGGCAAGTTTCAACCATATGCCAAAGCTTAGGACTTTGTAAGTAGTTACAGTAAAACTGCATGCCAGTTTGCTCTTTTAAAGGGTCAAATTTTGGTGTTAGTTTGTGTGTGTGCACACACCCGCATACAAATGTCTTCAGTGGAAGATAAGGTAAAAGGTTAAAGGCTAAATTACTTCTCAGTTTGAAAGTTTTATTTTAAAATATTGGTTTATAGGATGATGAAAGAAATGGTTTAATTTAAAATGTTATATTGGTCTCATTTCATTTAGAAATGGAAGACTTTTTGATTGGCCATCATAAATGATAAGTGAAAAATCTTTATGATTTTATTACCATCCTGCAAGTAGACCTAATCAAACCTAACTAGCCCTTCAACATTCTTTGTGACATAAAATTAAGAGTATACCCTTCTAACACCATTGGAAGTAAAGTTGTGTTGGCACTTAGATAAAATAAAAAATTTTTAAAACAACTCTTTAAGAGTTATAGCATAGACATTAAAATGCCTTCCAGGCTAATTGAAAGATATGTTCCAAAGACATGGTTGGTCTTTGTTATATTTCAATGAGAAAGGTACCCCACGACTAGGTATTGACTTTTTGATGACAATGAATGTTATTTGGTACAGTGGAAATAGTACAATATGTGAAATCAGAGGATCCTGGTTTGAATTCTGGCCCTGCTACTTGTAGCATGACTATTAAAAGTCATTGAATTTCTCAGGCTTCTGTTGCTTCATCTGTACATTTAAGTAGTGAGACTAGATCAGTTCTAAGATCTCTTCCAATACTAAATTTATTATCTTAGATGTCTCAAAATTATCTTGACAAAATAAGGCAGTAATTAAAAAAAAAGCATAGTTGTAAGAAAACATTTCCAGAAGCTTTTTGTTTCTTTTTGTCAAATGTAATTACATATCTCCCAAAGGGATACTTTTAGTTCCCATCAGCATACATTTAGAGAGAAAGAGAGAGAATACATACTTAAAACGTTTGCACAAATGTATTATATATTGAATTAGGTACCCTTTTGATTTATTAATATCAATTCCAGTGTCTGGAATGAGATTATTTTTAAATTCATAAACAACTTTTCTAATGGTGGATGTTATTATAATCTCCCAGAGGTGTGATCCTTCATCTTTATATACAGGACTTTCAAAATAAGCTAATATGGTTAACCTGTAGTATTCTATAAGAAGTTACCAAATTAGTACTAACTGACCAATTCATCCAAATGACATATATTACATTTTAATAAAATTAATGTATTGTTTCACTTATTTGATCTAATACAGTTTCATAAAAAGAACATCGCAGTTGCAGGCAGGAAACCTAGATTTAAAAGCAAGCTCAGCTGCTTAGTAGCCATTGAACATCCTTAAGCTTCAGTATCCTTATCTATAAAATGAAAAGATTTGGTTAAATGGTTGGGAGAATTGAAAGGCAATAAAGTATAGTCAAAAGAGTCATGGGCTTGTGGTTAAGAGAGACCAGAGTTCAAATATTGCCTAGTGATGTGACCGTGGACAAGTTATTTACCAACTTAATCTCTTAGCCTGTTCCCTCATTCGCAAAATGGGGCTGCCATTATCCATTATACCTTTCTTGAGAGGTTGTTGTGAGGATCAAATAAGATCAATGCAAAATGCTTTGCAAACCATAAAGAGCTATCATTCAGGGATTCTAAATGGGACAACCATTTTGATGCTGAATAAACATAGGAATTATAGTTTAAAAGATTTATTTTAAAGATTCCTTATGATTTTTATAGTGGAACTAGAGAACCATTGGTGCCTATTAGCTTACTAATTTTTTTTATATTGTGTACTCATTTAAAATTCATTTTTGCATGTTTAAGCCATTATAATTTGTTTGGTTTTCTGCAAGAATGATTCAGAAAGAGATTTCTCAACATGGAGAACAAACTTTTGGGTTTCAAAAATGAAGCACTGAGAACTCAAAGGGAAAAGATACAAAAGTTATTTCAGTGTCACTCATTTGGTACCCTAGAATGCCTTCTCTTTAGTAGTAGGTTCTACGTTGTACCTTATGAACTATCATTCCTAAATTCCAGTGGGAATGGAAGCAATCTTCCTTAAATTTAAATTTCTCTTTTTTGGTTGGTTTATCATTCTGTAGAATTAATGTCATTTTAAAATGCCATTTTATGGTCGAATTAACTTTCTGGACTGAGTGCCACGTTTTAAAATACATTACTATTATTCAGTTAGGATTGAACACATCAGCAAAAAAAAGTTCTAATATGACATTGCACTGTCATGGACGATTCGGGAAACAAGGTCTTGATTTATAGCTTGGGATGTCTTTTTCTTTAGTTTGAGAAAACATAAAAGCCAGTTTGAAGTAATTTACCTAATTTAATGAATACATTTGTCTTATATTTTATTAATGGTGGAGTGCTTTTTGCCACTTGGAAGGGAGCCATGGTTTTATGTAGCTCTCTGCCAAGAGAGAAGCAACTTACTTAATTCCTTCACTGGCTGCCATTCGTGTCTTTGAATTTCAGGCACTGCTTTGAGTATGGGTTCCCAAGAGCCAAGACCAGCTAATCCCCTTTTCTATGATTAAACAAAAAGGAAGGAAATCAGAAAAGGGACGTGAAAGAAGTGTTTCATATTGAATTATTATTCTGTCTTGTTCAGCAGAAAATGCATGTGACCTGCTAAAAGGATTTTGTAAGCAGTTTCTATAGAGACTAATAATGGCAAGACTCACTGATATTTCTAATTGGAAGCCAAATCTTTTATTAACCTTTTTTTTTTCCTTGCTGTCAGTATGTTACCATTGTGGAGCAATTTATTTTAGACTTTTGTCTCCTCACCTCTTTACAAAGGTCCAAGCTAAAGAATTCCACAGTTATTTTCAAGTTCTTGTATATTTGTTTAGCTCAAAATGAAGGAAAAGAGAAGAAACTATAGAAAATTAATATTGTGTTAGTAAACTTTTTAAAAAAATTAAACTAATTAAATTTTGACTTGCTTGTTTCTATAAACTGGCATGCTCATAAATAACACCAACCAGGCAAGGTCTCTTAACTTGCAATGAAATTTTGAAAAATTGATTTTCATTAAAAGCTTATTATTAATAAATCTTCAATGTCATTGAAACAGTAATCCTTTGTTTTCTTTATAATTTAAACTTATTGACTTGTTTCCTTTCATTTAGTCGACTTCATTCCAACAACCTCTACTGTGACTGCCACCTGGCCTGGCTCTCTGATTGGCTCCGTCAAAGACCTCGAGTTGGCCTCTACACTCAGTGTATGGGTCCATCCCACCTGAGGGGCCATAATGTAGCTGAAGTTCAGAAACGTGAATTTGTCTGCAATGGTAAGGGAGAAAAGTTGTTCTGCTCTTTATATGTGATTTCACAAACAAACTCTGTCTCTAATCCTTTTTTTTTTTTTTTTTTTGGTGAGGCAAGTGACTTGCCCAGGGTCACATAGCTAGTAAGTGTTAAGTGTCTAAGGCGGGATTTGAACTTGGGCCCTCCTGAATCCAGGGCTGGTGCTCTATCCACTGTGCCACCTAACTGCCCCTATCTAATCTTTTTTTAAAAAAATGTAATGGATATCACTATTGTGCATTTATGCACTAATCCTCCAATTTTTAGACGCATTTTCTTGGATGATATTAATGACCTCTAAGAAATGTTATGATATTTTGCCAGCACAAACATGCAAATGATTCATATTTGTATTTATGTTTAAAAATTGCATGTCCAGAATGGGGAGAGGAGAGTGAGATAATTCATAGAGTAGGGTTGTATTTGCATTTCAGCTGCTGAGACTAAGCCACTTTTTAATTTAAGTAAGACCTGATGTGCGGATAACGGGTATTACATCATGAAAGTATTGGCTAATCCTAGAACCCTGCCATAAAATGCAAGTTGTATGGAAATTTAAACACAGTTTTAAAGAGCCAAACTATTTCTCATTTCCCCTTGAACACAAATAGTCTCAGTGAGTAAGGAATACCTCACTTAAAACAAATGATGAGGCAATAACAGAAGTTTGAAATGTATGCATTACCTAGATTTGAATATCCAATATATACACAAATATATGTAAAATAAGGGATGCACATATTTTTATATCTCTTTTGTCAGTCTGTCATAGAGAAGGATTTCTTTAAAATATTTTTAAAATTTTTATCACTGCAAATATTACTTGATATGCCAAAGGATTTAATTTGCAGAAGCAAAATATTAGCTGGTTCAGTTTTTTTATTTTTCCCAGAATCATAGATTCCAAGTTTGGAAAAACCTTAGAGGCCCTCAGGTTCAATTCCCTCATTTTATAGATGAGGTAACTGAAGTACAAAGAGGTTAAAGGCCTTAGTCAGGGTTACCCAGCTAATAAGTGTCAGAGGCAGTTTTGAACTCAGGTCTTCCTGCTTCTGCCTACTGCGCTTCCATTATACCATGAGATCATTTATTTTTTCTTGGAACGCATACATTTTCAAGTACTTTGCATAACCTTAAAGAAAAACCTACTACAATGTTTTTGGTATGCTTTAATTCACCTGATTGTTTATTGTAATTGAATCAATTCATTACTAACTGCTTTTTCTCTCTTTCTACTTTTTTTTCTTTCTTTTTTCCTAGATGAGGAAGAAGGCAAGTTCTCTCTCTCTCTTAAAAAAAAAAAAACAGCAACACTTAGAATATGTGTGTGTGTGTGTGTGTGTGTGTGTGTGTGTGTGGTTTTTGTTTGTTTTTGCTGGGCAATGAGGGTTAAGTGACTTGCCCAGGGTCACACAGCTAGTAAGCGTCTAGTGTCTGAAGCCAGATTTGAAGTCAGGTTGTCCTGGATCCAGGGCTGGTGCTTTATCCACTGTACCACCTAGCTGCCCTGTGTTTATGTTTTGTGTGAAAGTATATAGATTGTTTGAAATGATTGGAAATAGTAAATGTCCTGTAGTCACTACTCAATGCTTCATCACTGAAGTGACCTTTTTCATTGTAAGTTAACCATGATGATTGTCTCTAATGTGTTTCAATAATCAACTCTATTTGGAGGACTTTACTACACAATACAAAAAATTGGGTATAAAAAATAACCTGTCATTTTTTACCAATGTAAATTACATTATATATGCTAAATAAGATGTTACCTTACATATTTTATGAGGAGAAGAGAAAACAATAGTTCTTTATAACCATCGATGATTTTTGTTCTTTTCCAGCACAGAAGCAGGATTGAAATTAGATTGCTAATAACAATGGACTAAATCTGTTTTCAAAATTTTGAGTAGAGAAATTTGTAGTTACAGTTAGTTACCTGTTTATGTAATTATTCTGAGGAGTAATATGATGCAATTTAGTAGTATAACTTTTATATTATTTATGAAGCAAACATTAAGTAAAATTTTTCTACCAATATCACCATACTGTTATATAATTGTAACACTATTATGTGAACTTTGATATCCTTTTATTCCTATACATTTAAAAAAAATTTTTTTTTTGTGGGGCAATGGGGGTTAAGTGACTTGCCCAGGGTCATACAGCTAGTAAGTGTCAAGTGTCTGAGGCCAGATTTGAACTCAGGAACTCCTGAATCCAGGGCCAGTGCTTTATCCACTGCGCCACCTAGCTGTCCCTCCTATACATTTTTTAAGGGAAGAAAAAACTTGACCACAGAAAGTACTCTTACTCAAAGCAAATTTAGGATTGGGCCTAAAATTTTAATTCATGTAAATATCACTTATTTTTGAAACCCATTTCTGAATTTGAATTTTTGTTTTGAATTTGAATTTATTATTTGTTGGGATTAATGCAATTTTAACATTACTTATTGATACAAGCAATTATAAATCATAATTTGTACATAGCTTCAGTACTATAAAACAAACACTTCAAAGCAAATACTATGTACTAAGCACTGTGCTAAGTCCTGGGGGGATACAGAATGGAAAGTTTAAATGAGACACTATCCCTGCATTTTTAGTAACAGTGTAATGTGGTGACATATTTAGGAGGTAAAGGGGAGTTTTATTTTCCTAACTGCTATCATTGTTTGAGTTAAACCTATGTCTCCAAGAATTTTACAGTACTGGATGGTAAAACAATTACTGTCAATTTCTTTTTCAGGTCACCAGTCATTTATGGCTCCCTCTTGCAGTGTGTTACATTGTCCAGCTGCATGTACCTGTAGTAACAATATTGTGGATTGTCGTGGAAAAGGTCTTACTGAGATACCTACTAATCTACCAGAAACCATCACTGAAATGTAGGTCATTTGATCTTTTCTGTTATTATTTCATTTCTTGGTTGAGTTTCCAGTATATGTCCATCATGATTATTTGTAGAAAATTGAAGGCATTACCAAAAAGCAGCCCGAAGGATCAACCAAAATAAATCTTGCTTTTAGATTCTAAATGACATGTTGTTGACATGAAGAGGATCTTTGTTTACTGTGGCCCAGAAGGAATTAGAAGATGTTTGTTTAGAGAAAATAATTACCTCCCTTCTCAGGAGGAAGGTGTGAATACACAACTTTAGAGAGAAAAGGAGGATAATGCTTTACATTAATCTAAGAAGGGATTTGATAGATGCCTAGCATAGGATAAGTTACATGAAGAGAAATAAGCAAGAGGCAAGAGTAAGCAACAAGTTAGCAAACAACTAATTCTATATCAGTTCATATAGATCTTTCTATGCTTTTCTGTATTTGTCATATTTATTAATTCTTACAACAAAGTAATATTCAGTTACATTCATGTATAATACTTTGTTCAGCCATTTTCCCATTAATAGTTCTTTGCTGTCAGAGAAGTGCTGTGATAAATACTTTGGGGTTTATGCAGACTTTCTTCTTATCTATGGCCTCTTTGGGATTTGACCCTAGCAATGGAATCACTGGGTCAAAGAGTCTGTATATTTTAGTCAATTTATTTGCATAATTTCAAACTGCTTTCCATAATAGTTGTACTGTTTGATTGTTTAACCAGTAATACATTAATATGCCTGTCTTTCCACAACCCCTCCAACATTGACAATTCCCATCTTTTTTTTATCTTTCATAGGAACATTTTAAAATCAATAAAACTACTTAAGAAAACTTTAATATCATAGTAATACAAACTAGCTAGAGAAGAATAAAAAACCCTGTCTGAAAATACTTATATGTTTAATATTTCCAAAAGCCAAAGCAGTCATCATCTTCTTAATACCATGCCCAAAACTTATTAAAAAATGGAAGATTTCACTCAGCTAGACTGCTTTCAATATGAAATAATCAATTTTTCAATTTTTTTACAAATTGATATTTTACTAAATTATTTTTTCAAAACTCAATTAAAACATCGTTAGTGCTCAAGATGCCACATCAATAAATCAAGGAAAAAATTTATATGAATATTACTCAACTTGATACAGTGTTAAAATTATTTTAATTTACAAAAATCTAGTTAGGAAAATATGATCTTCCCATATGAAACAATCAGTGAGCCAAGTGGTACTATACACATTTTAGGATTATATTAATGATGTAATTAAGTGCTTTATGGTATAGTGCCTTTAGAAAATATAATAGCATATAATTCTTTTGTATAATTAAAAACTAGAAGGGCATAGAAGTAGAACATGAATAACATTCTGAAATAAGAGTAAGATCAATATTGGTAGAGGAGATATAGGAAGCATTCCCAGTAGGAAAACAGCATGAGCCAAAGATATCAATGGGAGAGAGCATGTTGCTTGCTGGATACATAAAGGATCATGAATAGAGTAAAGTGTTCATTTTGGATAAGAAAGAGAAATGGGGTCAGGAAGGTAAAAGACAATTGTGAGAGACTTGGAATTTAGATTGAATCCTTTAGCTTTAATATAGCAACTAATAAAATACCATTATCTGTAGGCATGGGAATACCATGATGAAATGTGTCTTTTAGGAATAATAATAAGGCAAGAGTATGGGTGATGGATTGAAGAGAGCAGAAAGAGGAAAAATGGTTTAGATTTGATAAAATAGGCTAGCTTGAGATAATGAGAAACTGGCCACATGTAGTAGCAGTGAGAATAGAAAAGAAGTGATGACTCTGAAAGACATTGTGAAATTGGAATTGATAGGGCTTTGTGAATGACCAAATATGAAAGGTAAAGGAAAATGATGAAAGAAGATGACTCAAGACTTTTGTGACTAAGAGATTGAGAGAATTAACAGGAAATGCAGAAGTAAGGATGGAGAGAAGGAACTTTTTTTAGTCATATAGATCCAGATTAAGACAAAGAACCATAGAAACCTGAGATTGAAGTAAAAGCAGACATCTCTTAGAAAATACTTTGAAGTTAATGGCAGAAACCCAGGTTGGAATGAGTGATCAAGATAGGACATCGAGGTACAGACGTCATTAGAATACGCATGATAGTTAAAAGCAAGAAAGGAAGTCCAAGAGAGTCAATGTAGGGGAGGAAGATTAGGTTCTGGATGAGGACTGATTCATGCAGAAAATTTGCAGTTAGTGGTTGAGGAAATAGGGGAAGCTAAGGGCACAAGGAATGGGATAATCATAAAGATATGAGTGTGGTCTTCATTGAAACCAATAAGGAAAAAGCTTTCAAGATTACTAGTGAAAAGTTCCAAATACTGCTAAAATAATAAGAAAGAGGCAGGTGTGATAGCATATGCTTATAATCTGTGCTACTGGTGATCTGCTGGATTGGGGTTTGAGTTGGGGAGTTTTGAGCTGTACTAAAGATAATTCTGATCATATGTCCTCACTAAGTCCAGCACAAGAACAGCTCAGAGGACCACCAAGCCGACTTGGCTGAGGCAGTGAGAAGGGGTTAGGCAAAAGAACCAGAGGGAGCAAGATAAAGCTTCTTTTCCAAAGAGTATTGGGATATTGAGATCAGGCTCATTAGTAAACTCTTCATTTCCAGCCTGAGAGAGATTAGATGATGATATCATATTTATTATTATTAGGAGGAAGAGGAGTAGTAGAAGTAGTAGTGGTAGTAGTGGTAGTAGTGGTGGTGGTGGTGGTGGTGGTGGTGGTGGTAGTAGTAGTAGTAGTAGTAGCAGCAGCAGTAGTAGTAGTAGTGGTGGTGGTAGTAGTAGTAGTAGAAGAAGAACAAGAACAAGAACAAGTTACAGTAGAAGTAGAAGTAAGAATAATATGGGCAAAAAAATATATGAGCAGGTAGTTGATACAGTGGACAGAGTATCAGGCCTGAAGTCAGAGGATTCATCTTCCTGAATTCAGATCTGGCCTCAGACACTTATTAGCTGTGTTTGCCTCCATTACCTCATCTCTAAAATGATCTGGTGAATGAAATGGCAAACCATGTTAGTATCGTTGCCAAGAAAACCCCAAATGGTGTGACAGAGTAAGACATTACTGAAAACAATTGAACAACAAGTAGTAGTAATAGTGGTAGTAGTGATGGTGGTGGTGGTGGTGGTGGTAGTAGTAGTAGTAGCAGCAGCAGTAGTAGTAGTAGTGGTGGTGGTGGTAGTAGTAGTAGTAGAAGAAGAACAAGAACAAGAACAAGTTACAGTAGAAGTAGAAGTAAGAATAATATGGGCAAAAAAATATATGAGCAGGTAGTTGATACAGTGGACAGAGTATCAGGCCTGAAGTCAGAGGATTCATCTTCCTGAATTCAGATCTGGCCTCAGACACTTATTAGCTGTGTTTGCCTCCATTACCTCATCTCTAAAATGATCTGGTGAATGAAATGGCAAACCATGCTAGTATCGTTGCCAAGAAAACCCCAAATGGTGTGACAGAGTAAGACATTACTGAAAACAATTGAACAACAAGTAGTAGTAATAGTGGTAGTAGTGATGGTGGTGGTGGTGGTGGTGGTGGTGTGGTGTGGTGCTGGTGGTAGTAGTATTAGAAACTTGACTAGTAGTCATTTACAGTTGACCTTTGAAAGTAAAATTTCTATAGAATGTTAAATATGGAATGTAGTTTGAAAAATATTAAAGGAATATAAAAGGGATAAGCAGGTAGTCTGCATGACAAACTTTTGAAAATTTTTTCAATGTAAAATTTTCAGAAATGAGACAGTACTTAAAGAGTTAACGAAACCTATTCTTTAAACATAGATAATGGGGGCAGCTAAGTGGTGTAGTGGATAGAGCACTGGCCCTGGATTCAGGAGGACCTGAGTTCAAATGCAGCCTCAGATACTTGACACTTACTAGCTGTGTGACACTGGGCAAGTCACTTAACCTCAATTGCTTCACCAAAAACAAACAAACAAACAAACAAAAAACATAGATAATGGCATGGTGTAGGAGAAAAGGTATTAGACTTGAATCAGAAGATATCAAAATCCACCTCCAACTCTTTAATATTTGTATGAAAATTATAAAATCATTTGATCTTGTCAAGCCTCAGTTTCTTCATCTATAAAATTAGGATAATACTCTAATATTTATATGATGGCATTGTTAAAATTATATAAAGTATTTTATAAAACAAAGAATTAGAATATGTTGATTATTATTACTTTTGTTATGATTATATGTTAATGCAAATGAGGAGTCAGTTGAGATACGGAGAAATTGGCTATATTAGAGAGTGAGAAATTAAATGTGTGGGGCAAGGTTCCTGGGGATGTAGTAAGGGATGGGATCAAGAAAACAGATTTGGAAAACTGGGAAACTTCTTCCTCAGAGGCTGTGAGAAAGGAAGAAGAGCTATAGAAATAGATATATGAGGTGAAAATTACAGTTTTATAGTATTTTATACTGAAAATAGTTCCATATGCTTTGATCTGCAATATAGTTCTCTTTTCATTGGTTTATGGGCTTTATATGATGGTAGAATTTAATAGCATAAAATGATGCAAAATACAATGTGTCACCCTTGGTTGGGTATTGTGCTTCTGATTCCTGTTCAGCACACTCTTTTTCTTATTGAGTTCACAGTGAGTAAGAGTATTCAGTTCTCATTGCAGTACCATTTCATTGGAAGACCATCATTAGCTTTGAGAATTATGAGTTCAGATTTCTATAAATAAAATAATTTAGATCCCTTTAGCATCTGTCCTCTTTCTTTCTTTCTTTCTTTCTTTCTTTCTTTCTTTCTTTCTTTCTTTCTTTCTTTCTTTCTTTCTTCCTTCCTTCCTTCCTTCCTTCCTTCCTTCCTTCCTTCCTTCCTTCCTTCCTTCCTTCCTTCCTTCCTTCCTTCCTTCCTTTCTTCCTTTCTTCCTTTCTTCCTTTCTTCCTTTCTTCCTTTCTTCCTTTCTTCCTTTCTTTCTTTCTTTCTTCCTTTCTTCCTTTCTTCCTTTCTTTCTTTCTTTCTTTCTTTCTTTCTTTCTTTCTTTCTTTCTTTCTTTCTTTCTTTCTTTCTTTCTTTCTTTCTTTCTTTCTTTCTTTCTTTCTTTCTTTCTTTCTTTCTTTCTTTCTTTCTTTCTTTCTTTCTTTCTTCTTCAATAAAGGGCCAGTTGCTTAGGTAATACTGTCTGATCTACATGAAAAACTTTTGGATATCTTGGATACTACCTAATCAGTATATCTGTGTAGATATTTTATGGTGAATACAAAGTTCCTTACTATACATATGTTGTTCTTATTGAGTCAATTCAGACTTCATGACTCCATTTGGGATTTTCTTGGCAAAGATACTGGAGTGGTTTGTCATTTCCTTCTCCAGCTTATTTTACATAGGAGGAAACTAAGGCAAACAGGGTTAAGTGACTTTCCCAGGGTCACAAGGCTGGTAAGTGTCTGAGGCCTGATTTGAACTCAGGAAGATGAGTCTTCCTGCTTCCAAGCCCAGTTCTCTATCCACTGCACTATCTGCACCTATAGGCTATATTAACTCTCCCTCTCTTCCTTTGAAGTACTTTCTTTTTACAGGACTGGCTCTTCCCAGATCTATCATTACTTACCCTTCCCCCTTCATGTAATATATCTCCTCATCTTGAAATATTATTTTTCCCTCTTCTGATCCACATGATCTCCATTCATGTGTGTGTATGTGTGTGTATGTATACATACCTCACGGGACAATGAAGGTTAAGTGACTTGCCCAGGATCACACAGCTAGTAAGTGTCAAGTGTCTGACGCCAGATTTAAACTCAAGTCCTCCTGAATCTAGGGCCGGTGCTTTATCCACTGTGCCACCTAGCTGCCCCCTCCATTCATATATCTTTAGGGATAAAATTTAGTAATGGCTGTATGCAAGTCAGATTTAATAATCTTTTCTTTGAAGATGCCCATTCTTCACTGAGTATTCTGAATAATTATATCTACTTCCAGAGTACGGCATCACTTTTCCATTTACATGTACACATTCAAAAGTTTCTTAGCACTTAGTAAAGATGCCATTTTCCCAGAAGAGTTAGTGGGCTTTGAATTTCTACCACAGTGTTTGCATTCTTGAAATATATTCCATTTATTTGTTATTTCACAGTGAATTTTTATGTAACAAATTTAGATTCCATCCTAAATATTCAAGCAAGATGCTAACTACCACGGCTATGGAAACCAAATAATTATTTTTTTTCTTTTCCTTAATTTTATCTTGGTATGAAAGATATTTTCAGTGAATATTCAGGCTTTAGTCTCAATTTGCCTTTGGTATTTAAGCACATTTGATGAAAATTTCTGAAAGAATGCATTCAACTCAGTGGATTTTGGAATCAAATAGAAAATAGGCATGATTAACAAGTCATTTTTAAAAGTTTAAAAGTGAAGTCATTCACCAAAAGTAGCCACATTTTGCATTAATTTGTTACTTCCAATCAGAGGACTTGGAGAATGTGACACCATTCTAAAAATTCATAGTACTTTGATTATAATGTAATCATTTGTATCAGAAGTGTTAGACTCAAGGCCAGCTGGTACACGCACCAGAACCAGCTTAAAAGTTAATTGGGAAATATTTAACAAAATAAATAAATATTTAACACAAAATAGATTATTTTGTACTTAAAATAAAGGTTGATCTGAATGTAATAATGTAAACCAACAATTGCCATATTCTGAAGGAATTCTAATAAGATTTTTGAAATAGAAAAAAAAAAAGTTCTACGGTCCAATCTTGTTATTTTCAGTGCTGCTCACTAGATGAGAATGAATAGCAATTATTTTAAACTCTGTCTTCCAAGTTAGTCAAGTACTGTAACTGCCTCTGAATATATATATATATGTATATATGCACATATAGACATATCCTCTTATACTTCTGATACCAGTTAATTTACTTTCATACTCTGCCAAGAAATTAATTCATTGTGTCCCGATAACATATAGAAATGTATGAAACATGAGCACATAATACATTGCCTCAGAAGATAGGGCATTCAAAAAGTTTTATGAATTAAGTATATTATATATACAATTTCTATTCTATGTAAAATTGATTTAGAGATTATTTCATTAGGAAAAAACATTGAAAATATGCAATTTCTGTTATTGTCTTTCCAACAAACAGGAACGTTAAAAATTTTTTTTTCATGCCCGTTTATGTTTTTTAAAACCCATGTTAAGAGTGGGTGCCCCTGGGAACAGAGAAAACTAATTTCAGTGGTTTTTGTCTCATTTCTCCCAACAATGATAAAAAAAAGTATGATTGGTTCATATTTTTTGAGAATATTACAGACTTATTACAAGCAAAAATCCAAGTTGTCTGTGTCTTAGAATGTCACAGGGGAAAATGGTGGTGGGAGTCCTTAGGTATTCCTTTGTAAAGAATTACACTTTGGTATATGGTCCAATTAGAATTAAAATGGTCTTTTATTTGGCTCTAGAGAAAGTGACCCAGAGGGAAGTCAAAGACTTAGCCTCAAGGGGAGGAGATGGCAGAAGAAAGGCAAAAGCTTTTATAGAGGATAAATGGAGTGACCACTTGAAAATGGCAAGTTCCATTTTGGGGCAGGGTGGGGTGGGGTGGGGAAAGCTTGGATGCTTGTCATTCCTAAAAATTGAGGAGAATTATTTTTTTAGGGATGATGGTCCTGACCTCTAGAGTTATCTCTGTCTCTGGGCTCTGCCCAATTAACTTTCCTGCTATAGAATTTTATCTCCCCTTACTTTTTAGGTGTGTCAGTCCTGACAAACTAAACTTTAAAAGTCCCTTAATTCTGCCATATGTCTGTCCTGTTATTTGGTCACCTTTGGTTTTGCTTCTCAAAGGAGAAACTTCCTCTGAGTTATCCTAATGTCCTAATTTATCCTAATATCCTAATTTAGCCCCATGTCATAGAAGAAAGACTGAATGAGTGTTTATATCACTGCAGGAGAAAAATGTTGTAAAGCATGAAGAGAGAATGAAATTGGAATCTAAAATTAGGCAATATTGAGGAGGAAACAGATTTAGAGTCAGAGGGCCTGAATTTAAATCTCATATTTGCTGTTGTCTAACTCTATAGTTAAGATGAATCTCTTTACCTCTCTTTGCCTCAATTTACCCATCTGTCAAACAGATATAATAATATCTTCTATGTTTCTAAAAGGGTTGTCCTAAAGAAAATATTTCATAAAGCATTAAAAACTGTATTGCTACAAGAAAGGGCATGAGAGTCAAGTTCACAGTGACTTCATCCTTGTGACTTCCTAGATGTATGGTCCCTTCTGTGACCACCACTTTCTTGTATGTGTTGTCTCCCCCTGTTAAAATGAAAAAAAAATCCTTAAGGTCTGGGATTGTTTCATTCTGGTATTTGTATCCTTATTGTCTGTCACATAGTTCCTGACAAATTATTGATACTATTGTTCAGTCATGACTCCTTTTGTTGTTTTCTTGGCAAAGATAGTGGTTTGCCATTTCCTTCTCCAGCTCATTTAACAGATGAGGAAAACAGGATGAAGTTACTTGGCCAGGGACACATAGCTAGTAAGTGTATGAGGCCAGATTTTAACTCAAGAAGAGGACTCTTTCTAACCCCCGGCCAGGTTGCCCTATCCTCTGCTCCACCCAACTGCCCAGACAAATAAAAAGCACTTAATGAATTCTTGTTCTTCTATTCATATTAGCCTTTGGCCATAGGTAATTCATTTAACCTTCAAGTGCCCCTAGCAACTGTATCAGGCTAAGTTACAGATGAATTGCTGCTAAGGGAGTTTCCACACTGAGGGTGTCCTACACAGTGAAATGAAAGGTCTGATCAACAGTGCTTATTAATGCTAATCATAACACGTATTGGGGAAGGAGACAAAGAAAGTAATCAGGAGACAAAGAGAGATCAGAGTTTACAGACAATGATTTGAGAGTCATATGTGAAGCAGTGACAAGCAATCCCATGAATGGCAGAAATTGCCTAGGGCTGATAGAAGAAACTGAAAGATACAAAGGAAAGGTAGTTGTAGAGGTGTAGGTGGGGGAGAGAAGACATAGGAACTTCTATTGGGGACCTAATAGAGAGAGCCTAAGAGGGAATTTTGAGAAGGGTCACTCTCCTAGAAATGTCAAAGGGGACAAAGATTGACTGAAAGTCCGTTGGATTTGAAGATAAGGCAGCAACTGATAAATGAAAGGTTTCATAAAGTTACAGAAATAGAAGTCAGATCATGGCATATCATGTGGTGAGGAAGGGGAGGCATCCAAATCAGTATTTCTTTTGGTGTTACCACTGTGTACCCAGGCTTATTCTATACCAAATAAAACAAGGTTTTCCACATGTACAGGAGAACAATAAAAGAAACCATGAATTTCTATTTTGTACACTTTGATTTTCTTATTAAATATGTGATAAATTTAATAGCTCAATTTCAGACCTGGCATCATGGTTTTTGTTTCTTTTTTTGGGGGGAGGGGGCAGGACAATGAGGGTTAAGTGACTTGCCCAGGGTCACACAGCTAGTACCTGTCAAGTGTCTGAGGTCGGGTTTGAACTCAGGTCCTCCTGAATCCAGGGCTGGTGCTTTATCCACTGTGCCACCTAGATGCCCCCAGTGGTCTATGATTCTTTCTGGGCTTCCCTTTTGTTCTCTTCAGTATATTTATTTAAACAATACTTCAAAGACTTCTTATTGGTTTGGTTTTTTTTTTTTTTTTGGAAGAACTGTCCTATCTTCAGCCTTTCTAATCCCCTACCCTCAACTGGAAAAAAAAAAAAAAGGAAGGAAGGAAGGAAAGAAAAAAGAAAAACAAAACCCTTCTAACAAATATTCATAGTCAAGCGACATAAATAAACATACCATCTATGTCTGAAAATGTTTTTGTTTTTTGGGTTTTTTTAGGTAATTGGGGTTAAGTGACTTGCCCAGGGTCACACAGCTAGTAAGTGTTAAGTGTCTGAGGTCAAATTTGAACTCAGGTACTCCTGAATCCAGGGCCTGTGCTCTATCCATTGTGTCACCTAGCTGTCCCTGTATTTCTTAATAAGCATCTTGAATCTACCACTTCTCTGTTAGAAGGTAACACCATGCTTCATTAGCTGTCCCCCAAAATTGTGATTGATCATTGCACTGATCATAGTTTTTCTTTCAAAATCCACTGTTAATATCATTTGACCATTTATCTTTTGGCAAAGAGCTTTTGTTCTAAAAAATTTTGAATCCATTCCTTATCTTTATTAGAAATAAAACATTCATCAAAGGAACTTGCTACAAAAATACTTTCTCTAATTAACCATTTCCCTTCTAAATTTCACTGCATTGGTTTTGTTTGTGCAAGAACTTTTAAAATTTGAGTAATCAAAATTATCCATTGAGCCTTCTCTATCCTCTCTATCTCATCCTCATTTGGTCAGAAATTCTTTCCTTATCCATAGTTACAAAAGGTATTTCTTACTTGATCTTCTAATTTGTAGTGGGACTTTTATATCTGAGCTATGTGTCTATTTGAAGCTTCTCTCAGAATATGGCATGAAGTGTTAGTATGTACATAATATCTGCTAGACTCTGAGATTTTCTCTGATATATCTTGTTCGTACAAAGTTGTTTACACATTGTCTCCACTATTAGACACTGAACTCCTTGAGGAAAGTGGCTGGTTTTGCCTTTCTTTGTATTCCCCTAATCCTTAGCAAAGTGCTTGACACTTAGTGTCATTGCTCATTGACTTCTTGATCCTAATATGCCACCAGCTTTCCACTATTTCTCCCTTTCAAAGAGTTTTATCTTTGACTCTCTTAACTCTAATTTATCTCTCATTTTCAGTTAATTACTAATGTTCTCCTCTCCATTATTTCACATCATTGACATAGTAATCACATATGAAACACTTACCAGAGATGACATGGATAATAAAGAGTTCATGAGAAAGGTGATGAGGGCCTGAAATAAGGTAGTCGGCATGGGGATATAAAAGAGGAAAGTATCAAATGCCTCTGTGGAGGTAGCATCAGCAAGATTTTGCAACGGATTTAATATGAGAGTAGATTTTGAAGTGATTGTAAACAAATGAAGATAATTCCTAGGTTGCAAAACAAGGGGACTGTATGGATGAATGGTGGACTGCTGACAGAATTAAGAATCTTTAGGAGGGGCAGGTTTGGAGTAAGAATAAGTTCAGCTTTGGAAACAGAGGGTTTGAACATCCAATCAGAAATGGATAGCAGGCTTTTGGTGATACAATTCAAAAGAGGCAGGTCACATCTCCATTCAAGGTTTTAGTTTCTTTACTTACAAAAGAAGGCTTGGCCTAGATCAGTGGTGACAAACAAACAATCCCTGCAAATACATATTAACTTAGAAACCCATAAGTTAGGACTACCTATGTTGTATTCTATTTTTACTTATTTTCTTAAATAATTCTTAATTACATTTAGGTGGCACCATGGATAGAGTGCCAGACCAGAAGTTAGGAGTCTCATCTTTCTGAGTTAAAATTTGGCCTTATTCCATTTACTAGCTGTGTGACCCTGGGCAAGTCACTTAATTCTTTTTGCCTCAGTTTCTTCATCTGAAAATATAAAATATCAAAAAAGTTGGACATAACTAAAAAAATTGAACAACTGACAACAAGTACATTTTAATATGATTCCAGTAACAATGGGAGTTTTGCTGCAGCTGTGGATGGCCAGTTCGATGCCTCAGGACTAGATGACCTTTATGTTTCCTTCTAATTCTAAATCCCAGTATCTTGGATAATCTTCTTAACAAGCAAAAAAAGTATTGATTGTACTTGGCCAAACAAAGAATGTGAAAAACAAATTAAGATAGGAGTATAGACAAGAGCATAATTAAAAATAACCTTTCCAAAAGTCTTGTAGAAGAACCTACATATATATTCATTCATTCATTCATTCATTCAATAAATATCCCCAAAACTCAATTTTAAGTTTCATAAAGGCAGGGATCAGATCCTATTATTATCTTTATTCACCACATTGCTTAAAATTCATTCATTAGTTACTTCCTTCAATGACCACTCAGTTGCTTTTTTCTATTAAATACTAAGCTAGGTTGAAGGGAGAATATAAATATAATTAAGACAACACCTTTGCAAATCTTATGCTCAATTAAAACCCTGTAGATTTGCAAGATAATAAATATGTTGAATATTGAATGAATGTAAGAGGTTTTGTTGTTGTGTTTAAAAAAAGCTGAAGCCTTATTTTACAAAGCAGATGTCATAATTTTGGGATCATTCCAAGAGAGAGTAGTTAGAGACAGTTTTTAAGACCCAATTATGGAAATACAGCCATAAAGGAAAGAGGGAAGTGCTCATTATTGGAAAGTAAAAGAATAATGGGAACAAATTGAAATTCAAAATTTGGAATTACTCCCCTATAGTTTGAATGAGGATAATGTAACAGAAATAGCACTGCACTTAGAATCAGGAGGCTTAGATTTAATCCTTTTATTTAATTCTTGGTAGACATATAACCATGAGCAGTTCACTTAGCCTGATTTATCTAAATTATCAAATAGAGCTAACACTGCTTCAGACTCTCAAAATTGGAAGGAACTCTTACTGAAACAACCCATACCTGAATTAGCAACCCCATAAAACCACGGAAAACAGCATGTTTTGTAAGCTATAGAGAATTACATAAATGTAGGTAGTTATTAAATTGGTAAACATTTATTAAGTACCTATTACACACAAAACACTGTGGTAGACACTAAAGATATAAAGACTTTTAAAAGGTACTTTGAGCAGCAAAATGGCACTAGGCCTAGAGTCAGGAAGACCTGAGTTCAAATTTGACTTCAGATATTTACTAGCTTTGTGACCCTAGGCAAGCCACTTCATCCTGTTTGCCTCAGTTTCTTCATCTGTAAAGTGAACTGGAGATAGAAATAGCAAACTACTCCAAGTATCTTTGCTAAGAAAATCTCAAATGGAATAAGCAAGAGTCATATAGGAATTAACAACAACAAGTACATTCCTTGCCCTCAGGGAGCTTAAATTCCACTAGGGGAGGACTATGACATTCCCATTAATGTGATATTGAATTTGTTCAATCTATTATTGAATGTGCTTCATAAAAATAACTAGAATATAATTGAACAAAATAGTAATAGTCCATTCATTCAAAACACAAGAACCTTTGTATTTGGAAAATGGGAGAGGGCAAAAATCATCTCGTAAACCCATCTATTAAAATACTTTCTGTGGAAAACCAAAAATAATTCTAGTACTTAATTGAAGATATCTCTATGTCTATTATTCTGTGTTTAACAAGCATTGTTTTTAGAAGGCTGTGTATTCATCAGTTTGTTCATTCAACAGATTGTTATTAAATATCTATGATTTGGGAAAGAAAAATTCATTAAGGTATGACCCCTGACTTGATTGAATTCACAACTAGACTCACAAGCTAGTAAAGATTTACAGCATATATGAATAGCAACACAATAAAATATGAAGATAATGAACAAATATTTGAGTTATAGAGAAAGTGCCATATGTGATTGGAGATGTGATAGAACAGGTTTTTTTTGTGGGGCAATAAGGATTAAGTGACTTGCCCAGGATCACACAGCTAGTAAGTGTCAAGTGTCTGAGGCCAGATTTGAACTCAGGTCCTCCTGAATCTTGGGCCAGTGCTTTATCCACTGTGCTACCTATGTGATTCCCCCCCCCCCGGGGGGGGGTTTCTTAATAGAGAAAAGAGGAGAGAATTCAAAAAGGCATTCAGTTATACTGAATCAGTCAATTCAATCAAGAAATTGGTCAAAAAAGATCTACCTAATTTACTGGTTGATTTAAGAAATGTATTATCTAATTCAATAGTTTTATATATATATATATATATATGTATATATATATATATAGTCAAAAGTCTAACAAATATCTTCTTGGTAATTTTTACAGATTACATAAGATATTAGTCAAATTCTTTCATTTTTAAAGGTATTCTATGAAACTCATATGTTATTAATAATTTAGTGAAGAGTTCAAAGTCAACAGGTGTGTTACATTTTTTTCCACTAACTAGTTGCATGATGTTGGACATATTTTTTCATCCTCTTGGGCCTATATTTCTTCACCTAATAAATGAGTTGAACTAAATGGTCTCTAAGGCTTTCAGTCTAAATGGTTAAAAATTATGAGTATAGGGCATTTGTGAGTTCATATGTATATGTAGGTGAATATCTGCGACCTTGTTAGTATATGTATATACAAAGAAAATTGATAAGATCATAAATTTATAACTGAAAGGGATCCATAAAAGTCAATTGATTCAGCTATTTATTTTATAGATAAGGAAACTGTGACCCAGAAAAATTAAGTAGTTTGCCCCAAATCTACAGGTGGTGCACCAGTAGAGTTGAGATTCAAGGCCAGATGCTCTTGTCTTCAAACCTTGAGCTTTGGTCTCTTCTAGGAAGGGCTGATCTTGAAAAATACTCCATTTTCTGGGAAAAGAACACCCACAAATATAGACCATATGCTTAAAGTTCTAATGGATACTGATCATTAGGCTTTGAGAAACTGAAATTAATTTAGATTTGGGCGAGTATGTTCAATTGTTGTTTTTAAGATAAAAAAAAAAACTAAGAACAAGACAATGAATTTTTTAAAAAGAACCAGTCATCTTAGTAAAGTATTTAATTTAAAAACAAGACAATTAGTACATATGTAATCTTAGAAAATGTAGATAATGTTATAGTAGTAATTCTGAGTACAAATATTCACAAAATTGTCAGAGGTGTTTATGATGTCCGCAATCAAGGGAAGACTTTAAATCTCAAAAGCATTATACTTTAAAACGCATTTAGTTGTGTTATGTACAGATGATATCACAGATTTCAGTGGAGTTCTTTTGTTAAAATTAGAAGCAACATTCCTTAAGAGTAAGTACTTCAGAGATACTTGTATAATAGCCTGGAGATTCCCTGAAGCAAAGGAACATCGCAGCTCTCTCCCTTTCAAAGGACTGGCAGATGTTACCTATGATGAGAAATGTGTTGGCTACACATAGACGTTCCTGAGATTCAGAAGCTGGAGAGAATCCCCCCGCAGAAATCTATTTTCTGCTCTCTGACAGCTGTTTTTGCCATTGACTTTAAAGGCAGATGGGGAAAATGCAGAGAAGATCTGCGAGCTTTATTGCCATGCATAATCAGCATCTGTGCAGTGTGTTACACACACATCACAGAGCTCACACTTTTTTGTCTGTGTTGTGAAAACTCTTCCAAGCTTCCAAAATGATCTTTAAAATTAGCAAAACCCACAATTCTAACAATTCAGGCCACTTAAACTCCATCTTGCCAGTAGGGATGTAGCTATAGACCTGTATAATCTACATCACTCAGTCTTGAATAAAATAAATTTAAAATGTATAATAAAATACTGCCTGGTACATAAATGTTTAGTTACTAATTTAGAGTTTCAATTGATTCTTAATTCTGAGACTGCTTTATCACCTTAGTTATAAACAGAAATATAGTGTGCAGAATATTAAAATATATTTTAATTTAACAACTTCAGATCTGGCATATTGAAGTTCTTTTATGCAGTATGTCGGTACGATTTAATTAGAAAGATATTGACTATCATTCATAAGAATCCAAAGCTAGTGAACTGAAAGTCATTTAAAATGAATGAGAATTGTCTAATGTCTTGGAAATTTGTCAAATGCTAGTCAGCATCTTTAGTGACCAAATTATGTCCTAAGTTGTAAACTTAAAAGACACAAGTGATCTCAGATAACTACAGTGAAATATATCATATATTCCAATGCCTTTCTCACTAGAGAAGAAGAATCCAATGTTCAAAAAGAGAATTTTAATATAGTAGGCTCTGGAAGTTAGAGCTATACACAGTAATGATGTCTCTTAATAAAAATGTATAAACATGCAAGAACCCCATTGGTCAGCTAAATAGAAGGGGAAAGAATAATCCACTTTCACTAATAACTCTAGAGGGTTCCTTGGGGGAAAATATCTTTGAGAGAGACCATATAAACTGACATATATTCATTTTACTTCATTATAAAAAGTTAGTAACAAGTACAATAAAAAAAAATAATCTGAGGTGTGGAAAGGGGAAGGGGGAGGAAATGCATATGGAAAGAAGAGAAGTTTCTTTCCTTGGTGAGATTTGAAAGAATTAATTCTTTGACAATTTATTTACTACACTGTCTCCATGATCATATTCATATAGTTTAGATCTAAAATTGTGTTAGTCATTTTAAGAAGAAACTGAAGCCATTTCTTTGTTATTTGTATAGTTACATTGTGATATTTTTTTTTCTTTTTGAAACTCACCTGAATATGTCAGGAAGAAAATCTTTTCACTGACCACTATCACATCAGATAGCCTTGTAAAAGGTAGTTTATGAGCACCTTTCCCTTTCCTCTCTCTTCCCAGTTGACTAAATTCATGTTCATCTTAAAACTAAAAAATATTGAATCTTCCATGAAGGAATAGCACACACACAATGCTTTTAATTATGGTGGATTTTGTCAGAAGCATGCAAATTTATTTTAGACATTACTCTATCGGTTTTAGTGACCCTGGCATGTATTTAATTAGATTCTTCACGGAAGGGTGGTTACAAATTTGCACTCTGAAATTCAGCAGATTCTAGGCAGATAAAGCAGAAGATTAGAGGATAACAGAGCTGGAAAACATGAATTTGCTTTGCTTCCTTTGTGAACAAAGTGGAATACCCAAAGGTTTTTCTTCTATATTTATATAAATTGATTCACCATCACTGTCCCCATTATATGGTATGCTGTCTTATGAAATGGGATGTTTACACTGGTATTAGTTAATCAAATAGTTATTTATATTATTCTACTGTTAGTAAACCCTTCATACAGAAGGCCATAAAAGTTTATCCCAGAATTGTACATGTGTCTATGAACTGAGCACTAAAAGGAAGAAATTAATTCTCTTAATACTCTTCAAAATATTTGGCTTGGTATCTGTCAATGATTTCATATTTTTTTTTCTCTTTCAAAATGTGCATGCTTTTGAACAAAGGATCTGTTACACGTACACTCTGGCCTTACTCTCTCATGAATAAGACTGTTATATTTCCTCTCAAGGTTCTAGGACACCCAGAGGAATTGAGCTGTCTCTTCTTCACTCTCATCATTTGACCAGATTTAGGACAGAAGTGGTGAAAGTAACTTACTTGAAGATATTTGTGACTTGTTGCCCACCTTCATTTTAATGTGATGTCAACTTGAATGAGAAATATAGCAGAGGTCACTATAATCTCATTATACTACAAAGGAAGAAAAAAACAGGGATCTAGTAAACCAACAGTTTTGAAAACTGGTTATTTGAAAGATTAATGTAACTTGTCAGTGATGTAGGATGACTAAACCTTTTAGCTTTTAAAGTCCTATGATAATATGATAAGAAACCATCCCAACTGCAGTCTGGTCCATTGTAGTTCTGTTTAATTTTTTATAATGAACTAAAGAGATGAAAATAACCTTTAAAAACTATTGCAGGCATGCACCGAGCTAAAAACCATATGCCCCCATGAATTCCATTTATAATAGCAAAATATGAAACTGTAAAATGATCCAAATCTCGGTACTGTATGTAATTAGAGCTTTAGAAGTCTTTTTTTTTTTTCTGTTTTATAAGACGTACATAAATAATCCAGGTGCATAAGTCCATATTTTCACATTATTAAGTCAAATTTCTTGTCTCCCAGGATAATTTCAGAATCCTTAGGTACCTTCATAATCATGGGAAAATTTCCAGTCCTTCATGGAATTAGCATTTTACAACCTGTTTCTCATGAAGAAAATTTTACCAGAAACAAAACAAATATCCTGAATAGAGAATTCCTTTTGTCCGGAATTTTTATGCTAAATATCATTATTAGCCACCTGAAGAAGTCTGCACAGAGCCATAAACTTCCCAAATAGTTCTCTGATAATAACTATTGCAAATACATGGTGATTCTTTTGCCCAAAAAATTCATAAAATGCCTAAGTTGGTACCTTTTAAGATTATTTTGATTTTGTTGTTGTGGCCATTTGGATGTAGTGGTAAAAGAAAATGAATGAAATCAGAGCCATAGCTAGGAAATTTTGTACACAGGGCAAGGAACATAAACTATGCTCACTGTTGAATAGCGGAGAGGGTCACTCTAGCATTCCATCTACTAGCTACCTATTTTTAACTAATCATTACTGCTAACTGGGTACAAAGCTCTGTCATTTTTACTCTGTGGAAGGACTGCAAGTATTATCAGTCTTCTCCAAAGTCATCACTCTGAGGAAAAATACCTAATCTCTCTCTCCTGGTTATATTATCCTCTTTGAATTGTTTTTTGGCTCATTTAGATTCTTGGTGTCCTGCAGATAACTTTTGGTGGACTTTTTAAGGTAACACTCATTGAATCAGATTTCTTTGTGATCTGTTGGTAATAAATCTTAAATATTGTTTTTAATTACCATTTTCTTGGAAAGGTTATGAAGAGAAACTTCCAAAATTCTTTGGAATATTACTAAGAGATCAGTGGCATAAGAGTTGAGTTGGTAGCTTCATTCATTTTCTTAGGTGGATCAACTAATCAGATATCAAGAAATACTTGGGAATTTTCTACTTTATGGAAGGGACTGTTCTATATATTACAGGCATACAATCCCTGCCTTCATATTCCAATGAGATTTAGTCATTAGGCTGTCTAAAAACACCAGAATGACTGAACTTTGGTCCAATTGACATCTGTCACATCTGTGTCTTTCTCTCCACCACCCCAGTTCAAGCCCTAATCAGCTCTCACCTGAATGACTGAAATAGCCTCCTAATTGGTCTCCCAACTGTTCCTTGAACTTGGCATTCCACCTGCCACCTCTACGCTTTTCACAGGTTTTTGTTCTCCCTCATGCCTGGAATAGGCTTTTTCCTTTCCTTTACCTCAGAGAATCCTGAGCTTTCTTCAAGGCTGAGCTCCAATGACACCTTCTGTAAGAAGCCTTTCCTAGTCTCTCTAGGTTATACTGCTTCCTCTTTCCTCAAATGATCTAATGTTTACTTATCTTGTACATGGCATATCCTCTAGTTGAAGGTAGAATCATTGGTGTCATGGGATGTTCCTATTATTTTGCTTTGTTTTCCATTCTAAGTCTTAATGCAGTGACTTATAAATTGGAGGTATTTAATAATAAATGTTGGTTTGATTGAATTAAATTGAATTAAATGAATGGTGTACTTAAGTAATCTATATGGTCATGCGTTTGAACTTTAAAATATCAAGTCAATCAAACAAAGTATTTCTTGAGTCTTTAAGTATAATATATATATATATATATGCTATCAAATAGTAACATATGGAATAGATAATTAAATTTAAAATTCTATAATTTTGATAAGTGCAGTAGAAACTTAGAGACAGGCTTTTAAAGTATGGGCTAAAGTAGTCAAAGAAAATCTAGAAAAAATGGGATCTAAGAAAAAATTGGATAGGAAAAAAATAGAGGGCTGATTATTACAAATTCATGGTAGAAGTAGAGAAATTCTGTACTATTAAGATGTAGTTAAAAATGTCATGTTCTTGGGAAGAGGCAGCTTGGTATAGTGGAAGGAGTCCTGGCCCTGGAGACAAAGGGACCTCAGTTCAAATATTGCCCCTGACACTGCCAGGTTATCCTAGACATGTCATTTACCTCCCTGGACCTCGCTTTCTTCCTTTATGAAATGGAGTAGTTTAACCAGATGGCCTATGTAGTATCTTGTGGCTTTTAACCAGATTCTTTGACCCTCTTGTAATACCTGCTTAAAAAAGGAAGGGAAACAGGCTGAAGTCACAGCATTGTATTACTAGTTAGACAGAAGGCGAATCTTTCCTGAAGAGATTACAGTCCTAATAAAGAGAAATGTTTGGTTTCCAACCTTCTGTATATCCTGAGGATAAAGTTTTTCAGTTGGTCCCTGTCCTTGGATTGCAGGACAATGGACAAGAAGCCATCTCCTAATCACTTTTAGCCAGTTCACTTTTGTTTTGGTGCTTTCAGCTAATGATCTATCTTACCTTTGCTAATCCACAGAGGAGTGATCAGAAAAGCATTATGATGCAGAAGTATGTGTGTGGAGGGGGGATCAAAACAATAGTCACAAATTAGGGAGGATGGTTCTCAGAGTTTTAGAAGCCTTTAAATAAAAATTTCCAGGTTTAACAATTGCTTTTTTTGGTTGTTGTTTTTGCGGGGCAATGAGGTAAGTTAAGTGACTTGCCCAGGGTCACACAGCAACAATTGCTTTAAAAAAAATTCAGTAGAATAAAAAGAAAAATTGATGTAGAGTTAAATAAAGTCTAAGTTCAGCTTTTTATATAGAGAAACATAGAGATTATCTCTGTCATTTACTGTACCACCCCATCCCTCTACCTCTTACCATCCCATATACTCTACAAGAGCTTGTTTCTTCCTGAAGTCTTATCTGATCACCCCACCCTCCAAATCATTGCATAAAACCACTTTGGCCCTAAGTTCTCTAAAGGCTTCTTAGGAAAGGAGTATGAAAGCATTTATAGTGTTCATAAACTTGGCTGCTTTTTAGGAATCTGGACATGAATTATGTATATTTAAAACTCTCGTCCCACTTTAACATTGTTTGCTTTTTCTTTTTTTCATTATAGACGGTTAGAACAAAATTCAATCAAGGTCATCCCTCCTGGAGCTTTTTCACCATATAAAAAGCTTCGAAGAATGTGAGTTAGAAAATACTCTGGAATTTTATGCAATTTATATGTATTTTTAAAAAAATAGTTCATGTTTGTATAAAAGGAACTCATCTGAGATATGGATATTTAAGAGAGTTTGGCAGTTTCACTAACAGAACAGATTGCTAGCTAGTTCTTTGGCAATTCTTGTTTCATTAATAGTTGCATTATATAATTTAACAAGGCTTTTCAATTAATCCATGATTAATGAATGATTTTTCATTAACGTGAATTTTTGAAGAGAAAATTTCTCAGGCTCTCTCTTTTCAAAAGCAGCATCTTTGAGGACATTCTATCTTTAAATAATTTCAAACACAAACTTCACACAATTGATTTTAATTTTTGTAAAGTCATATGGCCTTTTTCACTTGGAATAATATTTTATGGAACAAGTTTCAACTTTCATCTGTAGGTATCAAACAAATATTTTATAGGAAATTTTTATCCCATGTTCTGTTTTACTTGTTACTTTTTTAGAAAATCAGGTTGGATTAATATAAAATAAACTGATTTCTTATTTTAGTGACCTGAGCAATAACCAAATCTCAGAGATTGCACCAGATGCTTTTCATGGCCTACGATCACTGAACTCACTGTAAGTATTCTTACATCAAATTTTTAATAGTATGAGTGGTTGACTAAATACTGCTTTAATGTCTCTTTTCTTTATGCTTTTTGTACAATGACAGAATATTTTTATATTAGGACATCTGAAAAGAAAAATATGGGTCTAATATTTTAAGTGGGAGTTAAGAATACAGTACCCTTCCATATCTACATCCCATTCCTTTCTCCTAAAACATTTTACTTCTGCAGTAGGGGAAAGAAGGGTCCTCCATTGAAAGTGCTCTAGTAGTCACCAACCTAATAATGACTATGAGAGAGACATCTTTTTGAGGTAAAACCTCTCTAGTAAAAGTGGAGGTGGAGTGGGGAAATGTAATGAAGCCAAAGGACTTTATCACTGACTTGATAAGTTTAAGACATTTCTGAAAGAAGTCACGCCTATCTCTCAAAGACTAAATCCAAAGCTGCAGCTTTTGAGTGAGGAAGGGGCTTTCTGATGATAATTGATGAAGTTTGCAGAGTTAAGTTTAATAATCACAAATCATTCCTTTTCTTCTTGCAGTATTCTCCAAATTCCACATGAAAAAAATTAACCTAAAAAATCTAGAATATGTGTGTATATATATAGTATATATGTATATACACATGTGTCCCTATATATGTACATATATGTATGTATGTGTTTATATACATATAAACACATGAATATATATACATATGCATGTGTATATATATATTTTTAAACTAAAATTTGAAAATAAAATTAGGCATGCAATTTCCCAATTTAACTTAAACATTAAAGAATAGAATAAAATTGTTTTAGTGATGACTCTCTGGGCAGAGGGGAGAAGAGAGGATACAATGAGTAATTTAGGAAATGTAAAAAAAAATATGTCAATAAAAATATATTTGAAAAAGAAGGCTTTATGGAAATGTAGAACTAATTAGAATTTCAAAGAGTATTAATAAGAGGAGGGGACTAACTCTCATGCCTCAGGCCCCTAATGAACACCATCAATTGCCAATAGAATAATTTACTTCAGGCTAACATTCTCACAGTAAAGATTACTGTGCCATTTTGGGAAAGTTATTTTCATTTCTAGAGCAAAGGGGAAAATAATTATTTTCAGGTGTTCGCATGAGTATTCAGGAATACTAAACCATGCTGACCTGGTGATCTGGTCTCAGGAAAGCATAGAGTAGTCATGTCAAATTTACTATTTGGCTTATTGCTGTTGACAGTGGCAGTTCAGGGAGGGAAAGAATTTGGAAAAAGAAAATGTCATATTTCCAACTCAAAATTTAATGTGTAGCTGGGGTGGAGAATAAGGTCAAGTGGGAAATGGAGGAGGAAAGTTTGTATGTTATTAAAAATAAGTATAATACATAAGGAAACTGCAGAATCAAGTAGTTTGTAGTTGCAGGCAGGATAGATTTTTTTTTTTTAAAGCATTCTGTATTCCTTGGAGATAAGCCACCTGTGAACTCTAAATAGCGTAGTTGTGATGATTCGAGCCAACATTGGAATCTTCACTGATGCCACTGTAAGAGTTTAGTGATTCATTTCATCTTCTAATCTTCCATTTGGATTGAAATACTTTCTTACAAATTGTAAAAATATTTACCAAATTTCTAAAATGTCTTTATCTCTTCTGAAGAAATGTTAATATCTGCATTTAACATGGAGTTAAGAACTGTAATACTAGAGTTGCATTACAAATTTCATGTTTTAAAATCTTGTCCTTATTTTCTAGAAGCTTCTTTGAAGCTTGACTTCATTGATCACTTTAATCCTATAGAAATGGAATCATCTTTTTTGCCAGTTCAATTTAGGATTAGAGTTTAACCTGTCAACATGCAATCACAATTTTGCACAATTTACACGAAAACTAAGTTTATTACATGAGAAATGAACATGCATGTAAAATTCAAGAGTTTACAATGAATAGAGAAGTTTACATATTTATGACAGTAGGACAAAGGGAAAAAGAGAAAACACACATCTCTACTTAAGGGGGTGTGGTCTGAGAGGGAGAACTGTACATTAAAGGTGGGAAAAGAACAAAACCTCTCCCAAAGGAGAGGAGAAAGGGAATGGCAAAAGCCATATTCTCTTCCCTTGGCAACTGCCACACTATGGAGATAAGATGGTCCCAGCTACACAAAGCAATTTCTCAGCCTAGTACAGACTGACTGGCACATGGCTTGACTTCCAAGGACACACAGGTTGGCTAGCTTGGGATGCAAACAACACATTATATCAGTTCAGTGGGGCTTCATCATTGACACATTCAGGGCCTCCTGTATACTTCGAGTGCAGTGTTTCTGGAAAATATAGCAACTCAAAAGGACAAGTTCAGGGCACACTTTAGCATTCCTTAATAAATCATATGGAAGGAAGGAATGGGGAGGAAGGAAGGAAGGAAGGAAGGAAGGAAGGAAGGAAGGAAGGAAGGAAGGAAGGAAGGAAGGAAGGAAGGAAAAAAAATCTGCATTTGTAAATGGAATTTTCCATTTCAGCTTTACTACATTTTTCTTTTCCCTTTATACATGATGGCTAAAGATGCTCAGATACAAACTTAAGATGAACAATGATGTGGGCCTTAAATTTGATAAGGTGAATGAAAGTATGCTAGGAAGCATTTGGGAAATTGTGCAGAGCCTTTTACGATCCCATCAGCCTGTCTTCCAGATTTACATCTCTAACACTGTCATATTTCTCTTTCTACTATGATTTGGCTTATACGTTTGTTGAGTTGACTTTTGCTCCAGCTTAGTTAGTATACTCATTATGTGCTGTTACTGCCAACATGATACAGCATGATGATATTTCTGTGAGTAAAGACTGGGGGGGGGCATAATACAGTTTCACCGTTACTTTTGAATCTTTAATATCTACTTCTTTTAAACTGAGCATATATTTCCTTATGGGTCTCTAGACCATTTTAGAGCCATGCCTTGCTCCATTACTTGCCCACATTTTAAGGTTGCTGATAACCTAAAGACTACTTCCACATTAGTTTTTCTTTGTCCTCTAGGTCACTCTCCACACACATACACACACACATATATACACATACGTACGCATAAACACACCCTCCAAAGCCTTAGGTTATGAAGGGGACATTGAAATTCCAAAGGTTGTGATAGCAAAGTACAGCCTCTAGCAGGATGAACTCAGCTGGAAAAGCATGGAACCAGCAGCCAAATAAATCCAAGAACCAGTTTATAGGAATAGAAAGTATATAGGAAGACAGTTAGCTCCAGATGATTGGCCAACAGGAGAGGAATTGAGAGGCCAGAGTGTAATATATTTATTTCAAGTAATTTTTTTTAATCTAGGAATTATTATAGTGAAATCCCCTATACTCACCCTCAATACCAAAGATTTCATTCTCTTCCTCCAATGTGAGCATTTTATGTTGTTGTTCTAGACATTGGTATTTTTACAGTACTAAAGTTGAATAGCCTGACATATCTTCCTGGGGATAGGTTAGAGGGAGATTACTTAGTCTTATTATTGTATATTCTGGTAGGGAAGAGTAAACTCTAAGTTTTATGATAGATTTTTATAGATTTTACATATTTTGTTGTTTAGTCATTTTCCAGTCATGTGTGACTCTTCTTGACCCCTTTTGGTGTTTTCGTGGCAAAGAAACTTGAGTGTTTTGTCATTCCCTTTTTTAGTTCATTTTACGGATGAGGAAACTGAAGCAAACAGGGTCAAGGAACTTGCTCAGAGTCACATAGCTAGTAAGTGTCTGAGGCTGGATTTGAACACAGGTTTTCCTGATTCTAAGCCCAGCTCTTTATCCACTAAGACACCTAGCAGCCCATTTTTGTACATAGAATTCAGCTTAATTTAAACACACACACACACACACACATGCACACACAGAAACATCAAGTCATTTTACTGTAAATGATCATAGTAACAGGAACATGACCTAGAGTTTCACCGATTATAAGGCACTCCTAGATTAGAAACTCCTTCTACCAATTCAAGTTGGCACCTTCTCTGCAATTTCTTGTCTCAGAGAGCTGCTTGCAACAGTGGAAGCTAACATGACTTGTCCAGCATTACACAGTAAATATCAGAGGCAAGACTGAAACCCATATATGCCTGTCTCCAAGGTCAACTCTCTCTATGCCACATTGCCTCTCTCTAAGTGACATATACATATACTTACAATTTTGACTATGTATGTATGTGTACATGTGTGTATATTTGTTTAAAACAAACTTGAAGTGACATAGATATCATTTAGAGAGAGGCAGTATGGTATATGTCTTTTTGTATGTAAAGATACATATACTTACTTCAGTACCTTGTCTATGACTTCATCAGTGTCAAAAATTTCTTTAATCTTTTGGATTATAATCCTTCTGTGACATTTGCGGTGGTCTCAAGGGATGCAGAGAAAAAGTCATCATCTAGTAATAATAAGTCTCTCTCATGTTAGCTAAGGTGACACTTTGACAAGACATAAAATCTATCCAGTGAGATGACCTTGCCTGATTAGAGTAGAGTACATGGTAAGTAGTAGTAGAAGTTACAAAGAATAGGCTAGGTAAAATGAGAACAAATTATGAGGGACTCTGAAAGCCAATTAAAAGAGTTTGCACTCTGACCTGAAAGGGAAGCCATTAGAAGGAAGTCTTTGAGCTGGGGGTAGCATAAAGAAAGTCGAGGCTTGGGAAGCTTACAGCTTTAGCCTGGAGATACTATTCATGGCAAACTGGAAACAGAGAGTTAAGATTCCTATATGATGTGCCCATATTCATTAGTTATGTTTGGCACTTTCTCATTTTCCTAATCATTAACTCTTTTTTTTTTTAAAAATAGTGTCCTCTATGGAAATAAAATTACAGAACTTCCAAAAAGCCTGTTTGAAGGACTATTTTCTTTACAGCTTCTGTGAGTATTTGGTTTTGTTTTTTAAAAATTTTTAGATTTCTAAATGTAATCAACATGCTTTCTCAGTCTGAAAATGTATATTTCCACTTATTCTTCAGTTTAAAAATTTTAAAATAATGGTAAAGGATAGTATTGTTGAAGATTATTTGTTTGGAGAAATGACACTTTCATTTAGCTTTAAGACTTTTCTCAGCACACTGTCACCAATTCATGATTTCCAGCTGTTCTCCCACTTTACACCTGTGCAATCCTTGCTCTTGGTCTTGTGAAACATCTCTGTTTTGATTTAACAGTGGCTGGAAAGGGGAGAAATATGATGGCATGTTTATCAACCTTTGTTAAAAGAATCAGCAGGAGCGGCAGTGCTGAAATAATGCTGTCCACCATCACCAACCACAAAATAGATGATGTGCCACAGGTCATGAAAGAAACAATAGTGCCCTAAAGATTATGTATAACTCACTAGATTGCAATAGAAAAAAGTCTACTCATTTGATTACAGGCATTCATTATCCAAACTTTTTATAAAGCTAAGATTGGACACTAGGCATTTTAATAAATATAGACATATATGGAAGTAGCTGGAAACATCAGACCTTAAAGCTCAAAGGGACTTTGTAGGACATGTAGTCAATGACCCACCCAGTAAATAAAGCCTTTCTCCAGCATTCCTAATAAACAAGCCCCATTTGAAAATTTACAGTTAGAGGGACCTCCTACTTTACAAGGCCTCCCAATTCATTTTTGAAGAGTTATAATTATTAGAAAATTCTTATACTGAGTCAACATATGTCACCTCATAATTTCTGCCTGTCTTTCTTAATGCTATCCCCTTAAATAGCCAGAATAAATCTAGTCCCTTTTCCATATGGCAACCTTTAAGATACCTATCTTGTCTTCCCTATATAACATATTAATATATGTAAATATCTCCAATTCATTTACTCCAGGAATTCTTAACCTCAGGGAACTTTATTTTTTTTAATATTTTGAATTATACTTAACAATTGGTTTTCACTGAAATCCCATATATTTTATTGTATGCGTTCAGAAACATCATTCTGAGAAGGGGTGCAATGGCCTCACTGAACTGTCAAAGGGGCACATGACACAAAAAGTTTAAGCTCTTGATTCAATTACAATTTAATTACTCATTGAATTTCCAGTCTTGTCATCTTTATGTGACATACTGCAGTATTCATGTCTCGAGATGTGTTCTAACTGTACATTCTGAAGTAGACCTCTTTCCTTCTCTACTTTCCTCCTCTACGCTTATATACTTAGTTGACTCTGGTATCATTGTTTTGAGTATTTCCTCCACTGGTTTGGGGTGCAAACATTCCCTATTTACTCATCTTATGCAATTTTCATCTATGTCTTTCTAGAGGTTTTTCATAGAGAATCCACCACTATGATGATGCTTTTAATACACAAAAGGCCCAAATGTAGCACCTCTCTATTGGCACCACGTCAAGATTATTGAATTTAGTTTTATGTTATAAGGAACATTTTCTTTAACTCAAAAAAATCAACAGTGATTTATACATTAAAGATAAATTTCATAAGCAATGTTTTGGTTTTGGAGGCTGGTTAGTCAAAAGAGCTCTAAACTGGGACTTATAGGACTAGAGCTTGAATCTTTGCCACCTTCTAGCCATGTGAGTGTGTGCAGGTTACTTGAGCTCTCAACTATGTTTTCTTCATCTATAAGGTATTAAAATAGTTAACCTCTTTTAGTGGTAATTATTATGTGCCATGTAATGAAACTATTTATCTATTTACTGACAAATATTACTGATATTTAGTAGAATATCCCAGTAGAGAGTAAATCTAAACTAGATGGCATGCCAGGCCTGGAGTCAGGAAGACTCATCTTCCTGAGTTTAAATCTGGCTTCAGTCACGTACTAGCTGTATGACCCTGGGCAAATCACTGAAAACTGTTTGCCTCAATTTCCTCCTCTGTAAAATGATCTGGAGAAGGAAATGTCAAACCAGTCTAGTATCTTTGCCACAGAAACACCAAATGGGGTCACAAAGAGTCAGACACACCTGAAATAACTAAACAAGAAAAAAATGCCACAGTCAATGTCAAATACTCATCTATTCCTTGTTATTGTGTCTGCCCTCCACTCTCGTTTTTTGGAGTATATCTCATTTGCCAGTTTTTCTCTATATCCTTCTCTGTCTTGTTACTTCCAAGTGCCCAAACTCAGCTTCATGACCACCACTTGATGTCTCTACTGAACTCTCACCTGTTAACTTGTTTTGTTTGTTTGCTTGCTTGCTTGCTTGTTTTGTTTTCTCTCGGGGACATGAGCTATTTTTTAATCTTTATAGAAAAAGCAGATGATCTAAAGAAGTTAGAGAATTCCATAATAAGATACAGAAACACATGAGGTGCTCAAAGGACTCAGAGGACTGACTGCTTGCAAACATTTATAGAAAACACATAAGGCGCTCATATAGCACATACATTTCCCCTGAAGGCAATCATCTGAGGACTGAAGCAGAAGAAATCCTCTTTCCCATCAGACATGCTCCATCTGAGTCATCTCCTATAAGGACAGAGTGGCAAAGTCCAGGGCCCGTGCTTCCCCCATTCATAAGTCCCCTTCACTTCTTCAACCTCAGGAGACATATCGGTGACCCCCCTATTTCCCCAGGAAGTACCTTCCACATTGTAGGGGTTAGGGGCACAGCGCCCCCATGACCTGGAAAATATTCATAAAATTGTTTGGCTTTCCCTTCCTACAAGAGAAGAAGTCTGATTTTTTTTTTCTTTCTCTTTTATGAGGTGTTTATAGCACCTTCTTGTACTTGGGTTAAGTATTTGGTCATAGGCTATATGTAACTTAATGTTAAATACTTATTCTGAGTCATCAGCTGGCCTTTGTATGTTGTCTGCCACTTCTGCAAAACTCGCCCAAAATTCCCATTTAATTTCTTATGCCAACCCACAACATATTAAAACCACGATCGGGAAAGTCACAATGCGGAAGGGATGATTATTTAGAAAACTTTGTTTTCTCTCCAGAAAGCTACATCTCTAAACTATCAAACTTTGGAATTTTCACACTTGAAGTCACTTTTTAGACAAACGCTAAGGAAATGCATCATGTTACTATCCAGGAAATAGTAATTATAACAGTTTCCTCATCTGTAAAATGAGCTGGAGAAGGAAATGGCAAAGCACTCCAATAACTTTGCCAAGAAAGCCCCATGTAACAAAAGTAACTACCATTTAAATAGCTCTTAGTAAGTAAGTCCCAGGCACAGTGCTAAGCACTTTATAATTATTAACTCAGTTGATCCTAACATCCAGCTTGAGATATAGGTACTATTATTATTACTATTTTATAGGTGAGGAAATATGAGGCAAACAGAGGTTAAGTAGCTTGCCCAGGGTCACACAACTAGTAAATGTGTGAGGCTAGATTTCAACTCAGCTCTTCTTGCCTAGTGTTCCATCCATTGCACCACCTAGCCTGCTGGGATCATGCTACCCAGAAGATCAATTCCCCTTTTCCAACATCGTCCATGGGCTACCTGGATGAGCATTTGCCCACATCTAACGTGTGCCCAGATAAATTCATGAAACTCCCTTGTTTGTGAATTCCTCGGAAGATGACTAGGGATTTTTAAACTTGACCCTTCTCCCACACCTAGGTGACAGATCTGCTCGGTCTTTTGAACAGGGAAAAAGCTAAATTTTTTTTTTTTAAATTAAAATTAATTAAAATCCCTGTTGGTTGTTTTGATGGGAAGAAGTTCATTTATAGCCCAGACAGAGGTGTACCTTGTCCTTGGAGTGTGCTAAATCTCTAAGTCTATTCTCAAACCTGCCAAGACTAAATACACACACACACACACACACACACACACATGCACACACACACACACACACACACACACACACACACACATATATATAAAATCCTTGTTTCTTCAGTAGCTTGGAGATGACTGAGTGAGGTTATGTTTAACCTTTTTTTCATACCTGAAGTGAAGGAGATAGTGTGGGAGGGAGGGTGAAGTTGTGACCCACATCTTGGCTTCTTTTTTCCCCTGTTGCCTACTTTAACTCCTCTCCTTTGCTTTTGAGCATTTACACATCGTTTTGGGGATCTCTCTAGCCCTCATACCTTTTCCCCTCCTTTCAGATCAGTGGATTGCTATGGCAACTTGGTGATGGTCGCTGATTGCACTGTTTTTTTGTGTGTTTGTTTTTGTTTTTGTTTGTTTGTCGTTTTTTAGTGAGGCGATTGGAATTAAGTGACTTGCCCAGGGTCACACAGCTATTAAGTGTTAAGTGTCTGAGTGTCTGAGGCCAGATTTGAACTCAGGTACTCCTGAATCCAGGGTCTGTGCTTTATCCACTGCGCCACCTAGCCGCCCCTATAAGTGTAATCTTAATATTATACATCCTCCATGAAATGTCAGCTCCTTAAGGCCAGAACTGTATCACTGTGTTTTTTTTTTCTCTTTTATATAGCATAGTGCCTTGAAATTAGAACCTAATATTATATGGAATTGAGGGAAAGATCAGGGTGACTTGGCATGATAGAAGAAGGCTTTATGGAAGAAATGGCACCTGAGTGGCACTTGAAAACAACTGGGATTTTGAATCCATGTAGAGGAATGGGGATTAAATGGCAGTGTTTATATGGGTGTGGGGGGGAGTTCACCACCATATAGAAAAATATATGAGCAAAATCATAGAAATAGTAGCATATAATGGTTGCACTATGATTTGTGATGCAATAAGACTGAAGGATCGTGGCTTTAATTGACATAACATAGCAGCATTGCATAGCTCCTAAATTCTTCAAATTAAAATTTCATGATCATACTCAAAAGAAACAATTATTGGGGGGTAAGGTTTCAGAGAACAGACAGTTCAAAGAAACTGAAGGATTGGAAAACTAATTTAATTTTTTAATTCTGTTGCTATCTTTGATTAATCAGACTACTGAATGCTAACAAGATAAACTGCCTCCGAGTAGATGCTTTTCAAGATCTCCACAACTTGAACCTTCTCTCCTTGTATGACAACAAGCTGCAGACCATTGCCAAGGGCACCTTTTCACCTCTGCGTGCTATTCAGACTTTGTATGTATAATTTGGATTTAATTTGGTGGTCCTGAGCCTTTTGCATTTTTCATTCCAGTAGTCTGCTCTAGCTTTAGAAATAGTTGAGCCAGTTTTAAATAATGTGTAAAATTGTTTGTATGTGTGTGTATGTGTATGTTTCTGAAAGGCATTTGGCTCAGAACCCATTTATTTGTGACTGCCATCTGAAGTGGTTAGCGGATTATCTTCATACAAACCCTATTGAGACCAGTGGTGCCCGGTGCACTAGCCCTCGCCGGCTGGCAAACAAAAGGATCGGCCAGATCAAAAGCAAGAAATTCCGCTGTTCAGGTAATTTGCTTAGTTCATCTGTTATTTTCTTTGTGTTGTCCCAAAGAAGTGGTTACAGAAGTAATTGTTGAGCATTGTTGGAATTGTTAAACATTGCAGAACTTACTTCTTTACCTTGTGCCACTGAACAAAAGGACCATAAGAAGAACTTTAGACTTTGTTTATGGTAGTTTGGGTATAATATCCAGCAGAAGAAAGAGACTATCTGATCCATTGAAAAGCAATCGAACAACATATCGTGCCATACCCTTAACTATACTAGGACCTTACAGCCATCTCAGAAAGTTCATTAATTATTGTTGTTTCCTACTGAGTTCTTTATTGAACAACTTCAGTATAATCAACCATAGTTTCATTTCTCCCAAAAACGAACCAAAGAATGGTAAAAACTACTTGTCCAGGTTAGCCTACTTAAGTAGAAGAGATGATTTGATACTTTATACCATTTGATATCACCCTCTCATAATCGTCTTCTCTTCATTTGACCAGGGATATTAAGCTAAATATATTTTTAAAAGACACTGTATTTAGAAAACTTTAGTAATATTCAAATAACCGTAAACCATTTTGCTAAATAAGGATATTATATTAATATAAATTAAGAGTTAATTTCATGCTGAAATTACAACTTGTTTTTTCTACTATAAAATCTTGTAATTGTTTAAAATCTTTGATAGCATTATATATAGCTGTTAAAGGTATAGTTTATTTTTAGCAGTTCATTAATACCAAAACTAAACGATAATTATTTATTATCCATGATCCAAGATACATTTACAATTCATTCTACATTGTTATATTATAGCTCCTGCTGCAAATATACATTTTTATTGAATTATCTGTAGAAACTTCAGTCCACTCTTGATCTAATATATTTCATATCTTTGCTTGCTGACATTCAGGTGCCTCTTCTATTTTTTCTCTTTTTTTTTTATTTAGCTAAAGAACAGTATTTCATTCCAGGTAGGTTTTGCTCTGTAGTAGGACTAACTGCAGACACTCTTTTCTCACCCTGAAACACACAGTTTTCTCAAAACTTAATAGATTTTGATGCATGTATTTGAAAATGGAGCGTCTTTTAGATAGGTTGACTTTTCTTGTGTAGCTGGCTAGTAGTTCTTTCCTGAAGATGTGGCCTTTGCATGCAGCTTCTGATCTAAAATAAAATTTCACCCTTTTTTTCCTCACTTCCGTATTGGCACATTTGTCTAAAACTACTCACACTAGATAGAACCTGCTGCTTTCTATTTAGATCACTTTTACTGCTTACCTTTTATATTTTATCTTTTGTTCTGTTTTTAAAATGTAGCTTCCTGAGCTGGTTTTAAAGACAGATCTTACCACGGTCAAAGAGCTAGTTCTGTTTGGTCAGTTTCAAACATTTAAGGTTTTGTTTTTTTAAGGATTATTCCCCCCCCCCCCCGACTTCATATGCTGAAATAGTAGTTTCCTGCTGACCGTCTGCAACCATTACTTATTCATTCATCCCTTCATTTCTGGGACCACAATAGAATTCTACAAAAAGAATGTTGGTGTCTTTCATAAAGACATTGGAAGTTCACATGGATCCTATATGTTATGAATAACTTAAGCAGATGGATAAGTAGGTTTAAAAGGATAAACAATAAATCTTTACTACTTCAGATTTTTTAATTTCATTGAGGCAAATGCTGATTTTGGTCCTAGCTCTTTGAAATGTGATTCTTCTTTTTTCCTTGCCTGCAAAAAATGTGTGTAATGTCTTCTTGGTTTGTTGTTTTGCTTTTATTTTTTTTAAATAATGTATATACATACCTTATGCATTAACTGACTGGCAATGTACATCAACTAGATGTATCCTGCAGTTATCAAGTCTTTTTGTCAGATATTAGCATAAAAGAATTGACACAGTGTCAGCTATGAAAGCAATAATTATACTTCTAAGTACAATAGGTTTATGCTTGCTCCATAGTTTAAATAATTAAGAATTGGTTGATGCCAGTTTTTACTTAGAACTTGATGCATTTAAGATATCCATTTTGGTTCTATTTAATATGGTATATTTATTTTGAACTGGGATAATCAAGGGATTTTTCGACATTCTCACATTCATATATTGACTGAATATAGGAAAATTAGCAATGGAAGAAGCACATGATTTGCCCTCCTTGGCAGTTGTAAAAACTCATTATTTTAAAGCAGAAATAAACTGGAAGGTGATTGTATATCTTGTGCTTATCAAAGTAGCAGACCGTTTGAGATTAATAATAGGTAGAACAGCTGTGTTCTTGTCACTAGAAAGCCTATAAAATAGTCACTATGATTTACATCCTTAAATGGTAATCTTTCTTCACTGTCTGTCTAATCAGTACCAAGCTTGTTTAGTTTTGCTTACTTTTGTCATTCTCTGATAACAGAGGAGAAAAAGCATTTGGGGGAGAGAAGAAATTCAAAGTGTTCACCTAAAAAATCAAACTGATTGTTTATGTGTATGCACCCGTTTACTGCCAATAACTAAAAATAGAAAAGGTGTTAAAAAGAAATATCAAAGATCATGAATTATAGTCTATTCATTTGAACCATTAGGAGGACTGATTAGTCAAAGATAGAGCTCATAAGGATGTATCAGGCCCCCATTTTATTCAAGTTGTTTATTATATATTGAACCTGGATACCCATCCTTAAAACCATCACTGTCAATGGATTGAAGGCATATATTTAATGACTCAGAAATCTAGCATTCATGACCTCTAAACTATGTTCATAACGGTGTTCTGAACTATGTTCAGAAACAAAGGATTAGTATATCACTGAAACATACCAGTCAGCTCTTTTTATTCATAAAAGTGACAAAATAGTTATTCTGTCCTCTATCTAACTAACAAATATATTATTCCACTGAATATTATTTGGAAATTAGAATATTATAACCTGTTAGGCCACATCTGAAAATCTAATTTAAAATCACTGGCTACAGTCCTTCAGTCTCTATTGAACTCTTTCTTTAAAAATTGGTTTTAATGTTCACTTGCTATAGCAACATGGTCATTTAAGATTTTACATTGATGAATGTATTTTGTAAAAAGTTCATGAAGAGACAACACACTGGAGTGAATGGAGGGGCCAGCCTTGAATACTGGGAAACATGGGTCTAAGTTCTTTGTTCATATGACCCTGGACAAGCCATACAATCAGTTAGGGCCTATGGCATTTCCTATGACTGTAAATTACAAAATTGCTTATTTATATCAGAAAGGGAGTTTCCATTCTGAAAACTCAAAAAACCAACCAAATATCAGGCACAGGTCACAAAAATAAAAAGGTAAACTAAAATATAAATTCGCAATGTGCATGTTATGCCATTACTTTTTTTTTTCTTTTTTGCGGGGCAGTGAGGATTAAGTGACTTGCCCAGCGTCACACAGCTAGTAAGTGTCAAGTGTCTGAGGCTGGATTTGAACTCAGGTCCTCCTGAATCCAGAACCAGTGCTCTATCCACTGTGCCACAAAGCTGCCTCTCATTGCCTTTTTTAAGAAAACAAATTATATGAGCATTTAATAGCTACCTCTGAGGTGTCAGGCATGGTGCTAGGTTCCGCAAGATACAAATATACCAATGATACAAAGATACAAGCTCCCTCAAGTTGCTTACCTTCTAATGAGGATAATCAATCTATGTTAGATGCTAGTACTCAGAAGAGACGCCAGAATTTGGGATGCTGTGATTCAGTTCTGATTTCATAACTGTAGCCTCTCTACCTCACTGCAGGCATAGGAATGATAAATTAAAAGACCATAGAATGTGGGGTCTCATTTTTAAGTAAAAGTGTCATACCACAGAAAAGATAATGAAGATTACACATGAGAACCCTTATAATTCATAACAGATTATTCCCCTATAAATGAGAGGGGGAAAAAGTCATGTTGCATGTCTTCATTGCAAATAGGATTACTCTTTCCTTCTTGGCTATCTTTACTTTTGCAGGAGTTCACCATTTTGGCTGTAAGTAAAAAGTGTAGTGTCTGAATTAAATCATGGTAGCTTTTCCCAATCCTGATGCACCTCTTATTAGTTTTTTGTCTTCACCTTTGTTTGAAAAGCCAAAGGTGTTTTGAGTTTCTGTCTGTTCTCCCTGGAACAAACCCTCAATTTCTTCCTGGATGTATTCTGAAAAGGGGAAAGGTGTTGCTTCCATTCTGTAGAGTGTGAGAAATGGCAAGAGGACTTTTCAGTGTAGCCTTTTCTTATCTTTCCCATAAAGAGACTATAATAACACTTAACTCTGGCGGTAAACAGTCTGCAAGGAGAATGCATGTCCTTCCTGTACACAGTATTCCACTGCCAGTGTCTGTTGCTTTCCCCCCTAATTCCTTTGTCTTTCCTCTTGGTCTGATCCTTGGCCTAGTGGATGCCGTAATGATTATGTGGCGAGATTTTCTGTTGTGCTTGATCTAACCATGTGGTTGTGAGGTATGAGTAAAACATGGTTCTGTCAAGCACCATGGAACGTCACGCAGCTTTCTACAGCATGACAAGCTGCTGAGGCTTAAATCAGGATTATACATTTTTAAAACAAAATTCTTAAAAAGAGGACTTGGTGTATTTTTGAGATTATGTGAAAGGTAGGGAGCCATTAATGAATCTTGAAGACTGAATAAAGTCCAGTCAACACATAAGGGGGAATTAAAAAGCCCTTATCAAAAGATGACATACAAAGATACACTGATGTCAGATAAAATCTTTACTCAGAGGAATAATAAACTCTGGGAGAATTAAGAGCAATAATTGTGTGATTAGCTGCAAAGCAGGCTAGATTGGCTCATAACAGGATCAGCAGGAAATACAGCTGTGAAAAGCTCAACTTATTAATGTTATCCTATCATGTGAATCTGGTCACATTTTTTTTCCCCTAGTGAATTTCAAGCCCTTGCATTAACCCTCTCCTGACACCCTTGTGTCTGTGCCGTATCACAGTACTGACCAAATATCTCCCAAGCTATACACTTGTTGTTGAATTGGAGATTTCTTTCTTTTCTTCTTTTTTCCTTCCTTCAAAGAAAGAAGTATCCTAAACTTTATGCTCAGTCTTTGTCTTGGTTTGACTCCTCAATAGGCACAGAAGATTATCGATCAAAATTAAGCGGAGACTGCTTTGCAGATCTGGCTTGCCCTGAAAAGTGTCGCTGTGAAGGGACTACAGTAGATTGCTCCAATCAAAAACTCAACAAGATTCCAGATCACATTCCTCAGTACACTGCAGAACTGTGAGTCCATCTCACCCCATCCTCCACCACCACCGCCAAATAATGTCTCTCTATGTTTTCGTGGTGTTCTATCATTTACACTGGGTTTTTCACACACAATATTTTTCTATATGATGGCCGTAACAATAATCCCAGGTTATAGGAAGGAGATGAATGGGATCATAAAACCATATTTAAAGCTAGAAGGTAACCTAAAGATAATCACAGTCCAGCCCTTTCATTTTATGGAAAACTGAGACAAAAGGTGGTGAAGTTCCTTTCCCAGGTTACACGGCTAGCAGTTGTCAGAGACAAGCTATGAACCAGTGTGTTCTGACTCCAGATGAAGAAATTAATTCAATGGAAATTACAATGTTCTTGTTGTGTTCTCAATAATTAAAATTTCTTCAAATTGATGCACTCTGTTATAACCATTGTTCTGTGTAAATTAGTATTTTAGGGAGTATCTCAGTTCATCTCTCTGCCCCTGGGGAGAACTCTAGAAATCAGTTTTCAACTCATTGTGCAGTTAGCACTAGCAGTGCTAATGGGAGTCACTATTTGGAAATTTCTGTTAATTATGAGAGTTTAATTAGGGGAGGCTAATATGATTTTTTTAAATTAACTCTTGCTTTGAGTTCAAGGGATAAAAGGCATTATGTGAGTATCAAAAACTAAACTCTAAATGATAGTTTTCATCAGACCATGGAAATATGTGAACAGGGGGATATTTCAGTGCAAATAAAAAGCTGATATTTTATATGTAAATACTATATATAGCTAGGAAAACTGGGGATTTGGCAACTCATTTTAAAAAATTAAATTTTTCTGTCTTTTACAGAATTTTAAATTTTATTTCCATAGGAGTGTTTTTTTAAAAATTCATGCCATATTATTGCATGCTGATATTTAGGGTTAATCTTCTAAAAAGACAGTGTTTTCTCCTATTCTTTGGCTCTTCTACCACTTGTTATCTGTGCCATTCATTTGGCTTTTTTTTTATCTGTCCCCTTGTATTATCAGTTACCTTTTTATATTGTGCTTTATCTTTCAAACAAGACTGTAATCTTTGTAGGCAAGAACTTAGACTTCTTTGACTCTGTCATGGCTCCAAGCATAATGCCTTGTATACAGGTAGTTGTTAACTATGTTCCACATGAGGAAATTGTGATTCATATGGGTGAAGTTATTTGCCTAGCCACACAGGTAAAAAGTGCCAGAGGTGGGATTTGAACTGAGGTCTCACTGGCTCTAAATTCATGGTTAATGAATAAGGATAGGATTTTTTAAATTTACTTTTTGTTTCTTTTTGTTTCTTTTTTTTTTTTGTAGCCGTCTCAATAACAATGAATTTACAGTGTTGGAAGCTACAGGAATCTTTAAGAAGCTCCCACAGCTACGTAAAATGTAAGCTTATTTTCTTCATCATTTTTTCCACATGTGTGCATTTCCCCTTAGCATCTTTGAAAATTATGAAATGTGAAAAGTGCCAGCCCAGCAGATAATCAAACCCCCATGAAGTAACTCTTGCATGGGTTAGCTTAATGAATGGAGGTCAGAGCTGACTGCTCTTGTCTCTAAGTCTAGACACAAGCAAGAGCAAGACTTCTTATGGCATCTTTGGGCATCTTCTTTTAGACTTTGACAGCTGGTTGGTTATGAAGTCACAGCAGGAATGTAGCAATCTAAGCTCATCAGAAATGTACCCAGTAATGTTTTGTAACTTCCTTTACTACTCCCCAAACCATACTGTTAACGCCTCTTTTAGCACATTCAAGAAAAGCATTTGACTTTTTTGCTTCATTAAACTTTCATCAGAAAATAATCAAAACCAAATGATTGGAAAACTGACTTGTTAGCTCATCTATGTCACTTCATGTCCACAATTTATACTGTAAAATAAGTTTACCAGCTCAGCAGTTTCCAGATTAAAAAAAAAAATCTTTCTAGCCTTTAATGAAAATACCCTAGTGAAGAGCCGGTATAACCATTAGAATAAATTTGGACATGTTCTATTTCTTTTTTTTTTTTTGGACTTGTTCTATCTTATGTCTTATAACTATACATTAATTCTAAGTTGAAGGATATCTTGTTTTTAACATAGCACAGTTATTGTTAATTTTGAGAGTTAATTATTTTTTTTTTAATTATTGTGAGTTGATAGAATCAAAGGCCCTCTTCTTTATTCTCTTTTACCTGGGGAAATGGAGCAGGGAGTTGGAAGGAAGGTGATATGGAAGTGAAGTTGCTTGAATTCGTTCATTCATTCATTCATTCATTCATTCATTCATTCATTCATTCATTCTCAATCAAAAAGGTACTAAGGGCCTACTGTGTGTAGATCACTCTGTTAAGGGGTAAAAGAGATGCAAAATTTAGAAAAGATTGTACTTCTGAATGTTACATCATAGTTAAGACCTAATTACAGATAATTGTAATATCCAATGACATTAACTATAACATATTTGATACTTATATGAGCTCAGTCATGGAAGATTATTATTGACTTGGAACATCAGGTAGGCTTCCTAGTAGAGGTATCATTTAAGTTGGATGGAAAAATATTAACAGATAAAGGGAGGAGCATATAGGGAACAGGATGAGCAAAGGTATGGAGGCAGAAGAATTTGAGGACCAGTAATACTCTCTAGGATGACTGGAACATAGAGTTCACAGATGAAAGTTACATAAAGTAAATGTAAAGGACAAAAAGTGGTGCTAAATTATGTAGAAACTTGGATATGAGATAAAGACGTGTGCTCTTTAATAGGTAAACACTAAAAACTGAAAGTCTTTGAACAGAGATTGGAAATGGACATATCTATACCAGAAGAAATTTGTTGTAGTATTAGTATGGATTCAATAAACATTTATTAATTCAGTTCAATAAATATTTATTAAACACCTACTATGTACAAGGAACCTAATGTGCTAGCATTGGGAATGTAAAGACAAAAAGGAAATAGCTCCTTCCCCTTATATTACAATGGGAAGGGGGCAGCTAGGTGGCGCAGTGGATAGATCACCAGCCCTGGAGTCAGGAGGACCTGAGTTCAAATCCGGCCTCAGACACTTAACACTTACTAGCTGTGCGACCTTGGGCAAGTCACTTAACCCCAATTGCCTCACAAAAACCAAAAAAACAAAAAATATTACAATGGGAAGGTTTGGCAAAAATTGGATGTGTGGCAAGAGGGACAGTAGAGAAGATGGTGCTGAGGTTTAGAGCTTGAAATATTGGAGGAATGGTAGAGATAGAAGTCTGAAGATTTGGCAGGTCTAAGAGGGAATATAATGAATTCACTTTTAGATGTATTGAATTCAAGGTATAGATAGAGCTATCCAATTGGCAGCTGGATATGAAAAGCAAATATTCAGGAAAAAGTTTTAAGTCAAGATACACATAGTTAGGAGTCATCTTAGAGGTGTTAACTGAACCCATGGAAAATTATGAGATTACCAAGAGAAAATAAGAAGGGGGAAAAAGAGAGAGACAGACTGACAGAGACACAGAGAGAAAGAGAGAGGCAGAGACAGAGACAGAGAGAGATCATAGAACAGATTGGAAAGACGAGTCAAGACATACCTGCTAGAGAATTATTATAATAGTCAATCAACAAGGATTTATTAAGTGCTTGCTATGTACCAGGTACCTTATTAAGCACTGGAAATAGAAAGAAGGGCCAGAATTTCTCTGACAAGCATAGAAGTTTATGTTTGATTCTGTAAGTAATAGAAAGTAACTAGAGATCATTGATAACAGTGCTTTGTACAATTTAGAAAAATCACTTTGGCAAGTGAGAAAAAAAATGAATTGGAATGGGGAAGGACATAAGGAACAGAAACCTTATGGAAAACTGTGACATCATTTCAGGAAAGGTGTCATGGGGGTCTGAACTAGAATTATGGCAGTGTGAGTAGACAAAAAGGGAGATAGAGCTTTGAGAAGACAATTTCAGTTGATGAAATGATTTCAGGTGATGACAGAAGCAAGTAGAGTGGAAGTGAAGGCAATAGAGGCGGAAATTAAAATAAGGAGATGAAGAAAGTTTTTAATACTTTGTCTAGTCAAAGAGAAGGAGAAACCACAAGAAAAGTTCCTAAAGAACTCTAGGGAAAATCAACTAAAGGTTACAGATGCAGGGATTAAGAGAGGCAACATGGTATAATTAAAAGAGCATTGACTTTAGAATCCAGAGAGGCATAGATCTGAATTCTACCTCAGGGACTTACTAGCTAAAGTGACCCATGGTCCCCCCACACTTTATCCCTTTCTCTCTGGTTCTAAATCTGTAATATGCAAATAATATTGTCTGTGGTATCTACCTTAAAGGTTTTTAGTCAACAAGCATTTAGTAAATATTTACTATGCTAAGCCATACAAATATAAGAAAAAAAGAGGCAAGCCCTGCCCTCAGGAACCCTATATTGTAATGGAGGAAGATAACACATAAAGGGGAACTGAAAAGTAGAGGGGATGAGGGGGGTAGAAGAAAGTATCAACTTGGGCCCCTAGTATCAAAGTCCAGAGTCACATTGTAAGCCAGGAGAGGAATTAAGGATGGCTGACCTGAGCTCTTCCTCAGAATGAAGGTTCTAGGAGAAAGGGGGAAAGGCAGCTGAGGCATGGTGGCAGGTATTAGAGAGTCAGAAGTGGAATCCAGGAGAGAAATGAAGGATATCTAGCTTCTTAGGTTCTTAAGATTGTTTTTCTGGTGGTGGTGGTGCTGATGGTGGTGGTGGTGGTGGTGGTGTGTGTGTGTGTGTGTGTGTGTGTGTGTATATGTAGAGAGAAAGAGAGAGAACTATATACACATGTAAATTAATGTATTTATTTGTATATTACATATAAACATATGTATGTGTATATATAGAGAGAACTATATACACATGTAAATTAATGTATTTATTTATATATTACATATACATGTGTGCATAGCAAATCTGAAAAATCTATATGTCTGTCAGTTATTATTACTTAACCTGACTACTTCTTTTTATTCAACAAAGATTTCCTGCTCTTTTACCAATTTTACTGTGGAGACTATAAAAGTGTATAGCATAGAACCTTGTCTTTGAGTGAGGACTATCTTACACACCTTATCCACACTTGGAAACAAAAGTGTTATCAGGATTTTTGTTATTTTTATTATTGCCCTTTTTCCTCTTGTCTTTTCTCATGTAGGATAACAGTAGTTCTTTGAGGCCCAGACTTTGAGAATTTATTCAGATTTAGGAGTGTGGGAAAGGGAAATCCTGAAAAGTTTTGTAACATTTCTTCCCTGAAAGCAAAATTTTGGTAAGTAGATATGTAGGTAGGTAGGTAGGTAAGTAGGCAGGTAAGTAGATCATAGATAGATAGATAGATAGATAGATAGATAGATAGATAGATAGATAGATAGATAGATAGATAGATAGATAGAGCAAGCAAGCGAGCAGTATGGAAATATAGGTAGACATATTATACAACCCTCTTCAATATTTGTTATTTTGATGCCCATCAATAATCATGAAGAAATCTCCAACTGTTTCTCTTTGTCATATTGATGTTCATTTAGAAACTTCAGCAACAATAAGATCACAGACATTGAAGAAGGAGCATTTGAAGGAGCCTCTGGTGTAAATGAAATTCTTCTCACTAGTAACCGGTTGGAAAATGTTCGCCATAAAATGTTCAAGGGATTAGAAAGCCTGAAAACTCTGTAAGCCTCCTTGTTTTCATTGTAACATTTTTTGTGTGCGTGACTTATTGTTTTTCTCACACATAGAGATGATTTAAAACAGTCAAACTTATTCATTCAGCAGCCAGTCATTTTATACCTACTGTGTGCCTATCACCTTTCTGGAAGAGATATGAAAATTGCTGTGCCATTCAACAAGAATTTTTTTAACAAGAATTTATTAATCATATAATATACAGCAAAGCAACATGCTAAGTATTAGGGAGACAAAGATGGACATTAATGTGACCCCTGTTTTCAAGGAGCTCATAATTTAGTAGGAAAATAAATCATTTCCTTGCTGACTTGTTATCATGGTACTCCATGATGGTATAGAGGTAATCATGCATTCTTGAAGTCTATGCCAGTGGGTCACAGCTTATAGCAATCCTACTAAGTGCAAAAGACTTTAAATACATGCTTGCTGATGAACTGCATGTCTCCATTTTTAGAGAGATAGATATCATTAGATAGACCTAATATTTATTAAGTACTTAACACAATTCCAAATACTGTGATAAATAGTGCTAGGTATACAAATATAACCAGGAAAGATAGTCCCTGATTTCAAGGAGCCTACATGCTGATGTGAAAATAACACAGAAAAGAGAAGATGGAAAGGGATGAGATATGGGTAGGTGTCATGGTACAGAGATGGCCAGAAAGTGAATTGGTAGCCTTTTTCCTGGCAAGATCAAGACCAATCTGACTAAATCCAGAAAAGGCCTGTCACAAGATTAGTTATAAGAGGAATATTTTTTCAGCCATAGAAATCACAGTAGACCATTTATCAAGGCTACTGGTCTGATCTGCATTTTTTTTTTTGTTTACTGGACCTCTGATTTTATTGGGATTGGGGGCTTCAGTTTCCCAACTGTGATCCAGGCCCCTGCTCTCATCCTGTTCAATCCTTTGCCCAGCTCATTTTCCATCAGTGGTACCTGTCCATGGATATGGACACTAGAATTATATTCCTGCTCCCTTCTCAATTCCTTATCTCCTTCCCAACATACACAGTTTTTTGCATATTCTGCTCCCAATTGAAGGCCTGAGGTAGTGTCTCAAAACACAATGAGATTCTAGTCCAGAAAAAATCTGGAAAAAGAGAATAGTATCAAAGGGAACACATAGCATCCTAAGGCCTGAAGCATATAGCCACCCATGTTGATTGGGGAAACAAATTATTCCCATTAATCTGGCCAGACATGATAATGAATTTCTCTAATATCTGTGTGCTTACTTCTTTGAGAACTCATCTTTCCCACCGACCCATGTGTATTCTGGGGCTAAGCTAGAGAGCTTTCTCCCTCGAAGAGCCCTGCGCATATCTTACATTGTACTGTGATATGCCTCAGGTCCATTATGAGTTAAATATGCTTCTAGAGACTGGACTGGTATCTAACCACCATGTAGAGCAATGTATACATAGGGAAATTCATTCTAAGCACCAAACAAAAGCATACTAGGTGACTAGGTGGTACAATGGATAGAACACTGAACCTGAGTCAAGAAGACCCAAGTTCAGATCTGGGGTCAGTCACTTAGTAGCAATTGACTTAACCTCTTTTTGTTTCAGTTTTCTCATCTGGAAAATGGGGCTGATAATTTCACTACCTCCCGTGGTTGTTATAAGCCCCAAAAGAATTAATTTCTGTAAAACATTTTGCGAAACTTAAAGCACTCTATAAATGCTAGCTTTAATTATTAATTGCAAACAAACTTTTAGAACACACCCTATTTGTAAGTTGAATATATGTGTGTGTATATACATATGCATATATATATATGTTTGTATTTTTTCTCTAGCCTGAATTACCCATTCTTGCCTACTGGGAATTCTCCCATGATCCTCCTGCCTTTTCCTCTGTAATCATCCATGTAACTAAAAGGTCATAAAGCCATTCAACTCTCTCAAACTTCTCTCCATCCTTCCCAGTACAATTTTCATTGTCTCAGACCTCTGTTGTGTTTCCTAGACCTACTAATGGAAGGAGAGTGTATAAGTAGGATATGAAGATAAGCTTTGGCATTGTCCCTTGCAGCCCTAGATCTATAATGCTATGATTCTGATTTTTAAATTTTAAGACAGCTGACTTTACCAGAAATGCGGGAAGACCCAGGCCATGATCCTTTCAAGCCCCTGGTTCTTTCTTGTTCTGCCTTTCAACATTTATGATTGCTAGAGCCAAGCAGCTATACTTTTATGTAACTGAAACACTATTTAAGAAATAATATAATATGAATAATAGTAATATAGTATGTAATAGAAACACTATTTAAGTTATAAATGGCATAGTGGTTTAAGGGCCAGGCCTTGAGTTAGGAAGACCTAAATTCAAATCCAGCCTTAGGAACTTATTAACTGTGTGACCCTGGGCAAGTCACTTAACCTTATTTGCTTCAGTTTCCTCATCTGTAAAATGAGCTGGAGAAGGAAATGGCAAATGACTGTAATATCTTTTTGCCAAGAAAACCCCAAATGGGATCACCAAGAGTTGGACACGACTAAAAAAAAAAAATGACTAAACAATAGCAAAACAATTCTTTCTCTGGCACAGTTTCAGCTATATAGCTTCAGAAATCCCTTTCAACCCTGAAATTCTTTAATTCTAGATCGTCACATCTTCAGATGATTGAAGATACATGACAAGACATTCTTTTAAAATAAATTTTAAGCTTTTAAAGTTATTACTCCCTACCATACCTTTTTTTTAGAGAGGGTGGACAGACAAATTATGCATTACACACTCTTACTTGTTTTTAATAATATAGAGTTAAAATGTCAGAGTGAATAAATTCCTAGACTTCAAATCAGGAAGAATAGTTTCAGATATCACCTTTGACTATGTGACTCCAGACAAACCATTTAAATTCCAGGTGCCTCAGGCATCCTCCCAGGACTTATAGGACTTACTACTGGTGCAATCACATATCTTTTATGTATTGTGTAGTGATACACAATACACATTCGATCCTTTACTATGTTTTGTATCAGTGCCCATGAAGTTAGGATACCAGTTCATTTCAGTAATTGAGGTGTATTCCCTCTGTACAGGAATGTTTTTAAATGCATCTCAGGGAAGTGCACTCATCTCCTTCTTTTAATATTTTAGCGTATTATATCATTTATTTAGTGGCATGAACAGGAAAATTAGTGTCTTAAATGATGCAGGAATATATGAAGAATATCACAAATAATCAGCCAAAATTTTACCTCTAAAAGGATTTCTCCATCAAGAGATAAACAATTCAGCTGCTTTATGGGCAGAATCATTTTTGTTGCAATGTTATAAAAAGCTCATTATAAGAAATCATGATTGCAGTAGCATAGTAGTAATAATATATGGTAATAAACATTGGAATCCTAATAATGAAATTCTTATAATCAAGTATAATTCTTTTTATGACAGTAGCACTGGAAATAAGTGTGTGGTTATGGCTATATTAAACTCAGGCATGATACTATTTTTTGCAATGTTCCACTAATAAGCACGATGCTTGTGGCTTATAAATATACTTCTCATTAATAAATTATACAGAAAACAGTAATGAAATGGATATGTTCTATATTTCATTAGCTATAATGTCAATATGATTCTTAATTTCTGTAACAATGTCCTTTCTTTTCCAGGATGTTAAGAAGTAATCGCATAACCTGTGTAGGGAATGATAGTTTCATAGGACTCAGTTCTGTCCGTTTGCTTTCGTTGTATGACAATCAAATTACAACAATTGCTCCAGGAGCTTTCGATACCCTCCATTCCTTATCCACATTGTGAGTATTGATGGTAACTTATTTATTGACTGAATTAGCCAATTAGAGATGTAGTTATATGTTTTCATCATAATATGATGTCCTCATTAAGCACAGATAATAAAAAGAGAATTACAGAAAACTCGGTGTCAAGACATCATGTCCAATCCAGGAGCTCATGCATTTTTTTTTTTAAAAAAGTGACCAACTTGCTGGATTTGGGTTATTTGAACTCCAAAACTACATTGACTTCCATACAAAGAAAAATGTTGACCACTTCTTTTAATCGAGTAGAAATGTGACAAGGCAGATGAAGAATTCAGTCTAACCAATGAAACTCTTTACATTTTATTATATGATACAACTGAAATAGAAAAGTTGTTAGTATACTCCCCACTACAATAATCTTACTTTTACTTGGTTATTTGCAAAGTAAATAAGGTTGGTAAGGTCAGTCATTAAAGTAATTCTCAGTGTGGAGTTGTTATAAGAAAGAGAAACTAACATGGGGCAGTGGGAGAATGTTGAATTTAGGGTCAGAGGATCTGGCTCCTAATCCCAGCTCTGACACTGACCAAATGTGCAACCTAGAGAATGTTCCTCCTCTTCCCAGATCCTCAAGTACCTCAATTTTAAAATAAGGGGATGAGACTAGATGTCCTAAATAGTCCTTGCCAGTTCTACAATCCAAAGCCATCTGTTAGCAGGCTTGGGAGCAAAACATTTCCTAGAGTTTTGTGAAGAAAAAATTTTCATAATCATAAAACGAAAGAGTTGGGGATGAATGTGCTGCTGGTGCTCAGAGAGTATCTGTGTATATATTCATACATTGTATTATGCATAACAGTAGTGTTAGAAATGATTAATTTCCAAGCAGTGGTTTGCATCTAAATGTATTGTTATAATTTAATGGGTGGGAAATAAAGGTGACTGGAGAGGAAGGAAAAGAAAAAAAAAACTTGTTTCACATAGCTCAAGTCACTAACGGAATTATTTCTGAGGGAAGCATCCATCAGTAAAGCACTTAATCCTCTTTCCACATAAAATGTGACATTTTACACCTAGTGACTAATTTGTGCATATTAAAGATGGCATGTTTATAAATAATGGAATTGTCAATAGGTTTGTGTTCAAGTGGTGAGATGCCAAAAGTATTGGGATTTGTAGAAGTAAATTCATTTTTATAACTGGCATGTAATCAACTCAGCTGTCACTTTAGATGGGAAACCTATTCTCTGGAGCAAATAAGAGATGGAAATCTTGAGATGACAAATTAATGAAATAGCTGTTGTCAGGTTAAACCCAATAATATAAAGTAATCAGCCTTCATCTTTATATTGAATTACCGCATTATCAGTGCAGGATAGTTTGACAGCAAGTCAGATCTCAGACAAGTTTAAATTACTTCTAAATGAGATATATCAAGATACAGTGCATAAATCCAAAATTGCTGCCTTCAACTTTATTTTTTTGTATAGAATCACTTGAAGGATTTTCTTCTGGGATTTTTTTCTCCCCCAAGTATAAATGGAATGTTTGAACCAGGGAAAATACATCTAGTGTATACCTGTGTATAAATGAGAGATGGGAAGAATACTGAAATAGAGAGAAGGAATTCAAAGGATTTACCCCCAACTCTCTCTTCCCTGCAATCTTCCCTTCCTAAGAACTAAAATAGTGGGCTCCAGGAAAGGCTTTCCCTCTTTATTTTAACATACTGTGCTTTGTGAAAAATAAAGTTGTTCTAACTAAACTGTGCATTGTTTACATATGGTTCTTAGAAACCTCTTGGCCAATCCTTTTAACTGTAACTGCTACTTGGCTTGGTTGGGAGATTGGCTTAGGAAGAAACGCATCGTAACAGGAAATCCTCGATGTCAGAAACCTTACTTCCTAAAAGAGATTCCCATCCAGGATGTTGCGATTCAGGATTTTACTTGTGATGATGGTAAGAAATACAGATGTTCATTCATGCATTTTCATTCATTCATTCTATGTTCTTTTGTACTCACTTATCATGTGCAGTTCTATCTCATAATTATTTGCTTATATGTCTTCTTCTGTCCTAAACTGAAACTCTGTGAGGGCAAGAACAGTGTCTTATCTAAACTATTTCTCTGAAGCCAAGTCCTTAGTATAGCATGTTAAAGATAACAGGCGCTTAGAAATATTAGTTGAATGGAATTAATTCATGTAATATTTTTTAAGGTTTTCCTATGTACTAGTATTCATGCCACATATTTGGTAAATGGAATTTTTACATGTGGCTTGTTCCTTTGTGTCTACAAAATTATCCAAGATAATATTCAATTCAGGAAATATTTCTTTCCTATGACAAGGTCACATATCTAAGCAGCTAAGTATATTTCCAGAATTGTTGGTGCTATTAAAATTTCATGGACTGTAATTTTACATATGACTTGGCTCAATTTTCTTTCTGAATAATTAAGATATTACTTTCTAATATTTATTTATACTGCTGTGTTGGCAGTGTGGCCTAGAACTCTTATTTTTTTTTTTTTTTTTTTTTTTAGTGAGGCAATTGGGGTTAAGTGACTTGCCCAGGGTCACACAGCTAGTAAGTGTTAAGTGTCTGAGGCCGGATCTGAACTCAGGTACTCCTGAATCCAGGGCCGGCGCTCTATCCACTGCGCCACCTAGCTGCCCCAGAACTCTTATAAACACAGATTCACATCTAAGTCCTGGCCCCAGCTTTCTGCCACTCTCTCTATCAGTATAAACAGGTCTCTAGACCTCAGATTCTACTGTGTTACTTCCAAATTGCATTGGATCCACAATCTCCTGAATATGGTTAATTTCATCATGATGGCAGTAAATTTAAGACATCTCATCCTACAAACCTTTCAGTTTCTTTATGGGAAAGTATGTTGTTATGCCTTGAGTCCCTTCCAGCTCCCAGAGATTCCATGATTCTACAAGGGTGATATCTATGTAACTCACATAGCTTCAAAATTGCTTTCTTGTCCCAATGATTGGAAATGATTCTTTGAGCTATTCTTTTGTGGCACCTTCAACAAGTCATCCTGTATTTGTAAAGTAGAAACAATAATAATAATTGAATTACTTACCTCCTAATGGTACTGTGAAGAAAACTGCTTTGTAAATCTGAATGGATAGTATTCATGTGAGCTACTGTAATTGTTACTGAAGCTTCTCTATCAAATGACTTTTTAAAAATAAAAATGTTGGTTAATCTAACAATAAGTGTGTGTGTTTGCATAATTAAGTGTATAAATGGTAACAATGCTTCTAAGAGCTAATAAGACACAGAAGCCTATCATTTCTGATATCAGCTCTGTCACTCTGTGACCTTAGGAAAGCTAATTAAACTCTCAACCTTAGGTATGTCACTTCACAAAATAAGCATACTTGCCCTCCCTACCTCGCTCAGTTGTTGTGAAGAGAAAATGAGATATAATGTATGTGATAATATGTTATAAGCTATAAAGTGTAGTATGAATGGGAAATTATCATTAGTAGTAATATTGTCATTATTGACAAATTAAACACCAGTTGCTTATTCTTTCACCTTGCTATTTTTTTTTAAATTCAGCATAGAAGAATGCATATACAGAAAATGGTTCACAATATGTTACAGCCAGGTCTTGATTAGTGTGAATAATGAATCCCATGATATGGTTATATTATTAGAATTCACACTGAAATTTAATTGGGCTAGAAACAATTTCCATATTTTACTTAATTTTACTTTGGAATATTACAAATTTGAATATTTGTAACCACTTAGGGGGATTCGTTATCCTCACTCATTGGACCCTGACTGTACTCCCTCCCTTCCTGGTTTTGACTTACTTCAGTTTGTTTGTATATTTTCTTTAAATCCATGTTTAATTCTTACAAGTAGCTAAACAAAGAAAAATCACATTAGAAGCTGTAATTTTGGAGTTTGGAGTTCTCTTTTATTAAAAAAAAAAAGGATTACGTAAAATACCTGGTGTGTTTTTAAAATTATAATAGACACACATAGATATGTATGCATGTATGTATATATGTATGTGTAACATGTTTTCAGGGGTAGCTTAGTTTTCTGTGCCTTTAGAGGTCCTGTGGTGTAAAACTATGGTGTTTGTTAAATAGAATTAAGCAGATTAATTCCCTGCTGGCTGTGAAGTCATTTTTGAAGATATAAAACTGGGCATATTTGTGTTTCCTCTGGCAAATCAGGAAATGATGACAACAGTTGTTCTCCACTGTCCCGCTGCCCAGCAGAATGTACTTGCCTTGATACTGTGGTCAGATGTAGTAACAAGGGCCTTAAAGCCTTGCCAAAGGGAATACCAAAAGATGTCACTGAACTGTAAGTAAGCCTCATACTTTCCTCAATTTCCAAGCTCATCATATTTTCTCTTAGCTTTTTATAACAATTTGAGTTGGATACAACCAAAGAGGCTTCATGTAGCAATAAAATGGAATTCCTTGGTTTCACATAGACATATTAAGTAAAAACAGTGAAGGAATGAAGGAACACAAGAAAACCCACACTGTCAACAGGGTGTTGTCGTTTGTTAGACCAGTTAGCTATGTATTACTATAATGTCATATAGTATAATGGAAAGTTGTTTTCCAGTTGCTTTTGATTCTTCATGACCTCACTTGGGATTTTCTGGTCTAAGACACTGGAGTAGTTGGCCATTTCCTTCTCCAGTTCATTTTACAGATCGGGAAACTGATACAAAGTTAAGTTACTTGTCCAAGGTCACATAGCTAGTAAGTGTTTGAGGCCAGATTTGAACTCAGGAAGATGAGCCTTCCAGGGCCAGTAATTTATCCACTGTACTACCTAGCTGCCCTATAATAGAAATCCTCACACAAGCTTAGTCAGATGGCTTAAATTGATTTGATTTGATTTGATTTTTATTTTGTGGGGCAATGAGGGTTAAGTGGCTTGTCCCGGGTCACATAGCTAGTAAGTGTCAAGTGTCTGAGACCATATTTGAACTCAGGTCCTCCTGAATACAGGGCTAGTGCTTTATCTACTACGCCACCTAGCAGCCCCCGATGACTTAAATTTATAAGAAGATGCTGTCTGAAAATAAAATTTGGAAGGGAAGTTTCCTAGATAGGAATGATAAAAATGCATTTTCCTAGGTCTTAAAAATGTTATCAGAAGGTCCTTAAAATAAAAAGAAAGAAGGAAAACTTCCTAATTATAGCCAGGAAGTCAGATAGTATAAAGTAGCAACAATGTAGAAAGAAGGCTAGTAGTAGAGAGGACCCGATAATAAAACATATCACCTCAAACTTCTATCTACACTTGCACAAAGTATGGGTAACAGGAAGCCTGGATTTGGAATCAAGGGACGTAGGGTAAAATCTCAGATCTTCACCTTCAGTCAGGTAGTCAGTAAACATTTATTAAGCAATTATTATGGTCTAGACACCATGCTAAGTGCTGGGCATACAAAGAAAGGCAAAAGATCGTCCCTATTTTCAAGAATATTGATCTCACAAGATGACGGGAGACAACATGCAATGTCCCCACAAGCTATATACCCAGTATATAGAGATAATCAACAGAGAGTGGACTAGCATTACTAGCCAGGTTTGTGGTTGTTCAGTTTTTTTGTTTTGTTTTCCTTTTCAGCCGTGTCTGACTTTTTGTGACCCCATTTGGGGTTTTCACTGCAAAGATACTGGAGTGGTTTGCCATTACTTTCTCTAGTGGATTATTGTAAGCAAAGGTTAAGTGACTTGCCCAGGGTCACTTAGCTAGTTATTGTCTGAAGCCAAATTTGAACTCAGGAAGATGAGTCTTCTTGATTCCAGGCCCAGATCTCTATCCACTCCACTACCTAGCAGCCTACTTTGGGCAAATTGCTTCACTTTTCTAGGCTTCAGTCTTCTTGTCTGTAAAATGAGGCAGTCATCCTAAATAACTTACAAGACCCTTTAGAGCCAGAGATCTACAATGTATGATCTTTAGATATAAGGGAGAGAGAGAGGTGCTAATAAAAGGAGACCTGTCTGAGATCATAGGTTTCATTGAGTGGGATAAGGCTGATGTCCATAATATGGTTGTGTGTATTTGTATGTGTCCTCATTGCCAACTCTCCAGGGCTATTTTTTGCAGAGCAGTTCCAGATCTGCTCTGGTAAAAGGATTTTCCTCACTGGGATTTCCCTACACCAATAAAATCAAAAGTCTCCTGTCTACTGCCACCCAGACATTCACACATATACTTTGGGAACTAGAGTGAAGGCAGAAACAGAAGTGATTTTGTCAGTTGAATAAATAAGGGGAATGCTGCACAGATAGTTTTCCTAGATGTTAGTAAAGCATTCAATATTCTCTCCTGCCAGTCTTGTGGAAAAGATGAAGAGATGGGGACTGACTGACAGTACAGTTAGGTAAATTCAGAACCCATTGAATGACTGAACCAAAAGAAGAGTTGTTAATCAGTTGATGTCAGTTGGAAAGGCCCCAGTGGATTACCCCCGAGATCTTCGGTTGGCTCTGTGCTGTTTAAAACTTTTATCAGGGATTTAGATGAAAGCACAAGTGGCATGCCCATCACATTTGCAGGCGATTCAAACCTAAGAGCAGCAGCTAACACACCAGATGACAGAGTCAGGATTTCAAAAGATCTTGACAGTCTAGCCTATTGGGTCAAAAATCAAATCAAATCAAATTTAGTAGGCATTAATGTAGTATTACATTTAATTCACAAAATCAGCTTTGCAAGAACAAGACAGAGGAGGCATGGCTGGACACTGATTTATCTGAAAAAGATCTGGGAGATTTAGTGGACTGCAAGAGGTTCAATATGGGTTCATAATGGTAAGCAAGAAAGCTAATGGAGTCAGGCGTTAATAAGGAAGATAGAGCTTCCCTGAGAAAGAATGGATAATTCTTCTGTGCCCCCTATCCAAACCCAATCCCTTCAGACTACACTATGTTTAGTTCTGCCGTTTCTCTTACAGAGGTTATAAAGCAAGTCTCTTCCCTTGTCTGGATCTCTGTTTTCTTATCTATAAAATGGAGGAATTTAAGGAAAAGAATACACACAAAGAATACAAAAATGGAAATGGAAAGAACAAGAAAACTAAATCAAATATTGTGTAATCATAATGATCAAGCTTAGAAATGAGCTGAGAATGATCCTAACTTCACCCCTCTTCCTTCCTTGAAGAGGTGGAGGATGATATATGTGGAATGTTCCATGTTTTGCCATATGTGGTCAGTTTGTGGTGGGTTTTGCCAAACTCTTGTTTTTTAATCCTTGTTACAAGGGAAGGCTTAACTTACTGGGTAGAAAAAAGTGGTGTGTATCAGGAAATAAGTTAACATTATATAAAAAAGCAAAAGGCACCAGGAAACTAACTACAAAATAAACTTTGATAAAAGAGTCAGCTTGTCATGGTAATTAGAGAGCTAGCCTCAGAATCTGAACAACCTGAGTTCCGACCCCATCTCTGATGCTTACTGCCTGTGTAACCCAATTCCCCATATAATTCTCTAGAACTATCAGTTTCAGCACAGTTGCAAATCTCCATTGGTAGAGGAAGTTTTCTCAGGGAGAGCTCCTGGTGAAATCACACAGCCAAGCAAAAAATAAAAGAAAACGAGAGGGTCAGACTAAAGATAATCCTTAAAGTATTTTCTAGCTCTCAAGGGTTTCATCCTGTTATATAAGAACAGCCTACCCACTTATAGCACCTATTTTTTCTTTTCATTCATAACACCGTTTTTGACTTAAGTCATTTAAGATAAAATACAGTGATCCAAAAGAGTCACTTAATAACTGGATTCCATTTTGTTTCATTTATAATTCTGTAGGTTTGCATTTGACCTTTCCTTTAGAGTTTTCTAGGATCCTACATCTAAAGAGGGTAGGGCCTTGTGAAGCTATCTAGTTCAAACCCCTCATTAGAGAGATTAAGAAACAGAGGTCCAAGGAATGTAAGTCACTTATCCAAGGTTACAGAGGCAGTAATCATGGAAAGTGGGATTTGGAACCAGGTCTTCTAGCTCTAGAGCCAGTGTGCTTTCCCCACTCCAATGAATTTTGCCTATGCAAGTCATGACATCATCTCCCCATGTCATGGTCCTTAAATAGAATTAAGGACAAGCAACAACTATAACCATAAGCAAAAAATAACACAAGGAAATCCCTTAACTATCTTTCATTTCCATTCCTTTAAAGGTTTCATGACTTCTTCCTTTTTTACTAATTGCAACTATGAATAATTGCCTAAATAATTATGCCTTAAAATACCTTCCAGTCCTCCGAAATAACCATTTAGTAGCTACAGTGCACATGCATTTCTTCTCAAATGTTTCTTCCTGAATTTGAGCACTTAAGTGACGGAAGTGTATGTCTATAAGCAGTGACCTATTCTAACCAGGGCTTCAGTGGGCCCCTCATTGCACCATCCTCCACCAGGGGACTTCCTTCCAAAAGGACAGACATCAGCTTTAGAGACATTAATGCGTTTATTCATTCATTCCATAAATATTTGCTGAATGCATATACATGAAATTGAAGATGATTTAAGTCTATTCACCATGTACTTATTTTGATTGTCTTATATACTAATAATGTTTCTGCACAAAGTAAACATATTGCTTTCTATTAGAATATTTTGTACATGTCAAAAGAAGTGCATGTCATGAAAAAATCATATGTTTACATGAATTTTTATCCTCAAGCAACTTATTCCTGTAGCAGAATCAAACTCCACTAACAAAATCCTTTCTGTGAGGAACATATAAGCATGAATAATATTAAACCCTTACATGATATGGCACAAATCTAAGTAGATATTTCTAGACACGTTTTAACAAATGGTTGCTATTATTTTTAATCATTGTCTCATAATTTCCCCTTAACATCATTTGACATCTAGATAGCGATATCACATACTGGATATTTCTGACTTTCCAGTAAGGATCTTTATTAAGACTCAAAATACCTCTCTCTCTCTCTCAAGTACATGTGATCCTATCTCCCTCTAGTGGATTCAACCCACAGAGACATGGGGAAAGAACAGAAGAAAAGAAAAAAAATGCCAAAGAAGTACTAGGCAAAGAACAGAAAATTTATGTGGGGCTAAAGAGGCATCATGACTGATGTCCCATTTTTATACAAATATCTATTGTGGGTTTCAACATCTTCTATGTTGTTTTTATAACAGTTTTCATTTTTAAGTACTGGGATCAAATTTTTATCTTGAGAATCTTCTCACATTTACTCCTCCGTATATTAAAAAAACCAAACAAACATATACCAGCTTCAACCTTTGCTCTACAACTTTTCCACAACAGTGAAGTAGGAGTTATGACATGTCCAGCATGTCGAAACTGTTTGTAGACACATTCAAAGCCAGATGGCTTCTGTTGTTCAAAATATCTGCATCATTCAACATCCATACTCTAAGAAAGAACAGATTGTGGGAGAAGTTGCGGCCTTTGGACCAAGATGTAGAAATGGATTTTCTTTTTGCATTAATTTTATCTTTAATTATTTTTTTTATAGTTTGAAGGATAGAATAGGAAATAGACTAGTTATTTCATTGGTATAGGAATTTTCTGGATGAAGATTAGGCTAAAATTTCCTCAATATTTCCTTTGATTTTGCTTTACTCTGACAGGGCATGGCACACACAAATGTACTTGTTTATGTGACTATTTTTTCCCATGTGTAGGCTTTCTTTGCGTATTTGACAAGTTTCAGGTTGCATTGTTGAATGTTCAACTATGGTGATTTGCCATCACCTATTAACATTACTAATAATTAAGCAGGCATTTATAAAATTTCACAATCTAAAGAAAATGAATCCTTATTACATTAAAGTAAAATTAAGTCTATCAGAGCTGTGAGAGAGTTGAAAGAGCATTGTTTTGGAGCCAGAATCCTAGCACTACTATTTACTCTCTATATGACATTGGACAAGCCACTCACGCTCTCTAAGGCTGTTTCCTTGTCTTTAAGATGAGGGATGAAAGAAATCTTAGAAGCCTTCTGTTTACATCAAACCATCCCTAAATGAGATCGTCTCTGATTTAAGTTACAGTGTCATAGTCCCTAAGATTATCAGTGTATATGCAAATGAGAATAGTATAATAAATCTCATATTCATTGGTAAGCTTCTATTAATAGTTACTGTGTCCTTGAAATCAGACTGTGAACACAGGCAATAGGATTGGTGAGCAAAACATTTGGTTGACTAAATTCACTGGGACAATCTTAATTGTCATGTGAATACATAGGTGCTTGACTCTATTAAGTTAACTATGGGGAAATGAACCAACTAATCTGTCCACAGCTGGATAAATTTGACCCAAGTTTAACACACACACACACACACACACACACACACACACACACAACCTGATTAACAGATGTAATCTTTTCTTCACCCTTAAGTAATGGATCCCCACTGAAGCACATGTTGTCATGAAGTTAAATTGTGTAATCCCTGGCCTCAATTAAGAATGAAATATCATTAAGCTAATATATTTTGACACTGCTGTTATTTTAACATGAATAATGTATTTTTCTTTTTATTTAGGTATTTGGATGGGAACCAGTTTACCCTGGTTCCCAAGGATCTTTCTAACTTCAAACATTTAACACTTATGTGAGTACCATTTTTCCCAATATTTTTCTTCTTTAGATTTTCCGTTCTGTTTAATGAAATGGGGTGGGGGTAGGAGTGGAAGAAAGACAGGGAGAAAATTGTAGAAAATGCTGTGAACCTTTCAGAAAATATAATTCCTTCACAGACAGATGCCTCTAGCTTCTCTCATTTAAGTTCTGGATCATAAGCCACATCTTGAAACGTGTTTTATATATATATATATATATATATATATATATATACATATATATCAGAATATGATACTCCTAGAGCAGGGGTTCTCCTTCAATTCTTGGGGAAACACAAACACAGTGATGTCTTTTCTGGATAAACATAGAATCCTATAAATGGTAATAAAAATCTAAAACTTTCACTGGTAAAGAATAGTCTTTTTGTGAGATCTCATTTAAAAAAACATACAATTTATTCTTGATCTCATCAAATATTGTAGAAGAGGTCCTTTTATATAGAAAAATAATGACCACCAGGAGAAGTAGTAGAAAAAGCACCAACTTTGGAGACCAGGAATAAGGTTAAAATCCTCTCTATGTGACTCTGGAAAAGTCATTTAAATTCTCTAAGCCTAAGTTTCTTCATTTGTAAAATGAGGAGCATAATTAAATGGCCTCAAAGATCCTTTTCACCTCTAAATCTCTGAACCTATGATATGATATTTTCAGTTACAAAGCATTTTCATGGACTATCTTCTGTAATCCTCATAGTAATCTTATGAGTATTACTGCTGTTGCCTGTTATCACTGCTGATATTCTACAGATGATGAAACCAAGATTCACAGAAGCTAATTGACTTGTCCACGACCATGCCACTAGTAAGAATCTCTCAACAAGGCTGATTATGTCTGCTGACCCTATTATTGATTTAATTTATCAAATTTTAAATTTATGGACATTTTTGTCATGTTAATTAAAGGTTCTCTGTTAGAATTTCTTCTTTAAAATCTAGTCTTCCAATAAGCTTGTCACAATTATAGCACGGATTACAAGAAAACTTCATTCTTTCTCCTATTATGGTAATGTCCTACTGATATATCATTCTCTCTAGTTTAATATTGAATTATATAATCTTTTAGGTAATATTATTAAGTCAAACAGGGTCACATAAAATGTTTACTCTATTTTGTATTTGGATTTATCATTTGTGCTTTAAAATGAAATATCTAAATATTAAAAAATTAGGTAATTATATGTACAATATTTAAAGAGCAACTGTAATTTCACCATTTTGATTGGCACTGCTTTAGAGTAATAAGCATGGTTGATGTTAAGGCACTAGGCTGTTAACATTTTTTTTTAATTTACTTCTATAGAATTCTACAAGAATTTGAAAGATTTATGATGGGTCAGTGTGCTTATATGAAAGTAAATGCCAGATGGCTAGGTAATAGGAAATATGTTTCATAGCTAAATAAAAATTCACTCTTCAGGGTGAGGTTGGTGGAATTATTGTGGATCTGCGCAAATATGTCAAAATAATTTTCAAGGTTTTATCAATTGATAGTTATCTTAAGTAACTTAAGGGCTTCTACATGAAAGAAAAATTGGATTTTTCAAACTTCTAAAAGACAGAACTAAGACCAATAGAAGTTACAGAGACGGATGCCCATTCTATTCAGGGAAACCTTCCTAACAATTAGAGCCACCCAGATGGCAATGGACTGCCATGGGAGAGAGAGAAGAGTTATCCATTCCAGCAGTTATTCAAGTATAAGCTGGGCTGCAAAGGGATAGAGAGCAGATTCCCATTCCAAGAGTTCATCAAGTATAAACTAAATGTAGTTTTGTAATGGATGTTATACAAGGGGTTCCTATTTGGATATATGTTGAATTAGCTCATACCTGAGGTACCTTTTGATTCTGAGAGCCAATAATTCTGTTATTGAAAATAACATTTTGAAGAAATATGAACAGATTTGTTTGAATGGGGAAAATGTAATTATAATTGAGAAAAAAGATCTTCAAAGATAAGTAGTTTGCAGAACATATAGAAAATAATAGGAATTGATTTGATGGAGTCTGTTTGTCTGTCTGTCTGTCCTATCAAATCTTCCATAAGACCTAAGCCCAAATCATGAACATGGCATTTAATCTCATTGTGACCTTAAAAAACATCAATTCACTGTTTTTGAGGCTTGCTTTCTTGATCTTTAAAAATAAGGAGTTACACTTAATCAGTTTGAAAACTATTGCTCTGAACTCAATGGTGCATGTAAGAGACTTATTTGTTTTTAGAAGAATACTATCAAGTCCAACAAATGTAAAGTACATTGAGATCTTGGATGATAGCCACAACAGTTAGAACCTAGGATTGTGTTGTTGTTGTTATTATTGTTGTTGTTTTCCTTTTTAGGTACTGCTCTCCCTTAGATGCAAGTTTCATTGGAGTGATATATGATATGATATTTATATCAAAGTCTATATTTTGAACATAACTATATATTTGGACACAATATGCCTATGTTTTAAGGTAGCAAAGTAATCAGTTCAATGACCCTTTTTTAAAAATTGATTGTACTTTCATTTATCAAATTTAGGTTTTTGTTTTTTTAATTAAATTTTCAGGAAGTCTGGAGTAATAATTTGACCATTCCTACTAACAAAACACCATTTTTCTTCCAGCTATTTCTAGCATTTTAAGATTTTTGCTGTGTTCCAAATGACTGTTTCTGCGTTTTGTTTTGTTTTTTGTAGAGATCTAAGTAACAACCGAATCAGCACACTTTCTAATCAGAGCTTCAGCAACATGACACAGCTACTGACCTTGTAAGTTCAAACTTGTAAAACTGAGTTTCAAAAATGTCCAAGTCATTCTGGATAAAACTGAGAGCTGGTAGACAAGTAATAGGAGAAAAGAATTAAAATATTACTCAAAAATAAATAGATACATAAAAATAAAAATAAAATCTTATTCAATTTAGAAGCCTGGGAAATACCTATTTTCCTAACTGCTTTGGATACAGGAACTGCATTTAGTTATTTTCTATTTCTCATTTTTTTATTACTATGACAAAAACTATCATATATATTTTCAGAATTCTTAGTTACAACCGTCTCCGATGTATACCCGCTCGGACCTTTGATGGGTTGAAGTCTCTCCGTTTACTGTAAGAATCTTTCATTTAATAAAATGTCATCTTCTGCAAGCAGCTCATTTTACTAATAATGTCCTTAGTAATTTGTCTTATTAATTCCTTTCCTGAGTGGTTGGGAGTTGGAAAGACAGAGAGAGTGTTAAGCTATGTTTGGAAGGGGGGAAAATGAACATCTTAGTCTGCCATAAAAATAAGAAACTCTGTTTTGGTCAATTATAAATTCATTTTGTTAGATTATGTACCATACATTAAAAAACATGATTTTTAATGATGTCTTGTTACTTATTCAAAGAAATATAGAAGGATTTATTTTTCTATTTCTTATCTTTAGATCTTTACATGGAAATGACATTTCTGTTGTACCTGAAGGAGCTTTCAACGATCTTTCCTCCTTATCACATCTGTGAGTAGTTCTTCCATAAAGAACCTTAAAGACTATTTAAATACATTGAGGTCTCTCTTTTGTTTGTGTTTGAAAAAATATAACTTGTCTGCCTAAAATCTCAACATATTGTGTCTTCTCAAAAAATGATAAGCACTCAGATGACTTGAAAAGATATGTCTGGCCATTTTAGTATAAAAGATGTTTTTCAGTCTGCCAATTACAAGTGAACCTATGGTTGATTAATTATGTAAGAGAAAGTGATTAAGATCGAGCAGATTTTTAAAAACTATAAATTAAAATATGGTAGAATATCATGTATAGATAATCTCATATTAAGTAAAACAGAACTTATTTTTTATCTTCCCTAGGCCTAGGAATATTACCCCAAATATGAAGGAAAAAAAGGTATTTAAAATACCATATTCTGATCTACCATGTTTTATTAAGATATGGCATAAATTGGGGGCAGCTATTTGGCGCAGTGGATACAACACCAGCCTTGGATTCAGGAGAACCTGAGTTCAAACCCAGCCTCAGACACTTACTGGCTGTGTGACCCTGGGCAAGTCACTTAACCCCCATTGGCCTGGAAAAAAAAATAAAAACAACAAGATATGGCATAAATCCTCAGAATACCAGAATCAACCTTACTGTGCTCACAGTTTCCAAATGGGAGTCTGAAAATTCAATGCAGGGGGCATGGTCAGAAACTTGTTTTTTGTTTTTGTTTTTAGTATTATCATGGCAGCTTTGCGAAAGATGAATAGGCAAGAAGAGAGACTTTGCTCATCATCCCACATCTGAAGTATTGTGTTCAGTTCTGGGTTCCACATTTAGAAAGGACGTTGATGAACTAGACAGGGTCCAGAAGAGGTCAACAATAATAGTGAAAAATGTTTAGGTTAGGCAATATGAGAATGGGTTGAAGGAATTATATGTGTTTAGTTTGAAGGAGAGAAGATGTTAGGGGGAAGAGGATATCCTTTTAAAGAGCTCTCATGTTGGAAATTAGTAGACTGGTTTGGCTTCATCCCAAAGGATGGCGATAGGAATATGCAGTAGAAATTGCAAAAAGGAAAAAAAATGTTTGTTATAGAGAAAAAGTACTTAATAGTTAGAATTCTCCAAAATAAGATTGGGGCTACCCCAGGAAGTAGTAAGTTCCACCTCTCAGGTATGCTGTAAAAGGAATTTTGGTATGAATCAAATGAAATGGCCTCTATTATCCTTCTAACTTGGAGATTCTGTAATTCAGTGGCAAATTTATCCCAGCGCTAGCTACTATTTTGAGAGCTCAAAGTCACAATTATGTTACCTTATATACTTTCTTTTTAAAAATTTTTTGCAGGGCAGTGAGGATTAAGTGACTTGCCCAGGGTCACACAGCTAGTAAATGTCAAGTATTTGAGGCCAGATTTGAACTCAGGTCCTCCTGAATCCAGGGCCAGTGCTTTATCCACTGCCACCTAGCTGCCCCCAAAATAATTACTTTTGGGGGGGGCAGAGCAGTGAGGGTTAAGTGACTTGCCCAGGGTCACACAGATAATAAGTGTCAAGTGTCTGAGGCCAGATTTGAACTCAGGTCCTCCTGAATCCAGGGCCAGTGCTTTATCCACTCCGCCACCTAGATGCCCCTATACTTTTAATTCTTAAGGTTAAAGCTTGCTTATATGAGTTATACATTATTATAGTTGTCCCAAAACTTTAGACTTTCTATTGATATATCTATGAGAATTATGTTTATCAGACTGTAAAACAACTATGCATATTTTTCTGAACTAGTTGGAAGTCTTGGTAAGAAATTTTTCTAAATGAGTCACCAGAACTGAAAGAATAAAAAAAAAATAAATGAATATTGAAAGTTGTTCATTTGATGTAATGGGAAGTAAGCAGTTTCAGAATTGTTATTTTTTTATTTTCCTGTTAGGCCATTGGCCTGGACTATAACCATAGGAATTAGTATTTGCTTAAGATATTTTTACACTTTGTTATAACCTGGCTTTTGAGGAAGAATCAATGAATAGAGTTAGGATGGACAATAGAGGTTTTATAGTCTTGCCCCCCTCGTTCTACAGAGATAAATCATGTTTCAAAAGAGTTAAATAATTTGGCCCTAATCAGACAGATAATCAATGCATAATCCTGTGAATTATGACTAATATTTCCTGTTTCCCAATCCTTTTTTTCACTACACTTAGCTGTCTGTCTTGTATATGGATTTTAATCTCAGCTAAATTATCTGAAAATATCCAAATGCATATTAGTGCTAAGTCTTTAAGTGTCATATACATAGACCTCAAGTAGTTACTACTTGCAAGAGGCAGTGTGGCATAATAGAAAGAGAATTAGCCTTAGAACCAGGAAAACTTGAATTCAAGTTCTGCCTTGACACATACTGGCCATAAGACCTTGGACAAGTCACTTTACCTAATGGTGCCCATGGAAACTCTCTTAAGACTCTGGAGTTGCAAAGAAGGCACCAGCCTAAACCAAAAGGAAGAGCTCCCTAACTTGGGAGTTCCTTATACTAATGAAATAAGAAATTGAGTATTTATCCCCATAAGGACTACATATAAATGTCTCAATTTTCTTCTAAGTTAGACGGCTAGACTTGGAGTTGAGATATGAAAATATATCTCATCTCTGACACTTGATAGTAGGCAAATTCCTTAACCTCTTAGGAGTTAATAGCTCAGTTATTTCTGCCTTTTGATTAAAGAATTTAATTAGCTTCATTGTCTGGGAAATATCAATAACAGTCCTTATACTACCTCCCACAATGTGCTTTGTAAACATTACCCTTATAGAAATGTGAATTATTTCCTTCTCTATTATTGCCTTCATAGAAATGTAGGCTATTATTGAGTGTGGAGTGTCTAAAAACTATGGAGATGTTCTATTAAGTTATCAGTTTGATTGACTTCATGAAATGAAAAAAAAAAAACACAGGCCAATATATTTTGTCTTGTTCTTGTTGTTTTTCTGCTCTTTCTCAGAGCCATTGGTGCAAACCCTCTCTACTGTGACTGCAATATGCAGTGGTTATCAGACTGGGTCAAATCAGAATACAAAGAACCTGGAATTGCTCGATGTACTGGTCCTGGAGAAATGGCAGACAAACTATTGCTCACGACACCATCCAAAAAATTTACCTGCCAAGGTACATTTTGTATTGATTGCCGATCGATTTATAAAAGATTGTCATGCAACAAGATATCACTATTCTTTTGTAAAATATAATTCTTGTAAATTATAATTCTTTGAAAAATAATAATTCTTTGTAAATTCTTTTGTATAACCTGGCAGGCTGATACACTGTGGTTAGTAATTTCTTTCATGCTTAGTGGGCCTCAAAGCCTGGCCTTTTCAATAACCATAGCAACTGTCTTCTGGGATCTCATTTTGTAAGGAGAAAACCTAAGTTATTCAAATGTGATTCATTTTAATTAAAGAAAAGATCCCATTGTTCTTTGGCAACTACTATGATGTCTTTTAAAATTGGGAGGAAGGAGGGGAACCGACAAAATTATTCTGGTTTTCTTTTTAACATAAAACATCTCCTCCCTGACCAAAAAACCTTCTTCATCCATGTGGCCTCTAACAAACTCTTCCTCTTCTACTTTTACCCTTCTACCACTTATGCCCTGATTCTAGAGATTCCAGGGCCCTGTCATTCTCTGATACCAGGTAAGGTAATAAATGGATACTCATGTGTTGAAATTGAACCTTCTGACTTTCCTAATGTAATCCAGACTTTCCATTCTCAGCCTCTTCTCTCCCTTCAGTGTATGGTTTTGTGAATTCTGGGTATTCTTCCATGCTAAGTTGTTTTCATGTTACAGAAGAACCATTAATTGCTTAAAAAAATTCTAATGTTCATGATAACTCTTGGACACTAGAAAAGTTATTCAGTAAATATCGATGAAAAACCTTCTTTTCTACAAAATGCTAGGTTGGCCACTGTAGGGGATAGAAGGAAATGTAAAATACAGTCTCTGCCCTCCAGGGGCTTACAAGTGGTACATGGGGATAATAGGAAGACCAAAGGACATGGATTCTAGAGGCTTGAGTTTGAGGGCCAGCTCTGTTGCTGCTTGGCTGTTTGACCTTCAGCACATAGATCCATCTCTCTGGATTTTGCTTTCTTCCTCTTTAAAGTGAAGGAGTTCTTTGTTCCATGGTCTTAAAGGGTCTTCTAGCCATAAAAATTCTATGAATTAAAAAAAACAGCACAATAGAATTTGGAACTAGAAGGGGCCTTTGAGATCATCTGGATGAAATTCTTCATTTTATAATTAATGGAACAAATGCCTAGAGACTGCTTCAAGGTCACACAGGTAGTAAGTAGGAGAGCTAGCATATGAAATCTGATGCCAAATATGCTGTTAATACTACTCTATGCTTTGAGAAATAAGACACAAATGTCTGAAAAGGTAAATAAGGTAAAAATCAAAAATTATTTCAGGGTAGTAGCATACAATTAATTACTAAATTGATTATTTAATGTTAAATAATTAATGCTAAATTAAAAGCAGTTATTGCTACATACCTTCAATCAATAAATAAGCCGTCAAAAATGTATTTATCAATTACTATATGCTGGGTATTGTGCTAAGTCTGGGGGACACGGAAACAAAAGCAAAACAGTCCCTATCCTTAAAGATCCCACATTCTAATGAGTGAAATAAAATATACCTATGCAGGGTGTGTCCCAGAAGTCTTAGTACAACTTCAAGCCTTAATAGTTTTGAGAAACCCTGCATACAGGTATGCAGAGTATAGACAAAATGAATACAGGGTATTTTGAAAAAAGAGATCAGAAAAGACTTCTTGTAACAAGATTATCGGTGCTTAGCACGGTATCTAGCACACAGTAGGTGCTTAAAGAAATGTTTATTGATTGGTGAGACTTCTGACTTTTCGGGGAAACCAAGAATTCTAAGAAGCCAAGGTGAGGAGGGAGAACAGTCCAGGTGTGGAAGACAACCATGACAAAGGCAGGGAGATGGGAGGCGTAGTGTCCCGTGTGAGCAACAGGACAATAGGTTGATAGCTGAGTACACAGAAAGAAATAATGTATGAGAAGCTTTGAAAGGCAAAGAGGATCCAAATTATGAAAAGCTTTAAATTCTAAGATGGAGTTTACATTTATGGAGATAATAAGAGGATGCTATGGTTTTACTGAATAGGGGAGAGGACATGGTCATATCTATACTTTTGGAAAATCACTTTTTCGGCTATGTGGGAAACAGTAAATATTGGCTTGGAAAGATATTTGAGGCAGAGAGACCAAATAGGAAGTTATTGTAGTAACTCAGGTCAGAGGTGATGACCTTAAAATAGATTGGTAGCTGTTAAGGGGAGGAGACCCATGGAAGAGGAAGGGATGTTGTGGAGATAGGAATGTCAAGATTTGGCAAATGACTGTCTGTAAGGACTGAGTGAGAACGAAAAGTTGAGTTTGACTTTAAGGTTGTGACGTTAGGTGACTAGAAGGATGACTGTGCTCATGAGAGAAAGAGGGAAGTTCCATAGGGGGCTGGCTTAGAAAAATAATGAGTTATCTTTTGTACATGATGTATTTGAGATACCGATAGGGCATCCAGTTTGAAATGTCTGGTACTATTTGGTGACATGAGACTAGAACTAGAAATGGATCACACTTTGGTCTTAGGTAGTTAGGAAAGGCTTTTATCAAAAGCAAAAACAAAGGAGGTGATGTTTGAGCCAGGTGTTGTAGGAAAGGAAGAAAAGCAATTCCAGTGGGTAAAATATCATGAGAAAAAACACTGAGACAGAAAAGCACAAAAAGTATATGAGAGATGAGTGAGGAAATAATCAGGGCTTGAGTGGAAGGCTTCTGTAGGAGAATAAAGATGGGAAAGTCAATTTGAGACCAGATTGTGCCGGACCTTAAATGCCTGATGTACAGTGCCCAGTGTGGAAAGAAAGAAGAATGACCCAAGACAGATCAGTTTAAATTTTATTCTGGTTATCTTCTACATTAGCAAATCATTGGTTTTCATTTGTCTTGTTCCGTCATTTTCCAGTCATGTCCAACTCTGTGATCTCATTTGGGGTTTTCTTGGCAGAGACACTGGAGTACTCTGCCATATCATTCTCCAGTTCATTTAACAGATGAGGAAACTGACACAAACAGGGTTAATACTTGCACCAGGGTCATACAGCTAGTAAATGTCTGAGGCCAGATTTGAACTCAGAAAGATGAGTCTTCCTATCTCCAGGCTCAGCACTCTATCCATTTACACCTCCCAGCTGCCTTCATTTGTCTTGAATGATTACAAATATTAGGTAGCAATCAATCAACAAAGCTACAAAAGAGATCAGTTCAAAGCCTATACTTTTGCTAAAGTGTAAAGCCATGTAGATATTAAAGATGAAAGAAATATAACCTCTTTTGATTTGGCTTTTTATTCTATCCAGATTTCTAATCCCTTAGTGCCTTCTTTAGAGTTATAGAATGTTACAGCTGCAAAGTTCCTTAAAGATCATCTGAGAATCTTAGGATCCAGAGCTGAAAGGGACCTCAGAGGTTACCTATTCCAACTTCCTCATTTTACAGATGAGGAAATGTCTCCAACTAATAACTTCCTCTGCATGTGAGACAAGGGAAATTATTATGCCCTTAGGAACTTCTTTATAGGTCATTTTCTTAGTATTTTTCAAAAACTTTCAAGTAAGTACAGTGAAATCTCATAATTCAGAGTCCACTGACCTAAAAAAAAGGAATAGGACCCAAGTTAATTTTTGTAGCACCTGTGAGAAAGGTTTTTCAAGCAAATGAATGATTGCTAAAAAAAAAAAAAAGTATTTAAGCTACTTTAAAAATACTTTTAGCATCTTCAGACATTTTGAAGAATCATTTACTTATAAACTATTTAGACAAATTACTCTCATCTATGAGCTGAGACATTCTCTGTCTCTCTCTCTCTGTGTCTCTGTCTCTGTCTCTCTCACCCCATTTCTCCCTCCCTCCCCCTGAAATGCTTTTTAGCTGATCTCCAGTCTTTGTCTTTATGTTTGGCTTAGCTGCCAGAACACTGGATTTATATCTTACTCAGGAAGAACTCAATTTGAATACTACCTCACATCTTCACTAGCGATGTGACTGTAGGCAAGTCATTTCAACTCTCTCAACGTCAGTTTCATCTGTCTTACGGAACTGAGAATAGTAGCAGATATTTCTTTCACAGAATTATTGTGAGGATCAAGAATAATAATAACAGATGTAAGGCACTTGGCAAATCTTAAAATGATATAAAAATGTCAGCTGATATTATTATGCGCTTGAAAGTGGCTACTTTCAAGCATATAAAAGCAGTGAATAGACTGCTAGGCTTGGAGTCAGGAAGACTTGAGTTCAAATTTAGTCTCAGATTTTTACAAATTTATGACTTTGTACAAGTCACAACTTCTGTTTGCCTTAGTTTCTTCAGCTATAACAGGAATTAGTAATAGCACCTACCTCCCAGGATTGTTGAGAGGTAATATTTATAAAGTGCTTAGCATAGTAGGTGCTATATACCTGCTAACCATTATTGTTCTTGCTGTTGTTGTTATGTAGGGAAAGGATTTGTCCTTAACCTGAAAAATCAGTACTCATTCATTGCGATTTATTTGTGGATTAAAAAAAAAAAAACAACAACAAACAAAAAAGTAGAAGACCTTTGGGGCCTTGTTTTTTTTCCCACCAATGCTATTTTAAAATAGGATCTTCAGCAGAGAAAAGCAGGGGACCAATGAACAGCATTCTGGTTTGGAAAATGATGTCTAAGAATAGGCTCTGGATTTCTAGACCTCAGCTGAAGATCAAAGAATGATTAAATCATTGCTGGGGTGGAATACACATAGATAAGGCTTATAAAAGAACATCTGCTTAGAAATGTTGAATATAAAAACTCGGGTTTAAACTTAAAATGGAAGGGAGGGGAGAAATTGGCCATATAAGTCTGCCAAGCAGGTATATTCCATTCGAGTGTAAGCTCCTTGATGGCAACGACTCTTTTTGCCCTTCGTTGTAGCCTCAGCATTTAGAGCCTGGCACACAGTAAATCCTTATTAACTGACTTTTGACTGAGGAAACACGGAACCCTGAAATAATAGATTTTAACAATACAGGAAGAAGACAACTAGCAGAGAGTCCTGACAGTTCACAGGAGATGATATCCATAAAACAAAGTGTGGCCTTAAAAGCCATGGCCCCAGATAACACATCTTAAAATCGACAAAATATAAAATAAAGAAAGGGAAAAAGAGATCTTAACACAAGGAAGTAAATTAATCATGCTGAATATCATTGAGACTTGTTGGGATGGGATTCATGACTGTAGAATAGAGTTTTTTGAAGTATATACCTTACTCACAAGGAAAGCAGGAGATAGTGGAGTAGTACTGTATATTTCGGAGATTTACTTATACAAAGAAGTACAGGAAAACATAGCAGGGGAAAACAGTGATGAGCACTTGGGTAAGAATTGATGGGGAAACAAAACATAAGTGATGTGATGGTGGTAGTCAGCTACAAGTTATCTGGCCAAAAGGAGGAAAGAGATAAGTTTGAGAGGCTGGTTATAAACCTGGCTTGGACATGCAGTGTCCAAAGTGATGAAGGCTTTCCATTATTTGGATTTCTCCAGGAACTCTTTCTAAGCAAACAATTGAACAGTTGGCATATTTTTCATTTGCATGAATATTAATTTCATCTTTTTAAAGTAATGAGAAAAACTGTTGTTCCGAACCTCATAGTGATTAATAAAAAGGAAACTGGTTGCTGAATTAGAAATGATGGATTTGGGATGGATTTCTATTTTAGAGTTTATGGTAGAGAAGAGCCAAATGTAGTCTGATGTGCATCCTAGATTTTGGGAGAAAACAATTTTTTAAAAAGTTAAGCAGAAGAATAAGTAAGATTTTATGGCTTAATATTTTATACAGGAAGTCAGAGTTAAAGGCCCTCACTAGCACCTGGGGGGATTAGGAAAAGGATAAAATTCAGCACCAAGGAGGTGATAGTTACACTGTATTTCACCCTTCTCCATCCACTGCATTTAGTTCTAAACATCACATTTTTAGGAAGAAGCTTGACAAACCTGAAAAAGAGAAAATTTGGGAGGGAGTTGGGGAAGATATGATCATTGTCTTCAGCTTTTTGAAAAGTCATCATGTGACCCACTTTTTCTCCTTGACCCATATAGCAAAAGTTGGAGCAGTGAGTGGACATTGCAGAAAAATCTTCTTTAGCTATAGTTTAAAAAGGAAAAAAACAACACCACCTTACTAATAATTAGAGTTAGCTTACAGCATAATAATAGATTCATAGAATGGTAGAGTGAAAAGGTACTCTGGAGAACACAGAGCAAGCTCAACCACTTTATTTTAGAAATGAGAGAACAAGGCCAGGAAATATTCTGACTGGACCAAGGTCATAGAGGTAGTTTAGGGTGCTAAAAGCCCAGCACTTTAACAACCAATTCAGTATTCTTTGCAAAATGGCATGTGGTCTTTCTCCTACTGACTTAACTATTATACTTTTGCCGTATTATTAGAGTCAGCCTTTAGCCAAAAATGGTGAAACCATTGTTTGTGATTTAGTCCTTAAAAGGCCTCTGATTCCTGGAATTTGTGTTAAAAATTCTAAATCACTTGGCATTAAATTTATGACATCATAGTTTTGACTAACAATGACAGGAACTTTAATTCTCAATTCTTTTGCAAGAGACTGGACTATTTAACTCTGCTTTCTCTTATTAACTTTGGATTTTGTAGTGAAAACACAAGTGTGGTTAAATCAGTTGGCTCAAATTTGAAAAAGAACTAAAAACTCATTAGAAATTCTTTAACCTCCCGAGATATTTAGTCCAGTTTAGAAACAATAAGCTGGCAAATGTTTGGTTTCTTAGCCAAAATTTCTAACATTTGAGGCTTATTATCTTTGGTACACAGATTAAACTATGAGACAATCAGGATTTATGCCAAGAGAGTTAGTTTAGAAAAAATAACTAATGAAAATATTTAGGCATATCCATTATTAGTAGCCAAGAGCAACATCTCTGGAAAGCTTAGTCAATTTTTCATTTGGAAAAAAATGTGTAGATATACATACATACATACATACATACATACATATAAATGAGATTAAAATCATATGGAAAATCTGAAACAGATTTTTTAATATAATGAAAAAGTATAGCCTTGTAAAAATCTCTAGTCTTTCCATTGTGATTTTATGTAATGGAAATTTACGGAGTTTTGATTGAAACTTAATTATAATGTCAAAGTTCTTGATAGGCTTATCATCAAAAGTGGTTTTGCAAGTATGTGGAGCTTAAAATCATTGCTTTCAAATGGAAACCTCCTTTTTAAGTAATTATGGTTCAACATAAAATTCTTCCATAGTATTTCCTGAGTTGTCTTTGATATAGCTTTGACTTCTATACAAGGGCAGTGATAAAATATTTTATTATTTGATTCATGTTTCTGAGGGATGCTTGAGTGAGGACAGACTCCAGGTTATAGTTAGAAAATTTTGGCTGGAGCTTTTGGTAATAAATCAAAATGAGATCCTATTCTCTGTGGATGGCAATATTGGTATCAGGTGCATAGCTAGTCATTTGAGTCAAATAAGCAAGCCAGCATATAAGCCTTAATGGTTTTTAAGGTCTGACAGGACTTCCATTAAAGATGAAAAGAAATGGCAAAGACAAATTGTTCATCAAAACTTTGTGCCCTTTGAATTATTAAGCCAAACCCATCCCTGTCTGTGGACAATGGGAGAACTTATGCTGTTATACTTTCTTAATGATACTAAATCAGAGCAGTTGGTAGAGATTGGGTGCTTTCCTTTCAAGAGCAATGGAAACAATCTATGTCTTCCAGTGGAGTTTTCCTTTCTTTTTTGTGTATGTTACCATATGGATATGCTGGTGTATGGTACATTGCTGTTTCAATGTGTCTTGAAATCCATTGCACTCTTATAAGTAATAAGGAAGGTAAATTGCATAAAATTATATCAGTAAGAGAAATCGGAACCCTTTTTATAGCAGCAAGGGTGAGGAAGATGAATTAAATCTACACATTTTTCCAATGTTGGCCACAAAGTTATATCTTATAGCCAGCACACTCAAATCAGAACTGGTAAAACTTAAAATCATAAAGATTATTCACTGTGGACATGCTTAACAAAAGGCTCATTGTACCTAGTTCTACTCACTGTTGGCCTAATCAGAGACTGCTTCTATGCCACTTGTGTGTGTTTTTTGTCCCAGCAGATCAAAATAATTTTATTACTTGAAGGCAAAGAAAGAGAAAGTCAATTGTTTAAAAAAATCCTGAAGAAAATAACAAATATCCTAACATACCTAGAATTTGATTCCCTTCCTTCAGAATGTTTCTCCATTTTACATTTTAATGATGACTTCACCCTATACTTCTGGTCTGGTCCAAGTTTGGACTCTTCCCTTCCCTAGTCTAGTTAAATGATCCTAAGACAACTTCATATTTCATTTCTAGCATTGCCTTCATCAGCATGGCTACTTAGAAGTATTGAGTGTGTATGTACACACACACACACACACACACACACACACACACTGACTCAATGACAGCTTTAATTTGCACTGGATTAAAAACCATTTAATATAGATTATTGGAAAAAAACCACCTTAGATTTCCTTGAGGATTGTCATAGAATGAATGGTGATAGTTTCTTAGCAACAATCTGATGCATGAAACACAGTAGTTTCCCTTGTATGCATTAAGGAGTGGGGAAAAGTAGTAATAATACATGCTTCCAAATCCTTCTTTCTTCTTTAGAGCCTATTTTGCCATGCTGTTTGAATTAAGGAGTGATCGTACTTATTACTCATATTGAAGTAATGTTTATTAAATGTTACTTAAGTGCAAGACAATGAATTAGGTGCTGGGACTACTAAGAAAGATACAGCAGAGGCCTACTCTCAAGGAATTGTTAAATATCTAATATGGGTTTGGAGAAGAAAGACAAATACATAAATAACTGGGGACAAATAACAATGAGAAACACAGATAACTGGAAAAAAAGTACAGAGAGCTTCAGGCAAAATGACACAAGAAATCTGAAGAGGGGAAAATCATTTTTGCCAGGGTAACCCAGGACAGCTTTGGGAAGGAAGTGCCATTTGATAAAGAAAAGGGTAATGTTAATAGACAAATATCAGAGAGACGGCCCATTCCAGTATTTGTGTTGAGGAAGTATATGAGCATAGATATGATGATTAAAGAGAAGAAGAAGACAGATAGTAATTAACAATGATGGGAACACAAAGGGCATAAAAGGGAGTCGTAACAGACAAGGCAGGACAAGCATCCATGTATCTCTCTTCCACTACCCTTAGTCTTACCAATTACTTCCAGATAGTTAATAAAAAATAAGGATGTGTGTATTGCCTGCCCCAAAAGAAATGTTAACCTATTCCCTGGTTGGTTCCTTTGTCATAGAAGCATCTAGAGTTCTAGAATTAAATTCCTTCCTCCAACTTGTTGGATTGTGCCTCACAAAAAGTATTACTAGAGGATTTTCTGATATTTGTCATGGCAAAGGGACCACTAAACATATATTACTCATATGGAGAGAAAAAATTGATTTAGATTTTCAATTATAACTGAGTTTCTGTCCATAAATCCAATGTTTCTGTACACATAAACCTTTTGGAAGTGCAAATAAAAACAGCTTGCAATTAATAATGATGGTCTGAATGACTGCCTTGCTGTAGAATTCTAAACAAAAATAACAGCAATAACATAAGAGCATAGAGTTAAATCATATAAACTTCCTAAGCACTGCTCAATATATGATGAGCTATGGAAACTTCCTTATCACCTATCTTTCTACTATTTCTCCCTTTCTTCCTACTTCCTTCTTTTTATCTTCCGAACCATTAGACATTCCCTGCTACTAGGGAATCTGAGGCCAGTGGATTTCTTGATTCCGGGGGTCTAAGATACAATAGGCCTAAGGCTGACTGTCACACTATGGTAGTCGCTAATATGGTGAGCCCTCAGGGGTCATAAAGTTACCGGGCTAAATCGGGGCAGGTCAGCCAAAGTCAGAAAAATTGGTCTAGGTAAAACTTCAATACCAATCAGCATTAGGATCAGCCCATGAATGTCTAATGTATTTCCAGCCCTGCCAAAATAAGGAGAACCAATCTCGACGGCAACAACAACAAAAAGTATATAGAAATCTTTCTTTGCCATTTATCTGGGGCCTATTAAGTGCAAAGCACCATGCCAGGTATTGAGTAAGATGCAAAGATAAGTGGCACATATCCCTTCCCCTCATGGAGTTTACTGCAATCTAGCAAGGGAAGATATTCTATATATACAATTATGAATGCTACCCAATAATCATGATGTAGAAGAGACCAACATAAGAACATAACAATACAGTAGGGTCTGCATGTTAGTGTGATCTTAGGATGGAAAGTTCATTCCTTAAGACAGCAGCCATACAGGACCTCATTGAGAAAGTTACATTTGAACTGGACATTGAAAGATGGGTAGGATTTCAAAAGACAGATGGGAAGATACAGGGATCTAGAACCAGATAGGTTATATATGAGGTTATAGAAATAAGGTATAGAACCAGATGAAGGGAAGAGTCTGAGCAAAGGGATAGAGGATGTAAAATCATAGATCTTTTAAAGGGATATCAAACATTGCAATTTGAATGGGGCCAAATGCACAAAGAGGGAAGCAGTATGAGATAAGGATAGAAAGGCAGATTTATATCAAGTTTAAAGAGACATCAAATACCAATGCTATTATCCTAAGATATGTATATTATATATATATATTTCCATTTTATTATATATTCATTTAGCTATGAATTGCTGAATTCTAGTGACTTCTTAGTTCTTCAGTTGTTTCAGTCATGTTTGACTCTTTCTGACCCCATTTGGGGCTTTCTTGGCAAAGATACTAGAGTGGTTTGCCATTTCCATCTCCAGCTCATTTTTACAGATGAGGAAACTGAGGCAAACAGCAAGTGTCAGAGACCAGATTTGAACTCACGAAGATGAGTCTTCTTGACTTCAAGTTCAGTACTCTGTCCACTGTGCCACCTAGCTACTGACTTCTTAGAGGGAACATTATTAATAAAATTAGTGGTGCATTATTGCATGACAAGCAGGACAATTTTATATACCATAGAATTTTTTTTTAGCTATAATATATCCTGTGTAAAGAATTAATTGTTATTTGAGGTTTTTATGACCTCATCTTTGGCTAGAATAAAAAAAAAACTCAACACGCACACTGGCTTCTGGGGCTCCACAAACGGCATGGTGCTCCACCCACTGGTTGTAGCCCTTGCCATGGTGCAGGCACCTCATGTCATCACCACTCACCAACGCCTACATGGGCCTGGCAAAATTATAATGATTGGAAGTCTGGTGAGGGCAGTCATGTGAATGTCAGAGCGGCCAGCCAATTGGCTGGGGGCTGTGTGTGGTCAGACTGGGGTCTGCTGGGAAGGAGGGAGGAGATTCACCATTCTGGCTTGAAGCTGGAAGGCAACAGGACGCTGCTGTGTGTTCTCAGCTAATTCCTGGGCGGTGCTGTTGTTCAGGTTATATAATTTATCTTTCCCCATTTTATTTCCTTTCCCTTGATCCTACTGATCCTGTTGGTGTTTTTTTAAGTTCGTTCTTGTTAAATAAATCTTGCTCTGTTTTGAGGAAGGCGGCTGGTCTCCTTCCTTGCTTCAATATTGTGGCGAGCCGCTGAGCTAACACTCCCCAATTAAAAATTGGTCCCTACACCTGCTAGGGAGAAGAGGCTGTAAGACATCTCTACAGTTAGCCCATGCTTTTCTATTTTTGCAGGTTGTAGAAGCACCTCTTACCATAAAGTCCTACTCTAAACCCAGTCTGGCCTGAGAGGTACCCCTTGAAGGTTCTTGTCGAAGGCAGTGCCAGTCCTGTACAAGTTCTGGTGCTGCTACCAACAGGGAAAGACTTCAAGTAGGGAACAAGTGAGTGGTTGCCTTCTCTGCTCCAAGAAGCCTAACTCACTTTGGAGAGGCTCCACATTCAAGGATCAGGCCACCAGGTGATAATGTTTCTGACCACAGGAATACGCAGTGGCTATGAAGGAACAGGGGACGGCTATCTACTTCAGTGAAGAGAGTACCCACTCCAGTGAGATTTCACACACATACAAACACACAATTAAATGAAGATACTTATCTATAAATATATTATCAACTTATTAATTATCTATAAATATATTATCAACTTAAATATATTAATAATTTAATTAAATGTATGTATTTCTCTCTGTGTATATATATGTATATATATATGTATATATGCTCTTAAAAAGAGAAAGAAAACACATATCCTTGAAATATTTAAAAGTGCCCCCTAAAAGATCAGATAGAAATAGCTTTGCTTTGCAAAGAAGGAAATAGAAAAACCTCATCTGTTACTTGTATGTTTCAATTCTAAGAACTTAAGTATATAAAAGCCCTTTGGATAATCTTACTTGTCACCTGTTTGAAGGCAGGCAGGCAGACAAAGTAAAACAGGTTACAGCTTCATAGTTTTGCCCTTTACTACCCTCGCAACACTAAGCATTGAGACTGTCCATGTTTCCTATGCAGAGATGATTCTGCTTATTTGCTCTCACAATTAGCGTGTGCTGCAAGTTGTTTTCCCAATGGAGGCAATGAATTTGCACTTATTCATCCAATCTCCAGCCCTTCCTCCAGCCCCTTATGCAGGCCCCCTCGGGACCAATGGCATATACTTCCAAGACAGCTGGCCAGGGTTAAGGGTGCAGTCTGTGGTCATGGAACACAGCCACAAAAGCAAACTGGCTCTTAAGGGGATTGAACCTGTGACCTTGACCCCATTAGCACCAGGCATCAACCAAGGAAACTAACAATGCTGATTCCTACTTTGACATCAAAACTCCCTACAGTTGTTCCCATAAGGAAGCTACCCAACAGAATAGTTATTTCCTTTGTTATTTTCCTCCCTCCATCCTCTACTCCTAGGGCCCCATGTTACAAATAATGAAAATAGCAGGAAAAAAGACCTCATATATATTTCTTTATTAGAGTTACCTCTTTCTGGGAGAAAGAGGATTAACCAGGAACTAGGAAACTGGAGTTCTTGTCTTTATTTCATCACTAGCCAGCCATGTGAACTTGGGTAATCACTTTAGCTCTCTATACCTTCATTTCTGCATCTCACAGGATTATTAAAAATATAGGGCAGAAAATGGTGCACCAAATCTGGGTTCAGAGACCCACGTTTGAATCCATGTTCTTCTATTTACTACTTTAGTGACCTTGAGCAAATAATTTCACTTCTCTATGCCTCGATTTTCTCCTCTGTAAAATGATAGGGTGGGATTAGAGGATTTCTGAGGTCTCCTCAAGATCTAAATCTACCAACCTGTAATAAAACTGATAGATTCAAGAGCCCTTTAAAAAAAAGTCCTATGAAAATAGAAAGCATGATGACTTGTTTGTGACTGTTTTATCTATTTACAATAGAGTGTTATCCCCACAAGGCAATGATTTCTATGATATTATGCAAGGAATCATCTTATTAACACAGTTTAATGATGATAAAATAATTTCTTAGGTTATAGCACAAAGAAAAGCTCCAAGTCCATCTCAAGACTTCACTAATATATACAATAAAAGTAATTCACTGGTTCTTTAAAGAATGGTAGAGGGGCAGCAAGGTGGCGCAGTGAATAAAACACCATGCCTGGATTCAGGAGGACCTGAGTTCAAATCCAGGTTATATATGACACTTACTAGCTGTGTGACCCTGGGCAAGTCACTTAACCCTCACTGCCCCACAAAAAATAAAATAAAACAAAGAATGGTGTAAATTCATAGCAATAAATGAAGGTCTTCTTAATATAGCTTCTGATGATGCCAAACTATTTTTAGGTCCTGTGGATATTAACATACTTGCTAAATGTAATCCATGCTTATCAAATCCATGTAAAAATGATGGCACCTGTAACAATGATCCTGTAGACTTCTATCGATGCACTTGCCCATATGGTTTCAAGGTAAGTGGAGGAGAAGCCTCAGGAAAAAAAAGTCTAAATCGTGTGTGTGTGTGTGTGTGTGTGTGTGTGTGTGTGTGTGTGTGTGTGTGTGTGTGTGTGTGTGAGAGAGAGAGAGAGAGAGAGAGAGAGAGAGAGAGAGAGAGAGAGAGAGAGAGAGAGAGATCAAGTATTGTGTATGAGTATGTATGTGACAGAAAGATAGACGGGAGAGGGCACTGGAAATTTTTTTTTTTTCCCTGTTTGCATCTTTGTAACTCGAGCACTATTTTGTTGATACTCAATTTTTGCGTTTTTTGATTGTTTGGTTTTTAGGGCCAGGATTGTGATGTTCCAATTCACTCCTGCATCAGTAACCCGTGCAAACATGGTGGAACTTGTCACTTAAAAGAAGGAGAAAAAGACGGATTCTGGTAGGCTGATATCATGTGTAAACAACCTTCTAAACCTGAAACACTGGAAGAGGAAAAACTAATCAAAAATTGCTTTTACTTTCACATCCCAGATATTAACAGGGAGAGAACCTTGCGAATCTTTTGATAAGCATAGTGTCATTGCGGCCTCTCTTGTTGGCATTGGAATTTTAAGAAGCTACAATGTCCTCAGAAATCTCAGTGTGCTTTTTAAAATGAGAATTACAAAATAACAACACGTTATGATTAGTCAAGGCAGATCAGGGAACACCATAGTATTGGTTCCATTATGCTAATTAATAGCTGGCTAGCCCCCTGCTGAAAGTCTCATATTCAGCTGTTGTTTTGTGTATTGCTTTAACAGACAGCATGTAAATGATAAGATGTAAATCCCACTGAAACAGAAAATTAATGATTCATTTCCAAGCTACTATGCCAGTAGATAAACATGCTGTGAGCATTTTTAATCTGGAGTTATTTAATCATACAGTACAATTACTCCAGATGTACTTCATGAATTATGAAATACAGTTCTTTATTAAAGGACTCTAATAATTTCACATAAGAATGCTAATCTACTGCTCAAGCTTGTTAGAAATGCCACTCTTAAAAGAAACATTCTTCATTCCTGCAATTCATTAAGAAATTATCCCTATATTTTCTATCTAGACTGTACCCAAAGATTATTTGGCTACTTAATCAGAATTGAATTGTAAACATTTTATACTACTTCAAAGTTGTATTGTAATTAGAACTTGGAGGTGTGCAGTTTGTCAGCCCATGAAAAACAAACATTTTCTATCTCCCACCCACCCACCCCCAGGTCAAGGGCATCAAAGAGAGGGTAATAGGTTTCTTCTTAAAATCCAAACCAGGGGGCAGTTAGTGGATAAAGTACTGGCCTTGGATTCAGGAAGACCTGAGTTCAAATCCAGCCTTAGACACTTGACACTTAACTAGCTGTGTGACCCTGGGCAAGTCACTTAACTCTCATTGCCTTGCAAAACAAAAAAACAAACAAACAAACAAAAAAACCCAAACCAGCTGTTCATCAGTCATGATCGACCTTACAACAGAATCACAAATTATGCTACAAGAGCCCAACTAGGTATTTGAAAACATCTGGGACATTATAATATACTTTGCTTGTGCTTCTGACTTGCAAATATACCCACACTTTTGACTTTCAAGGACATGAAACCATTTGCCATCATTAAAAACAAGCATGATTTTTCCTTCTCCAAAGATGCTTTTTAGTTTCTGTTTTTTCAGAGCATTATTTTAAATTGGTACTTGCAGCATGTCATCTAAAGTCATTTAAAACTGAAATTTCTCCACATTTAAAGGCTCTGTAATTGGTGAATCTGTAATTTTCAGTATGTGAACTCTGAATGTTCAGAAATATAGAAGAAAATGTTTGTTCTTCACTCCTTTCTGGTTTGCAGGTGTACTTGTGCCGATGGATTTGAAGGAGAAAATTGCGAAGTGAATGTTGATGACTGTGAAGACAATGACTGTGAAAATAATTCCACCTGTGTTGATGGAATTAACAACTACACATGCCTTTGCCCACCTGAGTACACAGGTAGGATGTCCTTACACTGACTAACAGTGCTACAGGAACAAACCAGGGTGTCTGTTTAAAGCCTCAGTGTGTGATGAATAAAGTGTACTGTGGGGGTTGGGGAAAAACAACTAGTTATTTTCAGAAATCTAAACAAATGCAAATTAAGAATTGGCTTATGGTTTGGGGCCAAGCACAAGAGGACCAGGAAAAATGAATAAGAAACTGTCCATGAGCATCGAGATGTGCCACTGTGCCCATATGAGCTGTACAGATCTTTGATTCCCACAGATGAACAGTGTGAGCAAACAAAGAAGTCCCCCAGTGCAGAGCAGTCTACTTGTAAACATAAAACAAAGGAGAGTTTTGTTAATTTAATCAAAACATAGTGACATTCAAAGACGCTACACATATCTATACATGTTTCTTCACTTCTGCGTTTGCTACCATAGTAGCTTCATAAAGTATTATCTGATGGTCCCAATAAGAGGGGGAAATGTCACCAAAATAGCAAAGGAAGCACTACTTTCCCTAAGACTCTCCATACTGCTCAACACCTTTCTCTTATGAATTTTTATTGGGGATGCCCATACTCTCTTGTCCTGGAAAAAACTAGTTTGCCATCAAATAAGGATCAAGTTCATGTTAGCATTAAATATTTAAAGATTATTTGTTTAGTAATTAACATGAATAGTTATTTCCCTTCCCCAAAATGAGCATTACATTTTAATAACCTTATTACTTAATAACTAATCCACTATGTAGAGACATTGATATTTATAAGCAAAGGTTACACATATTTTTTAAATAAAAAAATGTGGAAAATAGTACTTTTCCAAAAAAAAAATTTGAAAAATTTTGACTTTATTACATACATGATTCCCCAGGTGCCCAGGAATTTTTCAAGAATACTTACTTGAATAACAATTAATACATGATTAATTATTTCAGTTAGTGAAATGATAAACTCAGGAAACCAAGATTCACTTCTTTAATTTCACAAAATGGAAGCATGTTAATAATATGTGCCTTGTACCTGGGCTGAGTTAGAAATCTGTGCGTGCGTGCGTACACGTGTGTGTGTGTCTGTGTGTGTGTGTGTATTTCTGATAAGTACCTGGACAAGCAGAAGTCATGACCTGGCACACTTTGATTTTCAAGTTACTTTTTTTTTCCATTTTGTAATAATTTGCATACAATATTATAGGAGGAGTTGGATTCTATTCTCTTTTTAAACCTAACATTTTTTTTTGTCTTTAGCTTAGTGATTTCTTGTTGGTTTTTCATTTTTGATTTCTTTCTTTTGAGACTTCTCCCTATGTGTACACCTATATTCTCCAAGCTGTCTTCCTGACACAGTCCTATCAGCTACTCCTACCATCTGTTGTACTCAGAACTGCCTTAAGGATTCTTTATGACACAGTGGGAACTGTTTACCAATTCCTCTAGTTTCTGCTAGGAAACATTATCAGTCACCTGGCTTTTACAGATAGCAACTGTTTCCAACCTGTTTCTTAAATATACAGAACACTGCCAAAGTCACCTTTTAAACAAATAACAAGCATCGGTTTCTCCAAAAATATAAGGGAAACCAAATGTGGAAGCCTGTCCGTTACCATTAAAATTTGCCATTGCCTTTCAAATGACCACATGAGTTCAACACGTACATCCTTCTATAAGGACTCTTAAAGATATTCTAAAACCAAACACTTTCAGTGAGTATTAGCACACTTTGAATAATGTTTGAAAGATTAGAAGCATCAGCTTTTTCCAAAGAAATACAAACAATGAACAAAATGGTGAATCTTCAGAAGTACTCAGGAGACATAGCGGGATGAAATTTTTGAGCCTTTTGACTTTGGACTGGGTCTCTCTTGCCTTTTCCCGGGTAGTTAACCACTACAGAACAAACAAGCTTCTGAATATTAGTTGGAATATGTATGGGAGATTTCTGAATATGAGTTGAAGCATCCGTGGTGTTCTTGTCCATATGTGAAATGAGCTCATTTACAAAATATCAAACAGCCATCTGCAAAGACTGAAATCAGTGGCACATAGATGCGCATTTAATTATAGGAAAGTATAAATTGGGCCCGAGGGTTTCCATATCCTGCTTCATCCAAGCCTGCAGTTAGGGAGGATTTTTTTTTTTTAATGTGGCTGTATTGTTTTAAATTTAACTTTGGAATTCTGATTAACGAGCATGAGACCTGGGAACAGAAACACTGTTTTGTTCAGGGAATAAAATAATGTTGCCTTTGTTTAAAAATCACTCAAGTCACAAATTGCTTTTTCTTTGAAGGTTTTGCATTTTTTCCCAATGTACCTCAAAGCCTTACAGGGAGAGATAAGTGAAATCCATTAAGGAGGAGCAAATAAAACAGCATGGAAAACCTTGTAAATTCATATTGCAAAAGCAATTACTTAGCTATTTCAGAAGACTAAGTAAAGATGTTAATATAATTAGTAAGACAAAATTCTTAAAAAACAGAGAATGGAAAGCAAAGCCATTAGATGCATAAAGGAAAAGTGTGGGGGGGGAATGGACATATTCACAACAGAATGTAATACTAGGAAGGGAGATTTTTACTAGTCATTAGGCTCTAATTATCATTTCCTGAAGTTTCATGTGACTAAAACAACACAAGTGTATAGTAATGGATTTGTTAGAGAATAAAGTTTTTTTTCTTTCCATTCCCAAGAAATGAAAATGTCAGCTCTATAGATAGATGATAGATAGATTGATAGATAGAAAGATAGATAGATGACTGATGGATGGATGATAGATGAATAGATGGATGGATGGATAGGTAGATAAGTGGATAGACAATTTTAAATATATGTAATATTTTTCCACTTTTCCCTATGAAAGCTGTTCTTCTCTATATATCTACATATACAGTTTGAGACATTATCTGTTCTCATATTTATGAAGTGCATTGAAAAGAATAGCTCTCTACAACTGAGAATTAAAATCCCTATCCTGAAGAAAGACAGAATCAGTTGCCGTGGAGAATATGATCTTGAAACTGTCAAAATGATACTTAAATCAGGCACTTTGGGATTTAATTTTAGCTTGATAAGATTGTTGGAATCAATTTCAAATTAATTCCCAACAACCAAATCATCCCTTGGAGATAAATCTTCAAAGCATTTCTTAGACAAGATGAACTAGAAACCAGGGGAAAAATGAAATTTGGGTGTGCAGCTCCTCCCCGCCACCATGATGTTTTGAAAATTGACACCTTTTCCTAACTCCTGGTATTAACTTAGGTGTTGAATTGAAAAATGTCTTCCATATTTTCTAGCAGTCAGAATGGTATATCTACAGTGTCAAGATTATACTTCTTAATTAACACTAGAATCTCAGTGCCATGTACAAGGATGCCACAAACATTGCGTGATCCAAGACTCATGGAACTTAGTATTAAAAAGATAAATGAATAGATGTAAATCAGAAATCACAAAACCCTAAAACAAAATTTATAACTATATTATATCAACTATGCTTTCATTTCAATTTTTATTATATTATATTGACTTTAAAAAAATCACAGTGCATAAATATTTGCCATTAAACTATACATCTTCCAAATCAATGAAAACAGTCATTTCTTTTGCATGATACCATCAACTGTTCGGTCTCAGCCATCCTGAGCTAAAGGTTGATCTCTTTCAATACTAGGGAGAACACATACTTTTTTACTTTGTTTCTGTGTGTTTGTGTGGGGGGTTGTTTGTTCATTTGTTTTTTGCCCTGCTATAGGTTAAAAAAAAAATGAAACTTGCTCCACTTTGCTATGTCGATTTGGCATCTCTGCTGCTATAGTTGTGCATTGGCTTAATGTGTTGTGCTGTTGTATTAGAATGTAAAAAGTCTCTTGTCTCTTCTGTCTTTGTTGCTGCCAGCTGCTAATCTGAATGAGGTGGAAAAAGGTTAGTTGTGTTTTCAGCCTATTTTTCCTTTTGCTGTCTTGCTTTCCTTTTCCTTTAAAGATGCATGAATTCTACTGTTTGAGCATCATAAAAGAAATGATGTGAAAACCCCAAATCAAGATGTCAAATCAGACATTTATATCCTTGATATGTTGTAGGGATATATCTGTTTGTGTACATATGTATATGTAATTAAAGATACCTATCCACGTTTAAAATTATTGGAAAATACCAAGAAACATATGTTCCATTATGGCAAACATCCTGAAATTATAACATGGTTATGCTAACTGGTGTACTTTAAAATATCTAATAATTTTGTTATAAATTGGGTAAATAGAGGCAGCAGCATGGTGTAGTGAATAGAGAACTGGCTTCAAAGCCAGGAAGATTTGGGTTCAAGTCTTCCTTCTGACACATACTGACCTTGTGACTCTGGGCCAGTCACTTAACCTCTTCCTGCTCTTTACAAATATTAAGTTGAGGTGATAATGACTTTAATTCCTTGGGGAAGTTTCCTAATTTAAGAATCCCCGATGCCAATTAAATCACAGATCTAGTCCCCCACCCCAATTGGGGGGACAAGTTTCATAGCCATGGAATTGCTAGGTATATTCCATAAAATAAATGATGCAGAGCTCACCATACAGGCTTATGATGGAATGAAAACAATATACTACATGCTATTAAGAAAGAAAGTCATTGACATAATAAACCTAGCTATATCTTTTTTTTTTTAAAAGGGAGGGGCAGCTAGGTGGCACAGTGGATAAAGCACTGGCCCTGGATTCAGGAGGATCTGAGTTCCAAACTAGCCTCAGACACTTGACACTAGCAGTGTGACCCTGGGCAAGTCACTTAGCCCCCGTTGCCTCACGAAAAAACAAAACAAAAAATAAAGGGAAAGGAGAAAAGGGAGGAATTCATGTAAAAAAAGGTACAGAATTTTGACTAGAGCTGAGGATTTAAACTTACAACACAGATCCTAATGCATGCTATTCTGTTATTGTTAAAAGATTAGACCTTCATAAGTTGTTTTAAGTTTTGCTCCTGTTGAGTTATTTCTGACTCTCTGTGACCCCTTTTGGGGTTTTCTAGAGCGAAATACTGAAGTGGCTTGCCACACTCCCTTTTCTAGCTCATTTTACATATGAAGAAGCTGAGGCAAATAGAGTTAAGTGACTTGCCCACAAGCTAATAAGTATCTAAGACCAGATTTGAACTCAGAAAGAAGAGTCTTCCTGACTTTAGGCTCAACACTGTAACCACTGTGCCATGTAGCTCCCCTGATTTTAAATATTATATTCATATTCAGACTGAAATAAGAAGACTTAAATCTTGAAGAAAGGGGAGTTAAAATTCCATTTAGACTTCAGCACATACTTATCAAGGTAAACAGATGAACCTTAGACACATGCAGTAGGATTGTGGAATAGATAAAGAATACCATGCGAAGCAGCTTGCTACTTTTATTCTTTTTTTTTTTTTTTTTAGTGAGGCAATTAGGGTTAAGTGACTTGCCCAAGGTCACACAGCTAGTAAGTGTTAAGTGTCTGAGGCTGGATTTGAACTCAGGTACTCCTGACTCCAAGGCCAGTGCTCTATCCACTGCGCCACCTAGCTGCCCCTACTTTTATTCTTGAGATGGAAAATTAAGGTTGCTCTGTATTATTTTGGTAGTGGTTTAGCTACCAGCTTGTATCATTTCTTTACATGAAGGTAATTTAAAACATCTACATTATCTATAGATATATAGATTTAGGTTCTTTTAGGAGTTAACAGTGTAATATATCTAGTTCTTAGTAAAGTAATACAGCAGTTACATTTTGTTTGGACATTCATTTTTTAAATACCTTGATAGCCATTAATGCATTTTATTTTATATTAACATGTGGTAAGAGGCAACATGGTAGAGAAGGGAGATCATGTTCACTTGAGATCCGATAAGGCTTCAAATGCTACCTCCTATACTTACACTTAATTTATGGCCATGGGCAATTCACCTAACCCTTTTATGCCTCTATTTTTTTCATCTATAAGTTTGGGATAATCATAATTCTTACTTCACAGGATTTTTTGGTGAGGATCAAATTAGATAGTATATGAAAAGTTATTTGCACTTTCATGGATCTATGATTTCATCTACATGAATATCCTTCCACCTACCCAAACCTTCTTGCTCGTGTGATTTTTTTTATTAATGTCTTACAAATCCTCAATAGAAAATCTATAGCATGGGAGCAGCTATGTGACATAGTGGATAAGGTACCGGCCCTGCATTCAGGAGGACCTGAGTTCAAATCTGCTTTCAGACACTTTGACACTCACTAGCTGTGTGACCCTGGGCAAGTCACTTAACCCTCATTGCCCCGCAAAAAAAAAGAAAAGAAAAGAAAGGAAAAGAAAGAAAAAGAAAATCTATAGCACTTCCTCTTTTCCTTTCAGTATTTTAATATTTTGACTGTTCATCTGTTATATTTCACTCCGGCTCCTTGACTAGCCACCATCTTTGTGGGTCACAAAGGTCACCAAAAGATGTCTGTCTGTCTGTCTTTCTGTCTTTCTTTCTTTTTGCAGGGCAATGGGGATTAAGTGACTTGTCCAGGGTCACACAGCTATTAAGTGTTAAGTGTCTGAGGCTGGCTTTGAACTCAGGTCCTCCTGAATCCAGGGCTAGTGCTTTATCCACTGCGCCACCTAGCTGCCCCGTACCAAAGATGTCTTTCTTGTCACCTCACATAAAAATCATTAAGGATCACAATACTGTGTGCAAGCCTGCCATTCACCTTTCCATTGTCCTTTGGGTAACCCATTATTTGGATCCTTCTGAGCTCTTTTGCTTTGTAATTCACAGCCATATAGCATCAGCAGAATACAGATATTAAAAAGATAGGCTTTAATCATGGGGAAGAACTTAGGCTCATTCAAAGGGCCGCAAAGTTGCATAAATAGAATCCATACCCTTTATCTTTCTCCTCCTCCTTCTAAAAACACAGATCACAGCTATGTTATTTTAGTTCAATAGTTCAGTTCTCATGCCTTTGGAAAATCTTGTTGCTTTCCAGAAGTTACTTTACTACCTGAATTTTCTCATTACAGAACCTACCTTTTCTTTTCTTTTGAACAATTTTTAAATTAACTTAAATTTGGGAAAAACCACTGTTTTTTAAACAGGTACAGAATCTTTGTTTCTTTACCATATTCAAAATAGCTCTACAGTGGTGTCAGAATTTCACTTTGCAATAGTTCTGTGATTGGAGGACACACATTTTAGAAGAAAGAACTCATTAGCTGACCCATGTAGCAAATTATGGGTTTCTTAACAAACTGTAGAGATCCTGAGTAATTTTGAGTGTTCAGCTTTCTAGACATCAATAATAACAACAGCTCATATTTGCATGGTACCATATAAGCTGTCATTAACATAAAAATGCATCTTCCCATTTGATTCTCTCTACAAGCCTGTGAAACAAGTGTAATTATTAATATTAGAGCTATTTTGCAAATGTGGAAACAGATTCAGAAAGGTGAGTGAAGTGTGAATCATATTTCTTTTCTCTCAACTTTAAGCAATCTATCTGACAATCCAAATACAATCAAAGTACATTCTCAGGGCAAAAAAAAATGAAATTTATTATATTAATATGCAGAAAAGACAACTGACTCTTTTGTCTTCCTTCATCTTAGGTCTTGCTAACTACAAGTGTTATTTCATTTTTTTTTTTAAAGAGGCAGTTTGGTGTAGTGGATTAAGAACTTCTTGTTAAGGAGACTTGTGGTTCAACATAAGCTTCCAACACTTTTTTTTAAGGCAATTGGGTTTAAGTGAGTTGCCCAGGGTCACACAGCTAGTAAGTATTAAGTGTCTAAGGCCGAATTTTGAACTCAGGTCCTCCTGAATCCAGGCCGGTGCTCTATCCACTGTGCCACCTAGCTGCCCCAGCACTTTTCAATTGTGTGATCATGGGCAAATCACTTAACTCTCTATAGGCTATTTCTAAGACCATGAGAACTGACTCTTGGGGGAACTTCCCACATTCATGCGTTCTTGGCATACTGAGAGAAGACTCAAAATAATGTCTAAAAGTCCATCCCTTTTGCTGCTTTCAGCGGCCACTGGAATTGTGACAGAATTGGAGAAAGACCCACACAGTGTCATTTTAGGATTGAAGAGCTAGTTTAAAAATATTTTCAGGGGCAGCTAGGTGGCGGGGGCAGCTAGGTGGTACAGTGGATAGAGCAACTGCCCTGGATTCAGGAGTACCTGAGTTCAAATCCAGCCTAGCTGTGTGACCCTGGGCAAGTCACTTAACACCAATTGCCCCGAAAAAAAATATATATATATTAAAAAATATATATATTTTTTTTCCAGAGGTAATAAATTCACTTCTAAACACTGAGTTAATTGTGTGTATTGCCAGCTAGGTAGTGCGATTGGATAGACCATGGGCTTGGAATCAGGAAGACTCATCTTCATGAGTTCAAATCTGACCTCAGGACACTCACTAGCTGTGTGACTCTGGGCAACTCACTTAATCTTATTTCTCAGTTTTCTCACATCCATAAAATGAGCTAGAGAAGGAAATGGCAAAGCACTCCATATTTCTACCAAGAAAACACCAAACAGGGTCATGAAGAATCAGACAGGACTGAACAACATTGCCACTAGTATAATGTCCTCACAACTTTTTACTATTATGATGTCATTATCCCAGCTGTTCTTAGTAACATCTTTTTTTTTTATTCCGAATTTCAAATTGTTTATGTAACTGCCACAATTAAATACCTTATTTTCTTTATTTTCCCTTCTCATTATTGACCTAATCATCTCAAGCTATAAAACAAGGGGTCCCAAACCGCACTAAGATGTTTGGACATTCTATATTATAACTAAGGTTTTACAACTTTTTTAAAAACATGCTTTAAGTTTCTTAAAGTTTATGCTTTCAACTGCATTAGAACTTTTGGGATCTGTGACATGCCTTATTAATTTTCATTTCTACATGTTAAAAATGTTTTAAAAGGTTCTTTCGGGAGCAGCTAGGTGGCGCAGTAGATAAAGCACTGGCCCTGGATTCAGGAGGACCTGAGTTCAGATCTGGTCTCAAACACTTGACACTTACTAGCTTTGTGACCGTAGGCAAGTCACTTAACCCCCATTGCCCCCCCCCCCCAAAGCAACTTTCTCAGACTAAAAGCTACTGCAAGGATTAATATTAATGTGGCCATTACATAAATTGTTGTTTAAGGAAATTTGAACAGGGGTTCTTAAGTTGGGGTCTGAGAACTTTAAAAGAAAACATTTTAATTGTTTTTCAAGTTTGGTCAGGCAGTGGATAGAGCACGAGCCTGAAGTCAGGAAGACTCATCTTCCTGAGTTCAAATGTGACTTCGGATACTTACTAGCTGTGTGATACTGGACAAGTCACTTTATCCTGATTGCCTCAGTTTTTTCTTCTATAAAAATGGAAATGACAAACTGCTACAGTATCTTTGCCAAGAAAACCCCAACTGGGATCACAAAGAATTGGATATAATTGAAAAACAACTGAATAACAGCAATAAATTTCAATATAATTGATTTCTTTCATAATCCTATGTATTTTACTTTATGCATTTAAAAACATTATTTTGAGAAGGGATCCAGAAGCTTTACCAGACTGTCACAGGGGTCTATGTAATACCAAAAAAGTTAAGAATCAATGAAACAGAGGGTTTCTTCACCAAAGCAGTAGGGATAAGCTTTATGTCACTGAAGAATTATTAAACAGACTTTAATTTCATCCAGAAAACAAAACCTAAGCTATCTCAAAGGTATATTTTATATATATCATGTAATTGCTTTTTGTTCTGTAGAGTTTTATAATAAATGAGTTACTTCAGATCTATGACCAAAGGATCATTGATATACAGCTGGAAGGAATATTAGAGTCTAATGTAGCCCAGAGGTGGCAAACACATATATAGCTCACAGGCTGTGTGGGGCCCACAACACTACTGAGTACCTGCTGAACCAGATTAAAATGAATTAGGAAAATATTTAATAACAAAATAAATAAAATACAGTAAAACATAGATCATTTTAATTTATGGTTTTCTAAATGAATATGAAGCCTACAGTGATTCTTATATATGGTTTAGTGGCCCCTGTTTCTATTTGAGTTTGACACCACTGATCTACCCAGCCCTTTCACAAATGACCTGAGCCGTGTCCGTAGTCCCACAGGAAAAAAGTGAGTAGTAAGCCAACATTCTAACCCAGATTCTCTGACTCCAAATCCATCTTGCTTTCATGATGCCATGATGTCCGTCTCCTTCTTCAGTGGGCAAGTCAGTGAGCCTCCTTTAGTTTCCTTACCTGCAAAATGAGCAGACTGGCCTAGGGTAACCTCTAAGGTCTTTTCCAGCTATATATTTCTCTTGCTGTGATACTTCATAGGTGTGGGTACTTCCACAAATCCTTCATCTATTAGAAGATAGTATAGGAATGATTGTGACCAAAAGAAATCATCACTGGTTGTCACACTTCTGATGATAAGCCTTTCTTATTTTAATTAAGCTGGTCTTCAGACAATTGACTGTATAGTTCACTACTGAGCCAGTCACCCAGATTCTTCCAACTTGGTATAAGATCTGTGAGAACTTGCCCTCCAGTGACCTAGGCTTTTAGAACTAGGATCTCTTCCACTCTGAAAAAGGATACCAGAGTAGAACTATTGTGGAGGAATACATGAGATATCAAAGAAATGTGTTTGAGTGACAAAAAACACTGGACTGGAGGGACAAGATGGGGTAGTGAAAAAGAACTATCCATAGGGACAAATGACCTAGGCTCAAATGATGCCTCTGAGACTACTTGGATGACTGTGGGCAAGTCATTTGAGATCATGGATCTCAGTTTCATCATCTGTAAAATGAATTTTGGACTATATGGCTTCCGAGTTCACTAGCAACTGTAAATCTCTTATCCTGTATGAAAAGAGCAAGGGATAAACCAAAGACTGTCCTTGGGCTCCACTGCTGTTTTAAATGTAAAGACAAAATGAGGCAAGTCCCTGCGTCTTAGATAGTCCATTAAAGTGAACTTACAAGAGGATGTGGAAAGGACGACAATCATAGATGGCTGCAGTCTGCATTTTTAGATGGAAACCCACAGAAATAATGGATTCATTTAAGTGTTTTTAAAGAAAAAAAGTAGGAATAGCAATATTTGACAATACAATGTGATTCCCACATAATTATAACTTTTAGAATGATCTTTTTTTTTGGGGGGGAATAATCTTTATCAGTCCTTCCCCCCTCCCCCTGTGATCTTGCTATCCTGAATGATGACTAAATTTACTTCTCTGGATTATTATAGGAAATAAGTGTCACGAGCTAGAATATAGTAATATTTTTATGGTATTTATAATTCATATAGGGAATATGGGGGTCCACATACTCTCAGGGAGCAAGATTTTATATACTATTAAAATTAAAGCCAAATTGAGCATTCATCTTATTTAATCCACAGAAGGCCACCTCCAAAAAATCACTTATAATGGAGTGGATAAAAGGATTGTGCTTAAGTTAGGTTTTAAAGGGTTTTTATGATAATGAGTTTTGTCCTGCTGGGGAATAAACTATTTCTGGGGAATTTATTACTCATATCTTGAAGGTGAATTAATTATTTCAGAGTAATAGGATGCATTTCAGACTACTGGGTACAAATTAAAGCAACATCCATTTATTAAAACCGATGTAGGCTGTGTGGCATAATAAAATGGCATTGAACTTGGAATTGAGAGACCTCAGTTTAAATCTTAGCACTATTACTTGTTATATAACTATAAATGTGTCAGTTTAACTTTTATAATGTCATTTTCCTCATCTGTAAAAGAGGACAAAATCCATATATTACCTACCTTAAAGGGTTCTTGTGAGAAAATGGAAGTTCTTGGTAAAAATGATAATAAAATATTATAAAAATGGGTTATTTAAATGACATATAAAGTTCCATTCTTTAAAAAGGAACACATCAAACCTTAGAATTAGCTTACTCACAGGTCAGAGTGACTTCATTAACAATTACTAGTAATTCACTACTTACAGTGAATTTCCAGAGTTTTATTTTTGGGTCTTACCTGTGTTTATAAATTTTAATCAGGGGGCAGCTAGGTGGCACAGTGGATAAAACACTGGCCCTGGATTCAGGAGGACCTGAGTTCAAATGCGGCCTCAAACACTTGACACTTATAGCTGTGTGACACTGGATAAGTCACTTAAATTCTCATTGCCCTGAAAAAAAAATTAATGACTTTTAGTTTAGTTTTTAATAGACCAGCAAGAAATGTGAATAACCTAGGCAAATAGAAATTAAGAACTTGCCTGTTTTGGGGATTCCTCAATTTCCTTTACCTAATATGTCTTATACCTTAATTCAACAAACGTTTTAACCACCTTACTATGTGCAAGGAGTTGTTCTAGGTTCTGGGATACAGACAAAAGAATTTTTTTTTCTTTCTTTCTTCTTTCTTTCTTTCTTCTTTCTTTCTTTCTTTCTTTCTTTCTTTCTTTTTTTCTTTCTTTCTTTTTTCTTTCTTTCTTTCTTTCTTTCTTTCTTTCTTCTTTCTTTCTTTCTTTCTTTGTTTTTGTGGGGCAATGGGGGTAAGTGACTTGCACAGGGTCACACAACTAGTAAGTGTAAGTGTCTGAGGCTGCGACTTTGAATCAGGTCCTCCTGAATCCAGGGCCGGTGCTCTATCCACTGCACCACTTAGCTGTCCCAAAGGATTTATATTTTCCCTAGCAGGATACATGTTAGACAAGTCCGTAAATAATCAGGAGAGATGACTATACAAGTCATTAAGATACAGTCAATGCAAAGTACTGCCAATAATAATTACCGAAAGAAGTGTTTTCCCTACAAAGTCCTCTAAGCACACACTTCCTCAATTTCTGAGCCCACTCTGTCCCTTCTATATATGAGAAAATATGTGGAAATAAAATTTAAGATATGATATCATTCCATTCTCCCTCTATGTTATATAACAGCAATTGCTCATCTCATTCCTCAAGCCATGATTTTAAGGCAAAGATCTCACCTGGGGGCCTTTCCTATTCCAGTTGCTTCCTTAACTTTGTCTCTGGCCCCTCTGTGGATGAGAAGTTTTCTTTTTTACTTTGTCCTCTAGTAGCTAGATTGGTTTGCCTTACTGTCATCAAAATCACTTATTAAACAAGGCCTTACATGAAGTATTAGAACAAAGACTGTCCTTGAATACTAAGCAAATACATTTTATCCTCTATGCCCAAATTGCTACATATCTCTTTTCATGTCAATATATATATAATAGGGCACTAGCATATTCTAATTAGTTTTGTTTTGTTGTTTTTCTGGACTTAAGTGGTAGCTAAGGATGAAAACATTGGAAGAATAATGTGCTTGAGTCTCCAAAATCTATCTTGTGTCCTGGGGAGTCTGGAAACCAACCAAACTTTCATGCCTCTCTTGAAATTATATTTTAAAATGTCATGTATAATAAATTTCAGTGAGAACAGTCTGATTCATACTGTTGCAGTAAGTAATCTCCCTTTAGTTATCAATATGAATTTTCATTTCTGGTTGAAAAATAACTAAGCTATGCCTCAGGCATTTTTTGAATAGGAAAAATAGTATCAGTGGACCCAAAAATTGTTAGAGCTGGGAGAAGCTCCAGAGATTTGCTAGTGCAGCCTTCTTCTTTGACAGATGAGAGAAGGGATTGAGAGACTTGCCCAAGGTCCACAAGCAATGTCACAAGAAGGATAATCTGGCAGTTGTAGCTAACCAAAGAACATTGTGTTTTATTGTTTCTCTTTCCTACTGCTCCATTTCCTCTCGGGTCCCAGAGTACCCCTATAACTGGTGTGTGAGGAGGGGGTTGTTTGTTTTATTTTGTCTTGTTTTGCTTTACTGATTCATGCTTTAAATGTAAGAGGGAGAAAGCATCATCTAGCATAGAAGAGATTTAAGAAATATAGTGCTCCAATCACTCTCCCCCTCACTGGGAAGCTCAACCTCCTGGAGGGTTTATCTTTTATAGACAAGAATACCTTGAATCTAAAATGATGCCTTTGGAAAAAAATAATTGGGATTCATCCATGTTCTCCTGTCCCATTTGGTTTAAATGTACTGTAAACATGAGAGTTGGGGAAGTTCTTAAATCATTTTCCAGTGACCGCATAAGAATCATCTTTTCTGCTAAAGATCCTCTAGAAATAGAATAAGTATACACATGTTGCTGAAGTTACTCTGGGAGGGGAAAATAAATAATAAATGCCCATGACAGATTTTAAAATGCTGCTTTATATGGCATATATAAATAAAATCAATTAGGATTTTCTAATAGGGAAATAATGAAATTCTTTTGTCCTGTAGAATGTTATTTAAATGTTGCTATAATAATGAGAGGGATGGTGATAGTAATTTCAATCCATACAGTATCTTAGGAGTACATATACCTCCTGAAGATATAGAGTCATAGATTTATGGATTTAAAAAACAGAAGGGACCACAGAGACCAACTGATCCTACCCCCACATTTTAAAATGAGGAAAGAAAAGCTTTAGGAGCCTTCCACTTTACCTTGCTCTCAGCCTCCAAATGAAAACTTATACTTTCCTTGAAGAACAGACCTGGAAAAATCCAAGCAAGAAAATTTTTATTTTCTAGGAAGTTTAATAACGTCTAGGGGGAAGAATGGCATCAAGAAAATGTTCCCTGGGAGGATTGGTGAAAACAGAGAAGGTCCTTAGTCCTATAAGACCCAAGGAATCAGGGAATGGGTTTAAGAAACAGGGAACTTAAGAACCAGGGACCCAAATAGAAGCCCTAGAATGGGGAGAAAAAGAGGCACCTAACCACAAGAACTAAGGTACGATGGATCAGGATTACCCCAAAAAACCCCTCAGTTTCCACAGCCATGGCCCAATAAAAAGAGTTAAGCTGGTATTATCTTTTGGGGGGGGAGGGGAAGGGGGCAATGAGGGTAAAGTGACTTGCCCAGGGTCACATAGCTAGTAAGTGTCAAGTGTCTGAAGCCCGATTTGAACTCAGGTTCTCCAGAATCCAGGCCCAGTACTTTATTCACTGCACCATCTAGCTGCCCCTAAACTAGTTATTATCTTGAAGGACAATAAAGCATAAATCTTATCAGACAAGCTTTCAGCTCTATAAAATGAGGGTGGGAAAGCAGTAAGGTAGAGGGTTATTTATTTGATTTTTTTTTAACATGTCAGTAGTGGAAGCAAAATTAAACCCAGTTCTAAATTTTATGTTACTTACTAAGTTTGTTAAAGAGTGTAGAGCTGAAAGGGGATTTAAAAAAAATATATAATCTAATACCCTGTACTCCCCCACCCACCATTTAGCAGATAAACAGAGACCAGAAGAAGTAAAGTAGCTTGCCCATGGTAACATAGATAGTTAATAGCATAAAAATACAATCTGATTAATTTTTATGTGATTGAAAAAAACCTTTCCAAAGTTAGTTTGGAGAGAGAAGAGAACTACAAGTTAAGAATTAGGAAAGGAGAAGAAGAGAGAAAAAATGCAAGTGGCAGCATAGTGTAAATATATTTTAAAAGTTATTTTATCTCTCATACACTTCCTATAATGATGACAATGTTGGAATCTGTTTTAAAATCATGGAATTTTAGAGCTGCGAGAGATTATAGAGATGATATGGTTCAACATCATCATTTTTTACATTTAGAGCTGCCTAAATCTCATAGTCATTTACTCCCAAAAATCCAGAAGGAAAATCTGGACATGTCTAGATGTGTTGCTTCCTCTTCACCATGATGCCTCAGCATTATTTGTTGAGAAATTGTAAAATATACCAAGAAAGGCAATTTAAGATAGGTCTAAAATAGCAGTAAAAATATTTCAAAGATGATAATTCTTTAAAACTATTAGCAAAGACTCATTTGGATGCCTGTTCAAATATATTTATTTGACCTAGAACCCAATAATGATCTTTTTTTCTACCTGGTTCATTTTGGGATAGACCTAATGCATTTTTAGGCACCTAATAAATTAGTTGAATCAAAATGAGTGGTGATATTACTCCAATGTAATGTTAACAAAAGGATCATACCTTAACCCACATTTGCATTTCCCCATCAGACTAAGTAGTCTTTCTGTTTAAAAATCAAAAATATATTTCAACAAGGTTTTATGAAAAGTTATAAATATTATGTATCAGTGGCTTCCGGTTGACTTTTTTAAAGTTCATATATTTTGTTGACTTCCTGAACATCTTTATTTTTTACTCTTCTAAAATCCACATGGTTATTGTTTATATTGTTATATCCCTACTTAATCATATTTTCCAACATGATTGATTTCCTTTCCTTATCTGTAATGAATCTATGCTAAGTACTGTTGGCATCTTGCTAGTTTTTTAAGTATCCTTAAATAATAAATTCTATATTAAATAAATGTATCTTTCAAACCTCTGCATCTAAGATGACCGAATAGTGAAATCTACTTCTTAATTATTGGCCTGATTAATCATGTGATCATATACATTCTTCTGAGAGCCTTGAGAATCACAGGTGGCTACAAATTAATAAGCACTTTCTTTACAGTAGCTAATTGGTTAGCTTTATTCTATCCCCTTCTCTCCCACTTCCCAAAAAATGTCACACTTCCATAAAGTCCATGCCTTAGAGGCAAGGACTGTTTGTCATTTTCTCTTTGGGTCTTCCCAGTGTCTACCAATATTCTTGGCACTACTAGGTACTTAATAAATTCTTCATAAATAAATGGCATAATACTCACTAAATACAAACATAAACCTATCATATAACCTTGCTCTATGACCTAGACATTTAAATTTAAAATAGTGAATGTCGTCTCTGTCTAAATTGTAAGTCTTGACTCTTACAATGATATTGAGAAAGCTTTGCATCGATGATCTTTTTAAGCACAGAGCAAATAATTTATTAGCAAAAGGTTCATATTAAAATACTTACTTTCTTAAGTCATTTTGAAAAGGAGACTGAAACCAATAGAAATAAAGCTTTGCCTTTTCTTGATTTTCTAAGCATTAGTTAATTTAAATAATTCTATTTAATTCAGTAGCATTTTTAAGCCCCCTGCTGTGTACCAGGCATTCAGATATTATTTGGAGATACAAAGAAAAATAAGTAAAAACACTCCCCATCCTCCAAGAACTTATATTTTGCTGCATTGTATAGACTCCCATTGTGTTGCTGGTAAGGCAGTATCTGCAACTTGTTGGCCCACTTGTTCCAGTCACAGTTTTATTTATCCTGATATTTAAATATGATTATACTGTGAGATTTAAAATTGGATATTAGATCATAAATCTCCCCTACTTAACCTTTCCCTTATTTATCTCCTAAACTAGTAAATGGAAGCAGCTTTTGGTTTTCTAGATAGACCTTTTTATTTATAGTTATGATAGTCACAAGGTGATGTTGATTAGAAGGATAGGAAAGTAGAAACACAATACAAATCGTCTTAAGTCTAAGCTTAGTCTATATTCCTTATAAAAACTCACCAAACCAACAAGGCCACCTTTGGAGAGAGAGTCTGTGCCGCGCCGTCAGGAGTCCCGCCAAGCAGGCAAAAGCCTACCCTCGTTCTCTCCACCCCGGAAGTCAAAAACCCGGCAGGCAGTCTGACATGCACAGCAGGCGGACTGTTCGTTCTCCTCCCAAAAGGGTGGTCCTTGAAAAACTGGCATCTTTCAGTATCCTAACCGACTGTTAAAAACTTTCATATTTTACCACAATACTATATTGCTCTGACTCATTTTTCAATTAACAAGCATTTGATGTATGTGTGTGTTTTATCCCTTATTTCAAAGATATTTTATCTTTATAATGGACAAATATTTCCTTTTGTTTCACTTTTTGTTCACATTTCTGAATTATTTCAATACTTCGTTTTAAATGAGTAAATAGACTCAGAGGGTTTGAGTAGTCCCATGGTCACTTGCATAGCAAGTATCTGAGTTCAGGTTATCTAAGTCCCACAAACTAGCATCACCTTAGGTTAAGATGGCAACCCTGGGGGCAGCTAGGTGGCGCAGTGGATCGCAGCACCGGCCCTGGAGCTCAGGAGTACCGGGGTTCAAATCCGGCCTCAGACACTTAACACTTAGTAGCTGTGTGACCCTGGGCAAGTCACTTAACCCCAATTGCCTCACTAAAAAAAAAAAAAAAAAAGATGGCAACCCTGTGGTTTTTGGACAAGTAAAAGATATTGCTACAGGAATACTGTAATTTGCAGTTTCCCATTAATATATTATAGCTGACGGGGCAACGAGGGTGGCACAGTGGATAAGCACTGGCCCTAGATTCAGGAGGACCTGAGTTCAAATTCAGCTCAGACACTTGACACTTACTAGCTGTGTGACCCTGAACAAGTCACTTAACCCCCCATTGCCCCACCAAAAAACCCCAACAACATTATAGCTAACATTTATATAGTGAGTTATGTTTTGCAATGCTCTTTGCATATAGTATCTCTTTTTTTTCTTTTCTTTTTTTTTTTTTGCTGGGCAATGGGAGTTAAATGACTTGCCCAGGGTCACACAGCTAGTAAGTCAAGTGTCTGAGGCCGGATTTGAACTCAGGTACTCCTGAATCCAAGGCTGGTGCTTTATCCACTGCGCCACCTAGCCGCCCCGTATAGTATCTCATAGTAGATATTTGAGAGTCAATGAAATCATAGTTCAAGTAGGCCTCAAACCCATCAGTGAGTGAAGACATGAGAACAATTTGTTCCAAAAGCCATGAAGGAGGCTGAAGCAGGCAGCAACTGTGGAGCTCTTAGAACCTGGTCAGATATCAAAGACACCAAAGTCATCTCCTGCATCCCAGGTCATCACCAGTTGTCTTGACTTTTGTCTTGCTGCTGGATTTCCATGACTCAGGAAGAGAGAATAAAGCTGATGACTGCGCAGCTCTGCCTCACTGAAATCCAATTCATGCAGGAGTCAAGACATGACTCTAAGATGGCATTGCTCCTCTTTGAAATGAAGAGCAAACAAGAATGTTAGAGCTAGGATGGACACTAGAGATCATCTCAACCCCCTCATTTTGCATATGAAGACACTAAGACCCATGGAAAACAAATGTCCTATTTCCTTTGGACCATTAGCTCTTTGTTGTTGCCATTCAGTGGTTTCAGTTGAGTACAGCTTTTCCTGACCCCATTTGGGGTTTTCTTGCCAAAGATACTGGAGCAGTGTACCATTTTCTTCCCCAGCTCAGTTTTTAGATGAGGAAACTGAGGCAAATAATTAAGAAACTTGCCCACTATTGCACAAATAGTAAATATCTGAGGTCAGATTTGAACTCACAAAGATGTCTTCTTGATGCTAAGCCCAGTGCTCTATCCACTGCATCACCCAGCTGCAATTTTAATGAACATTAATATTGTCCATTAAATGTGCAATATTAAAGTATATCTTCCTAGAATCTCTGATATTACTGTGGAAAGTATAACACTTATAATATTAATTTCTAAACATCTTTAAGAAGTCCCTATAGTCTACAGTACTTTCTGTCACAATGTTGCTCCTTCAGAGGACACTGAAGCTAGAATCTATAAGCTATACCTCATTTCGGAGGTGTTTGTTTTTGTTTTTTTTTTTTAAGAAGTATTTTTTCTTTCTTTAAGTGTAGACTGCTTGCGGAGGCAGTTGGGGGCACAGTGGATAGAATGATGGACTTGCAGTCAAGAATGTCCGAGTATGAAACCCCCCTGTCTCAGACACAAGTTGTATGACCCTGGGCAAGTTACTTAACTTTTTCTTGCCTCATTTCCTCATCTATAAAAAGGGGAAGGACAGCTAGGTTGCACAGTGGATAAAGCACTGGTCCTGGATTCAGGAGGACCTGATTTCAAATCCAGCCTCAGACACTTGATACTTGCTAGCTGTGTGACCTTGAGCGAGTCACAACCCTCATTGCTCTGCAAAAGAAAAAAAAAGAATATAAGTTAGTTTCCCTTCACTCTGCAGGTGCTTTTAGAAAGTTGAGAAGTAAAATCTTTACAACCACCCTGATATACAGTGGCAGGCCAGTGTTCGAAAACATTTCAGATGCAAGTGCTCTTTGAAGAACTACTCTTTGATATTAGTTTCTGGACTTCTTAATGTTGCTCTACTTTAGTCTTAAACTAAATTGCTTTAGGTTGGGATCTTGTGAGTTCTCAAAAGTTCAAGTGTGAGTACTTAAGAAACCAGAAAAGAAAATAGAAAGTATTATGGGAAGGGAGTCTTGTTAGAGAATTATTTGATTTGGGACTAATCCAAAGGCTTAGTATCCTAAGAGAAATAAAATTGGAAATTTGAGCAATATAACTCAAATTCATATACCATGGGATTTAGTAATTAATATTTCTTTTAAAAAATAAATGCTGATATGAACCTTAATTTTAACAATAACAACAACCTCCTTATGTTTACATTTCCAACTACTTAAATTTTTGAAGTGACTCACCTTTAACATGCAGATAACTTTAATGTTTTATGTTACTCTTTCTCTATATCCATTATATTGTGTGCTATAATATTTTTCTTTTTGTAATTTATCTGTTTATATTTCAAGTTTTTTTTTTACTAATCTTTGTCATTCCTAGTTGCATTGTAGTATTTTAATTACATTGATGTGTATCAGTAATTTGCCATTTTGTATGTGTTGGATATTTAGCTTATTTATTTTTTCCAATTATAAATAGTGCCTACCATAAATCAATTTGAATATCCTCTTTTTCTCTTTTTGATAAGGTTCTTTAGCTATCTTCCTAATAATAGGATGATTATTTTTATGACTTTTATATAGTACTTCCAGTATTGCTTCCCAAAAAGATCTGCTCTTTTGCAATTCTACCAACAATGTAGAAGTGCATTAGTTTTGACCAAGTACAACCAGCATGTAATTTTGTAATTTTTACTTATTTTTGGATATCTGCTGGGTATGAGGTAGTCTGACTTTTTTCAAGAGAATAAATGGTATATATATATTATATATACATGTATAAGTATACTATATATATGTGAAATTTACAGGTGACATTAATGTGGTTGAGGTTAACACCTAAAAAATGAAATATAGCAAACTGAAAGTTATGAGTTTATGTGAGCCATGTATAACCAGAATTTTTCTTTGAAATCTATATCTGCCCCCCTAAAAATTCACTCTTCCCCTTTCTCCTCAAAAAATAAAAATGTTAAAATTCCTATCAGCAAAAGCAGGCAAATCAGAAGTGAAGGAGATAAAATACCTCGCTAAAAGTGAAGGCAAATTAATACAGCAAACATTTATTAAGTGGCCATTCAGAAAGTAAATCAGTCATGGTCAGCCAGTGAGTTATAATATCCTCTGTGTCGTTATTTGTTAAGTTGGGCAATTCATTGGGTAGGAGATAGAAGCCATTAGGGTGAGGGGAAATTTAGTTCCTAAGGTATCAACAAAAGAATGTTGGGGACCAAAAGCTATAGTTACTTTTTCTTGGTCAAGACGCCAGATTCCAAAGAATGTTGCCCCAATGTAGATTAAGATTTTTTTTTTTAATTTGGGGCTAACAACTTTTTTTTTTATTACAAAAAATTCACTTAGGACTTTTCCCATTAAACGGCAAGATCTATTTGATGGGTAATTGATAATTATAATGACAGAATAGCACTGTTAGCTATCTATATCAGCCATATATTATCATCTATGACATCAAAGAAAGACATTCCTGAGTGTTATACCTATGTTGAGCCCCCCTTTGTAAATTCAGATTAAATCACTTTGATTTCCATAATTAACATTAGGCAAAATTAGTAAGGGCCTACTCTGTGCATAGCTCAGCCTTTTGAGTTATACAAAAATAAGACATTGTTTTTGCCCTAAAGAATCTTCATTGACAAGATGCATTTTTTTTAAAAGAAACAAATAATTATAGTTGTTTAAAAAGATGTGAAAATTCCATAGCAGAGGTAAAAACAAAGTTTGTGGAGTTCAGAAAAGAGAAGTAAAAAGTAGAAAACTTGCACATTCATTTAGAGAGACCGAGAATGGCTTTGAGAAGGAGTGTGAGTTTTGTAAAGGGTTTAAATGATGGGTAGGATTTAATAGATAGAAGGTAGGCCAATTCTGACAGCCTAGGGATATCTGAGCCAGAAGGAGAGCTTAGAGCAAGCCAAGGAACAATGAAGGAGTTTGACTTGAATGTAGAGTAGTGTTGTTTGGAAGCCTTGGAATATGAAAAGATGAAAGGCTAGACAGATGATTGTCAGCCAGAATTGTGGTGAGGTCTTAAAGGCCAGATGGAAGGCATTTTGATTTTTATTTAGTTGGAGAGTCATTGAATGATTTTTCAGTGGAGTATTAGCACCACCACTCAGTCAGTCCAAGAGAAACTAACTCTACTATGTACTGCCTGTGTACCCTGGGGAAGACATTTCAACTTTTTACCCCCCAGTTTCCTCATCTGTAAAATGATGGGTTGATCTGAATTCTAAAAGCCCATTTCAGGGGTGTGTGTGTGTGTGTGTGTGAGTGTGTGTGTGTTTGTGTGTGAGAGAGAGAGAGAGAGAGGAGAGAGAGAGAGAGACAGAAACAGAGACGGTCCTTTCAGGGCCCCTGGTGTCTAAGCTTTTTGAGGTCATTGGTGGGGAAGTGGAGTTCTGAGATTGAAGTCAGGAGAAACTAAAGTTCAAATCCATTGTTGGGCACTTACTAGCTATGTGACACTGAGCAAGTCTCAGTCTCAGTTTACACTAAAGTAAAGAGTTGGAACTCAACCAACACCTTTTTTTTTTTTTTTTGGGGTTGAGGCAGTTGGGGTTAAGTGACTTGCCCAGGGTCACACAGCTAGTAAGTGTTAAGTGTCTGAGGCCGTATTTGAACTCAGGGACTCCTGACTCTAAGGCCATTGCTCTATCCACTGCGCCACCTAGCTGCCCCAAACAAGATTTTCCTCTCCAAGTGGCTCTTTTTTTTTTTTTTTTTGGGTGAGGCAGTTGGGTTAAGTGACTTGCCCAGGGTCACACAGCTAGTTAAGTGTCAAGTGTCTGAGGCCGGATTTGAAACTCAGGTACTCCTGACTCAGGGCTGGTGCTTTATCCACTGCACAACCTAGCCACCCCCCAAACCAACACCTTGTAAGGACACTTTCAGTCTGAATATGTGATTCTGTGGGAGGTTAATTACAAGCCATAAGGTCAATGACTTTGCATCCTAGTAAATCCTATGGATGATATCTCATTAAAATGAGAAATTATAATATGGTTAGCAATATTAGGGAAGTTTAAAAAAATGAAGCTAATTTTAGGGGAAAATAACACTCAGACTAAGTGTTATTTCCAAAGGAAGGCTGTCTGGATCTCTGAAATTACTTGTATACTCTCTTCCATAGTGTGTATAAAGAGCCAGGCCTGGGGTCAGGAAAGACTCATCTTCATGAATTCAAATGTATCTCACATACATAGTAGGTTGTGTGACTCTGAGCAAGTCACTTAATCCTGTTTGCCTCAGAGTCCTCATTTATAAATGAGCTGGAGGAAGGAAATGGCAAACCACTCCTGTGTCTTTGCCAGAAAATCCTAAATGAAGTCACAAAGTTGGACATGACGGAACAAACAACAACAGCCAAAAATATATCTTTTTATTCATAAATTATTTATGTACATATTGTTTTCTACTAAAAGTATATAAGCTTCCTGGGTGCAAGGACTCATGTTTTTTACATGTGTCTCAGCAACTATCATAATGCCAGGCACATTACACACACACACACACACACACACACATATATAAGTTTGTTGAATTAAAGGGTACTTAGTTCCAAAAACCATTTTAGGAATACCAAAGTTAGACAATTAATGCCAAGAGATGTGCTTAAGATAGTAGACATGTATTAAAGAACCGCATATAGTCGAGTCACAGGTTTACAATAGCATTTCTGATGGATGCCAAAGAATGAATTAGTAAGAAGCTTTAGAGCGTTTATTTTCAAAAGGTTAGCTTTTCTCTTGGGTATTAGCTGATAAATATAAATATATAATATGCTCATATGCATATACGTGCATACATATATGCATGTCTACATGGGCAACTTTATTCATATATAGATAGATTATGTGAATTTCTACAAATATTAATATACCTATAAGCAATATTAAAATTAATCTACTATAAACACATTATATTCTTAATAATATGAGCCTAATAGAATACTAGAGGCTTTTTTGCTGAGTCAGCGCCAGCATCCTCTATTTTCACAGCCTCTTCCTTGCAGCCTGTCTGCTTTCTTGCTTAACCTCTCTACCCTTCATTCTATTTTATAGAAGTAGGAGAAGAAACACACCATTGCCAATTGTATTTCCATTCCTGTACTATGAAATCCACTTCACAAGATCATAGATTTAGAACCAGGACAGACCTGAAGAACTCATACAATCCCATCCTCAATCATAGGTTTTCCTTCCCATTTTACTCTTGAAAAGAGGAGTGAGTGAAGCATCCCTTTTTTCCATTAGCCCTTTGACTTCCTTAGCTGCATGTAGCCTAGTAGTCACATACAATGACACTTCTGTTAGTAAGAAAAATTACTCCCCACAAACAGGCAGCTCCTATAAATTTCCTTAGGTGGAGAATGCTTTGACAAGCAAAAACTTAATATTTGAAGTGTCCTTTCAGAATATTTTTTCTAAAACATCCTAAAACAGATAAAAGGAGGAAAGGACCAGTGAGAACCCAGGCTTTTTGAGGGTATAGTGTGTTCAGAAAAATAGCAATCCCTCCAGTGAACTTGGGAGCAAGCTGGGTTTTCTGTGACTCTGATCCCCTTGCCAGGTTGGGAAAGGCTTTTTCTGTTGCCTTCTAAGCAAGAACCGAGCATGGGTACAGAAGATGCACAAGCCTTGGTTTCCAGTCCCAGGACTCCTTGGTCCCCTCCTGACCATTTGAAGCTCACTAGGTTACAGCTTAGTCCATTCTGTCTCCAGTGTACTTTCACCTAAGTCAGGAAAGAATAGACACAATAGAGAAAGAAGTAACAGCAGGGCAACGTGTTGATGGCTTTATCTGAACATGGATAAAATGAATAGGCCACTGGTGCTTTTCCCACTTGGAGACTTACAGTAGTTGTTTCCTCCTCGCTGGAACACAGCTAGACAGGAAAGAGGACCAGGTTGAGTCACTGAGGTCTTTTATATGTATGCTCAATTCTGGCTCAGAAAGTAGTTGAAAAGCTTTTGCTCACCACATGATAAGTGGACAGGAAACATTCACAGAAGGCTTGTGCATGGTCTGAATTCAATCCATTGTGAGAGATTGCATCAGACTGAGTGCTCCAGACAAAAAGAATATATATTTTTGAATTGCCCCATTTAAAGGGATGTTCAATGGAAAAGTTGCCACTGTCTTAAATGGGACTTGTTTTTAAAATGGTCTACAATAAAGATCCCTTTTTTTGGAACACTAGTTTTCGAGATAAGGCCAAAGTTATCCTGGAAAGAATAATCTGGCTTTCACTCTACATTGGTATATTTCAAATAAGATTATATGGCCTGAAATATATCCAAAATCATGTATTAATTGGCTTTGTATGCTTTTTTTTAAAGAAGGTTCCAAAAGTAATTAATTTCAATTCAACAAATATTTGTAAAGTACCTACTTTCTACAGAGCAATGTTCCAGGGATTGGGGGAGATCCATAAATCAATGAGACATGTTCCTTTAACCAAACAGGGAAAGAAAAATATACAATTAACCATTATTAAATAGAGAAGGTGAAAGTATAAACAATATGCAAAATGGGGGCATGGAAGACATGACAGTTGAATCAAAAAAATGAAGAATAGTTTGGGGAAAGGGGGAAAACATCCTAAGTAGTACAATTTTTTAAAGAAGATACAGAGGCCCAAACACATGGTATTTATATAAGAGTGGTGGCTAGTCTAATTTTACAGTAGCATGAAGTATCTAGTGAGAAGTAATATGATATAAAAGCTGCAAAGGTAAGGCATAGTGACTGTACCTGTGGCTTTACTATTACAGAATTCACCAGTAAGGAAGCTGCTTCTATTGCTGTACCTTATATAGTTTTCAAGAGTTGCCTAGACCATTGAGAAATTACATGGCTTGATGAGGGTGAGGCAGACAAGGTATATTAGAGTTGGGACTTGAACTTAGGTTGTATTGGCTTTGAGGTCAGATCTTGATCCACTTTGCTGTGCTGTTCTCAGTAAATTGGAATGAATTTTGAATGCCATTCTACATTGACCAGACTTGATCTGGTAAGCAACAGAGAACCACTGGAACTACATCTTTACACTAACACAAGTTTATTTTTAAGTACGCATTTCTTCTGCACCTAAAGCACTGAATATAGTTAATTATTGATGTAATATAATGATGTTGAATCCCCAGTTCTTGCAGTAAATGAAAGCCCATGTCACTCATTGGAAACTGACCAATGGTTTATTTGATTGAGCCATTTGGGGGTTCATTTGCTAATATAAAAACCAATTAGAAATTAATTTAGACATATAATAATAACTAGTATTTACATAGCACTTAGTGGTGAGTGGACCAAGAAATAGTTATGGAATACTTGTGTATACTCTGAAGTCCACATACAGTAAAAAAGTGAGGCAGAACAAGGAAAACAAGACTTGATACTAAGGTAGTTTTTCCTTTTCTAGTTGACTGGACAGATTACAAAAGGAATTGAAAAGTCCTGCTTTCCATAGAAATTATGCTATGGAAAGTCATAATCATGTTAATTATTATTAGATCATGAAAGTGAATTCATGTAACTACTTATACTTTAGGGATCTTTCTAAGAGATGCATAGATGTGGCAGTAAATATAAATAATCCAGGTGGATATGCACATTTGAGCTACTGAAGTGATATCAAATGCTTGTACTTATGAAATTACACTTGTGTTTATGAGTTCCTTGGGGCCCGTATGATGATGCATAATTTTTGTCTAATTTGACCTTCCTATCACACATGGTATTCCTGTTGATTTAGAGGAGTGAGTTGGAAACATCACTGTTTAGAATTTTTGATGTTTTTCTAAAGATATTATAGTCTCAGAATGCATTTACCCAGTGAAATTTATCTCATTACCTGAGGAAAACTCTAAAAATATGATGTCATTCTGAGTCACTCTTTTCTAGTGAAAAAAAATAAAGAGACAGAAAAGAGCAAATGTCCTTCTGATTCCATCTGAGTTAGTAAAAAAAAGGTCACCTTTTGATTGACTTGAATTATTTTGATGCCTGGGAGAAGCTGTTGAAGCTTCATTTTTTTTCATAGTATCCACCCCACTGAACTAATGCTGTTTGCTGTTTTCAGGTGAGTTGTGTGAGGAGAAACTCGATTTTTGTGCCCAGGACCTTAACCCCTGCCAGCATGACTCAAAGTGCATCCTGACACCAAAGGGATACAAGTACGTGGAAATGTTTTCATATTTCACTTCTCGATTATCTGGTAGCCTCTAGAGATTTTCTTCCTTAAAGGAGTTTCTTCAGCCCCTTTTGGCAAGGATAAATTAGGCCTTTGCTCATTGGTCTCAGTGGCATTCTTAGCAGCATGTGCCACTTTGGAAAACACAAGCACTTCTTAGCACTGGGGAAGAAAAGTAATAAAAGAAGAGTTCCATTTCTGTCAACAGCAATCTCCGTGAAGGTCTTTGGGGCATCGCATACTATGGGAAAAAGAATAAAGCAACTATAAAGTCTACTTAGAACTCCTTAGAGACCATTTAGTCTAGCCTCTTTGTTTTAAGTTTGAAGAAACCGAGACCCAGGACAATTAAATGCCTTGTCTAAGACATAAGCCTAGTGACTGGTCTTTCTCCTTCCATTCTATCACTTCTTGAAACCATCCTTCAGAATGCTCCATGAATAAACCTCCTAATGCACTGCTGCAATCATTCCACTGCCCTACTCAGAAGCTTCTAGTGGCTCCATGTTGCCTGCCAAGACCCTGCCAATGAAGGCCCTCTAAAATCGAACCCCAACCCCAGTTAAATTGGATTCCCCTCTCTTTTTGTCCTACCCTTTCCCATTCTGTGCCTTGGCTCATACTGTCCCCATACCTGGAATGAACTCCCCTCCACTGAGCTCCATGTAATGATGTTTTCCCCTTCTCTCAAGACCCAGTTCAAGTGCTATCTCCTTCATATAGACTTCCCTTGATTATCCTCCCCCATTAGGTGAAAGTACTTCCTGCCCTCTGAAGATTATTTCTCATAGAACAATACCGTTACTGTATTTCTTCTGTGCTTCTATCACTGTCTCCTTAATCATGGTTATTTCTACATGTATCCTCTTGCTAGGCTCCCATGGGACTTTAAACTGCCTGATAACAGAGTATGTGTCATATTTATCTTTGTATTCCCTGCTCCTAGCATGGGTGTTTGAGCATAATAGACACATCAATGTTTGTGGAACCAAATCTAACCGAATTACTGGCCGATCTAGAACTAGTCCTTCTGACCCACAAATGACTGATTTTTCCACTAGTCCATAACAACTTTTAAAGAAATCTTATTGTACTACGTGATCTTGAGATACAAAAAGAAGGTAACAACTTGTCTTCAAGATGCTTACCCTCTCCTTAGTGAGACAAGATATGCCATACATGTACTACCTAGGAAAAATAGATCATATGTACATGCAACTTTACAAAGTACTTTTATCATAAGTCCCCCCCCCCGCTCCGATAAGGAATATGTGTGTGGACATTTGCATTTTCTAGATAAGGAAACTGAACCTCTGAGACGTTGTATATTTCACTAAGTTCATACTGATTATAAAGGCCAAAGCTGGGATGCTAACATGTCTCCTGACTCCATGTATCATACTGTATCTACTGCCCAACATAGTAAAGTTTTAAAAAAAAAGGCAATGAGTTTATGTCACATTTCCTTATATTGATATACCACTTTGGGGCAGCTAGGTGATGTAGTGGATAAAGCACCGGCCCTGGATTCAGGAGGACCTGAGTTCAAATCCAGCCTCAGACACTTGACACTTACTAGCTGTGTGATCCTAGGCAAGTCACTTAACCCTCATTGCCCCGCAAAAAAAATTAATAATGATAATGATAATGATATACCACTTCAGTGGTTTTCTAACTGATTTCACACATTTTCCTAGAATATGGGGGATAGCTTATAAATGCTATAGGATGCTTGGGTGAGGGTAATCATAAAAGACTTAATGGGGAAGGTAGTACTTGAGTTGGGTTTTGAACAAAATGTAGGATTTTGATCAGGGGAAAATTGGAAAGAACAGTATTTCAGGGAAAGGAATAGATGTTCTATTTTCTCCAGGAATAGGAAATTAATGTTAGAGTTAGAAGGGACCTTAGACATCATCTGGAAAGGGGGTTTTATTCACAGAGTTGTGTCAATGAATCAGACCCCAAGTGAAGAACCCCTTTAATAGTATGACCATTTTATTTCAGTATAATTGTTTTCCTTTTTAATCCTATATATTTTTTGCCTCAAGAAGAAGGGATCTATTTGTTTCATCAGACTTCCAAAGATGTTCATGATACAAAAAAGGCAACAAGTATTTATTGAGCACCCATTTTAAAAAATGAAAAAGAGGTAAACAATTCTTGAACTAGTCTGATTTCTTAATATACCAGATGCGGGAATAGAGGCCCAGAAGGGCATCACCAGAATCACACACCTAGTTAATGGCAGATCTTCTACTTTCAAAGACAATGGTCTTTCCCTTTAGTAAATGAAACTTTGGTCCCATCAAGTTTGTGTTGGAAGCATGTTTTATGCACCATTTTTTGTCATTTTGGATTCCTTTCTGGTCCATAACATTTCTTCAGATTGGTTTTTGGGTTTTTTGTTTGTTTTTTTGTTTTTAGTGAGGCAATTGGGGTTAAGTGACTTGCCCAGGGTCACACAGCTAGTAAGTGTTAAGTGTCTGAGGCCAGATTTGAACTCAGGTACTCCTGACTCCAGGGCCGGTGCTCTATCCACTGCGCCACCTAGCTGCCCCCAGATTGTTTTTAATTGTGGTTTTTGGTGGTGTTGTCATTGTTATTTAAAAATAATTTGGGGAGTCTCCATTATCCATTTTGGTATATCTTTTGGGCTCAGTTCAAATCCCTGCTTAATGGTCAACAGATGTATTAATGGTTTTATTTCTGAATTTGAAAAAAAAAATTGCACTACATTTTGATGAAATTCCTTCCTTGGGAGATCATTTTTTTTCTCCCTAGAATGTTTGTGAACTCCAGGGTCATATGCCATAGGTGGTCATTAAAGTCTGGCCTTAGAATATGTCACACACATAAAAAATATATAATTATTTCTCAGAAGTTAGCTGTGGAGGCAGGTGGTCTTCAAACACAGGTTGTTTCCTGAACAGACTTCTCTGCAATTAACATTAGAGCAAGATTATTTGCAGTGCTTTTTAAGCTGTAATTACAAGATAGGTTATTAGTAAGACTCATTGGAAATCATTTGAAAATAAAGGAGTTCATCCTCTGAAAGACTAATGTACAATTAAATAACTCCCTTATTACTATCAATTAAGATGCATAAATTAAAAAGTAGTTATGACTAAGCCATGAATTAGCAGATTTTAAAAACCTGCTATTTCTATCAGTAATTTCGGAAACACTGGTTTTATTTCTGTAGCTAGTTTGGCTAAAAACAAGTTGATAAGGCAAAGTGTTGGCTTTCACTAGCCTCCTTGCATATGTCAGTGACATATGTTCTTTGAGAAGAGAGAAAGGAAATAGAAGTCCAAAGACAGATTTGAAGTTGCTAAAGATAGTCTTTCCAACATATATTTGACCCACCCCTAGACCCCAGCTTCTGTTTCTGCTGTCTCCAGTAATTAGTATGCTGACTCTCCTTCTTTAATGCAGCATGGTATAGTGGAGAGAGCAATGAAGTAGGAATAGAGACATGGGTTTGATTCTCATCTCTGACACTTGTTCTTTGTGAATTTGGGCAAATTGTTTCCCTTCTCTCTGGGCCTCCGTTTTCTCAGCTATAAAATGAAGAACTTGATTGAACTCAATGACCTCTAAATTCACTCTCAGCTCTGGTAATCTATGACTATTGTTCTGTCAGTTACTTAATGAGCAGTTAGCTAGCTAACTAACTAGTTGTATGACCTTGGATAGGTTAATTCACCTTCCTAAGGCTTACTTTTCTCATCCTTATGTTAGAGGGTTGTATTAGAGGAAGTCTAAACCCCAGCTCTTAGGTTTTGCAGTTCTGAGCTGTATTGGGTGTTCATCTTTAACTACACCACACCAATAGAGCTGATTTTTACCCTTCTTGCTTTATTACCTATCCCATAAATCTTTTATATTGCTCTTTGATATTTTTATACCAGAGTGCCATCCACAGTCCTTTGAAGAATGCATCTCACTCAGTCAGCTTTTTAAGCTTCTTAATCGCGTAGTTTATATTTTTGGTTTTCTTTACTTAGCCATCATTCTTTGTCACAAAAGTGACTTGAAAGCATATGATATATATTTTGACATTCCTGCCGTTAGGAGTCTTTTATTTAAATTTATACATTGTGCTGTAAAATCCATTTTAGTGAGTAAAAGGTTGACAGAGATATTGGTCCTCTCAAAATGATTTCAAGTTATAATGGACTTGGAAAAAAAATTGTATGGAAGAGAATACAAAATCAGCTCTTAGCTTCTGCACTGTACATATGGTTCCCGTATCTCTTCCTTTGATTTTTTTGTTCCAGATAAATAATTCAAACTTTTTCCTCATCTTAATGCTTAGTGGCTTCAGCTACACTACTCCCATTAACACTGATGGAAGATCTCTGAATCATGCCTGCCCATCTAGTTGAGAATGGATAGTAGTACTTAAGTGACCATCTTATTTGAAATTGTTTACTTAGCTTTTTTGATGATTAACACACACACACACACACACACACACACACACACACCTAGCCATAGTGCCACCACTCTTAGCCAAATGATTTATTTTCTACATCTGGTATCGAAAACTGAAAGTCAGTTGCATTACACCTGAGGGTTTTCAACTGTATGCCCTACCATTGTTTGTATTCATTGACTTTCATCTGTTCTCTTAAATCAAATATTTTATTTTTTCCAATTACATTTAAAACCATCTTTAACATTCTTTTTTTCCAACTTGAAGTTTCAAATTCCCTCCCTCCCTCCTTCTTTCCCCTTCCCCCTCATTGAGAAGATAAGCACTTTGATATAGATCATAGATATGTCATCATACAAAACATATTTCTTCCATATTTATCATGTTGTGAAAGAAAATGAAGACCCAAAAAAACCCAAGAAAAATAAAGTGTTTTTTTTTCCCTTAAAGTATGCTTTCAGTCTCTATCAGTTCTTTCTCTGCAGGTAGACAGTATTTTCCATTATGAATCCTTCAAAATTGTCTTGTATTATTACCTTTCCAAAAATATCTAAGTCCTTCTCTGTAGATTATTGTACAGTATTGCTGTTACTGTGTATAGTCTTCTCCTGGTTCTCCTCACTTCACTTTGCATTAATTCATGTAAGTTTTTCCAGGTTTTTCTGAGAGCATCCTGCTTACCATTAGTTACAGCAGAATTGTGTTCCATCACAATCAAATAATATAGCACAATTTGTACAACCATTCTCTAATTGATGGGCATCCTCTCAATTGCCAATTCTTTGCTACCACAAAAAGAACTGCTATAAATATTTTTATACATATAAGACCTTTTCCTTTTTTAAAAATTTCTTTGGGATACTGGCCTAGTAGAAGTATTGCTAGGCAAAAAGGTATTCACAATTGCATAGCCCTTTAGGCATAGTTCCAAATTACTTTCCCTAATGGTTGAATCAGTCCACAATTCCACCAATTGTGCTTCACTAACCCGATTTTCCCACTCCCGTTCAACATTTTTTATTTTCCTTTTTTGTCATATTAGCCAATCTGATAGGTGTGAGGTGGTACCTCAGAGTTGTTTTAATTTGCATTTCTCTAATCAATAATGATTTAGAGCATTTGTTCATATGACTATAGATAGCTTTGATTTTTTTTTGGTCAGAAAATTGCCTATTCATATCCTTTGACCATTTATTGATTGGAGGATTTAATTTTTTTTAGAAATCATCCCATCATAACTTACACCGGTGCCCTCTGTCTGTATATACTTCTTCCAACTGCCCTAATAATGAGAAGGTTCTTTGAAGTTACAAGTATCATATTCTCATATAGGAATGTAAATAGTTTAACCTTATTGAATCCATTATGTTTTCTCTTTACTGTTCACTTTTTTTGTGCTTCTCTTGAGTCTTGCAGTTAAAAGTCAGATTTTCTTTTCAGCTCTGGTATTTTCAACAGGAATGCTTGAAAGCCCTCTATTTAATTAGATATCCATTTTTCCCCCTGAGGGATTATATTCAGTTTTCCTAGGTAGGTTATTCTTGGTTATAATCCTAGCTCCTTTGCCTTCCAGAATATTGAATTATTGGTCCTCTGATCCTTTAATGTACAAACAGTTTAATCTTGTGTTATCCTAACTGTGTTTCCATGATGTTTTAATTGATTATTAATGGTTGCTTGCAATATATTCTCTTTGATCTGGGAGCTCTGGAATTTGACTATAATATCCCAGAGAGTTTTACTTTTTAGATCTCTTTTAGGAGGTGATTGGTGGATTCTTTCAATTTATATTTCACCCTCTGTTTCTAGGATTTTAGGACAGTTTTGCTGATAATTTATTGAAATGTGATATCTTGACTCATTTTCAAATAATGGCTTTTAGATAGTCCACTAATTCTTAACTTATCTCTCCTTGATCTGTTTTCTAGGTCAATTGTCTTTTCAATAAAATATTTCACATGTTCTATTTTTTGTTCTTTTGATTTTATTCTTATTGTTTCTTGACATCTCATGGAATTATTAGCTTCCTCTTGCCAAAGTCTAATTTTTAAGGAGTTCCTTTCTTCAGTGATTTTTTTGTACATCTTTTTTTTTCCATTTGGCCAATTCCTCTGTTGAATGAGTTCTTCACTGGATTTTTGTACCCTCTATTTGGCATTTGGCCTGTTATATTTTTTAAGGTATTTTTTTCTTCAGCATTTTTTGTGCCACCTTTACCAAGCTGTTGACTCTTTTTTCATGATTTTCTTGCATCACTCTCATTTCTTTTCCTCATTTATCCTCTGCCTTTCCTATTTGATTTTTAAAATCCATTTTGAGCTCCTCAAGGAATTCTTTTTGGGCCCGAGACCAATTCCAATTCACCTTTTTTTTTCTTTGACATTTTGTATGTAGCTGTTTTTACTGTTTTGTCTTCTGAGTTTGTGTTTTGACCTTCCTTGTCACCATAGTAAATGTCTATAGTAAGTTTTTTCTTATTGTTATTGTTTGTTGTTGTTTGCTTATTGTTCAAACCTATTTCTTGACTTTTAAATTTATGTGAAAGTTGGATTTTGCTCCCTGGGTCGAGATGACACTGTCCCAAGCCTCAGATTTTTTTTGCTTCTATTTTCAGAACTAGTTCTGGGAATCTGTAAATTTTCAGTCCCTTCAAGGTGATATGGTCAAAGGAGAAGTGTGGTTACTGTTTTCCTGTCCTGTGCTCTTGTCTGTGACCACTAGCATCCTTTTCCACCTTGGAACTGTGGCCAACTGCAGACTGTAATGTGCTAGTGCTCCTTCTCATCCTGGGATTGTAACCAGCAACCACATATGGGCAATGCAACAGAGTCTTGCACCCAGTGCTGGCAAATGACCTCCTATAATCTCATTTTGACCAGTTGCCCAACCCCCTTACTATCTGTAGGCTGAAAGTTCTCCCAAAGCCTGGCTTGCCTGGGAGCTACTTGTGCTAGCCTTCACTGCACTCTCACCCTAGTCAGTCAAACTTTTTCTGCCTACATTCTAATCTATCTTGGGCTAGAAAATTGTTGTATCCCGTTCCTTTTTTGGTTCTGCTGCTCCATAATTTTTTTTAGGCATTATTTTAATGTTGTTTGGAGGGGAAGTTGGGAGAGCTCAGGTAAATCCCTGCCTTTACTCCACCATCTTTCAAGTCTTTTTCTTTTTTTTTTAATTTTTAAAAAAATGTTCGTGGGGCAGTGAGGGTTAAGTGACTTGCCCAAGGTCACATAGCTAGTGTTGAGTGTCTGAGGCTGAATTTGAACTCAGGTCCTCCTGAATCCAAGGCTAGTGCTTTATCCACTGAGCCACCTAGCTGCCCCAAGTATTTTTCTTAATCCAGAATTTGAATTCAGAATTGTAGCCTTAGGAATAAGACAGTAGACCACTTCATTCATAGGATCATAAACTTAGAGTGAGAAAGACCTTTAAACACCATTTAAACTAACTCCCCATTTTAAAGATGTGGAAACTCAAGACTAAATCGGTTAAATGACTTGTCTTCAGGCACACAAGAAAGTAAGTTGCAGAGCTACAGCCTGCATTCTCTGCACTGTACCAGGTTACCTCAAATACCTCATTTGACGGTAGCCAAAGGTGATGAGGCATTAAAAGGGGCATGAACTTAAAATAGAAATAATGGTTATCATTAAGATGTATTCCATGAGTATGTGATGAAGTGGAAAAAGCCTAATTTTGGAGTATAAAATACTATATACTAGACTTACAGATAGTAATAATCCTAATTATGGATTTATGGACTGCAATGACCTCAGAGAGATTGGCTAACCCAGAGCATCATGTTCATCAACATTTAAACATGGAGTGAATTATAAATTAATTTCTTTCAAAGTTAATATATTTAAGTGCATTCTTAACCTTACAGCATTCACAAGTGTCTCCAACGTATTCTGGAAAAGAAAACATATTAAGCAATTATATGTATATATCTGTGTGTGTGTATATGTCTACACATATATCTGTGTGTGTGTATATATCTACACATATATGTGTGTGTGTTTATATATATATGTATATATATATATATGTATATGCTTAATATTGGAAATCAGGTATTCAAATGATTACTAGCATATATAAAAAAAACTCAAGGAAAAGAGGCAGAACCTGAAAAAAAAATCATGCTCTGAGCACATAAAACATGGAATAAAGGTGAAAAAGATAAGTCATGATATTTGTGATGGGTCATTTTTCTTAAATTGTTGATATTTATTGTCATTAACAGAGTCTGTATTACTTTCTTTTTTCTTTTTTTGGGGGGGGGCAGTTTCGGGGCAATGGGGGTTAAGTGACTTGCCCAGGGTCACACAGCTAGTAAGTGTCAAGTGTCCGAGGCCGGATTTGAACTCAGGTCCTCCTGAATCCAGAACCGGTGCTCTTATCCACTGTGCCACCTAGCTGCCCCCCCCACTTTCACATTAGTAGATAGGAAAGCCAGCATGATGTAGTGGAGGAAAGGAATGAATGAATGAAGCATTTATTAAGTCATTATTGTGTGCAAAGTACTATGTTAAGTGCCGGGGTTACAAATAGAGAAGTAAACCAAAATAAGTTCAAAATGTGTATATGAGTTAGACATAAAAAGTGATACTGTAGGCAAATTAGGAGAGGAAGGAATAGTTTACTTGTCAGATATATGGAGAGGGGAAGAATTTGTCACCAAACAAGAGACAGAACATTATGAAATGCAAAACTAACTTTGATTACATTAAATTAAAAAGGTTTTGCACAAACAAATTCAATGCAACCAAGAATAGAAGGAAAGCAGAAATCTGGGAAACAATTTTTACAGTCAGTGTTTCTGATAAAGGCCTCATTTCTCAAACATATAGATAACTGAATCAAATTTATAAGAATATAAAATTTATAATAATAAGACCAATTGATAAATGGTCAAAGGATATGAACAGGAAATCTTCAGATGAAGAAATCAAAGCTATCCATTGCCATATGAAAAAATGCTCTAAATCACTATTGGTTAGAGAAATGCAAAATAAACAACTCTGAGGTAACACCTCACACCTCTCAGACTGGCTAATATGACAAAAAAGTAAAAATGAAAAATTTTGGAGAAGCTGTGGGAAAATTGGAACACTAATGCATTGTTAGTGGAGTTGTGAACTGATACAACCATTCTGGAGAGCAATTTGGAACTATAACAAAAGGGCTATAAACTGTACTCACTTTTTGATCCAGTAAATACTACTACTAGGTCTGTATCCCAAAGAGATCATAGAAAAGGGAAAAGGAAAGGATCCACATTTGCAAAAATATTTATAGTTGCTCTTTTTGTGGTGGCAAAGAATTGGAAATTAAGGGAATTCCCATCAATTGGGGAATAGCTAAGCAAGCTGTGGTACATGAATGTAATGGAACACTATTGTGATGAAAGAAATAACGAGCAGATGGATTTCAGAAAATCCTAGAAAAACTTACATGAACTGATGCTGAGTGAAGTGAACAGAACCAGGAGAACATTGTACACAATAACAGCAACATTGTCCAATGATCAACTATGATGGATTTAGCTCTTCTCAGCAATACAATGATCCAAGATGATTCTAAAAGACTCATAAGGGAAAATGTTCTCCATATGCAGGAAAAGAACTATGGATTCTGAATGCATATCAAAGCATACTATTTTCACTTTTCTTTTTTGTTTGTTTTTTCTTTCTTGTGTTTTTCCCTATTGTTTTAATTCTTCTTTCATAACATGACTAATGTGGACATAATTTTAATATGATTGTAACCTATATAACATATATCAGATTGCTTGCTGTCTTAGGGAAGGGAAGGAGGGAGAAAAATTTGGAACTCAAAATCTTACAAAAATTAATGTTTACAACTACCTTTAGGGGCAGCTTGGTGGTGCAGAGGATAAAGCATCATCCCTGCATTCAGAAGGGCCTGAGTTCAAATGTGACCTCAGACACTTGACACTTATTAGCTGTGTGACCCTGGGCAAGTCACTTAACCCTCCTTGCCCTGCAAAAGTAAAACAAGACAAAACAAAAGAAAAAACCTACTATCTTTACATGTAACTGGAAAAAATAAAGTACTATCAAATTTAAAAAAAAAAAGAATTAGGAGAATAGCAAAAATAGCAACAATAACAACAAATGGAGAACTAAGACTATCTCTGCTTAGGAGGACTGCTTGATTAGGAGTAAAAGACTTCACTTTGAAACCTGCCTTTACTACTTATTTTATGTCCCTTGGGCAAGTTTCTTTGATTTTCTAAGTCTCAGTTTCTTTATCTGTAAAATATGGGTAATCTCTCTTGTGCTGTTGGGCAGCTAGGTTGTTCACTGAATAAAGTGCCAGCCCTGGATTCAGGAGGACCTGAATTCAAATGCAGTCTCAGATACCTACTAGCTATCAAGCTACTACTAGCTGGGGAAGTCACTTAACCATATTTACCTCAGTTTCCTCATCTATAAAATGAGTTGGAGAAGGAAATGGTAAAACACTCCAGTGTCTGTGCCAAGAAAACCCCAAATTGGGTCATGGAGAGTCGGAAATTACTTAACAGCACTTGTCCTGTTGACTTCATAAAGGGGTTGTGAGGAAAGTGCTGCATAAATTTAAATAATTCCTGAAAAGCACTATGTGAAACTAAGCTGCGTGAAATGTAAGAAAAGACAGTAAATATGCAATGATTCAATTGAGCAAACATTTATCAAGCACCTACTACATTCTAGGCACCATTAGAAGGCTGGGAATAAAAGAGAGAAAAACAAGATTTAAATAGGTCCTTTCCTCAAAGAGTTTACATTCTTTTCTTTTCTTTTCTTTTTTGGTGAGGCAATTGGGGTTAAGTGACTTGCCCACGGTCACACAGCTAGTAAGTGTCAAGTGTCTGAGGCTGGATTTGAACTCAGGTCCTCCTGAATCCAGGGCAGGTGCTCTATCCACTGTGCCACCTAGCTGCCCCTTACATTCTTTTTTAAAGACAGGATGATTTTTGCAGATAAGCCTTTGGGGATGGGATTAGAGAGGATCCCTTTTCAAGACTCAGTTATTTAAATATGGTGACATCTTTTTAAATATAACATTTAATTAATTTGAATTCACCAAACTGATTTATTTATCAAAACAGATGCGATTGCACCCCTGGATATGTAGGTGAGCACTGTGATATTGACTATGATGACTGTCAGGACAACAAGTGTAAGAATGGAGCCCATTGTACAGATGCAGTGAATGGCTATACTTGCATCTGCCCTGAAGGTTACAGGTAAGAAAAGATTTAGAAAAGGTGTGTTTAAACTTAATCTCCTTTTCATACATTCCTGACTACTAAGGTGGTAAAATATTATTTTCTCTGTTTGAAATGTAGCGGCTTATTTTGTGAGTTTTCTCCACCAATGGTTCTACCTCGCACCAGCCCTTGTGATAATTTTGAGTGTCAAAACGGAGCCCAGTGCATCATAAAGATAAATGAACCGATATGTCAGTGTCTGTCGGGCTACCAGGGTGAAAAGTGTGAAAAGCTGGTCAGTGTCAATTTTGTCAACAAGGAATCTTATCTTCAAATACCTGCAGCCAAGGTTCAGCCTCAGACAAACATCACTTTACAGGTAAGATGCCTGATCTCAAGCCAAAGCTGTTTGGTTTGGATAGGTTTGGTTTTTTCTCTTTTGAAAAGCAGACATTGGGCCTAGTTAATAGATCATACTTTTCTGAAAAAGAAAAAGGAAGGTAATGAAAGCTGCCAGTGAGGAGTTCTTGGCTTTATTGAAACCTTGAAGAAATGGGAAAATGTTAAGACAAGATTCAGGTGGAAAAGCTTCAGTAATTTTTCCTTCCCAAAACATATACTTAAAATTACATAGAAAGTATTTAATTGTATTAACTAACTGATGTAATGAAGGAAATGATATAATGAAATACAGAAAGAAAAAAGGTGAGTCTATATTTAGCTCTGATTTCTTGGAAATTGGTGATTTCATTATTCTAGACTTAGATCTGAAGACAGCCATATAATTTCAGAATTCTGACTGCAATTATTACTAAAATCAAAAACTCAAATGTTCTTCTGAGGGACCCATGCACTCCCTCCTGATCTTGGTTTCTTAGAATTCCTGGGCCTTCTTAAAGTGTCAATTCAAGTGTCACCTCCTACCTGAAGCCCTTCCAGACCCCACTAATTCTGTTCTATAGGGGCATTAACGAACTTGGATAGAAAAAAAATTACATCTTTATTACAATACATATTTTTCTGTATAATACTTATATTTTATGAGTTTAAAAACATGATACTGAGAAAGGGTCCATATGCTTTATCAGATTGTAAAAGGGGCTCCATGTCAAAAAATATTGAGAACACTGGCCAACCTGTTGATGCTCTATGCCTTTGCAAATCACTTTGTATTTACTTCTCTGTTTACAGGTTATATCATTCACATGTTCTATCACTATCAATAGAATGTTAAAAAAAATCACTCAAAGACAGGGGCTGTTTTTCATTGTTGTCACTGTATGTATTGCACCTGGAACAATAATTTACTCATAATAATTTGCACTAGACTGTAAGCTCATTGAGGGCAGAACCTATGTCTCTTCTTGAGAGTTTCTATTTCCTCCAGCATTAAAAGATTGATTTATACACAGGAGGTGCTCAGTACATATTTGTGGACATTCCACTCAGGTCCACTACAGTACCTAGCATATAAATAATTACAATAAATATATCAAATGAAGGAAAATGAACACTAAGAAACTGTAGGTATTCTTCTAGTCGTAGAATAAACTACATTAAAACAGGTGTACTTTCACCTCCCACTTTTACATTTTAAAAGGAGTAATTACATAATGATCCCAATTCTCTTCATGTGCAGAAAAGGAGTAGGCAGTGTTTAAATTCATTCATTCATTTATTCATTCAAAAAATAGTTGTCATTGATTAACCTCTGAAGATACCAGAAAATGTGAAACATTTTTTGTTTTGTGTTTCAAGGTCACGCAAACTTGTGAACAATATTACTTGTCCTTTAAAACATATAAATAAGGATATGTAAGATTTCTTATGTTTCCTTCTAGATTGAGAGAAGGAAAAAGAAATACCCACTTTGGACCATCCTTGTAATGGATGGCTATCTAGGAAAACTGTTCTTTATATACCCTGGTTGTCTGTGTGTGTGTGTGTGTGTGTGTGTGTGTGTGTGTGTGTGTGTGTAAGTATATAGCTTTCAAGATGGTAAAAGAAGCAGTAGTTATTGACAATGGGCAACAATCAACCCATCAGTATTTTCTAGGAAATGAATCTAATTACTTTGAAGAGAACATAACTTTTCTTCCATTGTCCAACATTTCCTATTTTGGTTCAAGGCAGACAATACTCAGAGGGGTCACAGGGCTCACACCCAGTAGTGGCTTCAAAGTAATTTCTGAGACCCAAAGGGAATAAAATAACAAAGCGTATTTTTTTCTTAAAGTTGTCATATACATGATGCAATTCTAAAGTACCGAGATTAGTTTTGTGTAAGGGTAAATTAAAACCAGCCTTATCATTTTGTAATTACAACTGTTATAGATCGCCAGTGAAATACAAAACATAGTGTCATAGCTAGAGTTAGGAGGACCCTCAGAAGGTAATTGATCCAAGCCCACAGATGACGAAACTGAGGCCTGGGAAAGTAAAGTAATTTGCGGAGAGTCACATAGGTTTGTAAACATCATGTAAAAAAAAAAACAACAACAACAACCAGAACAGATGAAATTATTAGCTTGTAAAATGTTGATCATTATTTGATAATTGAACACATGCCCTTCCCACCACCACTTTATCTCCTTGTTTAATATTTCCTTATTTCACTACAAAGCAGAGGATAGATTTTCTTTCCTTTGATAGTAGGGGAGTTGGGCATGCATTCAGATTTCCCCATTACTCTAAGAAAACAGACTTTAAATTTAGTCTTCCCACTGTGTTTGGAATGAAACATTGTGCTAGCGTGATTACTTTTTTCCTTATAATTCAGTGATTACTTTCTCATTAGATTGCCACAGATGAGGACAGTGGAATTCTTCTGTATAAAGGTGACAAAGATCATATAGCCGTGGAGCTGTATCGTGGGCGTGTGCGGGCCAGCTACGACACAGGATCTTATCCGGCATCTGCCATTTACAGGTGAAGGCCCGTAAAGTAGTACTAGAGATGAAAAAATGTTTGTTAAAAAAATAGCTTCCCATTTACTCATCTCTAATGGGTGAGAAAGGAATAACTTGATTAAAATTCTTGTTTAAAGTTATATAACAATACAACCAAAGCCAGCAGTTGAATTTGAAAGTTCAATATGGGAAAGTTTGATGTGTAGGAGTTACTATATTAGTGGAATATATGTTCCATATTCTGCTTCCTATACTTTTAAAAGGAAATATGGGTTTGGTTTCTTTGAATAAAATGAAGAGTTAGGACAACTTATTTGAGTTCCCACACAAACTAAAACACCAGTTCTGCTGATTGTTTGGGGCAAGTTGCTTAATTTTTCTAAATCAGTTTCCAAGTAAAGCAACCTCATTTTGTCTAAGAGAATAAAGTCAAGGTGCTGGACTTTATAACATGAATGCCTTGCATTCGTCTAATGCTATATTTCAAAGACTTGAATATAATAACATTCTCACTGGCAAATGGTTGTCATTTTTACCCAATGACTAATATTTAAGGAGATACTAAATTGTATGTTAATAATGGTCTCAAAGAGTTAATCTATCTCCAAAAAGTGAGGTATTGCTTCTAATACTCCATGATTCAAAGTAGGACTGTCAAATTATATTATCCAACATATTTAAGTCCCTAAATCTATTTAAGATTGATACATCTCTTTTCATCCAAAGAACAGTAATAGAAGACTTAGAAATATGATCACCATTGCTAATAGCATATTAAATGCAAAGTTTTATAATAACTAATACTTCAATATTTCAAGGATTCATGATTTTGTTGTTGTAGGTAATCCCTGCATTAGCCAGATTGCAACATATCCATGACTACAAATTTGGTTTTTGAGATTATTCTAGATGAAAAAAAGTTCATTAACATATGGTCAACTTGGAGAAAAATCTCACAGATATTAATTGGGCTGGTCTTCAGACAACAAGCAAGCTGTATTTCAATAGGAGTCCATATTGAAATATCCTCAAAATATTTCCAGGCTTGATTTATAGATAAGATATAGTTATGTTAGGATATGGGATTTAATTGAGAGTTTCTCTTACATGCAAACTGCCCAGTGCCACTTTGGGGCTTAGACCAGTCTTTTCTACCCATTTCATATCTCTTAAACCATCTGTTTTGGCTAGCTGTTTTTAATTTACCAGTCAATAAATATGACTGTAGTATTTGCCCATATAAGGTATCCTTTTGCAAATTAACCCTACCAGAGTCATAATTTTGTTACTATAGCTGTTCTTTAAGTAATGTAACAGAGGTAAGCAATGATAAACAAGAATAGCCTAGACCTAGGAAAGTTGAATAATCCAAAACAACAACAAATGTATGAAGTAATTGTTGAAATAAATGAAATCAATCACTCTATATTGTCTTTCAACCAGCCAAATTTATTAGAAACATATATATATATGTATATACATACACACATTAATTACCAGTCTGATTGCTAGGAAACTTGTTGATAGGTATGGATTTTCTCTTACCAGTTAAGCATTCTCACTGAAAGGGAAGAGTCTGAGTGTTATTCTATCATTCTAAAGAGCTTCCAGTAATTCTGTGTCACCTGTAACTATGTGTTTCACATTAAAGTCTCAAATCAACAGTATAATTTGTGTAACAGGGAAAGAAAAAGATGTCAGAGATTCATTGGTGGTATTCTCTCATGATAAATCAGTAATAAATAGACTCAAAGTCAAAATAGACTACAAGATGGGGTCAGGGTGTTGCAAATTAAAGAGATCCAAATAACTGCAGAATTAGAACTAGAAGCCTTTGTAACCATACCAGTTCTAGAATATTGTAGCATATTCCAATCAATTGGCATGTAGGAAGTTAATCTTAATTCTGAAGCTATTGACTTTGTTTTTGGCACAGTTTTATTAAAACCTTACACCTACATAATCTGTGACTTTAATATTCTGCTTCTGTAGCATGATGGAATGAAATTTCAATATTGATTAAAATAATGATCTTTCCTCTACTAGCTCTCTGTCATAGTGGTTGGCCTTCCTGGAGATATCTGAATACAATAATCCAGAATCCTAACCTAAGCTGAATGTCACTTGACTTACACCATCAGTTTTCTTCTTTTATTCAGATACATTATACAAAAGAGATTACTCTGAAGTAGTCAGTTTTCAGAGGCAAATGATAATACAGCCTCATGTTTACATTTGCTACCCTAGAAAACATAAGCTTTGTCTTGCAGCATTGGGCACCAGTGTCAGCTCTCTATACATGTATGCATACATACATATACATATACATGTACATGTATTTATACATAAATTTATCAGGAAGTTTCTGTTTTGATTTCATTTCTTTGTCACAGTACAATATACTATACTATGAATTCTGGGAAAAGAGGTGCTATGATCATGTAACATTTGCTTTGATATATGGATAGCTCCATGATCTTGACATAGCTGTTCCATTCTACCAATATAGATTACAAACTCTCCCAGCCTTTCAAAGATAGTCTTAATGTCTGTGGAATAGCTTTAAAAAAGAGAGAGATAAAATATGAGGCATGGTCCCTTCTATTCAGAGGTTCTTTATCTAGTAAAACCAAAAGATACCAATTTTTCCAAATTGTAAAGGAAAAAAAAGACTGCACACATGTATGTATGCATATGTAGACACACATGTATATGTGTGTATGTGTGTGTAAATTCTTAGAAGATATAAAGAATAATATGTCAATTCTTCAAAGATTAATGATTTTATTGATTTAATCATATTAAATTAGTGGACCTGTCTTCTCATTGGAGTTCTTTCCTCTAATGCAGATCTCAGTCCAGCCATTTTTTCATCTTGTCTATGTTTTTCCATAAATTCTCCAAAGACATCTATCCAGAACCTATTCTAAATTTCAGGGGCATTCCTCTTGCTCTTTTCCTATATTAGTAGGGCCAGTTTCCATTTATTCACTGGAAGGCCAAATAGTGAAACTAAAGATTAAATAGTGGGGCCACATGATAAAAAGACAGGACTAATTGGAAAAAAAACCCTGCTGTTGAGAAAGCTTGAAAGCAAAAGGAAAAGGGGTCAGCAGAGGATGAGATGGATAAGATAGTGTCGTGGAAACAATAAACATGAATTTTGACAGATTTCGAGATGTAGTAGAGGATAGAATGGTCTGATGTGCTATGGTCCATGGGTTCATGAAGAGTCAGACACAAATGAATGACTAAACAACAACAATGTCCTCACATAATAGGCAATTAAATATTGTATGAGTAATATAACAGATATTGACAAAATCAATAGGTCAACACATCATATACACCGATGTGCATTAAAATGTACTTCAAGATAAAAGTAATCATTTGTTTAACTTTTTGATTCTAAACCACTCCCTCTTGATAGCATTGGTGGCTGTTTAATGTATTGTAGGTTATAAAGATGATGGGCTCAAAGATTTAGGGGACCTTAGAGGCTACCTAATTCAATACTCTCATTTTATAGATGAAGAAACTGAGGCACAGAGAGGTTACGTAACTTGCCCAGGTTTGAACAACTAGTTGGCATCTGAGGTGGGATTGGAGCCCAGATTTTTCTATCTCTAGATCAACTGTCCTATCCATTATACCATGATGCTCCTCTAAGGTCTGTGGTATAATTAAATCATCTGGCATGACCACAGACCCACAACTTTTGTTTCCATAACTTTTCTCCTTGTACCTAAAATCCCACCATTAGAGACAAATTCCTTTGAATCATAAAGCCTTTTATTTTCTATTTTCAAAAATTCCCTAGCCAAATTCATCTCCTTTGAATAGATAGTACCATTATCAGTAACATATTAGTTGAAATTAGTTGATCTCTAGCTAAGAACTAGTCTCTTAACAATACTTTTAAGAATACCTGGAAGTGCAGGCCATAGGCAAACATGCTAGGAGGAAGAGAAAGTAGGCGGCAAGAGAGCAAAAATTAAGTTGACCTTTTGATTTTTACAATGCTGCCTTCATCCTCTCACTCCTGATTTGGTCTCCCTCTGTATTTCTTAAAGCTTCATAGACTAATTCTTCCCTTCAAACTAAGCAGGCTTAACTCTAGCTCCAAGTAAAACTTGAATGCTAACTCCTGTCATATTTTCCAGTGATACAGATGAATGGAAGGTGGTATTCTTATCAAATGTATGAATGACACAGAGCTTGGAAGGATAGCTAATAGGCCACGTGACAGAATCAGTATACAACACATTTCCATATACTAAAACCACGGTGAAAATCTAATAAGATAAAATTGACCAGGGATAAATGTAAAGTCTTCCAGTAGCATCTTTTTTAAAAAAATAACTCTACAAATTAAGAATGACAAAGTCATTGCTATATAACAATTCATGTGCAAATGGCCTGAATGTTTGACAGGACTTTAAACCTAGTATGCATTAGTAGTTCAGAATAATTAACAGAAATGCTTATGGGATTCTGGTGTCTGTGACAAGGGATGTCCTAGCCCCACCATATTCCATCTCAGATCACAAAGGAGTGTTGTATTTGGTTTAGGATGGCACATTTTTGGAAGGATGCCAGAAAAGCTGGAGTTTGTCCAGGATATTTAGGGAACTGGAAACTATGCCTGATGAAAAGCAGGGGAAGGAATTAAGGAATTAAGCTTGGAGAAGAGACAAGACATGGGGAATGAAGATGCCTTGGAGTATTTGAAGAGCTAGCCTGATTAGGTTTATGGTTCTTGGCCTCATGGGGCAGAACTGGGAGCGTTAGATGAAGTGTCATAAAGGCTGATTTGGTTGGGTATAACAACAGGCCTAATAATGAGAGGTATTCAAAGGCAGAATGTGTTAACTAAGTTATCTTTCACTAAGGGTCAACACTAATGGCTGGATAATCATTTATTGAATGTTGTCAATGGGATTCCTATTCAGGTATTGTTTGGACTACTTTTGGAGGTGAGCTACTTGAGAGGAAGAATGATTTCATTCATTCTTTGTAGCCCTAGAACCTAGCACAGTGCTCTGACACTTAGTAGGCTCTTAATAAATGCTTGTTGATTGATTGATTAATTAATATTTATGTAGACTTTAATATGTTTTAAGCTTAGAGCATATTAATATAATTTTCCATTGAAATGCTGCATAATTTTTACATTTTTAATTAATTAAATTTTAATTTGTTGTATTTAAATGTTCATTAAAATTTTTGAATACCTAAAGGAATAATTTTATACTTTATATGTATTTTAAATTTATAATAATTTTATAACTTACACGACATTTTCATTGTTTGACTCACCGTTAAGCAAAATGAGGGGAAAAAATCAAATGCTTTAGTAGGGAAGAGAAATATGTTACTAATTATAAAAAGAAGAATTGATTAGTAATGTCTAAAGGCTATTTGAAGCTAAAAATAAAAATTAAGTTAATTAGCATTTTATATATATATACATATATATATATATATATATGCTTTAATGAATATTTACTGAATTGAATTAAGTTAACTTTCTAAGTCACTCAAATGTGTATAAAAGAATCCAAGGCAGGAGTTCCTAACTTTTTTTGTGTGTATGGACCAATCTGGTAGTCTGGTGAAGTCTATGGACACCTTCTCAACTTGTTTTAAATGTATGAGATAAAATAATAAAGAATTACAAAGAACACCAGCTATATTGAAATGGCTAAAAAATTATTTACAAAACAAAAACAAGTCACAGATCCCAAGTTAAAAATCCCCAACTTAATATATCTTTATTCCTTAATGATATTGTTTAATCCACTGAAGGAGAAAAAAAAAAGAATAGTTGGTACATATATTTATTTATTGTTTCAATATAATAACAGAAAATAGTCCATCCACATAAATAGGGACAGTTCTTGCCATGGCATCCTATTATTTCAAAGGTAAAATAGATAAAGTTCTAAGCTTAATTACCTATGTTTCTGAAGACAAGTTCTAGTCATTATATTGTAAGTTCTTTGAGATCAGGAACTTTCTTTCTTTCTTTCATTCTTTTTTTTTTTTTTTGCATTCGTATCCCCAACACAGCACAGTGCCTGGCTCATAGAAGGCATTTAATAAATATTTATTGACTAGTAAAGAACACAAATTTCCTTATCACCTGTAAGTAAGCACTGGTCCTCATAAAACACCTGGTAGTATCTGGAGTAAGCTATGGATAGTGTAAGGGGCTAAAATTCTAGCTATACTATCTGAATCTAATGAGTTGTCGCCAATAAATTATAAGCTTTAGCAAGAGTATTTAAGTGTTTAAGTATTTATTAAAGAGCATTAGGATCAGAGAGAAAGGTAAAAATCTAACTATTTCTAAGAGATCCCATCATTTGGCCCGCCACAGCCACGTCAGGAACAAAAAGAGGAAGAACCCCTCCGCTAGAGTCAGCTTCCTACTTCATGTTCTCCTCCCAGAAATGGGAGGCTCCTCAAGTTGATGGCTGGTAGCTTTGATAGACAGTACCCACAAGCAAATGTCACTTCCTGACACAAAGGAACTGACCACATGGCTTGCCCTCAGGCACCTTCTCCTCATGGTGGAGCTTTCCTACAGTAGCTCTCCAGCAGGTGGCATCATTCCAATCGTTACAATAGAGACCAAATATTTATCACATGTCTATACTATGCAAAGCCTTGTGCTAAACCCTTGGGCACATGGTAAATTTATTAAAGACAGGAGGCCCGTCCTCATGGAGGTTTCAATCTAGTTGGGTGTTGTGACACAAACGCAATAATATATGTTTTACTTAGAGAAGAGTAAAACAAAGTGCTATGTGATGCCTGAAGGTTTAAGTCATAAGAATTAGCTGAGTTCTGGAGGTCCTGAGGAGCCAGCTCTGAGGGTATGCTTTAGCTTTGTGGGTCACTAGTCCACAGTTCAAAAAGGATCCTATTTAGGCCCTGCCCCATCAATGCTTAAAACATCATTGATTTTCCCTTATGTGTGATGTTTTACCTTTTCAAATCCAGTGGTCCCATCTTAACTTTTTGTTTACTTTCATCTGGGGTGTTTGGTCTTTTATTGATATGCTTTTAAAAACTTGACCTTAAAAGATAATGTTTAGTTCACATAAAAAAACTTTATTTCTTAAAGGTACATAGCCTATGAACACATCTACAATTTCATTTGACTTCCCAGCACTTTAACATATAGGGCATAGAGAGATGAGAGTGACATGCTTTCTTCATAGCTTTATAATATGGGGAGAAAGCAGAGAAGGCTACATCCCATTGGGTGAACCCTTTGAAGTGAACTTTTGGGAAAATGGGAATAAAAGTCACACAGGGTAGGCAGGCAGGGGTGAATTGTCTGAATTGTTGGAGGACCCATGGAGATCACAGATCCCCTTAAGTATTTGAATACAGACAAGGAAACTTGTGCTTAGAGAAGATAAGTGGCATGTCCAACTTCATTTTTCTCCTGATTGCAAGACCAACACTCTTTTGAAATAGACTGTTCTCTCAGGTCTTTTTTTTTTAAACTTAGATAGAAAATCTTGACTTGTTTTTTTTATAAAGGCAAGCCTAATGAACTCTTTCAATTTTTTAAACCATTTGTAAGTCTTCAGATTTCTGATTAAAATCAAATATAAAATTTCCTCATTGTAATACATCCTGGCATAAAGCCAGCAGAAAAAAGAAACCCAGATATTTTTAAGTTAAAATCTTGTTCTCCCTTTTTTAAGACAATTTTTTTAACAACAACAACAAAAGCCCTCTTCTTCTAATAACAAACCCTCAAGGCATAGCTTAGTAATTGCTTTGCTTTCATGCATCCATTACATAGTCCAGAAATAGAAGAAATAAAGTTTCAGGTAATAGATAGGTGCAGTAAAGCTAAATTACATAATAATGGTTATAAATGCAATTTATGCTTTCAGTGTAAAGGCTCAGCACAAAATGGTTCACTCAAGACTCTTGTGAGTCATCAAACATATCATTCCCAAGGGAGTAGTAAAAGAGGGCTTGTCAATTTCTATCATGATCTGAAAATATTTCATTACATTGCTGTTGGGTAAATAAAGATGGGATAGGGGCCACCTTGCTGATTTACCCCAGGCCATTCTTTAAGACTCCTAATTACCAGTTTTCATTTTAAAGGCTCCATATGCAAATGACTGATGGACACTATCCAGTGCTTCTCATGGTTTTGTTTTAAAAGAAAGAAACAAAGAACGAAAACTCTGCAAAATGCCGAGGATGGAAAGGACTCTTGGTTCTAACTTGTTCTTTTCAGCCATTGCCACCCACATAAACTGTGGCATTAGTTTAAAAAAATACAGAACAATGCATTTTACTGCAGAGAATTCACTATTTGTCAATTGGCCAAGGTCAATCACATATTCTTAATTACCCCTTTTTTATTTAAACCCTGAATGGTGGCTCAAAGCTCTTTGTAGCATTGCCCAAAAGTTGTTTCTAAGGTTCCTTTTTTTTTTTCATTTTCTCATTTTTCATAGACTCATGGACTCTCAGGGCTTTATTAATGAATATAGCTTCAAAGATCACCTAATCCAAGCCCTTTATGTTATGGATGGGGACACTGGAACCCAGAGGGGGAGAGTGACTAGCTCAAAGTCACACACTAGTTTAGTGATATCTCTAGATTTGAACCACGGTCTCCCATCTCCCAGTCCAGCACACTTTCTTTGATAGCCCAATAGAAATAAACAGGGCAGTGCTTTTCATGAAGTTCTAGAATATCCAGGCTTGAACTTTAATGGTATTTTTGGTGAGGGACTTCCAATATCATTCAACTTGACTTTAACAACTTTGCAATTATTCTGGACATTACTCCTTTACAAGAAGAAAATCCACACCAGTTTACAAATTGAGGTACTTCATGTGGTTATTTGTAGGTTTCAGACAGAGTCTTGGTTATTGACAGGTTATTTTTATTAGAACATCATTGCTATGCCTTTTAAATAAATGCTTACTGAATGATTGATTTTTTAAAAGGAATACTAAATAGTTTTAGTAGTGATTATAATAGCTTGCATTATATATAGCAACTGTTATTTTTCAAAGTGCTTTTGTATACATTGTCTTATTAGATTCTCATAACAATTCTTTGAGGTAGGTAGGTCATGTGTCAGACTCATTTTATAGATAGAAAATAGAGGTAACAGCATTCCCCAAGCTTTTGCAGTTAATGGAAGAGCAAGGATTCCAGGTCTCTAGGCTCTTTGACCAATATCATTTCCATAATCCTATACTGTCTCCCTAGTTTGCCACAGTACCCTGTTACAAAGAGCTATAAGGTACCATGGTAGTTTTCTGTGGACAATTTTATAATATCCCTTTTAGAAGACACTGCATGGGGGGGCAGCTAGGTGGCACAGTGGATAAAGCACTGGCCTTGGATTCAGGAGGACCTGAGTTCAAATCCAGCCTCACACATCTGACACTTACTAGCTGTGTGACCCTAGGCAAGTCACTTAACCCTCATTGCCCTTCAAAAAAAAAAAAAAAAAGACACTGCACGGTATTCCTGGGCCTTTTCAGTGAGAGGTTTTCCTCCAGGAGTTAACCATTCTTCATAGTCATTATTGAGGAAACATTGAACATAGACAATAAATTAGTTAACACACGAGCGTTTATTCAGTCCCAACTATGTAATCAGCACCATTAGGTACAGGAGATAACTGTGTGGTACGTATAGGCTCCAGAGTAACTCTCCAACCAGCAAGTAAATCTGTAGAGCAAGATCATTTCTCCCCTGGCTCAAGATTCTAAGGGTAACCCTGAGGGGCTAGCCTATGAACATTTTTTAATGCTATAGTTCAGAAACCTCTCTAATTGTTATTTGTTGTTCAGTTGTTTTTTTCTGTTATATCCGACTCTTCGTGACCCCATTTGGGGTTTTCTTGGCAAAGATACTGGAGTGGTTTGCCATTTCCTTCTCTGGCTCATTTTACAGATGAGGGTTAAGGGAATTGTCCAGGGTCGCACAGTAGTAAGTGTCTGAGGCCAGATTTGAACTCACAAAGATTAGTCTTCCTCATTCTCGACCTGGTACTCTATACACCACACCCCTCCAGCTGACCCTCCAATATCAATCACCAATTAACTTCTCCCCAAAATCAGTTTGACCAATTATCTTCAAAATTATTGATAACCAGTTGATATCTCCTCAAACCAACCTCAATCAGTTAGCTTTGACAGAGGAATATTTACTTAAAAGATATAGCAAAGGGACAGCTAGGTAGCACAGTGGATAAAACACCAGCCCTGGAGTCAGGAGTACCTAAGTTCAAATCTGGCCTCAGACACTTAATACTTACTAGCTATGTGACCCTGGGCAAGTCACTTAACCCCAATTGCCTCACTAAAAACAAAAAAGATATAGCAAGACTTAACATGCAAAAAACTCCCAAATGAAGAGTATGCCCTCCTCTATCACCTTGCTCCCAAGATAGATGGGGCTCTCTGACTTAAAGTGGTTACAAAAAATATTCTTCCCATTAAGTTCACTTCTAGATATAGCAGAGCCAATAGATGAGTCACTCCCTTGCTTTCTGGATAAAGTGTCCTGGTAAACTGGTCAAATCACTTCTGGGTTGGATCAAGCAAGTCACTCCTTAGCACTGGGTTCTGCCCAGGATTCAGATGCTTTGGCTGCTAACAGACTCTACTGTGACTCTTGTCATTGGACCTTTCGAAACTCACAAGGTCATTGGCTGGTCCATTCCATCTCTAATACTCATTCACCTAAGATAGAAAAGAAGAAACAGAATAGAAACAGAGGAAGTGACATGTATTCACAGGTAATCAGGTAGAAAAGGCTCCCTTCCCTGGAGGCTTCCAGAATTTCTTCTTTCTCACTTGAAAGAGAGAGAGAAAGTTTTCATCTGTTGGTTTCTTCCATATGGACTCTCAGTTCTGGTTCATCAGCCAATCAAAATTATTCACAGCATAGTAAACCAACAGGAAACTATTAGTAAATACCAGCACATGCACTGAATCAGAGAATGTGCCACTCCAAAATTCATCATCACACAATTCTGGAAGAGTATTCACCAAGGTTCTTCATGGGTTGAGACAAGGAAGAGCATGTCACTCATGTATTGTTAGCCTTTATTGGCCAGTCCTTCCATGACTTATATATGGATATGTATGGAGTTGTCTTTATTTTTTCATGCATAATCGCACATAGTCATTCCTCTGAGGGCAGTGGGTCCCATTTGGTCTCCGAAAGGGCAAGAGGTTTTTGAGGCTACCCATCTGTTAATCACTCAAAACTCATCTCTAGTTATCATTGTAGAATATTGATAGACTAGGAAAAGGGAGTAGGGAAGGAAACAATGAGCTGTGCTGAGCCTCCATTTTTTCTTCTAGCTCTAACTTTCTATGAACTTCTGTGATACTTAAATTATAATCTTTCTCTTGGTGCCAGTGGCCTTCTACTCGATCAGCTTAGTTATTTCTTTATGGTGCCTGGTGGACAGAGTGCTATACTTGACAGTTGTCAAGTTGTGTGGATTCAGAGCCTGGATCTGACACTGACCAGCTGGACCACCTTTCCAATCTTTTTGAACTTCACTCCCCTCCAACCACTCAGTGATCCAGTTACACCTGCCTGTTCACAATGCTTACACAAGACAAGCTCTCATCTACACACCTTGCGCTGACTGCCTCCCTCCCCCCCCCAATGCCTGGAATGCTGTCTCTCCTCACCTCAAACTTTGTTTCCCTGGTTTCCTCCACATCTCAACTCAAACCATGTCTTCTGCAGGAGGCTTTTCTCAGTCCCCTCAGCTGCTAGTGTTTTCCTTAAGGAGGTTACCTTGTTTTTCCTCTACATAATATTTTGTATGAACCTAGTTATTTACATGGTGTCTTCTTCATTAGAGTGTAATCTCCTCGAGGGCAAGGACTATTCCTTGTATCCCAGGCACAAATAAAGTGCTTAATAGATTTTATTCATGAGGCATATTTCTTCTGCCCTCTAAGCCTTACTTTCCTCATCTATAGAGACATGATGATAATACATTGCTTACCTTACAGGACTTTTGGAAGGAAAGCCTTTGGTTTATCTTAAATGTGCTATAGGAATACAAAATATAATAATAATAATAATAAATATATAAAGAATATTATTTAATAGCTTGAAATATTAAATATTAATTAAAATAAATTAATTAGATTTAAAGGATTAAAAGATTTAATCTTCTCCCAACAAAACTCCACAATAATATTTGGCTGCTTAGTATTGCTTAGAAAAGGTAGTTATCTGAGGTCCCTAATGGCTAGCATTACAATTTAATTTAGATGTCAGTCCCCAACCTTGTCCTCTATATTTTCCTCTACTGTGTTTTAAATAATGTTAAGTGTTGCAGTAATTACATTTGTAAAAGTTAAACATCCCTAAGTCATTCCAGTAATTATTGTTTAAAATTGTCACCAAACAAACCATAAATCATATAAAGGAATCATTGCAAGAAGGGAAGCTCACTTGCCTAACTAACTAAGCCAGCTGTCTTCTTGAGTGTGTAGTAGTTTTCAGGTGAGTACACATGCTTCTCAAATCACTTACTGCTTGCTCCCCAATTAGAAAACAGCTAAGTCTCATAAACATATGGTGACACCAAGGATTAACAACCCTGTTGAAATTTCAGTACCGTTTGTCTTTCTTTTTCTAAACTTCAAGGATTAATATTTTTTTTATTTCTGCAATAACCATTCACCAAATGAGAAATCAGTCTTTGGGAGATCCTAAAAACCTAACAAAGGACTTACTGAGGCTATTTATTTTCAGAAACACATTTTTTAACTTTTGAGTCAATAAAATAAATTTCAGTTGTGAATTCACAGCTACAAGCTTCAGAAATATGTTGTATGTAAAAAAGAGGTAATATTTTAAAACAATAACACAAATATAGAAGGTGGATAAATTATTATTTCACCAAAAGTTGTAACTACTTTGCACACTTGTTATTCTTCTCTTTTAGGCTACATGTTGTTTTCATGACAATTAGGTGAATGGATATGCAATGAGAGTGAATTCCTTAGAGACAGTACAAAAGGAGTTGTTCTGTAGCTTTTTTTCCTCATACTTTTCTTCCAAATGCATATTCTATTATCAGAACATAGAATTCAGAGGTGGAAGGAAGCTAAGGGGCTATTTATTTGAAGAACCCTTGTTTTATAGATGAGAAACTAAGGCCCTTAGAGGTTAAGTGACTTTTCCAAGGTTACCCAAGTAGTAGTAAACGAGGTAGATTTGAATTCAGATCCTATGACTCAAATGTCATTATTCTTTCTGCTGCATCACACTCCCTTTTAATATTTAATTATATCCATTAATACAAAGAAAACTATTCTCTTTATTCCAAAATCACATTAATCCATGTTCTTAGTATACTTTCATTTTGCTATGAAAGATTAATATATTTTGAATAACTTTACTACTTGAACTTTTAATAAAACAAAAAAGAAATTTACCATTCATTATCTTACTGCTTTTCTGAAGCAGAATCATAAATAATGATCATTACAATGGGCAACAATATTTTAATGAGAATGTTTTTGTATTTAATTATTCTAGCCTGTGTTTCTTTTGATTTCTCCATTGAATAATGTTCCCTTTTCAGTCATGTATTTATACTTCTTACATCATAGGATTGTTGCAAGGAAAACACTTTATATACCTTAAAGGAGTAACTATTCTCCTCCTCTTCCTCCTTATCATCATTTGGAAAAGACTCAGAAAACGAAGGTCTTAAATAACAGGCCTATGAAAGAATCCTCAGAGGAAAAAGTTTTAAGAAATGATGGTTAAGAGATTCATGTGCAAAAGCTGAAGGAAGGTAGACATCTAGAAAACACAAATTCCTCCCTTTTTTAGGCACTACTTAGGTACTTCAGATTAAGTGTTATTCAGTACAATGGAACAATCATTTACTAAGTGGCATTCCAGTAGTATTTATAAGCAAATACACAGGGGCAGCTAGATGGCACAGTGGTTAAAGTGCTGGCCCTGGATTCAGGAGGACCTGAGTTCAAATCTGGCCTCAGACACTTGACACTTACTAGCTATGTGACCCTGGGCAAGTCACTTAACCCCCATTGCCCCACAAAAACAAACAAACAAACAAAAAAAGCAAACACATAATTTATTATTTCTTTGCTATATGGGTATTAAGAAAATCTGGCTAAACTATAATAAAACTTACTCATTTTTACTCTTCTCCAATGGAAAGAAAACATATGAATCTATCTATATTGAGAACTATAATGCTGATTTATCATATATCTGAGATGTCTTTTTATTAAGTAGTACTTTGGTTTCTTATTATAACCTTACTTTAAATTTTAAAAATAATAATCATCAAAGAAGCTCAGAGATAAAATGAACTACCTAAAATAAATAAATGTTTTTTGTTTTTTTCTATTGCAGCGTGGAGACAATTAATGATGGAAATTTTCATATAGTGGAACTGATTGCAATGGGTCAGAGTCTGTCACTATCCATTGATGGTGGAAGCCCCAAAACCATTACCAACTTATCAAAGCAATCCACTCTGAATTTTGACTCCCCACTTTATGTAGGAGGTAAGGAATGATATGAAAAACTCCTGTTAAAAGAAGGTTAGGCAAGATTATGACAAAGATATGATGCCCTAGCTATTGCAAAGTTGTGGATTAGTACTCACTGATGACTGAAGAGAAAAACAAGCTAGCTAGAAAGACAAGTAATAGAAATAGGACTGCTCTGGGAGTTGAGACAAGGATGTTCCCAGTACAGTGTCCGGAATATTGTGGGTGTTTAATGAGTGCAATTTAATTGATGCAGACAGAGTAGTGTATAGCAGCATTAGATGCTGATGCCAAATATGACTTCAAGAAAACTAGGGTGCTACCCACTAAGGGCAATCAGTTAACAAGCATCTTTAAGTGTTTGCTATAGTCCATGCACTGTACTAAATACTAAATAAAGAAAAGAAAAGCACCCTGCCTGACCTAATTGAGTTCACCTTCCATTTATGAAAACATGCCAAAAATTGTACATACGATATACAATGTAAATTGAAGGTAATCTTGGAAGAAAGACCCTAGTAGGGGATTGAGGGTGGGCAGGGAATGGCCTTTTGCAGAGGTAGGTTAAGAGCTGAGTCTTCAAGGAATGTGGAGAAGTCAGGAGGCAAAAGTGAGGAGAGAGAAAATTTCAGGCAAGGGGGACAGCCAAACAAAATGTGTGGTGCTAGGAAACAGTGTCACTTGTGAAGAACAGCAAGGAGGCTGTTGTCATTGGATCACCTAGTATGTAGGGAGAGGTACAGGGTAAGAAGATTAGAAACTTATAAGGGAGTGAAACTGTGCAGGGTTTAAAAGCCAAATAGGACATTTTCTATTTTATTCTAGAGGTGATAGGGAACTACCAGAGGTTATAGAGGTTATTCATTAGGGTGGGGGACACAGTCAGACTTGCACTTTAGAAAGATTACTTTGGTAGATGAGAGAAGGCTAGACAGGAGTGTGGGCAAATTTTGAGACAAGGAAATCAACCTATTTACAGTAGTCAGGGAAAGTCAAAGAAATCAGCCTTTTTACAGTAGTCTAGGAGTGAGGTGATGAGGATTCGGACCAGTTTGAGAGGTACTGGGAAAAAAGAAACAATAGGAGATTTGACAAAATTTGATATATGGGGTGCCTCTGAGTGAGGAGTTAAGAAGAACACTGACACTGTGAGGCTAGATAACTGGGAAGATGGTGATTCTCTCAACAATAATAGAGAAGTCCAAAAGAGGGGAGAATTTAGAAGAAGAAATAATAAGTTCTACTTTGGATGGGCTAAGTTTGAGATGGCTATGGGACATCCAGTTCAAGGCATGCAAGAGAAGGCTGGTAATGTCAACTTGGACATCAGGAATGAGGTTAGAGCCATATACATAGATCTAGCAACATCTACATAATAATGATAATTGGTCCCATGGGAGTTGATGAAATTAAAGCAAGATAGAATAGAAAAAAAAGAAGAGGATCCAGAACAAAGCCTTAAGAGATACCAATGATTAGTGGACATAATCTGGAGGAAAATGTAACAAAGGAACTGAGGAGAGCTAAGATTAAGAAAGCGAACCAGGAAAACAGGGTAATAAAAAGAGTACTGTTCATCTCTAACAAAGGTTGTAAAAAGTTCAAGAATGAGGAGGTTTTAAAAGGGACATAAGACTCAGCAATTGAGATATCATCAATAACTTTGGAGCGAGCAGTCTCAGTTGAATAGTGAGGTCAAAAGACATATTTCAGAGTATTTGAAAGAAAAAGCAGACAGAAGCTCTTGTTTCAAGTACCAGTGAAAACCTCACTCTTTATCCTAATCAATACATATGCATAGTCTCTAAATTCTGTAAAACTCCGAATATTTCTAAAATAGTTATATTGACCCTTTGGGAAATAGTGGTTTATATGTTTCTTTTTGAAAAATTAGTCCATTGTGTCTTGCAACAATGGACACAAACTAGTGCATATAAAATAAATATACAAGGAGTAAATAGCAATTGGGCAGATTCTCATATGTGACTTGGCCACTGAGTTTCATTTCTTTATGGTAATGCCTCTTATACTGCTAAAAAAAAATCAAAAGTCATGTAAATATCAAGGTCGTATGCCTAAGCTCAAAACCTCAGAAAAAGAGTCTGATTTTGGAGATTCTTTCATTACTCCAAGGTGACTATAATCTAATAAATTTGAGTGCACTCTCCCCAAGTGTAAATTGCAACTCTTACTTTCTCATCCTGTGAGATCCCACTCCTCCATAAAAGGGCTTCAAGCAATGGCTAGATAAGCATTCTCAAAGGTATTGTAGTTGGGAGTTTTGGGGGGTAGGACTAGATAATCTGAATTTTGTTCATCTCTTTCCATAAATCTATTGTGAAATGTTTACCCAATGCATTGGAGTTCTTCTGTCTTTTTTTTTTTTTTTTGGTGAGGCAATTGGGGTTAAGTGACTTGCCCAGGGTCACATAGCTAGTAAGTGTTAAGTGTCTGAGGTCAGATTTGAACTCAGGTACTCCTGACTCCAGGGCCAATGCTCTATCCACTACGCCACTGAGCTGCCCCTCTTCTGTCTTTTTGAATGTTTCAGCAGGGAGTTTATTGATCCCCACTGTGCTGCATGATTTCCCTAACTCAACCCAGCCCAATCTCCTCTCCCTCCTGTTCAGCTTTAGACCCAGGTCCTTGTCTGTCTGCAACATTTGTCAAGGAGATATTAGTATCACTGTCACATGTCGGCTTTTCATCTGCTGTTCTTTGCTTTCAGTGCAAGAACAGACAACCTCCTGTTCTAGTCTAGTTTGCCCTTTGTGATGTCCTTTGTATCTCTCCACACATCCAAGTCATCATTGGTTACATTTTAGCCATCACTGTAGGAAGCTAAGGTGGAGTACTGAATTGAGCACTGGACTCAAAACTCAGAGTTCAAATCCTACGTCAGACATTCTAAGCTGTGTGACCCTAGGCAAATTATGTAACCTTTCTGAGCCTCAGCTTCCTCATATGTAAGTTGGGAATAAAAATAATAGCCATTACCTCATAGAGATTTTTGTTATCTTCACATAAGATAATATATGTATAGTTAGATTTTGATAGTAGAATCAATGTGCAGCAACCCACTTAATATCACCTTGCTTTTGCATACATTTTTCTACTTCCTTTCATTTATTTTATGATTTCAGTATCTCTGAAATCAAAATATTCCATGATTCACAGCCATGCAGCATTACTGGGAGACTACTGGCATTAAAAATAGAGGCTTTTGGGGCAGGTAGGTGGTGCAGTGGATAAAGCACCGGCCCTGGATTCAGGAGGACCTGAGTTCAAATCCGGCCTCAGACACTTGACACTTACTAGCTGTGTGACCCTGGGCAAGTCACTTAACCCCCATTGCCCTGCAAAAAAAAATAGAGGCTTTTGTAGCAGGAAGTAGTTGGCCAATTTTCCAGATATCATCCTGCCTGGTGTCCCTCAGTCCATTTTGGGCCCATCCCATTGTCTATATGCATTGCTTGTCCATGAAATATACAATATCATAAATTGCTAGTGTATTTGTTTTAATTAAAAATATACCTCTTATTTGAGCACACATGAACCTACTTGTATTGTGCTTCAGGGCAAAAATTACTAGTTTTAGATAAGCATATGGTACAGAGCTATATTGGAACTCTTTACTTACCTGTTGTCATACCAGTTGCTCATCTGCCACAACTAGTCCCTGAACCATAAATGGAGACAGTAACCATCAAAAGGTGTTGTAGGAAAGGGAAGGCATGTAGTAAGAGTAGAGAATCAATGTGCTAGTAAAGGAGTGTGGTGACTACTGGTTTGGATACAAACTAAAGGGCTAATATAAAGTGTATTTCTAATGTCACTCATAAGTACCCCAAAGACAAATCCCAAGCATGATTTAAAGAATGACCACCATCATTAAAATAAGTAGTTTCTCACAGTGAATAATTTGAAGGATAGCTCTCATTTACCTATACATGATCTTACTCAGGATTCCAAATGAACATGAAAGGAGAAATCATCTAGTCTTCCATGTTTTAAAGATTAAGAAACGGATTGAGTGATTAAATGACTTGCCTGAGAGTAGAAATGTTAATAAGCAAAGGAAGCAAGATGAACCCCATTCTGACCCCAAATACAGTAGTTTTTCTATTATTCAAAGAAAGTTGGAAAATTACTATAATAAACACTTCCCTGAATCTGTGATTTTATCAAAATGAATATACCTTCCAACAGTATAGATGACAGCCCATTCATACCTTATCAACCAATGTGACTTTTCAACAAATCCTACCAAAAACCTCCTAAAAGCGTTCCCCTAATGTTCAACAGGCCATCCTTTAGGGCTTTTAAATTATATTGTGCCAGTGGAGCACATGGGCTGCCATCTTTTATCCTTCTTTCCTACTTCTTGACTGGTCCACTTCTATTTCCAGTCATTCATATCTTGGATAATACATTTTTATGCTGCTTCCTATAAGACATCCCTGCTAATATGCCATAGCCCATTTACTCCCCAAAATGCATTTCTACATCACCCTTTGATGTTATTCGGTTGTTTCAGTCACGTCTAACTTTTTGTGACCCCATTTGAAGTTTTCTTGGCAGAGATACTGGAGTGATTTGCCATTTCCATCTCCAGCTCATTCTGTAGATGAAGAAACTGAGGCCAACAGGGTTAAGTCGACTTGCCCAGGGTCACACACCTAGTAAGTTTCTGAGTTCAGATTTGAACTCAGGAAGATGAATCTTCCTGACTCCAGGCTCAGCACTCTATCCACTGAGCCAGCCAGCTGCCATCCTCTGTCCTTTGAGTAACCCTCAGTTTCAGTTCTTTAGAAAGTGTGGCATTCCATGAGTTGTGACCACATGACACCATCATAAGATTAAGTGTCCAAAAGCAGAGTTTGTTTACTTTCATGAATGAAGTCCATTCTTCTCTTGGAACTAGGCAGCTACATGGTTCAAGCCTTGGACTTAAGGGTCAGAAAGACCTTGGTTCAATCCTACCTTAGACATTCACTAGCTTTGTGACCATGAGCAACAATAGGCAGGGTCTACCAATAATAAGAGAAGAGTCATTCTGTCAGCCTCACCATCTCCCCAACTCCAGTTCATGTCTTTGGTCTCAAGAGAAGTGGCTAAAACTGTTACTGAGTGTTAGAAAAGCCATTTTACCAGTAGGAGCAACAGAACACTCTGGTTATACTGAATAAGCTAGTCCAATGAGAACAGAGGAGCAAAGGCAACTGTAGGTAGGTCCTGTGGCCCTAAGGCCTCAGAAAGAGCATTCATATTTTAACAGATTGAATTTCAAAAGAAAATTTGTCTTGGCTCACTTTAAAACTATAACCTTTGGGGGCAGCTAGGTGGCACAGTGGATAAAGCACTGGCCCTGGATTCAGGAGGACCTGAGTTCAAACCTGGCCTCAGACACTTGACACTTACTAGCCGTGTGATCCTGGGCAAGTCACTTAAACCCAATTGCCTTAAAAAAAAACAAAACCCAAACTATAACCCTCATAGCAGATCTCACACCAAATAGGAGTGGGAGAATTGTCTCACCAAGTTGTCTTTATAGGCTTACCATAGAGGATGAAGCAGAGCTCTATCAATTCAGTTATAGCATGGCATAATGTAAGGATTTCTGTCCTGGTGTCAGCAAACCTAGTGTCAAATTCCAGTCTCTTCTTAGTCCTATGCCCTATGACAAAGTCAGCTATCCACTCTGAACCTCAGTTTCCTCATTTGCAATATGAGGTTAATTGTACCTTCCTTCCCTAACTTATCAGGGTTACCATAAAGGAACTGCTTTGTATCACTTAAGTGTGAGATGATTATTATGTACTTTCTCTTGATCTTGATTTTGTTAGGTTTTAATTACAGAATGTTTTATAGAGTCTTTTGAACTGCTTTGGGAGGAGAAAGTAAAGAGGACACAGGGTGAACAGGGAGGGTATACCTTGGAAATAGAAATTCACTTTGAGATAATGATGACTGAATAGCTTTTGATCATTTTAATTTGCCTATAATAAATGATTTTTATTCTTTTTAAAAGCACAGAGACTTTTATTATTTTTTTAGTTTCTAATTTTTCCCACCCTCTACGCCCAACCCCACTTAATAGAATGCAAAAAAACCCAAAATCTATTACAAATATGTTAGTTGTGCAAAACACATTCCTCATTAGCCTGTCTATTTTTTTAAAGGAAAAATATGCTTTAATCTGCACTCTGAGGTCAATGAGTTTCTCAATCTGGAGGTACATAATAGCATATTTTATCTTGATACCTTTGGAAATGTGGTTGGTATTGTGTTGATCAAAGTTACTAAGTCCTTTGTTTTCTTTTTTTGTGGAGCATGGTGGTTGAGTGACTTGCCCAGGGTCAAACAGCTAGATAAGTGTCAAGTGTCTGAGGCTGGATTTGAACTCAGGTCTTCCTGAATCCAGGGCCGTGTGCTTTAATCCAACTGTGCCACTTAGCTGCCGCCAAGGTTACTAAGTCTTGTTGCAGCTAGGTGGCACAGTGGATAAAGCACCATCCAGGAGGACCCAAGTTCAAATCCGGCCTCACAGAACACTGACACTTACTAGCTGTGTGACCTTGGGCAAGTCACTTAACACCTCATTGCCCTGTCACCCCCCCAAAAAAGTTTACTAAGTACTTTCATAGTTGCTTATGCTTAATATTGCTGTTCCTGTGGTAGATTATTCTACCAGTTTCTGCTCATTTGGATTGCATCAATTCATATAAGTCTCCCAGATTTTTATGAAATCATCTCCTTCATTATTTCTTATAGAACAACAGTATTCCATCATCTCCATATACCACAACTTGTTCACTCCATTTCCATTGATGACATCCCTCAGTTTCCAATTCTTTGCCACCACAAAAAGATGCTGTCTATAGATATGTTTATACATGAGGGTCCTTTTCTTTCTTTGATCTCCTAGGTTATAGCCCTCAGAGCAGATTGCTGGATCAATAATCATGCACATGCTTAATAGAGTGATAATGGGGTTTATGGGCCTGAGAGGACAGCCCAAAATTAGGGTACTATATTAGGACTACTGCTGAGAAAGCTGTATCCCTCAGATTCATTGAAAGGCAATGAGAATCTATGAAAATTCAGAGCCTCAAAGCCTGATCTATTGGTCTATACTGGCATATTTACATGACCAGGATCGATATGAGGCATCCTGAGCAGATTATGTAGTCCCTCCTTAGTTAGAGAATAATGTGTTCATAAGGGAAGAGAAGGGATTCTGCTTGCACAGATGCATCCAGACTTCCTCTTGACCCTGAGGTGAACTGGTTTACTGCTGCATCAGCAACCCATCCCAGAGGTTTTTGTTGTTTTTTTTTCACAAGTCCTGGCTTAGACTTTTGGAAAAATTGCTTCATTCTGCCAATATAGGGATTAACCAGATGAACTGTCACTTGTGGTATGTATACACAACTCACACACACATTCATTATATTTTCTTCTGTGGTTGTGAATGTTTGCCGAGCAATCCCACTTTTAGTTATTAATATCTTCGAGTTGGAAGACTCCCTCTCATTAGAGCCTGAAAAGGAGATGAATGAATCACCACCCCCTTCTCAGTGGTTAGTTACTTCTTTCCAAAGTTAACTATTACACTGAGGCCCTGACCACATCCTATGCAGTGTTGCCTCTGACAGATCAGAGCCTAAAAATCACAGGGACCTATTGTCATGGCCCGAATAATCAGCCTCCCTTGGGTAGCAGAGTACAAATTGAGTCTACATTCATTCATAAGATCTTAGCAAGGCCTGTGGATCACATAAGGGAACTGCCCTCTAATGGTGGTGTGTTATTCCTCAAGGATGCCCGGAAAGAAAAATGTCCGCAGCTCTGCGCCAGGCCGCCGGGACAGAACGGAAACCAAGTTTTCCATGGGTGCATTCGGCCACCTGTACATCAACAGTGAGACTTCAAAGACTTCGAGGAAGGTGGGCCTGATTGCAGTACAGGCGATTCTGCCTGGGTGTGAGCATGCCATAAAAAGGTGTGTGCCCATGGAACATGCCAGGCATCAAGCCAGTCAGGGTTCACCTGTGATTGTGAAGAAGGGATGGATGGGGCCACTGTGTGACCAGCGGACCAATGATCCTGTCTTGGAAATAAGTACGATCCTGATGGTAACTTGTATTGAATGTTAGGGGAAGGGGGTAACTATAGGAGGAAGAAGCTGCTTATACAACAGGGAACTCTCAAGCAAGCCATTAAGTTATATCTCTCATATCTCATTCATTCATCTAAGTGAAGTATCCCTCTCCCCCTCTCAGCATCCCGTTTAATGCATTTCCATTCTCTTGGGTTTCTTCTTCTTCCCCACTAGATGCATGCATGGAACATGCTTGCCAATCAATTGCATTTTCCTATAGTTGCAAATGTCTGGAAGGCCATGGAGGTGTCTTATGTGATGAGGAGGAAGAGCTGTTTAACCCCTGCCAGTCCATCAGATGTAAGCATGGAAAATGTCGACTTTCTGGGCTCAGACAGGCCTATTGTGAATGCAATAGTGGGATACACTGGGGAAAGCTGTGACCGAGGTAAATAAAGCTGCTTTGTTCATATCACTCAGGCTGGGATGGAGGATGTGAAAGGCTTCAGAAACGAGGGTTGTTTTTTTAATGGAAAATATTAAAAAAGGAACTAGGACACCAATTTTTCACAACCAACAAAGACTTTTAACGAATTTATTTTTTTTTTCCTTTCAAAATGACTTCATAAAGGCCCTGGAGTAGAAACTCTTAAAGCCTTCGGTAACAACATTAAACAGAGATATGGAATTATTTTTCTTATCATTTGTTTGGCTATAAAAACATTTGCTTTTGTTTCCCCCTTGACTCAGAAGCATTTTTTTTTTTTTGCTCTGCTCAGCTATCCCTTTTACCTTCCAGACCTCTCAGCATTTATTTTTTCTCTCCTTTCTCCAACTGAGAAGCCAGAACTTAAAACCCCTGCTTCTCATTTGTCACAAAGTCAGCTTTGACCTCTCAGGTCCAACTGATTTATCACAACAAATTATGCAGGTGAGATAGGATGGAAGATGGCCTGACTCTTTTTAGACTCACCTTTCTCCCTTTCCCTTTGTCTATTCAAAACTTGCCCTTCTTTTCCACTCCAGCTGGCACTTATTTACTTTGTTTGTGTATCAGTGTGACCAGATTTGAGGAACGTGCCCATGGAAGCTTTTAGCAGATGTCTCCTTTTGAGCTGGTTTATACTTGGGTAATTTATGAAGTTAGTGGAATGTAACTTGTATTAAGTAACAGGATTGAATAATATTAAACTCCAGGTCTAATAAATTAAAATTGTATGCTCTCTGAAACAGTTCCCTCTGGTAAACAAAACCAGCTGTTAGCCATGTAAAAAACTAAAGTATGTGTATTTTTGTAATAAAGGAAAAGATTTAAGAATCCAATTTTCTTGTCACTGCAGTAATATTGTATTTATAGTCCAGTGTGCATAACACTCCTTTTTGCTGAGAATAAAAGGACACGAAGAAGTTTTTTAGTGTTTTTTTTTAAAACAATACAGGGCTGTGGCACTAGCTAATAAGAATCCCAGCATTAAAAATAGCAATCACATTTTTAAAATGGCATCTCCTGAATTGAATTTGAGATCTTTTAACGGAGCACATGACCTACTGCTCCTGTTTTTGTTCTCTCCTAGAAGTCTCTTGTAGAGGGGAACGCATCCGAGATTACTATCAAAAGCAGCAGGGCTATGCTGCCTGTCAGACAACCAAAAAGGTATCCAGACTAGAATGCAAAGGCAGCTGCTCAAGTGGTCAGTGCTGTGGACCTCTGAGGAGCAAGAGACGGAAATATTCTTTTGAATGCACTGATGGGTCGTCCTTTGTGGACGAGGTGGAGAAAGTGGTGAAATGTGGCTGTACGAGGTGCCCCTCCTAAACATGTCCCCAGCACCTTTGTCTTTGAAAATGTTGTATACTTATTGACCATGTCGGACTAATTAATGCTTCATAGTGGAAATATTTGAAATATATTGTAAAATACAGAACAGACTTATTTTTATTATGAGAATAAAGACTTTTTTTCTGCATTTGCAAAAGATTGAAGTGCTTGAACTAAGACTTCTCCTAGGCCAGAGGGAGCTTGAACAGAAAGACAATATAAAGAGCATTACAGCAGTGAAGGGAAGAAGCATAACTGCTTTTAACGTGGATTCTTCTTTATAACGTGCTGAAGACAAATGGATGCAATACCCAAGGGCCATTCAGCCTACAGAGCATTGATGAAAAATTCACCTGAACAGAAGGCTTATTATATGTGCACTCATTCATATCAGTACATATCACTGTTCCATTAGAGGATACCAAGCGTGCACACGTGCACACACACACAGGACAAATACATGCACACATATAGGAATGGGGATACAAGTTGGGTGAATTGGAATCCAGAGTATACAGATAAGAAAGGCATTTGGGGCATAATTTGAAAATATCCTGGAGAGATGGGTTCTAGTAATGGAAAAAGGATTTGGGTTTAAAACATGAGGAATGAGATCTCTTAAAATATTCTCAAGATATATTCTTAACGTCAAGCATGTTAGCAAAAGAAGCACACAAAAGTATTCATCTACCTTTTTCCAGTATTATTTTTTGTAATATAAATTTCAAAGGGGACACAGAACCAATAGATTATTGATGGATAAATTAGTAATATGATTTTTTTTTGTTTCTATGAGTTTAAACAGCCCTATACAGTATTCAATTTCATTGAGAAATATTTATTGTATCAAAGTACTTTGTACTTAACATTTTTAGGCCATCCCTTTTACTGTTTTTCAATTGTTTAATATATATTAATTTATATTTGTCCTGATATTTTTGTATTTTGGATTTTTAAGAATTAAAATCAGGATTTATTATTATTATGTTATTATTTTTGCAATAGGACTAACATAGCCTGTTGTCTTGAGGTAAATATTTTTGTTCTGGTTGTTTTGCTTAGCATCTGCCTTCTGGTGTTACTATAAGAACGTAAAACCAAAAGCGACCATTTGACCTTTGGTTATAAATGCTGTCAACATTCAGGACACCTCCCAAGAACCTCTAAAGGACAAGAGGAAAATTTCATCTTGTTAGATGGCAACTGTAGAGAAGGGAATGTTCCCAGTTCAACTTATACATCCCCCAAATAAGATGGTGTACAGAAAAATGACACTAGGAAATAGACTTTTTTTTACAAATTAATATTTCCTCAGAGTTCTTTACCCTTAAAAAACCTGTAACATGAAGAACTGTGACTTTTTTCCAAATAATAAAACTACTTTATTACCTTGTTCCCTATGTTAACATGTTTGCTGCTAAATGACAACGTAGAATTGGTAATGATTTAGAGTGGGTTGTGCTCTGCTTTCTTTAAAATCCCAGGGTACCCTGTAAAAATGCAGATGTTTCTTTCCATTTTTTTTAAACCAAGAAAATTAGATGTACATGTATAATGCAGTGTGCTTTGTCTTATCTGGACTAATATCAGTAATGCTACTGATGTTTGTAAATTAAACAGATACTTACTTCATTAACAGCTTGGTGGCATTCTTAGAAACTGGGATATTTTTAGGGGGAGCTCTCCTTAATTAGCTGTTATTTGGAGTTGTCATGGTGAGAGGCGGGGTAGAAGAAAACATGTGCCTTTTCATTGCATGCTTAACATGATACTGCATCACAGACCTGGGAATGGCCGCAGGAAAACAGTGTTAAATATGAACGGCAATGCTTTTTTGCAAACAAATTCTAATGTGAAGTTATTCTATGGGGTATTTTTAGGTGAATTCTGTCTGAGGCCAAATACATTTCTCTATGATTCCTACCTTCAATTAGAATAGGCAGGAGAAGCAAGCATCAGAAAGTAAAAAGAGACCTCTATTAGAGAAGCTAAGTTTGAATACTCGCTATACAATGTACATCCTGTGTGATCTTAACCTTTCTGGACCACAATAATATAAAGAAAGGATTTGGACTACATCAGTGATCCCAGTGTTTTTTATTCTACAACAATAACAAAAATGTGCTGAGAATGTCTAGGGTAGTTTTAATATGCTACTCATAAGCAATTATTTATGACTTAAGGTACCATTAAAGAATTTTTTTAGTGTGAACCCTTTGGACCACTATTATGAATCCCAAAAAAGTTTGAGATTCATTAAAGGGGAACTAATAGATTAGATTATCTCTAAAGGTCCTTCCAACCCTAAATCTTAATATCTCACCTATGATTTAAAAAAGAAAAAAGCATATACACATATATATATATATAATCTTCCTCATTTCACTTATACGTTTAGGGCATGCCATTTAGGACAGAGAGAAAAAGGTTGGTTCCAATGGGTAATCCTCATTCCCCCCCAGACAAAGTCTTTATTGTACCTTCATTTACTTGTTTGTTCATTCATTTACTTTGTAGTCATTGAAATCTTGTCTCTTGGGTGCAATGTTGAGTGATGTTTATTATTGAACCAAATGTTTATGAAGGTAAAGCAATATTTACTTTAGATTTTTGTTTGCTATTTTTCTTGGACCCATGTTTATTTCCATCAATGATATTAATGTGAACAGTGTTTACCTTAAGGACCAGTAAAGATGAAACATCAAACAGAGCAAAAGGACTCTGATTTCAGTATAATGTAAACGTTTCTATTGATCAAAATGGAGATGTGGTATATGCTAAGTGGTGTTACTGCAAAGGCATTCCTCTGGGATACCACCAGGAGTCACTCGCTGTTATAGATTTTTGTTTAAAAAAATGCCAACTTTGAACCCAAAGTGGAGTCTGAGTAGTTTTCAAATTGTATTTTTCTCCTCCTTGCTGCTGAAAGTGCAAAATAAACAAAAAATGCAGCCACTGTTGAACTTGGAATTGATTAAATGGTTCACAGACCATTATTTGTTTTGGACACAAGTTCCTTGGGGCAAGTGGACCTCACTTCAAGGAGACTGTATCTGCAAAACTTTGACCTTACCAAATGGCTAAATTAAAAGGTGATTATTCATTTTGTTAAACATTCTTCACGTACAAGGTTCACTACAGAATCTCTCTAAATTAGACCAAACTTCTAGTGAATTTCAAATATAATCAGATACACCTTCCCTTTCCCCACCAGAAAAAAAATACAACTAAGATACTTTGAGGAACAATTTCTATTGTGTAGAGTTAAGTTTGTAATCAACAAGGACATTTTAACATACCTCATACATCTAATTTTACGTTGTTAATAAACAACTTAGGACCTTTATGATACTTCTTGGAGTCCACGTTAATGAACAATAATAACATGATTTTTTGGAACATTTTTAAGCTCAAGGTCTCCAAGAGTGTTTTGTACCTTATAAAAGATCCCTCCTAAATGACATCAAAACATTTGGGTTTGCTCTTGCAGACTAGGCTTTCTTTGGGCGTTTGGGAAATAGACACCTTTTAGCTGCTAACTTAAACCTTGTTTTAAACTGTTGATGAAAATTTATAAATACTTAGAGAGAGAGGAGCTCCTCGAGGACCTTCAGAAATCAATGACAGTGACTTTGTGGTCTTCCTGTTGTCATTGACCTTCACATAGTAAGACATGTCCAAATTCCACTGGCATACCTATAAGGAGCTATCTTGTTTTAAATTTGCTGTGTGAGCCTTGGACCCCAGTTTCCCATCCCTACATGAAAGTTATGAAACATCTTTTTTCCTCTCTAACTTGCCCAAAATATATTCCTTTTCCTTCTTGACCATGTACATACACATACACCATGCACACACACACACACACACCTATTTTTAGTATTTAAATACCTCACTCAATTTCTTTTGTTATTGTACTTTTTATTTCTAAAGAGCTGCCACTGATTCCTATATAGCATTTTCAAATACACTCATTGGATATAGGTGGAAAAAAAAACAAAAACATTGTTCCAAGGTATAGTCTGTAGACCCCTAGTCCTCTTGCTTGCCCATAACTTACAAATACAAGAAAGAATTTGACAACCAAAACTTTTCTTCACAACCAATTTGCCTTTGATAACTAACTTTATCTCTTCTCTAGCTATCCTACTATATTCAGCGGGGTCCATATTTCACTCACAGTACAAGCTTTGATGCTTAATAAAAGGGAAAATTATCTCTTCTTCATTATCATTGGTTCCACCATCATCAAAAGGACTGTTTGAATATATGTAAAACTGTACCAGGTCAGATTTTAGTGCTTTTAAAAAAAAGTACTAGAGGCTTTTGCACTCAACCTTTTACTCCCATTCCAACTAAGGGTGCTTTTCTCAGCAGCTTCTCTGCCCACCCAATAATGGTCCAAAATGAATCTCTACAACAGACAAATAATGATTCATTTGAGCAACTCATAACTGAATACTTCACCCAGTTCACTTTTGGGCAGCTCTAGTGGATAGGATATATTACTTTATGAAGAAATTAAATCTTCCCCTCTGGAATAACTACCCATTTTACTAGATCTGCTTTCTGGGACAAGCAAATGTCCTTTTTTCCATGACAGACTTTCAGATACTTGAAGACATCTATCAATTGGGGCTCCCATATGTCTTCTCTTCTTTAGAACAAACATCTACAATTTCTTTCATTTATCCTCATATGCCATTATATCCATATCTCTGATATTTTTGTTGCCTTCCCCTGAACACAATCCATCTTCAATTATTCTGTCCTAAATATACATTAGTCATTTTGGCTGCCATGCCACATTTAGTTATATTGAACTTATAATCCACACTAATGCCCGGGTCAATTTCATGGAAACAGTCTTCTAGTCACACATCCCTCATCCTTTTATCCTATATTTTTGTCATTGATTTTCTTTTGAACTCCAATGTAAGACTTTACATTTATCACCATTAAATCTCACCTCAGATTAAATCTATGATTAGGCATTAATATTTTATGTGCACATTTTGTTGTTCAATACTTCTTTGTCTTGTCTCCAAATTTGATCAACATATGCCTTCTATGCCTTTATGGAAATAGTTGAAAAACAATAACGAAACACAGAATACAACAGAACCAAGGACAGATCCCTGACCTTTCTATGCTAGAAACCTCTATGAGACAGCTATGGCATAGTGATAAGTCTATCTATGCCATAAGGCTAGCAACAGATGATGTTATAATTTTCAAAGGGGGGTGGTGAGGGTGGAATCTTCAAAGTATATTTTGAATCTTAACTAGCTCAATTTGAATTTGTGACAAAATTCTGGAATTTTTAAATGGTTAGTGTGTGAACATTTAGAGGAATGGTAATCACTAACAGTCAACTTGGGTTCATAGCCATACATTGGGAATGAGAGGACTCGAGTTGAATCCTAGCACTGCTGCTTACTACCTGTTTACCTTGGGGAGGTAGGTAACCTTACCTCTTTGGAACTCAGTTTCTTCATCAGAAAAATGTAAATGTTGGATAAAATGAACTGTGAGATGTTATCTAGCACTAAACCTTATTATCCTAATTTGACGTTAATGTACTAGTCAGTACTTTTGGAGACAAATCATTAAACTACTTCTGAGTGAATCTAACAATTATACCATCTAGCTAACACATATTTCTTCATTTTATACACAACTCAAAAACCTTTAGGAAGCACCTAAGGTACTAGATATGTAGGATGCAATGACAAAACAAAACAGCCCCTCCCCTCAAAGAGCTTTGAGGGAGAAGCAGGATAGGGGAATGATAGCTAGCATAAGATATTTTATCAAGTTTTTTTCCCTGAAATCCAAGTAATCTACACATGGAATTCTTCTGAACTGCCAGTCTATTTTTTTTTTGTTAAAATGGAAATCAATTTAATCTAGAATAATCTGTTTTTCCTAAATCCATGGTGACTCAGTAATCACTATTTCCCTAAGGACTCAAATACTAGCTATTTAAATAATAGATTACAAAATTTAGCCAGGAATTGAAATCAGCCTAGTCAAACATTGGATTATACTGTGAAGAATCTATCCTCTTCTCCTTTTTTGAAAATCAGAAAATCATCTTTAATGTGTGGTAGAGTTCATGTTCTCTATAATATCACCTCAACAATGAAGGTTTGTGTTTGTGTTGTTTTTTGTTGCTCATATGTGATTTCCTAAGTAGAGGAATCTCCCTGGTATGGGAACTTCTTCCACCAATGCATATCAGCAACTCTGTACTTTAGTGCTGGACAGTCATCTTGGACAGGGAGAGAGGTAGGCTAAGGATGTTGCCCAAAGCCACGCAACTAGTGTGTTTCAGAGGCAGTGCTTGAAGTGAAGTCTTCATGACTCCAAGACTGACCTTCTATGCACTAAGCTTCCCTGCCTATCTAGCTTTATATAATAGAGGTACAACTTATGTTTTGTTTTGTTTCGTAAATGGGGTCATTTAAATTTGACTTAAGAAATCTCATGTTTAAAGGACCCTGACATCAATCAATCAGTCAGCATGCATTAAGTTCTGTGGGCAAGGCTTTGTGCTAAGAGCTAGGGACACAAAGAAAGGCAAAAATAATACTTGCTCCTAGGGAGCTTACGTTCAAATCTGAATTATAGTCTATAGTGAACTTTATTGCAAAATGAATTTTCACACATAAATATAATGCCTCAACCCATCAATAGTATAGTGGCAATATTAGAAACTCTTCTTAATTAGGAATTAGTGAGACAAATTATACAACATAAAGACAAAATCTGTATGTTTTGTTTTCTCATATTTTGGTAATGTTGTTCCATAAAATATGGCTATCTTAATGACTATAAATGTAAACAAGGATCCAAAAAAACCCCATAAAGTGAACCAGTCCATCAGCAAGAATTTATTAAACATTTACTATGTTCTAAGTACTATACTATGAACTGTGAATGCAAAGAAAGTAAAAATGTGGTGTTTATCGTCAAGCAGCTATATTCTAATGGTAGAGACTACTATGTATGTACAAGATATATACAGTGTAAATGGAAGAGAAAGCAGTAGCAGTGGGACTTGTGGGTAGGAGGTGAGGAGAGACCTGGAAAAGCTTCTTGCAAAAAGTTGGATTTAGATAAATCGTAAGGAAGCCAAGGTACCCAGGAAGTAAGATTTGAAGGGAGAACATTCCAGGAATGGAGGTCAGCCAGTGAAAAGTCAAGAGACTGGATGTTTTGAATGAGGAGCAACGAGAGGACCAGTGTAGCTGGCTGGTGCATGTGAAGAAGAGTACAGTATAAGATTGGACTTTATAACAAATGGTGGAGGGTGACTGTGAGCAAGGAGGAGTCGAGGATGACACCAAGATTCAAAGTCTAGATGGTTGAAGAATGGTGGTACCCTCAACAATAACTGGAAAGCTGGTAAAGGGGGGTACTTTTTAAGCTTGTAAAGGAGGGGGAGAATAACGACCTCAGTTTTAGACATGTGGAATCAATAGTGCATCCAGTTCTAAGTGTCCAAGAGGAAGTTGGTTCTGCAAGCATGGAAGTAAGGAAAGTAGTTTGTGCTATATAAATAATTCTGGGACTCATATGCATAGGGATAGTAAGTGAATCCACTGAAGTTAATGAAATAACTGAGCAAGCTACTCTGTATGTTTTACTAAGAACTATGAGGGTCTCAGCAGGGGTTTTGTTTGAGACAATATTATCTAAATGGATATTGACAAACTATGTTATAAATTCCTTTTCAAGGGTTTAGAATAGTAGGCATACAAACTATCATTAGGGAAGAGCCCATTACAGAAATGAGCTGCACTTCTCTTTGGCAACCATACAGATTTGCTTTCTGTGCTTCCTTATTTTCTCTTCTGATAGTTAATATGTCAAAACATTCTAAGTTGACCTGTAAAAATTATGCTAGAAAGCAGAGAAACAAAGCAGTGTGATACATAGGACACCTACCAACTAGAGACTTGAAATCTAGTTTCAGAAAGAAGACATATGCATTAAAAGATAAATAATAGTAGAATGTAAACTCCTTGAGGTTAGGCACCATTTCATTTTTGTCTCTATATCTTTGGCACCTAGAAAAATACATGGAATACAGCCAATATATCAATGACCTGTTTGCACATAGATGTTTAATAACTGCTGAATTGAATAATACCTAAGGTAGCCATGCAAGAGAATGTTACAATGGAAACTTAGACTTTTCAAAGGTGCTCTCAGAGATATTGTCTCATTTGATCCAGACCACATCCCTAGGACATGCATCCCTTGTTTAGCTATAAAAGGCTGAGTAGGGATGAATTTCTCACTTTAACAGATTTGGAAACTGAGGTTTAAAGAGCCTCTAGGTTAGAATTACAAAAGTTGGTTAGTAGCAGGGTCACATCCAAGTCTCCTAGTGTGCTCTCCGTGGGTAGGCAAATTACTGCCTGATGTCTGGGAGTGGAAGGAGAGGGTAGCAGAGATAGGCATCAATCACTAGAAAAGAAAAGGAACATCTGATACAGAAAGTAAAACCATCAAGGACCAACTTCATCTTTTTTAAACTAGGAATCACAGGATAATAGATTGAGAGCTGGAAGAAAAAATTCCATAGAGGCCTTTGAGTCTAATACCCTCATTTTTACAAATAAGGAAACTGAGGAACAGTGATTTGACCATGGTCACCCAGTTAATAAGTGTCTGAGGCAGGATTTCAAGGCAGGTCTTCCTGACTCCAAGTCTACTACTATACTACCTAGCTTGACTTGCAGTGCCACTGTAAGCTTCAAGTTGTTGGTCCCATGGACTAGTCTATTCTGTCACTCATGTAAATACATATGACAGTTTTAGGATTATCATGCTGCTTCCTTTGTGTCCTGTGCCTATATTTCTTGGGCAATGACTATTGATGCTACAGCCATAAGGAGAGGCCTGGTTCTTGTCCTATAGAGTGAAATATAGGTTGATAGGAGGGGGAAGGAAAGAAGGATGGATGGATGGAAGGAAGAAAGGAAGAGAAAAGAGAAAGAAATCTGGGAAAGTGTCCCTTCTGGACATCTCAGTGTGGCAGTGGGCCATGTCATAGAACATATGAACTGGTAGACCTACAACCTAGACTTTCCACATGTGTTTTGGCCCCTTGATGAAAAATTTGTGAATTGAGGTAATAAAGTAATCTTAACTGCCCCTCTAGATTTGTGTTTTGGTGTGACAGAGAAATTCTTTTGGTGGTCTCTATAAGTGTGTTGAAGGTGATTGGTTATTGAACCAGGAAGTATTGCTAGATTAGCTAAGGGAATGAGAAGAAAAACTCCCTCTTTCAGAATCAACCTATTTCTTGCCATACAGCTAATGCCAGCCCTCCCTTGGACTTTCAGTCAGGTGGGGTCGGGGCAAAGAATTTAAGAGATTTTTGTCCCCTTTTACTCCCTAGAAGCAGGGCATGACAGCTACCAGCACAAGACAGGGAGAACATACACTGTCCTAGGTGATCAAGGACTCACCTAGGAGTAGATCTCAAATTCCTGACTGCCTCCTCTGCTTTGTGTTTCTTTCCCTAAGGACAGGTGACCAAAGTGCAATGCTGGGAGATGGGTGTTTCAAGCCCTGGTGAAAACCATATGAATCCAAGGAATTAGGAATTCCTAGGTGGTGAATGGCAGTAGAACGTGATCCCTAAAACTCCTCTCTTCCCAGAGCAGGTGACTACTGCCAAGAGGATGAGTCATACACACCTGACTGGCCAGAAAATATGGACCACAAATCGCTGCCCTAACAATGCAGACTGAAGTGAGAGTGAAATCTGTTTAGCAATCCCACAAGTCTCCTGAGATCTATGTATAGTAAAGTGTACATTATTGGTGGGAACTGAATTTTTTGGCAAAATAATGGAATAGAATTTAGCCTATTTGAAAAAGGAACACCAACACATCTACACCTTTCACTAGCAGTGGTATCAAGGGTGAGATAGTAGGAGACAGTTTGCCCCAGGTGCAAACAATAAGAGAGTGCATTAGGGAGGTCAGCCTAGAGGAAAGTGGAGAGTCCCCAGACAAGGACTTGTTCTCCCAGCAGATCTCATTGAGTGAAAGGAGAAGAAACAAATGGCTGAGATTAGGACAGGTGCAGCCCCTTGGTGTTGACCAGTAGGGTAATATGCCTCTGCCCTGAGGGGCTATGGCCGAGCTTCTCCATTGAAACTAGGAGGAAGGTGGGACCAGCTACAAGAATTTCAGGGACCTGGAGGTGGGCAGCTCCCCACAGCTTGAGAGGCATCTTTTTATTGTTGTTGTTGTTGAGAAAACAACCCTAGAGTATTACATCAGTGTAATTTAAAAGCATTACTATATTACAGTTTTCTTTTTTAATCTGTATTTTAAAAAAATGCTGGCATAATCATACCACACAAAGAACATTAAAAAAGAACAACAATAAAAGAACATTTTCTTTTTGTTTTGGTGGGGCAATGAGGGTTAAGTGACTTGCCCACAGTCACACAGCTAGTAAGTGTCTGAGGCTGGATTTGAACTGAGGTCCTCCTGAATCCAGGGCCGTTGCTTTATCCACTGTGCCACCTAGCTGCCCCCATAAAAGAACATTCTCACTGTGTTTCTTTTCTGACATTATTATTCACTTTGTGATTATTATTGAAAATAATTGTGTTGAATAGAGGAGATAGGTATCAAAAAACAATCTGCTTCCAGTGTCAATCATACTAAATATACCACTGCCTTTCACATTTCTTTTTTTTGACTAGTCTCTTTTTATGGTATGCCCTCATTAAATGTTTAATTAATTGAATTACTAAATACTTGTTGAATTGAAATGGATTGATCACATTTTGAAGGCAATGACACATAGAGTTTTATAGTAACAAACTTGTGGCAAATATGATGATTAGAAAAAAATAAAGAATGTTTTCTGATGACTATGGAAGCTACACATTAGTTCCCATATGCAATACTTCATTTGAAAGAGGCATACTTCCAGGAGCAACAAGGTGGCACAATGGACAGACTGCCAGACCTAGAGTCAGGAAGACTCCTCTTCCTGAGTTCAAGTCTTTCTTCATATACTTTCTAGCTGTGTGACCCAGGGCAAGTCAACTTAACCGTGTTTGACTCAGTTTCCTCATCTATAAAATGGGCTCGAGAAGGAAATGACAAACTACTCTAGTATGTTTGTCAAGAAAACTCTCAGGGGCAGCTAGGTGGCGCAGTGGATAGAGCACTGGCTCTGGAGTCAGGAGTACCTGAGTTCAAATCCGGCCTCAGACACATAACACTTACTAGCTGTGTGACCCTGGGCAAGTCATTTGACCCCAATTGCCTCACTTAAAAAAAAAAAAAAAGAAAACTCTCAAATAGGATCACAAAGGGACAGGCACAACTGAAAAATGACTAAAAAATAAAATCAATTATTTTATCTATATACTTCATTTCTAAGGCAGGTACTATAATCATTTAAATCTACAGTCACTTAGGAATATAGGATCATAGATCTAGAGTTGGCAGATAACTCATAGGCCAACCTCCTCATTTTATAGATGTGTTTACTAAGGCCTTAAGGGAAGTTAAATGATTTGCCCAAGTTCATACAGGTATTAATATAGGAAGTAAAATTTGAACTCAGGTCTTCTGAGTCCAATGCCAGTGTCTTGCTTATGTAAATGCATATGGTTTTCTCAATAAAATATAAATTCCTTGAAGTGAGGGAATATTTTGTTTTTATCCTGGTATTCTCATCCTCTAACACAGCACTTGGCACATGAGTGCCTAATAAATGCTTATTAGATAAATGATTTGAAACTTCTCTGTTTCTTTGATTAGAGATGTTTTCCAAAGGCATTTTTCCTCTCAATAGCTGGAATGAATAACCAGTAGATATTGATCCAAGATGGCCAGAGTTATGGAATTGGACTTAATCTGCCCTGACTTTGAAATCAATTAATTTCAATGTGAAACGTTGCTGCAGGACACATTTCAGCTCAGCTCAGATGGGGGTCATAGCACAGCTGCTACACTTCTAAAACATTTTCCATGGTAGCACCTCGCAAAGAATCTTGGCTTCTGTGTGTAAGTGGGGCTAGATGTGAGGTTGGCTATTTCAAACAGGGCACACATGTCTCTGTACGCTTACCTTTATCTAGCAGATACTTTCTCAATGGGCCTCATTCAGTCTGGAAAAATCTAGTCGACAAAAAATTAAAAGGGTTTGGGGAAGAAGGAGCTATAGAAATCAAGATTGCCACCTCATTCATTGTCTGAACCTTGAGACCACCTCACTTCTCCCCAAACGCTAAGAGATTTATTTCCTAATCAAGCAGTGTATTGTGTGTGTCATTTGCAGATGTGTTCCTTCTCATTTAACAGCTCCTAAAATGGAGTTGACAAGCATCAGAAGAGAACTATTGTAGCTAAAGCAGGAATAATGGGCAGGAAAAAAATCAATATCGAGTTGTAATTGAAGGTAAGCACTGATGGTTAAGGCTATTGAATAGTAATATTGTGAGGGGAACCAGGTGCCTGCAAGACTGACAAGATTCAAAGATTTACATCTTTCCTCTTTTCTTGTGAATCTCACTTTAGGAGATTGTGGATAAGTGAAATCACCAGACATCCTCATTCACAGAGAAGCTCCTTGGCTAGATATTTCTATGGCTTTCTTCTTGGAAAAAAGTACTTTGTGTCTTGCTAATAACTCTTAGATGGTGGGTGTGTAAGTTGAAAAAAACTGGTCTATACCATATTCAATCATTGCTCTAACAACAGAATTTGATTGCTGCACAGTAGTATCCCCTAGTCAAGCAAGGCCTAACTGATCACAACAAAGGTCAGAGATAGCCAAGCAACCAAAACTACAGTCAGTTGCATCATTCCAGCCTAAACTTCTAGAATGAAGTGTTAATCTTTGACCATCTATTGCCATCAATTAGAAATGGATGGAAGGAAGGAAGGAAGAGAAAAGAGAAATGTGCATTTGTTAGGAAGGAAACGTTATGTTTCCACTTTCATTGTATATCATTGTTCAAAGATTTTGTTTATCAATTTCCCCTGAAAGCCATATTGCATTATGTTGCTCAGAGTCAGAGGATTTGGATTGTGTGGCATTGCGTTAATTATTTAATCACTCTGTACCTCATTTTCTCCATGGAAGGAAGGAAGGGGGGGGGAGTGAGGAAGGAAGGAAAGCATTTTACTCCTTTAAGATACATTAGTGTTGTAGGAAACCAAGAGAGGCATTGTTAATCCCAGAGTAGTCTAAATCCAAGCTTCTTAAACTGCAGGATGGAACCCCTTATGGGGTTGTGTAACTGAATGTTAGGGTTGCAAAAAATTTGGCAGCAATAAAAGTTTATGTATATTATTTTATATACCTATATAACTTGGGTATGGTAAAAATTTCTTGGGAGAAAAGGGGTCATGAGTGGGAAAAGTTTATGAAGTCCTGGTCTAAATGATTGATTTGATATAAACAAGGCTTATAAAATTGGATTTATTTAGCTTTCAAGAATACAAATGTCAACCAGATCAAAGTTTTATGCTAAAAGTCTTGACTACTGTTGGCCTCTCCACTGTAGTTCTTTTTTGCCCAGAGAGATATGCCCATAATGTTGGCTGGGGTAATCTCCATAGGAATGAGGAAACTACCAGATCTGAGAAGGCAAAGAGTATCTTGCATGATTTTATATGTCTTTGGACCTTTTAGGTGCCCCTTCACTGGTGCAAAGTCTTTTATTATTCTTGAATCGAAGAAACGTTTGTGTTCTAGCTGCTTATTTGGCAGCTTTTATTAGTCACTAGTATTCCCTAGTTCCCTCAGAGTCTGACATTCTAACTAAACCTAGGGACTTGGGTCCTTCAAATCCTTTGCATACTAGAGGGCTGGTACCCTCCTTTGCCATGTGCGGAGGCCTGGCCATAGCTTGTATTAAAGTTAGTAACATGAATGCTAACATATTTTCAATATAATTGTCTCAACTTTGTCACTATATGTTCTCTCTCTCTCTCTCTCTCTCTCTCTCTCTCTCTCTCTCTCTCTCTCTCTCTCTCTCTCTCTCTCTCTCTATCTCTCTCTCTCTTTCTCTCTCCACTTCCTCCTTCCCCTAGCTATCTCTCAAGTGCTCTGTCTTTCTGTCTCTCTCTGTCTTATACTAGTTCTTTGGGGTTTAATTTATTTTTCTTTTCAGGAATCAAATTCAATCTCTTTCAAGGGAGTTCCCTGATCAAGTTGAAGAACCAAAAAGATAATGATTCTTTGTTTAGAACTCTGTATCTTTCTCTAGAGCTTACTTCTTTTTCTAACTTCTCTACTATGCCCCCAAAACCTCATCATACTGCAAAATGGAATCAGCCTTGGTAGTTAATTTCTTCACTGCCTTTTGCCCCTCTGATTGGAAGGCAGAGCCATGAACTCCAAAATCCCCATAAAAGGATAGAGCCCAGCACAACCATCTCCTCGTTTCTCACATGGCAACACTATTTTGAGACTTCTCTGACAGCTCACGGACCTTTCTATACAGCTAACCTCTTGCTCACCTCATCCCACCATCCTTTTGAGTTTTTTTGATGTGTTTTCTTGCCCTATTAGATATAAACTCCTCGAAGTCAAAGACTGTCTTTTTTTTTTTGTTTGGGGGTTTTTTGGTTCTGTTTGTTTATCCCTCACACAGTGACTTGATATATAGAAGGTGCTCAATAAATGTTTATTGACTGACAGGTTTTGGATTGGTCATTAACCAACTCCTCATTGAGGGGCAAGTTGAAACTATTCTTTTGCTCCTTAAGTTTTCCTGGAGTACTTGACCTCTCCTTTGCTCTATAATGCTCAATTTTTAATTTTTATTTATTTGTGTATATTGTTTCATATTCCACGTTGGTGAATGAGAAGCTCCTTTAGGACAAGGAGTGTATTGTTTTTCAGCTTTACCTCTCTAGTTAGGTAAGAGCCTTACATTTAGGAGATATTTAATAACTATTGAATTCAATTGAATCAGCAAGTTTTTAGTTCAATATTATCAATCACCCAACAACTTTCTCCTGTAAGATATAAAACACTAATTTTAGACGTATGTGGGGTCAGATTATGGGTTCTGTCATATACTCAGAGTGATGAGTTTCACTGTAACCATATGTCTCAAAATTTTGCCATTATTTTAAACTGGCTTACTTTCTAATCAAACAGCTTGATAGCAGTTTGTCTCCTTCTTAATAAATATGCATCTTGTTAATTTCACATAAACACTTATAACATCACATTTCACGCAAAATTTGTTATCTGGCAACCTCAGATCTATTGTTTTGTTTTGTTTTTTAATTAAATGAGCAACTTCAAAATATATAGGTTTTACATAATTTGCAAATCATTTTACTAAACATTCACAACTCATACAATATTTTCCCACAGAGTGTTCTCAGGGTGGCCCACAAAATTTTTTTTGAGTTAAAGTGTACCGTATGGATAGCAATATTATGAGGAAGAAATGTATTCCTAATCACAACTTGAAATGTCAGTATCGCACACTGATAAAACACCTGGAAGTGAAAGAACACCCCAGAAAAGCAATGCTATTGTGAAGGAAGGTGACCTTAGAAGCCCAGAGGTGGCTTCATGAATAACTTGAGTTAAGATGAAGCCAGGAGCTACAATAGCTGGCCCATGTGTGCTCCCTGGGACAAAGCTCTGATCACCTCTCCTGATTGCTTTGACATAAGAGAAAGATCCTAGAAAGACACGGGGATAGAGGTGGTACAGAGAATGTGATTCAGAGAAGATCCTAGTCAAGGACTCCTAGGGATTGGACAAAGAGCTTGATGGAAGCCAAAAGAGCCTCCAGTTGTAAGCTCCTGGGAACATTTCTCAATTCCCTTTTCCTATGGCCACAGGATAGGCATACCATGCTGTGTGCTTCCTTTCACATTGGCATCATCCACCAACTCTGATCTAGATGGCTTTCCTTTCTGTCTTCTTCCCTTTTCTTTCTTCACTTCTCCTTCCTTTCCCCTTTTTCTTCTTGAACTTCTATTTTTACCTTCCTTCCTTTTCCTCTTTCTTGTCTTTCTCCTTTTTCTTCTTCTCCTGCTCCTTCTCCTCCTTCTTCATCTCTGTTTCTGTCTCTTTTATCCTATCTCTTTCCCCCTCTCATTCTATCTCCTTTTTTTCTTCTCCTCCACCTCCCTACCCAATAAGTGGGACTTTACATCAAACATCCTACATCAAACATCCACAAGACTATTTCATACCCAGAGCCATTACTTGCCAGTCCCCAAGAAATACCCTGCAGTAAAATCATATGCATAACTAACTGTACCCGAATTGACTGGGATTCAGTGAGCTACTGGCAACTTCTAATTAGAGGGAAATTGTGCCTCAATTAACCAGTGGTGACTATGATTAGTTGTGTGAGCAGCTTTTGTGATGGCAAGTTTTTGTAGTTGGAAAATTAGGTATGCACAAAGGGAGACCACCCTTTGAAGTTTGGGCCTCCACGGACTCCCTACTGTGTGTTAATTCCTATGTTCATAAAAAGAAGCTTTATCCTCAATCCAGTAAGTTCCACTAGATTTTATTTAGGGATTTGGATTTATTTTGTTGTTTGTAAAGACTTGGAACTAAAACTCCTCTTTCTCTCAAATGTGCAAGTTTTCTCTGGCCCAGACTAAAAAGACTAAAAGAAAAAAAAAGACTAAGGAAAAAAATAATGCAAGCAACCTCCAAATAGCCAGGAACTGACCAACCAGTTGAGGATGTGCAACCTATTGCTTTTCTTCTTTCTTCCTTTGGGGGACAGTCTGAAGTCATGCCACTATTCCTTATCCTGCTCTATGAAATGAAGTCAACATGTATTTATTTAATCCTTACTATATGCCAAGCAAGCACTCTGGAACCACCACTGGGCCAAAAGACCTAGAAGTTGGGACATTCCAGGGCATTGGGGAAATTTGAATGAGATAGATTTTTGTGATAATTTGCTAATTGATCACTGGATATTTTTATAAATGTATAAAATTTGTTTATAATTTATAAAAACAAATAAAAATATAGGCATTTATAATTATAGAATATTTATGAATTAAAATAATAGCTATTTATAAACATTAAACTACATTTCATGTGAAAATTAATTAATGACAATATGCAAATTATTTAGTAAATAATGAGCAGTAAGGTATGGAGCTCATTTCCAACCACAAAATAATTAAATACGCAAAATAACAAAATATTGTCCATAAATGTGGTTTTCTTCATTTCAATCATATTAAAGTTTTCTTTGTAATCACATTAAAGACTGTCATGCTTTTTTAGGTATGTCTCCCTAGAATGTCAACTTTTTGAGGACAAAGATTGGCTGGCTTTCTTTTTGCTTTGTTTATATGTGCTTAATAGAGGTTTAAGTAGAATATTCTGAATTTAAACAGTTATATGTAGGTGTCTGTATATCCACTTGTTGTTATGTTGGTCATTGTCCTTCAGTCTCAAAGAGGACCAAAAGGACATCTCTTTGTTGGGTGTCAAGGTCAGAGTGTGTCCAACTATGGCTGATCACACCAAGATGAACTCAGAAGGCTCTACCCCAAGCGAGGCTTAAATATTGAATATGAACGTTTGGAGTGGAGATGTCTCTAAATTTGTTTATGTCACATTTCCTTTGACCTACTGCAATTCGACTTTTCTTTTAGAACAAGAACCTCCTTTGATGCAGGAAAACCATGCTGGGCTGTCCTGTGTAAGTGTCTCGCATGTCTCAAAAATCAATTTCAAAGTTCTTCAGAGAGACCTTCAGAATGTCTTTGTATCCCTCCATGTGAGGATTTTCTTTCTGTGAATTCTCCATAAAATAGTCTTTTAGGAAAAATGGGCTTGGCATTCAAACAACATGACCAACCCATCAGAGTTGTGATCTCTTGCAGTAAAGTTTGAATTCTTGGCATTTCAGCTCAAGAAAGGACTTCACTATCCACAACCTTGTTGTGCCAAATGATCTTCAGAATCTGCTTAAGACAATTCAAATAAAAGTGATTCAGTTCCTGGCATAGCTCTAGTGGACTGTCCAAGTTTCACAGTCATACAACTCTGAGGAGGTCAGCACGATGGCTTTGTAGACCTTCAATTTGGTAGGCAGCGTAATAAATCTTCTCTCCTACATTTTCTTTCCCAAATACTGAGCTATAAATGTATGCACATATGTATGTATTTTTTTTAAGTGAGGCAATTGGGGTTAAGTGACTTGCCCAGGGTCACACAGCCAGTAAGTGTCAAGTGTCTGAGGCCAGATTTGAACTCAGGTCCTCCTGAATCCAGGGCCGGTGCTCTATCCACTGAGCCACCTAGCTGCCCCCATATGTATGTATGTATGTATGTATGTAAGAATATTTGACAGTTTTTCTGAGTTCCTTTCTATAGCTGTTCACATAATCCTTTGCTTTTTTGCACATTAAGGGACCTATGCTTACACAGGTGCTTGACAATATATATTGGAGTAGCAATATCAATAATGGCAATAATAAAATTATACTTTCAGCATCTTGCTAGCAGGAGAACAGGTGAAAGGGTTAGTGAAAGTTGGAAACTCAGTTCTCCTGCCTTATGGATTGGAACAACAACAACAACTGGAGAAAATCAAAGAATAAGAACCTTTGCTTTCTGGCTGTATTAGAGTGCTTATTCACACGGTCCCTCGCAGGAGACCAAGAGACACAAGCTCCATGTTTATTCACTATCCTTCCCACCCCTGGCCTTGACTTTTTCCATGGGCAAAAAGGGTGAAAAAAAAAATCTAAGTGTAAGAAATGGCCCTGGGATCAAGATAGGTGACAGGCAGAAGCCTCTGATAACTACAAATCATTTCCTAAATTATGCACAGAAAAAAGACAATAACAAAAAACAAAGTGAATATGTGTAAGGGAAATAGAAGTGGGGTTGATGAGGGTCCTTTTGACTAAATGAGTTTCCAGAACTACCTGATGAAATTGCTTGATGAGAGGTAAGAGAGCAAAGAGGTTTAAGAGCGGACCCCTTTCAGATTTTACATGTGATTTGCATATGAAAGAGTCAGGGAGAGGATTGGCTGAGATCATAGACTTCTCTTGACAGCATAGCCTGGGGCGGGGGCAGGAACCAAAACCAAAAATTGGGAACTTGACCTTGATCTGACTCTAGCCAATCAACTCTAAAAGGACTCAGCTGTTGCCTCTTCTACTTACCTTTTCACCTGTGCCCCTTAAAGAGTATAGCAAAGGAAGAAAGGGACCATCAATGGTATCTTGAAGTATAAGTATATGGCATATTTAAATATAAGCAAATATAGAATCTAGCTGAAGAATCAAGTAGAGAGAAGTGAATGAGAAGAATCAAGAATCAACCCAGTGGCCGGAGTTGGTATTCTGCTCTGGGGAAAAATACTCCAGAACCAAGACTCTTTCTTGTCTAAAGGTATGAGTTCCAGTTCTTTCCCCTGGCATACACCATATTACTTTGGCCAAGATTTCAAATGATGGCAAAACTCTATGGTGGAAGCCACAAGCAAAGATTAGAGCTACTTCCCCCACCCAGGACTATATTCAGGTGGAGAAATGTGGATGAAATAAAAATATATTTAAATATAGTAGCTATATTTAGAACTGATTGATGTTAAAGGCAAAATTTGATAAGGTCATAGATAGCAAGCAAAATTATTGATAAAAATGTTAACCAGTACAGGGCCAAGCAAATGTCCCTGGAATGTTACATTGAAAACCTCTTTCCAACTTGAAATTAACAGGTCATTTATTAAATACATCTAATTACACTATCGTCTCACCTACATTTCTCTATCTTTTACTCAAGAATAGCATGAAATACTTCATCAAAATTCCTTGCTACTACTATATTTAAGTTAACCACAGCATTCCTCTGATCTAACAGTTTAGTAGCCCTGTTAATGAAGGAAATAAACACAGCCTGGAATGAGCTGTTTTTGATGAAAGCATTCTGTCATAATAACCTCTTCCCTTTCTAGATGTTCATTAACTACTTCTTTAATAAACTGTTTTAGAATATGTCCACGAATTAAAACACTATAATTTATAGTAACACTAAATTAAAATGAATAATAATCCAATGAATAACGGAAGATCCATGGTAAGTATAAATTGGTCGCAGCGTATTCTGAAATGCCTTGTGCTTGAGAGGTCAGTCAGTCAGGCAGGTAACAAGGATTTATTAAACACTTACTATGTGTTAGGCACTGTGCTAGGTAGGTTCTTGGAGTAAGAAATAAAGACAAAAATAATCCCTGGCTTCAAGGAGCTTATATGTGAGAGGCCACATGTAACTACTTAAGTACATAAAAGATAAATTCAGGTGGAATGGAAGATAACTTGAAAGCAGAAGACATTAGCATTTAGAGAGTCTTGAAGACAGCAAGGGAAACTCAGAGGCAGAGGTAAGGAGGGGAAAGCATTGCAGACATGGGAGATAGAGCAAAGCACAGAGCTAGGAGACGGAGCATGCAAACAAAAGAAATCAAGGATCCACCAAAGTACAATGGAGATTGTACTTTACTGTCATGTCATATCATATTGTGATGTTATACTTTGTTACGTTACATTATGTTATGTTGTGTAGTGTTGTATTATGCTATTCTGTGTTGTATTATATTGTATAGTATAGTATTATATGATATAACATAATACAACACTATACTATACTATAGTATACTATACTATATTATACTGTGTTGTGTTATATTCCATTCTATTATCACAATTATATATAAATTATACAATTACAATTATATAAATCAAATTTGGAGCTTACCCAAGAATTTAAATTATATGTACTACAAGTTCAGCATAATAGAATGACATTGTGTAAGGCCTGAGCAAGAGTGGCAACACTCTAAAGGGGAAAGGAATTGCCAGGCCCCTGTTGGAGAAGGGGGTGCATAATGAGAGTCCTATGCTCCTAGGCTAAAGTTTGACCCTAGGTACTATCTGAATACTGTGAAACTTAGCAGCAAATATGTGAAACTGAACCTGCTGGGCATCCTGTATACTCTACTATCCTGCAGGCCTTCATCATTAGGAATACTGCAGTCAAAGAACCATTCAGGGGCAGCTAGGTGGCACAGTGGATAGAGAACTGGACCTGAGTTCAAATCTGACATCAAACACAGGATACTTACTAGCTGTGTGACCATGGGCAATTCATTTAACCCTCATTGCCTTGAAAAAAATAATTCAGTTGCCACAAGTAGGTCTTCACTGACTCTGAAAGTATAGGGGCATGCCATATTATTACCTAAACAAATAAACTAAGTCACACAGCATTATGTTTAGTAATTAAATCTATTAGAAACAATATTTTATTAGAAAATATTCAAATAACTTTCAAGAATGATTGCCCGGGGGTGGGGGAGCAGCTAGGTGGCACAGTGGATAAAGCACTGGCCCTGTATTCAGGAGCCCCTGAGTTCAAATCCAGCCTCAGACACTTGATACTTGCTAGCTGGGAACCTGGACAAGTCACTTAATCCTCATTGCCCCCCCCCAAAAAAAAAAAAAGAATGATTGCCCAATAGTGGATTCCTCTCTATCAACTACATGTCTCAGTTTGATACAAATAGTCTAAATCTAATAGACCCATCTAAAAACCATCAAGGAAAGTACTAGGAAATTCTAGAAATTGTCACATACTAAGGTTTTACATGAAAGTTAAACTTTGGAATAGCATTTGTTACATAGAAAAGAAAAATAAATCAAAGTTATATTTTGTAAATAAAGATTTAAAATGTTACAAATCAGATTCAAAGAGTAATGGTTTTATGAGGATAAGTTCAATTTTATTTTATTGTGTAGATAAAAATGCTAGTATCTTCTGATATCTTTTAGTGTATGCTAGAATTTACACAAAAGCTATTTTGTTTTGATTATAGACTAAAAGCCTACAAATTAAGAGACTAAGTAATAAACCTCTAAATTCTTCTTATGCCTTATGTATTACATGATTTTAATTTAGATGCAAATTTGAGACTCCATATTTTGCTTTCCCAGTGGAAAAGAAAGGGTACTACATATTAGAAAATGGTAGCTAGCCCATTCCCTAATAATACTTGGGGCAGTTCATGGGAGACTGGAAAGAGTAAGAAATTTCCCCAGAGTTTTACAATTTGTAAATGGAAAGGGTTCAAACCCCAAACCTTTAACTCTACATAAATTGTTCTTCCTATTGTATCTGGACTGGAATGCAAAACCCAGGTCTGGCACTTACTACTTCCTGTTCAACCTTTAATATGCCACCTCATATCCTGAGGCTTTAGTTGTCTTATCTGTAAAATGAAGAGTGTAAGCTAGACAGCCACTAAAGTTCCTTCCAGCTCGAATAAGTTTATGATGCAATGGGGCCTCATTCTGAGATATCTAAACCAAGAATTTCAGAACAGTTTACTCAAATTGCATGTTAAGGAAATATATTTATTGCATAACTAATAAGTGCTTTTAATTCCATTATATAAAAGAAAATATAATGTAGTGATGTCTGGTAATTTTGCTAGTCTCATTGACTCAACCCAAAGCAACAGCATGGTATGCCCACCAAAAAATCTCATGTAATCTTTAATTGCATTAAGAAGAGACATTCAGAAAGATATAGTTGATAATTCCACCATTCCTGATTACACCATATTGTAAGTATTATATTTATTTCTCACCACCAGACTTTAAGAAGTGCATAAATAGGCTGGAAAGCATTCAAAAGAGCTAGATCACAATGACAAAGATACTGAAGATAAAGCCATGTGAAGATCAGAAAAAGGAACTAACAATTTTTATCCCTGGGAAGAGAAGATCTGGTGGGGTGAGGGTTGTCATACAAGAGTCATCCTTAGGTAATTGGAGGACCATTGTGTGAACATGGAATTAAACTTGTTCAGCTTGACTCTAGAAGGCATAACTAGGAATGTAGAAGTTGTTCATTGTAAAGAAAACTTCCTAACAATTAGAGTTCAAAAAGTAATGGGTTATCTCTGGGGACAATAAGTTCCAGAGCCATAGCTAGGAATTTTTTTGAGTGGGGCAAGCATCTTAAGAGTCATCCCCAGGGGCAGGCTGGAACATTGTCCCACGGTAGGGATTTGTGGGGGGAAGAAGGGAGAAAAAACAAAACAAAACAAAACAAAACATGGTATGAAGATGTCATTAGGAAGGCTGCTGAAAAAGAAGCATATTGGGGCAACAGAAAAATTTACCCCCATATGCTACATGATAGCTTTCCATTTTACTGTAAGGTTTAATGTAATTTCTGACCAAGACAATTTTATCAATTGAAAGAGACAGAAACAAAAATGGTTGTTTGAGAAATACCAAACAAAGTATATAGGTAGGTCATGCAGTTGACCTAGAATGCTAGGCCTGGAGTCCAGAAGACCTGAGTTCAAAACAAGTCTCAGTCACATAGTAGCTGTGTGACCCTGAACAAGTCACTTAACTTCTGCTTGCTTTGGTTCACTCAACTGTAATGATGGCCATAATAACAGCACCTACCTCCCAGAGTTGTTATGACTATCAAATGAGATAATATTTATAAAGTGCTTAGCACAGTGCCTGACAAATAGTAGGTACTATATCAATGCTTATTCTCTCCCCCTTCCCACTAATAAAGGATATTTGCACATAGGAAAGTTGGCCAAGGAGTCAAAATATCATCTTTCCAGAATCCAACTTATATATAACTAACATGATTGGACTTTATGACAGGACCTTATGATTGAAAATTATAACATGTTGATACACAGAAATATTTGGTGGCTATGGAACTATTGTATATTGCCTATTTGTGGCTCTGTGGCTTGGCTGACAGAAATGTGGATTTTTGTTTCCCACCATAAGATAGAAATGAATCATTTCACACAAGAGTGATTGCTTTTAAGTAATAGGGTTGGTCAAGATCAGACCTTTGGGTGGTTCTGAGACAAGTCCTCAGATCTGGGTCACAGGAAAATCGAGGAACATGCAGACTGCTGCTTTGAAGCATTGATTAGAAGGAAGAAAAATCCTAACAGCTTTGCTCCTTGGAAGAGCAAATTGGAGGGGAATGTTCTAGCTATACCTTGTTTTGCACTGACATCCACTTTGGTCTCAGAAAGTAAAGTGTTTGAGAGATGGTAAGCCCTGAAAGCCTAGCCAAGAGAACAGACTGGGAAATGCTTTGCAAATCTCAGGCTTAGGATATGTGTTTTACTAAGAGTTTTCTATCTCCTCAACAGCCCAAATGTTAGTGGGTTGAATGCACTGCCTATCATAGAGGGAGAAGAGACCCAGCAGAGAAGTGACTCTACCAGTCAGTGACTTATATCAGTATTATATGTTTTCCTGGGGATATGCCTCCTAGTAATGAGCTGCCTCTAAGACAGAGTAAATTGCAACATAATGGCCACCCCTTATGGGAATATCTGTTGGAATAAGTGTGAGTTGGGTGAATGAACCAACCCAGAGAGAAGGGATAGAGAAGAGTACAGCATAATCACAAATTACTTTTGGTAGTTAGGCACTGACTTCTGGTGTTTCTTTACTGAGGAAGTGCTTCCTATACTGTTAAGACCCTCTAAATTCACTATCAAGAAGGAAAGTCTTAGCTACAGCTTTCCTGTTATTGCTCTGGTGGATTCTCCAAATGTGGAGCTCTTCAGCAGGATAATTGGATCATCATTTGTCCAAAATGTTGGAAACAAGATTTCTGTTCAGGCAAGGGTTGGATTAGTTTAGGTTTCAGTTCCCAAGTATCCTAAAGTACACACTTTCTGTCCTTGGATGTTAGTTTTTTTTTTTTTCCTTTGGCTTCTTCCTTAATTCCAAATCCAAACCATTTTTCTGGTTTGCAAAACTCTGGGTCAACTGAATCCTACTCCAGCCGATGTGTGGAAATGAAGATCCATTTCCCCCAATATCCCCTGTTCACTCAATCCTTCCAATCATGGCCCCCACCACATACTCTCTTTGACTTCCCAATATCCACTTGCTCTCTTGCTACTAGTCCCTCTGGAATTCACTCTCCTCTCTGGCCACAGAATTGTTTATTTCTCCTTTCCAAATCTCATTTCAAAAGTTTCCACTTTGCTCCACACTATGATTATGGCTAAATGCTGCCCACCTTCCCCTGGTCTCTGGATCCTTCTCTTGCTTTCTGACTCGTCTTGCTATTCAAATGTCAGATTGTTTTTCTTTGCTCTTTGACTTCCCTGTTAACCACCTTTTTCTGGTTTCAAAAGTAAACAGAGCCAGTTATGGAGAAACATTTCCTAATCCTCCCTTTCTTTTTATGAAAAAGTTTAAAAAAATATTTTCAATGTGGAATGATGCTTAGATGATAATAAACTTAATGAGACATTAATATTTTTGTTATTGTAAAATGTAGGCAGTATTAAAACTGTACTGGACCTTCATACACAAAGGACTGATAGTCCCAAACTAAATTAGGCACTTAAACTTGAGGGTGGCATAGAGCCTTGTCATTGCATATGTGGGAAAAGTAGTTATAATTCCAGGAATGGTGGCTCCTTCAATTGACTGCAATAAATAATAGCAGGTGATTTGATTAAGCTTTAATTGCTGTACCTATGGGATTACTCTCAGATTTCCATATTTCTAATTGTTCTAACATTCTGCGCTAGACTGACTTGAAAAGTGGCTTCCTAAATGGAAGGCCACTTTAAATATTCTCCCAGGAAACATTTTCCATTTTCATCTGTCATGTACATTATTAACTTTTAAAACAGACTTTTTTCAGGCGAAGATAATTCTGAGCCTTCCCATAACACTAAAGCCATCTCTTTGCGCATAGATCAGCTCCTTCCCTAAATACTCATGAAGCTTTTTGCTTCAATCTACATTTAAATCATCTGCTCCTTTCTGTCCTTGGGACAAAGCTATTCCTAAGAGTTTTTCAGGAAAAAAAAGGATCTCATAATTATCCTGGCTGGATTTGGCATTTGCTATAATCTTTGATCTTAGGACATAGTAAAGTGTCAGCCAGACCAAAGTCTTTTTATATGGGGCTGAAGAGAAGAAGCTGAGGAGTTTCATGGTTAATTGATTAAAACAATCCAAAGGAGGTGGGAGATCAAAGACAGACTTGCTGGTTTTACGTTCCTCTGGAGACCCTGAAGGCCATGTGTGTGTGACACAAATGACCTAGGGCATGAGAGAACAGGCAATGGTTTTATTATTTTTTAAGATATTTGAAGTCAAATTGTCTCTCTCTGAGTTATGCCATCAACAGTAGAGGTCCCGTGCTTCCACAGGAACTCGATGCTTTGGGACAGGTTGCATTTTTCTTTGCCACGTAATATGTGTCCTCCATTTTGGATCTGCCGCAATTAGGGCCACAAGTAATTGGACACTGTTGAGATGCCATAAACTCCCTCTCTCTGCCAAACCCCAATGAAATCAATTCCATGATGTTACTGGAAGGCAAAGACCACAACTTTCCTATATTTTTTCCAACAATATGGTCAAAGAAAGGACAGCAAAGTTCACGGGCCCTCCCTGTGACTAGAAGAAAGGAAAGTTAACAAAATTCAGCCCCAAACTGAACCTACAGAAAGAATTGGGGAATTATCATAGAACCATGAAAACATAGTCCTAGCGCTAAAAAGGGCATTATAAGTAATATAATCCACTCTTCTTCATTTAACAGATGATAAAACTGAGGCCTGAATGGGGTTATATGACTTGTATGGGATGAGGAGTCCCAATGAGACTTCAGCAGAAGTTAAAGGTACATGCGAGAAGCTAAAAGTCAGAGACAATTAAAGGCAAAGAAGAAAGTCTGAAGGGCTGGGAGGCATGACTATTCTAATTACTTGTGAAGAAACCATCTGGACAAGGAAGGTGGCTCAAGGACTTTGACTATATTCATACCTTTGTCTGAGTCACTTTGCTACATGAGATCTCCAAAGGAGTAGGTGAGGTAAAAATGGCTGATCACCCTAAGGATATGTGAAATGACTTATGGAGGGAAGGGTACTTTTAAAGAGGAAGAACAGGTTGCAAAGCTATGGATCCCACTGCCCTAGCAGATGAAGGAGGTGTAGTACCTCACCCCCTTACTCCCTGGACCAGGAACCAGTGAAATGTGGGGAAAATACAGCTGTCATTCTAACAGAGACCACAGGAAATCAACAAACTCACCAATTAGGCAAATATGTGCCCTGCCCTGAGAAAAGCACAGTGGTTGAGTAAACCTGACTGGCCTAGTTTTAGCAGAAGTTGTTTTTGGTGACTGGTGCAGCCTCTGAGTGACCTGCTCCATCTAGAATATGTGCAGGGTCACCTTTCCAGCCACTGGTCCAGCAGAGGAGATTTTTGCAAAGTGCTTTGGAGTCCCTAAAATGCTATATAAATGTTAACTATCATTAGTAGCAGCAGCAGCAATAGCAACAGTGGTGGTGGTGGTGGTATATTGAAAAGTTAGTGGGTAATAAATAATCTTCAAAAGGCAGGTTGAGGTCAGAATGTGGACGCTCTAAAAGCTCAACAAACAGGTTTGTTTTGTCATGTAGGGATGATATCTATCGACCACAAAGAGGGACACTTTTTTTTTCCAGTCTACTTCTCATCTTTTACTTATTGTTGTTCAGTACAGTCGTGTCCAACTCTTTATGACCTCGCAAACCATACTGTTCATGGGTTTTATTTTTCCCCCCTTTTTAATCATAAAAGTATTTTATTATTTTCCAGTTACATGTAGAGATAGTTTTGAAATTTTGTTTTAATAAGATTTCTAGTTCCAAATTTTTCTCCCTCTCTGTTCCTCCTCTCTCCCCAAGACAGCAAGCAATCTGATATAGGTTATATATGTACAAACACATTAAACATATTTCTGCATTAGTCATGTTGTGAAAGGAAGAATCAGAACAAGAAGGGAAAACCTCAAAAAAGGAAAAAAAAAACAAACACCAAAAAAGTAGAAACAGTATGGTTCAATTTGCATCCAGATTTCACAGTTCTTTTTTCTGGATGTGGAGAGCATTCTCCATCATGAGTCCTTTGGAATTATCTTGGACCATTGCATTGCCGAGAAGAATTAAGTCTATCACAGATCATCACACAATGTTGTTGACACTATGTACAATGTTCTTGTGGTTCTGTTAATTTTACTCAGCATCAATTCATGGAAGTCTTTCCAGGTTTTTCTGAAATCTGCCTGCTTATGGTTTCTTACAGCACAGTAGTATTCCATTACATTAATATACTGCAACTTGTTTAGCCATTCCCCAATTGATGGGCATCCGCTCAACTTCCAATTCTTTGCCATCACAAAAAGAGCAGCTATAAATATTTTTGTACATGTGGGTTCTTTCCCCTTTTTTATGATTTCCTTGGTATATAGACCTAATAGTGGTATAACTGGGTCAAAGGGTATGCATAGTTTTATAGCCCTTTGGGCATAATTCCAAATTGCTCTCCAGAATGGGTGGATCAGTTCACAACTCAACCAACAATGCATTAGTGTTCCAATTTTTCCACAGCTTCTCCAACATTTATTGTTTTCCTTTTTGTCATATTAGCCAATCTGATAAATGTGAGATGGTACCTTGGAGTTCTTTTCATTTGCATTTCTCTAATCAATGGTGATTTAGAACAATTTTTTCATATGGGAATAAATAGCTTTGATTTCTTCATCAGAAAACTGCCTGTTCATATCCTTTGACCATTTCTCAATTGGGGAATGACTTGCATTCTTATAAATTGAATTTAGTTCCCTACATATTTTAGAAATGAGACCCTGGGGGCAGCTAGGTGGTACACTAGATAAAGCACCAGCCCTGGATTCAGGACGACCTGAGTTCAAATCCGGCCTCAGACACTTGACACTTACTAGCTGTGTGACCTTGGGCAAGTCGCTTAACCTTCATTGCCCTGAAAAAAAAAAGAAAAAAAAGAAATGATACCCTTATCAGAAACACTGGCTATAAAAATTGTTTCCCAAATTTCTGCTTCCCTTTTAATTTTGGCTGCATTGCTTCTGTTTGTACAAAACCTTTTTAATTTAACGTAATCAAAATAATCCTTTTTGCATTTCATAATATTCTCTATCTCTTGTTTGGTCATAAATTGTTCTCCTCTCCATAGATCTGAGAGGTAAACTCTTCCTTCCTCTCCTAATTTACCTAAGGTATCACCCTTTATGTCTAAATCAAGTACCCCTTTTGGTATATGATGTAAGATGTTGGTCTATGCCTACTTTCTGCCACATTATCTTCCAGTTTTCCCAGCAGTTTTTGTCAAATAGTGAGTTTTTATCCCAGAAGCTGGATTCTTTGGGTTTATCAAACAGTAGATACAATAGGCATTTACTATTGTGTCTACTGTGACTAACCTATTTCATTGATCTGCTACTCTATTTCTTAGCCAGTATCAAATAATTTTGATGACTGCCTCTTTATAGCATAGATTCAGATTTGGTACAGCTGGGCTGTACCAAAGGCTGGCACCTTCCTGTGCATTTTTTGTCATTAGTTCCCTTGGTATTCTTGACCTTTTGTTCTTCCAGATGAATTTTGTTACTATTTTTTCTAGCTCTAAAAAAATAATTTTTAGGTAGTCTGATTGGTATGGATTGAATAAGTAAATTAATTTGGTAGAATTGTCATTTTTATTATATTAGCTCGGCCTATCCATGAGGAATTGACATTTTTCCAATTATTTAGATCTGATTTTATTTGTGTGAAAAGTGTTTTGTAATCCTGTTCATAGAGTTCCTGGGTTTATCTTGGCAGATAGACTCCCAAGTATTTTATACTGTTTACTATTACTTTAAAAGGAACTTCTCTTTTTCTCCTTGCTGCTGAGCTTTGTTGGTCATATATAGAAATGCTGATGATTTATGTGGATTTATTTTATTACCTGCAACTTTGCTAAAGTTGTTGTTTCAAGTAGTTTTTTAGTTGATTCTCTATGCTTCTCTAAGTATACCATCATATAATCTGCAGAGAGTGATAGTTTTGTTTCCTCCTTTCCTATTCTAATTCCTTTAATTCCTTCATCTTCTCTTATTGCTAAAACTAAGATTTATAGCACAATATTAAATAATAGCGGTGATAATGGGCATTCCTGTTTCACCCCTGATTTTATTGGGAATGCCTCTAACTTAACCCCATTGCATATAATGTTTGCTGATGATTTTAGGTAGATATTGCTTATCATTTTACAGAAAGCTCCATTTATTCCTATGCTGTGTAGTTTTTTTTAATAAGAATGAGTGCTATATTGTGTCAAAAGCTTTTTCTGCATCTATTGAGATAATCATACAATTTTGGTTAGCTTTTGTTATTGATGGGACACTTTAATAAATGTCAGAAAATCATTCATCCTGTGCAGCACATTTTGGATTGTTGTTGTTGTTTCATAGTCAAGTCCCATTTTAAACCTTGCCTAGGGGGTGCCAAAGCCTTTTCCTAGCTCTGGGGAGGATCACACATTACTAGCACAATGGAGTGAAACTTCAACTAACTGTTCCCTATTGATCTTTCACTTGCTTCTGCTGCTACTTTTTCTCCAGAAAATAATGATCTTCCTACCACTCCAACATCCTCCCATCAACATTAATATATATTCAGTCAGTTTCGGGAGACAAAGGATAGCTATGAGAGTCAGCATAGGCAGACATCTGGGTAACTCAGAAAATGTCTCCTAAAAGTCAGAGACTTCAGGGAAGAGGCTTTGTTATGTAACTTTACAACTATTACACTATCGAAGGAAGTGAAAGCTGACATGGTTATTTGGCTGGTTTGGCATTTAAAGGTTTACACAATCTGATTCTCACCTAACCTTTCCAGTATTATTTCATAATTCCTACCCTTTTTCTACCCTCTGTTGGAGGCATGCTAGTGCCCATCCATTTGCTGCCTTGGGTTCTCATGTTGAGAAGATACTTCTTCCACCTTACCATTTTATAGGATCCTCTATTCCTTTCCAAGCATAACTCAGGTACCATCTCTATAAGGTTTTTCCTAATTTCTTCTTCCCCTCCCCTCACCAAGTTGTTAGCATTCTCTCATGACTGAAATTAATTTGTATGTACTGTAAAAGTCAGACTCAGGGTCAGAAAAAACTTGACTTCAAGTCTCGCTTATGACATATATTGGCTGTGTGATTCTAGACAAGGCCAGAAGAATTTATTAAGTACCAACTATGTGCCAAGAACTGTGCTGTATTAGAGATTAAAAAGAAAGTAAAAAACAGTGCTTTCCCTAAAGGAGCACACAATTTAATGGAAGAAGACAGCAAACAAACAACTATGTACAAAAATATATATATATGCGTGTGTATGTGTATAAATATGTGTATATGTGTGTATATACCCATATACATATATATATATATATACACACATACACACACATATAATTGTTCAATTGTTTTAGTCATGTTTGACTCTTTGTGACCCCATTTGGGGTTTTCTTTGCCAACATCCTGGAATGGTTTACTATTTCTTTCTCCAGCTCATTTTATAAATGAAGAAACTGAGGCAAGTAGGGTTAAGTGGCTTGCCCAGGGTCACACAGCTAGTAAATCTCTGAAGACAGATTGAACTCAGGAAGATGAGTCTTCCTGATTCTAGGTCTGGCATTCTAGCCACTGTGCCACCTAGCCCTATGTTTATGTATGTATATCAATATTTTTATTTCTATCTATCTAGGCCATCTCAAAGGGAAAACACTAACACTACAGGTGACCAGAAAATGCTCCATGAAGAAAGTGGGGTTTTCACTGAAAATCGAAAGAAGCCTTTGGGGGACGTAAAAAGGGAAAGGCATAGAGGATGTCCTTACTGAGAATTCCCTCTATCAGTGAAATTGCAGAGTGTATGTGTACATACCATATATTGTACATGTGTATACACAGACATATACACACATACTCAAACTGGGACTGTGCTATCTAGGAACTAAATCAAGCTATGAATCTCATTCCCTTCCCCTCCCCAAAGAGTAATAATGGTACAAAGTGGGGGGTGCCTCCTAAGCATTGGGGGAATAAGTTTATGTATTTGTCATTTCATCTTTTGAAGTACATATTTCTTTCTAAAAGATAATACAACTTTTGGTGGCCAAAGGGAATTGAAGTGCAGGGGACCCCCACCACAACTGAGGGAAAACCATTGTGAGGGCAGGGCTAATGACAGAAAGGCACAACATCCCCCAAATCTCCTTCAAGATATCAGGGAACCCTAAAGGGGATAGGTGATATCTGACCCACCTGGCCTTTCAGAAAATAGGGGCCAGAATGGCTGGTGTTACATAGATACACACATGGAGAAACACATACACACACACATACACACAAACACACAGGGTTCCAAAAATCTCAGTTCAGTTTGATCTGTAGAAAACCATGTAATTTTTGGACTAGGTTCAGTCCTGGAGAAGTCTGACCTCTAATTAGGGGGATTAGGCTATCCACAGTCTATCTCACAGAGACTATCTCACAGTCATTAGTTCATTAAATCCCCAGGGAAGATGCTAATTATAGTAATAATTATAACTCCAGAGTCTGAATTTCCCTAAAGGAGGGAGTAAAAGAAGTGCACAATATATAATATGAATAAGGGTTGGGATATATAGTTTATTCCTACACAGAAATTTTAATCTTAGGAAAATCACATTACATATTAACAAATTTAACAGGATTCAATAACAATTTATAACTATGGTTACATTGAATGGGGAAGCTAATATTTAAGCCACATCATAATATTAAGCGGTTTTGCTATGCTGCTAATTAGGTTTTTTTACATTTCCCCTAGGCTGGGCATTATCAAATCAAACTGCAAAGTTGGAGTTAATTTTCTTTCCCATGACTGATCTCTCCAATGCAGAAGTTTGCCCTAATGCTCCTGGAGACACCACAGCCACCACCTGGCAGGCCGCCTAGCACTTTCCCACTTTTCTGAATTCACACATTGTCAGTCAGTCTTGGATACATCTACTTTTGGATACTAGTACACCTAAAATAGCTAATAATAAAAAGTTAAGATCAAAGTAGTGCTCCTGTATGCCAGGCACCGTGCTAAGTGCTTTACAATTATCTTATTTGATCTTCACAATAACTCTGGAAGGTAGGTGATATTATCGCCCTCATTATACAGAGAAGAAAACTGAGATAAACAGAGGTTAAGCGACTTGCCCATGGGGTTAGATTTGAACTCATGTATTCCTGACTCCAGGCCTGGTACTCTGTTCCCTGTACTACCCGGCTGTCTCATCAAAATCAGGAAAGGAAAAACACAAAAAGGGAAAAGGCAGCCAGGAGGTCTCTGATGCAAGCCTGCCAAGTTGAGTCCACACTTCCTATAAAGGACAGCACCAGGATACCAGAGCAGAAAAGGACCATCTTTCTTTCTCTCTCACCAGAGTCACATGATATCATCCCAAGAACTGCATCCACAAGGCCCCAGCAGGACCACCTCCCATTTCACCATTCTGGGATGTTCTATTCACATTTTAATCATTGCACCTTTGCCATGTCATCTGACTCCCCCTCTCTCCAAAACACACACACACACACACACACACACACACACACACAACTTACTCCTTTCTCCTTGATTATTTGGGGGTCTCTAAGATATTTCCCACTGTAAGCTCTTCAGCAATCCATCGCACCTGCCTGAAAAAAGGACCCACCCCTACAGGCTTCCATGTGGTTTCCTAGAATCAAAAGTATGGTAACTGAGCATGCTGATGGCATAGAGTAAATCAGTCAATAAACATTTATTAAGGCCTACTCTGTGTCAGACTATATGCTAACAACTGGGGTTACAAAGAAAGGCAAAAGACAGTCCCTGTCCTCAAGAAGCTTACAACCTAATCAGGCAAGACAACACATAAAAGAATCTTAGTAGGACTAGGGATAGGTAGGGGAGGAGAGGGCTGGCATGACAAGGTCATGCAACCAGTTGGGAAAGAATGAGGTGTCTGCCTGGGCCTCCTCTTAAATAGAACATTTGGGAGGTGTTCTCCAATGTCTACTGTCCCTCTCAATTAGAGGCTCAAAGGAAGGGAAGGACCCTAAGGGCAGGAGGTACTGAAGAGGTGTGTTTCTTGGTTGATTCGATCTTGAAGCAATATGAGTTTCTGGAGACAATGGTGAAATCCAGATGAATGATCTTTGTTGTGGTTTGTCCTTCTTTCTCAAAGAGGACCATGATATAGGAGTGATGTTATGACTTACACTGAATTGGATTTAAGTGTTCAAAGTCACCAACCTCACTCTCTCCTCCACAGTCATCTGGGTCCAGCGGCAAGACATGTATCAGAACTACTAGAGAAGGCCCCAGATGTTTTAAGGCAATTGGGGTTGACTTTGTCCAGAGTCACACACAATTGGTACAACATTCAAATTTGAAGAGGCACCTAAACCCCAGTTTTGAGGAGTAACTACAGAATGTATCTTGCTGTTTAATTATTTGTCATGAATTAGTTGTGTGACTAATCAATAAATTTTAATTTCACTTTCAAAAAAAATTGAAGGCATAGGGAAGGATACCCCCCCACCCCGTTATACTTTGTATTTGCTTATTTGTGTACACATTGTTTTTTCTTCTCCCCTGTGTAAGCTCCTTGAGGGGGAGGGCTGTTGTTTTTCAATCTGTAATATCAGTGCCAAGTCATATAGTAATCTGCACATAATAGGTGCTTAATAAATGTGCTGAATTGAATTAATTTGGCAGGTCAAAAAAACGCTCTCCTGAAGAGAAGGATTTTGTTGTCTTTCAGATAGCCAGGCCAACTTTCCATTCATCAAATTTCTGGAGAAATTGTTCAACTCCTTAGCACTGAGTTTGCCTAGGAGACTATATCTTTAAACTAAACTTTTTGATAAGTAGTTAAACCTCTGTGTTTTCAAGTTTGTTGAGCTGCTGTTTTTTCTCCAAGTAGAAGAACCTGGGAGGCAGTTCTCCCTGTCAAAGATTTGCTGGTGAATTCCTTAGGGTTACTCTTCCAGCATACAGAGTCATTCATCATTCCAGCCAGCAAGCACAGAGGGGGCCTCTAGTGATTTACATGTTCCAGATAAAATATGATGTCTCTCATGATGTTATCATCATTTTGGCTCATGCATCTGAACACTTTCAGAGAGGTGTCTTTTTTTTTCTTTTTAAATGATGAACAACTCCCAGACAGATTATATTGTAGTTGTCAAGGAAAAAAAGATATAGGGGGGTGTGTGTATGTGGTGTGTGTGTGTGTGTGTGTGTGTGTGTGTGTGTGTGTGTGTGTGTGTGTGTTTAAAAAGATAAACAATTGAGTCACCACTGCTAGTCATCTTAGTAACAGGAAAACACTTTCCCTTGAGAATTAACCTTTTATCCCACCTGGATAGTATCATCAAACTATCTTGGTACTGTCTGCCTTTATTCTTAATCCTTTAACTCTGATTTTTTTTAAATCTTATAACCATGTCAAGCTTTGTGGCTACTATCTTAACAGGAACTCTCACCTCCATTTCAGCTGCTCTGAAAGGTACTGAAGCATGAATCAAACCTTCCTTAAACCCTTCCAGCTACTGAGTTACAGAATTCTTCTGGTCCTACCCAAATGGTTTGAACAGCTTCTGTGGGAGTTTACTGTATGGCTACTTGTCTAACATTGGTCCGGCTGCTGAGATAATCATGAGCTTAAGTGAGACCAATTAATTGGAAGTGGCTTTATATGACACTCCATTTTTCTCAACCCAAATAAGAAGGACCATATTTGGACAGGAAGGATTTATTTATACTGTAAGCAAATCTCTCTTTAACCTGATTTCAAGCAGTTTATGTGCCTTTTATTCACTTCCTTTTCAAATTTGTATTATATTTCTTTGTTTTGTTTTTGTACTATATTTCATATGGTTTGTTCTTGCTTAGTCATGTCCTCCTCTATGTGACTTTGTGCATGGTGTTTTCTTGACAAAGATATTGGAGTGGCCATTTTCTGCTGCAGTATGTTTTATCTCCCCCATTAGATTGTAAGCTTTTTTAGGGTCTGGAATTTTCTATCTTTCCCAGAACCTAACACTGTGGATTGCCTATAACAGGGATTCCTTTTTGTTGTTGCTGTTGTTTTTAAATAATTTAATACTTTCCCCCAATTACACATAAAACAATGTTTAACGTTCTTTTTTTTTTTAAATATTGAGTTCCAAATTCTCCCTCCCTCTCCCTGTTCCTCCCCACCCCCCACTAAGATATAGCAGGGATTCTTAATCTGAGGTGCATGAACTTTAAAAAAAAATTTTTGACAATGGCATTTCAACATGATTGGTTTCCTTTGTAATACTATATATTTTACTTTATGTATTTAACAACATTGTTTTAAGAAGGGGTATATAGGTTTTACCAGATTGTCAAAGGGCCTATAGGATAAAGTTAGATTAGTATAACAACAGACTAGTGTTGTCCAGGGTGCCTGTAAATGCCCTCTCCTAGTAAGGGGATTGTTATGGGGTTGGGACATAAACTGGCTAGCTAAACTAAGGGACATGGATCTGGAGTAATTCTCTTTTTGAGAAGCTAAAGGACAGATACACCTTGAGAAGCAAGAGAGATAAGCCTACTAGGTGTGGCTGCTACCTGATAGACTCCACGGGACAGAGAGAACTCCAGAAGTAAGGACCACTTCCCCTCACTCCAGCTTTGCCCACCCTTAAAGGGAACTTTCCACAGTCATATGGTCACCCCAACTGTACACCCTATCTACCATCTATAAAAGTTTTGGTCTTTGTTCTGTTCAAGGAGAAATGCATTTCAGAGAATCATGTGATCTCTAAGCCATTATCTCCCCTTCTCTCTAGGTTTCTTTTTCTAGCACCCAAATAAAAGATTATTTTATTCTAATTGGATTTGTATACAAGAGGGTGTAATTTTTTAAGGGGAATACCTAAGGACTCCCACCACCACCCATTTCCCTGTGACAGGGATTCTTAGATCTGAGTATTGGGTTCAGTTCTGCAGGGAGCCAGACCTCTAAAAGAAGTCATGCTCTTTATCATTTCTCCGGATCTTTCTACTCCCACCAGCGATCTGTTGGGAAAACTAGTTATAGTTTTAAGTTTGGTTCATGTTTGGGCCCTCCCCAAAAGAGTAATCAATGTAGAACAGATATAGGACAGCTATTTATTTCCTTTCCTACAAAAGAAATTCTTTAAGTACAAAGGGCTCATAATATATATATATATAATATATATAATATATATATAATATATTGATAAAGACTTAAAACAAAGACAAGTATATGAGTTTTAAAAAGGATAAAGTTGGGAAGTTAATGGCTAACTTTTCATGTAGTGTACAGTTATAAATTGAACATCAGTAACACTACATGAATAGAAGTGTTCAATAAAAGATAGGAGGTACTGTCTAGAAAAAGGAACAATGTAATTATTAACTTAGAGAAATACCCTGGAAAATGTCTTGCTTGGAATTGTTCCAACTAATATTTTAAGTGTACTACATTGTACAACTGTACTACAGATATTATATACTACAACTGATAAGAACATCAATCAATAAACATTTATTGAATGTCTACTATGTGCCAGCTCTGGGAATACAAATACAAATACAGTTCTGGGAATACAAAAGGAGTAAAAAAAAAAGTCCCTGCCCTCAAGGAACTCACAATCTAATAGGGCAGACAACGAGAAAACAAATATGTATGAACAAGATATATAGAGAATAAATAGGAAAAAAATTAACGGAGGGAAGATATGATAATTAATAGGCTTTGAGAAAGATATGGTTTTAATTAGTAAGCAGAATTGAAGAGGGACAGTGTTTCAGGCATGAAGAAGAGCCAGATAAAATGTCCAAGATCATCAGAATGTTCATTGATTATTTTGGTAACTAGGAGGAGAAGGTAAATTTGTTAGAGCCTATAGAGGAGTGGATGAGGAAGTTGATCAAAATTGGAATTCATCAGAATTACAATTACTCAAGGAGCTCTTTTTTTCAGTCATTTTGAAAAGGAATTTGATGATAAAAGTCTAAGAAGTAATCACCTAGTTCCTCACTTGGCAATCAAAATACAAAGATGCAAATGGTTTGTCTCATTTTTAATCCTTGTTATCAGCTATTCTATTTTTATTATCAAAGATGATTTCATAAAATAGGCACACCTCTTTCTTAAATATTTCTCATATGTTTGCACATACCCCTTTGAAAAATCTTACTTTCAATCCTAGGCTATGTCTGTACTGTACTAGAAAATCCAGATATAACCAAAAACTTAAGCCAATCATACAAATGATTTGTCAACATGATGCCAAATAGCTAATTCTTGAGAAACATCTGGATGTTTAGTAATGCCTGACTAGATTTTTCTTCTATTTTCACCAAGATATTTTAGCATTATATAAGACAGAGGCACAAATACACAAAATCAAAACTTGCTTTTAGAAATCATCTGGGAAAATCCATTATCTCCAAGGTCAATGCCTAAAAATTATTTGAGTTAGGTATTTTTTCCCATTTTTCTACCCAGCAATAGGAGGTCCTGTAGGGCATAGGAAGGGGAGGTTTCTACAGCTCTATGGACACTAGGTCCACCTTTAGGAACATAATATAGCATTCTCACTAGGGAAGAACTGAGGGAGCAAAAGCTGAGTAAACTATAGCATATGGCTACAATCTATGACTTGTTCATAGTCTATAACCCAGAAAGCTATGGCTATAGTCTATTACCTTTCTGCCTCTGATTTTGTTGCTGTGGCTAAAATATTAGTTACTGAGCTATTTTCCTGGACCTGTGACAGAGGACTGATTTTCATCTTTTTAATCAATCTTATTAGAGACACCACATGGTCTAGTGAATGGGCAGTTGGCTTTGAAGTGAGGAAGATATGGATTCATGTCTCACCTCTGACAAATCATAAACTCTCTGTACTACCAGACCACAAGACTGAGTTTCAAAATAGTTGCTTATCTGTATTGATAGAGGGAATTTCCTCATTAGGAGTTCCTTACACTAATGACATTATGGGTCTGAACAACATCAAAAAAATATATTTAAAAAGTACTGTGAATTCTGCTGTACTTATATCACACATTATATGACCCTTATACCATTACAGCTGAGTGGATATCATCGTTATTATTGTTCCCATTTTGCATCTGAGAATACTGAGCCTTAGTGAGAGTGATTTGCTCATGGTCACACACCAAATAAATGTAAGAGGCAGGATTTTAGCCAAGGGTTTTCTTAGGTAAGTTCAACACTCTATCCTATACTGCCTCTCTGAGTCAGTCTGTATTACTTGTTTCTCTCAGCTGAGCAACTGCAAATGTATCACTTGGAGTAAAAGGGTTTGCAATGTAAATGCAGACTAATCTTCCCTGGGTAATTAGGATCAGTTTGTGAAGAACCCTAAACCCTGAACTCAGCTATCATTCCACTTTAGTCAGAGAAGGTTCTTGGGTGTCTCCAATGCACTCAGCCAACAACTGGGCACCACTATAAATCTCCATGTTCTTATCTCTTTAGGGGTTCATCTCTCTTTTGGCTGAGTGTATTCTGGGGAAGGTAAACTAAACTTGCCCATTGGGGCTGGCAGGTGCCTGTTCTGCTGGGGATGAATGAAGGTTCTCCTTGTCCCCTTTGGCAGTATTGTTGACATCAGGCTGACAGTCCAATAAAAATCAGATCATCCCGGGGGCAGCTAGGTGGCACAGTAGATAAAGCACTGGCCCTGGATTCAGGAGGACCTGAGTTCAAATCCTGCCTCGGACACTTGATACTTACTGGCTGTGTGACCCTGGGCAAGTCACTTAATCCTCATTGCTCAGCCCCCCCCCAAAAAAAAATCAGATCATCCTGAACATCTGGCTGAGCCCATGGTACTGAATCAAGGGCACCCCTAATAAGCCCTGCTAACCCACTCTGATCTAACCTTTGGAAATAAGCCATAGGAAGGCACTCAAAACTCTTCTAGGCTCTTATAAACTTAGTAAATGCTTTCAAAAATAGGGATCCAATGGACCTTCCCTCATAACTCCTTTCCTTATCTCCTCATTGAACATCATCTAGTTTATAATGGAAAATTTCACTCTGATTTATTAAGACAACTAGAATTTTATTTCTATCTGTTTTCCAAGATTTTGCTCATGCCTTCCCTCCAACTCAGGTGTCATTTGTAAATGTAATGAACCAAATTGCCCCCACACTCAAATAGCTCCTCAGTAGGATGTTCATTTCTTAAGAACTTATATTAACTCCTTTCGACCACTATGGCAACTTTTAGTACATCATAGTGCTATAAGACACCTTCCTAAGTGCTTCCTGGAGGGTGATTTAGCACTGGGGAGAAGAGAGTCCAATGACTATCCTCTTAATACCTTTTTTCTTACTTCATAAGGTTATTGACTCTAATTATCTGTGTGAGAAAGAAGGCTGAGTGCTATTTAGTTGTAGATTTCTGTAGTAGGGGGTAATCTTCTCCATTCTATTCCCTTTGTTAGTGCCATTCTTTGATTCCATATTATTGCCCTAAGACATGCTATCACTTAAGTGACAGTGGCTAGGAATTGGTAATTCTTGGGTTTATCACCCTTGACCATCTTTATATTCTTTTCTTCTGAATAATTAATAACTATCTAACTGAAATTGTATTAAATTGTATTCCTTAGTTAACCTCCTTACTAGCTTATAAAGTATTCTAATTCATCAACTAAGATGAAATTTATAAAGCACTCCATAAATCTTGGGATATTTGGAGGAAATAGTAAGGGTCTAGATCAGTGCTGTCAAACTTAAACAAAAATAAATCCCTGCAGATACATGTTGACTTAGAAAACCACAAATTAGCATTATCTACGTTGTGTTGTGTTTGTATTTGTTTCATTTACCATTTACCATTTTAATCTGGTTACACTAGAAAGTTTTACTTCTTGTCAAGACCAATTATTTCTTCAGAGTAGGAGTAGTAATGTCAGCAACTTAGAGAGGCTAAAGGATTTATTAGAGAGATAACTCAAACCCAAGGAATCAAGACTCTATCCACTATGCTAGGCATAATGGTAAAGCAATTCAATTCAATTCAATTCAATTCACTACAACAAGCATATTTTAAGGATCTGCTATGAACCAGACAATGTGGTGAGGACATTGTATTCTAATGGTAGAAAACTATGTACTCATTGTTTTTTGGGTTTTTGGTTTTTTTTTTTTTTTTTTAGTGAGGCAATTGGGGTTAAGTGACTTGCCCAGGGTCACACAGCTAGTAAGTGTTAAGTGTCTGAGGCCGGATTTGAACTCAGGTACTCCTGACTCCAGGGCCGGTGCTCTATCCACTGCGCCATCTAGCTGCCCCATACTCATTGTTCAAAATGAACTCATATTTATTCTAAAATCTACCTCATTTCCTAGCCCCTCCCCTCATTTCTTTCAAGGACACCACCATGATTCTAGTTCCCCAGGTATACTACCCTGGAATTATCCTTGACTCTTGCCTCTCCCCCATCCCTATCCACATCTACTGTCAAGTTCTGTCAATTCTAATTCCATAACATTTCTGACATCCATCCCTCTCCCCTGCCTTCATGGTCTCTACCCTAGTTCAAGCCCTCACCATCTTTCACCTGGACTGTTGCAATCGCTTTCTAATCATCACATGTTCTTTTTATGAACTTTTCTCCTTTTCTGCCTAATTCATTTTCACATCTGTGACATGTCTTGGTCAATACTTGGGCACTGTCAGTTATGTTTTGTTATTCTTTAATTCTAGAACAGATTTTTAGGAAGGTCTGTAATATAGAGAGGTAGAACATCCTGTCGATACAGAGTTGGGCTGAGAGCTAGGAACACCTGGGTTTAACACCTGCTTCTGACATACTAGCTTTTATCACCCTGGCCAAGTCTCTTAACCTCTCAGTGCTCTAGGAAATTCTTTAAGACTGAAAGTTCCAGAGAAGGTGCCAAATTGCTTTGGTAGAAGAAGTTCTCTCATTTAGGATTTCCCTCTATCAACAAAACCACATGACTCGTTACTATCATATCTTATAGGATATACATGCATACAGTGCTTTGCAAATCTTAGTGATATATAAATGCTAGCTATTATATATATTAGTGAGCTATTATTATCTCCAAGACCCTCTCCACTTTTGTCCCTAAAGATGCTGCCTTTAGTTAACCTCAAAACTCTGAAAATAGTAAAACCATCTTCTTTTCCAAAACAGTAGCATAAGGTTATCCTCTTCAAATGTGAGTTCCATCATCTAAAAACCCTGAGGCCTTGATTACATGTATATACTATATGGTTTCTTGGTCCTAGAAAAGTATTCATTCCATCTAAATCAATTTAAGGGGGTAGACAGTGGTATAATTTAAACTGTAGGCCCCGGAGCAAGTATTTGAGAAAGACTATCCTGCCTCTGTACTAAATTTAAAATAAACAGATGTGCAGCAGCCAGCTATCGGCAAAGCTTAGGTGGTATGTACTACTATTAATGCAGATAAAGGACAAAATGGCTATCAGTTATGGTCGATAACAGCCTTGGTAGGCAGGTGCATTTGGAGGTTGCTGTTCCTTTGCACCTAATATGTGAGCCCAATAGCTGTTCCAACAAAGCCCCGTTGAGTTTAACTTAAAACATGTTTTTTCCATTTGTTCCCGTGCTAGTTTTGTTTCCGGCTCTTAATGGTATAAACATTTGCCAATGAAGAAAACATTTCCTTAGCAATCAAATTAAAAAATATGTTCAAGTCTCTGTTGAGAAAAATTTCTATTTTGCCAGGATCATCAGTAAATAGACTTCATTCTTTCCATTTCTAATTTCCGTACTGTGAAAGCTGAAGAAGCAGCAGGCTGACTTGGGTATCCAAGCTTTGAAAAGACAATGACTCAGCGCCATCAAGTGGCAAAAACTGAAGATTTGCCAGATGTACTTAGCTTTCACTGTTTCCCTGTACCCTATGAGAGAAAAGCTTGTGTGTATTTTTTCAGACCTTCTCACAATTTTTTTCTGCTTTCTTTTTGCTTTGATGAGGCTTTTAATAACTAACACATACTTGTAACCTAAGTTCACTTTAGCTTCTGAACAAATATCTTAGAAATAAGCATCTTCAAGACTGCCCAAATGTACCATAAAATGAAGAGAAAATTTGGCAGTCACCTAGAAATTTGATAAGTAAAGATTAATTAATTAATTAATTAATTAATCAAGATTAATTCCTTGTTCACCTTTTATCTTGTTTAGGGTTCTTGGGGGGGGGGGTTGGCCAGAATTAGAAAGATCAACTATCTTCACTAATCAAGTAGATAAGGCTAGGTAATTGCTTATTCCCCTCCTTAAGTTCATTTTAAACAATCCATTCTTAGTGTGTTCCATAGTAGTAAAAGGCAGACATTGAATAAATGTTCCAAGTTGGAATACAAATTTTTAAAAATCATTTGTGTGGTCTGGGGTCAAGAGTTTGGGACATGACTGACGTTTTGCTATTTAAACATCCTCCATACAACTTCTGTTTATTCACTAAATAGTTATTCAGGGGAAAGAATAGAGCTATACAATTTAGATAAGAAATAGTTCCTCTGGTCATGTTGGAGCTCATAAGTATAGTAAGGAGATAATATACTTACTCCAATAACTATGATTGCATGATAAGTACAGTAGAAAAGTAGAGAAAAAAGTAGGAGATAGCATTGGAATTAGGCTTTGAAGTATGGAAGGAAAGATGAGAATTTAATAAGCAAAAAAAGAGGGGGAAGTTATTCCTGGCATCAATAGCTGCATGAGCAAAAGAACAGAGGTGGGAAAGCCAAGGCCACATCCAGTGGGCAGAGAATAGTCCATTTTGGCTGTAATACAGACCACATGGAGGAGAGAAATATGAGATAAAGCTGGAAAGATAGATTATTCAGGACTTTTAATTCTAGACAAAGGAATCTGAACTTTACTTGGGAATCAGTAGAAAGTTATTGGAGAGTTTTGAGGAGGGAAGTTACATGAATAGACCTCTGCATAAGGAAGATTATTTTGGCAAAAGTACAAGATAGGTTAGAGAAGGGAAAGAGTAAATGGGGAAAAACCTGTTGGTAGGCTATTGCATTAGTCAAGGTGAATAGGAATGAGACTCAATAGAAAGTATGGTGACAAGAGAGGAACTAGATGGAAAGAAGGAAGAAAAGGAGGCAGATAGGGAGGAAGGGAGAAAGGAAAACAAAGAATAACTTATCAAGTGCCTACTATGTAGCAGGTGGGCATCTAGTTGGTGCAGTGGATCGAGTGGAAGGCCTGGAGTCAGGAGGGATATACTTAGCAGCAGTATGAAATAGAAACATCTAGGAAGTGGCATGTTGGGCCTGGGTAGAAGCAAGATAAGGTGAAGTAAGGTCACCGCAGTGAAATTTGAGTTATGTTCCTGGGAGAGAATATATAGGTTCTTGTAATTGATTTTAAAAATGAGGAAGAGGAACAGGGAGAAGTAAAAAATGGCACCATGGCTTTAAATATAGGAGACTAAGTGAATGAATAATAGTGCAACTAAACTTAGGAAATTGCAAACAGAAATAATGAATTCCGAAAGAACAAGCGTAGGGGAAAGATTAGATTTGGACATGGAGAATATGTGATGCTAATAGAACAATAAGTTAGAGATATCCAATGCACATTGAAGATATAAAGGTCAGAAAAGAGTTCAGGCCAAAAGATAATAATTTACAAATCACATGCATAGAGGTAGAAGCTAAAGTTACGGCATTCTCCATACATCTTATAGGTAAACTATTCCTTGCTCTTCTAATTTGCTTATGATATCACCCTTTATGTTTAAATCATGTATCCCTTTTGACCTTGTCTTGGTATATGGTGTGAGATGTTGATCTATGCCTAGTTTCTGCCATACTATTTTCCAGTTTTACCAGCAGTTTTTGTCAAATACTGAGCTCTTATTCCTGAAGCTGGGATCTTTTGGTTTATCAAACAGTAGATTACTATAGTCATTTACTACTGTGTCTTGTATACCTAACCTGTTTCACTGATCTATCACTCTATTTCTTAGTCAGTTTCAAATAGTTTTGATGATTGCTGCTTTATAATATAGTTTTAGATCTAGTATGACTAAGGCACCTTCCTTACCATTTTTTTCCATTAATTCCCTTGATATTCTTGACTTTTTGTTCTTCCAGATTAATTTTGTTTTCTTCCTGCTTCAATTATGTTTCTTGTAAAGATAGCATAGGATTTTAGTTTTTAACCCACTCTACTATTTGCTTTCATTTTATGGGAGAATTTATCCTATTAAATTTCACAGTTATGATTATTAACCATGTATATCCCTCAATTTTATTTTCCCTCTGTTTATACTTTTCTCTTTCCCTTCACTCTTTCCCTCCTCATTAGTGTTTTGCTTCTGACTACCCCCTCCCTCAATCTCTTCTCCCTTCTATTAGCTACCCTTCCCTTTTCTTTCCCTTTTCCTCTCCTACTTTTGCCCTCCCGTATATCAGCTCCCTCTCCTTCCCTCTTACATCCCCTTTCCCCTCCTACTTACTTAAGGGTAAGATAAATTTCTATACACAACTGAGTGTGTATGTAAATCACTCTTTGAGCCAAGTCAGGTGACAGTAAGGTTTGAACAATATTCACCCCCTTCCTTCTTTCCCTCTATTATAATAGGTCTTTTGTGCCTCTTCATGTGATATAATTTACCCTTTTCTGTCCCCCCCTTTCCTCTTCTCCCAGGACAATTCTTTCTTTTTCACTCCTTATTTTTTTTATATCATCATATCAAAGTCAATTTATACCCAGACTCTTTTTCTATGTATACTCTTTCTAACTGCCCTCCCTAATAGAGATACAGTTCTCAAGAGTTATAAGTATCATCTTGTCATAGAGGGATATAAATAGTTTCTTCTTATTAAATAACATATTTTAAAATTTCTTTCCTGTTTACTTTTTCATGCTTTTCTTCAGTCTTCTACTTGAAGATTAAAGTTTCTTTTAAGCTCTGTTCTTTTCATCAGTAAAGTTTGAAAGTCCTCTATTTCATTGAATATCCATCTTTTCCCCTGAAAGATTATGAGTTTTGCTGGGTAATTTATTCTTGGTTGTAATCCAAGCTCCTTTACCTTTCAGAATATCATATTCCACACCCCCATACCTTCTACCCCCAATCCTTTAATGTAGAAGCTGCTAAATCCTGTGTAATCCTGATTGTGGCTCATTCATATTTGAATTATTTCTTTCTGGCTACTTGCAGTATGTTTTCCTTGACATCGTAATTCTGAAAATAGGTACAATATTCCTTATAGTCTTCATTTTGGGATTTCTTTCAGAAGGTGATCAGTGGGTTCTTTCAATCTTACCCTCAGGTTCTAGGATATCAGGGCAGTTCTTGATAATTTCTTGAAAGATACTGTCCAGGCTCTTTTTTTTAATATGGCTTTCATGTAGTCCAATAATTCTTAAATTATCTCTCCTGCATCTACCTTCAAAGTCAGTTGTTTTTCCCATAAGGTATTTTACATTTTCTTCTTTTTTTTTTCATTATTTTGATTTTTTTTTGACTGATTCTAAATGTCTCATAAAGTCATTAGCTTCCACTTGCTCAATTCTAATTTTTAAGGAATTATTTTCTTCAGTTAGTTTTTCTACCAGCTTTCCCATGTGGCCACTTCCACTTTTAAAAGAGTTGTTTTCTTCAGTGGATTTTCCCCCCATTTGGACAATTATATTTTTGAGGAATAGTTTTCCTTTCCTAAGGTGCTGACTTTCTCTTGCATACCTTTCATTTCTTTTTTGAATTTTTCTTCTACCTCCCTCATTTGTTTTTTTAAATCCTTTTTGAACTCACTGAGTCTTGAGGCCTCACAGCTGTCCTGCTGTGCCCACTAACCTACTGTGGCAGGAACAAGGGTCCTCAGTTGCTAATCTGTGCTGTGGATAAGCCCCTCTGGATATCCTGCCCACTCTGGGCTGCACTCCCCTTCCACCCAAGTGAGACAGAACTTTCCTGAAGTCCTTCTGAAAAATCTTGATGTGGAACATTATTTCTCTTCATCTTTTGTGGGTTCTGTCACTCCAGAATCTGTTTAGAAGCTTGGCTTAATGTTGTTTTTTAGGGAACCTGGGGAGAGCTTAGGTACATTACTGTCTTTGCTCTGCCATTTTGGCTCCTCTGAGTCAATTAAATTTAAACAGAAAATTCAGCAAAGTAGCAGGATATGAAGCAAAATCACATAAATCAACAGCTTTTCTGTATACTTCCAACAAAATTCAGCAGAAAGTATTTAGAGTAAAGAAGAAATTGACCAGAAACTTACTATTTGGATGACCCTGGGCAAGTCACTGAATTCTCAATCTTAATTACCTCATTTATAAAATGAGGATAATAGTATTTATCTTTCAGAGTTATTGTGAAGATTAAATGAGAAAATGTTCAGTGCTTTGAAAATCTGAAAGTGGTATATAGATGCTAGATATTAGCTGTTAGAAAGAAAAAAACTTGTTCAACATAACTACAGAATGTATAAATTTGGGGGAGGGTCAACCTAGTAAGACATTCATATGAACTATGTAAATGCAACTACAAAACACTATTTACATAAAGAAAAAACAACCAGAATAATTGGAGAGATATCAAATGCTTATGGGTGGGCTGGATAGGTATAATAAAAATGATGATACTACCTTAGTTAATTTACTAATTCAGTACCATACCAAATTACCAAGGAAAAACATTAGAGAGCAGAAAAATAGTAGTAATAAAATTCATCTGGAGGAATAAAAGGTCAAGAATCTCCAGTGAAATAATGGAAAAAGGGGCAGCTAGGTGGCACAGTAGATAGAGCACCAGCCCTGGATTCAGGAGGACCTGAGTTCAAATCCAGCCTCAGACACTTAACACTTAATAACTGTGTGACTCTGGGCAAGTCACTTAACCCCGAATGGCCTCATCAAAAAAAAAAGGAAAGAAAGAAAGAAAAAGAAATAATGGAAAAAATAAAAAGGAAAGGAGTTTAGTAATATAAGATCTCAAACTATTTTACAAAGCAGTGATCATCAAAATGATACCAAATATGTTATTAGTTTTAAAAAATAGTGAGTTTGCTCAATGAAACAAATTTAGTATACAACAAACAAATATCACACAGTTTAATAATCCCAAGCCCCTAAATTCTTGGGCACTTAATTAAGAACTCACTATTCAACAAGAATTGCTGGGAAAACTAGAAAGTAGTCTGGCAGAAAAAAAGGGTTCTAGATCAACATCAGATACCATATACCAAGATTAATTCTAAATGACTGAGATATAAAAGGTCACATCACAAGTAAATCATAAGAATAAGGATGGAAACATTGTGATTGGAACAATAATCTCACCCCTTGCTACATGTGAATTAAATTAGCTCTTCCTTAAAAGGTTTGAGGCCTTCCTCAAGACTTAGCTGACTCATGAGAAAGGCTTGTACTTGTTGATGTTGCTTTCTCATAGTCTGGGTTCAAAGAAGCCACAAGAGTTTCAGGGTGCTCTGATCATTGGCTGATAGTTCATGATGGTTAACTCAGGAAATGGAGTTCATTCAATTGATTTAGCTCAGAATTTTCTGACTGCCTCTCCTTTATGAGTATATATCTGATAAATTTCTTTTATAAAACTATTGAATGACAAGTGTCTTATTTGTGCCAGCCTAAACTATTAGAAGATAAGCCTGAGTCAGGCCTAGCCCAGAACTATTGTAAATAGGCAGTTTTCAAATAAGGAAATTCAGGCTACTGATAGCCATAATAATAATAAAAAAGTTTCAAATACTTAACGAGAGAAATGCAAATCAAAACAATTCTGAGATTCTACCCCACAGCCATCAGTTTGGTGAAGCTGATAAAAAAGAAAATCACAATTATCAGGAATAATGTGGGAAAAGAGAAACACATTGATTTACTACTGGCACTTGTCCAGACATTCTAGAAAGCAATTTAGTGCTGTGTATAATCTTTGACCCAGCAATTCTACTACGAGGTCTATATCGCAAAACAATCAAAGAAAACAAAAAGGATCAATATATACAAAAATATTCACAACAGCTTTTATTTTGGTTGTAGTATAGAAATGGAATTTATGGGGGTGAATATTAAGGAATGGCTGAACAAGTTATGGTTTATGAATATTATGGAAACCAATTATGTTTTAAGATATGATGAAAGGGAGAGTCAGAGAAACTTGAGAATGCTTATATGAAGTGATACACAGTGGAGTGAACAGAACAAAGATAACTTATACAATAACAGTAATATGGTAAAAGCAAACAATTTTTGAGGACTTAAGAATACTCTGATCAAAGCAATTACCTAACTATGATTCCAAAGGACTCATTTAGCAATGAGACACTAGGAAATTTAGATAGCTCAGTGTTTTTGTTTTGTTTGTTTTTTTTTTTTTTTAGAGTGGTGGGGGCAGAAGCAAGATTGCAAGGGGATGAGAAGACATTGCATAGCAAACAAGTAGAACACAAATTTTTAAAAGAAATATAGCAATGAGGTAAAGAGAAATAAGACAAAAGATGGATGGGATAAAAGGATCAAATATAATAGCAATAGTATATTTTTGCAGTGTCTGTTAGATGCAATGCTACAGAGGTAAAGGTGCACTTGGAAATGAAACCCCTCCCCTATCCCTGGACCTCTCCAATTTAGTTTCCTGCTCATTCTTTTTCATTGGGTTCAATGGCAGCTGAGTAGATATCATGTGAAATATATCAGAAATCATGAAAAATGTAAGACACTCTAGCTTGTGTTACCACTCTGGCTGGCCAACATTGCCCTTCAGTGATGAACTCCCAAACCCAAAGAATTCTACAATTTCTCAATTTTATCGGCTATGCTGTTGACGGAGTACTAGTATAAAATAGCACAGAAAATACAAATAGACAAAATAATGCATACCAGAGGCAATGACCTTGCACCTATATCGATTTCTTTTCCTCCCCGCTCCCATCCCACTTTATTTTTAAAGGGAATGAATGGGGAATGCTAAAGAATAGGAGTCTCTAGTGAGAAAGTAGAATTTCAAAGTTTTGGATCTTGAAGAAGATTATATGATTTAATGTTTGATCATTCTAGATAATTCTTCCATAACAGTGGTATCAAATTCAGATAAAAAACTTGCACATTGACTTAGAAAACCACAAATTAACAGTAGCTATATTGTATTGCATTTTTATTTATTTTGTTAAACACTTCCCAATTACATTTAATCTGATCTAGACACACTGAAGCCTTTTCCAGGCCCAACCAATGGTTCTGCATCTAATAGCTTTTCTCTATAGCCTTCCCTCAAGAGTTTCTCATCTTGTGAAATGATGGAAAAAGTAGCTACCTAGTTATTTCATAGAATGCATATTTTAGGTTTCTGGATTAAACAAAATTGGAAAAAGAATGCAATACATTCCAGAATAACCAAATTAAGCTTCTTTTAAGGACTGAGAGCTCTATTTTTCCAAAACCCAAACTTAATCTGAGAAGTTAATCAATAAATGATGCTAATACACAAATGAATTAAAACTTATACAGAGGGGAAGCTAGGTGGTGCAGTGGGTAGAGCACCAGCCCTGGAGTCAGGAGTACCTGAGTTCAAATTCGGCCTCAGACACTTAACACTTACTAGCTGTGTGACCCTGGGCAAGTCACTTAAACCCAATTGCCTCACCAAAAACAAACAAACAAAAAACCTTATACAGAAATATACAAATGAAACTAATGAGATTTGACGTGTACACGATCACTTGTTTCTGTTGAAACCAAGCCAATTTTTCTTCCCGTTCATATTTCGTATAAAAATGAGTTTGGTATAAGAACAAGTGTTCATGGTATAACCCATGGGGCAGAGCAGCTGACAGCTAAATGAATAACAAGAAATGATATACTAACAAAAGAAAGCTAACTAGAACAGAAAAACTTAGGGAGGAGAGGAGAGTGGGGAGCTTTGGATGTGGAGTTTGATTGATAATATAGAAGATGTGGAGAAAGGAGGGCAAAGTTCAAGGCAAATGCACTGGTTCACCCATGTGTTCATTTCTTTCCTCAAAGATCATAGCATTAGTGGTATAGTAGGTGGTGACACAGGGGAGCAGGTCAGCACAGTGTGGAGTTAGTACCTCAGCTTACAGGGCTTGACAGCTGCAAACACACCTGCAGACAATTTTACTTCAGGCTATACAATGCAGGAACTAGTAGTAAAGGATAGCCAGTGATCAAGAAAGCAGCTCCACCCCTTCTGTATCAACCGAAGGCAGTTCCAAGTGAGTTGGGAAAGAGACACAGGGAGGAAGTCTCATTGCAATATATAATAGTGGTCACTATAGCTTGGATAGTCTGGGTTTCTCTCTCCTTGAGTTTTTCTGTGCTTTCGTAGGTAGGCAGTTGGCTGGATCAGATACCCAGGTAACATGCCTGTTTCTCTGTTTTCCTTAAAGAACAGAGGAATTGCCACTGGTGTTTATTTGAAGCTAAAGAAGAGGCTGATGCAGGTACTCACTGGTGCCAGTATGGGCCAAAATAACCTGCCTGTGATCAGAGTGTACACAGACTTAGCTATCTATCACTTATATGGTGAAACACAAATGAGGTATACTATAAATGACAGTTGCAAGAGACTTTAGCAATTACAATCTCCTCATTTTACATTATGTATAGTATGTGTATACATACATGCATACATATAGGTATACATACACACATACATATATGCATATATACACAAAATAAAATATATACACACTTATATGTATATATACACACAAAAGAAAATTTAGACCCGGAAATATAAAGGAATTTGCCTCAAGTCACAAAAATTTAGGTTAAATCAGAATCTGTAATACAGATTTCCTGACACATAATTCAGCATTCCCACACTGACCCATATTGGAATAATTCTTTTCTCTCCAATTCACACATTTTGTCATTGGGCTTTGAAGAATTTTAAATAAGATAGTTGGAAAATTCTGCAATCATTTTCTGATGACCTAGATTCTACTAGTAAATGATACTGAATTAAATAATGAAGTTCAGGTTTACGTTTCCATCTTCCTTCAGTTTATGATAGTTATTAATATTTTCAGAAAGAATTCCCAGTGCTTTAAGCTGACACACAGGCATGAACTTTATACAACATTCCATCATCACTTTCACCACTACCACGGCCATCATCTTCATCAGTAAACATTTATGTACTGGCCATCTGGGGATACGAGACATAAAACAGGATCCTTTCTCTCTGAGAGTTTACAATATAATTGGAGAGACAGGATATAAACATATATAGTGGGTATTTCTAAAGGCTCATCCTTCTTACAGAAGTGACGATAGGAAGAGAGAGCAATGAAATGCCAGGGACAGTAATGGCATACAGACCTTGTTTGCTTATTTGTTCATGAAGAGACTTGTCTCATCATCCCATATAACTTCTTCTTTGTAGATTCTAGTAGAGATGCTTTTGAGCCTGGGAGCTCTTCACGGGAAAGGATGATGCTTGGTAAGGAGATGCACTGGCTTCTGTAGCTCTTCCCAGTACTGCCAACAAAGTCCAGGAAGGGGACAGAAACAAATGACTTAGGACAGATATTAGATGAGATTACTAGTCACAGACCAGATGATCTCTGAGGTATCTTCCAATTTAAGATTTTGCAGTTCTATGAATATTGAATATACTGGTTTCCCTGGAGAAAGAAATTAAGTTTTGAGGCAGATTAGAGATGGCCTTGAATACTCAGGTAGGGAATGTGTCAAGGACCATATTTCTCCTGCCTCTTTGTATCTTTTGAGGGCTAATACTCATGTGATATTTCACCAATTATTTTTGGGTGGGGCAATGAGGCTTAAGTGACTTGCCCAGGGTCACAGAGCTAGTAAGTGTCAAGTGTTTGAGGGTGGATTTGAATATACCTAAGACCAATGTTATTGATAGTAGCCAGGCAACAAGCATTCATCAAGTGCTTACAATGTCCCAAGAACTGTGCTAAGTATTGGGAATACAAATACAAAATAAAGTAAAAGACAGTTTCTGCCTTCATGGCATTTATATTTTTAATGAGGAAAGACCAACACATAAAAGGCAGCTGGAAGGGAGAAGGGCATGATGGCAAAATCTGTAGAGACAGACCTACAGTGAAGAAGAAAATTTAAAAATGGCTGATCTAGGTCTATCCCCAAGATGGAAGCCCTAAAAGCAACTCAGCAGTGGGACAAGGGGCCAGTATGGCAAAGGTATATTGCATAGAACATAAGCCCTCTGGCAATGAGAGAAATGCCAGTGTGAGAGGGCAGGTGAGTTATGGTCAACGAACTGAGATTAAGCCACATCACATTTGAAAAATAACCTTTTAGGGGCAGCTAGGTGGCACAGTGAATAAAGCACTGGACCTGGATTCAGGAGGACCTGAATTCAAATCTGGCCTCAGACACTTGACACTTACTAGCTATGTGACCCTGGGAAAGTCACTTAACCCTCATTGTCCCACAAAAAATAAAATAGTAAACACCATTGGTTTTGTTATTTTTTATGTTTTTAATGTTAATTATAATTAAAATTATATTTACAACATTATGATATTATTAATGTTAATAACAGTTAATGATTAACAGTAAGAGGAAGTCCATAATAACTGTAATTTTTTTTAGAAAAGATAACACTATGTACATGCTGCTCAATTACCCTGTATATTTGGATTTGTTCTTTTCAACTATCTTTTGAATTAGCATAAAGACCAGCTTTGAATTGCTAAAATCTACACGAGCTTTCAAAAACTGTAAAAAAAAAAGACCTGTTTTATTCTTTACAATGCCATCTTTTCCTATTTTTCATTTACTTAAATTATTGTCTAAGTGTGTAAGATGAATGGCATGCTTAATGTATATTTTATGGCATATCAAATGGACTCAGATTACATGGTATATATTTTGCTTCCTTTCCCCCAACTGGGTTTGCATAACCCTATAATTAACTGGAGATGGTTCCCAGCGGTTTCAGGCATTCCACAGTTAGCATGCACAATAATATGCTTCTCTCTTTTTCGCCAGGACCTCGTGGGGAGTGGAGCAAAAATGCTGGTTCCCTGAGATAGATAGATGTAGGCATCTAGGCCTCTTTCTCTCTCCTCATCAAATTCTTATGCTCCTTAATAAATGCTTACAAGTCTAAACTCTTGCTAAATCTTCTAATTTCTTGGTGAGCACTCACTCGTTAGATTTGTAGACAGTATAGCTAGCTAGCAACTTTACAGGTACTTTGAGTTTGACATCAAATTCTCTCTAAAAAAAACCTTCATCTATGACTGGTCACTAACCTCTTATAGTCATTATTTTTCAGGGGTGCTGAAGAGTTTTTGTGAGCACTGGGTAGTTTCTATGAGCTTGTGTCTATATAAAAATAGTCTACAGCTACAATTATTTTAAAGCTTAGAGTAAGCAGCACCTCAGTACACAAACTACAGAACTGTGGAAGACATATTTTGAATGGACTGATCTTAAAAATCAAACCAATTCATGGATATGGATACCAATAGTTTCTTTGCCTTCTGCACCCAAGCCCAACACAATTGGCAGCCCTCTGATTGCTCATTTCAGCAAATAGATATTTCTGTCAGTTCCATGGAAACTAATCTTTATTCCTCCAGTATAAAGAACCATTCTACAACTAAGTAGGGAAGGCATTCTCTTTTGTCCCTTTGACCCAGAGGAACAGGATTCATATTTTCCCTCAAACCCATCCATCCCTCTTTCAAAATCTCCCATTTCTTTTAATGACTCTACTATCTTCCCAGGAATATGATAAACTTGGAAATATCTTTTATTCTTCTGTCTCCCTCACTTCCTACAATCACTTCTCCAGTTTTGTCTCTTCTACCTCTCTTTTATCAACCCCTTAGCTTCACTTGCACAAACTCCATCCTGGCCCAAACCCTCATTGCCTTATGTGTGGTTCCCCTGGATCTAGTCTCTCTCTTTTCTTGGTTGTCCAGGCATGAGGTAATGAGTTTTTGAGCCAGGCTGGAGTTGATGTGAAGAGAACTAAGGTATTTCCAAGCTGAGAAGTTGATTGTCTTTAAAACAGATCTGCCCTGTCATCCCACTAGTCAACAATCTTTAATGGGTTCCTGTTTTCTGTAGGATAAAATGTAAACTTCTCAGCCTAGCATTTAAACTCCCAACCCTATTTTAGCTCCCACCTACCAGTCTTTTTTCCCCCCATATTACCCCACTTCATGCTTTCTATATAAGAATGAAACAGATGCTTAGGATCCCCAAGTGCTCCCCCAACCTCAGCTTCCACCTACTTCTCTCATCTTGGGGAAATTCAGTCTCCAAGTTTTCCCAGGATATACAACAATAAATCGAGACATTTTTCTTTTGGAGTTTAAATAAGTTTGTAATTACCTAGAAGGAAGCCAGCCAGTAGGTGAATCTGACAACAAACTGATTTACAGACATTATTTCAATTCAGTCATTTTTTCAGTCATGTCCGACTCTTTGTGACCCCAGTTGGGGCTTTCTTGGTAAAGATGCTGTAGCAGTATGCAATTTCCTTCTCTAGCTCATTTTACAGATGAGGAAACTGAGGCAAAAGGGTTAAGTGACTTGGTCACATGGCTAGTATGTATCTGAGACCAGATTTAAACTCAGGAAGATGTCCTCTTGACTCCAAGCCTGGTCCACTGTACCACCTAGGTGCCCTACAGACATGCCACCACATTGTATTTGGTTCTTTGGGTGGATTTTTCTGAAAATAAATTTAGCATTTTAGGTAAAATATGAATTCATTGGTATAGGTAACTTTTTGAATGAGAAAACTCCCTCTAATAAGGAAGGTCAGTATGTTTTCTGAAATGTTTTTAACACTTCTGGCCTTGAGCCCTTGAAGAGGTTAAGTGACTTGCCCAGGGCCACACAACCCATATGTTATCAGAGGCAGAACATGAATGATTTCCTGATTTCCAGGTAGGAAACAGGCATTTCTTAAGTACCTGTTGTGTGCCAGGTACCATGCTGAGTGGTTTATACATATTATCTCCATTTCCAGGACTGTTCTCTATATATTGGATCATGCTAACATTCATTTTAGCTCCAAGTAGTCTCTTAATAACTGCAAAAATAGGTCTTTTAATAGCTAACGTTTATTTATTCATTTGTTTATTTATTCACTTATGCATTTATTTATTTTTGCAGGGCAATGAGGGTTAAGTAACTCACCCAGGGTCACACAGTGTCAAGTGTCTGAGGTCGAATTTGAACTCAGGTCTTCCTGAATCCAGGGCCAGTGCTTTATCCACTGAGCAACCTAGCTACCCCACTAACTTTTATTTATATAGTGCTTCCTAGTGCTTTACAAATATTATCTCATTTAGGCTTCACAACAGCTCTGAGTGGCAGGTATTATTACTACCCCCACTTTACAGAAGAGGAAATGGAGAAATAGAAGTGAAGTGACTTGTGCAGAGTTATAAAGTTAGCAGTGTCTCGGGCTGCATTTGAACTCAAGTTTTCTTGTCCCTAAGCACTATGGACTGGGCCCCTAACTAGGTTCAGTTGGAAGGACTCTCCCAACATCTCCTTTTCATTTAACTGCCTCTTCGTTCCCAATTTCTAGAACCACGTGACTCGCCCTAGCACGGGGTAGGGGCGGTGTCAAAGCGGCTTCCACTGGGTTTCAGAGCATGCCCAACGCGCAGGCGCCACTAACACCTCGCCCGGAGCCCGCCCGCTCCGCAGGAGGCCGGCGCGCCAAGCACGTCTGACGTCACCTCGAAGGCGTCCGGTGACGCCGCGACGAGGCAGATGACGCGCCTTTGGAGCTGTTGTCACTTTCTCCGCTCCTTATCCGCCGCAGCCCGGCCCGGCTCGAGTGGTACCGGGTCCGAGGGCCCCGGGCCGGGTGTCTGTGCCGATCACGGCCTGTATGAGGGGACTTAGGAATCCGGGGCCGGAAGCTATGTGGTAGGAGGGCTGCGGCGGAGGCCTGCGCTCCTGGAGATCAGGTGACCTTGATGCTTTTCCTGTTTGTACCCCGTGGCGGGCCGGCGGGCGGCCCGTTGCTATGGCGCCGCGGGCCGCTTTCTTGTCGGCGCGGTGGGGCCCTGGCGGCTCTGTGGGAAAAATCCCTCCGCCTCCGGTGGTCTGCGCCGGATCGTTCTCTTGACTCGGCTCAATGTCTTGCACGTCTTGTTACTTTTCCCAGCCCGCCCGCTCCATCCCTACCCCCCCCCTCCTCCCCCCCCCCCTCCTCCTTCTCCTCCTCCTCCTCCTCCTCCTCCTCTCGGTACCAGGTGTGACCCGGTGCCGCACAGCTGGACCCAGACTCGGGCTTTTAATCCTATTGTTAGCACAGCTGCGGCGGCCCGCAGCATGTGCGAGAAAGCGGGGCAAGCTGGAAGGCGGATCCTCCCAGGGGCTCAGTTGTTGGACATCCACCCCGAGAGTCCTTCCAGTCTAGTCCGGCTCCCTCATTTTACACAGGTGGAAACTGAGGCCCCGAGAAAACCCCCAGGGCGTGGTTATGCGCTCTCCACTCCCTAGAGAATGAACCCCTGGCTTGCCCCACCTCCCTTCTGCTGGAGCCTCCCCCTCGCTTAGGGCCTTCTCGCTGAGGTTACCCTCCCTTTGCAGAGCTGGTGTCTTGTATGCATGAACTTGTTTGAGGGCGAGGACGCCTTTGGCCTCCCTTTGTGTCTTCAGTGCAGTGCCTGGTACGTTGTGTTCATTCGTGGCTGACTTTTCCCAAGCCCACGGACAGAGGTTTTCTTGGCAAAGATACTGATTTGCCATTTCCTTCTCCAGTTCATTTTATGGATGAGGAAACTGAGGCAGACGGGGTGAGCGACCTGCCCAGGGTCACCCAGCTAGGAAGTGTCAGAGGCTGGATTTGAACTCTGGAAGATGAGTCTTCCTGACTCCAGCCCTGGCACTCCGTCCATTGTGCCACCAAGCTGCCCACAGACATTTAATAAATGCTTGTTGACTGATGATGAGAAGTGACACTTAAAGAGCTGTATAGATAGATACATTTATTGAGCTCTTACTGTGTGCCAAGCACTGCTCCAACAGCTGGATAAACAAATATAACCAAGTTCCCATCCTCAAGGAGCTTAGATTCTAATGGGATGATGACACTTAATTAGAAGCTGGAAATTGGGGGAGAAGGAGGAAGAGGGTCAGACGGATTTGTTTAAAAAACAAATAGGGTAGCTAGGTGGTACAGTGGATAAAGCTCTGGCCTTGGATTCAGGAGGACCTGAGTTCAAATCCAGCCTCAGACACTTGGCACTAGCCGTGTGACTCTGGGCAAGTCACTTAACCCTCATTGCCCTGTAAAAAACCAAAAACAAATAGGGAGCAAAAGAAGAAGAAAACCCAAGAGTGAGGTGGAGCATTGTTCCCAGCCTTCCAAAAATGGTGGTCTTAGGGAGTCATCAATGGGACAGGAGGGTGCAGGTCAGGGTTCTCCGGGGTATGGAAAATATATTGCTTGTAGAGTAGTAATTGAGCTCAGTCGAGTTCCAAATAAAGAATTCTTCCTGTTACACCCAGAGAGACTTTTAGTTGCCGGTGATCAATAGACACCATAACTGTTGTTTTTTTAGGGCTGTGATTTCATTGTTTTCTAAAATTTATATTTTTCTATAGTTGCCTCAAAAACACTTAGAGATTAAATGACCAGTTCAAGTTGCAAGCTGCTATATGTCAGAGGAAGGACTTGGAACCCAAGGTTTCTTAGCTCTCTGTCCACCAGGCACTCTTAAAGGTAGAGCAACTTGAAGAGACCTTAGAAATACTCTTGTCCAGCTTACAGGTTTTAAAGATAAAGAAACCGCTTCAGAAAGGTGGGGTAATATGATACAGAGTCTGGTATAGCAAATAAATTGTGTAAAAACACTTTGTGTAAAACCTTAAAGTGCTATTTAAATTTTAGCACTCATGACTGTGAGTGCCAATATTTTGTTAGTGGTTCAGAGTAAGAGAAACACATCTCAGTGGGATTTTCAACTTTAATGTCATTTTCAGTGAAAATTTAAAATGCAAGGCTTGATGGAAATACTGTTTTTGTCCTTTTTTGTTACTTTTAAAACAGAAAATTGTAACAACTTGGAATATACTGAAATGTGGTGTAGCCTTACAGTGAAGATGGAGATTATTTAAGAAAAGAAATGCTCATTTAAAGAATACTACACATATCCTCAGCAAATAGGGATAGTTTTATTTCCTCTTTACCTGTCTCTGTACTTTTAATTTCTTTCGAGTCTTGCTGTTGGTAAAATTTCTAGAACTATGTCAAATGATAGTGAGGAAAGTGGGCTTTTTGCCTCACTATATACCATATTTATTGGGGAAAGTTTCTACTATATCTCCACTGCATATGATGCTTGCCTTTGGTTTTAAACAGATGCTTTTTAATTATTATTTTTTTTTTTTAAAGAGACCCTCCATGCCTATCCACTGTAGGGTTTTTAGCATAAATGATTGCTATACTTTGTCAAAGACTTTTGGGGCATCTTTTGAGATAATCATATGGTTTAGATGTTTTGGCTTTTAATATGATGTTATATTACTTGTTTCCTACTGTTAAAACATTTTTGTTGAACCATCCCTAATGTAAATCCCACTTTGTCATAATGAGTTACGTCTTGAATAAATTGCTGTAATTTGTTTGACAGGATTTTGTTAAAAATTTTGAGTCGATTTTCATTAATGATATCAACCTTTGGTTTTCTTTCCGTGTTTTATCTTTCCTTGGTTTAGGCATTAGGACTATATTTGTCTCATAGAAGGATTATGGTGGGATGATCTTTCCCTCAGTTTTTGAGAATAATTTGTGAAGTAGGGGTGCTAATTGTTTAAAAGTTTGATAGAATTCTTCTGTGATCCAATTCATCAGGACCAGAGGTTTGTTTTTTGTTTTGTTTTGTAGTTCCTTTATAGCTAGATGTATATTTCCTTTTCTGAGATGGGGTCATTTAAGATCTCTTAACTGGTCTTCTACAAGTTTGGGTATTTTTATATTTTTAAAAAATATCCTATTTCTTTTGTGTTCTCAGTTTTGTTGACATATAACTACATAATATATTCTTTTTTTTCTTCTGGTTTTGTGTTTTCACCTTGCTCATTTGCTTTTATCTATTTGATTTTCTTTCCTCTTTTTAATCAGATTAGCTAAATATGTATCAATTTTGTTAGTCTTTTAAAATAAGCTTTTAGTTTTACCATTAAGATGACTTTTTTGTTTCTAGTTTAACTATTTCTTTTCTAATTTTTAAAATCTCTTGTTTTTATTTTACATTTATTTGTCTAATTTTTTTGCACTTTTGATTAATCCTCTTTTTCTGTTTTGTTAATGTATGTTTGTAGGGATATGATTCTTAAACCCCCAATCCTCCCTCCCCCAGCTACTTTAGCTTCCTTCTAGAAATTTGGATATTTTCTCTCAGTATTATCCTTTTCTTTCACAGAATTGTTGATTGTTTCTATGATCCATTCCTTGATCCATTCATTATTTGTAATTTTGTTTTAAGTTTCCATTTGGATCCAAGTCTTCTGTTTGTGATTCCTGAACTAGTGGCTATTTTTTGTTGTATTATGTTCTATGAGAGATATAATGACTATTTCTGCCTTTTAGTATTTACAATATCATTGTACCCTGATGCATGATCAGTTTTGTAAAAGTTACATGGGGTACTGCAAAATACTTATATTCTTCTGCCTTCCCATTTCGAAGATTCTTTAGTTTATCCAACAACTTGTTGTATTTGTTTTCCCTTTTGTTTATCTTTCTGATAAATGTAACCAAAAATGAGTTTTTGGTCATTGCTAGTGTTATTTCCTTTATGAATTAGAGTTCTTAGGCATTTTGAGTGTATAAGTTTATTACTAATATTGGTTTGTTGTTTCTAGTTCCTTTCAGCATGTTGTAATTTCTTTGTTCCTTTTTTATTCTCTTTGTCAGCATGATTCAAGTGAATAATACATTTTTCCACTCCTTCAGTTTTATTTTGTGTATATCTTCATTAAAAAAAAAATTAAAGCAACTGATTGTAGGACTTGTTTTCTTAGCCAAGCTGTCATTCTTTTGTTTTACTGGATTGTTTAGCTCATTCACATTTAAAGTTGTGAGTTAGATTCATATTTTCCTCCATTTGTTTCTAATATTGGGGTTTTTTCTAGTTATATATTTTTAATCCCTTTTCCTTTGTAAACATAGCACAATCTCTTTTCAATTATTTTAGCTCTTTTAAGGTGACCCAATTTCTGTTGTCTCTGTTATTCTTTTTTTTTTTTTTTTAGTGAGGCAATTGGGGTTAAGTGACTTGCCCAGGGTCACACAGCTAGTAAGTATTAAGTGTCTGAAGCCAGATTTGAACTCAGGTACTCCTGAATCCAGGGCCGGTGCTCTAGCCACCGCGCCACCTAGCTGCCCCGTCTCTGTTATTCTTATAACTCTCCCCCACCTCTGTTTGTTACCCTTTTCTCCTCATTCTTGTATCTTTCCTGCTTTTACCTAGTTATTTGATTCTTCCCCTTTTTTCCCTTCTTGGTCAAGTAAATTACCACTTCTCTTCTTTCCTTCTTAACTATCCTTCTAGTTTTTAAATTTTTTCTTTCTTTCTTTTTTTTTTTGTGGTACCCTGTCTTAGAGGATTTCTCTCATTCTCTTCATTATCCATACTCTCTACTCTAGACCAAAGTTTCTTAAATTGTGGGTGGTGTAACTGAATGTGGGGGTAGTGAAAAATTTGGCAAAAATTAAAGGTTATGTATACCTTGTGAGTAGAAAAAGTTTAAGAAGCTCTGCTCTAGACCCACATTCTCTGGTTCATGACCCATATAATTATCTAGTCCTTCTCTGCTTCTCTGTATTCCTCATGCAATCAGAATTTCTGATACCCATTCTGGACTTTTCCCTGTCTGCAGTTTTGGTAAAACTGCCTACTTTGTGCCTCACTCCCAGAACAGTCCCAGTTCCTGCAGGTAACAGGAAGAATACAGCCCCTTGGTAGGATGCTCTACCCAACTTCCCTGAGTCTTCAGCCGTCACTGGACCTATTCCCTCCCTCATGGTTACCTTCATTCTTCATTTGCCTCAAAATCTTCTCCCTGTGTCCATAATCTTACTGGAAGTTTTAGCCCTGCCTGTCTCCTTCCCCAAGTAAGAGTGGGTTTTTCTAGCTGCAAATACCTCATAACACACGCAGCACAGGTTCCCCATCTCTCTTCATAGAATGTGATAATTGTAAACTTCGTTGTTTGATATCATAATTATTGTTTGATATTATAATTATGAAAAGACTTTGACACGAAATCACTTAGGCTAAATGGTCCTAATGCCCATAAAAACTTACAGGCAAAACAAACAGCTGTATTTTCCCACTGATTGTAGTTCTGTATCAGGTGGATAACGCCTATGACTTTTTGGTTGTATGAACTCCACCTGCTGCAGAGACCCTGAGTCATTCTCCTGATGCCTTGGTTAATGTTAGACCCTCTTACCACTTTGTCCTGATAAACTCCCCCTGCCCAAGCTTCACCCAAACCTGGTATGCATGAGGGACCCCAAGAACTATTCCACCACATCTGACTCTGATTAGGAATGAATGCTCCTCCTGTTCTTAACCAAGCCCATTTTATATAAGCTCAGGTATATCATCTTGACATCTGAACCCCAACTTTGGTTGTGTTCCCTCTCCAGCACATCTCCCTCATGTTCCCCCGGGTTGAGTCCCCTGCTCTCTTTATTTGCAATAGTATATGTACATGCATTGTTTAACTGCTTGCTGCATGACGTAACAATAAAGCCTGTGATTGTATCATTTCCCTGAGTACTAATTTTCTGGAAATCCTGAACCCAGGTATTTAGCTTTAACCTTGTGAGGGGCCAAATAAACCAAGTCTCTACATCCACAGGAATATTCATCAGTGGAACCCTGTCCCACCACCCAAACAAAGCCTCTCTTTTTCCTGCCTTTGTCTTAACCCCCTCCTCTTCACCCAGTCTACAGGCCTTTTTCTTCCTGAGAGACCAAAGAAGTCACCTTGCCTTCATTGGACCCAAACATATCACATTCTGCTCTATCTCCCTTCTCCCCTATCTCCCTTCTCCCCTATCTCCCTTTCATACAGCCAGTCTGCATTGATCCTTCAGGCCCTTGACTACACTTTCACTCCTGTCTCCTGGTGCACATTTAGAAGGAATTCTCTTACTGGTGTTTCTGCTGTTACTATTGCTGTTGCCGCCTTGACTGCTGCATTTGTTCCCCTTCCTGCATTTCTGTTGTTTGAAGTGTTCAGAAGGAAAAAAACTCATCAGGTCGGATTTTCATTCTAAGAATGTTTCAATTGCCTCTTTAACATTGAAAATCCATCTTTTCCCACTTGTGGTTAAGCTCAGGTCTGCAGGGTAGGTCATCCTGGACTGCAATGTGAGCTCCATTGTTTTGGGGAATACTTTCCATTTTCTCCTGTTTTCTGGTGGGTGCAGAATATTCTCATTTTATTCAGATTTTCCTGCCTTGGTATTTCAAGAGCTTTCTCCTGGTTGCTTGCAGAGGACTTATTTTTTAATTAAATTGCTAAATTTAACCATTATGTTTCGTAGAGTTTGTAGCCTTGTCTTTTTTGAAGGCAATCTGAATTTTTTTCAGTTAGTATTTCCATTTCTGGGTTCAGAAGTTCTGGGCAATTTTCTTGTCTTATTTCTAGTGTTAAGGTTTTTTAACTTGTTTTTCTGGGAGGCCCATTATTCTTTGCTTGTCTCTCTGCATCTTGTCTTCTAGATCAGTATGTTTTGCTTAAGAGGGCATATTTTCTTTTAATGTTATTGTTTTTGCTTCTCTTCTTCTAGATTTTTCTTTACTTCTGTGTATTTTTATTCCAAATGCATTACTCTCTCCTATGTTTCTTTGGAGAAGACTTGGCATTACAGATTAAAGTTTTTCTGTTATGTCAATTCTTTCTCCTGTGCTCACCATAAATTTTGCTCACCTGATTCTCATTTCTCTTTTATGTGTTATTGCCAGCTAGGCAGTGTAGTGGCTAGGGTGCTGGCCAAGGAGAACTTGAGTTAAAATCTGGCCCTGGGGACCCACTTAACCTCTATTTGCCTTAGTTTCCTCAATGTAGAACAGAGATATACCTGCCTCTCAAGGTTGTTTGTTATGAGAATCAAATGAGAGATTTGTAAAAGTGCTTAGCACAATTCCTGGCATATAATAAGTGTAAAATATGCACTTGCTCCCTTCTTTCTTATGGTTCTGCTGCTACCATTAATAGATTTTTTTTTAGTGACATTTTTTTCTTAAATTCAGGAGCAACCACTAAGAAACGAAGAATGCAGAAATCAGAGAGTCATGGAAGCCTCCAGATGAGAAACAGAGGGACAGGTACATTGTTTGTATTAGACTAAAGAGGTAGTCGAATAATTTGGTACATTTTCTAATGGTAGTGTTTTTATATACAAAAGGGTCCAGAATGTGAACCTCATTTTACTCTTTTTTTTTTAACACATAGGGACATATGAACAAAGAATGTTGACAGGTGCCCAAGTAAAACATAGATCTGTAGTACACCAAAACAAGTTATTACCTTCCAACAATTCTCCAGATTTTATAAAGAAGCCTCACCCTCGTCCAAGTGATAAACTTAATCCTAAAACTATTGACCCGGTAAGTAAAACAAATACTTTAAAATTAACATATTATTCACTTTACTATGTTAGCTTATTTTTGCTTTTCAGTTTAACTCAAACATTTATTTATTTAGGGCGGGGCAATAAGGATTAAGTGACTTGCCCAGGGTCACACAGCTAGTAAGTGTCAAGTGTCTGAGACTGGCTTTGAACTCAGGTCCTTTTGAATTCAGGGCTGGTGCTTTATCCACTGCACCACCTAGATGCCCCCACTTTACTATGTTTATGATACGCTTGAATATGATGTTGGTGTTATCTCTTTGATATCTTGAGTTTCCAATTTTAAATAGAATACAATGAATAAGTGTAGTAGTAAAGAAGAAGGGTAAAGACAAAAAAATAAATTCATCTCAACATTTTATTGATTATGTATTTTAAAAATCATCCATTTCAGTCCCCTACTGGATGCATAAATCTTTTCCATAACATCTGTAACCAGTTGTCATCCAAGCCCTAGCTTAAATAATTTTAATCATTTGAAAGCTCTTCCTTATATTAAGCAGAAATTTACCTCCCTTTAACTTTTCTGTAATGTTGTTACCAAAAGTCATGGAACCACCATAATTTTGGAAGAATGCAAATTACTCTTGCCACATGATTAGCCCGCTTTTTTTCTACTGGTCATAAATCTATCTAATGACATTTTAAAAATAACATTTCTCTTTTGTAATTCTTGGTTGGAAATGTTTTGCATAGATACCCATTATGAACTTCTCCATTGCCCTTTGGTTATTCCTTGAGATTATAATGTTTTATTATTCATAGCCATTAAGCATCACAAGAAGAAGACAGATATTTGAGACATAAATCTTAGTTTCAGGCTGAAATTTAAAGTCATTAAAAGTATTGCATGGGGCAGCTAGCTAGGTGGCACAGTTGCTAAAGCACTGGCCCTGGATTCAGGAGGACCTGAGTTCAAATGTGACCTCAGACACTTGACATTTACTAGCTGGGTGACCCTGGACAACTCACTTAACCCTCATTGCCCCACAAAAAAAAAAAAAGTATTGCAGTTTACAGGTCAGTTTCATATTCAGTTCTTCATTGAGTTCATTGCCACTTAGCATGATGATTGAGCAACTCTTTGGATCACAAATCCAATTGAATATTATAGTACAAACTACTGGCCTGTGTTATCCATTTATTTTTTCCATTGCGTATACTTAGACCATTGAACAATTATGTAAATGATTTAGGTAGCTGTACAACATTTTAGAGTTTGATGAAATCAGTATAAATATTATCAGCAAACAGTAGCTTCTGTTGGGCCCTGCCTATTTCAGCTCTGCTGCACAGCCTCCCTAACAGTGGCAAGCATATGTATATCCTCCCTTTTTGCTGGAATCGTAATCAGTCATACAAAAAAAAAAGTATCCATAGTTAAATCTCTTTAAAATATTTTATATTTAGATGAGATTATTCTCATAAAAATTTTGTAGAGATGGGAAAGCAGGCATCTGACTTTAATTTTAATTTCAACATATCTAAAACTAACCTCATCATCTTACATAGAGCCTCCCAAATTTCTCTCTAAGCCAGTATTCTCCTTTGCCCCCATATTTCTCCAGTTAGTATGAAGACCATGTTGTTTGTTGGCTGAAGTGAGCCGTAGTGTATTTTGTTTTTTTGTGGAATATAGTTCTTTTGGTATTTTTGTTTTGGTAATTAGCTTACATTAGTTAGATTTCTCAAGGAAATAGTGGTATGTTAGTGGTTTTTTACCTGCTTTCCATTTTTGTTGCTGGGTACTATTCAAATCAGTCAGGTGATGATTTTATTTTATTTTTGTTGTATTTTTAGTTTGATTTTGATTTGATCTTTGCTCATTTGATGATAGGACTATACAGAGCTGATCCGGAAATGTCTCTTGCATAGTAAATAGTTGTTTCTCATCTGCTAAAATATCATTTTATTTTTTATAATATTATTTGTGTTCTCCACGTCCAATAGTTCCTGAATCTTTTTTCTCAGGAAGTATTGATGGCCTTTCTTATTCATGTGTGTGTGTGTGTGTGATTCTCTCCACATTTGCCTTAATTTTCACGAGGTCTTAAAATAAATGTTAATTTTATTTAAAGAGTCTTTAGCATTTCTCTATGTCCTCTGCAGGAGATGTTGGTATGTAAGCTACAATTATTTTCATTGTTTTCTTAGACATGCTTATTTGTATTGATACAAAATGTTTGTATCCTGTGAAGTGAATGTTTATTTTTTTTCTACAATACAAAGAATTCCAGTTCCTTTATTCCTCCAAGGAGAATCTGTGAGTCATCTTTCCATTTAGCTTATAACTTCTACAATGTCAGTTCTGATAATAATTTTTTTCTAGTTGTATGGTTACTTTTTGGTCACAGCCAAGGATCTCACGTTTTCTAACAGTTTATATTTATAGGTATTCTGTAAGCTGAAATCATTATCACTCTGTTCCTCTTTCCACCACTCTACCAGACTGTCACACATAGTGGGAAGCCATATAGGACAGCAATCTTTTGCATTTTTCTGTTTTACGTATTGCTAAAGAATTCTGTACCAAGTGACCAGCCTCTCTATACTTAGGCTGGTTCCCAGAAAGTAGATAACTTGTTCCTAGCACTGTTTTTTGTTTTGTTTGTTGTTTTTTTTTTTTATGTCAATTCCCTTGAACTCTCTTATTTGGAAAATTAAAATGAATTTTTTCCCCACTATCTGGGTAACCAAAAAGCTTCATTTACTACTTGTGTATCTTAGTCATGAGAGTTGTTGTAAGCATGTGTTTTTATACTTCAGCACACCTAGTTTACTTGAAGTATAGACTGCCCACTAATTCATAACATGATGAAAATTATAGAAAACTGCAATCTAATTTTTTTGACAAATAAAAAACCAAAGAAGATCAGTTTATATGTGTGCATATTGTATATGTATGTGTATAATATTAAATAATACATGCACACACACATACAACCAGTGTTGTAACTCCAAAGTCTGATCTGTTTCCTCTCCATGTATGTAACCCCCTACTCCCTTAGAGGTCAGGCCTTCCTTATATATGAAGGAAAAGCAGTAGTGTGGTGTTCATATGCAAAATTTTGATATGCAAAAAATTTACATATGTGTATTTTAAATTTCATTTCAGTTTAGTGATCAGCCACGTGCCTCTTCTGCTTTTGCTGCTATTTATTCCAAAGGAGGTATTCCTTGCAGGTAAAATCAATTAGAGATGTAATGGACCATATTCCTGAAATTACTTTAATCAGATTAAATAGTTTTTGCAGGTTAAGTATGTTAAGAATATTAATTGCCTTTGGGATTTACTGTCATTTTGTAAAGAGTACTCTATTGGAGTATTCTAGTAAACTATGATTTACCCTATACTATTTAACTTTTTTTTTTCAGTGACTTTGACAAAGACATAATTGTTTCATTCTTATCCAGTGTGCAAATGACTAGCTATATTGAGGATCCAAAAAGGAGAAGAATGTGCTAGAACTTTGGGCTCTATCTATTACAGTGAAGTTTAACAGAAGTAAACGTAGAGATTTATACTTGAATTTTTAAAAATGAACTTCATGTTTGGGAAGTATGGCTAGACAACAGTATCTGTCTATATCTAACAATATTAACTATCTAGAAGTTATCTACAGATTTTAGTGAATTACAAGTTTTGATGAGAGTTGAATCATGCTGGGATAACAAAAAAAAACCAAACGTAGTCTTGGTCTGCCTTAAGAAAGGTTTAGTTGTCCAGAAGTAGAGAGGCTATAATCCAACTGTCTCTTCTGTGGTGAGACTGTAATAGAAATATCATGCAATTCTGAGCACCACATTTTAGGAAGGGGTAGTGAATATGGTGCTAGATTAATTCTTGCCTTGAGTATTTAGTACTTGTGTAGCGTAGCCATGGACAAGTAACCTAACCACCTCAGATCCTCTGTGGTACCCATTTCACAGGGTTATCAGGTTCAAATGAGAAAGAGCTTTGCAAACATGAAAAGCACCACATACTTATCAGTTATTGTTAATGTAATTGTTAGCTGGAGAGTTTGCAGAGAAGGGCATCCAAGATCATTCCATTTGAGGTTCAGTGTAAAGAACTGGGGTTGTTTATCCTATAGCTGCCCTAGAGCGACATGTTAGATGCTATTTCTGGTTGTTTTTAGCCCTGGTACTTCTCCCCATTGTTGCCTACCTCTTTCCCACATACCATGAAGTTCCTCAATCATAGATAAATGTAGAAAAACCTAATAGAATTGTGGGTTATCAATTCCATAAACTCTGGCAAAAAGCCATGGGAATTATTTCCTGGTACTAATGCAGCCTGATTCTAACTTCTCAACACTAGAAATTTTATTTGTTGTCTTGTCTTTCCTAACTACTGCATCATCTCTCCCCAAAGGTTACTCAGTCATAAGTTTTTTTTTTGGGGGGGGGGTGAATAACAATTCACTTTTTGTAGTAGTTTGGCTATCTTTTTATTGCCACTACTATGTGTTATCACAACCACTGCCCTTGTAGCTGGGCAGAAGTTTGATTCTTCCTCAAGTTCACATCTAGGTCCTGCTGCCCTTGTTCATGATCAGTGCATATCCTTCTCCTTTGTTATGGGTCTTCATATAAAATGCTCTTTGAATCAAGACCTGCTGTAAACCTTTCTCATTACCTATGAAGGTTGGTTTTATTTGAAACCTTCAGTTTTTAAGTTATCATTTTTTTGGTAACCTTACATAAAATGTTTAGCATATGTTGCTGTTTTGTTATTGTAGTCATAACAATGATTTAAGTATTAATTTTAAGATATATATTAAGGTTAAGGCATACATTAAGGACCCTCCAGTTAATAACTGGCTTGAGTTTCAGAAGGGCATCTCTTAACATCCCCTACAGGGATAAGATTTAGTTGTATTTAAACAGTTCATAGGCTTGCAGATTTAGAAATTGGATAGAGCTTGGAAGTGACCTTAAAGGTCACCAAGTTCAACCCCTTCATTTTTACAAATAAATTTAAATTACCTAAGGTCACTCAAGTATTCAATCCCAAATCTCTTTCTTAATCTTAATCCCAGTGTTCTTTGCACTATACTATAGTACCTCCTTAATTAAAACAGTATTACTTGATCATGAATCTCCCAACACACTATTAAGGGAGAATTTTTATAGAAGTAAAACCTACTTCAAAAGATGTTTTTGGTAAGCTCTTTGTCATGTGACAACATTACTATGAACTAGGAAATGACAAAGTAATTTCTCTTCGTAGAGACTGATAAAAGTTTATTGTGTTTAAGAATATTTACAAATAATATCATTTCATACTTATCTGATTCACTGTCTTTTATGTCTCAGGTTGGTACATGGTTCAGTAAAACACAAATTACAGTGGGACTGTCTTCCTGAAACTCTTCCATTTGATCCTCTTCTTATTACTTTAGCCGAGGTAAAGGACTTTCTCCTCAATCATTATGGAAACTTTCTAAAGCCATATTAATTCTTAGGTAATTAAATAGAAAATTTCTTGGCACATATTTAATGTTTTTGGTATTTAAAGAAGAAACTGATGTTGGAATGCTGCCTTTGACTCAGTGCTGAAGGATTAATTATGATGTATTTCATAGACTATAAGAAGCTTAATTTTCTGCATAGACAGGAATTTATTATAGATGAAGAAAAAACATTTTTAAATAAAATTAACAAGATTTTAAAAAATCCAAATATGTGATCTTTATACGGAAGAAAAATATTTAATTATCTATACTATGAGAACTTTAAATGTAAAGAGAAATACTTGATCTGTTTAAAAAACACATTTAGTGTTTTTGTCTTACTGTGTCTTATAAGAAACTGACATCCATTTAATTAATAAATGTAGGTATTCCTTCATAACACTTATAGACATTTTTCATAATATTGAAATATACATTGCTTTGTGTGTGTGTGTGTGTGTGTGTGTTTTATTTTGGGGGGGGGGTGAGGCAGTTGGGGTTAAGTGACTTGCCCAGGGTCACACAGTTAGTAAATTACTAAGTGTCTGAGGTCAGGTTTGACCTCAGGTCCTCCTGAATCCAGGACTGGCGCTCTAACCACTGCACCACCTAGCTGGTGGTGTAAATGTATGTTAGTTAAAAAAGATGGTAGAATGTAAGCACTGTAATGTCTTCTGATAATGCCATCTGTAGGGGAAGAATTTTTCTTACAATTACATGTGCCTGACTAGGAACTCTAACCTTTTGGGCATTTGCTGTTTACATGGGTTTGGTATCAGGAAAGGCAAATGGAACAGCAGAAATTACCCTGGCTTGCTTTTTTGTCCAACAAGACAATCCATCTCTCAATTTTTCAGCTTGTCAGTTGGCTGGTCCCCATGCCTCTAATTCTTTGCTTCAGAATTTCCTTAGTTCAGTCTCAGCTCATACCAGAGAAAGGCAATAGACCTTTCTTGACTGCTAGTGCCTTCCCCTCAGAGATTATTTACACCTTGTAAGAAGTACCTAATTATTTACATGTTGTCTCCCCCATTAGAATATGAGCTTCTTGAGAGCAGGGTCAGTATTTTTGCATGTGTGTATCCCAGGGTTTAGTGCAGTGCCTGTCATGTAGAGATAACTGAATAAGTTCTTTTTAATTGATTGACTTATAATCAGAAGACCTGAATTTGAGTCCCATCTCTGTCATACTAATCGTGTTTCACTTTGGAGAAGTCACTTAACTTCCATGAACCTGTTTCTTGTTTTTTAAAGTGGGAATAGTAATAGGCTACCTAATTGATTTTGAGGATTATTTATGGGTAAAACATTTTGTGAACTATACAAAGTACTCCTTGTTGTTAATATAAATAGGTAATAGTGTAATAATAGAGGTTTACAAAGTTACTAGTCTTATTTACAGCTTTTATTTTCCAATTAAAAAATCTTGCCCTTCCTATTATTGTAGTAATGGAAATAATTGCAAAGGTTTGAGGAGGGATTTTTTTTCCCCTTAAAATAGACCTGTGATTGATTTTATCAATATAGGAAGTTCCTGCTGAGAGAGATACTCTACCAAATGAAGATCCTCTACTAATGCAAATTAGTACTTTCTATGAAACTTATTTATAGAATTGCAGCACTGAAAAGGTTAAGGAACTTGCCCAGGGTCACAGAACCTAGGCCTTGAATTCCAAGATGAGCTCTAGCCACCATGCCATGTTGTGAAGGGTAAAAGACCCTGGGAAAAATGCCTTTTCTGCTTATATTTTCTGTAAAGATAATAAGTATTTCATCATTGTACTCATGAACCAAAATACTAGTTTCTCCTTTTAAGTTTCTGAGGGATTTGCATTTCCCATGACCATCTATAGCAGCCTTCATTTTTTCTCCCCCTTCTCTCACCAACAACTTGATGGGATCTCTTTTTTGGTAAACTTGCTCGACCAATTTGGTGTTTAAAAGTCTAATAAAAATGGTTGTAGTCTAGTACTTTACAGCGATTTGTAGTATTTTATGGTGCTATATATAGAAAAAAAATACATTCCTCGCAACAATCCTGTGAGTTGGTGAGTATTCATTATAACTATTTTAAAGATGAGGAAACTGTCAAAGGTTCAGTGGCTGGTTACTGCTAGCTAATGTGTACAACAGGTGGTAGTTAGTTAAGTCCTCTGACAAGAAGTACTATTTCTACTCCATAATGTTGCCTGTTTTTAAACTCAGAAATGTGAAAAAACAGTCATCGTTCAGAAAATTCTGAAAACTGAGATTTAGAATAACATTTCTTTAGTTTGTTTTTCCCTTAAGAAAGGAAAATTTAGTGACTTTGAAAACAGTGGAATTTAAACCCAGCAAATCTTGGAATAGGTTGAGATGGTAAAGCCTCTCCTGCTGAGGGAATGTTGAACAGCCTTAGGCATGCATGTATATAACTGTTTGGTAGCTTTCTATCCACTTTGTAAGAAAAGTGCAATATTTAGGAGGAAATACAAAAGTATCAAAGAAGGTACCTTGTTTTATTTAGAGTCAGAAGAAGAGGTGGAGCAGGTGGTAATTGGTTCCTATTTTTCCTTTGGTCACAATTTTAATTGCATTTGTACTGGTTATTACTGAAATTGTATGTCTTGACTAGGAAGGCATAATAATGAAAATACTCTGATTTCTATTATTAGGATGATTTTGATTTTTTTTCTTGGTATGTCCAAACCTATATTAAATCACATTGTTATATTTAACAGGGTCTAAGAGAGACTAAACACCCATACACATTTGTATCGAAAGAAGGTTTTAAAGAATTACTTTTGGTTGAAGGTGCTACTGAAAAAACTGTGCCCTTGCTACCTAGACTGATTCCTGTTTTGAAGGCAGCTCTGGTATGTTTTTTTAAATTTAAGTCTTAATGTAAAGTCAAAAAATCCTAGCAGGGATTAATATGAATATTTTAGCACAATTGGTTTCCTTCAAATTAGATTTTATGAATTATTCTCTTCAGGAAACACTGATCTACCTTTGTACTTGATGCTCTCAGAATTATAATCTGGTTTTGAAGGGCAGGTATCTTTAGAGAAGTTCTAAGGGTAAACAATACTTTTAAGTTAATTTTGTTTTTACTTTCATTGGAAAATATATTCAATGCTTTTAATACAGTTGAGACTTTGCACTTGTTTTTGGATCTTACAGTAAGGATCATAGTTTTAAAGCTTATATATTTAGTTGATAATTACTATAATTATAGATGTTGAATTTTATTTAATCATGACCCTCTCTCTTCTCTTTTCCCCCAAGACCCATTCAGATGGTGAAGTGTTTGAAAGGGGTTTGAATGCTTTAGTACAGTTGAGTGGCGTTGTTGGGCCTTTTCTAAATGATCATCTGAAGCATTTGCTTACAAGTGTAAGTATCAAAAATATTTGATTGTAATTGTATCCCTTTCACGTCCTGTTCGCTAATATTTTTAACTCTTGTTTTTTTGGATTGAATTTATGATGTCATTAGTAATTTGATTGATTAACTTTTACTGAGGAAATTCCAATTGCCAATGCAGATTATTGGCCTCTACCACAATTGCCTGTAGCACTGAGAAGTTAAATGAATTTTCCTTAGGATCACACATCCAGTGTAAGTGAGAGGGGGGAATGGATCCTAGGTTTTCTGTACTTTAGGCCAGCTGTGCCAGGCTGTCTAATTTTAGATTCTAATCTGTACTTTTTAATATTACACCAGTGTACTTTAGGTTTCTATTAAAGTTAATTCTCAAGAGAAGACTTAAAATTACTCTAAAAGAAATTGAGTGCGTATGTGTTCTAAAATCTCACTGGTATTTTTTCCCCTAATTAGCCTATTTTTAAAGGATGTATGTTAGTGAAATTTAGAAAGTTTTCATATGATTGATTGTTTTTTAGTTTCCTTTTTCTTTGTGTCCCACATGTCTTTTGCATAATATATTGCTTAGTGGATGAATATGTTTTTTTCATTCTTTTTTAAGCTTTCCAAGAGACTAATGGATAAGAAATTCAAAGAGCCAATCACCAGTGCTTTACAAAAGCTAGAACAACATGGTGGAAGTGTGAGTAGAACGTTATTCTTCCTTTCAGTTATTTGGTATTAATTGTGAGTTTAAATATTTTTCCTCACTTAAATATTTTATTTGTTTTAATCATTGAAGACCCACCTTCTCATCCTCCTACCTCATCCTTTGAGAACAAAAGAAAAATGCAACCAATTATAAAATTTCCACATAACTCATTGTCCACAAAATTCGTCTCATTCAGAGTTCTTCTCTGTCAGAAAGTAGGTAGCATGTTTCATCATTAGTCCTCTGGAATCTTGGTTTTTCATTATGCTGATAAGAGTTCAGCACACTAGTATTACATTACATTTATATACCATACCTTATTCATCTATTTCCCAATTTATGAGCAGCCCCTCAAATCCCCATTCTTTGCCACCTTAAAAAGAAGTATAATATTTTTGTACGTTCTTAGATTTTGTTTTTCTTAGGACTAATTCTTCCCATAATCTGCTATCCTTCTAATTTCCCTTTCCCTCTGATTTCCCTATTGAGTGAATTGTATTTTCATACCTGTGTGTGGGTATTTTCTTAATATCATCAAGATATAACTACTCCCAGGCCTTGTCTAATTGGAATTCCCTCTGTGAATCCTGATGATGATAGGGTATTCAGAGGGGACACGTGTCATCTCTCCATTTTTAAATGTAAGCAGTTTTTAATCTTTGCCTTTACATGTTTTTTTGTCCTGTGTTTGAAATTCAAAGCTTCTTTACAGTTCTAGTCTTTTTTTTTTTTTCATCAAGAAAGTTCTCTACTTCATCAAAGGTTCACTTTCTTCTCTCTTGCCTTGTACTTTTTGTTTAAATACATTATTCTTGACTGTAAAGTGCATATTCTTTACCTTTTAGAATATTAGGTTTCAAGTTCTTCACTTCTTCATGGTGGTGGCCGCTAAATCACTGTGGGCCATCTTGACTGTGACTTGAATTCTTGCTGCTTACAGAATTTTTTCTCTGATCTAGAAAAATCTGGATTTTGATTGTGAAGTTCCTGGGAGTTTTCATTTAGGGGGTTCTTTCAGGAGGTCACTGATGGTTTCTTTTTTGTTTCTACTTTGCTTGATGGTTCTACGGAGATCTAAGCAATTTTCTGTTAAGATTTCTTCAGATATGCTGTCTAGACTTTTTTGAGGGGGTGGCTCATGGCATTCAGATAGTCTAGTGATTCTTTATTTTTTTCCCCTTATCTGATTCACAGGTCAGTTGTTACTTTTTTTGTTGTTGTTGTTTTCAGTCTTTTGCTTTTGTTTAAATATTTTCTATTGCTTCATGAAAGCAATGCTTGTACAGGTTTTGGACTCACTTATGCATTTGTATCCTAAGCATCCTTGCTGTCATAATAGTTCATTATGATGCAGGATTTTTTGGTGGTTGTTGTTTATCATTCTTCCAGCCTGTTTCCATATCAGACTTGAGAGTAAGCCTGGGCTCTGTGGCACTTTTTGAGGAAAAGTCTGGCCTGATTATGTTGTGGCTTTCTTGTAGTATTGAGTATTGCATTATTCCAGGATCCCAGGAAATTTTCTCTACTAGCTACTTCTAGCCTTTGACAGTTGCCTAGACAGTTGCAAGGTTAAGTGACTTTGCTGGGTCATACAGTCAGGCGTCAGAAGTGGGTCTTGAAGTTTTTGTGAGTTAGAGGCTCTCTATACGCTTTGCTAATTCTAGGGTGATATTACAGCTTAATTATGAAATACTTTGCTTTCTGGTACTTCTCAAATACAAATTTCTTGAGGGGATGATTTTGAATTGTGTTTTCTACCCCAAAGAGCATGTATCTATGCACATGATTTATAAGATAAATTTACCAGGTTCTTTCCTTATTTTTCCCCAAAATACGGTTGAGGAATTTTCAAAAATACTCTCTACAGTATTAGAGGGGGATTTGAAACTCTATATCTCAGAAGTATTGGGTACTCTCTTTGAAACAGTTCTCAGAGAATTAGTCATTTTGAGTTGCCTTCAGAAATAAGTTGAGTATTATTACCCTTTTTTATGCCTTAAAAAGTGAGAATAGAAGACTTAACTTCACTGTCTCAACATAATATGGACATAATTTTGAATTCTTGAAAGCTGTGGCATTGTACTGCAAGCTTTTTAGCAGGTCCTGTTAATTTGCGACAGTTGTTGTTTTGGGTTTTTTTTTTTTTTTTTAAAGTAAAAGGCTCATCACTAAAAGGTTGGACTCCATGTGCTAATTTTTTATGTTGTGATCAGTATTGGTGGTGGAGAAACCACCCCATTGGAATTATGAATTTTTTCAAGATTAAAAATTTAAATACATTTTTTCCTACTAGTTGTAAGTTTTTTTCAAAAAAAAAAAGGTTAGAAAAAATATATATATCTTCCGTATGCTGTAGTTTAGATAACAAGAGACTTCTCACATCATACTTGAAGATAGGTATTAATTCTTTCAGTCTTCTCTGCTGCTGTTTGCTTCTAATTTTTTGTTTCATGGCTTTTCTCTAGACTGGTTTTTGTACTGTCCTAACCTTAGGTAACTGGAGAAGAAAATGGCAAATTGCTCCAGTACCTTTGACAAGAAAACCCTATGGACATTATTGGCATGCTGTGGTCCACAGGGTCATGAAGAGTCAGACACAACTGAATGACAACCACCATCATCTTTTGGTAGCCCCAAACTTCACTTTGGGAAGGACATCCTAATACTAAGTGTGTTCTATATGTCTTCTCTCACTTAGCCTAATTCCAAGAGCCAACATTGAAAAAAACAACCTGCTTTTATAAAATTTGTCAGAGTTGATTGCTAATACTACACATGATATTCTGTTTTTTTTTTTAAAGATTATATTATTTTAAATAAGTAAAGTATTAAAAACAGAATCCATGTACCCCACTGAGTACTACAACATACTAATAATACTAAATCTTTTCTACCAACAGGGCAGCCTTATGATTATCAAAGCTAAAATTCCAACCTATTGTTCCATCTGCTCTTAAACCAAAGGAATGATAAACCATTTGACTAAGTGGTGAGAGATGTCAGAAGCTTGTGGTGAACATCGTAGGATCCTTTTTGAACATGTTTCATTTTTTATCACAGCTGATTTTCATGTGATAAAAATTAATACACAAAATTGATTCCACTGAATCATAGTAAATAAGCATTTATCAACATGGGAAAATGATTATGGAAAACTATTGAAAGGATTTTGTGGGGTTTATCACATATAATTTTTTTTCTGCTACAGTTGGTTTGTATTAAGAACCAGAGTTTTGTTTACAGTTTGATATTTGATATTTATATTTCAGTATCTTTTAGTTATATCACCTGATTGCACTAATTTTTCATAATTACCCTGGCATACTTATAGGGTTTTTAGACCTATCAGAGTCATAGAAATTTAGTAAGAGTGGTTAAACTGTTTAGTAACTCACTGATAAATTATTGCTTATAAACAGTTATTTTTATAATATGTAATGCTTGGTGGAAACATTCAGAACATTTCAAAATAAGAATTTTTCAATAGTGTAAAATTCTGTTATAACATGTAAATTATTATTTTACTATAACCTGCTAAAACTATATATGAGTTTTGGTGTTGTAATATATAAGTAAATGTTATTTTTTTATTTCCTCACCTAAAAGAAATATAACTTGCAAATTGGGACATTTAAGAATTTAACTCTTGAAATTCCAAATTGTATTCAAATATTTTTTTTAGTGTTAACTTGTTAACCCTTTCTCCCTTAAAAATACTTAATAAACATGTTATAGTTCTCAAAAATTTTTACCTTATGATTTCTTATATCACCTAGAAGAGTTCTTCACATTAGGCCAGGGTGGTGAGAAAAGTTAAAGGCAGCTCAGCCATATTCCAGGTATTTTTTTGGTCAAAGGTGCTGCTCATCTGTCAGTAACCAATTAAGCACCTGCTCTATGCTAAGCACTGGGGATACAAAGAAAGGTCAAAAACAGTCCTTGTTCTTGAGGTCACAGTCTAATTGTGGGGAGACAGCATACAAACAACTGGGTGGGTACAAACTATATACAGGATCCATTTTACATTAGAAAAAGGCATCCAATAGAAGGTGGCATTTTTGTTGGGATTTGAGAGAAGATAGGATGAGGAGAGAGAACATTCTAGGCACAGAGGACAGCCAGTGAAAATGCTCATATATCAGAATTCTTATTGGAGAAACAGCAGGGAGGCAAATATTACTGGTTTGCTGAGTGAAGGATGGGCTCAAGGTGGGAAATAGCTTGTGACAGAGAGACCAACCAGCAGGTTTATCCCAGTACTCCAGCTAGGAGGTGATGGAACCTGGAGCATAGTTGTAGAATAAAAGGGGGCATATAGGAGAGGTGTTACAAAGGTAAATTCAGTGGACCTTAGCAACAGGTTGGATTTTGGGGGAGGAGGAGACAGGTGAGAGAGTGAAGATAATACCTAGTTTGCAAGCCAGGGTGAGTCAGAGGATGGTAGTGCCATTGACAGTAAAAAGAAGGTTTGGGGGGAAAGATACTGAAAAGTTCACCAAGTGAGATAGTCTAGAGGGAGAAGAGCGGAGACAGGATGGAGTCCTATCTATGGAACACCCATACAGTTAGTGGGTTTGACCTGGGTGAAAATTCAGCAGAGGAGATGAGTGGTCACATAAGTAGAAGGAGAAGCAGGAAGGATAAAGTGGCACAAAAACCTAGAGAGAAGAGAACATCCAAAAGAGGGTGAGTGACAGTGTCAAAGTCTACAGGGAAGTCAAGGAAGATGAAGACTGAGAAAAAGCCGTTGGATCGAGCATCTTAACAGATTATTAGTAACTTCAGAGAGGGCAGCTTTGAATAATGAAGTTGGAAGCCAGATTGCAGAGAGTGAACATGTTAGAGGAAGTGGACTCACCTATTGGAGACTTTGTTCTTAAGGAAGATACAGGATGATAGTTAGCAGAGATGGATCAAGTGTGAGGAGGGAGGAGGTGGGCATGTCTATAGGCAGTAGGAAAGAAAGCAGAGGGGGAATGAAGATAACAGAGTGGGAATGATAGAAGGGAGGCAGTCATCTGGAGTAGTAATCACTCACTCTGCCGGGTACTACACTAATTGCTGGGCAATAAAGAAAGGCAAACATAATTCTGCTTCATAGAACTCAAGATTTTAGAGGCAGCTCAGTGGCAGTGAATAGAATACTAGGCCTGTAGTTAGGAAGAAATAAGTACAAATTCCAGCCTCAGTCACTAACTATATGACCTTGAGCAAGTCATGTAGTTTGCCTCAGTTTCCTCAACAATAAAATGGAGATAACACCCATTTCCCAGAGTGGTTGTGAAGATCAAATGAGATAAGATTTGTAAAGAGCTTAAGCTAGTGTCTGCAGAAAGTAGGGCTTGAGTGGAGTCATGAAGGAAAACAGGGAAGCCCGTAGGCAGAGGTGAGAAGAATATTCCAGCTATGGGGGATAGCCATTGAAAAGACAGGTAGTCATGTGAGGACAGGAAGAATGGAGGTATTGCTGGATCATGCAGCATGTGGAAGAGTAGAGTAAAAGAATGGAAATATACTTAGAGAGGGGCATGACTTTCAATGTCAAACAGAATTTTATATTTGATGCTAGAAATTAATTGTGAGTCAGGGAAGGTTATTGAGTAACATTGACATGATCAGGCTTCTGTTTCTTTTGTTTTTCTTTTGATAATTGAGTGGAGAATGGATTGGAGTGGGGAAAAACTTGAGGGAGAGAGAGAAACCAACTGGAAAGCATTGTAGGAGTCCAGGTGTGAAGTAGTAAGAGCTTGCACCAAGAGTTAAAGCTTTTTTAGAGAGAAGGGGATTGATAGGAGATGTTACAAATGTAGAAATGACAAGGTTTGGATATGTGGAATAAGACAGAGAAGTAGAGGATGACACCATAAAACATTTCTGAAAAACTGAAAGATTGACTATATTTAAACACAAAACTGCAGAAATAGAGGAAATCTGACCATAGAGAAGCCAAAGAAAACAATGTTAAAAGTACACATGAACTTTATGACAGCCAAAGGAACTGACCTTAAAAACAGAATGTGTGTAGATAATTTATGGACAATGTCTCCCAGAAAAAAACTGTGGTAAATCAAAAAACTTGGAGGGGGCAGAAACCTGCTTGGTACTTTTGAATACAGAAGACAAAGCATCAGTCAAAAGATTCCAATTAAAATCGAAGGCAGTGGCACCATCACCACCACCATGTTATTCTTCAAACTCCAAAAGACTTAGTGGTTAAATTCAACAATTTCAATCACAAAGTAAAGAAATTAAGCAGCCAAGGGAAAGATCTTCCATTGTGAAGAAAAAAAAGTGTAATGTAACACAAGATTTTCCTCTTAAGATTAGAAATTATAGGATAGAATGGAGTAGCATATTTTAAAAAGCTCAAGGCACCTCCCAAAAGTGATAATGGCATTCCCAACGAAACTAAGCATAATCAGATACAGCAACAAAAATTGATACTGGAACAGAGGACCATTTCTGCAGAGGAAAAAAATGAGCAAAATATTTGACGCAAAAAGACATGAAACAACCAGAAATAAAAATAAATGCAATTACCAAAGAAAGAATGTTGAAATAAAACGCTCTTTGTTTAAAGGTTATTTTAAAAAAACAAAAAAAATTCCCCTATGGGGTTAAAAAGAAAGGACAATCAGAGAATTTGCAGAAACCAGGCGATTAACTGAAGAAACAAAAAACCAGTATTATGGTGCACCATGGACAAATACCATGAACATTCCCAACCCCCACCCCACCCTTCCATGCCTCATCCACACATGAAACATTACTTTGCGGGACAGAATTGTTTGGGAGTACATATAGGGATAGGGGAAGTAGGGGACAAAAGACAATGTAGTCCTTCCAAAGTCTGAACAACCAAGGGATAGTGATTCCTGTAGTGGGATGGGTAGCTACCTTGGTTAGAATGGTTATCAGAAGGGAGAGATTGTGTCTGGGTGATTGAATTGGGTGGGATCAGGGAGGAAGGGATCCTACTGAAGGATACTCCTTGGTGGAATAGGTGAGGGGGATAGATAGGTGTGTGTGTACATATATACACATGTGATGAAAACCACATGATGGGTTAAATCTAAAAGGAATTGGTGCATTGGAAGGCTACCTTCTGTAGGAATGTTTATCTTTTACTTCTATGCACAATATTCTGATACAGAAAGAGGTTAATCTACATCCTTTGGGCCAGCTGCATCTCATACATGTCAACATCAATCCAGAGATGTAATGGCATAGCACTTGGAAAGTAGAATGTTCAAAGGAGGACAGGGAATAGAAGGGGACCATACTATTTGGGGGATAGCAATTTCTACCATATGGTACTGGTTCAGTCCAACATTACTTCTCAGAAAATACAATTTCAGGATAGCCTAGAAGGGAGGAGAGCAAAGAAAAACGAAAGAAAAGCACATGAAAGAAAACATAAGTTGGAGCTTTGGAGCTAAACACTTAACAGCTGAAAGAAGGGAGTAAAGAAAGGAAGAAATAGTTAAGTCCATATAAAATGAAAGTTCCAAATGGGGAAGCAGTAGACAAATGGGAATGGGATTAGGGAAGAGAGCCCTTAGGAATAGAATTACATTAAAGTAGCCTAAGCAAAATTAATCACTGGGGCAACATAATGATATAAAGAATAGGTTAATTTAAGGTTTGCAGAGCTCTTTATCATTTGATTCTCACAACAGCCCTGTGAGGTAGATGCTGTTATCTGTGTTATAGAAAGGAAACCTCCTAAAAGGTTAAGTAACTTGTCCTCTGTCTAGGGAAGAATTTTAACACAGCTTCCTGAGTCCAAATCCAGCACTTTACCCACTAACCATCTTGCCCCCTCAGTAAGCAAAATTCTTTTAAAAATGAAATAAAATAACAAGGAAATGGAGGAAAAAATTGATACTTTAACTGTAAATGATTTGAACAATTAAAAAAATGTGTGATAGAATAAAGAAGAAAACAAGATCCCACAATTTGTTATTTAGACAAACTAAAAAGCAAACAAAATCAAATGAGAGACAGAATAATTACTATGCATCAAGTAAACCGCCCAAAAGCAGGAGTTGCCATCATGATATTAGCAAAAATAAAAATATTAGTATAAACAAGAAATTATCCTTAAAAGAAACACCAATAAGCTATTGAAATATTAAATACATGCTCCAAATGACAATACTTAAATTCATAAAAGGACATTTTTATCAGAAATGCAAAAAGATATGATAATAATTAGGAAATCAGAGCTATACATATCTTAGAAACAAAATGAGAAATATAGAACCAGACAACCTGTTGGAGAGTTAGGGCTAAAATATTTATGGTGTTTACTGAATGGAAACATTGATGAATATACATTTCTTAGCATCACATTGGCAATTTTCTGAAAATCAATCATATACCAAAGAGAGAAATAAATAGAAAAGGCAGAAAAACTATATGTTTTTATTGCACATAATGCAATAAAAACTAATCAATATAGAGAATGCAAATAAAAGACTTAAATGAAGACTTCACAGTGTTCTAAATAATTTAGTGGATCCAAAAGCAAATCATTGAAACAATTACTATGAAAAACGACAATATAACAAAATTACTGGAATGAAGCCAATGAAGGCAAATGAAAGAATAATGTGCCTAAAACTTGCTTACATTAACAAAAATTTTTAAAATAGGATAGATGAAATATACACAATATAAATACAGAAGAAGCAGTCCTGAAAATTATAAGAGAAATAGATAAATTGGAAAGAAGAAAAACTATAAAACTGATAAAATTAAAGTTCATTAAACATTTGGCCAATTTAGGGAACAAAATCAATTTCAGGTAAAATCACAACTGGAAGAAGAAAGGAAAATTCCTAGAATCTACAGTTATATTCTAACATAACTGAGAATTCAAAAGAATTATAATATATACCAAAAAAAGCCAAATTAATAATGCCAAAAAGAGAATATAAATAATCCAATTGCAGAAAAGAGAATTGGACTAATTCTAAAGAAACTACCCAAGGGAAAACAGCCCTAGTCTAAATAAAATTTTAGGAGAATAGTATTAAACTTAAAGAACAGTTACTACCATTACAACACAAATGATTCTCAAAAATTTAGAAACAATATACATTTTATAAGACAGAAAGACCAATCTTCACTCGAATCTCATGCTCCCTTGTTACATCACTGCTTGATCATCCTTTTCCAGATCTGCCCTGAATTACTCCCATTTACTTTTCCTGCCCTTACATATGAGTTGCTAAACAGCACTGGAGTAACCTACCTGTGCTGAATTGGGTACTTTATAAATTCTTGTTATCCAGCTTCAGTTATTCCCTCATTAGAGCAAAGGAACTTTTTTTTTTCTTCCTTAATTGATCCCTTATCTGGTTCCCCACAAATGATTTTTCAAATCTGAGAAAATTTAGACCATTTGACTATGAGATCCTTCTCTCTCCATCTTAAAACCCATTGACATCATCTCTCCCTCTTCCAAAGAGTCTCTAACAATGAAGCAGCCCTTCTTCATCCCAAGGTCATCCCCCTCATGTGTCCTTAGTTTGATCCCAAACAGTGCAACACAAGCTCAGTCATCTCCTACCCCTTCTCATATCTCCCTATTACTGGTTTCTTCCCTACTGCCATTCAACATACCCTAATCTTGCTGCAACTTTATTAAAAAACAAATCTTTAGTAGTTCCTGCCACTGTCCTGTATCTCTCCTCCCTTTATAAAATCTAGGAGTCTAGATTTTAGAGCCCCAAACTGTCTTTCCATGCTCCATTCTATCTTCCCAACTTCATTGTAATTTATTCTCCCTCCTTCACTCTGCAATCTAATCAGACTGTCCTCAAACTGGACATCTCATCTCCTGTCTCTGTGTCTTTGCATTGGCTGTCCCTTATACCTAGAATGCTCCCCCTTCTCATATCAGCCAGCCCCATAGAATCCCTCTTTTCCTTCAAGAGGAAATCCAAGTACCATCTTTTATAACAGGCGACCTTTCCTGATTCTCTGAACTGCTAATATTCTCTCTCTCAAACTACCTTGTATTTTAACTACTTTTTACTTATTTGTATATATTCTTTGTTTAGTTATTATTGTACTTGTCTGCTTTTGCTAGAATGTAGCTTCTTGAAAAGAGGGATTTTTTAAAAATTCATTTTATTCGTATTTACCACACCAGTATAATTCCCTTGCACATGGTACATACTTAATAAATACTGGGTAATGACTTGAATGATCATTAATGAATAGGTTTGGAACTATGGACCTAACATATTAATATTAGACCAGTGATTTCATTGGCATAGAACAAGGCTTCTTAAACTTTTTCCATTCATGAGCTCTCTTCGCCAAGAAAATTCTAGGAAATCAGCAAAGAAAATAATTGATACAATTTATAGCTTCATTAAAGTTAAAGATTTTATAATAAACCTTTAAAAATCAGCATTACTATTTCTCAAATCTAGTGGGGAATCATTGAAATATAAGTCTCATTCAAAATAACTGCAAAATAAAATTTATGGGAAGCAATCTATCAAAGTACTATGTTTCTATATAGCTATCCATATATATGTGTGTATATGTATATATATATATATATATATATATATATATATATATACATAATCTCTTTAAAGAAGTAAATGAAAACCTAAATAATTGCATGGATATTCAGTGCTCATGCCTGGGCCACACCAATATAATAAAAATGGCAGTACTATCAAAACTAATTTACAGATCTATTGCTATACCAATTAAAATGCTAAGATGATACTATACAGAGCTAGAGGAAATTTTATTTGAATCAACAATAATTCTAGACTACCAAAGGAAGTAATAGATAAATGAGAGAGAAAAGTAAGCACTTCTAGTCATCAAATTGTATTATGAAGCAATAAACAAAACTAGTTGATACTGGTTAAAAAAGTAGAAAAGTAGAGCAACGTAACAATCTAGGCAAGGAAGCATCCGAAATAACTAAACATAATCCCCTTATTGATAAACCCAAAAGTATAAATTACCTAAGAATGAGATTCTTATTTGACAAAAATTTCTGGGAAAACTGAAAAGCAATCTGGCATTAGAACACCACCACATATCACATACCACAATAAATTCAAAATGTATATGTGAACTGAATATCAATGATAATGTCATTTTAAATTAGGAAGTAAATATATACGGTACATTTTACAGTTTATAGCTGAGGGGAGGGAAAAATTATTAACCAAAAAAAAAAAAACCCAAAATGGATAGAGATAATCAGAAGAGCTAAAATAGAAATTTTCAATTACATGAAATTAATATGTTTTAGCTCAACTAAAATTAACAACTAGGATAACAAGAGAAACGACCAACTGGGAAAACATTTTTGGATCAAATATTTTGGATAGGGGTATAATATCCAAAATACTGTATTTGTAAATGTTTAACAATCAGATCTCTGGGAGGAAAAATGTATTCATGATACACTTTTAAGTTTGAACTACATTAAACCTATTTTCCCCATCACTTTCTTAAGCCTAGACAATCAATAAAATGCTCATTTGTTTGTAGGTTTGCTGATTTCTGAAACTATAAATGCTCACAGTGAAAATATAACAATCACCTCGAGCTGGTTCAACCTAACTCTAACCAACACATTCTTTTATGCAAGAAACAGAAATTTATAACCATACGCCATTCTCCAGCAGAAAAGTGTTCAGAATATATAAATGTTCTCAAAAGAAGAATCGCAAACTAGTTAACACCCAGTGGAAAAATGCTTCAAATCCCTAATAAGAGAAATGCAAATCAACACAACTCTGAGATTTCACCTCCTACCCAGAATAGCAGTAATGATAAATAATGATAATAGTGAGTGCTGAAGGGTTTGTGGAAATAGTGGTGTATGAATCAATGCATTGTTGGCGAATTTATAAATTAGTATAACTATTTGGAAGACAGGTTGGAATTATATGATGAATGTCACTTAGCAGCTTCCATTGCTATGTATAGTACCCCAAGGAGGTCAGAGATAAAGGTCATGGGCAGGTGCACTCACACACACACTTACACACTCACACCCTGGGTTTTGTAAACAAAGTAAATAGCCAACTTTTGGGGGATGACTGAACAAGTTATGGTACATAAATGCAATGAAATTTTACTGTGCTGTAAGAAATCATAGATATAACGAATACAGAGAAACATGGGAAAAATTATATGACCTGTTAAGTGAAGTAAACAGAACCAAGAAAACAACATAACTGCAATGGAAAAACACCACTAAAACAATTTAATGTGAATGCTGAGAAATTATAATGACCAAGCCTGGTCCTAAAAAGAAACGGTATGAGAAGGCACTTCACCCTCTTCTTTGCACAGGTAAGGGATTATAGATTTGGATCACTTTCTATAATGTTAGACTCTGTTCAATATATTGGTAAATTTTGCTAAACTTCCTTTTCTTTCTTTTTTCTTTGGGGGGGAGGTTGGGTAAGAAGGGATGGCTTCTGGATGTGGTGGGGAAGGGAAGGGATATATTAAAAGTTAGGTTATGTAAAAATTATTTTTTCATAAGTTACATATATATTGCTTGTATATAAATATAAATTTAAAGAACATCAGGATAAGTAATAATCTTTCACTCCCTCACACCTAAGGCTAGGGATTTCTGCCAATCCAGGAATAGAATCTAGCCTTGGAAGGACCTTAGAGAATGTATGGTAACAACTACTTGCATTTTCATAAGGCTTTAAGATTTACAAAGTGTTTTTTCTTCAAATTGCTTCTCTGAGGGAAGTGAGAAGCAGAGCCAAAGGTATCTTCTCCCCCAGGGGCTATTTGCTGTCTAGAATCTTGGCGGCTGAAACTGGAAATTTTGCTGTAGGTATAGGTACTACTGCTCTCCCCATTTTATAGATAAGGAAGCTAAGGAGGAAGGGACCAAGCATTTATATAGCACCTACTATTGTGCCAGGCATTGTGCTAAATGCTTCAAAAATATTATTACATTTGAATTTCACAACAAGTATTATTCCTGTTTTTGAGGAAGCCAAGGGAAACAGTAAGTGATTTGCTCAAAGTCACATAGCTAGTAAGTACCTGGAGGTCACATTTGAACTCCTGGAGACTCACTGCACCACCTAGCTGCCTCCTCTCTCATTTATCTGATGGAGGTTAAGGTTAAGTGCCTAGAGTCACACAGATAGTACCTTGGGTAAGCTTTGAACTCACGTCTTCCTGACTCCAAATTCTATACTCTTCACGTCCCTACACAAACTGGAGGCAGACATATAGGGGAAAGCTTTGGATTTGGAGTTGACCTAAGTTCAGTTCTCAGTTCTGTCACATATTTATTAACTTCGGCTAGTCACAACCTCTATAACCTGTTTCCCTATCTACAAAATGGGAATGATAACAATGATCATGTTTATTATTAAGTAATCATCAATTGATAATGTTAACAGAGTTAATGTTATAGAGTGCATTAAGGTTTACAAAGTACTGGAAAATACTATCTCAGTCTTTTCTTCACAACCACCCTGGGAGGTAGGTACTATTATTATCCCCATTTTTAAAGATAATGAAAGAGAGAGAGATTCAATAACTTTCCCATTTGTTACACAGACAGTAAATGTCTGAGACAGGATTTGAACCCAGATGAGAGCTAGCTGATTCCAAGTTTAGCACATTATACCACCAAGCTACACTATCTACTTCACAATTATTATGAGGATACACACACACACACACACACACACACACACATACATACAAACACAACTTAATTGTTTAATTTTGTAAGCTCTATAATCTTCATCAACACTTAGAGTCCCCTAGTTGCCCTTTGTATCCATATATATGATATAAATATCTACAATGTTTGCATTTTCTAGGATGTTTATAATGCTTATTTCACAAATGAGGAAAAATAATTCTTAGACCACATGTCTTGATTTTTCTTTTGGAATATATAATCATGATACTTATATTCTTCCCTAGGAGAGTTTAGGGAGAGAGGCTAGAGAGAAGTCCTTAACTATTCCATAAGAGGCTACATATACAAAAGAATTTTTCCTATTTTCTAGGAGAAATTTCCACATTTATCTATAGACCCTTCATCCTATCCAGTAAATCCTATGGAAGAGTAGTTGGGGGAAAAATTATGTTTAGATCTCTTTTCCTATTCTACTCAGTAAGTCTGGAATGCAAAAGTAGGGTTTTAAAGAGATAAATAAGGGGCCCACTTTTGTAGTTGCTGGCTATTATAATCCAATATTTAATTTGTTGTATATTAGAATATATTTACTTTTAAAAATTATACTTATGTTGTTTGATACTATTAATAATAAGTAAATATTTTAAAATAATTCTTGATCTACTCTAAGGGTACTCCTAGAATTTTATTTACAGTTAAAGGGTTCGGCAACTGCAAAGAGTTTGAAGGCTACTGCTCTTTATAACAGAATTGAGAGGGCTTTGAAAATTTACTGACATTACAAAATTGAGTCCATTAGCTAGCATTTTAGAAAACATGGTTAAAGCCACTATAGTGCTCCCTATATATTATAGGTGCTCAAAAATGTCAATGAAGATTAAAATAGCTTTGTCACACCTAACAAAGTCATATTGTTTTGTTCATTTAATCCTCATTTTATAGACGGGAATACAAACAGGCTCACAGAGGTTGTGACATACCAATTAATAAATAACATAATCAAGATTTGAACCCAGGTCTCAACTTCCAGTTCTTAGCTTCCCCCTACAAACCTGCCCTCACTTTGTGCTGGGATCTGAAGAAGCAAAGAGGAATGTCTTCCAATGAGTATATGAAAATTAAAAAAAAAAAAGAATTAGTTGTGTTTAAGGGGAAAAAGAAGACCTAAAACATAAACATTAGAGTTATATACATTCTACTTTTGTTTATTTTTCCTTTTCAAAATACAAAATGTATACATTGAGCTTACACACACAGTCTAATGGCAAATTTCAGGTGTACATGTATTGTACTACTCTTATTCCTACACTGGTGATAGCAGAATATCCTTCAGCATCTTATCTTTACACCAGAATAGATCCCTGATTTATTTTTGTGAAACAGTTACAAAACTCCTTCTGCCCCACAAGTTTCTTTGTCTTTGTGATGTTTGCAGAAAAAATGAAAATGGTTGTATCTTTTATTAGTGTGGAAACTTTATATTATAGGCCTAGATCCTTGAAAGTAACAGTGATATTTAATATTTGGGGCTTGTGTGCTGTTAATCCATTCACATAATCAGGTTAAATAATTGAAATGATAACTTATGCTCTACTGTCCCATTATTATAGTCATTAATATAATTGTTTTCCTTCAAAATGAAATTATGCTAATGTTCTTTCCCATTGTATAGTCAAGTCAAGTGTTCTTTGTCTTTGCAGGTCTGTGTCACAGATTTGCAAGGGGCAAGTTCAGGCTAGAGAGAAACCTGACCTTAGACTGATTGTTGTTAATAATTAATATATACTAGTAGATGCTCATCTATTAGTAAACCTTAATTTAAATCTAGATAGTGAGAAGGTTAAGTCCTTGTTTTCACTGTAGACAACGTGGACATTGTCGACTTGGACATTCATTTAGTGATACTCAGATCCACTAATTTTTCTTTCTCTCATAGGAAGAGTGAAGCCTAGTTAGGGCTATTATATTGAGCAAGTCCCAAATTATATATGTTATGTGGGATTTGGGTTTTAATAGGGAAAACCAACAAATACTTATTAATAAGCCTTGCTAAAAAGAAGTATGCTGTCGCATGGTAATAAATTGTTTTAGTTCTAATGGTAGAAAAATTCCAGATAAATGAATTGAAGGCTTCAACAAAAGGAGACTTCAACAAAAGGAGGAAAACCCACAAAAACAGGGACTGCATAATAATTTTTTAATAGCGATAATTGTTTTTGTTTACTCAAAGTATATAAATGGGATTACAGCATACAAATATGGAAATGAAATCTAATTTCTGTAAATTAAACACTGATGCCAATATTTTAGAAAAAACATTTATAATCCTGGGCATGGATTCTAATACAAATGGGTAGCAAAAACCACTATCATAACATCACTTTGATGTGCAAAAGCCTCAATAATCCCAGGGTTGGAGTATCCGTAAAATTGTGTTTCTCAGGTACCATTTCTTTGAATTGCTTCATGGGAGGAAATTTTTGGAACATCCCATTAACTCAGTGGCATAATGAAAAGGATGAAAATTGATATCTTGGAAACAAATAATTTGGGGGATGGCTTTATAATAAAACAAAGCTTATTTGCATAATATGCTTCAGTGTAAAGCTGAGCAGTCTATGCTAAAAGTGGTAACTCCAACTTTAAGTATTGTTTTAGAATAGTTCACATTTGTCTATTAAATTCAAGATCTAACCAACATGTTAAATCACATTTTCAAAGAGTTGCATGGAGCGCATTATATTTTCATCCTGTAAGGAAACAAAAATACATAGATTAAATTGAAATCATTTCAATTAAAGGTATGCAATTATCCTGACCCTCCCATCCCTCACTCTAAAATACTCATCTGAATGCACCATGTACCCACACTGAAACATACACATAACAACAACAGCAGCTTAGGCAATTAGTGCTTAAATGCTGTTTTTAAAAACTAATACCTTAATAGAAAAATACATATTTTATACATAGATTCTATTTATAGAAGCACCTTAATTTTCTATGTTTTTTTTCAGTCTAATCTGTTTTCAAGACTTTAAAGAGTTATTTTTCAATGATAATGTAAATCTCTCCAAACTCAACAACATATAAAAATATAAGAACAGTAGCAGTAGGAGCAAAAGAGGGAATTCAGCAAAAAATAAATAACTAGATAAATGAATGAAGGAATAAACAAGGAATTTTTAAAAACCCACCCACCATGTCAGAGATCAGTATAAATGAGCAAAGGCAAATTATGTCATTAGGACTAATTGTTCTCTTTAGTCTCTTATAGATCATAAGTTCTATAGGTTTTATAAATAAGTGGTCTTAAAATGGCAGAGGATTTTCATTGGAGAAGCCTTATATGGATGCAGAATCTTTGGGCACTTTTTCATTCTAGGGATGTTCTCCAGAAAAGAGAGAGGCAGCAGGATATAGAGAACTTTCCCAAGAGCCAGGAAGTCCTGGTTCAAGTCCTACCTGTAACATTTATGGGTTATAGGAACCTCTCAGTGCTATAGGAAATTGAGGTCTCAGTGGATTAAATTGAAATTGAGGGACTGGTCATTTTGAATATTTTGAATATTCCTGGAGGCAGTTGGATTCCCACTGGAATGATCATGGTTTCCATTGCTGGTGGTAGAATTTCCAAGAGGAGATAATTATACTAGAAACAGCAGTAAAGATTTATATCTACCTGGTGAGTTTTTTTTTCCATCATTAGTACACTGAAATATATGTTGATAAGATGAAAAGATTACTGAAGAAGATTGGGAATTAAAAACAAAATCTTATTTTAAGCATCATGGATATTCAATGATTGAAGTAGGATCATCATAGGGTCATAGATTTTGAGCTGAAAGGGTTCTTGGAGCACATCCAGTCCAACTCCCTCATTATATGGATGAAAATATGGAGACCTCAAGAGGAAAGTGACTTGGCCACAGTCAGGAAGCTAGAAAGCATCTGAAATGGGATTGGGATCAAGGGCTTTTCCTAACTTTAAGTCTAGTGTTCTCTCCATTCTAGTACTTTGCCTTTCATTAGTACTTGAAGGTCACATAGCAAAAATGTTGAATTTTCCCCTATTAGCATTTTCAAAGCATTCTACCATCATTTGTTTACATATAAACACTTAGGTGAAGTAGGTACAAATAAAAATAGCCTTTTATAGAGAATTAATTTTCAGCTCTAGTGCATGCTTTGCCTTTAATGAACAGTGCTGGATTTGTTTGCCTGCATGGTAAGAAATGTGTACACCATGTTTCTCAAACATAAATGAACTTGGAAGCTTGAATTCTTTTGTAACTGTTGTGGTCGATATTTAGACATAAACTCTACCTCTCTCCCCAACATACATCATGAGTATGATGTAAAAAGATCCACATATTTTAAAAAATAGCAATGTAGGTAGAGAGTGCAACATAATCAGCCCTGTCAGGGCTACTCTGCTATATCCTAATAGTAAGTAGATTGTCTATATTCTCAGTATTAAATAGTGTACCCATAAGTAGATCCCATCCACATGTTTTTTAAAATAAATTATTGTTCATTAATCTTGATCCAGAAGTTCCCTCCCTTAAAGTTTTGGGAAATACAGTTGTAGATAGGCAATGGAAATTGTTGTCAGTGGATTCTGTGTATACTCAGGTATTGGTGCAAAGGGAAGAAGGTATGAGTTTGGACTTGTGTCAAAATGCTAGATATATTAATTATAATTGTTTTTGGTTGAAACCTGTTATTTCATCCATTCTGATATGGAACATCACAACACAGGTCAGCAACATCTATAATTTATAGTCTTAGAAAGTAGCTTGGGATACAGAAAGGTTACTTGCCCATGATTAGATCTAAGCCAATATTTATCAGAGGCAGGACTTTATCCACCAAATGACATTGTTCTTGTGTTGTTCAGTCATGTCTAGCTCTTCGTGACCCCATTTGGGGTTTTCTTGACAAAGAGACTGGCGTGATTTGCCATTTCCTTCTCCAACTCATTTTGCAGATGAGGAAACTGAATCAAACAGGTTAAATGACTTGCCCAGGGTCACACAGCTATTAAGTGTCTGAGGCTAGATTTTAATTCAGGAAGATGAGCCTTCCTGACTCCAGACCCAGGACCTGTACCTGTAGCTGCCAACATTGCTTCTTTTTTATTATTATTATTTATTATTACCCTTGGGACAGCCCAGGCTTCAACCCTTGAAGGCCAGGCCCTGAATCTTTAGAAACATAAAGCTTCAAAGCAGTTAACTGACAGCACAGTGCTTAGTTATTAAGCTAATTGAGGGAATGTGGTATCTTACATTCTTTATTTATGCTGATACTTACTTTTTGGCAGCTTTCAATGAATTCATCTATGGTAACTACCCCATCTTTATTTTTGTCCATTTTCTGTTCAGAAATAAGATATGTTAGTGTTACAATAATAATGACACTTTCCAATTAAAGAAAACCTATTGCCTCCAAATACAATCCATTCCATCTTCTGATATTTACCTATTTTGGTTGTACTACTACATATATTTTTAAACTATAAAAATTATAGGGAAGCATTTAGTGGAGGAGCTCCTAACTCTGCAACCTACTGTCTTTCTTTTCTTATCCTACCTGGAAAAATGTTTCCACATGTTGTCTGGGAGCATCCTCTTTAAGGACAGGATATGTGCATTTACCCATCATATCATAAATCGCTTTCATTATGTCAAGCATTTCCTGAAAAGAAAAAGGAGCTTGAGTAAGACATAAATTACACTATGTGGATGGGGAAAATATGTCCTGATATCTCTTATTTCCTGTTTTTCATTTCTCTCTCATTTCATGTTTTGTTTTGTTTTGTTTTCCACGTCTCAATACTGCATTTTGTTTAACACAACAGACATTTCCCAACAAACACTCCAAAGAACAACTCTCTCCCACAAAGGTCATTTTCCAAAAACAATTAAGCAAAAATGCCCAAGTTATTATGACTTATTATTATTACATTCCACTTTCCACTTTTGTAGTTGACTGTTTAATAGAAATGTTTTAACTTGAACTGCCTGTAATTTATCTCTGAATTTTGTTACCATTTAGTCTTATCTTTATTAACATTTTTGTAGTCATTGTGTATTTTGTTCTTTGGGCTTTGTTTTTTCACTCTGTATCATTTCATACATATTTGTCATTTCAAAATTGTAATATCCTACTGATGTATATCTATATGTATATATATGTGTGTATATATATAATAAAATTCACTCTAAAATCTTTCATACATATTTTATTTCCAGCTTTCTATTGTCACAAACAATGGCAGTATAAACATTTTTGTACATATTGACTTTTTTTTTTACAGTCGATCTCCTTGGGGTATAAATCCTAGTAATTGGATTTCTGGGTGAAACAAATATATGATTCAGTAATTCTTTTTGTATGATTCCAAATTACTTTCGAACAGAGGTGAACCAGATTACAACCTCTACAAGAGTACCTTGCTATATTTGCCTCCCCCTAGCACTTCCAAAATTTAATTTCACCCTTTACACACTTTTTTCTTTTACCATCTTTTCCAACTTGTTAAGTATGAGGTTTTTTTTGTTTGTTTTAATTCTCACCCTTGTAAAATTCATAGCTTCCTTCAAAGCACAAAACAGCTGCCTCCTCTGAATCAGTGTTCTTTCTCCTCCTCTAAATTATTCTGTATTTACCTTGTATTTGTTCTACATTTATTTTTGTAACTATTGTTTCCTCTCAGGAAAAACTACATTCTTTAAGAGCAGGGATTGTTTCATTTTTGTTTTTAATCCCATGTACCTATCACAGTGCCTGGTACAAAGAAGATACTCAATAAATACTTATTGAACAGAATTCCTTTCAGATGGTAATTGATAAGTTTGCTTTTCTTCTTTTGAAAATTTTGTTCCTATACTTTGACCACTTGACCACTGGAGAATGATATTTAGTCTTATAGATTTGTTTAAATTCCTTATATATTTTTGACATCAGAATTTACTCATATGTTCAATGCAAATATCTTCCCCAGCTATATCCTTTTTCCTAATTCTAGCTGCAATTATTTTAATTGCATATGACAAAATAAATCTTTATTCCTTCTCTTATTAAGAATCTCCCCCCACCCCATAATAGTTCTGAAGGAAAGAAAAAGGATTTACTAGACATTTATTAAGCACCTGGTGCTATGATAAATGCTGGGATACAAGTACGAATGGAAATAATCTCTTCCCTCTAGGAATTTTTATCCTAATTAGGAGAGATATACATATGGGAGAGTGTAACCAAAGAGGAAATTTTGGTCTGAGAATTTGCTGGAATGATGAATCTATCCATACAGCAAAAAATTGGCATAAACTTTCCAGGAGCAATGGTCATATTGACTTGATTGAGCTTTAAACAAGAAGTAGAAAATCAGGGGGAGGCCTGAATACCCCTTGTTTAGTTTCTGCTCCTGTAATGAGAGTATATGGGATTAAATCACACCTCCTCTTTTTTAATCATGCTATTGAATCATCAAAGCAGCCTACCTAGTGTCCCTAATATGTGGCATTCCATCTCTTATATAGGCTGTCCCCTATGCTAGGAATGCTTCTTCATCATTTCCAATGCTTAGAGTTCCTGACTTCCTTCAAACTTCTCCTCAAACACTAGCTCTTACATGAGAACTTTCATGATCCCCATCCTACCCCCAAATGATAATGCCTACCCCAAAACATTACCTTGTATTTTATTTACTTACTTATTTGTTTATTCATTCATTCATTCATTCATTCATTCATGTATTTATTTATTTATTTTAGTGAGGCAATTGAGGTTAAGTGACTTGACCAGGGTCACACAGCTAGTAAGTGTTAAGTGTCTGAGGCCAGATTTGAACTCAGGTATTCCTGACTCCAGGGCCGGTGTTCTATCCACTGTGCCACCTAGCTGCCCCCACTACCTTTTTAATTTGTATGTGTTTTATATATATATATATATATATATATAATATACACACATTATATAGTGTTATTCCTAATAAAATATAAGCTCCTTGAACTAAAGGAATATTTTGTTTTTGTATTCTTACCACCTATTTAAATGCCTGGCATATAGGCAGTACCTAGTAATTTCCTGTAGCTTGATTTTGTTAATAATAATAATATTTAGAGAGACAAAAATTTTCTCTAAGAACTGATTTAGGTGTATTGTATAAATTTTGATATATTGTTTTATTTCTCTTTGATGTATTTAATGGCTGATTCTGTGATGTGTTCTTTGATTTCTCGTTAGTCATTATGATTTAATTTACACCTGATTCTTTTTATTCATATTTCCCTGATTGAGTCTTATTTTATTATATGTAAAAATGCTAATATTTGTACCCATCTGCATTTTCCATTAATTCTTAATCCTAGCAAATGTTTAAGGTTTTAAAACTTTAAATATGCTTTATGATGCTAAAGTATAAGCCTGGTCCATTATTCAATCATCAATAATCACTGTGATTATGTTAGATCTAATTTTTCTAAAATTTTCTTTAGATCTATAATTTCCTCTTTTTTGCTACTTTTATTTATCCCAAAATAGGCATGCTAACCAGTCACCTACAATTATTGTTTTATTAATTTGCTTTGAATTTTGGTTGGCTTTTCCTTTAACTAACATTATCTATGATGTTTTAAAGTATAATATAATCCTTATTGCCTCTGTTTACTATATCTATTTTTACTGCTTTTTTGGGACCTAGCTCAATAAAAATACACTTTAATCTATCCATTTACTTTAATTCTGTGGAAATCTTTTAAAAATGTAAACAGAAAGTTAAATTGTTAAGTTTGTGTTTGTTAGCAAAATTGAGAATTTAAGGGAAATATAAATATATATATACATAAGTATAAGTATGTATGTGTATATATGTATAATTCACAAATTATTTTTTTAAAAGGAAGAGATCTTAGCCAATCCAATTAAAGTGATTAATTGAACAAAACATAAATGAACTAGAAAAGGAAAAGACTCCTGGTCTATATAAATTTGTAAGAAAATTCTACCAAATAGTTAAATAACAATTAATTCTGATGCTGCATAACCTGTTTTTAATAACAGAGAAAAAAAGGCATCTAGCAAACCCAAGAGGATAGAAGGAAAAAAAATAGAAGTGGTATGGTATAAAGCATGGGATTTGAAACTAAAGGAACTGGGTTCAAATGCTGACTAGGGCACTATCTCACTGAATGCCCTCAGACAAGCCACTTCATCTTTCTAGGCTTGAGTTTTTTGAGCTATAAAATGAGATGGACTAGATCAGGAGTTATTAACCTAGGGTCTATGGATGTAGAGAGATTTCAGGGGATTCTATGAACTTGGATGGGGGGAAATTACATTTTTATTTTTAATATAATTGGTTTTCTTTGAAATTCTATGTATTTTATTTTATACATCTAAAAACATCATTCTGAGAAAGATTCCTTAAGCTTTATTGGATTGTCAAAGGGGTCCATGACACATACAAAAAGATCACTAGGTGATCTCTAAGGTCTCTTCCATCTTTAAATCCTTGATCCTAATAACTCTAACAATACTAATTAATATTGAGGTAATTATTTAGAACAAAAATTTAATTAGGAGACTATGGCAAAAGAGATCCCTCAGATGTTAATTATGACAAATTTGCTTTCAAACCAGAAATTCAAGAATGATTTAACATTAGGAAAGCAAATTAATGGTATAAAATTTTTAAAAATTGTTTTTTAGTATCAAAGAGATGCAAGAAAAGCCTTTAAAATATAAAACTAATTTGTATTAAAAACACTAAAAAGCATTGATATAAAAGGGTTTTTCTTTACTATGATCAGAAGCATTTATCAAAAAGCCAAGAGCTAGTGTTATATACAATGCAAAAATTCTGGAATTCATTTTTAAGAGTTCAAAAGGTCAAGCAAGCATATTTCTTTTTCCATCATTCTTTGGTGCAGTGATAGAAATAGCAGTGATAGCAATAGTGTGAGAAATTAGGCAATAAACACCAATAAAGTGGAGGTAAAAAATCAAGTTTGTATTCAAACATAGGATGGTTTGCTTAGAAAACTCTAGCTAAACAATGAAGAAACCAAGAAGAATAATTAAATAGTATTCTCAAAGTAGTGAAATGTTTGTAAATCTGTAAGAAATTAATTTTGTTTGAAATGATTAAAATTCATTAAATATCTGGAAATTAACTTTGCGAGACAATTATAGGACCTAAAAAAATAAAACCACAAAACAGTTTTTTCACACATAAAAGGAAACCTAATTAATAGGAGAGACATTCAGTGTTCATAGTGAGGCAACATCAATGTAATGAAAATAATGCTATTGAAGATGCTGAATTAGAGGCAGTAGCCCTGCTGAACTCTCTCAACATTCCCCTCAAAGCAACTTTAAAATAACACAGCAAATCAAATTTTGGAGCACTAGAGCCTATAAAAAAGTGAGAATGAGACATTTTTTCCAACCTAAGGACACTTAAGAGGTTGATGTGAGAGGTCTGTGACACTTGGTTAGAGACCTATCTGGAGCACAGTGGCTGTGGTGCCAGCAGCAGCAGCAGCAGCACTACCACCACTGGCAGCTTTGGGAGCTTTCAGCCCATAGACAGTAAAGGAGTCAGACAACTCGTGAGGAAAAGATTATAGGGGACCCTTTGCTGGCACTGATTGGCAACTCTACTGTCCATAGCAGTTCTGAGTCCAGTTCCAGGGTGGAGAGGAACACTTATGATTGTTCACAGGAGACCAAGGGCCATGGTCACAATTCTAAGGCAAAGAGGATAATTAGCCCTTGCCTCTGCAGTGGAACAGGGGCTCTTTCTTAGTAAAGACCAGAGAGCAGATCAAGAGAGCAATGACCATATCTCTCCCAGGATAACATCATCTTGAAAGCACCAAAAACTTGCAGACACGCAGGAGTAGATCTAAAAAAAGCATCACAAAAAAGTCTGAAGCTTAGGACTATGCCTCCTCCACACCCTGGTAAGCAAAGGCCAAATTGAACATAAAGTTCAAATTCAATAAATAAGCAGGAAAATGAGCAAAAACCAAAAACAAACAACAACAAAAGCCTTGACCATAAACAGCTACTATACTGGCAGGAAAGACCAAGACACAAACCATAACTTGAAAACATCTATAAGTAAAGTCCCAAAGAAAAATGGCAGTTGGAAGAAGGCTAGCAAGAATTCCTAGAAGGCTTAAGGTAAGAGTAGTAGAGGAAAATTTTGGAAAAGAAAGGGGAGTGATGCAAGGAAATAACGAAAAGAGAATTAACAACTTAGTAAAAGAGGCACAAACTATCGAAGAAAGTAATACTTTAAAAAAATTGGCTGAAATAAGAGGCACAAAAAGTTGCTGAAGAAAAGAACTCCTTAAAAAATAGAATAGGCCCAATAAAAAAGGAGATTTTAAAAATCACTGAAGAAAATAATTCCCGAAAAATAAAAATTGGGCAAATGGAAGCTAATGATTCCATGAGATGTTAAGAAATAATATAACAAAGAAAAAATTTAAAAATGAAAGAAAATGTGAAATATTTCATTAAAGAAACTGACCTGGAAAATAGATTCAAAAGAGAGACTTTAAGAATTATTGGACTACCTGAAAGACATGATTAAAAAACAAAACTTAAATGTCATATTTCAAGAAATTATCTACTATCTTAGATCCAGATAATAAAATAAAATTTGAGAGTCCATTAATCACCTCCTGAAAGAGATACTAAAATGAAAATTCCTGGGAATATTATAGCCAAATTCCTGAGTTTCCAAGTCAAAGAGAAAATACTGCAAGCAGACAGAAAGTAGCAACTTAAATATCATGGAACCACACTCAGAATCATACTAGATTTAGTTGCTTCCACATTAAAGGGATGGGGGTGAGGCTTGCAATATGATGTTCTAGAAGGCAAAGAACCTAGGATTATAACCAAGAACAATCTAAACAAAAAAACAGTATAATTCTTCAAGGGATGGGGGTAGGGGGGCAGATATTTAAAGAAATAGAGGACTTTCAGGCATCCCTGATTGAAAGACTAGAGTTGAATAGAAATTTGCCATTCAAATACAAGGCTTAAGAGAAGCATAAAATGAAAGTGTAATCATAAGGGAGTCAATAAAGTTAAATTGTTTACATTCTTATATGGGAAGATGATACTTGTAACTCATAAGAACTGTATTATTATTAGGGAAATTCGGCAAAGTATATCTAGATAGAGGGCATGGATATAAGTCAATTATATTGGGATGATCTCCAAAAAAAATGAAGGGGTGAGAAAAAAAACAACAATGTACTGAAAGGAAGAAAGGAGAGGCAGATGGGGAAATTTTCACATTAAAGAGGTATGCAAGGAAGAACTGTTACAGTAGAGGGGGAAATGGGGGAAGGAAATGACAGGCAATGATTGAACCTCATTCTCATTGGAATTGGTTTAAAGAGGGAAAATACAGAGTTGGGTATAAGAATCTATCTTACTCAATAGAGAAACAGGAAGGAAAAGGGATAAGAGAAGGGGGGGGTATTAAAGGGAGGGTAGATCAAGGAAGGCAGTGGTTAGAAGTAAAAGAGACTTGAGGATTAGGATAAATAGAAAGGGAGAAAAATAAACAGAAGAAAATAGGACAGAGGAAAATATAGTTAATAACTATAACTGTGAATGTGAATGGAATGACCTCACCCATAAAATGGAAGCAAACAGTAGAATGGATTCAGAACCAGAATGTAACAACATGTTGTTTACAAGATACATACTTGAAAAAGAAAAACACATAGTTAAAATTAAAATCTGGAGCAAAATCTTCTGTTTTAGCTGATGTAAAAAAAAAAAAGGCAAGGGTGGAAATCATGATCTCAAAACAACCAAAAGCAAAAAATAGAATTAAAAACAATTGGGAAGCTACCTTTTGTTAAAAGGTACCACTGACAATGAATTAATGTCAATATTGAACATATATGAATCAAACAACATAGCATCTAAATTCTTTAAGGAAAAGTTCAATGAGGTACAGCAGGAAATAGTTAAAACATAATAGTAAGGGCCCTCACCCTTCCCAGACCTAGATAAACATAACCATAAAAATAAAAACAGAAAAGGGAAAAAGAAATTATAAGTCAATAATTATAAGAACTATTAGGTACTGGTTAAAAAAAAAAGAAAAGGAGATCAGTAGACTAATTGCAATACTCAGAGGCAAATGAATATAACAGCCCATGATATTATAAGAATACCTCAAGTAAAATTAATGGTTAAATAACATTTCAAGAAGAAACCTAAAAAAGTGAAAACTAAAAAGTAGTTTGGTAGAAAAAATGTATAGGATTATATATTCATCACAATAAATTCTAAAAGCATAAACAATGAAAATGAAAAATGTATATTGTAAAAAAATAGTATATAATAATGACAGCTAGCATTTTTATAGACCTTTTAAGGTTTTGCGAAGTCCTATACAAATATCATCTCATTTGATCCTTACAACAGCCCTCTAAGCCAGGTGTCATAATTATACCCACTTTATAGATGCCTCAAAACTGAGGCAGAAAGAGGTTAATTGATTTGCCTGGGATCACATAGCCTGTAACTGAGGCAGGATTTCAACTTCTCCTTAATAAAATAGATAATTTTGGTTAAGTAAAGTTATAAAGGTTTGACATGTATCATATCAGTTCTGCAAGAATAAGAAGAAAAGTTGTAGATTAAACATTGTACTTATCTGTGCCTGTGTTGTATACCCCTGTAAAATGCAAACACTTGGAGTCTTAGCAGTTTTAACTGTAGTCTTTTTTTCCCCTGGAATTTGGCTTCTACTTCCCAAATTGTTAACACTCCATAAATGTTTATTGAATTGAATCAGGGGAAAAATTCTCTGTATTATACTTCTCTGATAAAAGTCTGATATCTACAATATGTGGGGGGTTGACACACACTTATAAGACTAGAGAAGAGTCATTCCTTAATTTATAAGTGATCAAAAATCAAGAATGAATATTTTTAAAAAGAGCAAAAGCAAATCATCAAAAATCATATGAAAAATTTCAAATCTGCCATGATTAAAACTAAAGGACCACTTCATACCTCCTAAATTGGCAAAGATGATAATAGATTAAAATAGTCAAAGGTAGAAGAAGGTCTTTGGGAGAACCAGGGCACCAACTGTTGGTGAAACTAGGAACTGATCCAACTGTCCTGGATAAGAATTTATAACTGTTTGAGAAAAGTTACCAAATTGTTCTTGCTTAATGATCCAGTGATCCCCTTACCGGATATATAATACAAGGAAGATCAATGACAAAGAAAGATCCCATAGATATCTACAAACGTTCATGGTAGCATTATTTGTAATATCAAAAGCTGGAAATGATTTGTGTGCCCATTGACTTCAGAATGAACAAGATCATGAAAATTTAAATATATGTGCAATAAGGAACAAAGGATTTTAAGAATTTGTAGAAAAAAATGAAAACTGGAAGGTATTGTAACAGAATGAAAAAAAGCAAAACCATATGATCACTAAGCACAATGACTACAATAATGTAAATGAAGATAACTCTAAAAGAAAATAGAATTCAGGTCATATATAGTGTTAATATTCACTCTATTGACTGAGGTTAAAAATACACCTCCTTTTTATCAGGGAATGTTAAAGTATGGCATCAGAAAGTTACATGTTCTGTCACTTAGTGTTAGATGGTTTTTAAAGATTCTATGGAGAAATTTTATTGGGAAATAGTTGTATCAGAACAAAATGTATCAATATTAGAAATAAAATTCTAAAAAAGAAACAATGCATTTCATATGTCATGTGTATGTGTAGAATATTTCATAATTGAAACAATCATGTGGCCAAAAACCTCCTTTTATTTTTTAGTAAATGAAGAACTGAACTCTTTTGTTGAGCTATAAAAGTAACAAATCTATACACCAAATTCTTTTCAGTATATTTTTCCCTAAGTAAAACTAATTCATTGTAATGTTTTTGATTGCTTGGATCAGGCATAAATTCTATGACTATAATTATATAATTTAATTTAAAACTCTTTGGTGTTGAAAATGAAATTGGTTCTAAGTAGAAGATGTGAAAACAGCTATACCTAGAAGACAAAGATTACCTCTTTAGTTATATATCCATCTTTATTTATGTCATACAAATTAAATGCCCAGTTGAGTTTTTCTTGTACTGTCCCTCGAAGTAAAATGGAAAGACCCATCACAAAGTCCTAAAGAAAGAGAAAATTACAACTTAATAGGGTACAGTATAATCTAGACAAATCAAACAGTCAAGAAGCATTTTATCTAAAGAGATCAATAACTATGTGCCAGGCACTGTGCTAGGTTCTGGGGAGACAAATATAAAGAATGAGACAATTTCTATTCTCATCAAACTTACATTCTAAAGGGAAAACAAGTCTATATACAAATATATACAGAATAAATATATGGATAAAAATACAAATTAGATAATTGAAATAGAGTAAAGGAGGGAGGGGACTAGCTATTAGATGAATCAAGAAAGGCTCCAACTGCAAAGTGGTGCTTGAGCGGTGTCTAGAAGAAAGGAAAGGTAGGAAATAGAGATGAGGAAGGGGTGCATTCCCATCATGGGATATGGCCAGTGAAAAAGTGAAGAGATGGAGTCCTGTGTAAGGAACAGAGCAGTTTGACTGGATTATAAAGTATGGAAGGGAGGACAATGTACCATGAGACTGGAACCATAGGTTGGGATGAGATTGTGAAGGGCTTTAAAAGCTAAACAGAAGAATTCATATGTAGTTTTAGAGCCAATTAGGAGTCACTGGGGTTGTTTGAGGAGGGGAAATGACGTGGTCAGATCTGTTTAGGAGATATCACTTTGACAGCTGCATGGAAGAATGACTGTATTGGGGGAAAACCATTGAAGCAGAGAGACCAATTCAAAGTGTGGGAATTTATTTTTATTTGGTGACCCTGCCTTTGGGCTGAGATTAAAAAGCCTTAGGCTCTCAGGGTTTTTTCCTGTGTGAGGGGCTGGTGCCCCTCCCCCACCACTTCAGCTGAGCCAAAAACAGGACTCCAGGTCAGATGGCTGGGGGGGTGGGGAAGGGGAGGAGGAGGAGGAGAAGAAGAAGCCCCAGCTCCCTATGTCCTGAGGGGAGCTGCCCTGGAGATCCCAGGCTTGTCCTGCCAGGCCCTAGCATAGCTGTGTGGAAGTCCCAGGCACGCAATAGGGGGCACGGGTCCCTCAAGCCCTGCTGGGCACAGCCCTAGTGCGGCTGGTGGATTAGCTTGGTGTGTGCAGGGGCACAGAGAGCCTGAGGTTTGAGGGGAGAGAAGGAACATATATACAGAGCTGGCAAGGAAAAAGGGGGGACACCGGTGGACTAGGAGAATGCAAGGGAGGCCAGAAGATTAAGAGAACAGGAGACATTATGGTGGTTGGTGGTTGGAGAAAGCGCTACAATACAGAGACACAGAGACTCTAGAGACGCCCGGGGGTTGGCAACAGAGATGAGGACACTAAGGGGCTTTTCAGAGGGGTCGACAAAGTGAAAGGGGCTTGGAGTTAGAAGTGAAAGTGAAGCAGGGAAGCTGGAGTGAAGGAGAAAAGGAGTGAAAGCTAGAGAAAGCTGGAGCATACCCTAAGGCAAGAGGCAGCAACAGCCCTTATTATGGTAAAAGAAGACAGGTTGTATAATTCACATTTCTTAACCCTTATCATTTACATTGATTTTTTTTTTTTTTTTAGTGAGGCAGTTGGGATTAAGTGACTTGCCCAGGGTCACACAGCTAGTAAGTGTTAAGTGTCTGAGGTCGGATTTGAACTCAGGTACTCCTGACTCCAGGGCCTGTGGTCTATCCCCTGTACCACCTAGCTGCCCCACATTTACATTGATTTTTATAAATAAATTCTGCTTTGGTTATTTAATTAAGAGGTTTCTTAACCATTTGCTTATCAATTTTGGGAGTGGAGCAGAGGGGGAAATTTTATAGAAAATTAATAGCAGTCAGATAGCCAGCCAAGTCAAAAGTCCCCAGATTAGTTGTCCACAGATTAGGCCCCCCCAAATTAGGCAAGTAGTTAATAAAATATCTTTACAAAAGGCTGTTGCCTTTGATAAATGTCTGAACTAAAGTAGTGGCTGTGTGAGTAGAGAGAGAAATGGGGTAAATGAGAAAAAAAAAGACATTGTAGAGGTGAGAAAGAGCAGTATTTGGCAACTGAACAGATGTATGGTGAGGAGTGAAGGTTATCATTGAGGTCACATGCTTGAGAACAATGGGAGTGCCTTAAACAGAAATAATGGAATCTGGGAGAGAGGTCAGTGGGAGGAGAGAGGATAATGATTTCAGTTTTAAATATGTTGAGTTTGAGATGTTTTTGAGAAATCCAGATTGAAATACCCAATAGAGAGTTGGTAATGTGGCCTCTCAAAAGAGAGTTGGGTACTGGATATGCAGATCAGCGTATCATCTGCAGAAAGGCAATGTAAAGATGAAATAAAACCCATGATAGTCAGCTGTCAAATGCCTGAAAACTAGGGCAGCGAGATCCTGACAACACTAGACAATTAAGATTCACTTAGTAAAATGGAAGTTATTTTCTTGGATTTCGATTTCTCAGAGGTTTTTGTTGGTATATTTAGCATCTTTTGATCCCTCTCACCTTTAATAGGTGATTAAATGTAAGTGAGCAGCATAACTGGTTGAACAGGAAATTATATAAGAAAAATAAGAATGTCCAGTGTCATTCTTTTATATGTATCTACAGTGTCTTTTCACATATAAACTCTAAGCCTTAATATAGAATATATTCAGGAGGACATGGTCAATAACAGGAAGGGGTATACAGATGGTTATTTGAACTGCTGAAAGATATAAGTGCCAACATTGATGGGATTTCCTGAATAGAACAGTAAACTAAAATGATGAAAAACGGCAGTGAGATGTCTATAAACCACATGCTGATTAGAAGTATTTAATTGTTATAACCATTAAAATGATAGTTCAAATCTATAACCTAACTAAATTCTTCATTTCACATTTTTGGCATAGACAATTCATTTGGTTCCATTTATTCACCGTATTTCTTTCATTAGACTGTAAACTTGCTGTAAGTAGGGATTGTTTCATTTATTGTATCTTTATCCCCAGTTTAATTAGAGTACAGCTCCTGGAACAAAGTAGACATTTAATGAAGAATTATCTTGATTTAGTTCAAAAGGCTGCTTCAAATCAAGCAAAACAATTTAAAGGCTACAAATAAATATTGAATTATTTCAAGTGAATTTTTCAATGTGCTCTCTTAGTAGTGGTTGTGACAGTGACATATGGACTGGATTGGTGAGGGTAGAGACAGCCATCTCAAAAAACATAGTGCTCGGGGCAGCTAGATGGCACAGTGGATAGAGCATCAGCCCTGGATTCAGGAGGACCTACCTGAGTTCAAATCCTGCCTCAGACACTTGACACTTACTAGCTGTGTGACCCTGGGCAAGTCACTTAACCCTCATTGCCCCACAAGAAATAAAAAATAAAAATAAACAAACATAAAAAGCCAAAACAAAACATAGTGCTCTCATTGATTCAAATCCCTTATTCAAGAAGAATGTAAGAGTGACTGGTGACTCATCTAAAGGAGCCCATCTAGAGGCCCAGTGAAAACAGCCTACTGGTCACTAGCAAAGAGTATAGTAAGAATCAGAAATCTTAGTAATCTAAAACATATTAATTACTTAAAAATATAAGAAACAAAGAAAAACTGTTGAGCAATCCAATAATTACGACTATTGGTATTGCATGGATCTAAATTCTCATCATGACATGCAAAGACAGATTTGAAAGAAATATATATGGAAAAATAAAACAAATTAAAAAACATCTAGCTATCATGGTTATAGTATAAAAGAAGATCAAGCTATAGAAATAGAATTGAATATAAAGATAATATATTATATGTACATAATTACAAATATTATGCATGATAAACATAAACTATATTAAATAGACATAATTTAAAAGGAAATTACAATGACATACACATATTATATATGTATCTATGTGTGTATTCATACATACACACATCCCATACATATCTATCTGTCTATATTTGTCTATATAAAACCTGGCTCTCATTCAGCCAGGGGAGGGAGAAACGGTTGTATGCTATGTTGCATACTCAGTGAATGACTTTTTTTTTCCTTTTCTTTCTTTCTTTCTTTCTTTCTTTCTTTCTTTCTTTCTTTCTTTCTTTCTTTCTTTCTTTCTTTCTTTCTTTTTTGTGAGGCAATTAGGGTTAAGTGACTTGCCCAGGGTCACACAGCTAGTAATTGTTAAGTGTCTGAGGCCACATTTGAACTCAGGTCCTCCTGAATCCAGGGCCAGTGCTTTAGCAACTGTGCTACCTAGCTGCCCCTCAGTGGATGACTTAATTTGCTAGAAGGAATGTTGAGTAAGACACATGCCTTCCATAAGGGATTTACTAAATTGGTTCCCAGCACTCTTTGGGAGAGTCACATGGAAAAAGGAATTTGAAAGTACTATGAAAAGAGAAAGGCTCTGGAATAGAGAATGCTCATGGAAAAACCAACTGCATCATTCCTTAGACCTTGCTTGTGCCTCTAGAGACAGCTGAGAATGGACCTACTTACTCTAGGTGAGATTATTCCCTCTCTCCTTGATTGAAGTGAGATCCTCTCTCTCTCTCTCTCTCTCTCTCTCTCTCTCCCAGATTAAGAACTCATTAACTCTTGAGTATTCTTTGATATATTGCACTTCTGTTTTGCTTAGATGGGGTTTACTCACTATTTTCTATCTGTGATAGTCTTTTGTGTAATTAGCATTTGGTGGTATAAAGCTAGGACTACCTTTGTAAGCTTACCCTTCAGAGCAATCAAGAAAATAGCTTTTATTTTTGAATTCATCATATCCCTAGACCAGAGATATTTGAAGGGTAGCAGATAGGTATAATTCTAGACTAATATTTCTCTTGGAGAGTGGAGGAGAGATTCTGAAAGCTAGGGCTGTCCTAGACATCACTCATCTCTTCCTCTATACCCCTTCAAATGTAGTCTGGCAGTGCACTCATGGCCTTTCCTCTCTGGAGAGGTGAGCCAGATACTAGACCATATCTATCCATGCTACCCATAAGCCACATTTATCTATTTAAACAGGCTCCATACACACAGTCTTATAGGTGGCTACATATATGGTACTTGAAAATCTGTGAGAGGCAGCATAGCATAGGGGAGTTAGAAAGCCATAGATTCAAATCCCATCTCTGACATACAGTACGTATGTAACTTTGAACAAGTCACTTAAACCTTTCAATTGTTCAAGGTAACTCTTTAGACCATAGGTTACAGATAATTTGCCAATCTGCATTGGAAGGGTGTTTATCCACAGTGCAAGTTCCCTATACTGGTGAAATTTTAGGTCTAAGCAAACAAACAAACCCCCCCCACTAACCCCCAAACCAAAAACCTCAGTAATGATATATCTTCTTCAAGTGATGCATATTCCCAGGAGAATTTGCAAGTGATCATAGACAGCCTTACAGACAATATAGCTCCAAAAATTGACATAAATTCAATTTCCCCCCCTGAGCAACAAAGAATGAAAAATTACCAATGAATACTGCTATTTAAACAGTAAAATGTCTAGTGACTCACTGTCAAAGAAATAACCTCTATTTATGAGTGCTGCGGTAAATAGAGTGCTGGGTCTGGAGTCAGGAAGACTCATCTTCCTGAGTACAAATCTGGCCTCAGACACTTAATAGTTATTTGACCCTGGGCAAGTCACTTAACCCTGTTTGCTTTAGTTTCCTCATCTGCAAAATGAGCTGCAGTAGGAAATGGCAAACCACTTCAGTATCTTTGCCAAGAAAACCCCAAATGGCATCACAAAGAGTTGAACATGACTGAAATGCAATTTAACAATACACTTCACTTTTCAGCCATTGGTAATATGGATGCTCACTCTATCCTACAACTGAAAATTCTTTTTCAAAGGTTATTAACAATCTCCTCACTACTAAGAATGATGGCCCTTTCTCAATCCTAATCCTATTTGACATTTCTCTAACTTTTGACACTGCTGATCACTCCCTTTTCTGGGATACTCTTCCCTCCCCACTTTGGGTAACAATATAACCCTTGAAATTTTTCCTCTTAGAAAACTTCTCAAAAACTCCTCGTTCTGACATTTAAAGATCTCCATAATCTGGCTTCTACTTGCCTTTTCAGATTTATCTCCTACTATTACTGCTTTTGAGCTTCTACATTCCTGTCATATCAGTTTACTAATTGTTTTCCCAAATCAGCATTTGATTTCCTTTCCCCATGCTAAAGGCCCATCCTTCAAGGACCAATTCAAATGTCATGTGTTATTTAAAGCCTTTCTTGATGCATGCAGTTTTGAATAGTTCTTTCCTCATGTATTTTGTATTTAGTCATCTATGAACAAGCTATGTCTCTGTAGAATAACATAAACTCCTTGAGTGCAAAGATCTTATTTTTGTATTCTTTTTGCCTCATAAAGAACTGTTCACACAATAGGATGTTTATTTTTGCATAATACCACTCAGTTCACTAATTTCAAGCTTCCCCCTTTCTGGACTCTACCTAATTCCATTTTCCAAATTATTCTGTCCCAAACACATTATGCTGTCCATTCCAATAGGGATGGGAGAGGGGTGGATTATGCCCTATGCTCCAACAGAGGCAATGACTCATAATTTAGGCTGTCCATTAGGAATTTACACAGAGCAAAATTGAACTAGCCTTGTCCTAGATGCAGACAGAGTTTGTGATTATGGGAATGTCAACAGAGCCATTCCTAAATTCTTACTACCATGGTTGTTGGTTGCACTGATCAGTCACTGGTTATGGTGAAGGCTGATTAATGGTCTCTGCCAAACCTATTGCCAATGGAAGTGAACCATGGATGATATTATGACCAAGCAATAAGTCAGAAAGTCTTTGTAAAGTGGCTGTTGGACACAGACACAGAGAGGAAAAGCTAAGTAGCTTATTTTTGATTTTCGTTTCAAGTAAAACATGGTAGTTATATTACCTCAGTGTGAAAAAAAAAGATGGCTGACTGTGCATTTGTAGAGACACATCAACAGGGATTACTATCAGGTGTACCTTCTTCCAGCATGATATACAATATCAGAAATAAATGAAAAAAAGTGTTATTGGGCACTAATTACATGCCAAGGACTATGTTAACCACTGAGAATATAAATACAATATCAAGACATTCCCTGCCCTTGAAGTAGTTCTCATTCTCATTAGGGGAAAGAGAGAGAGAGAGAGAGAGAGAGAGAGAGAGAAAGTGAATGAGTGTGTGTGTGTGTGTGTGTGTGTGTGTGTGTGTGTGTGTAAGGCAGCACGGTTTGGAGATGTCTAGGAAACAATATATTTGCCTGATAGTGGGCAAGATTCAGTGAAAGCTCATCTATCTGAGCCCAGGATTGCAAGTGTGGGAATCTGAGTTCCATTAGTTAAATCAAAAGACCTAGTTCACCACTTCTTCTTTTTCTTCTTCAAGCACCTTCTTTTTCTGTATGCTCTGAAACTAGCTAGCTACATCAAAAGACAGATGCAGACCTCTAGCACTAACCATCCTCCCCTTATTTTAATGACATTTGAGGTAATGCAGTCTTTTCTTTATGATGCAATCTCCATTCCAATAAACAGTTACTTAAAAATGAATTTCTACCTTATTTTGTGCTGATGTAAAATGGGAACTCAATGTAGCCTATCTCATTTTTCCTCCTAGCTTTTCCGCATGGTAATTGAAATCTGTCAAGCAAGAAGTTGCAAGCACTTGCCAAAAACTCAATTTGTTTTCAAGAGTACTTGCATTTGTACCTTCTTAGTTTTATCTGTGAAAGAACTGGTTCATTTGCTCCCTGATGCACAAAACTGCTGAAAAGCTTCTGGCATCAACTTTACTGAACTCTATTCTGATTCCTGTATTCTTAGTCCATAGCATCTTAAATAAAAAGGGGGGGGGGGTGAGGAGGAGGGTTTTCTTTGTTTGTTTTGTCTTTGTTATTTTTTTTTTTTACAGAGTTGGGAGGATGGTAGTTGCCCTCTTCCTTTTGAAACAGTAATGAGCATGAATCTCTCCTCTTCCCTTTGTAGGGTATTCCAACATGCTTTCTAGAACTACAAAGGAAGTGAAAACTTTCCAATGTTACTTACTCAGACTGGTCTGCTTCCTCAGTTAAATAGAAAATCATTTACCTGGAGAGGGGTGTAGGTGTGTGCCTGTGTGTGTGTGTAGGAAGGGAGAGTATCTTTATCACCTCCAGAAAATACAAACACATGCAGCTTTTGCCCTACTAATACATCACAAATTCTGTAAGGATTGGGCTTAAAAACAAAACAAACAAGCAAAAAAACAAACAACTTTTTTATTAGATGAACTTAGCTCTTATTTTTATCTTTTGCTAGAAAATAGAGTATCTATGTTATATCCGGTAATATTTCAAAAAATGGAAGAGAATGTTCTATTAATAGATTTCATTGTCAGTAAGCCAAATTTGCTCTCCTCTCACATCTGGCTTCTCTAACACCTTAAAATGGCCTACGCTCAGCACCACTTGTAAAGACACCTTTAACATCCCTTGGGCAAGGTTGATATTGGAAATCTCACAAGGCAAATGGGAGGGATGGCAAAGTATCTTGAGAGACGTAGTTAGCCCTTTTTAATTGATGGAGAAGGAGAGGTGCCACTGTTTTATATTTTACAGAAGCAGCGGCAACAGGAGAGATGGCAGAGAAATGGCTGAGAGAGGCATTTAACAGAGGAGTGGGGTGATTGTGTAGGGTGGATATCTTAGTCAGAAGCTTTATCCACCAGGGGCAGATGAGCCATGAGCAAACGGACTGGGGGAGGTGAATGTTTCCCAACTGGGAAATTCAGCAGTAGTGGAGGGAGCATTTTTTCTCCTCCTCCCAAGTGCTGATGCACATTTCCAGGCTGTGAAATACTGTGGATACGTAGAACACTGTTTTCTTGTTCCACTTTCTCTTCCCACCTGTGTTCTTTAATATAGATATGGAAAAAAAAAGTTTTCCATTTTACTGCTGAGATACTTTTCTCCATCCCCAGCCGTAACAATACTTGACAGTATTTTGGAATTGCCTGTTATAAGTGAGTTTGTTTCCAAAGTCTTCAACTATGATCAGGGTGTGTGTATAGGGCTGGGGAAGGCAACTGTGAAGTGATTTTATATTTCACATTGTATATAACGAAGAGCCTGGGGTCATCACGACCTATTTATGTTATAAGTTCATATCCTCTGGTCTTCTGTCTCCTTATTTCAGTAGAAAATCATTTACTGAAGGGGTTATTGGAAGTGAGGCAGGGAGGGGGATGTCTTTATCATCTCCAGAAAACACAAACATGCATAGAGCAAGTGAAGATTCCACATGAATTAGGGGCTATTCACTGCCCCTCTGATTCAGTGAAAGAGTCTTTCAATTCTATTATTATAGCTTCCAGTTGTGGCTCATTAAAAGAGTTCTATAGACTGAAAGCTCCTTGATAATAGGTCTTTTCTCTTTCTTTATATCTCCAGCATTTATTCCCAACACTGCAGGTAGCTGCCACTTCATAAAAGCAAGTTGACTGAAGGGACTGAAGGAGGGAGCCCCCCCTCCCCCAGCCCCTGAGGCTATCACTAAGTCTTACATTCTTCCCTGACCCAGGAAAAGAGCAGAGGAGGAAGGAAGGGGTGGAGGATGTTGGGGGGTTGGGAAGCTCTAGAGGAGAAAGTTCTACCTCTGATCTAACCTAGTAGGCAGAGAATGGAATGGCTTGTGAATATTGGATTCAGCCACCCTCCTAAAATGAGACCTTTTTGAAATGCCTGTAACTGCACCCATGCATGCAGTGGCAGTGGGGCCATTTTTCCTTCCTCCAGATCGACATCCAACATCACTGCCCTCACCCCCAGCATCCTTTGATGTTTAGCTGTCTAATTGCTGCCATATTCTTACTGAAGCCATCTTCTCAACTACCATCACTTCCCTAGCTGCTGTTCAGCCCCTGGAACATGGAATCTTATCTTGTTTCATCCAGAACCTACATTTTACTCTGTTTTTAGGCCTCCTAGCCTCCACAAATTAAGATGCCTTTAAAGATTCTTAGGGGGTTCATTAACTGAGATTTTACTGTTCTAATAGGAGACTTTCTTTGAATGGCTATTACTAATGAAATTAGGACATTTAACCTTTGTTTCATGCCAGAGAGATTTGAAGTGTTAGGCATTTAACAAACTGTAGGTTGTAATTTTTATTGCTGTTGAGTGATACATAATTTAAGAGTGTCTTGAATTTCAGTGCTGAAAAGGAAATTCCTGCATATCACTTTTCTTGTTTTTCCTTTTCTATGCTCAAATATGATGAAATCACTGAATTGCCAATAATATTTAGGAATTTTAAAATTAAAGCAATGGTTGTCAGAGGACTTACCTCAAAGCTCACAGATCCATTGTGATCAGTATCAAATGCGTTGAACAGAAAATGTGCATATGTTGTTGAATCTGAAATTAAAAAAAAAGCAAGAATGCTTGATTAGGCAACTTTTAGAAATACAGTGTATAGAATTTTTAACACATAAAATATACAGTTAATCTCTGTCAAAAATTTCCCCTTCCCCTGCAATGAACCACAATAATATTTCAGTAAATAAATGGCTAGAAAATGGGGTATTCTGATTAATTGAACTCAGCTAGGATTCATTTTAATTTCATCACATATAAAAGAACACCTTGGCAAATTCATTCTAGTAAAAATTTGGATTTGAGCCTGACCGGTAATTTCTTTGGCATGGGGACCTTCACATAAGGAAAACCCATCTACCAATGCAGACTGGCACCTTCTCCCTAACTGATTCTGTGATAATTCTCACAACATCTATTTCAAAACTTGTCTTCTCTCAAACCTCCTATAGTAGCTCTTCCCTAACCATTTCAGCTGATAATCTCATCTCACATTTTACTGAAGAAAAATAGGAAACCCCCCTAGCTCCATTTTTTTCTTTTTCTTTATCTCAAACCCCCTTGACAAGATGGTCTGTTCTATCTGTCTTCTATCTGCCTTCTGATGAGTTGGCTTTTCTCCTGAAGACCCTGGATCCCAACACTTCCAGACTGCTGCATGCAGTAGGTAGCCCCGACAATCATTCCCTTTCTCTCTCTATTCTTAAATATCTCCAGATCTACTATTTCCTGGATGCCTACAAATACACCCAAGTTCTTCTCCCACCTTTAAAAATCTTCACTTGACACTTCTGCCTACCCCCTCAAACTATCTATAACTCTCCTACTTTATAGCCAAACTCTTAAGAAAAAGCTGTTTCCTCTCATTGATTCCACTTATTCTCCTCCCACTCATTTCCTAACACTTAGTAACCTGATTTCTGACTTTATCAGTCAACTGAAACTGCTCTCCAAAGTTACCAACAAGAAATCTCGGCCTTTCCTAAATCCTCATTCTTCTCTTGACCTTTCTATAGTATTTCTCACTGTTGACTACTCACCCTTCCTGGAAAATTTTACCTCTCTGGGTTTTGATGATACTATTTTCTCTTGGTTCTTCTCCTATATGTCTGACCATTTCTCAGTTTCCTATTTTGGATCGTGAGCCAAAATGCACTCTAGCATCTATATTTCCCAACTCTCTATCCTCATTCTATCACTCATTAACTTATTCATAGATTTAATTATCATCTCTATGCCAATGACTTCAAGAGATATTTATATATGCACATAACCACATGTACACAGACATGCATATGCATGTGTGTATATCTATGTATGCACACACTGTCTCTCTCCTTAGCTCTAGGATCTGACATCATGGATTATGTAGCAGACATTTGAAAGCAGATGTCCTACAAGGTATCTCAAGCTCACAATATCCCTGTAAATACATCTTCCTTCCTTATTTCTGGCTATGATGCCATCATTCTTCTAATAACCCGGGTTTGCAGTCTTGTAGTTCTGTTTGGCTCCCCACTCTCACACTCCCCTCACTAATCCATTTTCAAGTTGTTTTCATTTTACATCCATAATACTTCTTAGATCTGTCTGCTCCTCTCTACTCACAGGCTCTAATGCAAGTCCTCATAGTCTCCCTGCTTCCAGTCTTTCCTCTTTATAATCAATTCTCCTGCTTCCAGCAACATATTTCTTTTTCTTTTTTTTCTTTTTTTTAGTGAGGCAATTGGGGTTAAGTGACTTGCCCAGGGTCACACAGCTAGTAAGTGTTAAGTGTCTAAGGCCAGATTAGAACTCAGGTACTCCTGACTCCAGGGCCAGTGTTCTATCCACTGCGCCACCTAGCCCAGCAACATATTTCTAAACTACAGGTCTGACCATATTCCTCCTCTACTCAGTAAACTTCATAGACTCCCTATTACCTCTAATATAAAATGAAAATGTTTAGTTCCCAACTTTACTCCAGTTACCATTGTAGCTTTATTTATACACTGGTTCTATTCCTATACTCTAAGGTCTGATCAAATTGTCCTTCTTCCCGTTCTTCATATACGATCCTCCAATCTCCCATCTCCATGCCTTTATAAAGACTACTTGTCTCCCACACTTGTAATGCACTGACTGCACGTCTGCCTCTTAAAAAATGCTTCAAATTTCCTTCAAAGCTCAGCTTGAGTGTAACTTTTTATGAGGCTTTTCCTTAAAAAAGTAGTGTCTTTATTTTGCATGTATCTTCTATCTATTTATATGTGAACTTATCTTCTCACAAGACAGAATATAAACTGGGACTGTTACATTTTTGTCTTTGGAACTTCAGTCTCTGGTATGCAGTAGTTACTAAATAAATGCTTGGTTGGCTCATTGAAATCTGTAGAAGTCTTTTCCTAAATTATATGTAGAACATCCAAACAATGCACTGGAGGGCTTCATGACAAACTCAAATTAAATGAAAGTCAACTAAAGTACACTGATTTGCTTGCAGCTGGGAGAGAATTGTAGGGTCTCTCCAGTAAGAGATTCTTGGTACCCCTGGGTTTTGATTGCTGACCTCTGGAAATTTGAGTTCCAAGAAGCCTCTAACACATCCTGACTTTTACTGTCTAGACAAATCACTTAAATTTCAGTGATGCAAACACCTCTGTAAGACTGTAAGGTGCCAGGGGAGTACCAATCTACATGAGGTTCCTCAGACAGAAGCTCCTTGGGCCAAAGCAATTACAGGTCCAGTCCAGTTTAGAACTTCTGAGGATTGCCAGACTATTCTTTGTTTGAAAACATGCAAGCTGTCCTACTGTGAGCAGAACATGCTTCTAGAGGGAAATGTGCTTCAGAGAAAAATAAACACTGGCTTTAGAGTTTGAGAACTTGATTTCAAATACTACTTTTTTGTTGGGGGGGGCAGGGCAGTGAGGGTTAAGTGACTTGTCCAGGGTCACACAGCTAGTAAGTGTTGAGTGTTGAGGCTGGATTTGAACTCAGGTCCCCCTGAATCCAGGGCCAGTGCTTTATTCACTGTGCCACCTAGCTGCCCCTCAAATACTACTTCTAATACCTACTTGATCTCCCTGGGCCTCAGTTTACTCACCTATAACTTAAGGGGATGGATGAGAAAAATGTTCCATCTAATTCCAAGTCTATGACTTTTTGAACTTTTTACTACCCTATGGAGAGGTGAATTAATTGGTTGTTAGGTTTGGTTATTTGGGAAAATGCCCATTCTGAAAGGGGCTTTATTAAGCAGACTCATCATTAACATGTATGTTCTCCCCAGGTGTAAGATTTCACTTGAGTACAATATTAGTTATATGCTTTATCCTCCTCAAATGGTGTTTGTGAAATTTTATAATTTCACAAAATATATTTAAAAATTTATAGAGAGATAGTTGTACTGATCTCCAAAATAAATGGATTTCTCCTACTCTCTGCTAGAAAATAATATATGGAGAAAACCTTTCTTTTCTAACATTGATGAGGCAGCCAATAGAATAGAGCAACCAGTCACCACCATCCATGACAAATATAATTTTAAAAGCACCCCAGAAGTTGAACCCACTCTTATGTTCCCAAATTTTATGTTTATGTCATATAGAAAAACTAACTTTTTCATACCAAACTTGTTCTAACTTGCACTGCTTTAAGGAACCCTTCCCAAAGACAATATTTTACCGAATTTCAATTTTAAAGCAATAATTATATCAATATAACTTAGCTTTCATCCTTCATAAAGAAGTTCATCTTTTAATGAAATCTAAATTCAGTGCCCAAATGATCAGTGTCTATCTGAATAAACTGTCACATACTCAAGCAAAAACATCAATGAAGACAAAGCTTCAATTATTAATGTTACACAGTTTCTCGTTGGGACTGAAGAAACTTAACTATCAAACTATAACAGATTCACAGTGATATTTTAAATTTGAATTATAGCTAGAACAAGCATAGAGTGATAATTCTTTGAGAGCTGTCTTATGTATCATAAAGCATTTTTAAATAATAATATATTAAGTGATATTTCTCCTAACATAAGCCCTAATTAGACTGACATTAACTAGATGGCTTCACTGAGTTTCTTAAATTTCCTTGAATGACTGAAAAGAATTAAGTGTACAGTCTTGGGATGGATTCCATGGAAAAGATCTTGAAGCTTATCCCTCATTTTATAGACAAAAAACCTGAAACTCAGGAAGGGAACTGGTCAAGGTCACATAATGACATCTTTTCAGATGTTATCATATGCACCTTGAAGAAGCACTGAAATGTATATGCATATATTTGCATACATATATTTCCTATACATACATACATACATACACACACACATATTTCCCCTTGATACATATATTTCCCCTTGATCTTAGATACGGCCTGAAAACAATTAGACTGTGGTCTGTAGCTCTCACAAATCACTGTGAAAAGCAAGAATTTTAATAGCAATTAACATTAAAATTTAAAGCATTCAATTCAATTTGGTTTATTTGAACATTGATTAAATTCTAGAACCAAAAATATTTTAACTGTTAATATTATGAGGAAAGTTCATCCATCTAAGGGTTGAGGATTGTTTTTTGTCCTCCATTCTTTTTTTTTTAATTGTTATTTTTTGTTCGTTTTGTTTTTGTTTTTGTTTTGTGAAGGGCAATAAGGGTTAAGTGACTCGCCCAGGGTCACACAGCTAGTAAGTGTCAAGTGTCTGAGCTTGGATTTGAATTCAGGTCCTCCTGAATCCAGGGCCAGTGCTTTATCCACTGTGCCACCTAGCTTCCCCCTGTCCTCCATTCTTGAAGAGGACCATGACATTGGGAGATTGTCATGACTTGCAGTGAATTGGATTTAAGTGACAGAGGGCTATGCAAAGTCACCAACCTCACTCTCTCTTCCACAGTCATCTGTGTACATTGGCAAGATACATATCAGGACAACTGGAGATAGCCTAAACTGTTTAAGACAATTGAGGTTAAGTGACTTGCCTAGGGTCACACAGTAAGTGTCAGAGGTGAGATTTAAACTCAGGTCCTCCTAACTTCAGGGCCAGTGCTCCATCCACTGAGCTACCTAGTTAAACCTTGTTGTCAGTCCTTGTGTAAAGCTGGTGCTAGTACTGGGATATGAAATCCAAACTAAAACAGTCCATGCCTGGAAGAAATTTACCAGGGTTCCTGGACCATGTACACTTATAAGCAAGGTCAGAAGAGATGGGGGCAAAGGCAAGGTCAGCCAAAGCACTTTAGGAATATCTAAGGAAAGAAAATGCTAGCGGATGAGGGAATACTTTAAGAAGTAGATGGTACATGCCTCGAGTCTAAGAGGAAGAAAAGATACCTAAAAGGAAGAGATAAAGAGAGAGGACATTCAAGGCAGAGAGCTTATATGAATGATTGAAGGATGGGGGAGAGGAGGATGGAATGTAAAAGTGATGTAAGAGCTGGATATAGTAGAGTTGGGGGTGCAAAGGATATGACTATACATGGGCTTCATAGGACCAGAGATTTAGAGCAAGAAAGGACGTTAGTGGGCAGAACAACCACCTAATTTTACAACTGAGAAAAATTAGATGCTACAGAAAGATTAAGTGATTTGCCTGTTGTCATACAGCTAGGTAGGTTCAGAGACAAGATTATTTTATTTTTTATTTATTATTATTATTTTTTTGTGTGTGAGGCAATTGGGGTTAAGTGACTTGCCCAGGGTCACACAGCTAGTAAGTGTTAAGTGTCTGAGGCCGAAATTGAACTCAGTTCCTCCTGACTCCAGGGCCGGTGCTCTATCCACTGTGCCACCTAGCTGCTCCCAGAGACAAGATTATAACCCAAGTCTTCCAGATTCCAATTCCACTCTCTGACCATTGTACTACCTACCTGCTTCTCTTCTTGCAAGTTTATATGTAGCTCAAATTCAGCCTCAGACAGTTATTAGCTATATGACCCTGGACAAGTAATTTAACTTCTCTCTGTCTCAATTTCCTTATCTATAAAATTATAGTACTTTCCTCCTAGGATTGTTTTGAGGATAAAATGAGATAATATTTTATTTTCATAAAAGTATTTTAATTTTTTCCAGTTACATGTAGAGATAGTTTTCAACATTTGTTTTTATAAGATTTCTAGTTTCAAATTTTTTTCCCTCTCTCCCCCCTCAGGACAGCAAGCAATCTGATATAGGTTATTTATGTACAATCACATTAAACATATTTCTGCATTTGTCATGATGTGAAAGAAGAATCAGTGCAAAAAGGAAAAAAAAAAAAGAAGAAAACCAAAAAAACCCAGAATTAGTATGGTTCGATATGCATCTAGATTCCATCTTTCTTTTTTTTTTTTTTTCTGGGTTTGGAGAGAATTTTCCATCATGAGTCCTTTGGAACTATCTTGGACCATTGTATTGCTGAGAAGAGTCAAGTCTATCACAGTTGAGCAACACACATTGTTCTTGATACTGGGTACAATGTCCTCCTGGTTCTGCTCATCTCACTCAGTATGAGATAATATTTTTAATGAGCTTTATAAAGCTTAAAGTGCTATATAAATGCTAGGCATTGTTGTTGTTGATGATGATGATGAGGTATGATGGGGAAAGTGGCTATTTGTGTTAGGGAACACTGAGCCTAGAATCACAAGATATGGGCTTAAGCTCGGACTCTTTCACTTATAAGGTATATGATCTTAGGAAAGTGACTACCTCTCCGAGGCTTAGTTCTTTCATCTATAAAATAGAAATAGCGATATTTGAATTGCCCATTTCCAAGGGGTTGTTCTGAGAATTACATAAGAAATAAATATAAAATCCTTAGCAACTGTAATACTCTAAGTTAATATCAATGATTGATATTATCAAATGCATTTGCTCTTCAAATAGCAAACAGTTGAAAAATGTTTGTCAATTAAATGAATGAATTAATAACAAACACAGGAGAAGCAGTGGAAAGGGAGGCTGAAACTCAGATGGGCTAGTAAAACTGATGTGGGTTAACAGAAATTATATATAATGAATAATATACATATAACAGGGCATGCTCTGTCTAGAAAGGTGAAAATATATTCCTCAATTTGTTACTTTTAGTAGATTTCTCTATTGTGGTTTTCCTCATTTGCTTTTATACTAGGTACACTTTACTCCTTATCAACATATCCCTTAGTTCATTCTAGGTAGCTTAATAATCAGAACACCAGATAATTCACGTGTCTTTCTGACAGACCCATATCTCTTCTTAACACTGCTCCATATCCACACCTCATTCATGTATATAAATATAGTGGACAGAAAAAGAATGTGTCCTACATGTCCCTACTATTATCTGTTCTCTAAAGCCAACATGCCAGCATCTCTCATGTCCATGCTTTTATAAAAGCTGTCCTCCAAAAATATGTTAACAGTTGCCGTAAACACTGTGCAGGCCTCACATCTTGATACAGTACAAGTTATAGGATGCTTTATACATTAAATAAAGCATTTGGGGGCAACTAGGTGATACAGTGGATAAAGCACAGGCCCTGGATTCAGGAGGACCTGAGTTCAAACTCAGCTTCAGAAACTTGACACTAGTTGTGTGACTCCGGGCAAGTCACTTAACCCTCATTGCCCTGCAAAACAAACAAACAAATAAATAAAGCATTTTATTTGAGGAAATCAAGACATATATACACACAGGCATATACATATGTGTATATGTGTGTGCACATGTATGTATATATACACGTGTGCATGTATATATGTATAGCTATAACTACATCAAACATCCATCCATCTACCTAATTACCTAACTACGTACCTATGTATCTACATACTTACATATATATCTATCTTCCTACCTATCCAGGTTGTGCTAGAAGTCTTAATGCTAAGCTATTAAAGCTTAAAAATGTACAAAGACTTTTGGGTCTATACACACACACATACACACATATATAATAAATTCATGTAATGTAATTATGTGTAAAATTAGATGCAGTATGATATACTATATACTTTAACATCATATATAACATATATACTATGTATATAGATAGGTATGCTATATAGTGTGTATACATATACCCTTATAATAATATGTTTATTTACATATTATATATGTGTGTATATATTTAAATTATTAAAGCTTAAAACTGAACTAAGTATTTTTGGAATACTATCTGCACATGCATTTATATATAATTACATATTTTAGTAGGAAATAGAAATTACAAACATATCATATAAATGTATACATTATATAGTAAACATTATATACTATATATATATTATAGGGGCATATTTTATTGTGGTCATACTGTATTATGTGCATGGTAATATACATACATGCATACACACATATGGATATATGTATATATACACATTGTAGTACACCTCTATACATATACACACATGTATTTATATGTGTTTTCATATATGTCCTGGCAGGACCAAGAACTGACAAACAGTTCATAAAAACTACCAAAAGAAGGGCTTTTTTAGATTGGAGGGAATGATAGCCACTTGACTTTTCTTCCTTAAAACCTTTTCCCCCCCCTTCATTAGTATTATAGCAAAATATGGGTGAGCAGTGTCAATTTTTAAAATTGCACATCATGACACACAATACCTATGAATTTATGTATTTTGATTAACATGGATAATCAAAGAATTTTTTAAAAGTAAAGTGATTTTCTTCTTATCTATTTGAATTTTTTAATATGAAATCTCTTACCAAGGGAATACATTTGAAGTAGGGAGTCTATAATGTAGAAATAGCATTTTTCAAAAAAAGATGAAATTTTAATGTGAAGCTGGATTTAATTTGTTTCATGTAATAACTCCATCCATTACTATAAGCAATAATATTTTTTAAAAAGAGGTTTCCATTTGTGTTTGTAGCTGAAACACTTTCCAGGGATATGTATGTGAATACATTAGTAGATGGTATATACTCAATTTTTTTCAATAATTTTCGGAGTCTAAAATAATTTTAAAATTACACGTGGAAATGAAATGATCTTTTAAATGGATCTTTACTAATGCTTAGACTTCCCATTTTTCTAAGGTTTTAGAATTTCTAAAGTGCTTTCCTTACAACAATAGTAGAGGAGATTTTATAATTGAGAAAACCAAGGCTCAGGGAGGTTAATTGGCTTGCCTATGAGGGTCACATAGATAATAATGATCAGAGTTGGAATTTGAATCCAAATCTCCTGATTCAAAAACCTGCCTACATTACTGGAGTCCATATTAAGGCAGATAGGTGGCACCACAGTTCACAAAGCACTGGGCCTGGAGTACAGACCCAAGTTTGGATTTGACTCAGACACTTACCAGCTGTTTGACCCTGGGCAAATCCATTTAAGCTCTGCTTGACTCAGTTTCTCTAACAGCAAAAACTGAGGGCCATACCACCTGCGCCCAGGGTTGTGAGGAGCAAATGAGATAGTATTTGTAAAAAGTTCTTAGTGTGGTCCTTGATAGATAGTAGATACTATGTAAATGATTATTTTCTTCTCCTTTCCCTTATTCCTTTTATGACGGTGTTGAAACATATGGCCTAATAGTTGTCAGAAGTCTAACTGTGATGCATTGGAATTTTACTGCCTGCTTTAGTTCATTTATTTCGGGGGATCTGATTTAATGTCACACATATAGTTAAACAAGAGTGTGCTAGAACCAGCTCACACTGGCTCTGGAGAGGTGATTGTTAAATTTTCAGTGTGAACATTTCTATCTTGGAAATCAGAAAATGCTACAAATCAGGGCTTGATTTATCATTTTCTTAATGTCTAGACTTAAGAAAGTGATGGAGAATATATCAAGGATGCAGATTATACTTAAAGAAAATGACAAAGAAAAACAAGTCCTATTCAAAGACAGTCATATCTGCACTATATTTCCTTACCATCGTTGTTAAAATCATCATAGCACCTAATAAAAAAAAAAGATTTCCCATTTTTATTTTTGACAAAACTAATATTGAGTGCATCCAACTGCTCATGTGTTGGTTTCAGTTGTAACTGTTGTACATTATTTAAATATACACAATCATTTTAACAACCAGAGGGATATGAGGAAGATCAAAACCACATTCCAAATTACAGCTGGAATGCTCATTTTCAGAGCATGTTAACAACTCTCCATTTGTACTTACCTCCCTGTGGAAAGAACTGAGAGTAAATCTCCTTGAAGGTTTCTTCATTAACAACACCACTGGGGCATTCCTAAAGAAAGTTACAGAGAGGCAGTATAAGTGAATAGTCCATAAAAAATGAATGTTTGTACTTTTGGGGGTGGGCGAGTGTGCCGAGCTGTATATACTGTGAATCTTCTGTGCTAGAGAAATTAAAGGCATAACATTTCTTTGGAAGGAAGAAAACAGTCAATATAGATGTCAGTGAGCCCCACAGGGACAGAGTGGTGTAGTGGATAGCAAATTTGCATTAAAGTCAGGAAGACCTCCATTCATATCTTGCCTCTGGCACATATTGGCTGTGTTACTCAAGGCAAGTCACTTAACATCTTGGTGTTCTAGGCAATACTTTAGCATTACAAATTGCAGAGAATGTGCCGACCTGAACTGGTGGAAGGAGTTTCCTTACCCAGGAGTGACTTATACTAATTAAATCAGGTCTAGTTCCTATTCCCATGATACCATATCTTTGGATCATATAGAATGAAGAAGAAATATAATACATCATTTCTATATGTGCTTTTTGACCCTGGTTTATGAAAAAATTCTTCTATCATAATGTCACAATATTAAAAGGCTTAAAAACAACTGAGTCATATTGTAGTTTAAAAAAAGATTATAGAATATCAGTATATCCCTTTAGCAAAAATGACAATTTCCAAAAAAAATAAAGTCAGCAAGTGTTAGCCAAAAGGTCATGAGACTGTCTACATAGAAATGACTGACTCAGAGTGGCAAATATAACAAAAAGGGAAAATATTGGATGTTAAAGGGGATTGGGAAAACTGGGATGCTAATTCACTGTTGGTGGAGTTGTGAAAAGATCCAACCACTCTGGAAAGCAATTTGGAACTATGCCCAAAGGGTTATAGAACTGTGCATACCCTCTGATCCAGCAATAACACTGCTAGTTGTGTGTGTGTGTATAGATATAGAAATGGATATAGTATGTATGTATATATGTATATACACATATATATGTATGTGTGTGTGTGTATCTCCCATAGACATCCCCAGAAAGAGAAAAAGACCTCTTTGTACAAAAATATTTAAAGTAGCTCTTTTTGTGGTGGCTAAGAATTGGAAATTAAAGGAATGTCCATCAATTGGGTAATTGCTAAACAAGTTGTGGTATATCATGGTGTTGGAATATTATTGTGCTATAAGAAATGACAGGCAGAGGGGCAGCTAGGTGGCACAGTGCATAGAGTACTGGCCTTGGATTCAGGAAGACCCGAGTTCAAATCCAGCCTCAGACCCTTGACACTTACTAGCTGTGTGACCCTGGGCAAGTCATTTAACCCCAATTGCCTAAAAAAAAAAAAAAGAAAGACATGATAGGCAGAATGATTTCAGAAAGGCCTGGAAAGACTTATACGAACTGATATATAGTGAAGTGAGCAGAACTAAGAGAATGTTGTGCACAGTGACATCAATATTGTTTAATGAAGAACTGTGAATGACTTAACTTTTCTCAGCAATACAATGATCACAGACAGTCCCAAAGAACTAGTGATGAAGCATGCCATCCACCTCCAGAGAAAGAACCAATATTGACTGAACACAGACTGAATCCTGCTATTTTTTTAACTTTCATTTTTTTCAAGTTTTCTTCTACAAAATGACTGATATGGTAATGTTTTACATAATTGTACATGTATAACCTATATCTTATTGTTTACTGTCTCAGAGAGGGTTAAGGGGAGGGAGGGAAGGAGGTATAAAACTTGGAACTCAAAACTATAAATAAAAATATTATTAAAACAGAAAAAAAAAAAGAAATGATTGACTTGGATTTTCTGGTCAAAATAGCATTTTGATACCCGTTTATATGACAGTATCAGAAACATGTGCAGGGGCAAATGAACACCTTCATCTTAAATCTTCTCTCCTGGAAGAGGCTGTCCCCCCCACCATCCTCATTAGTGCCTTCATTCAGAGATTATCTCCCTTTATACTATGTATATATACATATATATACATATATATAGATATAGTATATATATCTCTCATTAGAATGTGAACTCCTTGAACACATGGGCTGTTTTTTCCCCTTTTCATTATTTCCCCAGCACATAGTCCAGTTCCTGGCAGATAGTAAGTGTTTAATAAGTGTGTGTTGACTGATAGGCTTTTATATATTGAAAGCATATGGTTCAGGGGCTATGCTAGTACAAGCCATCTGTTTGTGATAGAAATAAGAGAACAAACTTGATGGATCTTGGCTAAGTGATGGTGAGTTTACGGAGGGTCAAAGATGGAAGCTTGTTGAGGAGTGAAAATGCTGGTGGCAAGAGGTGGGGATGATTAGTGAAGACAGACAAGAGGCTTCTCAACTCATTTTGGTCATTGTTTATATGATCACTATCTGCCGTAGTACAAAAAAAATAAATGATGCTTACAAATCACACTGTACAGGGCAGCTAAGTGGCGCAGTGGATAGAGCACTAGCCCTGGAGTCAGGAGGACCTGAGTTCAAATCCGGCCTCAGACACACTAGCTGTGTGACCCTGGGCAAGTCACTTAACCCCAATTGCCTCACCAAAAAAAAAAAAATCACACTGCACAGGGAGTAGTATAAACAGCACTGAACTTGAATTCAGGAGATCTGGGTTTGAATTTGAGCTCTGTCATTTACTCTCCCTCTGTCTATACAGACACACACACACACACACACACACGCACACACACACACACACACACACACATACCTAACTTGAACAATTACTCTGAATCAAAGTTTTCTTACATATAAAATGGGGGTAATCATATTTACAATACCACCTCATGGATTGCTGTGAGGATCAAACGTCAGTGATATAGAATTATGGAACTGGAAGAAAACTTTGGGGTCATTTGGTCCAAATTCCTTATTTTACAAAGGAGGAAACTGAGGCTCAGAGGTTTGCCCAGAGTCACACAGGTAGCAGATAAGAGTGGCAGGTTCTAAAACCTACTTTTCTGATTCCAAAGCCAGTGTTCTTTCCAATGTATCACTCTGAGGCACCCATAGAGTGTTCTAGGACTATATAATGCTAGACAAACGAAGGCTATTATTATTATTATCTGTTTTTGTCTTCTATTTTTAATAGATTAATGTCTGTGAGGTGGACAAAACACTTTTACTAATTCTGAAGAGGTGTTTAAAAAGAGAAAAAAAGAAAAACAATAAAAAAGAACTAGAAGCTAAAGAATGCTCATCAACTGGGGAATGGCTGAATAAGTTGTGATATATGAATATGATTAAATATTCTAACATGGTATTGGATGTGGCAAGATACTATTTAACAGAATCATAGGAAGTAGAAATTGTAGTAAATGGGCCCAAGAGGACAGTGTACACAGGGACATGTGTAAAATATGAATAATAATACTTGCTTTCCTTACTTATTAGGGTTTTTGTAAGGAAAAAAATAATAAATGTCAAAACACACTGAAAATAGAAAAATGCCTGAATCTTAAAATCACAGAATCTCAGAGTTGGCGAGGCTTCAGGGATCATAGGCTAATATATAACTAAAGAATTAGTTTCTAGAAAATCTTTAAGAGATCATGGATCCTTCACTTGAAAACCTACCAATAATTGCCCACAGTGTATTTCATTTTGATTTTATAGTAAAAAAAATTAACAGAAAAGAAGTATATTTTAACATCATATATTGGCTCCAATATTAGTCACAGTCTTTGACTTGATTCTTTTGTCTTTAAGTTTTGTCTTCATTTGTGTGACTACAGTCATTATGTAATCATTTTTGTTTTTCTTTCTTCACTCTGCACCAGTTCATACAAGTCTTCCCATACTTCTCTGTTTTTTTTTAAGTCTTGGTTATCATTTTGGTGCAATAATATTCTACTTGATTCATATAGCAAAACATTTTGGGTACTCCTTCAATTGTTGGCCACAATTAATTATTTCCTTGCTTTTTGCGACTACAAATAGGCTGCTTTTCATTTCAACTCAACATCTTTTGTTAAGCAATGCCTTGTGCTATGAGATGTGAATACAAAGACAAAAGTAAAATACTCCTGTCCCCATAGGAGTTCCTTCTTTTTGTAGGATGAAACATGTTCACAGGTTATCAAATACAAAATATGAATAAAGTTTAAAAGAATTAATCTCAAGATGGAGAGTATAGGTTCCTTCTTTCTATCATTACACTTCTTCAGTTAGAGACCCAGCAGTAGGATTCCTGGGGAAATTATATAAATGATTGAAGTAGGCTTTTTGCCTAATAATTTCAATTATTTTACTTAGTCCTCATCGTCTTTAAGCCTTTTAATACTCCTGGAGTGACCCCTCTTTCTTCTTCAATATTCTCTTCTCCCAGGGTTTCCATCCATGAATTAATCAACAAGTATTGATAGTACTATGCTATGATAGAACCCCACCCCCCACCCCTCAATTATACAAACCCTACTTTCAATAGGCTTACTTTATATTGCAGGAGATGACATATGCATATACACACATATATTTGTGTGTATACATATATATATATATATACAGAATAAATATAAAGAGAATAAATATAAGCTAGTTTGGGAGGGAGGCATTGACTAATGTGAGAATCCAGAAAAGCTTCATATAGAAGCATGTGCTATGTTGTGGAGGTGAAGAGGGCATGCACTCCAGGTACAAAAGATGACACTGCAAGAGATGGAGATCCTAGAGGAGAGAGAAGGCCAGTTTGGACAGTAAGAGTGTGGGAAGATAAATGATATATAATAAGATTGTAAACATAGATTGGGGCTGGGTTGTGAAGGGCTTTCATAAACAAATAAAAGAGTATATATGTTATCATATAAGCAATACAGAGTCACTGTAGTTTCTTGTTTAGGGGAATGACAGTCAGATCTACAGCTAGGTGGCAGAGTGAATAGAACTCTGGAAGAGAGTCAAGGAGACCTAGGTTTAAATCCTGCTTATGACCATTGTAACGATTGGAATGACGCCACCTGCTAGAAACTTACTGTAGCAAAGCTCCGCCATGAGGTAAAAGTCTCTGAGGGCAAGACCATGAGTCTTTTCTTTGGCTTCAGGAAGTGACATGTGCTTGTGGGAGGAAGAAGGGGGAGCTTGGTGTTCTGACTCACTCTCTTTCTTGTGGACTCTGGAGGAGAGCAGAAATAGGAATGCTCTCACCCTTTAATAGATAGAAGAATCTAGGCCTTTCTCTCTCTCTTTACCAAATTCTTATTCTCCTTAATAAATGCTTAAAAGTCTAACTCTTGCTAAAGCTTATAATTTATTGGTGACTACTCATTAGATATTTTAGACAGTATAGCTAGAATTTTAACCTTTACACCATTACTAGCTGAGTGACCCTAGACAAGTCACTAAAACGTTTCGTGCCTCAGTTTCCCCATCTATAAATGAGAGGATTGACATGTAATGAAGGGAAAAGGGTTAAATATCATTATGTGGGTTGTGCATATTAGACTGGGAAACTAGGGTTGCATGAATTTGGAATTCATTTAGAATTTGGAAGGAGGAACAAGTTTAGGTAGGAGGATTAGTTCAATTTTGGATATGTTTAATTTGAGGTACAAGTGGGACATCTAGATAGAGTTACTCATTAGGCAGCTGGAAATGGGAGATATGGTCAGGGGAAACTGATGAATCCGTATGTATTTAGATGTGAGAGTCATCTAATGGTGGTGATCACCAACGCTATAGGAGTGAATATGAACATAGACAAAAAGAACTTCAATGCCAATACCTAGGAATATGTAGGTATACTCAGGGTCAATGAATGTGTAGCATAAAATGAAAATTACTACAGTAAAAGGGATGATTTAGGGATGATCTGATCAAGACAAGGATCTAAGACAATGCTATGCACCTCCAGAGAAAAAACTAATGAACTCTGAAAGCAGAATAAAGTATTCTTTAAAAAAAAACACATTATTTTTATTGTTTTACTTTGTTTTCTTTTGCAATAGAGCAAATATGGAAATGTTTGTATGACTTTACATGTATAGTCAGTATAAAACCGCCTACCTTTCTCAACAACAGTAGAGGGGTGGGAGGGAGATAATTTGGTACTCAAACTCTTTTAAAAATGATTTAAATTATTTTACACATAATTGGGTAATATTTAACAAAATAAACTAAAATTTGAAAAAGATGTTTGGTGGTAGACTGGTTGATAAAGGTCAGGCCTAGTCCCATTTCCTACCAGAGATCTTTCCTGATTTCCTTGGGTTTTGGTGCTTTCCCTCAAATATTTGTGCATATGTATTTCAGGAGTTTAGGGCAGCTAGGTGGTACAGTTGATAAAATGTTAAACTTGGAGTTAGGAAGACACTTCCTGAGTTCAAATCTGGTCTTAGACTCAGTTGGTTCTGCAGCTCAGTGTCTATGCAACCACAAGTGGGGTATCTAGGTGACAGAGTGCCAGGTCTGGAGCCAAAAAGTTTCATCTTCCTGACTTCAAATCTAGCCTCAGACACTTATTAGCTGTGTGACCATGAGTAAGTCACTTAACCCTATTTGCCTCAGTTTCTTCATCTGTAACAGGATCTGGAGAAGGAAATGGTGAACCACTCCAGTAGCTCTGCCAAAAAACCTCCAAATGGGGTCATGGAGAGTCAGATGTGACTAAAAATGACCGAACAACAACATTTCATGAGTTGATCTGTTGAAAACAACAAATCAACACTTGCTGGCCAAGCTTCTAGTTAAAAACCTATTCATACCTAAGCAGAGTGTTCCTCAGTCAACAGACAGATCCTTAATCCTCTTACTTGTACATAGTCATTTTGGCTTGGCAAGACCTGCCAGGACTTTCCCCCTACTCTACTAGCCTTCAAAAACCCAAGGTCACTTCCAAGCCACAATGAGACTTCCCCTGTAGAGGACAAGGACCATAACAACAGCAACAAAAGAGATGTTTATAGTAACAAAGGAGCCTTTAATCCATCAATTTAAATGAAGACATTTACTTTCATCTCTTGGAAGAGCATATTAGATGTGTTATGGTCTCAGAAACATATTAAGAAAGACACATTGTAATGTCAGAGAAAGAATGCTAGGCTTTGAGTCAGAAGATCTGGGTTCAGGTCCTGCCTCTGCCATTTTACTTTGTGACTGCAATCCAATCCTTAACGTCTCTGAGCCTCAGTTTTCTCATCTGTAAAGTGAGGATTATATTGACTATAGTACACGCTTTTAGAGTTGTAAAAGCAAATTAAATGATGTAAGCAAAGTATTTTCCAAACTTTAAAGCACAATATAAATGTCAGTTATTGCGACTATTACCACCACTACTAATTAAATTCTTACTTTCCTCCTCGATAAAATGGGGATAATAATGAGCCCATTGCTCTTTACTTCAAGAGCCCATTGGGCTCTTGACAGGAAAGTGCTTTGACAACCATACACAAAGCACTGTAGAAACGTGAGTCATTATCATTATAAGAGCAACCTGACAGGCTAAATAGAGCTCTGCAGAAATATTCATGTATGAATAGAAAAATTTCTTTTGCATAACTTCGTAGGTCTCTAATCCTATTATTCTCATAAAAACCCCTCAGCTCACCTTATGTTGGTTTTTTGTCACTGATTAAATGCTGTAGAAATGACTAATCGGGGCAGCTAGGTGGCACAGTGGATAAAGCATTGGCTCTGGATTCAGGAGGACCTGAGTTCAAATCCGGCCTCAGATGCTTGACACTTGTTAGCTGTGTGACCCCGGGCAAGTCACTTAACTCTCATTGCCCCGGGGAAAAAAAAAAAAAGACTGCATTCCTATTCCAATCAGCGTTTTTGGTCTCTATCTTATTATTTTACTTCTAGATTCTACTGCCTCTGTGTCACCCCATTGTTTTCCCCTTTTCATTTCTCCTCTATTCATTCTTCTCTCCTCTGTTCTTGCCACCACTTATCACCTTTATTACTTTATGCTGGGACTATTTAACATCTTGATGGTTGGTCTATCTATCTCATGTCTTTCCCCACTCCAATCCACCTGCCACTCAGCTGTCACATGATCCTCCTAAAACATACCTCTGGCCTTTTCACACCCCTGGTCAATAAACTCCAGTGGCTCCCTATTACTCCCAGGAAAAAAAAAACCCTAAAATTCTCTGTTTGGCTTTCAAAGCCCTTCATAGCCTAGTCTCCCTCCTACCTTTCCAGGCTTGTTCCACCTTACTCTCCTCCACATGCTTTGTGATCTAGCGAATGACTTCCTTGTTCTTCACATGGGATACTCCTTCACCCAACACCAAGTGATTTCATTTACTCACTGCTATACCTAGACTTCTTTCACTCCTCTTCCCCCCCCCACTTCCTTCAAATATCAGCTAAAGCCCAATCTTTTATAAGAATCCTTTCCCAGTCTTCCCTAATCTTAGTGCCTTCCTTCTGATGGTATTTACAATTTATTTGCTTTTCACAGTTCTAACATGTTGTTTCTTCACACTTCCCCTCTCCCCCCCCCAAAGCTTCTAACCCATTAAACTGTGAGCTCTTTGAGAGCAGGGAATATCTTTTACCTTTCTTTGTATCCTCAGTACTTAGCAAGGTGCTAGGCACAAAGTAGCTTCTTAACAAAAGCTAATTAACTGATTAAGCAATTATTGATACCTATTAGAGAATAAACTTGGAGTTAGTAGACACCTATTTTCTTTTTTTTTGTTTGTTTTTAGTGAGACAATTGGGGTTAAGTGATTTGCCCAGGGTCACACAGCTAGTAAGTGTTAAGTGTCTGAGGCCAGATTTGAACTCAAGTCCTCCTGAATCCAGGGCCAGTGCTTTATCCCCTGTGACACCTAGCTGCCTCTGCCAGTATTTTTTTTTTTTACTGGAAATCAATAGATTTCTTATTCCTGAATTTGAATGTTATTTTACTTATTTTAATTATCCTGGGATTATGAATTCTGTCTCTAAAAGATAGTTAACTCCATTATGCTATTATACTATCATCTGGTTTCAAGTTATGGCTATGCACATCACAGTGAGACCTTGGACACTTTACTTCTCTCCATGTCTCCACTGTTTCATCCACAAAATGAGGAAAATAGTGTAATGCAATAGTAAAACTTTGTAGTTGGCATCAGGTGATCTGGGGAAAATCTTGGCCTTGCCACTCACTACCTTTGTGACCTTGTTATTTTACCTCTATAAGACTTAATTTCCTTGTCCAGAAAACTGAGGGGCTAAACTAGATCATCTCAAAATTGCCTTTCGAGTCTCAAATTCATTTTACATACACACGGAATTTCAATAGGTTAAAATGACAATAACGATATAATGCATTTACATAGTGATTTAAGGGTTACAGATACCTTTTGTGAACATTTACATCGTAAACATCACTTCCATTTTACAAGTGGTCCACGACCATTACTACCTGATGTCACACAGCGAGTGGCAGAAGCGGAAATCAGACGTGGACTAACCGGCTCCAATACCATGTTTTTTCTCACTCTGACATGGCACCCCATCTGCTGGGTCAAAGGTATCAAATGTCTTGTGCATCCTCTTGCTTATAATGTGGAAATGATCAGACACTGATTTGGGAGAATCAAGTCCTGCTCACTCCTGGAGTGTTTATTTAAGATTATTTTCAATAACCATGACATATATCAATCTGTTACATAAACAAATTTGAAATGCTTTAGAACACAAGATAGTATAACTTGCATTGGCAAAAACTATTAATCAGTTCAGGGTTGAATACTTCTGGAGGACAAAGACCACATCTTATACTTCCTTGTCTCACTCATAGTAGATATTGGATAACTAACCAAATTTGGTTTCAAATGATTTTTATGGAATGCTGATGTCTGTAAGTGTTGGAGTTTATTGTTTGATTATAATATGGCAGCACAAGAGGGCAGCAGTGCTCTCTGTGCCAGATGAGAAAGTCTAGATACAATTCCATAAGAATGAGTCCTATTAGAATGATCTTGCTGGTAAAATCACTTTTCAAAGAATTTGAGAGCCAGAAGGGACTTTTGCTAGTGCACTAGTCTAGCCCTATAGGAGTCTCCATAGGATTTTTCCTCTTTTCAGAAAATATCATAATAATATAATTCTCCAGCTAGAAGGGACCTTAGAGGTCATATCCATTTCTACTCTATTCAAGTAAAAAAATTCTTTGATCCACTGACCTCCTATACAATGAGCTCCCAGATACTTTTGTCCCACAGAATGAACTAAATTTCTTCCTTGTAGCAGGAGGGCACTAAGAGCAGATACTCATAGATGTGGAAGGGTTTGTGTGTTAGGTTCCTGCTCATTCCCTGGACTAGCCTTAGAATCACTGCCCTCACTCAGGTTTTTCATAGATCTTGGATCTCAAGTGAGGAGTGCCATCCCATACATACCTGCCCATCTTTCATCTGTCTGTTTATCTATTCAGTGAAACTCTCATCCATATCCTTCCAAAAATTCAACATAGGGAGGCCACCCAACATGCTGGAAGCCTTTCGTGATTTTTCTCCACATTGCAAGAAAACCAATGGAGCACTTTTGCTGTCCACCTGTCAACCACTGTTCTAACCACTTGACAAGCCCATCTTTTCTATCTATTATACAATTCCCTCATGACCCCCTTTCTTCCTATTCTTCTGAGTTCATTGGTGGTTTTATGCTGTAGCCTTTTCTACTGCCCATTGTGAGTAACCATAGCAGCAGCAGTAATAGTGATAATAGTTACATAGCAATACATTTCTTTTGTGTTATAATATATGTTTTTCAAAATGAGTTTGTATACATCCTCTTAAGCAGAACAGGGCTGATGTACTGGGTGAACATGGAGGGAACTGAGGAACCTGAGGACAAAATGTAAGGGAAGAAGCAGAGACTAGAAGTGTAGACTAGGTAGAAGGCTAAGAGTTTATAATCAGTGAAGGGGAATTTCCCAAGTCAAGATCTTGGAGTTAGGAGCTTTGGGCTGAGGATAATGACCATTTCTGTGAGTGGCTAATATAGAATAGAGGTGAAAGTCATGGGAGTTAAGGTTTATGAATTGAGAGACTAGGATTATAAAGATGGCAGGTCAACATAAGTGCTGAAGTCTCCAAAGATAATGGCTAGAATCGGGGTGGAGAAGAATACTGCAAGTCAAATGCAAAAGTTAGCAAGGGAGAACACCACAGAACATTCTGGAAGTTGATATATGACAATCAAGGCACTGGGGTAGGGTAACATGAAAAGATGGCATGAATTTCAAGAGAGTAATTGTAATAAAGTAGGGTCTTGTCAGATCATGTATGGAATTTGTGTTCTAATTCTCATCACTATATTTTAAAAGCAATATTGACAACTGGTAGTATATCTAGAGGAGAACAACTAGGTAGGGATCGTCTTTGGAGCAATGACATACTATAGGATGACAAGTTGCAGGAACTGGGCATCATTAGCCCAAAGAAGAAATGACTTTAGATTGTGACATGACAACCAGCTCAAGAGACTTGGACATATCACTTCAACCAAAAATTACTCAGGAACTTTTTAATAATGTTACCAAATTTGGTAATAAGGTTTCTAAATTTTTAAAGGAGATTTGTGTGAGAACAAAGTAAGGAGACTAGCATTCTTGGGCTGGTAAACCCATTTTGATGTCTATTTCTCAGAGATCAATTAGATCCCAAAACTGTGGTTACTTTGAATAGCTAGTTTTATTTGGATATATTGACTGTAGTACATTTTATTTTAAAAACAGATTACTTTATAACTCACACTTTCTTAATTTATTGAGAGAGCTCATAGGACTTTACAGATAAAAATCTAATGAATTCACAAACCCCCAAAGGGATAAATAGGGGGCAGATATTACTATACCCATTTTATAAATGGAAAACAGCAGGCTCTAACCAAATGATGGGAATTCTTTTGACTGATCCAAAACATTACGACAATTGACTCTGATAAAAGAAGACAAGAAAATGCTTGTTTAAATAAAACAATAACAATTAGCTCTGTTGTTCTTTCCCTATAGTCCCAGACCCCATCAAATGTGGTGCTGTGATAATCCCTTGAAGGCAGTGCTTCTGAAACTTTTTTATTGTACTATGCTGCCAACAAATTTTCTTTGACATGTATCCTAACATGTATGCATTTATTTGTAAGTTCCATCCATGTACTACTGTGTATATGGTGGCCAATAGTGTCAGATTCTGCAGAAAGGTCAAAAAGGATGAAGACTGAACAAAAAAAACCCCATCAGATTTGGTAAGAGATAATTGGTAAATTTGAAGAGTGTATCTTTGATTGGATAAGAAACAAAGGATAAGGATTAAGGCTGAGAATTTAGTGCTCTTCAGGGAAATGTAGTAACTCAAGAGACAAAGGGGTCATATTGAGGAGAAAGGTAATATGATCACAACCCATCCATGCCTGTTTATCTTCTACCACTAAATTTCCAGCTGAAAAATGAAATGTGAGCATGTTGGAGTGTGGGGAGGGTCATGGTGAATGCAGAGCCCACTGTGGTGATTAGAGAAATGGAGTGAGGCTGCTATGGATAGAGAAGGGGTGTGGAGATTTACCTGGACAGTTATTTTAGGTGTCTAGATTGGGATAGATTACATCTTTCCCAGACTAGAGGGCCCAGGAACCAATAGAGCAATGGAAAGACAGTGAAGGGAACCTTAGTGTGGGAACAATGAAGAAATTGGTGTGAGAAAATAATGGATTTCTAGGGGGGATGCAGAGATCAGTTTCAGTCCTTTCTCTACCCACCCCCACCCCCAGAAAGTTCAGCTTTTGTCTGGGATAGTCCCAAGGTAAACTCAGTGAAGAACCACACTTAGATACTGGACACTTCTGTCTTTTGCATACTCTTCCCTGAAGTCATCTGTAGAGTTCATTCTAATTTAGACCATCCTCAAGTCATGTCAACCAATGGAATTAAATGATGCTAACCAATTAGCTTTGATCAATGTATAATGATGCTCCTCTATCAAAAAAGGATAAAACCCTTGGCCATACCAAGGTTGCTCTCTTGCCCCACTCTTTTGGCTCTGAATGCTCTCTCAGTGCACACTCTTCCTCTTAGGACAATGTATGTATGAAGGCCTGAGACCGCGAGAAGTTAGGAAGACATGCAGTCAATACTTTACTGATATTTACTCTTAATTCATAATAAATGCTTACTTCCAAAATTGGTATAATAGCCATTAATATATAAAATCAATAAATAGCAATTAATTTATAAAGTATATGAAATATACTTTAATAATGAAAATATACTTAATGAAAAAAAAACCACAGTGGTTTTGTTATGTTGGAAACAAACCTATGATTCTGTGGGAAGGGGAATGTTAAGCCATCTTCTCACCCTTTGGTTACTCTTCTATCCAACTCAGGACTTCTTGGTATTATGCCATGGACCCCATTTTGGAGACTAACACTCAAGAAGATAAGAAAAGAATAGTCCTGCTAAAAGAAAATCAATCAACATGCTTTGATATCTCACAAATAAGGCCTAGAAAGCAACTAAAAAAGGTTTCTGTTTTTTATCTTGAATCCCAAAGCCCATTTGCTTTTTGAAGTTAGGAGCTGTAATATATTTATCAGCAATCAACATTACAATTTTCAGAGTACTTTCACAAAGAGTCATAGAAATTCTTTATCTAGTGTCAACTCAGAAGTCATCAATCCAACCCACACTCATGCAGGAATGTCCTCTGTGATATCCTGGACAAAATGTCATCTAGCCTCTCCTTGAAATGCTGATGAGGAATTTCCCATTTCTTCTCCCACCTGCAATCTACTTCTTTACAACTCTAATTTTCAGGAAGTTAACCAGGTAGGAACAACTCAAATGAACAACTAATAGCAATTTACCTTCTAACTCTCTTGAAGGTATATTGGGGTCAGGAGGGTGGTGCAAAATAATTTTCCCCCTCCCCCACTTGGTTACATCCAGGACAACAGGTATCAGAAAAAAGTGGTCCCCAACTGAGGAGGTTACTTTTTATTATGAGTATGGTAGGATACTCTTGGTTCAAGACTGATTTTTTCCCTTGGGTCTGGCAGAACTTTGAGAGTAGATATTATAAGGCTACCCTTAACTCCAATGAACACAGAGATGAGCAGGCCTGGGTCTCCATAGGAGAGTATATAAAAAGGAAACTAAACCTTCAAAAATGTGATCTGACTAGAGTTTAAGTCATAGGTGTGGCTTCAAGACTCACAGAATTTGGGATCCTCCACTTTATCTTGCCTGTTTCCCTTTCGGAAAGTTAAAATAGTAGCCCTTGTTCTAGGGCTTGCTTCTCTTCTATTCCAGGTGGGACAAGGAACATTACTTGTCTGTTCTACTTTTCTCAGGCAACTGCATTTCAGGACATACAGGACCTAGAATGAATTTTCTCTTTTGGGGAATAATTAATTTTTGGATTATTTAAAAATATTTTTATTATATATAACTGATTTTGAGGGGGTGGATTTATCTGTGTACATAGGAATTTCTCCCCAAAGTCCATGTGTTTAAAAAATATCAACTGGTCCTGGGTTCATTGTTGAGCTAAGACTTTCTCCCCTATGCTCCATGTGACTGCCAGTTTCCATTCTCATTCTCATTCTCTCTCTCTCTCTCTCTCTCTCTCTGTCCCTGTCTCTCTTCTGCATCTCTGTCTCTCTGTGTCTCTTGTTATCCTTATTTTCAAAGTTTAGCTTTCTGAATTCTCTGCCAGCCAGTTTGCAGAATATCACAGAAACTGTCTTTCCTGCTACTTCCTTCACCCAATTTCATGTCAGGGCCTCGATAACACAAAGAAGAATGTATTGGAATAGAATTTATTTAATACTAGCCACTCTTCAAATATCTTCCCGTTACACCAAATATAAACAAATTTTCTGAATCTTCTACCCACTCATCTTATTCCTTCCGTTGAGAGCCCAGAAAAAATATGTTCAGTCTTATATAGTAGGAGAGAAAGTAATAGTTTAGGAATCTGTGTCCTTCGTTGTAGTCATGACTTGGTCACTAATTAATTGGTGAACATGGGCAAGTTTCTCCATCTTTACAATGGTGAGAGAAGCTATTATTAATTACCAGTATCTTGGGGAGATTCAGAGCTCCCCTCTTCTTCCAAAGTCCTAAAAGCAGTCTCTTGAAGGAGATTACTAAATAATGAAATTGAATGGACTCTCCTTGATTTTGTGAATACCCCACCCAACCTTACAAGATATTTAATCTAAAGTGGGGAAGCCCACTCTGTTTTACTCAAGCTTGGTTGGAGATAGATCCTTTTGTCTAGATAGCCCAAAGTTGGGAGTGGCCTCAGTACAGACCTTGTCTGACAGTGACTGATGTCACCCTCAGCCCCTCATTGAACACCCACTCTTCTAAACTTGCGAGCCCACTGCCCTGATTGCCTTTGGTCTGAGAGATGGCCAAATGACCATCCTTTTATTAATAATTTGCCCCAAAAATGATGTGCCTCAAATCTTTTTGAACATCACAATGGAATTGAAGTAGATCATCTCTAATGTTTCTTCCAGCTATAAATTTCTCAGTTCTTGTTTAGGCTGGATTAACAATTCATTTTAGGTTTAAAAAAAAAGAGAAGATACCTCTATGTGACAAATAATTATGCCATATTTGTGTTTTAAAAATCATTCAGGCCAGGTTAGTTAACTCTTGAAAGACTAGCAGGCTTAAAACTTATCTCTTGTTCTCTATAGTTTCACATTAGAAATTAAAGGATACTCTTCACTTTCCTTTTTCCCTATTTGAAAAAATATATATCTTAATTCCTTTTGGTTTTTTAAGTACTCTAGTTATATACTGGGGGAAATTATGCCACTTAATTTACATATTTCATTATCCTGTCCTTCTGCATTTACATATTTCATAGGTTTTTAGGTAGACAAATGTTCAAGCTATTCAATGAAGAACACATTGAAGATATTGCCTCAAACTCTATGTAATAGTTGGCTGAACTTTCAATATTGTATTCTCATATTACTGTGTTTGTATTTTTTTGCTTTCTCCCATGATGCTAATTGAACTGAAGTCTTCATGAATTTGTGGCACAAAGACTTGGAAGAAAACCCAATGTCTTTTTTTTAGCATCTCACTGAAATTTCCATTTACTTTTATTTTTCTTATTCAACCAATGGTTATGCTTCTGCAATCGCTCTTGCCCAGACTCCCCTCTGAAGAGTAGTGACACTTGCTCCTCCCGCTATAGCACCCATTTAAACTCTCCACAGTGCAAGGCATTTTTTACATATAGCTAATATGTCACAGAAGCTGTAAAATTAACTTGTTTTTTAAAGAGGAAAATGATACAATTAATTGGATTACAAGATTAATATGAGTCCACAGGGTAAAGTTTGGATTGAAGGAATGCCCCAAATGAGAGCAATTTATAGAATCCTATCTGGAAGGGACTTAAGAGACTATGTAGTCACCCAACCTCTCATTAGATGCATGAAGAACTGAAGTGAGAACAGCTAAGTAATAAATAACCATTATTATTAATAACAGTAACTGGCACTTATATAGTATGTTAAAAACATCTCATTTTGTAAGGAAACAGAGGAAGGCAGAGATTAAGTGATTTGAATTCAGTCTTTCTGACTCCAGGTGCAGCACTCTTTCTACAACACCTACCTACCCAAGGATACAATAGTGGTGTCAGGGAGGGGATTTGAACCCCTGCCAAAGGATCACAGAATCATGGTTTTCGAGCTGGAGGAGACCATAGCATCCATCTCATCCAGAGATTCTTAGCCATATTTTGTTGTCATGTATCCTTTTGGCACTTTGACAAAACCTATAAACCCTTCCTGATAATAATGCTTTAATTTGCATAAAAACATCTTTACAAAGAAAAAAAATTACATCAAAATAAAATTGGGATATTGAAATTAGTATCAGACGCAAGATTTACACCCAAGTCTTTTGACCCCAAAGCTTGTCCTCTTTTCATTGTACCACACTGCCCCCTGGTAATAGGCACACATTTCTCTGGTGTGGTCAGCTCACAAGTGGAGTATTTTGCTTGGGTCAAGTAACCAAGTTCTGAGAAGTGTATTGATAAATTGGCAATACTTAAAAGGATAACCAGGGGAGACTAGAAATCATGCAATACAAAAATCCAATGAAACTGGGCATGCTGAGCTTGGAGAAAAAGTATGACAGGAGAATCATTGCTAATATTTGGAGAGCTGACATGTGGAAGACAGAGAAGTCTCATTCAGCTCAGCTCCAGAAGGCATATCTAGGAATAATGGCTGTAAAGTCGATTAAAGTAAATTTCACCTTAAGGTAAGGAATAACTCGCTAACAATTAGAGCTGTCAAAAAGTAGAACACGCAGCCTCAGGAGGTAGAAAGTTGCCCCTCACGGATACCTTCAAATGGAGACAGGATGATGCCTTGTTGAGGATGCTGAGAGACTAAGGGAGAAAGGGCAGGAGGAGTTCCTTTTAAGGTATGGGTTGGATTAGATGATTTCAGAAATCTTTTGTACTTTGGAGGCCCGGGGAGGTTACTCTCTGTGTGACATGCCCAAAGTCACGCAGATAGTCACATTAGAGAAAGAATTTGAACCCAAGTCTTCTGATTCCAGGGCGGGTAGGTGACAGTGGAGAGAATGCTGGCCTTGAAGCCAAGAAGACGAGTTCATATCCAGCTGCAGACCCTTACTGGCTGTATTACCCTGGGAAAATGACTTTACCTTTCTCTGCCTCCATTTCCTTAAATAAAAAATAGGTATAATAATAGTACTTACCTTCCAGGGTGGTTATAAGAATCAAATGAGACAATATTTGTAAAGTGCTTAGCACAGTGCCTGATAGATAGTAAGTGTTTAATAAATACTTTTCCCCTTCCCCCAAGGGAATGCCCTGAATCTGGATAAGTACTTTAAGAAATAAACATTATGGGCAGCTAGGTGGCAGTGGAGAAAGCATTTGCCCTGGAGTCAGGAGGACCTGAGTTCAAATCCAGCCTCACACACTTGACACTTACTAGCTGTGTGACCCTGAGCAAGTCACTTAACCCTCATCGCCCCCCCCAAAAAAAAAGAGAAGAAAAAGAAATAAACGTTATCGAAAAATTATCCAGACCCATTCAACTAAAGAAGTACAATAGTTTTTATGTTCTTCTTTTAGAATGAGTAATAAAAGAGTTAAACATGTTAGCACTCTGATTGCCTCTACCCTCTCCCTTCCTACCTGCCTTTTTTGTGTGGCTTCAGGAGATAACAGCCAGCAATGAATGGAGAAGTTCCAATTTTTCTTAGTTATTGTCTCAATCTGTTTGACTCTAGGCACAAAAAAGCAATACATTAGTTCGCATTATGAAGGTTATCTTCCCTGCCAGAAGGGCTGGACCATTAGTGTAAAAACTCCAGAAAGCCCTTGTGGTGTAAAAAGTAGATTAATCTTTAGAACATTCTAAATTCTCAGAAATTGTAGTGCCTTGTGCTCCCTCATTCCTTCTCATTATGTCATTAGTGTTTGTCTCATTAAAAACTAAGGATGGAAGAGAAATCAGGGGCTGTCTAGTTTAACCAGTCATATTGTTGCATCGTTTTTGAGCTAGCCGAGAAGTTAGATGTCCCCTGGTTATTTAACATGTTGAATTTTACATATTTTAGATGAAGCTGCAAGAGGGGAAGCGATATAGGGTGGTCACGCAGCTTTTCGTGCAGAGCACATGCAGAAATCAGACTGCCTTAACCTTAGTCCAGTGATCTTTCTGATATGTTTTATGCTTCCAAGAACCTATCAGAAAAATATAGTCAATGAAGTTCCTGCCTGAGATGTACTGAAATGTTTGAGGATTTCTGAGATGCAAGAACATGGGAGAAAGAGGTAAAGGAGACAACTAAGAAATATTTCCTGAATTGGCTTTACACAGCCTTCTGGTGATGGTCTCCCATAAATGAAACTCCATCACGGCCTTCTTAAAAACAATCAGACCTTGGACAGTGGAAATTTTGAGTATTCCAACACTAACTCATCAGGAAACTAACAGTCCAAACTGATGTTATTCTAATTTTGATAACATGGCTCATCAATTAATTAAGCAAGTAGGCAATATACATTTATTAAATACTTACTGGGTATCAAGCAGGTACTCTGCTAGGCACTGAGAATACAAATCCAATGAGAAAAACAATCCTCATTATCAATGACAGTCTTAAACTTGGAGTCATATAATCATAAATTGAGAATTGTACTGGAATTTAGATATAATTTAGCTTATCCTACCAGTTTTACAGATGAAGAAATTGAGGCTGAGAGGGCAACTTGCTCGAAGTTTGAGGGTATAAAAGCTGAGCTTAGAACCCAGGATCCTTGGATTGCAAATATAGTACCCTTCCCATAACATCATATTATTGGAGAGCAAGGTTCAATTTTTGCCTCAGCTGCTGTGAGTTCCCAGTGTACCCTGTGACATATCACTCTCTCCAAGCCTCCATTTCAATTTCTTTAAACTGAAGACAATAAGATAGAATTTATAGGAAAGTGTTTATCAGATGTTCCCTAAAGGTTACTTCCAAATCTAGTCCTATCCTCCCAAAAGTTGTCATTGATAAGCCATAGTAATAATTCATTCAATTAGAAAAAACACTTCACTTGACTTGAATAGCAAAATGATTTTGAATCTACATAGCCTCTAAGTAAAACAAAAAAATTCCAATAAAAGATAAATGCATTGCATTCTACATTTATTTAATCTTAATTTTGAGTAAGATTAAATTGTGTAGAATGGAGAGAAATCTTACACATTTAGAATAGCTTTCTCCTAAAGAAGATGGATATCAAGTACAAAATTACCAAAATACCATATCAATTTTCTCTATAGACTTCAAAAATATATATTTGCTTTAACAACTAATCATAATCAACCAACATTTTTAGAGGATGCACTAAGCTATTATAATTAAAATTTAAAAAGCATTTTTACTAATAAAGAATTAGAAGACTCACAATTTTGGTGAAGTGGAGGGCACCTATAAATAATTTCTAGACCAGTGGTTCTCAAAGTATAGTTCAGGGACCCTTGAGGGTCCCAAAGACCTTTTCAGAAAGTCCAAGAGAGCAGAATTATTTTCATAATAACACTTTTCAAATATACTACATCTCTAAATATTTATCAGTATGTTACCTACACAAACAACAGCTTTTGGGGGACTTTTCAATAATTTGTAAGAGTATAATGGGATAATGAGACCAAAAAGTTTTAGAACTACTTCTCTAGCCCATCTAGAACCCTTGATGTCTTAGAGATGAGGTGGCTGAAGTTCAGGATGGTAAAAGACTTGTCTGTCTTCTAAGGTTTAGGGGGCTACCCAGCTAAAGGTGACCAAATGAAAGATGGTAATATGGAATTGAAGCTCAAGAGAGAGTCTAAAACTGTGTGTGTGTGTGTGTGTGTGTGTGTGTGTGTGTGTGTGTGTGTGTTGAACTCCTTTGGAAGTCTGCTGAACCCCCTCTCAAAATTATACTTTGAAAGACATAATATAGAATCCACAGGATTATTTTAAAAAACACACAATTATTTTGAAATAAAGGTATATATTATTTTCCTATCCAAGTTTATGGGCTCCATGAAATATATCCATGGATCCCATAGGGGTATGTGAGCCCCAGGTAAAATAATCCCATGTATAGAGGAAAAGAAAAGGCCCCAGGACAGGCCCTGTCTTTATTCTTCTAAAGAGTGTTTTATAGTTGTATTTATATAGTAGTATTTATGTCTTGATAGGAAGACTCCCAAATATTTTATACATTCAGTAGCTATTGTGAGTAGACTTCCACTTTCCATTTCTTGCTAAATTTTGTCCATAGTAGACAGGGCTGATGATTGGTTTTATACACTGAGACCTGAATGAAGCTATTGACTGATTCAGTTTTAGATGAATATATAGAGTTCTCCAGGTATACTGTTATTATATTTTGTTATCTGAAAAACAATAATCTGTTTTCTCTTTGTTCTTACTCATTCCCTCAATTTCTTTTTTTTTCTTGTCTTATTATTACAGTTAACGTTTCTAGAACAATAAGAAATAGTGGTGATAATGGACATCCTCCTTTTCCCCTTGTTCTAACTGAAAAGACTCCTGGTATTTCTCTATTACACATAAGGCTGGCTCTTGGTTTTAGAGATACTATTCATAGTAATAAAAAAGTCCATTTACTCTCATGTTTGTTTGTTTGTTTGTTTTTAGTGAGGCAATTGGGGTTAAGTGACTTGGGGTCACACAGCTAGTAAGTGTTAAGTGTCTGAGGCTGGATTTGAACTCAGGTTCTTCTGACTCCAGGGCTGGTGCTCTATTCACTGGACAACCTAGCTGCCCCTACTCTTATGTTTTTAATAGAAATGGGTGTTGTATTTTGTCAAATGCATTTTCTGAATCTACTGATAAAATCATGTGAGTTTTATTGCTTCCATTAGCAACATGGTCGATTGAGAAACAGCATGGAGTTGAGAATATTAGAGAGGTAATCACAGTGCCAGGAAGATCCATATTGAGTGCCCATTTTAGATCACTGTTGGAGTAAAACTGAGGGATCTGGTCTCCTCTGTGACTTTTCACACAGCCTTTTAAGTGGAAAGTCCTAGAGGATCTTTTTGACTTCAAAAAATTGTCAAATCGACATGATAGTAGCTATACTGGTATCCCTTGGTTGTAACAGTATTCACTGAGTAAAAATGACAAGCTACTATTAATTCAGTAAAGCTTTTAAATAAACCCATGTTTTATTCATCACAAAAGCATCTTATACATTTGTAGCAGTAAGAACTACATTGATATCCATTTTCTCTTTCTGCTAAGGGCACCACCATTCTCCAAGTCTCCAAGTTTGATGTTAGTTTTGTCTCCTCACGCTTCCTCATTCGACATATTCAATCAGTTGCCAAATCCTTCCAATTCTAACCTCCACACTCTCTCTCATATCCAATTTCTTCCTTTTCCTCACATAGATACCACCTTAATGCAGGCCCCGTGCCTCCTCCCCTAGACTATTGCAACAGATACTATATTGGTTTCCCCACTTTAAGTCTATCCGTACTCCATTTCATCCACCTACCACAACCAAAATGATTTTCCTTAAGTGTAGATGTGTACATATCATTCCTCTATTCAATAAACTCCAGTGGATGACCATCGCTTCAAGGGTAAAATAGAAACTCTTCTGTTTATCTCTTCTTTTAAGCTTTTAAAACTGGAACCCAACTAATCTTTCAAACCCCCTTACATTTCAATCTCCTTCTCACACTGTGGTGTCCAGCCACACTGACCTTCTGTTTATTATACATGAACACTTCATCTCCCATTTCTTGGAGCTGCTGCTGCTGCTATTCTGCTACTTTGTTCATCTTCCATGACTGGAATGTGTGGCTCCTCACCACTAACCCACAACATCTCTCCTTTCTTTCAATATGCGGCTCAAGCACTGCTCTCTACATGAAACATGTCCTGGTTTTCACAATTGCTAAAGCCCTCCATCTCAAAATGCCTTTATTTATTTTCATATTTATTCTCTCTATTTTTTTGCGGGGGGGGGGGGATAGGGCAATGAGGGTTAAGTGACTTGCCCAGGGTCACACAGCTAGTAAGTGTCAAGTGTCTGAGGTCAGATTTGAATTCAGGTCCTCCTGAATCCAGTGCCAATGCTTTATCCACTACATCACCTAGCTGCCCCCATATTTATTCTCAAAGACAGTGTTGACTAGTGGACAGAGGCCTGTTCTTGATATCCATAAAGCTAGGGTTGAAGTCCTGAGACAGTTGGTGGTGCAGAGGAAAGAGTGGTGGGGTCTGGAGTCAGGAAGACCTGGGCTGAAATATGGCCTCAGTTTTTCAGTTGTGTCAACATGGACAAGGCACTCAAACTTTTGTCTGCCTCAGTTTCTTTAACTGTAAAATGGGAATGATAATACCATCTACCTCACAGGATTGTTGTGAGGATAAAATGACATGATCTTTGTAAAAACCAAACCAAACCACAGGACCTGGCACAGTGGTACAGCCAGTTCCCTTCTGTTCTGAAAGTTACTGTCTGCGTGACCCTGTGCAAATCATTTAATCTCCCAGTTGGTCTTTTTGTTGATCAGTCATTTCAGTTGTGTCTGAATTTTTGTGACCCCATTTGGGGTTTTCTTGGCAAAGGTACTGGAGTGGTTTTCCATTTCTTTCTCTAGCTCATTTTACAGATGAGGAAATGGACTTAAACAGGGTTAAGTGACTTGCCCAGGGTCACACAGCTAGTAAGTGTCTGAGGCCAGATTTGAACTCATGAACCAGATACTCTATTTACTATGTCACCTAGCTGCTTCTCAGTGTTTTAGGAAATTCTTTAAGACTATAAGTTGCAAAGAAGGAGCTGACTTGAATTGGGATGGGGAATTTCTTCACCTAGGAATTCCTTACGCCAGTGCAATTATCCATACGGTCCCTGTGTCTGTTTATTCTGCTTTATAGTATCTGCCCCAGGAAACTATAAGCTCCATAAGATTTTCAATTGTTTCATATACTTTATTTGTCGGCTCAGTACTTACCCAGCATGGTCCCTGGGACATCAGAGGCACTTGATAGATGCTCATTAATTGATTAAGTCAGTCTCCAGGATGTCAGTCAAGAACTACAAAATAAGGCAGCTAGGTGGCACAGTAAATAGAGAGCTGGCCCTGGAGTCAGGAAGACATCTTCCTGACTTCAAATCTGGCTTCAGACCCTTACTAGCCATGTGACTCTGGGCAAGTCACTTCACCCATTTTGCCTCAGTTTCCTCATCTGTAAAATGAGCAGGAGATGGAAATGGCAAGCCCCTCTGGTATCTTTGCCAAGAAAGCCCAAATTGGGGCCACAGAGAATTGGACAAAACTGAAAATGACTGAACGACAATACAGAAAGTATGTTTGCTCATTTGAGGATTTGCATAGAGACAGGCAGTCATAATGCACCTCTAGGTCCTTGTGGCTCTACCTATGGGGAATCTGTGGCAGAATAGAGATATTTTAAATATCATTTTTCATATTAACTGTGTGAACTGGGAGAGTCATGAATCTTCTGAGATGCAGTTTACTCATCTGCAAAGTAGGGCCAATAATCCTGACACAATCTAATAGGGCTGTTTGCGAGGATCAAATGACATAACTCATTTGAAATTGCTTAATAAGTTTAAGCAAAGGGTATTATAATACTAGGAAAGAATACATCATAAATATTCTTTTACTATAAAACTAATAATTTTGATCCTTTCCAAATATTTCCCCTTCCTTTGGAATATTTTGTGCCAAATGACAGTTTCGCTCCTGGCAGCTTATTTATTTAAGTGATTTTGTTGGGTTGAATCTTTATTTGAGTATCTTGGAGCTGATGTCTGAGGGAAGCTATAGGTGTATTAAATACTTTATCCATCTCTGATAGCTTTTTTAAGATTTCATCTTCTTCCTGCTCTTTGATTTTCTTTCTAGAAGTCTTTGTTTAGTGTTTCTCTATTGATTTTGCTCTGCAGCACAAACCAAAAAAGTGGTCAATGGAATGGGCTTCTGGAATGAAGCTAGAGATAAAAGCTTCAGCACACTGGATTTTTCTGTCATATTTAATTTACCATTCCAATGCTGATTCCAGCTGAGTTCAATACTTAACATGCCTCTGGTTAGTGTTTTTATTGGTATTTGAGTATTTGGCTCATTACTATTCTGATGCTTTCTATCAGTCATTTACTTTTTAGGGTAACTGTGTTGAAATTGCTAAAATATATCTTTTTCTGATTGTTGGCACTATAATTATTATTATTTTTTTTAATTTTAAAGAAAAGTTCTTACTCAGGGCATCTTCTTTGTGACTATTTTATTTTATCAGGCTGTGATTCTTCAACTTTTTTAGACAGTTTTGGGGAGGAGAAGGGGAACAGAATTTGGAATCCAAAGACCTGGCTTTAAATCTGGCTCTGCCACTCACTTTGTGAGCTTTCCTTAAGCAAGTCACTTAACCCTTTTAGGTCCCAGTTTCCTTCTTTATATGCTGTGGTTAATAACATAGGCACTATCTACCCCCAGAGGACTAGGAAGATCAAAAGAGAAATGTGGATGTGAAAACACTTTGCCAACATATAGTAGTATACAAATAGTGATTTAGGTATTTTTGGAGGGTGGGAAGGAATCATAGCTGTGACTTTATTGGCACCCAATGAACTCTAAGCATAGAAATTCCTTTCACAAATGTAGATTGGCAACTTCTTTGTAAATGAGTGATGAGAGAGTTGTCTGGGGGCATTTAAGCTCCTTTACAGGTCTACAATTCTGTGGTTTGTGAAAAGGTATTATCAAATTTTGGGTAGACAAGAAACACTTTGTGGTCACATTGATTACAGCACCAATGAGATATGAACAATGGGGATAATAGAAATCTCGTCTAATGTCACATGAAATGTGAAGAAATTGTGCCAGAGAGATTTGAGATACTTGCTCAAAGTCACAAAGCTAGTTTAGAATCAGAACTCTGGTCTCTTGGTTCCTTATAAAATTGTAGTAATAAGGAGTATTATTGTAGCTGACATTGTTAAAGTGTTAAAAGTTTTGGCAAACTTACATAGTTACCTATTAGATCTTTGCCTCAAAGCAAATACTTAATGAACACTCTTTTTTTTGGGGGGGGTGGCCAATGGGGTGATCTTTCTTTTTCCTTTTACATTTTTTTAAATTTATAGAATAAAACAACATTTCCATAACATAGTATAATAAAAAAAATGACTGCATGTGAAACTACAAATCTATTGTGTGCAACATGCTATTCCTTTAAAATATATATATATATATATGTTTAAAAAATATATATATATATATATATATATATATTTCCTTTTTTTCCTTTCCTTCCTCTCACCGCCCCCCCCATGGCTATACAAGTAAGCATGTGTGTGTGTGTGTGTGTGTGTGTGTGTGTGTGTAAAACATCATTCTATGCATACTTCTATTTATCAGTTCTTTGGATACAGATAGTATCTTCCTTCATGTGTTCTTTGTAGTTAATTTGGGTATTTCTAATAGTCAAAATGACTTATTTGCTCAAAGTTGTTCTTAAAACAATCCTGCTGTTACTACATACAACATTCTCTTGGTTCTGCTCATTTCAATCTTCATTATTTGGTGCATCTTTCCATGTTTTTCTAAGATCATTGAGCTCATCACTTCTTATAGCATGGTAACATTCCATCCAAATCATATACCACAACTTGTTCAGCCATTCCAATGGCACACAAAACTAGCAAAGAGCAAAATTTCCCTATGAATTAATGCAGATTGGAACCTGCTTTGTAATTTAAAATCTTAGAGTGCTGCCCAGAGCAGGAGAGTTTAAGTGATTTGCACAGAGTCACACAATCAGTACAAATCAGAGATGGGACTAGAACCCTCTTCCTGACTCTGAGGATGGCTATCTGCCCATCTTATTACTCCATTTTATAGATGAGGAGACTGAGGGTCAGAGAAGTTGAGTGATATGTCCACGGTCACATAAATAGAACATGTGAGAGTAAGGATTTGAATCTAGAATTCATGATTAATCAATAGACTCATGGCTAATGTTTTATTCATTATACCATGAATCCTCTCTAAAAAATGAGAAAAGAAAGTTTAGAGGGAAAAAAGATGGTCATAGACCAAGTGGTCCTACCATCTAATTTTAGTAGATTGATCTTGCTAGATCAGAAGTATAAAACATATGGCCTGTGGCTGCCCAAGAATGGACTGAACCAGATTAAAATGTTATTGGGAAGGAAAATAATTTAGAATTCATAGTTTAAAATTTTTATTTTAAACTATTTTTGCATATAATGAAGGGAAAACAAAATATTAAAAAAATTTTTTAAAGATGGGAAAAGGAGAAAAAAGTAATTGGAAAATATTTAATAACAATAACAAAAAGCTACAATAAAACATAGGTAAAATTACATTTTAAAACTAAGTCAATATGTGACCTACAGGGATCCTTATGTACAGTTAAATGCTCCCATATCTACTTGGAGTTTGACATTTATTGATCTAGATGATATCAAAGGTCTCAGGTTCAAAATCTGGGATTATATAATCTCAGATGGAACAAAATGTCTACTATGACCCCAATATCTTCTTGACTATCTGGCTGGATGACGCTCATTAGTCTTTTATGACCCTATTTTTAAAGCAACAGGAGCCAGTGATAACTGCTGCCTTTTATTTTTAATCAAACAATTCTGGATGCTAAGGAATGAATTCTTCTAGGAAATGCACCATAATAACAATGAGAACAACAATAATAATGATAACAATGTCAACAAAAATAATATGAACTAGAGCAATGATAATAATATCAATTATTAATCTTGGCCAAGGAGAGGGGGATAAGACATTTTCATTTGGTAACACAGGCCTTGCTTATCAGGAACAAGTCTAATACTAGGGAGGATCTCAAGTATTTCAGTGAGTGAGATCCAGAGACACCCCCCTTTTTGGATCAAGGCAGTTCCCTTGTTGCCTTAGTATAAAAAAAGCACTCAGGTTGGTGGTGAGAATGAGACTGTGGATCATCTGAATTCCTTCAGAACTCACCCATATTGAATGGTTTTGGCAATCAAAGATTGCCATGTATTTAGGAGAGGGGCTACTTTCTTCAAGAGGTCATGCTGAAAATTCTTGTAACCCTAGTTCTAGAATTCTATAAAAGGGCTGATTTTGCCCCCTAATCATTGGAGTGATTGAGGTATTTTAATCACAAAGTTATATACACAAATCTATGTGTATTGTGGGGTCAGAGGGTGATATCTAAGAAGCCTGATAACATTTTTGGTATTTTGTTGTTGCCTTTGTCCAGCATTTCCTTTCAAGAATTTCTGTCTACACAGCCTCACTGCATCAAAACTTTGCCACGCTTTCGATTTACTCATCTAAATTGATATACACTCCATTTTTTATTTTATTTTTTTTAATGTTTTTTTAATTTTTATTTTATTTTTGAGGCAATTGGGGTTAAGTGACTTGCCCTGGGTCACACAGCTAGTTTAGTGTTAAGTGTCTGAGGCTGGATTTGAACTCAGGTCTTCCTGAATCCAGGGCCAGTGCTCTATCCACTGCGCCACCTAGCTGCCCCCATTTTTTATTTTAGAATTATCTGCCTACGGTATATACAATACCAGTGCTCCATTTTACTTGAAATAGATATTTAGTTAAAAACAAACCAACTAGTGAGTAGGAAAATTGATAGGAATTTAAAGAAGGATAAAGGACAGACATAGCTCTAGCCCAATGATTCTTCCTCTTTTGTGAACTGCTTATCAATATTGCTAATTGTTGTTTAGTCCAGGCTATGATTTTAGCAGTGTTAGGGAACTCCTAGGTTGGAGATTCCATCCACCAGGAGAGATCAGCGATCCCATTTGTACCTATAGTCTTTGAATGCAGGCTGACTTGCTCATGATCACATAGCTAGTATGTATCTCTGGTGGGATTCAAACTCTGGTCTTTTTAAATACAAGCCTGACCTATCTTTTGTGCCATATTGCCTCTCTATAAACATACAAACTTAAAAAAACCTGAGGAATAAATGTGTCTAGGAATATCAACTTAAGTTTTGATTTTTTTACAATTAACTATCTATCCTTTGTGAAAATAGTACTTAGAGATACACATAAAACTTCATCTCATATATAATAACCAAAGCACTTTTATAGCCTGGCTTCACCACTGACACGAACTAAAAAAAAGTGTGCCAGTCCTAGAATACAGGCTATGGTTTGAAAAAGAAAAATGCAGGTGATTTAGTAATAAAAATATATTATTAAAGCCCCAAATGAATACCAGTTAAAAGGAAATATAAAAAGAACATTGACATAAACACAAGAACGCAAGTCCTAACATATCACATTTATTCTCATTTCATCACAGCTGGGTTTAGGAATACTGAATTTCCCCAATAAATCACAATTATAATAACATCTGTGCTAGAAGAACTTGGAGCTTCTGTGTCTATACAAGTCAATATGAGCTGTGCTATTTTTTCATAGCTGTTCTTAGGATGCCCTGGAAAGGTCAACCTGAATATAACATGGACAGAGAAAGGGGTCAAAGTTCACTCTTGGCTCCATCATATCTGGTGTCACAGCGTTTAACCTTGCTTACGCTTGACCAAAAAATAACAACAGTAACAAAAAATTCAATTCCCAGAGCTAGAAACTGAAAAAGTCTTATTTTCACTAGTGTTTCTTGGGGAGTTTTATTTATTTCTGCATTTGTATTCAGCACATTTAAGTGATGGAGGAAATAGATTTTCCTCTTCTATCTGCTGCTGGAAACCTATTATAGAAACACATAGATAGAAGGTCAGAAAATATAAAAAAGCAATGGAGGGAAAACAGAATGAAATATTAGTTTTGAGTCCAAGGACCCTCTGGTGTGATAATAGACTATTTCAAGAAGAGATCAAATGGTGATTTCACAGAAACTCAGAGCTTGAAGGGACCTCTGAAATCACTTAGGCCAATTTGTAATCGACAGAAATTCTCTCTATAAATCCATGACAAATGGCCATCTAGCCTCCAAGCAAAGACATTTGGTGATGGAAAAATGTTGTGACCTTTACTGGGAAACCCATTTCATTTTGGGGCAGGTCAAATTATGAGGAAGATTTTCCTTTATTGATATGAACTGTGGGACTTTCTTCCACTCTGCTACCCACTGGGTTTAGTGGTGTCTTCTGTGGTCCATGAAGAACAAGTTTAATAGCCCTTCAAAAAACAACATGAAGAACAATTATCATGTCCATCTCCCTCCTTCCACCCCTCCCCCAACATCCATCTTCTCTCAGCTAGTTCTCCAGTTCCTTTAGCCCATTCTTGTATATTAGCCTAGCCACCTATTGTGATTGCTAATTGGATTTGGTTTTATTTTATTTTATTTTTTTTTGGTGAGGCAATTGGGAGTTAAGTGACTTGCCCAGGGTCACACAGCTAGTAAGTGTTAAGTATCTGAGGCCTGATTTGAACTCAGGTACTCCTGACTCCAGGGCCGGTGCTCTGTCCACTGTGCACCTAGCTGCCCCCCTGGATAGTTTTAAAGAAATATTCTTGAATTTTCCTCCTCCCATAGCATCAATACATTAAATTACTTTTAATTTTTATCTCATCTAGTGACTCCTTTGCTTTCTTTATAGGCCTTTCTTTCTCTCCCTCCCCACCATTTCTTAGCATGGAGTCTCTGTCATTGGCCTTCTGCTTCTCTCCATATAAACTCTCTTTTTCAAATCCATTTTCATGGTTTCTAATATTAATTCAATTTTATTAACACACCAAATCTATATCTTTTGATCATAAATTCCAGGCTCATATCTTTAATCACTGATTATATACTTTAATTTGCATTATCCTGACCTCTCTTCAAACTTCACATATCCAAAATTGAATTTATTTCCCATACTCTTGTCAAGTTTCTGTCTCAATTTCCCTATTTTTTCAAATGACAGCACCATGTTCCTAAGTCACACAAACATTAAGCCTTGAAGCATCTTTGATTCATTCTTCCATCAAGTTCTTTCGCTTCCTGATTCAATTCAATTCAACTCAATTCAACAAGCATTTATTACGTACCTATCATTTGCTAGGGCAGTGTCAGGGGTTGGGGGGGGGAAAGAAAAAATAAAAATAGTGTTTTCTTAATCTCAGGGTATGTGTCTGGGGTGAGATGAGATGTAACATTTAAACAAAATTAAATCTAGGTAATTTGAGAAAGTGGATCACTGAGATAGTTTTCATTAGTCAATAAGTTCTACTGATTCTTCCTTTGAACTCTGATCCATCTTTTAATTTCCATTTCTACCTCCATCATTCAAGCATCCATCCCCTCAAATATGAATCACTATAAAACCTGGCTTCACTGTCTAGCAAATTCTCTGTTTTTTAGAGATACAAAATTTCATGTCATTCTCCTGTTTAAAAATTGTTAATGGCTCCCTATTACCTATCATTTCTGCCTAGTTTTCACAACTCTCTGTAATCTCCTCCCATTCTATTGCAAACAAATGAGGGGTTTAGGGATGAGCTTCCTGTAACAGTGGCACTTGATCTGAGCACTCTGCCAACCTCCAATGAGCTTCCCTCCATTTGAATTCCACATAACACTTAGGAAATGTGCTGCACATGTCTAAGATCAGTGTTACTGAGAAGACCTAAGTTGGTGAGTTGCTTGAGCTCAGGAGTTCTGAGCTGCAATGGGGCTAAGCCTATTGAGTATCCAAAATAAGTCCTTCACCAACATGGAGACTCATTCTCCCCTCTTCCCCCCATATGAAGCCACGGACCAGTCCAGTTAGAAAAAGGTCAAAGTTCCAGGTCAATAAGCAGTTAGGACAGCTTATCACTTCTAGCCTGGGACAAGAGTAGCACCCAGGGCACTCCAATCATATACATACATAAACATATATACACATACATGTATACATTCTCTTGTATCCTTATCTTTCTTCAAGACACAGCTCAAGTGCTACTTTCTATATTATACCCTCGCTGATCCCTTCAGTTTCTCTAGTACTCTCAGCCCCTGAGTTACCAGTACTAATTTTTTTTTTTTAATTTCATAACCTGTGCGTCTATTTCTCTAACAAAATGTGAACTTCTTGACGTCAGGCTGGTTCTGATATTGTGTTCCTTCTGAGTGGCATAGTAGGTGCTTTAAAATTTTGTTGATAGACTAAATAATCAATGTACTAATTCCTTCCTATGTACTAATAGTCAGTCCCTGGATTGGGGTCCTTAACTCTTTTTGTGTCATATACTCCTTTGACAATCCATTAGAATATACAGACCCCTTCTCAGAATCATGTTTTTAAATGATAAAATAGAATACATAGGATTACAAAGGAAACCACAGGTTATTTAAAATACAGATTCCCCCCCCCCATCTCATTTCATGGAGTCCTGAAATCTATCCACAGAACACATAGGTCAACATTTACTCAGTCTGAAAACTCCCTCAGGGAAGGGCACCCATTTCTTTCATATTCTCTCTCTCTCTCTCTCTCTCTCTCTCTCTCTCTCGGTACTAAGTATATAGAAAACACTCAATTGATATTTGTCCATTAACTGTCAGAGGACTCACTATATAGTGAATATAGTTAAACATATTAAACAATATTGGGGGGGTATTAAATTAATTGGAAGAAAGAGTTCTTTCCCTAAAGTACTTTCCAATCTAATGTGGAAGACAGAGGAAAGCACTACCAAGCCATGAATCTGCAGAGAAAATACCCAGATATAACCAATGAAACTGAACAATAATATACAAATACGTGTTAAAAGGCTGACGGATCTTGGTGTAGGGGTTGTGGTGGTGAACAAAGATAACAGATTAAACAAGGAAGTTTTTAAGGCACAAGTAAATTCTAGCTGTGAGAAATGGATTGTGGAAAAGTTTGGAGTTGAGAAGAAATGAATTAAATTCACAGGAATCTTTGAAATTTCACAGAAGTTTATCACTAGAAGGAACTTTTGAATACCTCATTTGGCAATTAGAAATCTAATCCCATAGAGATGGAGCAAATTGTTCAGGGTTACACAGTTAGTAAGTGACAGAACTAAATTTATGCAGGAACATGTAAGTCTTCAATTAGGAGACTTTATTTGATCTGGGAAGCATTTAGAGGATTCTAAGCAACAAAGTAATCATATGGGTAACACTTAAAGAAGATGATTCTTATTGAAGTATGTTTGATGGATAAGATTGGGAAGAGACCAGAACAGGAAGATTAATTCAAGTTCAATGCATTTGAGGTTCAAATCAAGCTTGCAGTTAGAATGAAGAAAACAGTGAATCTGGAAAAAAAATATTATGAAGAATATTAGAGAAAATGGGGTCCTTATAGACCACATAGAAATATGAGCCTTTCAGGCCCTAAAAAAGTACACATTTGTTATTTGGTGGGCTACTTACGTAATATTCCATGTGCTTTTTGCTCCCCAATGGCAGAAATGAGGAGAAAGGAAGAAATGCCCAGGTTAGCCCAGAGTGAATTTATTTGTTCAAGACTCCTCTCTGTTATGTCCTCTTTATCAGCCTCTAATTCTTCATTTTGTGTGTCTTTTTCCTAGCATTATTTCTACTGTAGTTATTTTTCATCTTACTTTGCAATGTATTTCAAGAGTTTGTTTTTGTTTTGTGTTTTAAGCATCTTTGTAAGGTGGAATCTTTCTGCTTGAGGTAAATGGCTTTTATTATTGTTCTCTTCTAATAAAATAACTACCATGATCTTCTAAGGAGAGCTGCTACCAGGGAAGTAAGGGCAGTAGGGATCATTGTAAACCTCAGGTGATCTTCAAAATTGGTCTTCCCAGCCCATGCTGCTCATACTTTTTTCCCCCCCAGGAGTAAAAGTCTAAGTTTCCAAATGGATGTGGATGTTCTCCTTTTCAGATCTCCCTGTGGTCAACTAGTCTATTGATCATATATTAGAGATAGATTGCTAGTAGGGAAGCTAGATGTTATCTAGTCTAAGCCAAGAAACTGAGGTCTAGGAAAGATAGGTGACTTGTCTAAGATCACAGAGGTGGAATTTTAACCCAAGTTCTCTGACTCCAGAGTCCTTTGCTCTTTTTTTCCAGCGAGAAAGGGAACAGAAAACAAAGCAAAAAAAACAACCTCCATAAAGTCAATGAAGTTCAGGGAAGAACAAAAGGTAGAAATACTCTCAAAACTCAAGAACCACCCCTGAATAACAGAATTTACAATGCATCAGTGTTTATATTTTCTTTGGATCCCTTTTCCCTTGCTACCCTATGTTAAGAGCTCACCTGATTTTTTCTTTCCTCTTTGTATAGTTTCATACTTCTTTGTTACAGTTTTATACCTCTTGATTGCTTTGAGGCCTGCTAGCTCCTGTCCTCTTCCTCCTCTTTATTTTGCTTAAGGCAACACTGTTTCTATCTTTTGTGGAGAAATTTCTGACTTTGAAAAACATCTTCAAACACTTTAAACAAAGGCAAACAGCAAGCCAATGGTCTCTACTTTCAGATGGGGTAGGAAAGTCAGCATGAGGCAATTACATACTCAGAACCAGAAAAGGTGGCACCGAAAAGGACCGTTTGATGCACAAAGTCCAATCTCCTCTTTTTGCAAAGGAGGTAAGGGTCACACAGTTTGGTAATGGCACACCCTATCTTAGAACTCAGGTCTCCCAATTTCTAGTCTATTAATTTTTATACCTTAGCTTAGTACAATGGAATTACCAGTTTTCACTAATTTAAAGTAAGACTATTACCTGGAAGGGTCAAACTCTTGCTGGCTATCAATTAGCATTAATTAGTTTGCCTGATTCATAGATTGTTAGAGCTGTATTAACTCCTTTTTCTTTGTTGCAGCAGGGACTTGGATCAGGGCCTGAGGCTGACATTTGTATAACATATGATTACAAAGAGTTTTACATCCATTAAATTCCTTTCAATCACCCTGTGAGGGAAGGAATGAAATTATTACTCTACTGTACAGACAAGGAAATTGAGGCCATTTTAGCTAATGACTTGGGTAGTCACACAGGTTTAGGAAGTGACATCAAGGACTCAAACCCAGGCCTTTTAGCTGTTAAATCCAGCTCTCTTTCCAAAGTGTCAAGCCGGCGTGCTGTGATCATTGCTCATCCAAGCTCTGTAGTCAATTTCAGTAAGTACCTATTTGTAATGACATTAGATTCCAAACCCTGTCCCCCATTGCCTAGAAGAGAATACTGACTCTGGAATTAGAGAAACTGGGTTCAAATTTCGAGTGGGACACTAACTATATGACTTGGAAAGAGACATTTCATGTGCTTAAGCCTCAGTTTGCTCAGCTATAAAATAGGGCTATTAAATAAAATAGACTTTGGTGTCTTTTCCTCCTCCATAGTAGAGAGGAAAAAAATCCAAATGATTATAACACAAGGTACAGTGAAAATTAGGGCAGCTAGGTGGCACAGTTGATAGAGTGCAAATCCTGGAGTCAGGCAGACTCATCATCCTGAGCTCACATATAGTTGTAAAACCCTGGCATATCACAACTTTGCTGCCTCGGTTCCTTCATCTGTAAAATGATCTGGAGAAGGAATGGGCAAACCATTCCAGTATCTTTGCAAGAAAACCCAAATGGGTTCATGGGAGACCTCAGACACAACTGCAAACAATTGAACAACAACAACAACAGCAATCAAAACTATTGAAATACAACCTTTCCTCAATCCATCCTTTATACTGTTGTCAGGCATTCTTATGCACACATTCTTCTGTGGAAGTAGTTTTTAGTAGCTCCCTTTGTTCCAAATAATGGTCAAAACTCCTTTTGTTGGGCCATTCTAGGTGCTCTGCCATCTGGAACCAGACCACCTTCCCAGCCTCCTTATGATCCCATTCGATCCTCTCATCAGCCAAACTGACTTCTTACTCTCTCTTCTCCAATGCTTTCAAATCTTTGCTTTTCCATACATTTCTTCCTATACTTTGAACATCCTTCTTCTCCTCTAAAATCCTGTAGAGCCCACTTCAAATGTCCTCTTCTCCACCTGAAGACTTCCCTGATCTTCCCTTAGGGGAAGATCATTTTTTTTTTTTGCCTTTGAGTACAATTTCATTTTTCAATGCTCTGAAGTACTTCCTCTTTAAATTATATATAAATATTCAATGTATCTATAATTTATAACAGATCTCACACACACAAGTTATCTGTTTGTGTCTTATTCCCCTCACCCATGACTCTAAATCTCATGAATGCAGGGACAATGTTTCCCTATTTTTGTCCCCTTCCTTTCTACTTCCCTTTCTAATTCTTCTTTTAGCACAGCATCTTCTATGTAGTGGATGCTTATTAAATATTTTGTGAATTTGGTGAAGAGTTGTACAATTGATTATATTTATTCATGTATAATGAACTCACTCTCAGCTGGGAGGCAAGGGCAGGCTTCCCAGTCACAGAAGGTTCAATTGGAAAGGGCTCAAATAGATTTAGTACAACATCTTGGTGGAACAGTAGAGTGCTTACCTGTATAAGACCCTGGTTACTTAAACTTTGTCTGCTTCAGTTTTCTCATCTGTAAAATGGGGACGATCATAGCATTAGCCTCACAGGGTAGTTGTAACGAACAAATGAGACCATATTTGGAAAACACTTATCATAGGACCTGGCATATAGTTGGTGATTAATAAATGTCTGTTTCATTTTCCCTTCCCCCTTTCTCCACTGCCAGCACTAGTGACTTGTTTAATATCAGAAACATTATGAAAGGATGACATTAAAGAGACATTACCATCTCTACCCTAAGGACCAGTAAACCTTTTCATATGACATGTAGCTCAATCCTTCCTTCCATATATGATATCTATGCCCATTCGAATGCAAGTGTCTTCAGAACAGGAACTGTCTTGCTTTTCTCTTTTTATCTTTAGCACACAGCACAGTCCTTTGCACACAGTAAATGAATGATAACTTTTTTTCATTCATTCATTCATCCTCCACATAGCTGACAAAATAAGCTTCTGAAAGCCCAACTCTAACCATTTCACTCCCTGAACACCACTATTCTATGGTTCCCTATTGATGCTCCTAAGATAAAATACCAGACCCCCACAGCCTGGCATTAAGGCCCTGCCCCATCTTGCCATCAACCTTACATGCCTCAACCAGAATAAGGTTGTTTTCCAAACTCAAAATGGCCCATTTTTGCTTGTGTCATCTGCATAGGTCACTCATCCACCATACCTCGACTATATTTCCTCTCCTTTTTTCCTTTACAGATCTTCCTCTTCCTTTAGTTTTCAGCCCAGTTACCACTTTCACCTAATCCAATTCCACAATATTCATTAAGCATGTACTATGCAGAAATGACTGTGTTGGCTCCTGAGGATTCAAAGGCAAAGTACTAAACAGTCCCTGTCCTCAGGGGGACTGAAGAGTTACAACATGGACACATACATCTGAGGAAGGAGAGACCAGCAGCAATTAGATCATCTCCCAAGATTCTTTTTTTTTTTTTTAATTCCCCCATGGCCAGTTGAAAGTCTTCTGTCTTAAATCAAATATTCAGACAGCATTTTGTCTATATCTCAATTTTTGTCTTTATTACTGCCCACCTTGCCTCTTGCACATGCCTAACACTTTCATCCTACTGAAGAATATAAACTTCTTGAGGGAAGGGATTTTCGTTTTTATTTCTGTATTCCCTATATCTAGTATTGTGCCGAGGCCATATTAGAATAATGTTCAGCAGAATGAAACCTCTTGGATCTGTCCATTCCATTATCGTGGCAGATTTTGGACCACGATGAAAGAAATCAGTAGGGGAAGCTAGGTGGCACAGTGGATAAGGCACCGACACTGGACTCAGGAGGACCCCGGAGTTCGAACCTGGGCTCAGACACTTGACATTTTCTAGCTGTGTGACCTGGCCAAGTCACTTAACCCCAATTGCCTCACCAAAAGAAAGAAAAAAAAATGAAAAACTTTGGGGGCAGGTAGGTGGTGCAGTGGACAAAGTACCAGACCTGGATTCAGGAGAACCTGAGTTCAAACCTGGGCTCAGACACTTGACACTTACTAGCTGTGTGACCCTAGCTAAGTCACTTAACCCTCATTGCTCTGCAAAAAAGAAAAGAAAAGAAAATAAAGAAAGAAAAAAAAAAGAAAAGAAAAAAAGAAATCAGTAGGAATTGGAAATACCCGAGGAGAAAGGGCATTCTGGGCAAGAAACACACTGGAGGGTGTGCTTGGAAGAAGTAACTTCATTTGATTGGAATACAGAATTCCTGTAGGCAGGAGATAAAACTATTTACCTCAATAGGACATATACTAAAAAGGAAGATTAGAATAAATAAAGTTGTTTAGATCTTTACACATCAAGTAAAGGTGTTTAATATATTTTTTCTCTGTGAACAATGGGGAGTTGTTGAAGGTTTTGAGCCAAAGGAAGACAATGTTGTAATACTTTAGGAAGACTAATCACATCAATGTATTATGTAGATTAGAACAGGTACATATTAGAGGCAGGAAGGTCAGTTAGTGGACTGCTACAAGAGTTCCAGGAGAAAGGTAATGAGGATTGAGATATTGAGGGATATAATATAACTAATGCCCACTATTATATATTGTATGAGAAGCTGACTTTTTATCTTTCAAGCCCATGAATGGGATATTACCCATGTTAGGGGAAAAATGAGCAGGGATATTTTACTCAGTTTCCTTATTTGTCAAATAAATTATTTTGTTTATTTGCCTAAGTAATATTGACACAGATAATGACTGAAGTCAATCACAATAGAGCATTTCTGGGCAGCAAGGTGGCACAGTGGATAGAGCACCAGCCCTGGAGTCAGGAGGACTTGAGTTCAAATTCAGTCTCAGATACTTGATACTTACTAGCTATGTGACCTTGGGCAAGTCACTTAACCCCAATTGCTTCACCAAAACAAACACAAAAACCCCCAACAGAGCATTTTCTTGTGCGTGATACTCATTCATGGTCAATTTGAGGTTCAAACTAAATCCCCTAACCATCACAATTTATTGTGTCTGTAGGAATCACATCTGGACATTTAGGGTTCTTTGGGAAATCCTTTCCTACTGGTTACTCAAGAATTTTTCAATGAGATATGATATTAGAGTAGAAAGATCTGGGCTTGGAATTAGGAAACCTGAATTTGAATAGTGGCTTGGAAACCAACTCTGATTTTGTGCAAGTAGTCAAACTTCTGTGAACCTCAGCTATAACATGGGAATACTATTTATATTCCCTACCTCATGGAGATTTTCAGAAATGTGCTTTTTAGAATTTAAATTACTATGCAGAAGGAGAGTGGAAAAAAACGGTGATAGTTACCCTAGCATGCCCCCCATCATTGGTTGGCTCACTTGTCAATAAGTATCAAGCCAGCCAATAAGAACACCATCAATTAAAAACATCACTGGCTACCCTTGTTGTTGTCCTTCAGTTGTGTTTACTCTTCATGACCCCATTTGAGGTTTTCTTGGCAAAGAGACTGGAATGTTTTACCATTTCCTTCTCCAGCTCATTTTACAGACGAGAAAACTAAGGCCAACATGGTTAAATGACTTGCCCAGGGTCACACAGCTAATAAGTGTCTGAGCCCAGATTTGAACTCAGGAAGATTAGTCTACCTGAATCTATGTTGCTGTTTGCTAACTAACTCAATCTCTATTTACAGTTCAGACAGCAGTAGTATTGCTGGATGGAGGAAAAGGGCCTAGAGTCCTCCCCTTTAAGTACTGCTACTAATACAACTACAAACAACCATAATTTATCACTGGGTTCCATTATATGCCTGGCAGGAACTTTGACATGTGTGCTGTATTATTAGCATAAACACAAATTAGCAAGGTTTTAAAAGAAGGTTACATTTTGTTTAGAATACCATGCTTCTCTGAATAGAGAATCATAGATTAGAGCTGCAAATGGACCTTTCAGGGAGGTCTGTGTTTCCAAATTCTTTACTTTACAAATAAGGAAAGTGAGACCCAGAGAGTTAAAATGACTGGCCCAAGGCCACCAAGTTGTAAATGCCAACAGCAGGTTTGAATCCAAGGCCTCTCACCAGAAGTTCAGTACTCTATTCCACCATCGCATTGTCTCTCTAATTCTAGGCACACTACCTATAACCAGGCGTCCTGATCAGTATCTCACCAGTGGACCCCAGTGGCTCTGGAGGAGAGAGTGAGGAGGGTGACCTTGCACAGCCCTGCCTCACTTTAATCCAATTCACTGCAAGTAATGAGATCGCCCTGATGTCACAGTCCTCTTTGAGAAGATGGACAAACAATGAAATCAACAACATGTAACTCCCATTTCTATAGCTCCTCATTGTTAGATCACTCCCAACAGTCCTATGTTACTAATAGGTGCTTTTTATTTATACTTTTTATGTTGTTGTTTTTGTTGAGTTGTACCTGACTCTTCATGACTCCATTTGGGGTTTCTTAGGAAAGATACTGGAATGGTTTGCCATTTCCTTCTTCAGTTCATTTTACACATGAGGAAATTGAGGCAAGCAGGGTTAAGTGACTTGCCCAGGATCACACAGCTAGTAAGTGCTCTGAGGCCAAATTTAAAATTGGGTCCTCCTGACTAGATCTGGTACTCTATCCACTGAGCAGCCCCACCCTTTTTGCCCGAAGAAGAAACTGAAGATCAGATAAGTAAAGGGATTTACCCTTCCTCTTCAGCAAATCACACAGAAAATATGCCTCAGGGGTTGCGATTTGAATCTGAATATAAATCCAGTGCTCTCTATCTATTATACCACTCATATGCTCCTAAACATTGACTTCATGGCTAGCTTGAGATGCAATAATGTCTAAAGGATGGGATCACTGGACTTAGAGTCAGAAAACCTGGCTTCAAATCCCACCTCAGATTACATACAAGATGTGTGACTCTGGATAAATCATTTTACCCCTCTGTGCCTCAGTTTCCTCATCCATAAAATGAGGAGGTGGAATCAATAGCATCAAAAGTCCCTTTTAGCTTTAAATCTCTGATCCTATGATTGTCTCAGAGCTTTCCTCCTCCACATTCCAGGTGGTTTTTCTCTGCAAGGGGTCCCCACAAATGGTGCCAAAGACACATACACAGATTTGGAAATATGTCCCCATTACTATTGCCATTTGGAACAAAAAAGCCTGAAAACAGCACCACTGTTGATATTCGAAACTAATTTGCTCAAGAAAATAAGACTCTTAGGTGCAACGGTCTCCTTTGTCTTCATTCATTTTCCCTCCCTACCAGCAATTTATGAATTGGATTCTATTCCTTCTTATTTTAGAATCTAATTCTGGGAACCCAGGTCAGAAAAGATATCAAAGTAAAAAAGGTCTGCCTGTGAGTTTCTTTTGTATGTGTGTGTGTGTGTGTGTGTGTGTGTGTGTGGAGGCAGGGGGGAGGGGGGAAGAAGAGGGTTGTATGTTTAAAAGTGAATGTAAATGCTTGAGACAGAAAGAAAAAAAAAAGAGCCCTCATCTACATACAGCAATGGTGGGGGCTCATTGGATCTATATTTTTCAAGCTCTTCATGAATGGTGTACATCAGTTGCCCGGATTCATTTTGCAGCAATCTACTCACTCGCCAACCTCATAGAATAGTTTTCCTATCATGTAAACATGGCCATCACAACTGGAAAACGTGAGTGTGAACAGAAACCAGGAGAGTCAGCGAGCATCTCACAGAGCAGGCTGACTTTTGACAACCAAAGTCCAAAGAGTTTATTTAGAGCGAGTGTTTGAGAAAGGAAAGGGCAAGAAAAAAAGTACGGGCCTTTCCTTTTGTAAATCTCTCATAAAGGCTCAAATCAAATTCTCTTGGAAACTTGGACCACTTCAACAAATGCAGCTCTGCTTTTTGTTAAATTCAGGGCAGCTGTCTGCTGGAGATCCCTATGGTACAAGGGCGTCTATGAATCTTATGAGCACATTAATAGTTTTGGTGATACATATGAAATAGGTGAAGGAAAGAATATAGCTCATTTTAAGTGGTGATGTGAAGGTGTCGGTGGCTGACTTAAGCTGAATGATTTAATGTAGCCACAAAAAGGCTGCCCAGCAGGATGGAATCCTTCTTAATTCATAAAAGAAAATAAATGCAAAAGTTTGATCAGCTCCCCTAGGGTACTGATTCATACTGAATCACTCCCTACCTCCTCTGCCCCATAAAGGAAGCATATAAGGCAATACACTTTTCAGAGACTATAAAAGTAATGAGGATGCACTATAGGTCAGAATGGTCAGCCTGTTAAAGGGAAGATGTTCACAATGCTTGTATGCTCTGTGGTCACCAGTGAGTCACTTAGATCTCCAAGAGAATGCTTCTTCTTCAGGACGCTCAGGAGAGAGCAAACAGAACTTACCAAACACAGCAGCAGCACTTATATTTATTGGAGTCATTTAAAAAATGTGTCATCGGTGTTACGCATGAAGGAGTTTGCTTTAGGCAGGGTTTGCCTGTGGCTTTAAGACTAAATTTTATACTTGCTGGGAAGGGAAAGCAGAGAGCTTTAATCTAACAAGATATATATGCTTCTGTATACCTTTAGTTCAGGATGTGGAGGGCTAGCTTAAGACACTCCTTTACGTGTTAAAGTAAGGTTTTATGAAGTATGGGGTGTTCGCCTAATGATCTGTTATATTGTCTGTTGAGTTAATGTTTGTGCGCTGCCTCCAGCAAGTTAACATTTATGTTGCAATATGTTAAGCTCATGAATAAGCCTGATGGGAAAAATTGTGGGAATATTGAGGCAGATGACTGGGACACATCTGTTCTCATGGAAAGAACCTGTTGATTAAGAGGACAGGTGACAAGACTAATTCAAGTTAAATCAAATCACTTGGACTATTCTTTGCTTCCATTTCTTATTTAGCCCCTCCTGTCCATGCTTACACTATCTAGAATGACTCCCATCCAGTCCCACCCCAATCTTAGGGAAGAATTTTCTTTAAGTCCCAATTCAGGTACAGATTCATTTTGCCTTTGTGGGTCTCAGTTTTCTCTTTGTAAATTAGGTGATTGGACAGGTTGACTTCTGAGATTCTTTCCAATGCTAACTCTCCCAATGTGTAAAGTACCATTGCTTTAAGATGATGCCCTTTCAAACAGGAATACTTTCTTGCTAAATTAATTTTATGTTGCCCAAAAAATTCTAAGAGGAATTTACCCTGACTCAGAGGTCCTGAGACAGTCATTGCTTATTTTGAGTGTGACAAACTGTATATGCTATAGAGATCAGGACACTATAACTGTTCTCTGATTATGGGAGACAAGTAATCTATGTTTTTGATTTACAGTTCCTGGATAGTGAGTTACCCCAGCTCACAGGTTTTTCTTCAGTCATGCCTTGTTGAGACATTTTTCTTCACCATCTTCCCCACAGATACTGAGAGTTGTAGTGGGCTAGTGTGACCTAGATTGTTGTGTAGATTTTTATGTTCTTATATATTTTTATTTACTTTAATATACTTATGCTGGTAATGTTATTAACATACCTCTTGCTTTGTTACTAAATAAATGATATATGTGTAATAGAAAAGCGTTTTTGCTTTATGCAGTGAACTGGCCTGAGGGCTAGGCTCATTGTCCCTAGGATAGGGTGCATGTCTCTCCCCCGCCTTATCACAACTTTGTTCATCATAATCACTATCTGGAAGGTCATAAATTTGTTTCAGGCTTCAATAATCCACAAAGGAAGAAAAGGTCTAAGGCAATATTGACCCCTGCTCCCCTACTCTATAGAGAAGAAAATATAACTCCAAGCAGCACTACCCCCACCCTAGCTGACTTGCCAGTAAATATGTATATTCCTGACTCTATTCATAATAGAAAAGACCCAGTGATTATTTTAGTTATTGGTTTGTGTAAATGGAAGTATATTGATGAGGGGTCAGGAACTAAACTGCTAAGTAGGGAGAATATTTTCCTTCACAAAAGGATTACCCTGAGTGTAACTTCATGTTAGTGTTTTTTTTGTTTTGTCTTGGTGGAGGCAATTGGGGTTAAGTGACTTGCCCAGGTCACACAGCTAGTAAATGTTAAGGTCTGAGGTCAGATTTGAAGCTTCAGGTCTCCTGATCAGGGCTGGTGCTCTATCCACTGCACCACCTAGCTGCCCCCATGTTAGTGGATTTTATGTAGAAAATTTGGCCTTTCAGTGTGAGGGCAGGTTAGAATAAGCGAGCCAGCAGCACATAGAGGAAGTAAGCAATCCACATGTGCTGTGGGAGAAATGGGAGGCGCTATATCATGGGAGACACCCATGTACCATTACATGGACAAAGTCTCAGAAGTCAATTTATTGCCCAGACTTACTCTGCCAAGATCTTTAGGCAGTCTAACCTCCCTTGAAGAAATTATAGAATAGTTTACATGCAAATGGAGCAAACGTTAAAATACCATTTTATCATGTTGTTATTGTTGAGATGTGGGAGAAAAGCTACAAGAGGAGAATGTAGAACAACTGAGTAATCATAGGAAGGAAAGAGGTATCAGGCAATCTTCTGTTCAGAGAGGCAGATGGCTTCTCTCAGCTTTTGCCTGATAACTGCAATAACATATCTTAAACTGGTAAAGGGGCAGCTAGGTAGCACAGCACAGAGCACTGGACTTGGAGTCAGGAAGACTCATTTTCAAGAGTTCAAATCTCAGCCTCAAACACTTATAACTGTATGAGTCTGGGCAAGCCCTAACCCCATTTACCTTAGTTCTTCATCTGTAAAATGAGCAGGAGACGCGTAGCAAACCACTCCAGATCTTTGCCAAGAAAACCCTGAGTTGAATATGATGAAACTATGCAACAACACCAACAAAACTGATGAAGATATCATTGTCTGTTACCTAGTCTTCTAGGGGAAATGATAGAGGAAAGTCGCTTTGAACATTGGATGGAGGGAATTAACAGACCACTGGGTCTTTTCTATTAGGAATAAAAGCAAGGAATGTTCATATTTACTGGTAAGTCAGCCAAGGTAGGGGAAGTACTGATTGGACTTGTATTTTCTCCTCTACAGAAGGAGAGGTAGAAGCCACTAGACTTTAGATCTCTTTTTCCCTTGTGGAGCCTGAAATCCTGATACTAATTATGATCTTCATAGACAGATGGTTTTATACTGAAGAAATGCAACTGATGCAGGGTAGGGGTGGAGAGCAATCCACACACTCGCGGTGTCAACGACCTGGCTTCTGAGACTCTAAGCAGCCCTCTCTGGTATACTTATCATAAATGTATATTATAGTCATTTGTGGTTAGGTTTCATTCTGCTATTATCTAGAAAGTTCCAAGGAGGGAGAGGTTAACATCCTTTCCAAACTTTGCATCTCCCTAATCCCAGTGTTCTTCACAACCTTATTTGCTTAATACATGTTGGTTGAAAATTTAATGAACTTGTCAAATGAAATTTGCATAGATTTTTACTTATCTTGTCATTTGCTATGAGAGACAGCATAGGGTGGGGGGAGGATACTGAGAGACCACAGAGCCTGGAGGACCAGGGTTCACTTGTCTATGAAATGTACTGGCTGTGTAAACCCTGGGCACTTTTCAGAGCTATTATGAAGTTTCCAAGTTTACCTGCATAGGAGAGGGAGGCTGCTCACTTGGGAATTCCCTTTTCAAATGAAATAAGAGGTACAATCCCTATCCCTGCCTCTATCACTTGCATTACATATTCCTATCCTCTTTAAGTAAGGGATAAATGACACATAACCAAAGAACTACAAATTAAAGCCGACATGTAATCATTTATATGTCTATGCAACAAATTAAGAAATTGTGGGGCAGCAGAGAGACCTCTTGAAGTTGGGATAATCAGAAAATGGCATTCTGGTGAAGGTAGTGTTTGAGCTGCGATTTGAAAGACATGCAGAACTTCAAATGAGCAAAAATGGTGGAGATGACTCTTGGATTTTTGTCAAACAAGGGACACAAAGTGAGAAAGTACAGTGCTTGGAAAGAGAGGGATATTGCAGATTGGCTAAGTCAGAGGGCTTGTTTGGGGGACCAGTAGGAAATAAGAAAAGGCAGATTTTTGTCTCAGTTCCAGGAGGACCTCTAGGGAAAGTAATCTGGCAGAGAAGTTTGGGCTTTATTTAGTAGGTATAAAGTGCTTAATGGTAGTTTTTCATTTTTTTTGTAGTTTTAGCAGTGTTTGAGTAACAGGACTAAATCATAGTTATAACTGGCATTTATGTAATATTACTTGAAATATCTGACCATGGAGTCAAGGCTGGCTTAAAGCTACAAATGCAGAAACTGAGGCCAGAGAGGTTAAACTATTTAGTGGCAGATTTGGTACAAGAATTCAGGTCTCTTCGACTTTCCATTCAGTGTGCTTTCTCTACTACATTCTGCACATATAGTGATTTTCTTTTCAACACTGTTTTCATCAATCAATCATCAAACACTGATTAGGGACTTACTCCATAGCAGCATGGCATGGCTCTGGGGGACACAAATATAAACAAAGAAACAATCTCTATTTGCAAGGAACCTACATTTCAAAGGGAAGACAATATACGAATGGGAAATGTATGTATATATGTATATATATATATATATATATATACAGAAAATAAATTTTAAAAGTTATCTAAAAAGTATTTTCAGAGAAAGGGCACCAGTGGTTTGGAAGAATACGTAAGGCTTCATGGAGAAGGTAGGAGTTGAGCTGGGTTGTGAAGGAAGAAAGGGATTCTATGAGGGCTGAGGGGGAGGAGAGAGTGCTAGCTATGGTGCTGCTGACGGTGTTGATGGTAGTGATTGTGATATTATTGGTATTGGTAGTGCGGTAGTGATGACAATGGCAGTGGTGGATGGTGTTGTGTGTGGTAGTGGTAATGGTGGTAATGATGGTGGTGGTGGTGGATGGTGATGTTAGTGATGATGGAAATGAGCACTGAACTGTAACTCTCTCTCACCAGTTACCAATGATCTCTTAATTGCAAAATCTGATGATCTTCTCTCAGTCCTTAGCCATCAAAACTTACTTGCTAAGTAAGCACTTCATTTATGCTTGTTGACGTCTTCTGGTCACCCTCTCCTCCTGGATCCTCTCTCCTCTCTCCTCTTTTCAGTGCGCTGTCTGTCCATTGACCCCTTTTCTATCTCCTTTACTGGTTTATAATCATATACATATATCCTAGCGGTAGGTGATCTCCATTGCTTTTGCACTAAGTTCCCTACTTTCTGCTTCTCTCTGTCTCTTGGTTATCTCATCAGGTTTCAAGGGTTTAATTATTATCTCAGTGCTAGTGAGTACCAGAGAGTCAAGCTCAGTCACACCTGAGTTCTATCTGGCCTTGCTAGTTGCCTATTGCATATGAGTATTTCGGGGTTTTTTTTTTTTTTTTTTTTGGGTGAGGGCAATCGGGGGGGTTAAGTGACTTGCCCAGGGTCACACAGCTAGTGAGTGGTTACGTGTCCTGAGGTTGGATTTGAACTCAGGTCCTCCTGACCTCCAGGGCCAGTGCTCTATCCACTACGCCACTAGCTGCCCTCTTGAAGTATTTCTAATAGTCGTCTGTAGGGTTATTTAAATTATTTTCTAGGCATTACATTGTATACTACAGCAGGGGCTTACATCCTTTCCTTGATGGAAAATGATCCAATTTCCCCAAAGTTTTATGATTGTTGCTGGTGAATGATTGACAAGGCAAGTATAGATAAGATTGAGGAGTAGTATTATGATCTGGCTTGGAGAATGGTCAATCAATATAGTACTTTTATCATCATTAACACACGTTAAGTATTCACTGTGTGCCAGGTACTATGCTAAATTCTAGAGATACCATGGCATCAGAGGATATGGGTTTAAATCCTGCTTTCAATACTACCTTTGTGACAATGGGAAAAACACCTAGTATCCCTGGGCCTCAGTTATCCTTATCCATATATAATACATAGGGGCTTAATAGATGGCCCCTTCCAGGTCTACATCTTTGAACCTCTAACGTCAACTACTGAGATAACTAAAGAAGAACCTCTGCCACGTGATATCTCTTCCCTGCCTTTACTTACAGGCAGACACATACACAAGGAAATTTCAGTCCCTTTGTTTGCAACGGACTCATTATTTTGTGTGTGTGTCCACAGACAAAGAAAAGGAATGTCTTTTGAAAATCGAACAACTTACCATCGGAACAAATGAGAACACCCACCAAAAACAAACAAACAAAACTGCTGTTTCCCCAGCACATTGCGTTCTTTTAGATACCCGATACTTGAAAAACCGTGAGGGATTATATTAGAAGATTTCTTTTTCTTTTAATTCTAATTAAAGAGGACAGGAAGAAATCTGTTTGACATACAACCTGTGTGAATTAAAAAGCCAAATTAGCAAAGCAAATGGCTGGAGTAGCAGCCCCAAATTATGTCCCCGGCAATTTTTTTCAGCCTAGCCTTATTTATCATTAGCCAATCCAGCCAACTTATATATATACTTGTCATTCTCATGTTGCTACCTCACTTGTCCCTGACCTCTCTGGATGACTGCTAGCCCAAGGGATGGGGAGGGATGAGATTGAGGAGAGGGAGGGAGAGAAGAGGCAGAGTGGAAAGACTCTATTCAAGCTTTAATTCTGCCTAATGCAATAAAAATAGGCAGAGATGCATGTTACTTCTATTCTTCATGAACTACTATGTGTTTAAGACAAAAATGAAACTATTACTGACCTCATAAAGATCACATCTGGTATTATTAACTGTTAAATGGGGATATGATTGGCTTTTTGCCTCAATTCATCCTGTCCTTACCCATCTATACAATAATGACAATAGTCCTATTATATTATATTAAGGTTTACACAGATCTCTCCTTTCAGCATGATGAAAGGTACCACAGGTTTTGAAGCTATTATTTACATTCTAATGCATGAGGCAATGAGGCTTACTGGCCTAATAAAAGAAAGAGCTGGGGCTATATCCAAGGGTTCCTGACCCCAAAGGAGCAGCAGTCTTCTAAGGCAGTATGCTGTCTCTATACCTTTTTTCTGTACCAGAAGTGTCAAATACCCAGTCCTCAGGCTGAATCAGTTGAAAATGTAATTAGGAAATTTTTAGCAAAATAAATGAAAACACAATAGAACACAGATAACTGTTAACACGTGGTTTTCCAAGTCAACATACTGACAGCAGGCATGGTTTAAGGCCCCTTTTTGCTTGAGTTTAATATCACTGACAAACCAGTGATGCCAAACTTAAAACCAAAATGAGTCCTTGTGAACGGCATATTGACTTAGAAAACCACAAATTAGTATGATCCATATTGTACTGTATTTTTATTCATTTTGTTAAACATTTCTCAATTTCATTTTTTGCTTATTGCCTTGAGTCCAAAGTTTGACATATCTGGGCTATACCATTTACCTCTGACTCTACCTACTACCCTGACCTTGGGCAAGTTACTTAAACTTCCTGAATCTTTATTTCCTCATATGTAAATGAGAATATAGGACCAGATTGGCTCTGAGGTCCCTTCCAGCTCTAAGTCTATGATTCTGTGATAAGCTAAATTAAAACAGACCTATGAATATGGGAGAGAGAATAAATCAGTGGCACACATGTACACAACACAACAAAAAGAAGGGATAAGTTAAGGGAGGAAAATAAAGAGATCCATTAGGAAGTTTAACTTGGGTTGCTGGAGGGACTTCAGCAAACGTTCTATTGCACAAGTGGGCCTGGTGCTTAGAAGAGATATCAGGCCATGGGATAGAGATCTATGAGTCATTTGCATTAAGTTGCAGTTGATGTCTTCAAAGTGAATGAGACGGCTGAGAGAGAGAGTGGATGGAGAGTCTTGGGACACCCACATGATGGGGCCAGGATAGATGAGGATTGCACATAGCAAATGACTGGTTTAAAACAAGTAGAGTCTTTAGTGAAAGGGGAAGAGAGTATCAAATAAGAAAAAATTATCAACAGGACTCAGAGCTGATAGAGACTAAAACATGTCAAAGGAATGGGACAATTATGTGACTCGAGGGAGAGGATTCTGTAGAATGGTGGTAGTAGTGGTGTGGGTGAAAGTTATAAAGGATGAAGGAGAGACTGGAAAGAAAAGAAGTATAGACACTGAATATAGACTTTTTTCCCAGGAAATGGCAAAGATTGGATATGAAGAAGGCCATGGTTAAATTAATAAAGTCATAAGGGCAGAGGGAGGATAACCAGAAGATCATTAGATGTCTACAAAAATGATGGGTATATTGGGGCAGTTAGGTGGCACAGTGGATAGAGTACCAACCCTGGAGTCAGGAGGACTTGAGTTCAAATCTGGCCTCAGACGCTTGACACTTACTAGCTGTGTGACCTAGGCAAGTCACTTAACCCCAATTGCCTCACCAAAAAAAATTTTTTTTAAAGTGACTGGGTATAATCTGGGTCTGCCTCTAAGTAAAATGTTCTTTTTTACTATACTACAAGTCTATTCCCTCTGAGTCTCATTATCAATTAGCTGGCTAGTAAACACTGGAAAGCAATCTGATCTTCTATTCATTTTCTAGGTTGTTAGCAACATTATGCATACCAGATTCCCCACTTAAAAATATACATTTATGTTTGCTTTTTAGGAGAAGGTTTTTGCTTTTTTCTGACATTTGTGAAATTTTTAGTCAAAGGAATGAATTCCTAATGGTTGATTTAAAGCCATAATGATAAACCAGTGGTAGAAAGACTTAGGGAGAACTTTCTTTAATCTCTTAAAAATAATATCACAGAAGCAGAGCCAAGATGACAGAGGAAAGTCAGTGACTCACCTGAGCTCTCCCCAAAATGTCTCCAAATACCTTTAAATAATTCCATAAGACAATTCCTGGAGCAGCAGAATCCACAAAATTACAGGGTGAAATAATTTTCCAGCCAAAGACAACTTAGAAGATCAGCAGGAAAGGTCTGTCACATATGGGTGAGAGCGAGTGCAGTTCTGCACAGGCTGCATCAGCATAGACAAGACTCCAGTAAAGCAGGAGCAGGCCTTGGAGCCACTGAATCTGCAGCTGAAGTGGCTGGTTTCTGGAGCTCTCAGCCCACAGATGGTAAGAGAGTCAAACAACTGGTCAGAAAGAATATTACAGGGGTCTCTTTGCTAGCACTGGGTTGCTTTGCCTATAGACAGATTCAGGTTGCCATCCTGGATAGTAGTCCCAGGGTGAGGAGGAGCCACTAGCCACCAGAGTTTGTGGCTGCACTGGAGCAGGGATCCTCAGAACAGTTTCAGGGCGGAAGTGTGTTTGTGGTCTTGCACAGGCCAGAGCACAGGCCAGGAGAGTAGAAAACACACCTCTCCTTATATCGTACCATCTTAGAAGAATTGAGAACTTATAGGTCCCTAGAAGTATCTCTGAAAACAGATGCACAAAAAACCCTGTAAGCTTGGACAGTGCCCCTTCCACCCTGGAAGCAAAGACTTACTTACTTACTTACTTACTTATTTATTTATTTTGGTGAGATGATTGGGGTAAGTAACTTGCCCAGGGTCACACAGCTAGTAAGTGTCAAGTGTCTGAGGCCAGATTTGAAGTCAGGTCCCTCCTGAATCCAGGGCAGGTGCGTTATCCATTGTGCCATCTAGCTGACTCTGCAAAGACTTACTTTAACAAAGTTGAAAATCAAGAAATAGGCTAAAAAAATGAGTGAACAACAGACAAAAATCTGAACACAGAAAGTTACTATGCTCACCAGGAAGATCAAAACACATGCTCAGAAAGAGATAAAGTCAAAGCTCCTACATCCAAAGCCTCCAAGAAAAGTATGAATTGGCCTCAGGCATAGAAGACATCAAAAAGGATTTTGAAAATCAAGTAAAGGAAAGAATAGGAAGAGAATATGAGAGTGATCAACAAAATCATGAAAAAGAGTCAACAGTTTGGTAAAGGAGACACAAATACTGAAGAAAATGACAGCGTAAATAACAGACAAGAACAAATTGTAAAAGAGGTACAAAGAGCCAGTGAGAAAAATACCTTGAAAAGCAAAATTGGACAAATGCAAAAAGAAGCATACAAATTCACTGAAGAAAAAACAAAAACTTAAAAGTAGAATTTGTCAATGGAAAAGTAGGTACAAAAGCTCACCAAAGAAAATAATCCCTTAAAATTGGAATTGAGCAAATGAAAGCTAATGATTTTATGAGACATCATGAAACAATAAAACGAAGCCAAACGAATGAAAAATAGAAGATCATGTGAAATATCTCATTGGAAAAATAACTGACCCTGGAAAATAAATACAGGATATCTAATTAAAAATATTGGACCACCTGAAAGTCATGATCAAAAAAGAGCCTAAATTTCATCTTTTAAGAAATTATCAAAGAAACTGTCCCAATATTCTAGAACCAGAGGGTTAAAATAGAAATTGAAAGAAAGAATCTACCAATTACATTTTTGAAAGAGATCTCAAAATGAAAACTCCTAAGAATATTATAGCCAAATTCCAAAGTTCCCAGGTGAAAGATAAAATATTGCAATCAGGCAGAAAGAAGTAGTTGAAATATCATGGAGCCACAGTCAGAACAACACAAAATTTAGCAGTTTCTACATTAAAGGACTGGAGGGCTTGGAATATGATATTCTGGAGAGCAAAGGAACTTAGAAAACAACCCAAGAACCACCTACCCAGTGAACCTGAATATAATCCTTCAGGGGGAAAATGGGCATTCAATGAACGAGATGACTTTCATGCATTCTTTTTTTTTTTTTTTTGTGGGGCAGTGGGGGTTAAGTGACTTGCCCAGGGTCACACAGCTGGTAAGTGTCAAGTGTCTGAGGACGGATTTGAACTCAGATACTCCTGAATCCAGGGCCGGTGCTTTATCCACTGCGCCACCTAGCCGCCCCACTTTCATGCATTCTTGATGAAAAGACCAGAGCTGAATAGAAAATTTAATTTTAAATACATGACTCAAGAGAAGCAAATAAAGGTAAACAGGCAAAGAAAACCATAAGAGGTTTAATAAGGTTAAAGTGTTTACAATCCTACATGAGAAGATGATACTTGTAACTCAAAAGAACTTTCTCATTATTAGGAAAGTTAGAAGGAGTATAGATAGACAGAAGACTCAGGTGTGAGTTGAATATGAAGGGATGATATCTAAAAAATACAATTAAGTGGTGAGAGAGGAAAGCATTGGGAGAAAGGGAAAGGAAGAGGTAGATAGGGTAAATTATCTCACAATGGTTTTTACAGTAGAGGGGAAGATGAGGGAGGCAAGGAGGAAGTGAGTGAACCTTACTCTCATCAGAAGTGGCTCAAAGAGGGAATAACATACATACTTAATTGGGTATAGAAATGTATCTTATCCTTCAGGAAAAGGAAGGAGATAAGAGAAAGATGAGAGAAGGGATGGGAAGATTGGGGGAGGGGGTAGCCAGAAGTCAAACACTTTTGAGGAGGGACAGGGTGAAAGGAGAGACAAAAATAGAATAAAGTGGGGGGGATAGGATGAAAGGAAAACAGCAATAGTAACTGAAAAAATTTGAAGCAAGTTTTACTGATAAAGGCCTCATTTCTCAAACATATAGATAACTGAGTCAAATTTATATAAAAAATGAACCATTCCCCAAGTGATAAATGATCAAAAGATATGAACAATTTTCAGATGAAGTAATCAAAGCTATCTATGGCCATATGAAAAAAATGCTCCAACTCAAAGTTTCTTAAACTCTGGATTACAACCCTGTATGGGGCCACATAACTGAATGTGAGGGATGCAAAAAGTTTGGCAACAATAAAAGGTTATGTATACTTATTTTCTATACAATATACCTGGGGTCACTTAATTTCTTGGGTGAAAAGGGGTCACGAGTGGAAAAAGTTTAAGAAGCCCTGCTTCAACTCACTATTAATTGGAGAGATGCAAGTCAAGACAATTTTGGGGAACTACCTCATACCTATTAGATTGGATAATATGATAGAAGAGGAAAATAACAAATATTGGAAGCAATATGAGGATAATGAGACATTAATGCACTCTTGGTGGAGTTGTGAACTGATTCAACCATTCTGTGGAGCAATTTGGAATTATGCCCAAAGGGCTATAAAATCGTGCATACTCTTTGACTTAGCAATACCACTACTAGGGATTATTGTTGTTTGCCTTTTGTTCTTCAAGAAGACCATGAGATCAGGAGGTGATGTCATGACTTGAAGTGAATTGAATTGAAGTGAGAGAAGGCTATGCAAAGTCACCAGGTTTACTCTTTCCTTCAGAACCATCTGGGTCCAGTGGCAAGATATATATTATCAGAATGACCAGAGATAATCCCAATTGCCTTAAACAGCTAAGGCCGAGTGACTTGTCCAGTTGAAATTTGAACTCAGGTCCTTCCAACTTCATGGTCAGTGCTTTACCCACTACACCACCTAACTGCCCTGCAACAAGGTATACATCCCCCAAAAAGAAATTTAAAAAGGAAGGACCTATATGTACAAAAATATTTATATCAGCTCTTTTCTGGTGGCAAAGAATTAGAAATTGAGGGGATGCCCATCAATTGGGAAATGGCTGAACAAACTGTGGTATGTGATTATGATGGAATACTATTGTGCTATAAGAAATGATGAGCAGGATGAATTCAGGAAAACCTGGAAATACTACATAAGCTGATTCAAAGAGAAATGTCCTATGTACAAAGTAACAGCAATATTGTAAGATGCCAGGAGGTGAATGACTTATCTATTCTCAGCAATACAATGATCTAAGAGAACTCTGGAAGGACTTACGATGATAATGCTATCCATCTCCAGAGGGGGCGGGGAACTGATTGAAGCATATTTTTAACTTTCTTTTTCTTGAGTTTTTTTGTCTATTTTTTTACAACATGACTAATACAGAAATGTTTTGCATGCCTACACATGTATAACCTATATTGAATTGCTTGCCTTTCAATGTGGGGGGAGGGGGGGAGGGAAGAATGGAGAGAATTTGGAACTCAAAGTTTTAAAAAAGGAATGTTAAAAATTGTTTTTTACATGTAATTGTGGAAAATAAAATACTAATTTTTAAAAAATCATACCATAGAACCAATCATCTACTTGGCCAGTTCTGGGTTTTTTTAAATTTGTTTTTGTTTTCCCAATGTTATTGGAGAATCTTAATGAATGAGCACAATTTACAAAATTATGAAAATGTAGGCTTGAAATCATACATTGTCCTTTCAAGAAAGGAAAAGAATTACTTCAGGAAATGGCTTTCCTCTTGGGAGGAATTAGGAAAAGAAGAAATCTTTGGAAATTGCATAAGAAATCCAGATACTTAATAAATAAAATCACTTGTCACAATTCATACAAATGTGATAGCATCAGAGGTTCTTAACCTTCTTTATGTCATTTCTTTAGTTATTTGGAGAAGACAGTGGACCCCTCCTCAGAAAGTTTGTTGCCTTCCTTCATAATTGAAGGGGATGCTCAATTATAGCTAGAGGTTAATCAAAATAAAGAAGTAATTTTTTCTAAGTTAATTGACCCACTGAAATTTGTGCCCAGTGGTACCATATTGAGAATTCCTGCAATAGATGGCTGTTCAACTGAGTTTCTATAGCTTCTGCAAATTTATGTTTGCAGACAAGGAAAGCTATTTGATGAAGGGCATGAAAAGAAATTTGCATATATGGGGCACTACTTTTTCCCCCAACATATCTATAATTTGGGGCCATGTGACTTAGTTTTAATTGGGATGAGGAAATGCTTTCAAAGAGTTTGAAGAGTTCTATGTCTAACATACTGATATGGTGGAAAAAGAACCAAAGTTGAAATCTGAAGAGGGAGGTTGGAGCCCTACCTGTACCAACTCCCAGCTGTGTGACCCTGGGCATGCTACTTAATCAGAGACACAGTTTCTTCATTTATAAAATGGAATGGGGGCAGTTAGGTGGTGCAGTGGATAAAGCACCAGCCCTGAATTCAGGAGAACCTGAGTTCAAATCCGGCCTCAGACACTTGATACTTACTAGCTGTTTGACCCTGGGGCAAATCACTTAACCCTCATTGCCCCACCAAAAAAAAAAAAAAAAAAGAAAAAAACATAAAATGGGAATAGTAACACTTAGCCCAGAGCCATAACTCGGGTGGGGTTACTGAGGCTTTAAACAATTTAAAGGATCCTACAGTGGTTGGAGTCATTTTCCTCAGAAAAGAAAAGAAAAAACAAAACAAAACACCAAGAACTATGGCGCTCAGCATCTAGTAAGCAGGAAGAATGAATCTAAATAGGAAGCTATTCAGTGCTTTGCTACCAGATGCCACATGGCAGATGACTTCCTTGCCAAAGCAAACCCAGCTTGACCCTACTAACCCCATTATGTAATTTCCAAAGCAGCAACAATAGGGAACAGTGCCCTGGTTTGAGGATGCATATTATGTCACTTGTTCTCAATAATTTTGTCCTGCAATGGTGGAAATATGGTTGATTGCAATTATAACCAAACCTATCTGCTTAAATGGGCTGCAATGAATGAGATAATATATGTAGAAATGTTTTATAAAAGGAATATATGCGTGTATATTTATATATAATAAAAAGGGGAGTTGGCAGGCCATTTCCCAGGCCTTTAGTAGTGGGTATTTAGCATTCAGAAAGTTCAGCACTTCGAATGTGATTTCAAAGTTTCTTGAGACATTAAGCCCGACTGAAGAACCTCTAGGCATTTGCAGAAGTCTATTAGAGTTCAACATACCCACAAATAATTGGTGACTCGGGGGTGATTCTGGGTCACTCTGGTTATGGAGGATGCATGACTAGCCTCCAAAGCTCAATAAGCTGTTTTCCTTGTTTATTTTGTCCATTTCCTTTAGAAGAGTATTTGCATCTAACTGGGCTTTTGGTACTTGACTGCTTAAACCCCCATCTGGCAGAAACCATAATTCACACCTTTGTGCCCATGCTAATTTATACAGAGGAGATTCAGTGTCATTCTCAAGAATTTTAATGGAGAAAGAAAAGATATTGATATTTTATTCCTACTAAACATGAGCAGATGCAATTAAGCCATAACTTATAGCAGTTAGAAAATGATGTCATCCCTTAGTGTTGCCAAGAACAAAGCCAATCATACAGAGGTAGAGAGTGAGAATAGACTCACATTTAAGGATGTCATAATATTCTGGTCAGTGCTTTAGCTCAATGAAGTGCCTTGATATTTGGCACTAGACAAACAGATGAGGTGATCTGGCACACACTTCAAATTCAGAATTGTGCCTCAGATGACCTCTGAGCAAAGTTTTGTTCAAAGACTAAATCTGAGCCCCACTTTATCATCTGTACTCTACAAATTGAAGCCTGACTTTGATAATCATAGAATTCTATGGCTGTGACTCTTTGTAACCCCATTTGGGGTTTTCTTGTCAAGGATATTGGAGTGATTTGCCATTTCTTTCTCCAGCTCATTATACATATGAAGAATTGAGGTAAACAGGGTGAAGTTACTTGCCTAGGGTCACACAGCTAGTAAGTATCTGAGACCAGATTTGAACTCAGAAAGATAATCTTTCTGACTTTGGGCCTGGCATTCTATCCACTGTGCCACCTAGGTGCCCTAAACCTTGACTAAGTGCCCACTAAGTTCAATGCTAGGTCCTGTGAAATGATACAAAAATAAATGAAAGATGGCTCCTACCCTATGGTGTAATAGAGAAGACTCTATTAAAGGGAATGCATAGCATTCACTGTTGAGCTGAAGTTCACTGAGCTCATAGCAAGGAAAGAACTAATGAATGAAAGAAAGAAGGAAGGAAGGAAGGAGGAAAGGAAGGAGAAAAGGAGGGGAGAAAGAAGTACATAATGAAAGCTTATATTACATAACTATAATGTGCTAGGCACTGTGATAAGCTCATTTGATTCTCACAACAACTCTGTGAGATAGGTGCTATTATTATCTCACTCTTACAGTTGAGGAAACTGAGTCAGATAGAAGTTAAGTGACTTGTCCAGAGTGACAGAGTTAGTATCTGGGGCCAGAATTCAGGCCTAACTCCAATCCCAGTGCTCTATGCCCTTAGCCACTTAGCTTACCCACAATAAAATGAAAGAATATTTGGGGGTATATTTGTCCTATTTCAGACCAAAAATAATTACCAAAAAAATGAGAGACCCTGAAACAAACTAACACATTACACTGACCTAGTGAAGAAATGTGTTAGCAAGTCCACAAAGTAACGTGTTCATTTTATTTCATGAGAGGCCCAATGTAATCTGGTGAGGGGTGAAAAAATAAAGTATATCCCTTTTTTTGAAGGAGATCACACATTAGCAGGGGCACTAAATACACAAATAAATCTTACGTATAGTAAACTATAATGTATATTAATTCATGAGTTCAAAGGAGAGACAGATTACTTCTGTGGGAATTAGCAAAGGTTTCCCCAAAGAGATTCCTTTGGAGATGGCCCTTGGAGGGCAAAGGCATTTCCATTCAATTCGACAAATATTTGATCAGTTTCATGATATTTCTTACCCAAGATGAAATATATGACAGTTCCTGCCCTCAAGGAGCACACAATCTAGTGCAAGGCCAGGACACGACTGTAAATAATTATGATACCAGTTATAAAGTGATACATATGTAGTAGGGGACAGGTGGAGAGGCAGGAGAGCCTCACAGAGTATGAGATCCCTTTTGGTGGGGGAATCAATACTTCATTGATGAGGTGAGCTGAGTCTTAAAGGAAAATTTGGATTGGAATGTGTGGGCCTAAGATTTGCAACTTTAGAGCTGGAAGGGATCCCTGCAATTATCCAATCCAACTTCATTCTACAGATTATAAATCTGAGGCCCAGAAAAGCAAAATAACTCACCCAAGGTCTCATGGCTAGTGAGGGGCTTGCATTCAAATCCAGATTCACTAACGAAATCCACAATGCCCTACTTGCTTTTCATAATTGGTTGTACAAGAAAAATGAGGGTTGAAGAAAGGCCTTTGGGTCTGTGAATAAGGTCACTGGTGGTCTCTGAGAGCAGTTTCAACAGAGTGAGTCAGGAAGAAAAGAAAGAGCTGAGTAGGAAACGAATGCTGAGAATGCAGAGTCATCTTTATAGATGCTTGTGAATAAAAAGAAGAAAGATGAGCTAGTAGCTAGTGGGGATCGCAAAGTCAAAGGTACAATGTTGTTTTTAGGATAAGGAAGACAAACAGGTTTGCAGGCAAAGTCTGAGAAGTCAGTGGAGAGGCAGAGCTTAAGGATTCAGAATTTAGGGGATGATCCATGGAACAAAATTGAAGAATAAGTGAGAAGGGGTACAGGCAAAAATAAAGATCATTCCTTGATTTGAGATGAGAGGGAAGGTGTAACAGATGGGTAAAAACACAGAGTTGTGAGTGGAGGAAGAGGGAATTTGAGAAATAAACAAACTCAAGTTGGGTAGTTCAGATCTTGGTAAAGTAAAAAGGTGCGGCTGAGATGAGAAGAGCTGGGGCTTGGACAGAGTGGAAAACTTTGAGAATTATCCCTGTAGGGCATCTGATAAGGAGCCCATAAGAAATGAAGAAGCCAATTGTACAGAGTGGCCCGGGGAGCAGGTAGATTGGTCCAGCTGCCATAATTGTGCCAGCTCTCAGGAGACTCCTCAGAGGATGAAATTGTTCAGTCTTAAGTGACTGTCTAATGAGAGGCAAGCTTTTAAAAATGTTGGTGATTCTTGTTCAAGGTTTTCCCCAAGGGGGGGAAGGACAGTTTGCAAATCTAGGCACAAGTGTGCAAAATGGGGCTTTGGAAGGGGAGGTAGCTCTTCTGGAGATACAGATGAACCCTGCTGGTATCCCCATGGACCCTAATATTAATGAAGTTTCTGAAAGCACCAAACTTGCCCTCATGGAATAGCTTCCCTACTGGGATACTCTCTCCATTTATATGTATTACATGCTAAATTGGGTTATGACTCTCAGGGAATTAAATACAGTAAATTATCATTTACTGTAACTTATTATTACCTTAGATTATATAATTTAATTCACATATGAAAGAGGCAACATGGAAAAGTAAATAGAGTGCTGCTGAGGCAGGAAGACCTGGGTTCAGGTCCTGCCCCTGGCATATACTACCTCTGTGTCCCTCGAGCAAGTCAGTTTCCCTCTTAGTCATTCAGGCAGCCCTAAGACCATTAATTTAAGAGAAAGTAGCCATATTACTAGTGGGAGTTTGTCATCAGAAGCTCCTTACACAGGTGAAATCACAAGTCTAACACCACCCCTTCCCACAAATTATGTATACTTTATTCTGACTATTCCAATAGATAATGTACTTCCCATCCACTCTCCTCCAGTCTAACACACACTGCTAAAGAAGAAAAAAATATCAGCAAGAGGAACTTCAGGAAGGAATCATAAATCTGTGAGGGGAAATGTAATAGAGAACATTTAGGTGAATGACAATAACAACAATGACAAAGGATGGAGACACAGAGATGATAAGATGTAAAAGCATATCAGATGCATCCAGGACAACAGGAGAATACATGTGAATTTCTGACAGATCACAAAACTGGCACTGAACCAGGTTACAGCTATTATAAAGGACTTTAGTACCATTCAAGCCCTACATCACTGTTTCATCATGGAGTGGCACTGACTCTGAGTTTTCCAAGGATTCCAAAGGAGAACAGCAGCTCTAACAGGCTCTACAGAGCTGGAAATGGCTTCAAGTATTGGCATGGTGACCTGTTTTGTGGGTTTTATTTGAGGACCCACCTGAATAAATTCAGAGAGGCTCATTACAATTCTGGCTAGAGACTCTTGGAGGGGTTGCACATTGTACCAGCCATTCTAGGAAGCAATTTGGAAATATGCCCTTAAAAGGCACTAAATTGTGCATATTCTTTGACTCAGCAAAAATGCTTATTAGACCCATACCCACAATATAACAAAGAAAGAAGAAAAGGTCTCATGTATAAAAATATTTATAGAAGAACTTTTTTGGGAAGAAAACCCAGGAACTAAGAGGGTGCCCATCAATTGGGGGATGGTTGATCAAATTATGGTATATGAATGTAATAGAATATTATTTGCCTATAAAAATGATATGGATGATTTCAGAGAAGCCTGAGATGATCTCTATGAACTGACAGAGTGAAGAAAGCAAAAACAGGGAAACACATTAAATAATAATGACATTTTTAAAAAAAAGGTTGGAAAAATTTGAGAATGCTGATCAATGAAATGACAAACCAGCATTCTGATGGCAACTAGGTGGAGTAGGAGATAGAATGCTAGGCTTGTAGTTGGAAAGACCAGAGTTCAAATCCACCTTTGGACACATATTAATTGTGTGACCCTGGGCAAGTCACAACATCTGCTTGCCTAAGTTTCTTCAACTGTAAAATGGAGATATATCATTACCTACTTTACAGCGTGGTTGTGAGGATCAAATAAGGTAGTATTTTTGAATAGTTCAGCACAGTGCTTGGCACATAGTAGATGCTACATAGATGCTTATTTCCTTTTCTTCCCCTGAGAACCAAAGAGGAAGTATGCTGTCCACTTGCTGTCAGAGAGTGATTTTGCACTCAAGATGAAGCAGAACACATTCATCTTTGGACATGACCAAAGCAGGAATTTGCCCTTCTTAACTGCATATTTATTACAAAGCTTTTATTTATTTATGTGTTTGTTTATTTGTTGTTGTTCAATTGGAGGGGAAGAAAAATAAAAGCTTGTTGGTTGGAAAAAGTTAGCTTAATAACTTTTATTTTAAAAACATATTCTTCAAGTGACAATACACGAACTGACCCTCCAAAAATCAAGCCAGCAAATATATATTTAATGTCAACTATGTGCCTAGTCCTGTGCTAAGTGCACGGGACACAAAGAAAGGCAAAAACACAGACCCTGCTCTCAAAGAGTTCATACTCTAACAGGGACAACATGCAAACAAACGAGATATATAAGACATATATAGGTTAAATTGGATACGATCAATGAGGAAAACACAACTATTAAAGGGGATTTTTTTCTGTTCTTTGTATATCAAAATGTTCATGTTTGTTAAGTTTGTGATAAAAAAATTAAAAAGTAAGAAAACAAAATTTAAAAAGTTTTTAAAAAGTCCATTGGGTCGGATTATAAAACCACAGCAACTTTTGAAGACCTATCTACTAATTTGCATTCTGAAGAAATCACAAAACCCTGAAGAACTGCAAAAGGGGACTTCATGCAGAAATCTGGTAGAAATTAGACAACTGATTAGTTCTCAGACTCACAGAATCCCATATTTGGGAGGGATTTCAGTAATCACTACCCTACCCTAGCTCCATTCTGAACCGGGATTACTTTAACAATCTCCCCATCAGATGTTCATTGAGACTCCACTTGAAGACCATCAGAGACGATGAACTTATTCCCTCCGGAGGCTGCCCATTCTATATTTAAACAGCTTTAATTTTAGAAAGACATCTAGGTAGCACAATAGATAGAATGCTCGACTTGGATTCAGGAAGACACATCTTCCTCAGTTCAAATTTGGCCTCAGACACTTAGTAGCTGTGTGAGCCTGGATAAGTCACTAAACCCTGTATGTCTCAGTTTCTTCATCTGTGAAATGAGCTGGAGAAGGAAATGTCAAATCACTCTAGTATTTTTGCTGAGAAAATCCCAAATGGGATCACAAAGAATCAGAAATGATGGAACAGCAATAACAATTTTTAGAAAGGCTTTGTTTATATGGAGCCAAAATATCTAAATTTCTATTCAATCTTTTAGACTCATTCTCTGGGTCTTAGAAAAATAAATCTAATCCCTGTTCTTCAACACCCTATGGTCCACTTTCTTTCCCCTTTGTGTCTTCATTTACTTCTACTTCAAGGTTGCCATAGAGGTTCATTTTAATCTGGATATAAACATTTAAGAACTGGGAAAGGAAAGAGGGGGCACAACATTATTTTTCTTGGGCCCCACAGATCAGGGTTATGAGTGCTGTTAGGGTTGGCTATAATTCAAAACTACTCTCGGGAACTGAATAAAACCACATGGATACCATTTTAAATGATATGCTCATATTTCAACAAATCCATTACAGCTTTAATATGGGCACTTCCTCCAACAGTAAAGCCAGTCAGTCAATAACCATTTATTAAGCATCTACTATGTTCCAGGCACTTTTGCTAAATGCTGGGGATACAAAGAAAGGCCAAAATCAGTCCCTGCCCTTAAAATCCTCCCTATGAGGCTACGGATCTATAGTATATCCTTCTACTTTAGCCCCGCTGTTTGTCAATTTGTTATCTTCTCCTCTTGCCAAATAACTGGTTCACCTCCCTGTCTGGTCATATAGCTCTTGGACTATGCTTTGAGATACTTCTTGAAGGAAAATTACAGTATCACAAAACCTGAGTTGGAAGGGACCATCTAGTTCAACCCATATACTAAAAACATAATTAAAAAAAAGTCAACATTGCTATGTCTGGGCTGTTCTCACTATGAGTCCTTGTGTTGCCAATTGGGTGACCCCAAAGTCTGGAACTCTTCAGAGATTCTAAAGTTATTAGAAGATTACCTATGTAAAAAATGGGTTTAGGGGGCAGCTAGGTGGTGCAGTGGATAAAGCACTGGACCTAGATTCAGGAGGACCTAAGTTCAAATCTGTCCTCAGACACTTGGCACTTGCTAGCCATGTGACCCTGGGCAAGTCACTTAACCCTCATTGCCTGGCAAAAAGGTCCCCCCCAAGACCCCCCCCAAATAAGTTGAAAAATCCAATTACTTTTTTTAGCTTTGCCCATCATTGAGCTATGCATACCAAGGGTTACTAACCAAAAATTATATTTGGACTTGGCCATTATAGTACTATGCAAATGGTAACATTTTTGGATACCAAATGAAATACACCTCAATATCTAGTCACAAGAAAAATTGACTCAGATGAATTAGAGCAAAAAGTTCTGCAAATATGACAGACCCCAACACTCTCATCTATGCTGGAAATTATTTTTTTACTTGATCTTTCTTGGAATGTACAAAATAAGAATATACCTTTAAATTAATATCTTCCTTCCTCCATCCCTTTCTTACCTCTTTAAGGGATAGGAAACTTTCTACATTCTAATTTGAAGACAAATTTGCCATTTGGTGATGTCAGTTCACCACTTGAAATTGACAGGGGATGAGGTTGCTCATTGGCTATCCAAGCATACTTGTAAGGCTTGCTCCAATTCTGCCTCAGCTACAAATTAACAGTGTAACCTTGGAGACATTTCTGAATGTCTTGATATTTAAAAGTCTATTCAGCTATAAATTATAGTGCAGCAATGAGCCCAGGTAATTAAAATCTGTGTATCAACTAGCTACATAGAGAAAATGTGTCTTTTGTATAACAGATTCCAAGTCTGTTAAAATTCTTAAAAGTAAGAACCACTGGTATTCCCTAATATCCATCTCTCAATATGTTTAGTAATGTTATATACCCAATGGGAGCTCAACAAATATATTTTTCATTTTAATATTTCATCAGTATTTTTTTATATTCATATGTGCCTTGGAATTTGCTTGTTTCCCCCTAATAAGGAATTTCAGCAAAGAACTATTAGTAAATAAATAAGAGATTATTTAACATGGGTCATTTTTGTTTAGTTTTAAGGCATTCCTCTGATTTCATAAATAATAGAGTTGGAAGGATTTATTTAATAAATGAATTGGAAAATAAGTTGGGGGGGCAGCTAGGTAGCACAGTGGATAGAGCACTGGCCCTGGATTCAGGAGGACCTGGGTTCAAATCTGGCCTCAGACCCTTGACACTTACTAGGTGTGTGACCCTGGGCAAGTAACTTAACCCCAACTGCCTCACCAAAAAAAAAAAATCAATGAAAATAAGTTGGAAGAGTTAAATAGCTCTACTATTTCATTTTAAAAACTGGAAAACTGAGGCTTAGAGAGATGAAGTTACTTGTATAAGGTCATACAGAAAGTTGGAGACAAGACCTCTATTAGAACCAATATCTATGTCCCGAAATTACTGAAGAATGGCTTAAGACTCATAACCCTCTTTTCTCTTTCTAACAAGAAACAACTGTTTGCTGCTAGAGACAATGTCCAAGAAGAAAGCCAGTAATAAAACCCATGGCTGGTATACATACATCTACACATAAATGTATTCATATATGTATGTGTTTATGTAAGTATAGATATATAGATAAGCACATATATCTAGCTATAAATGTATACATATATGCATGCATACATGCATACATACATATGTATATGCAAGAAGTATGAGTAATAAATGGGGTAAACCAAAGATCTTGGTGCAAACAGACAAGTGACCCATATAGCTATTACTTAGTTTTAATGGGATGGGACTCAATACCAGAAATTTGGGTCTGGAAAGTTATGCCTTATTCAAAAAGAAGCGAATAGATCAAAGGGACAGAGTATGTTAGAAGATATACTCATGTGAAAAAATCCAGTCTGCCACGAGGGAAAACCTGATATTGGAGATCATATTAGCACATCAGCAAAAAGAAAGAAAAAAAGAGATATCTCTGTTGGGGTATACTAGATATCTGGACAGAAGGATGGGTTAGATTAGAAATTTGGAAAGCAGTTTACCAGCTTGTCATGGAAGCATGTAGTGGTGTGGGACCTCAATTTTCTGGAGAACACACACACACCTCCTTCCCTTTCTCTCCTCTCTCCCTCCCTCCTTCCCTCTTTCCCTTATTCTTACCGTTCCCCTACCCAGTGTCATAAGAGAGGTATTCATAAAATTCTAAGAGAATATAGAGTAGAAAGAGATCCTTTTTGCTGGGCAGATCATGGAAAGCTTCATGGAAGAGGTAGCATTTGATCCAGGACTTGAGGATTTTAAGAGACGGAGAGATCAGATGGGGCAGTTGCTAGAAGGTAGGATAGGAAAGGGAGCTCTGGACAGAGAGGAGTGGAATCAAAGACACAAACATAAGAAAGCAAAGAATCCATTTGGAAAAAGGTACAGTCATAGGACCATGGATTTGGGTTTAGAACTACAAGGGACAAAAGAGGTCATCAAGTGAGTCCGACCTTCTTATTTTACAAATAGAAAATCAGAACCCCTGAGTAGTCATATGACTTTCCCCAAGCTCTCCCAGGTAGTGAGGGTAGCAGAGCAAGGATCCAAGCCCAAGCCATCCAAGTACCATCAGTAGCTCCTTCCCTGAGCCATGCTTCCTTTAGCATAGTCTGAAAGGAGCAGAAGGTACACGAAGGTCGACAAATGGAAGCGAAGACTTGAAGGGTAACCTGGGTTCAGAGTGAAGAGAATACTGAGCAACAAATAAAGGAATAAGGCAGTGAGGCCAAGTGGAAAGAGAATGTTAGAGACCTAGGTTTTATTGCCTGCTTTGCCACTGTCTCTGATCTTAGATAAATCACTTGACTTTCCTTAATCTTACTTTTCTCATCTGAAAAACGCTGCGGTTGGACCACATGAAGCCTAAGGTTGCTTTCCAGCTTCAAAGTTCGATGATTGTATGAAAGGGGACCAATGGCAGCATTTGAACTTTATTCTGTCAGCAATGGGAAGTCATTGTGGTTTTGGGGAAGGATTATGTATCAGAGTTGAGGCTAAGGAATAATCCACTAGCTCTGTGTGTGTGTGTGTGTGTGTGTGTGTGTGTGTGTGTGTGTGTGTGTTTTGTCCTCAAAGTTTTTCTGCGCAAAATCAGTAAGATAAACAGACAACATAGATCCTCCAAATAGAAATGAAACAAAACAAAATCAATCTAAGTTCTCAAATGGCTTTACTTGAATAATCCATTTTGATGGTTGTGGGTGTTGGAGAGAAGGGAGCTGGAAAATGGGAGGTGAGTTAGGAAGTTATTGCTATCGTCTGCATGTGAAGTTGAAAGCATCTGATTCAGGCAGTATATGTAGAAAGGAGTTGAATATATATGGCACTGTGGTGGGAGAATGGAGGAAACCTGAAAACCATTTTAGGAAGGGTCAAGGGAGAAGGAATCAAGGGTGACTTTAATCATATTTGACTGGAGTCAAGTTTAATGTTGACTGAAAAAATACTGCACTGAATGGGTGTTCCTTTGTTTTTCTAATGGCAAAATAATCAACAACTTTCAGAAAGTTTTATGATCAAAGGTGCTATATTCTAGGCATATATAAAACACATTCATTTTTCAAACAGTAATTAGCCAACTGCACTGGCATGCTCTGCTTTTGATATGCTTAAACTGTTCAATAAATCAGCAGCAATTATCAATGACAATATACACTCTACTCAGTAATAGGCTTGCCTCCTGTTTTCAAATTAATACTAGGTTTTCTGGGGACAAAGCTTCATTGCACAAATTACATGGTTGCTGATTCTACTTCTGAAAAGGAAGTGAACTGAGCACTTTCCAAAAGCCCAATAAAATTTATTTTGCTCAGACCCAGTCTCAGACACTTATTTAGTTGTGTATACTTGGGAAAATCATTTAACCTCTGAGCCTCTGTTTCCTCATCTGTAAATTGAAGGTAATGATGGCACCTTCCTCCCAGGGTTGTTGTGAGGATGAAAAAAAATTATAATCGTAAAGAGCTTTGCAAACTTTTATGCATTACAGACATGTTAATCATTGTCTTATCATCACGTAAAGGTCACACAGGTCGTAAGTGATAGCACTTGGATTTGAATTTGTGTCATCTGACCCCAAATTCATTTCTCTTTCAAAATAAATAAAGTGTTAGGCATCTGTAAGAACTGTTAGTCTAATCCCACTATGATTATCTTCAAAAAGCTACCCAAATATTTCATTATTTTCCTTACAACTTTGCTGTACCAAACATTGCTATAACAAACAAACAAATAAATAAATGGATGAATGAATGAATAAAAAAATAAATAGATCAATGAATAAATGAATAAATAAACAAATAAATAAATAATGAATGAATAAATGGGTAAATAAATAAATAAAGGAATGAATGTATAAATAAATAAATGAATAGATAGATAGATAAATGAATGAATGAATGTATGAATGAATGAACGAACAAACAAACAATCATAAATAAGCAGGCCCCTGGCATAAGCAGTGGTGACAAGTGAATTTGGAATCAGAGGAGAACTCAACTCTTCTACTTCTTACCACTGCTTTTGGATAAGTCATTTAAACATGCTGGACTTCAGTTCCTTTAACTGAGTGAGATGACCTCTGAAGTCCTTTCCACTTCAATGATTTTAGCAGAGTTGGAAGCATTTTTATGATACAGGGTTTGCACAGGACCTCTACTTCTTATTACAACACCCAAAAGTGAGCAGGTAATTTCCTTGCTGGTTAATATGCCAACTTGTTTTGACTAATTTTGTTTTCTTCCTTCTTTTAAAAAAAATGATTTTTCTGCCCAGTAGAGTGGATAACCAAATGAGAATCTCAGGGAAATCAGTCAGCAAGGAGATAAACATTTAAAAGTTGCTTTCCATGTCATAGGCAGCTGGCATAGGGGCAACTAGGTGCTCCAGTGGATAAGAGTGCTGGAGTCAGGAAGATCTGAATTCAAATCCGGTCTTAGATACTTACTAGCTGTGTAACCCTGGGCAAGTCACTTAACTCCTATATGCTTCAGTTCCTCATGTGTAAAAAAAAAAAAAATGAGGACACACTGGAGAAGGAGATGGTAAACCACGCTAGTATCTTTGCCAAGAAAACAATGCCCATGGGATCACAGCGTTGGGCACAACTGAATGACTGAACAACAACAACAACATTTATGAAGCATTGTGCTAAGTGCTGGGAATAGAAAAAGAGGCAAAAGACAGTCCTTTCCTCTCAAGGCGCTCACAGTCTAACAGGAGAGTCAAGAGTTAGATAGCAATTAAATTGTTAATAGGCCAACAAGGATTTCAAATGCTTAAGACAACTTTAAAAACAGATCTACCCTAAAGAC